>NC_064618.1:196924547-198258297 GCF_023898315.1 Schistocerca nitens
TCGAACCTGTGACCGTAGCGGTCGCGCGGTTCCAGACTCTAGCGGCTAGCACCGCTCGGCCACACAGCCCGGCCGTGTGGATTCTATCTAGGTCTAGTCCACCTCCCACTATCGCAACCTAGTGCGTTGAGCGTCAAGGTGTTCGAGCGGGCGATACTTAAACTGAAAAGAAATTATGTCTATGTGTAAATTACTTCTGTACTTTTATCTGCGCTTAATGGTAGCGGATATGTGGTTGTATACAAGATTAATAACTTTTCGCTAAAACGTGTCACATTATTACAAATATCCTCGAAGGAGTATGGAAACGATGCATGCTGAAATGAGAAGAAGAATTGATTGCGCCACTAACAGCCTTGTGAACAAAACATAATTTACAACAGACAGAGAGTGCTTCTTCTCAAGCGCCTGATAATCTCGAGGGGAATTATACAAAATTTGTAGGCCATCTCTAAACGAACTTTCACGGTCGGCTATGGCCTCAGTCCCTCATCTCGAGTAACGGCTCGCCCTTCATTACGGCTCAGCGCGCTTGCGGCATTCAGACGCCTGTACAGTAATACCCGAGAACAATGAGTTACCCCATCAGTCGCCGACGCATTGTCTGAAAGCAGAATGCGGCCCGCTAGCGATCGCGTACACTCGCTGAACTCTCTGCATTGATTCAGCCCACCTGCGACTAACCTCCTTCTGCAGAACATTAAACAGTAATAAGTTCCGTGACGATAGTAGTCTTATAAACAATGACCTTCCAGAATATATACATTGAACGACTTTTTTTCTTTTTTAATCTTTCAGTAGGTAGCACATTTAAAACAAAATAAAAAGCGGCGTGGTTAAACACGTTTATCCACGACAGTTTCAAACAAAAGACTGTCACAGTGAAAACCACCAACTCCGTCTGAACAGGGCTCGGAAAGGCCAACATTACCGATCGACAGCCGTGTCATCTCGCCGCAACGGGAAACGCCTTTGTTTAAATGATGGCCAAGCCAATTGACTTATCGTATGCATGACGCTCTTTCCCTATTTCGCGATAATACAAAACGACCTGCCATCTCTGAACTTTTTGGATGCCCTCCGGCAATCCTATCCGGTAAGAGTTCTGTACAGCACAGCAGTACTCTAGCAGAGACAGGCAACCTAAGTGTACGCCTTCTCTTTCGTAGATCGGCTACATCTTCTATATTTTCTGCCAATAAAATGTAGTCTGTAGTTTGCCTTCCCCACAACACTGTGTAAGTGATGATTCCAAAATATGTTGTTTATAATTGTAATTGCTAGGTATTTAATCGAATTGACAGCCTCCCCATTTGTGAGATTTATCGTATAATCGAAATTTAACAGATTTATTTTTGTACTTGTTGTGGCGTAACAAGCTAGTCACGCCACACTGAGGAGGAATCCGAAAGGCACGCGTACACACACGCCGACTGGCGTCAAGTCTGGAACAGGATACGTTATGACTGCCATAAAGAAAATACGTAGTTTTGGAATATACTTAACTTTTAATGCTTCCTTTGGTACATCTCTCTTGACTATACAAATGAGACTCGTAAGATACATGCACTGTTACAATTGGCGCCTTGCTAAGTCGTAGCCATTAACTTAGCTGAAGGCTATTCTGTCTCTCGGCAAATGAGAGCAAAGGCTTCGTCAGTATAGTCGCTAGCAACGTCGCCGTACAACTGGGCGAGTTCTCGTACGTCTCTCGAGACCTGCCGTGTGGTGGCGCTCGGTCTGCGATCACACAGTGGCGACACGCGGGCCCGACATGTACTAATGGACCGCGGACGATTTAAGCTACCACCTAGCAAGTGTGGTGTCTGGCAGTGACACCACAGTACTCATGTGGATGACCTCACACTTTTCCCTACTGAGAGACAATTGTCGTGTTTCGCACCATTCAGACAAAATATGTAATTTTGCTATTGGTTTCTTCCCTACTGAGAGACAATTGTCGTGTTTCGCACCATTCAGACAAAATATGTAATTTTGCTATTGGTTTTGATATTCAGATGACTTTAGTAGACGGTAGATGACAGCATCATTTGCGAGCAGTCTGAGAGGGCTCCTAAGTTTATCTCCTTGTTTTTGACTACATTAGGAACAGCAGAGAGCGTATAACGCTTCCCTGGGGAACGCCAGATAACACTTCTGTCTTACGCAATGATTTTCCGTAGATGAGAGGAAACCGCGGATCCTGTCGTAAGACTGAAGACATACTCCATAGGCACGCAATTTGATTCGAAGCCACCGGCCGCGGTGGCCGAGCGGTTCTAGGCGCTTCAGTCCAGAACCGCGCGACTGCTACGGTCGCAGGTTGGAATCCGGCCTCGGACATGGATGTATGTGATGTCTTTAGGTTAGTAAGGTTTAAGTAGTTCTAAGTTCTAGTGGACTGATGACCTCAGATAGTGCTCAGAGCCATTTGAGCCATTTGATTCGAAGTCCCTTGGGCTAACTGTATCAAAAGGCTTCAGGAAATCTAGAAATGTGGAATCAATCGGAGATCCCATCTCGCTAGCACTCATTATTTCGTGTGAATAAAGGACAATATTTGCTGAATCTGTGCTGACTGTGTGTTAATACACCGTTACCTTCAAGATAATTCATAACGGTCGAACACAGTATATGTTCCAAAATCCCTCTACAAACCGACGTTAGTAGTATGGGTCTGTAATTCGGCGGATTACTCATGTTTCCTTCCTTGAGTATATCTGTGACCTGTACAACTTTACAGTGCTATGGTATGAATCTTTCATGAGGCGGGCGATTGCATATGATTGCTAAGTATGGGAGTATTATTCTCTGAAACGAACTTCATTGGTATTTTATCCGGACTGGAAGACTTGCCTTTATTAGGAGGTTTAAGCTGCTTCGCTACTCCGAGGATAGCTATTACACTTCTAAGTTACTAGTGATGACGGTTGTACTCGCTTCGAATTCTGGAATATTTCATTCGTCTCTTTTGGTGAAGGAATACCGGAAAACTGTGTTTAATAACTCCGTTTTAGTGGCGTTGTCATCAGTTGTATTGGTATCGCGCAGTGAAGGTAATGATGGTGCCGTGCGGCTTCTGTTATTTACACCCTCGGTGATCAAAAGTATCCGGACACCTCCAAAAACACATTTTTTCATATTAGGTGCATTGTGCTGCCACCTCCTGGCACGTACTCAATTTCAGCGACCTCAGTGGACGTTGTGAGAGAGTAGAATGGGGCGCTCCCCGGAACTCACGAACTTCGAACGTGATCAGATGATTGGGTGTCACTTGTATCATACGTCTGTACGCAATATTTCCACACTCCTAAACATCCCTAGGTTCGATGTGATAGTGAAGTGGAAACGTGAAGGGATAAGTGCAAAAAATGTTCAAATGTGTGTAAAATCTTGTGGGAGTTAACTGCTGATGTCATCAGTCCCTAAGCTTACACACTACTTAACCTAGATTATCTTAAGGACAAACACACACACCCATGCCCGAGGGAGGTTCAAATGGTTCAAATGGCTCTGAGCACTATGGGACTCAACTGCTGAGGTCATTAGTCCCCTAGAACTTAGAACTAGTGAAACCTAACTAACCTAAGGACATCACAAACATCCATGCCCGAGGCAGGATTCGAACCTGCGACCGTAGCGGTCTTGCGGTTCCAGACTGCAGCGCCTTTAACCGCACGGCCACTTCGGCCGGCCCCGAGGGAGGACTCGAACCTCCGCCGGGACCAGCCGCACACTCCATGACTGCAGCGCCTTCGACCGCTCGGCTAATCCTGCGCGGGGGATAAGTGCAGCACAAAAGCGTACAGGCCGGCCTCATCTGTTGACTGACAAAGACCGCCGACAGTTGAAGAGGGCCGTAATGTGTAATAGGCAGACATCTATCCAGACCATCACACAGTAATTCCAAACTGCATCAGGATCCACTGGAAGTACTATGACAGTTAAGCAGCAGGTGAGGAAACCTGGATTTAATAATCAAGTGGTTGCTCATAAGCCACACATAACGCCGCTAAATGCCAAACGACGCCTCGCTTGGTGTAAGGAGCGTAAATTTTGGACGATTGAAAAGGGGAAAACGTTGTGTGGAGTGACGAATATGACAATGTGGCGATCCGGTGGGAGGGTGTGGGTTTGGCGAATGCCCGGTGAAAGTCATCTAACAGCGCGTGTAGTGCCAAATCTGAAATTCGGAGGCGGTGGTGTTATGGTGTGATCGTGTTTTTCACGAAGGAGGCTTGCACCCCTTGTTTTGCGTGGCACTGTCACAGTACAGGCCTACATTGATGTTTTAAGCACCTTCTTCTTTCCCGCTGTTGAAGGGCATTACGGAGATGGCAAATGCGTCTTTCAACACGATCGAGCACCTTTTCATAATGCACGGCCTGTGGCGGAGTGGCAGATGACAATAACATCGTTGTAATGGACTGGCCTGCACAGAGTCCTCAGCTGAGTCCTACAGAACACCTTTGGGCGGTTTTGGAACACCGACATCGATACCTCTCCTCAGTTGAGCACTCCGTGAAGAATGGACTGCCGTTCCCTAAGAAACCTTCCAACATCTGACTGAACGTATGCCTGCTGTGGAAGCTGTCATAAAGGTTAAGGGTTGGCCAACACTATGTTGAATTACAGCACTACCGATTGAGGGCGCCAGGAATTTGTAAGTCATTTTCAGCCAGGTGTCCGGATATTTTTGATCACATAGTGTGTATGACCAAAATCTCTTTGAATTTTCTGTCTTATTTCAAGACATATTTCCATTGTGGAAGCTATTAAAAGCATTTCGCATTGAATACCGCCGTAATTTACTAGGTTCAGTCAAATATCGCCACTGTTGGACTTTAGTGTTCTTTCAAATTTGGTACCATAGCGGTGAGTACTGTCTCCTATTCAATTATTTTGTAGAAATTAATTACGAGAGATGCTTACACCTTGGCAGCTATTTGTGTGTTACTGTCGTAAGCATCTACTGGAAGTTGTCGAAGGGCGTTAAAACTGTCAGTAGGTGACAAAGGGACTTGGACATCTACATCACAGACCATGGTGGTCAGAGGCTTGCCCGCTCTGCAAACCAGAACAGGCGACGAGCTGTGGCAGATATGGCTACAGAGTGCAGTTCTGATGCAGGCAAGATCATTTCGCAGCGCAGCGATAACAGCACCTTGTTGGAGATACAGCTTCACACCAGACCATTTCTACATCGTCAATAAGCTGTGTAGTGGGCTTGGGATCATCGATATTGCACCTTGGATCAGTGGAAACCTATCACATGGTTGAATGAACTGCATTTCTAAATACACTAGATAGAAAGTCATTTTCGGATACGCCGTCATGTAGGGGAATGGCTGACTTGGCACCATGCCACTGACGCAGGCATGTGGGAGCAGTACTGCGGTATGGGAGACGTTCAGCTCGCCATCCATGTGACCTGTGGTAATTATCAAAGCTACCGTGACAGCTGCAAATCACGTGAACATTCATGTTTGAAGTCTTCCCCGATGGCGATAGCATTTTCCAGCATGGTAAAAGTCTGTAACACAAGGAGTGCTAGGGCGGTTTGAGGGGCATTGTAGTGAAATAACCGTGATCTCTTGGCAGCCAAATTCTTCTGATCTGAACCCAATGCGACACATCTAAAACGTTGTCGGCCCCGAGACTCTCACTCGAAAACACTCGACGATAAATTTACGGAAATTTCGTGACATCTGCTGTGACATACCTCCGGAAACTTACCAAGGACTTCTAGAATTCACGCTACGCACAATCGTTACTGTTCTTTACTCCAATGAGGATCAACATGTTATTATAACATTTTGGCTCTTCAATGTAAATATTTTAACGTTAATAACTTACAGACTACAGAACCAACTTAACAAGTTCGTTGGCAGCATCTGTTGAGTGCCTGTGCGTGGACACCGAAAATTACACTGATCAGTTACAACATTATGAGCACTCCCCACTACAACATTGGATGTCACCTGGTGGCGGTGCAGAAAAAAATTGTGGTAAGGTCTTATGGGACCAAACTGCTGAGGTCATTGGTCCCTAAGATTACGCGCTACTTAATGTAAGTTAAACTAACTTACGCTAAGGACAACACACACACATGCTCGAGGGACGACTCGAACCTCCGACGGAGGCAGCCGTTGCAGGAACCTGACACGGTAAGAAAGTACACTACTGGCCATTACAATTGCTACACCAAGAAGAAATGCAGATGATAAATGAGTATTCATTGGACAAATACATAATACTAGAACTGACATGTGATTACATTTTCAAGCAATTTGGGTGCATAGATCCTGAGAACAACCACCTCTGGCCGTAATAACGGCCTTGATACGTCTGGGCATTGATTCAGACAGAGATTGAATGGCGTGTACAGGTACAGCTGCCCATGCAGCTTCAACACAATACCACAGTTCATCAAGAGTAGTGACTGGTGTATTGTGACGAGCCAGTTGCTCGGCCACCATTGACCAGACGTTTTCAATTGGTGAGAGATCTGGAGAATGTGCTGGCCAGCGCAGCGGTCGAATATTTTCTGTATCGAGAAAGGCCCGTACAGGACCTGCAACATACGGTCGTGCATTATCCTGTTGAAATGTAGGGTTTCGCAGGGATCGAATGAAGGGTAGAGCCACGGGTCGTAACACATCCGAAATGTAACGTCCACTGTTCAAAGTGCCGTCAATGCGAACAAGAGGTGACCGAGACGTGTAACCAATGGCACCCCATACCATCACGCCGGGTGATACGCCAGTATGGCGATGACGAATACACGCTTCCAACGTGCGTTCACCGCGATGTCACCAAACACGGATGTGACCATAATGATGATGTAAACAGAACTTGGATTCATCCAAAAAGTAATGTTTTGCCATTCGTGCACCCAGGTTCGTCGTTGAGTACACCATCGCAGGTGCTCCTGTTTGTGATGCAGCGTCAAGGTTAACCGTAGCCATGGTCTCCGAGCTGATAGTCCATGCTGCTGCAAACGTCGTCGAACTGTTCGTGCAGATGGTTGTTGTCTTGCAAACGTCCCCATCTATAGACTCAGGGATCGAGACGTGGCTGCACGATCCGTTACAGCCGTGCGGATAAGATGACTGTCATCTCGACTGCTAGTGATACGAGGCCGTTGGGATCCAGCACTGCGTTCCGTATTTCCCTCCTGAACCCACCGATTCCATTTTCTGCTAATTGTCATTGGATCTCGACCAACGCGAGCAGCAATGTCGCGATACGATAAACAGCAATCGCGATAGGCTACAATCCGACATTTATCAAAGTCGGAAACGTGATGGTAGGCATGTCTCCTTCCTTACACGAGGCATCACAACAACGTTTCACCAGCAACGCTGGTCGACCGCTGTTTGTGTATGAGAAATCGGTTGGAAACTTTCTTCATGTCAGCACGTTGTAGAAGTCGTCACCGAGGCCAAACTTGTGTGAATGCTCTGAAAAGCTAATCATTTCCTTATCACAGCATCGTCTTCCTGTTGGTTAGATTTCGCGTCTGTAGCACGTCGTCTTCGTGGTGTAGCAATTATAATGGCCAGTAGTGTATTTAAGAGGAGCAGGCACGGACGCCGGAACATCCTAGCGAAGGCATTCGCTGCAAAAGGAAAAATACATTGAGATAAGCGACTTTGGCAAAAGGCACATTATTATTATGCAGAGCCTGTGAACGAGTATCTCGAAACTGGCTCAGCTGGTTAAATGTTCACTTGCTACGGTCTTGAGCACCTACGGAAAGTGGTAGAATCGCAGTAAAACTCCCACTGAGCTAAATGGTTGGATGCCCACGACGCTACACAGAACGTGGAGGATTGGCTGCTCTGTAGCGTAGGGCCACATGCGGTCTATGTCTTCAATGGCGGAAAAGCACAACGCTGGTGTAGGCACAAGTGTTTCTGAGCACACCATTCAGCGCATATTGTTGAACATTGGGCTACGCACCAGACGACCCCTACGTGTTCCAACATTGACCCACCGACATCGTCATTACAACTGCTGTGAGCACGGAATCAGTGGGACTGGACGGGGATTAACGCAAAATTGTTAACCGGCTAGACAGATCACTTTTATTGTAGCACCAGGGCGATGGCCATCTGCGTAAACGCCACCATAGAAGTGAACAGCGCCTCGAAACGTGCAGCGCACCAAGGGCACAGGCTGATGGGTGCAGTATTACACTACGATAGACATTCTCCTGCACCTGCACCCCTTCATCTTGGATGTTTACCCCGACAGCGCTGTCGTCTTTCAGCAGTATAATTGTCTATATATATCCTAGATAGAAACATTTTGTAGTGGTTTGAGGAGCATGATAGTTTATTTATTTTATTTAATCGTATGGTGATTTGAAACAATATACAGTTGATATAAGGCAAATGATTTTATACAATATACATATGATATTAGACAAGATTAAACCTAAAAGTCCGTGTTTTTCAACCAGTTAATTAAGCTGGGAGTGAGAGTGAACAAGTCATCGGGAATTCTAGGGTATGAATGACGTGGACAGCGTTGGACTAGATGTTCAATTGTCTGCTCTTCTTGATTACATTCACATATCGGTGAACTGATCCAGCCCCATTTGCACCTGAAGTACCTACAACAACCATGTCCAGTCCTTAACCTGTTGAGGCGGCACCAATAGTTTCTCTGCAGGTCAAAACCTTTTGGCTTCTTTGTAGGATCAAGGTGATGGGCTCTTGTTCCCAATGTTTTGGTTGACCATTCATGCTTACAGCTTTCGTTTAGATCAAAACCATCCGCGATGAGTTGTCCTGCAGTAACACTTGCTGGTCTTCGTGATCGCAGTCGTTGCTGTGGCGGATGACAGAATTCCTGGTGCAGTGGTAGAGAGGGTGATGCAGAGATTTTCTTGGCCTCCCTCAGTAGAGCTTGTTTCCGCCTTGAGTGAGGTGATGTGGCTCAGTACAGGTAACCAGTGGCATGGGGTTGATTTGATGGAACCAGTAATGCAGCGCATTGTGTCGTTAAGTTTTGTGTCTACCTTCTTCACGTGTACGCTTACCAACCAGACAGGTGCACAGTACTTGGCAGCAGAGTGAACTCACGTTGATGTCTTGGCCACTAAATTTGCCTGATGTGAATGTGATGTGAATTCTGGGTCACTATAAGGCGCCATCAACGCGTACACATATCATCGGCCTGTTATTTATGGGAATTACGTGACTTGTGCTCAGACATCCACTGCCATACACCTCCACAAGCCTACCATTGAACTGTAAAACAGATGATACGTATAATCGATGATGTATTGCGATCCAAATATGCGCCACGAAGCTAATAAGCAGGTGGTCATAATGATTTGGCTAATCAGTGTATTTTGGTCCGGAGTTACATCTACATTTATACTCCGCAAGCCACCCAACGGTGTGTGGCGGAGGGCACTTTACGTGCCACTGTCATTACCTCCCTTTCCTGTTCCAGTCGCGTATGGTTCGCGGGAAGAACGACTGTCTGAAAGCCTCCGTGCGCGCTCTAATCTCTCTAATTTTACATTCGTGATCTCCTCGGGAGGTATAAGTAGGGGGAAGCAATATATTCGATACCTCATCCAGAAACGCACCCTCTCGAAACCTGGCGAGCAAGCTACACCGCGATGCAGAACGCCTCTCTTGCAGAGTCTGCCACTTGAGTATATTAAACATCTCCGTAACGCAATCACGGTTACCAAATAACCCTGTGATGAAACGCGCCGCTCTTCTTTGGATCTTCTCTATCTCCTCCGTCAACCCGATCTGGTACGGATCCCACACTGATGAGCAATACTCAAGTATAGGTCGAACGAGTGTTTTGTAAGCCACCTCCTTTGTTGATGGACTACATTTTCTAAGCACTCTCCCAATGAATCTCAACCTGGTACCCGCCTTACCAACAATTAATTTTATATGATCATTCCACTTCAAATCGTTCCGCACGCATACTCCCAGATATTTTACAGAAGTAACTGCTACCAGTGTTTGTTCCGCTATCATATAATCATACAATAAAGGATCCTTCTTTCTATGTATTCGCAATACATTACATTTGTCTATGTTAAGGGACAGTTGCCACTCCCTGCACCAAGTGCCTATCCGCTGCAGATCTTCCTGCATTTCGCTACAGTTTTCTAATGCTGCAACTTCTCTGTATACTACAGCATCATCCGTGAAAAGCCGCATGGAACTTCCGACACTGTCTACTAGGTCATTTATATATATTGTGAAAAGCAATGGTCCCATAACACTCCGCTGTGGCACGCCAGAGGTTACTTTAACTTCTGTAGACGTCTCTCCATTGATAACAACATGCTGTGTTCTGTTTGCTAAAAACTCTTCAATCCAGCCACACAGCTGGTCTGATATTCCGTAGGCTCTTACTTTGTTTATCAGGCGACAGTGCGGAACTGTATCGAACGCTTTCCGGAAGTCAAGAAAAATAGCATCTACCTGGGAGCCTGTATCTAATATTTTCTGGGTCTCATGAACAAATAACGCGAGTTGGGTCTCACACGATCGCTGTTTCCGGAATCCATGTTGATTCCTACATAGTAGATTCTGGGTTTCCAAAAACAACGTGATACTCGAGCAAAAAACATGTTCTAAAATTCTACAACAGATCGATGTGTAACGATCACATGTCAGAGGTGCAGTTCTTCGTACTAGGGGAATGAGAAGCCGGAAATAACTGATGGCCTAGAGATATGTCTTAGAATTCGTAATAACTGGATGCGGATTTTGTGCAATTTCAGTCACTTAGATTCTCGGTGCAGCACATAGTTTTAATTTGCCAAGAATTTTCATGTCAGCGCACATTCAGCTAGAGAGTGATAATTTCATTGTGGATTACGATCACTGCCGATCACGACATTCAACGCCACCTGGTGGCGCTGCAGGCACATGAAGCAAAACGGAAAGTATACAAGCGGAGCAGAGGCGAATGAGGAATCAACGATACGGGCCGTAATTTGGGAAAATCTGTGAAATAAGTGACTTTGATAACAGGCCGATTCTTATGGTCTGGCAAGTGTGAATGAGAAAGTCGGAAACGGCGAAGCTGCTCAGTTGTTTTCAGGCTACTGCCTTAAGTACACACGGAAAACGGTCAGTGAAACCACGTGTAGAGGCACAGCGCTGGAAAACAACACCGCATTACAGAACGTGGAACTCGGAAGCTTCTGTCAAACAGGGTAGAACTACAAGAGTACAATACTTCCGCCGGAGCAAGTGTTTCGGAGCACGTCGTTCAACGCATACTGTTAGCTATAAGGATCTGCGGGATACACTATTTTCTAGGCATTTTAATGCGCTCACTGTACTCTCTGAACTGAAAAGAGTGACGAAACGCGATCGACAGCCGAACTAGAGACACTGCACAAGATATTTGTGCAAGGCTTCATCAGATTTTTCACTGTGGCTTCCATTTCGCGCCCAGTCGGACCTTACTTTCCGAATAGCCCTGGAGTATCACATCAAACTCGTAAAGGCTCTAGTGATTTCGTTGTACCTTAGTATAGTCAATCAATTTCTTTAATAATAAAGAAGTTAATGGTAACCAAGGATATCACAGGACCCAGATGTAAGCCTAATTTCGGAAACAATAAGTGAAAGCACTGTACTTCCGTTGGATGACACTGGCCAAATTTGCTTGTACTAATATTTCTGCAAGACCGGCCTAAATACACAAGTAACGTACTCGTCGTGATGAACTGATAGATAATTAAAAAAGGATAACAAGCGATATCTAGATGCATACATGCGCACTACACTGGGTGAACACGCTTTGTCAGCCATTTCGCACGCAAAATGTAGTGAGGTGTAAAAACTTCATCTGCAGCTTTTAATCAACCATACCGGTGAAGTTCTATGAACACAGCGCTGAGAAAACGTACACAGAACTGAAATTTTTACGCTCCAAGTATTTCTCTAATTATTCGGCGAGGCGTGATTAAATGCACTGTTATTACGCTACAGTGGTCCTCAGAAAAAAATGTATCATCTCATTCTGCTTGCTCAGTGCAGCTATCTGTCAGAAAAGCGAGAAACATTAACGCCCTCTGTCAGGTTTTCTTTGCGACTGACGCTTCTATGTTTTCTGACACATGAGCGATGCGTAACGATCACATTTCAGAGGTGCAGTTCTTGGTACTAGGGGAATGAGAGGCCGGAAATAACTGATGGCCTAGATATATGTCTTAGAATTCGTAATAACTGGATGCGGATTTTGTGAAATTTCAGTCACTTACGGTGCAAAACTTGTCTTCCTCATAAAGAGTAATTCATATTCTGTATATTTATTATTAGGTAGCTGGCGCTATAAACAGCGGTTCCTAGTGCAGACTAAGCATTTATTACAGCATCAAAGATGCTGATGAATGAGGTTAAAATGTTTAAAAAAAGTTAGAGTCATAGCTCACTCTCACTTGGCCACTTTCTAATATATTCACTCATTACGATATTTATTTTTTTATTTTTACTGTAGTAATTATGTACCTGACAACCAATAATGTAGCACTGAAGAACACAGCTCACTAGGAAACTCGAATATGGCTGAAGGTCACTTTATACACGAGTTAGGAATATGGTGAAATACGACATTGGCTGAACGTCTTATTGACAAACAAATCGTGAAAATTGCCTGTTCATTCGAAAACTTCATTTCTACCGACTATATTTTGCTTTCGATATATCGCGACACTTAATTTTACAATACTCTGCGTACTTCTGCTATACTTAGGTTCGACTGGTCGATGTAAGGTCTTTGAGCATCCTCTTCGCGTGTCCGCGAAGACGCTTTTGCATCTTGAACAGCCCGTTCGTCTGCCAACTAACGAGAAGCTTTCGCGGTTTGAGAAGCCATGAGGCCGTCATTGTTTCAAAGAGCATTCGTAAATCTAGTTCCCGCTGGCGTATTTGGAGGAGTGTTTGTTGGCGATCTCTGATGGTGCCGAAATTTCACAACAAAATAATTGGGTAACATCGTATTACTTATTTGCCTGAGCCAAGCTTAGGTGAAGTGCTAAGGTTTTTTCTGGACTGTTCGTTAAACTCCTGCAGTTTACTCACTATTACTACGCGTCCAGGCATGAGATGGTATTCTTCCAAATATCGAAATGGAAGCTCGATGTTGCACGGTTTTGATTAAATGGAAGGGCATTATAATGATGAACTTTATAAATCACAACACCAAGAAGGAGCTGCGCAACATAAGTAGAAATTTAGTAAGCGTGTTTGTACATCTGAAACATTATGTTGATTCTAATTTCGCTCTAGTCGCTTAAGACTGGCGTTAGTATCGCCACTATGAGGATTTAAATAAGGTTAGCATTAAATACCCGCTGTGACGGTCTTCAGCGTTAACTACCATTGAGATTGGGCGTGGTGAGTTAATATTAGTGACGAATGTCTCTAAGGCAACAAAGATGGCATTATTAACAGATCACTGAGTTCGAGCGAGGTCATGTAATAGGGCTGTGAGAAGCTGGAGGTTCCTTGCTCGATACTGCAGTAACGCTTGGCAGGAAGGTAGCCACTGTACATGATTGCTAGCAGCGGTGGTCACGAGAATGTACAGTCGTAAAAGACCGCGCTTCAGAAGACCATGGTCCCGGCGGAGGTTCGAGTCCTCCCTCGGGCATGGGTGTGTGTGTTTGTCCTTACGATAATTTAGGTTAAGTAGTGTGTAAGCTTAGGGACTGATGACCTTAGCAGTTAAGTCCCATAAGATTTCACACACATTTGAACTTTTTTTTTTTTTCGGAAGACCACTTGGCACTACCGAGGAGGACGACCATCGTGTTCGGCGTGGAACTATGGCGTATCGCACAGCATGTGCCGCAGCAGTTTGAGCATTAGTTGGCACCACAGTGACACAACGAACAACGAACTGTTAAGAATCGCTTACTTTAAGGACAGCTCCAAACCAGACGCCCAGTGCGTCCCACTGACCCGAGACGAGCGCCATTCGCGACGTCAGTGGTACCAAACAAGAGCTCATTGGAAGACAGAGTGGTGTTCTGTTGTGTTTTTTCATGAAAGCTCTTTCTGCCTCGGCGCCAGTGGTGGCCGTCTGTTGGATGGAGGCAGGCCTGTTGAGGACCAGCAACCAACGTTTCTGCGTTCTACACGCATTGGACCTACACCTGAAATTATGGTCTGGGGCGCGATTTCGTATGCCAGCAGGAGCATCTCTCGTGAATATCTCATGCACACTGACTGCAGATTTGTACGTCAACCTGCTGAACTGCCATTCACTAGCAGCATTCCAGGCGCTGCTTTCCAACTGGATAACGCTCGCCCACATAACGCTATTGTGGTCGTTACATGCCTGCTCGGTCGCTGTTGTGTTCTTTACAGGCCTGCTCGATCACCAGACCTGTCTCCGATCGAGAACATATGGGACGTCATCGGACGAAAAATCCCACGTCATCCTCAAACTGCACTAACCGTCCCCGTACTGACCAGTCAAGTGCAATACGCTTGGAACTCTATCCCACAAACTGACGTCCGCCACATGTACAAGAAGATCCATGCACCTTTGCGTGTTTGCGTTAGACGTTCTGGCGGTTCCACTGGTTGTTAATGTACCAGTATTTCACATTTATAATGACTTATGTTACCTGGGCGAATGTATTCACGAAATTTAATTTCGCAACATTACGTTACTTTAATTACTTTTAGGTTTTTTCCGTTAGTATATACACTACTGGCCATTAAAAATGCTACACCACGAATATGACGTGCTACAGACGCGAAATTTAACCGGCAGGAAGAAGATGCTGTGATATGCATATGACTAGCTTTTCAGAGCATTCACACAAGGTTAGCGCCGGTGGCGGCACCTACAACGTGCTGTCATGAGGAAAGTTTCCAACCGATTTCTCATACACAAACAGCGGTTGACCAGCGTTGTCTGGTGAAACGCTGGTCTGATGCCTCGTGTAAGAAAGAGAAATGCATACCATCACGTTTCTGACTTTGACAAAGGTCGGATTGTAGCCTATCGCGATTGCGGTTTATCGTATCGCGACATTGCTGCTCGCGTTGGTAGAGAACCAATGACTGTTAGCAGAATATCGAATCGGTGGGTTCAGGAGGGTAATACGGAACGCCGTGCTGGATCCCAACGGCCTCGTATCACTAGCAGTCGAGATGACAGGCATCTTATCCGCCTGGCTGTAACGGATCGTGCAGCCACGTCTCGATCCCTGAGTCAACAGATGGGGACGTTTGCAAGACAACAACCATCTGCACGAACAGTTCGACGACGTTTGCAGCAGCATGGACTACCAGCTCGGAGACCATGGCTGCGGTAACCCTTGACGCTGCATCACAGACAGGAGCGCCTATACTCAACGACGAACCTGGGTGCACGAACGGCAAAACGTCATTTTTTCGGATGAATCCAGGTTCTGTTTACAGCATCATGATGGTCGCTTCCGTGTTTGACGACATCGCGGTGAACGCATATTGGAAGCGTGTATTCGTCATCGCCATACTGGCGTATCACCTGGCGTGATGGTATGGGGTGCCATTGGTTACACGTCTTGGTCACCTCTTGTTCGCATTGGCGGCACTTTGAACAGTGGACGTTACATTTCAGATGTGTCACGACCCATGGCTCTACCCTTCATTCGATCCCTACGAAACCCTACATTTCAGAAGGATAATGCACGACCACATGTTGCAGGTCCTGTACAGGTCTTTCTGGATACAGAAAATGTTCGATTGCTGCCCTGGCCAGCAAATTCTCCAGACCTCTCACCAATTGAAAATATCTGGTCAATGGTGGCCGAGCAACTGGCTTGTCACAATACGCCTGTCACTACTCTTGATGAACTGTGGTATGTTGTTGAAGCTGCATGGGCAGCTGTACCTGTACACGCCATCTAAACTGTGTTTCACTTAATGCCCAGGCGTATGAAGGCCGTTATCACAGCCAGAGTTGGTTGTTCTGAGTACTGATTTCTCAGGATCTATGCAGCCAAATTGCGTGAAAATGTAATCACATGTCAGTTCCAGTATGATATATTTGTCCAATGAATACCCGTTTATCATCTGCATTTCTTCTTGGTGTAGCAATTTTAATGGCCAGTAGTGTATATACGCCGAAAGTTAATAAAACCGACAAACTGCAGGGATAGATTCCTGATTGGAGGGAAGAAGGGCCTGTGAACCTGCGTCTGGAAATGTATCTTTACCATGGTAGATGGCGTCGACGAATACAGTGCAGTGCGGTCTGTGCGTACACCAGATTTGGAGGACCAGGTTCTACAGAATAGTGGGACGAACCCTAGTATAAAAGCTCCTAATCTGATGTACGCAGAGTCCGCCCGTCCCTGCATGTTCGTCTGTCTGAAAGCACCTATGGTCGCACGAACACCCAAAAACGGCTTGAAGTGCTGTGAGATGTGGTTGGTGTCTGCGAGGGTTCTATTTTTGGTACAGCTCTGTTGCCTCTCGAGCGTTTAGATCTGCTCATCCGTACACAGGTACCATATTGGCTTCATCCTGACATCAGTACCGCACTATTCTGCTGATTAGAGTATGCTGCATCAATCACACAGCCTGCAACACACCGAGAACACACGGCACGTGGTCAGAGGAGCTTTCATTCGTCAGCACCATCTGCCGTGGCAATGATACATTTTCGGATGCTTGTTCATAGGGCCTTTTCCCCTCCATTACCCGCCGGGAATCCACATCTGTAGTTTTTCGGTTTTATTAATGTTCACCCAGTATAAAAAAGCGTTGTCAACTATTTGTTACTTTTGCATGATGCAGTGCCATGTTGCATGGCTACCATATTTCTGCAGCTGCTTACTTCTAACCATGGCCAGTGAATATTCAGATATATCAGAGGCGATTTCTAATCACTTTTGATGAATCATAATTCACTGCTAATTTTTAAATGCAAAATCACGATTCAGTTTTGCTACATTATGCAAGTGTGTTCGTGTGTGACTATTTCTGTTAAACATTATGGGTGAGCCTGGGTATTCAAATAATTTTCTGGTCATAGAGACTCATCCTTTCCGCATGGCTTAATATTTTAGGCCTTTACTATCACTATTTATGGGCGTAGTACTCTTCTTTCGATACCACTCTCAACTTATAATTTTGGCGGCCTTGCCAGGATATTTTCTGCCTGAATTTACTTATCAGCAGTTAACTGCAATTTCTTTCATTCAGTGTTTCAGCTTGTCAGTGTATACCTTAGAACTTTGGATTTGTCTCAAAGAATTTCTCTTTCCTTTGTGTGAGCCGCTGACCGTTCCTCAGATACAGTTCTGTGATCAGTTACCATTTTTATCAGTATAAGAATAAATTTGTCACTTAATGTTGTAATTACTTGTGCTGAGACCATGTAACGCTTCAGTTACATTCCTGTTTTACAAGAAGCTCCCAGTTCAGTAGTGATCTGTATACTTAGTACAAAACGAACCTTGTATCTTGAAAGTCACTTGCAGTGACAATAATTTTGGAATATACTGAAGCACTGCAGTGAGTGGAACTGGTGGAACATTTGGAACTGTTGTGTAAGAAAAATTTTTCTCTTTACATTTAAATATACAGTTAAAATAAGTAGAGTTAGAGAAATAAATGCGTGTAAGATTACTGTCAGATCATTAGTGGGTGAATTTCTTACTTTTTCTTATTGAATCTGTTCATGCTAACGTGACAGCTGTTGTGCAGTATGCTGAAGTAACTCTTGTGTCTCCGAAAGTTCTATTTTTCTCGTCATATTTGTTTTCGCTTCATAGAAGTACTGTGCTATATGTAATACATTTTCTCAACTGTAGATGTTAGTTCATTATTACTGTACTTTTATGGTTAAGGATAATTGCCGAACTGTTATTTATTTGGTCAAACATTTTGATTCAAATGCTAGTAAGGAAAACCACGTATGGAACTCTTCAAGTCTCCTGCAGACGTTAATAGTGCTACCATTCACAGGCAACAAACGGTGTGGTTTTACTTCATGAATTAGTCTTTGCAACTTGATATGCGAGTTGGGAAACATACCCACAAACCACGGTCTGTTTTCTAGTTAAGGATTTGTGTTACACGGTTGACTGAGGAGACAAATTCAGATGATTAAATGGTGATAAAAAGATTGAACAAACTGTAATTTATCCTGTTTATTTACTGATTTGGCTTGTGGAAGCTTTACTTGGACTTAGAGAAATTCCTAGCTGAGGCTCATCTCGTACAGAGTTGAGCATACTGATGGTGAGTTAAGACTATCTAGACTTTATTGTTCATTCAGACTTCTGTGATACTCATAAAAAAGTTTGAACAGTGGTTATTCTGTTCTTGTTTATTGGGTGCTGGGTTGAGAGCTGTCGGAGATGTAGTGTACGATTTTTCATTTCTTGGATAAATTGGGACTTCTGTACTTATGTTTCATCTTGAGGTTGATTTGTCTTTGGTAATCACATTATTCAATGTGTGACAGAGACGACCACAGTTAATCAAAGGGAGGAGACAAGTGAAATGTATGAAACAATAATGTGAATAATGTGTATATGGAAACATCTGAGTCTGGTGTCATGTATAGCTCACTTGTTTTTCAAGTATGTTTTTAAAAAAAACGTTCTAAAAGTTATATATTCTAATGATGTTAGATTTTTCTGAACTGTGAAAGACATAGGTTTTGAAAATAATTTTATAATTTATATTTAAATTCTTAATGATATTGTTACCACTTTCAGCTGGGTCAGCTACCTTCGTCATAGAGTACGTATCTACCGGTCATCATTTAAGTAATTAAACCTCTTTCATTCGTGGTGTTTCTCCTAGACTAACACCATTATACGTGTGTTATTAGTATTGATTAATGGCACTGCTGTGTTTTCCATACAAGTTTCAAGATATTGTATTCAGACATCCCAGCATTCCTTGTTTCTGTTTGATTATTCACACATTCCCCGAAAGTTTATTAATTCTTCGGTTGTGCCAGTACATCATCTGCATATGTGCCAGCCCTCGACATGCTAGCTGTTTACTTTTGTGGTGTCAGAAGTTCACAGTACGTGCTCGCGTCCATGTTTCGGGAAGGCACATTGACTGGAGTTGTGGTATATGTGTATTTTATTTATGTCTCTATTTCTGTTAATAACCGACTTGCATAACACTTTTGGTCCAGTTTTTTGGGCTATTGCGCCAGACCGTTGTAAGCTTCCCCTTCGTTCTTTAAACTGACTGCTCACAATATTTTTATATGTTTTTCTTACCTTTCTTTATTGTATCAGAGGAATACTATGAAGTAATTTATGTAGGATTCACACTTTGACCCCTCCCCATCCACCTAATTTGGTTAACTGACATATCGCCTTATTACCTTGATCTGACAATGAATGTTAAGTTCCATGTTCTGGGCTACTTACCTTTTATGAAGTACTTACATGAGTACAGTTTTAGCTATTTTACATATTTTTAAAAGTTCTCGAGAAAAGATTTTCGTACTACTGGATACTTTAGGGCTTGTGACACTTCCATGATCCACTGTAATGCAGGTGAAACCCAAAGAAGTGGTTTTCAGTGCCATGAAATAAATGGTGGTCTGATAATCAAAAGATTAAATACAACTGAAGTATCTTCTTTACCCCCAAGTTGAAAAGTCACAGCTGTTGTTGCCCTGTATAAAAGGTTTTCAGTAAATGTGTAATTGTCATTCAGTTAATATGTCAATAGCCACTAGGGGCTGTTGCAGACAGGATGTAGGTTCTAAACTCAGCAGGTTAGTGGTGTTGTCATAAATGAGGGAGCAGTTGTTTCTGCTTTGGTTTCAGCCACTAGAATATTCTTCTCGCTGTGATACATCAGCAGATTTTTCTGCAATTTCTGCAGCTTGTCCAGTTCAAGCTGAACCATATAATTTGAAATCAGTTGCACTAAGCAGGTTCGATTGGAGCTTATTTAATGCGTTGGTTCAAGCTCTGAGTAAATAAAATGAAGAAATAGGTGAGAGATTTAAAACAGGCTAGAAATCAGTGATGGGAAACAAATGAAAAATTAAGGCAGAATTTAAAGGCTAATTCTACAGAACAGAAAAGACTTAGTGAGAAGTAGGGAACAAGTGTGAGGGAACGTAATGAAAACCCAGTGGCTAGTGTAAACGAAAGCAAGAATAACATTTAAGGTTTGGGTAAGGAACTACGAGAGAGTACAAGCCTGTGCCAGGGAGTTACATGAGAGATTAGAAGTAAAGCCAGGGAGCAGCAAGCTAATGTTATTATTTTGCCGGTATATATGTAGGTTAAACAAAGATCTGAATCCATCATGAAAGATGTTGCATATAAATTTGATGTGCTTAGCACACACGTAAGAGGAGAGTTTCATTCAGACTTTGATGGATTCGTCTCTGCTTTTGAAACTATACTTTTCACTGTTGATCAAGGTCAGAATAAATTATGAGAGGTTAGTATTGAACAGAATTAACTATTTCAAAATTATTTTCAAGCTCCAAAGGAGGAATTTGAAAACAATAAAACAGATTTGCCAGAGAGATCTGAGGTGGTCCCTAGCGAAGAAGTTCCAAATTACAGTACTTCACTAGGGAGTTTAGAAAAGTATGTTGAAGAGCTGAAGATTAGTACAGGAAATAAGATGTCAGAGAGTACAGAACAGATCCAGGAAACAATTAAGGATGTTCAGGATTTGGTAACTTCCGTTGTACAGTTGGTTGTGAACGCTGAGCACAGTTCCTGTCGTAAATCTGAAGAAGTAAGCGTATTAGTGTTGAAGGAAAATGAAATGAAAATTAATATCATAAGACCAGAATTATGTCAAGAATTAAATGAGAGAGTGTTTAAGATTGAGGAAAAGTTAGGTTATGGCTCTGAGCACTATGGGACTTAACATCTGTGGTCATCAGTCCCCTAGAACTTAGAACTACTTAAACCTAACTAACCTAAGGACATCACACAATCCATGCCCGAGGCAGGATTCGAACCTGCGAACGTAGCAGTCGCGCGGTTCCGGACTGAGCGCCTAGAACCGCTAGACCACCGCGGCCGGCCAGTTAGGTTATGGTTTGCTGTTACAACAGAGGTCATGTACCTGAGAATGATATAAGCTATGGTCTTGAATATGAGCCAGACTCGTATGCCTCATTTTGAAAGGAAGAGAGTTCATTGCCGCCAAGGTCACTTCAACCAAGAAAATGTAAATTGTGAGGGCATGTCTGGCTTTGACAACAATCATTTCTCATTGATTACAAAGTTTCAGATCTTTAGACATACAAAACAGTATTCATCCTCATTCTTGCTCAGAGCAATTTGACATTAAACTTTTTCTGATTTTGCCTGCTTGGCATAATATTTGTTTTTATATCTTTGTTTGGAAGGTGTACCAGCCATACATATGTGCATATTAGCTAGGAATTATGTATCTTATGAGTTCTTTTGACACATGTTCTTGTCTGCATATTGCTCACTGATGGAACTTTCGTAATATAAAATTAGTCATGGTGGTTTTAGCAATCACTCATGATTATTGGAGAATACGTTATTGAAAAATTAATTTCTTACTATTTTATAGTCCTGCTATGACAATTTTTATCTCCGTTATGACCTTCCTTCACATTTGTATCTAATTATACTTTCTGGGTGTTGTAAAGATGGTTTAGAGTGTTTACACTGTTTTGTAAAAAAGTTGGAATATGCTAGTAGTGATAGAAATGCTTCTGGTAATAATGAAAATCAGTTCTCTTACGCTGATCTGTGACCACAGAAGAGTTGCAATTATGATGGTGGACAGCATGATTTATGTCTCAATCGGTATGAAAATGCTAGACGGAGTAATTGGGATGAAGCGCACAATTCCACTGACAGTAAGTAGTTCAGAAGAGTCAAACACGATGGGAATGTTGGATGCTTTGGTTACAGTCCACACAGTAGACGAAATGTAGAGATGATTGCTGGGTGGACAGAGACTCAAGTCCGCTTACTGTAGATGCCGCATAGGTGATCCATGCAACAATGCACATTCAGAGAGCCTGCAGAGACAAGATCGGTAACTGCCGTCAACAGATGGTAAAGGTCCTGCAAATATTACAAGCAATAGCTGTGAATAACTGAATTTGCTGAATGTTGCCGATACCAGGAAGGCTTTGCTTGGTGAGAGACAGAAGTATGCAAATTCTAATTGTGACTCCAGGAATTACTGTATCTGTTAATGGGATTACTGTGTCTTCTATCGGAATTTATGGACACAGGTAGCGAGGTATTTGTGCAGAGTGAGAATGTCTAGGTTCTTGGCTTTTTCTTCCTTTACAGTGGGCTGAGGTAAAAGGGGGAGTCGTTACGAAAGTCGTACAAGTGAAAAGAGTAGTGGGTATTATATTACTTTGTCAAAGTATAGGTTTTCTGCGAATTTTGTGACTGTGTCAAAATGGGCCATTAGCGCATTTTTAGGGGTTGATATTTGAGTGAAAAGAGTAGTGGGTATTATATTACTTTGTCAAGGTATAGGTTTTCTGCGAATTTTGTGACTGTGTCAAAATGGGCCATTGGCGCATTTTAAGGGGTTGATATTTGATGATGCACCATGCATTGATGGACTTGGTTTGTGGTGAAGTGACTGAAGCGTAGCGAGTCCAAACTGAAGTTGAGCTACGATTAACGTTTGGTTAGAGGGAAGAATTCAAATCACTGTCTTAAATTTCTCAGCAGATGTGGTTATTTTTTGAGATGACTCCTATTGTGAAGAAAGGTATGGCTCTGCAATTCTGTTACTAGACTTATAAATATAGTGCATGTAATTTATAAGAAGTATAGAAACCAGATATCTGTGTTGGGGAAGCAGATGAGGTAGTGAAAGAAAATTTACATGGTCTACTGGGAGGTTATTCTTTGGTGTTCTCAGAGAATCCACATATAATCAAAGGGTTCTTTTCTTTCGTTTCTATCAAGGTCTAGCAGTACAAGAGATCTTTTTGTCTGGCCATATCTCATGCTATTGATTTACATAGAGGGAGTGGGAGTTGAACCTGAGAAAATGCAGCATGGTCTGACTGAAACTGTTGTATCCTTGTATAATAATCCATTGTTGGTGATACCTAAGAAACGAGATGGTATTTGATTGATGTTGGATTCTAGGCGAATAAATGCAGTTACTGCACCAGAAAGTGATACATTATTGACATTAAATGAATTTTTGGATAAATTTCGTGGTTGTTGTGGTCTTCAGTCCTGAGACTGGTTTGACGCAGCTCTCCATCATACTCTATCCTGTGCAAGCTTCTTCGTCTCCCAGTATCTACTGCAACCTACATCCTTCTGAATCTGCTTAGTGTATTCATCTCTTGGTCTCCCTCTACGATTTTTACCCTCCACGCTGCCCTCCAATGCTAAATTTGTGATCCCTTGATGCCTCAAAACATGTCCTACCAACCGAACCCTTCTTCTAGTCAAGTTGTGCCACAAACTTCTCTTCTCCCCAATTTCGTGGTAGTAGCTACGTTTTCAACTAACTTAACAGTAAGCTGTTGTCAGGTTCAGTTGCATCCTTCATGGGAAAAATTAACTGCTTTTATTATAAATTTCACAAGTTGCCCTTCAGGCTGAATGGCAGTTCAGATGCATCTATCAGTGCAGGTCTTTCAGCAGATTCAGGAAAGAGATTAAGTTTCAAAGTTCGTGATGTGTTAATCACTGAAGTGTGTTTCGATAACAAAATGAGATTTTTGACAAATCACTGAGTGTATTCAAACAGCATGGTGTCACTATGAAACTAGAAAAGTCAGAGATTGGTAGGAGCTATATGAAATTTCTTGGACACATTGTGATTGAATCAGGAATTCTACCTAATCCAAAGAAAATTGAGGCAATTTGAGGCGTTCTTGTTCCCAAGACGAGTAAGCAGAGCTGTGCATTCTTGGAATTAATTAACATGTACAAAAGATTCACGAATTTTAATGTTTTCTCTATGCCATTAATGTGTGCATTGATGGGGCAGAAAATTCACTGGGATTCGGATTCGAAAGCATAGGCACAATTCACATGTGGTGAACAGGCTTCTCTCCTGTCACATCTTACTTTGAATAGATATCTTTCTTTGTCTAAGTTCAGACAGTTCAGACAGTTCTTGCTGCTAAGCTAATGCTAAGTTGATGAAATTATGAAGCTTCATTCTATAGCTGGATGCTCACTAACTGTGAATGCAACTATTCAGTCACTGAGCTTGAAGGTCTGGAAGTTGTGTTGTGAGGGGATATGTGATATTCATATTTTATTTGTTTGGTTTGTGACCAGATCCCTGAGTTTTAGAAATCCTGATGAGTCCATAGTTGACTCACATTCATTTAGCCAGGTGGACATTTTATTTATATGTAATACACTTCACCACTGTTGTAAGTGTCAGGATGGGTTAAGGGGCATGATTGGGCATCCAGGATTGATCCTGCACTCTGGCATATGGCATGAAAAAGAGAGTTGCCAAAAATGTAGATGTATTCTGTCTCTCCTGTTCTATAGGATACATTTGGTCTGTCATCTGCTATGACCGTGGAGAACATTTCACCCTCAGTGGGAGAAGCAGGTGGACAGATCTGTAGGGTAGGAATGCGGATAGACAAGAAAGCAATCCTCTGATGCGGACACTGTCTCGCTGGCCAACCCGCACACTCCACGTGACCAACCTCTGCTGTCCAATTGCTTGGCTTTGAACCTTGTCAAAGCGTCACTTGCTCAGCAGCCCCGTGGATAGCGTCTTAGCTCAGCGTAACCGAGCATGGGATCCATCCCCTGTGCTGCGGAATGCTTATGTAATCTACATCCCGTCTTTGAGGCACAGTGGTTGTAGCAAGAAAAGTATTGCGATATTTGAAAACGAAAATAACGCTGCTTCTTACCCTTAACACCACTTTGGACAGAACACTGTGTATATTCCTTGCAAAGCAATGCTGTGGCTGACATTCTTACAAAATCTTCCCTAGTGTTGAGTAATAGGATTAAGGATGACAATAAGGAAAATGATTTAAGTATCATGCATTTGGAAAAACGTAGCATTTGTTCATTTCATTATATTCTCACTTGAAAATATTGCTAACAAGTAGGCTGAAGATGCAGCATGGAGGGACGTTAAGGAGAAATGGAGAGATAAAGACAGTGTTGCAGTTAGAATATTTTACTTTATTAATTGTAATATGTTTTTAGAAAAAGAAACTGAGCTCATTCACATTGGCATTTTTATGTTTCTGAAAAATTAGCGACCAAATTGATACGGCATTGTCATTTCCATTAGCCCACTTTGGGACTATGGGGCAAGGAAATATTTTCACGATCTATGTGAGACATGCTATTTGATCAGCATGAAGAAATGAATCAGTAAGGTCTTGGCTCCATGCAAACCTTGTCAAAAAGCGAAACCACCAATAGCGTTTCATCATGCACTTTTACTTCTCATCGTCCTCATTGTGTTGGTATTTTGAGAGCTTACTGCAGTTGATATGTTTGGCCCTCTTCTGATAACTGGTTTACATCATTCCAATGTTTCTATTGCTTTTGTGTTGATTCCAAGTTTGTATCACTCACGCCACTGAGGAGAGCTGTTAGTGTGTTTTTATTAGCATTTCAGAACTAATTTCTGTGGGAAGTTGTCCACAATTCAGAACAGTGCACTTTGCATTGTACAAGCATAAAACAATCTAAATTTCATTGTACCAGTCAGCATTTAATCCATCTGATTGCGTCATGAAAGAGCTGTGTAAAAGGTAAAGAAATTATAGTCACTGGTGGTACAAATCTGGAGACTCATAGATACATTAGTTTGAAGAAATAAGAATAAACCGTCAAAGGACTCGACATCCTTACCGACAGTTTTAATAATAAAAACTAGCATTTATCAGATAAGATATGGGAGAATTTACCGCTACCAGCTTCCACTGGGTTGAGGCACGGCCAAAGTAGTACAACTAACTTAAGAAAACACCAGAAATGCTGCTCAGAGACGAAAGAAAAATGACAAAAGAAAAGTTTAGAAAAGTTGTTCAGAGTAAGTGGGAAAGTGTTAATAAAGCTTTATAAATGATCGAGCAAATGGCATTCATACGTGCATATGTAGTTTCCAGTATACTTTGGAATGAAGGCGTATGCAAATGTAGTTAAAGTCGAGACTCTCAAGAAGACATTGAGACAATGGACCAACTGTAAATTTCTGGAACATAGGCGGGTTTTAGGACCGCTTGAATAATAAATTTAGATTTTTATTTGATTTTTCATTTATAGGTGAGGTACTGTTCAAAACAGATGATTAATTTAAAGTTGGAAAGGATTTCTGTGAAATTCTATATGGATCCAATATAATTTCTGTTTATTCATTGTTTTTAATGTTTCACATTATTTGACAGGTAAAGAAGAATTCGTTGAGATAAGAGGTACCCAACGAATTGGGACGAGAGGGCTGTAGATGATGTCTGAATGAGCTAAAAGGAGTTAAATTAGTTAATAAGGTAGTTGCGAATTAAAAAGTTGTAAAACATGAGATTGTCAGAAAGTGCAAGATGGTTAAGCAGGAATGGCTGGACAAAAAAAGTAAGGATTTAGAAGCATATTTCATTAGGGGAAAGATATTTTATTTATTTATTTATTTATTTTATTTATGCATTTATTTTACCTGGCAAACTTAGGCCTTCGGGCCCTGTCTTACACCTAACCAGGCATACTCAGATTGAAGGAATTTCAGTTTGTACAGAACATTGTGGACATACCACGTGTTATACAGTATTAATGTTAAAGAAGAAGATAGAGATTATAACAGTAGTAAAACGATAATTATAACAATCAAAAAATAATTATAACAAACAATAATAATAATAGTAATGACTATGTATATGAAAGTAAACATATTTTTCTTTTATGAATGTCAGTCCTATTGCTAGTTGGGAATTTTCTCGTTATGTTCTTGCAGCCTGTGAGTTATTCACATCGAGCAGAGACATAAGACGATAGAATGGGGTGAAATAGACATAGAAGAAGTAGCTAGGTTAGAGGAAGAGAAATAGTATGGTAAAATTCGAAGCTATGATGGAGTGGAGAAAGAAAGATAGCTAGTTCCTACAGTAAAATTTAAGGAGGCTTTGGGGAAAAGCTGTATGGATATCAAGAGCTCAGATGGAAAACCAGTTTCAAGCACAGAAGGGAAAACTGAAATGAGGGTGTAGACAAAGGAGATAAAATTGAAGACAGTATTATAGAAAGGGAAGTGGGCGTAGATGAAAATGAGATTGGAGATATGATACAGTAAGAAGAATTTGACAGATTTATGAAAGATCCCAACGAAACAAGGCTCTGGAGATAGAACATATTCAGTAGGACCTAATGACAGCCTTTGGAGAGCCAGCCATGATAAAACTCTTCCATATGGCGTGCAAGATGTATCAGGCAGTCGAAATAGCCTTAGACTTCATGAAGAATGTAGTAATTCCAAAGCCAAAGAAACCAGTTGTTGACCAGACTGAAAATTACCAAACTATTAGTTTAATAAGTCATGGTTGCAAAATACCAACATGAACTCTTTACAGAAGAATGAAAAATCTCGTGGAAGCCGATTTTGGAAAAGATCAGTTTGGAATACAGGGAAATGAACAGGCGATGTAACACTGAGGCCCACGGCTTATCTTAGAAGACGAGTTAAGGCAAGACAATATTTATTTATTTAGGGTATGGCATTACAGATAAACAACCACTAACAATTGTAGATTAACCTACGGTTATAGCACTTGTAGACTTAGAGAAAGCTTTTGACAGTGCTGACTGGAATACTCTGTTTGAAATACTGAGGGTAATTGGAGTTAAATACAGGAAGGAAAAGACTATTTACAACTTATACAGAAGCCAGACGACAGTTATACGAGTCGGGAGGCATGAAAGGGAAAGAGCGGTTGAGAAGAGAGTGAGACCTGCACATTGAAAGAAACCAAAGAGAAATATGAGTATAAGTTAAAGCTCAGAGAGAAGAAATAAAAACTTTTAGGTTTTCCAGTGAGACTGTGATTCTGTCAGAGACATCAAAGGAGTTGGAAGAGTAGCTGAACAGAATGGACAGTCTTGAAAGGAAAATATAAGATGAACATCAACAAAAGCAAAACAAGGAAAATGGAATGTAGTCGAATGAAATCAGGGGATACTAAGGGAATTAGATTAGGAAATGAGACACTTAAAGCGATAGTGAATTTTGCTGTTTGGGCAGCAAAATAACTGATGATGGGCGAAGCGAAGAGGATATAATTTATAAACTGGAAATGGCAAGAAAATCATTTCTGAAGAAGAGAAATTTCCTAACATCGAACATAATTGAAAGTCTCTTTCTGAAGATATTGCTATGGAATATTTCCATGTAGGAAAATGAGACAAGGAGAATAAACAGTTTAGACCAAAAGCGAATAGAAGCTTTCGAAATGTGATGCTACAAAGAATATTGAAGATTAGTTAGGTCGACCACGTAAGTAATGATGATGTACGAGGAATAGAACTGGGGAGACAAGAAATTGGTGGCACAATTTGACAAAATGAACGGATCGGTTGATAGCACACGTCTTGAGGCATTGAGGAATCACCAATTTAGTACTAGAGAGAAGAGTGGGGGTAAAATCATAGAGAGAGACCAAGAGATGACTACAGTAAGAAGCTTCAGAAGGATGTAGGTTGCAGTAGTAGTTATTAAGAGATGAAGATGCTCGAAGAGGGTAGAGTATCATGGATAGCTGCATAACACCAGTCTTCAGACTAAAGACCACAACAACAACAACAACAGTGAAATACCACGTCTATTTAATTTATATTTTATGTAGCACTTATGAGGCGTGTGTAGTTAGTGAAGATATAATCAATCAGTCCTTGTAACCATGACTAATCCTTTGCGACATGAAATTCATTTATTGCTTCCGTGTAAAGTTGTACTTTTGTACCAAACATAAATCCAATTTATTTTATTTTTATTTAATCTGAGGATTATCGTAAGATATAATATAATTAGGTTACTAGTTGTTTATTGTTATATAACCAAAAAGATTACTGAAAGCCGTCAAGTTACAAAGGATTACTATTTGTATGAAATGCAGGGCGTACAGGTTAGCAGATAATATGGTTAAATGGTGCACATTTATGTATAGTGACATGCCATACGAGACTATCATACTAATTTCCTTTGTACATTTTCATGAAGCAATGTGAGGAGTGGATGACATGTTTGAGGTTGAGACAATACCACACAGTGTATGAGGTGACTGATCAGATGTTGGCTAAGGCCTCAGATGACCGATTTTATTAGAGAGCATAGAGAACAACGGGTTTACAAAGCAGAATGGAGGTCGTAACACACCAAGCACTCGATTACCCAGATCAGGTGCTCACTGTATCACTGGAATGAACTGTGGAGGATGAGGTCTTGGCTCCCTCGATAAGAGTTGCAGTACCTGGAGAATGTCAGGAACTGTTCCACATAGAGTGACTTTCAAAATGACTCAAACGCTCTAAGCATTATGGGCCTTAACATCTGAGGTTATGAGTCCCCTAGACTTAGAACATCTTAAACCTAATTAACCCAAGGACATCACACACATCCATACCCGAGGCACCATTCGAACCTGCGACCGTAGCAGCAGCGCGATTCCAGACTGAAGCGCCTAGAACCGCGTGGCCACAGCGGCTGGCAGAGTGACCTTTATATCTATTACTGTACACTCAGTAAAAACAATCACCAAGATTACAACATCATTTTGCTGTGGTGTATAGGATGGAGGAATCCAATGCTCTGTGACTGTGTTTGACAGCAATTCTGAGATCCTGTTGTTTTCGAAATCTTTTCAGACTCGTTCATTATTATTATTAAATTTAAGCTAGTTTAACATGTAGTAATGTTAACACACGGACATATGAGTATCATGTATGTGTATTCTATGAACTGACTCATCCACATATTCCATAAGAATCGAGCAGACGATATATGTACACATTATCTACTAAAATATACAGTAGCAAACCGATACTAATAAGCACCATAGCTCTTCATGTTCTGCAGAATAAATTAATGATTTTTAGTTCAGATCCCTTTCCAGAGACGATTTAAATTACATTCTCTCATATGAACGTCGATAAACTCTTCAGGCAGATGGTAGATTTCTAACTTCAGTGTTTTTTGTATGACCTTCTTCATTTATTTTTGATGAATTCTACAGTTTATTGGGTGGACAGAGTTTCGTCAGATCGTAGAAGAAGTGAAATTTCACCAGTTGATTCTATTTCACAGTTGTTGCAGTTTCTAGGTCCAAATCAAGCACTGAATTCATTCAGCAAGCAAATGTTGACCATACGTTAATGATAGGGACCAGAGCACATTGTCAAGTTAGGCCTGCTGAAATCGGAACAAATGTGATCAGAAATGATATGACTACCTGCTGAATGGCTAGATGATTTACACAAAACAGTATACCATATGCAATTCTTATTCATCTTGATTACTGAATTTCTCTGTGTAGGCGGATGGTAGCATATGTTCGTGAAGTTATCGTCAACTGTTAGTATTATTAACCTATGTTTCGTTCTGAAAAGCAGTTCTGTAAGTCGTGTGAAAAAATTCTATGAGGTTTTGTCGATCATCCCGTGTTAGCTCATATACAACAGTTGTTCAATAAGTAATGAAACCAATTTTTTCTCACGGCAGGATGGCTCTATTTATGATTCAAATACACCATATAGTGCACCAATTCCTTGGCTATAAAACAATCTTGCTTAACGTAAGCTCCATTTCCTTCTACGCTTTATGTCACCTTACAGCGTGAGCACCTACGCTGATAAGGCAAAACATTATGACCACTGCCCATCGCGACGTTGGATGGCGCTTGATGGGTTGCTGGCTGATTATTACTACGCAGAGCCTGTGAACGAGTATCTCGAAAACGGTTAAGCTGGTCGAATATTCACAAGCTACTGTTGTGAGCACCTACGGCTCGGAATTTACAACACGCAGCTGACGCAAGGTAGTGGGAGCAGTATAACGCTATGGGAGACATTCTCCTGCTCTTGTATGGGACCTGAGGTAGTAATGGAAGACACTGCGAACCACCTGCATCCTTTATGATTGATGTCTCCCCTGACGGCGATGTCGTCTTTTAGATGTATAATTTTCCGTGTCTTTGAGCCAGAACCGTGCTACCGTGGTTTGAGGAGCATATAGCGAACTCACGTTGGTGTCTCGGCGACTAAATTTGCCCGATGTAAATCATGTGGGACTCATCTGGGTCACTACCAGGCGCCATCATCGCATATGCAAGTCAGCGGCCCATTATTTAAGCGAATTACATGACATGTCCGTCGAGATCTATTCCACATACCTCCACAAACCTACCAACAAACTGTCGGATCCCTGTTCATACACTAAATAACTTAGAAGACCACATTTGTAGTTTGTCTATTTCAGTACATGAACTTAGGAGATAAATCTGTCCATTTCTATCATTACTTGTTTTGTTTCGTTTATTTGATACTGATTTTACATACAGTCAAATCAAATAATGTACAGCTGCCTCTTTTGGTAAAAAAGCTATATCCACAAAATTGTCAGTCTGCGACCACAGTCTATTTCGCATATGTTATGGCTCGACGAAACAACAAGCTTTCAGTCATAACTGTGGTTTTTTTTTATTGCTCTGCGAGATGGCTAATTGATACTGCACTGATGGGCCAAAACATTACGACCACCTACCTCAAAGAGCGAGGTGGCGCAGTGGTTAGCACACTGGACTCGCATTCGGGAGGACGACGGTTCAATCCCGAGTCAATTGTTTCAATTCTGTTGTGTTTCAATTCTGTATCTGACGTTGTTCATAGGATCTATTTCTTGATGATAGATGATAAACAGTGGAGATAAAATGAAATCAGAAGATCCAGCTTTCAGGGAGAACGTACATGTAAGCGACTAAAATTGTGAAAAAAAATATGTTGACTCTTCATTTACTAAATAATACTGAAATATAAATTTCTGAATCCCACGTCCCAATTCCAGACCTAAGCGTAAAAAGATAATAGTTGACATGAGTTTGCAGATGATCACGGCTCTTTCTTGTTATTTTTTTCCTCGTATTATTTATTCCTGTGGCGTTTTCTTCCAGTTTTATGTAATCAGCATGCCGGGTATGTTTATGTAGTACATCAAGAAATCTGTGGAATAGCATAATTGCCACTGATTTTGTATTGTTTGGTTTATGGAGTTTGTTTACAAGTGGTTGCTAAGCAGTTAGGTTTACGAAAATTGTATGTGAATCTATTATTACAATCTGTAAAAAAAATTGTTCAAATGTGTGTAAAATCTTATGGGACTTAACTGCTAAGGTCATCAGTCCCTCAGCTTACACACTACTTAACCGAAATTATCCGAAGGACACACCCATGCCCGAGGGAGGACTCGAACCTCCGCCGGGATCAGCCGCACATTCCATGACCGCAGCGCCTAAGACCGCTCGGCTAATCCCGCGCGGCCACAATCTGTAGCATGCCTCGTTCTGATAAAGAGTAATTACTACAATTTAATAATTTTGACAGACAACAAACTCTACCGAGGCTAGCATTTGATCCAGGAGCTTTCTCATGCTAGATATTCATGGATATCAATAACAAGAGAACAGCTGCAGCTAACACTGTTGCAACTTAGTTTGAAAACAAGAGCAACCAAAGAAGACAAGCAAAGAAAAGACGGCTCTAAGATGAAAAGTAGTGCGCATATGGTTTGCACTAGTTCACCCACAGAAGGTAAGGCCTTATACAAACGCTGTCTTTGGGTCCCGTTTCCGGTAACTTACATTTTGGAAAATGTCTGTACCTTTTCCTTATACAATGAAGATAGAGAAAAATTAGGCATGCAACGAGTCTGTACCACAGTGAAATATTCTGTAGAGGTAATTTTCACCAATTATTTATGTAAGAGAAAAGCCCTAAAATTTGGTGAATTTTTTCCACAGATATTCGGAGAGGTACAAAATTCCAATAAAAGAAGATATGAAAATTTTATTCAACAGATATTTGTAATAACAATATATCAAATTTTGTACGAAAATGCTTTAATTTCGTAGTGACAGATTTTTCAAAAACGGAACACTTGTACCCAATGCGATAAAAAAATTCATTCTTTTATAATCAAAAACGTATAACGCCAATAACGACGTATGCATACAACATTTCTTCACAACTGTGCCAAATATATTTAGATTGTCTTGACAACTTTGCAGTTTACAAGGTTTTTTTAAGACTACTGCAATTTTTCATTGTCCCTCCTTCAGCCATAACGCATGTTAGGAAACATTTGATACTTTCTCTCCACTTAGAAACTACAAAGCTCTTCTGGAATTCCTTGCATGCAAAATAAATACTCGCCTTCGTTGTGCGTTCAATAATAGTAGCTCGTTAACTGGCAAAAAATGCATGAGATGAGAACGAAGGAAGGAAGGAGTTGAAACACGGCGCTGTCACCCGGCTGTTACATTTAAAGAATGGGGCCATTTTCCGTGCCGTGTGTTCATAAAGCGGCAGTCCGTCTGGAGGGATTAAGGGTTCCGCGACTCACTGCGAACTGCAGATTACAGTACCCAGGCTCGTAAATCACGCACCACGCCAATCATGAGGCACATGATTAGACGTTTTACGATTTCCTTTGTTACATTCTCGAAATGGGTTGTGGTTTCCCTTTCATTTTTCTGTCTGCCTTTTGTTTTGTCCCTCTTTAGTTTCTTTATGCGTTCTGCCAGCAACGTATTTTACATCCGACTTTTAACGTCACGGCAGTTTTTAGTTTGATCTGAGACTACGTGACAGGTTTCAAGTTGCCTGTTTCGAAGGAAATTGGGTACCGAATTATATGTCGTAAGAATGTCACATTAGCTTTGCCGGACATCTCCATTGTGATATATTGTCAAAATATTCATTCATTAAATAGACCATGGGATCAATGCAAATATTTGGGATTTTTATAGATTTACGTAAGGACAGTATATGGAATAAGTGTAGTCGTTGGGATAACGGAATCTGTGGGAATGAAAACCTCCTTAAAAATGAACTGAACGGCGTCAAATAATGATCACAAATTTATGATCATTCCCGTATTTACAATTCCATGCACTTACATTTTTTAAGAAAGTTCTTTGCAGAGCATTAGAATATCTCGGTGTAAACGATAGTTGACGTAAGAATGTTATCTGCGTGTACATTTTGTTTTTCATTTAATTTAAGTGATACAGAGGTGTTAGCTGATTCCGTTACCCTTTAAAACGCCGCATAAAATTGTCCGTAAGTAAAGACGGGGTTCTGAAAATACATCCTGCTCTCTGAAGCGTTTATCTCTGCCACTTGCTCATACTGACAGAGAAACGGTTTTAATAGGTAAACTCTCTTCTTGTCAGTTGTAGTAGCAGTAGGTAAATCTCAATTGAAGGCGACAATGACAACCATGTTTGTTGTTTCGGAAGTATATTCGTTTACAAAAGTCAGCCTGTACGACGGGCAGAGATAATGAACGCGGTTATTATCTATGACAACGCTGCATTCACATTATGCAGTTAATAATCACTTTAAAACAAATAAAATGGTATTTCTAATAACATACTACGAAAGGTATTCTCTTATTCGTGATTAACAAGTTACCTTCGCAAAACGTAGCTATGAAGCTGGGTATCCATAATGCCATTTGCTTGAGAGAGTTAAAAAATCTTCCTTATATTACAATTTTCCACAAATAGTAAGTTATAAATTGAAATCGGTTGGGAATGTCAGAAGCCGGTTATGAATATTTCTAACGGTACCGCTTTCATCCCACAATGATTGGGATGTGATAACAAAAAGAGATGTTAACTTGAGAAATAATATATACGATAAACCTTTAGTTTCTTGTACAGTACACAATAATGGTTGGAGGAATCTTCTGTATGGCTACTTATGGATGTAGGGTTTTTAGGACGTACCTCCAAGATTAAAAACTGGATTTATATCTGGTATTTCGGAATGTAAATGTAAGCCTGACTAAATTCTGAAAGACATATTTTTTCTCTTAGCTTTTTCCAATAAAGATAACAGGAAGTAAATGTACGTTTATAGGAGCATATAAAATCCTTTACAAAATTATTAAAAAGCGCGAAACACAAGTGAAACGCGGAAATGTCAAATGTTCCAAGCGCCAAATCACACATTTTTCAGGAGATCAGAAAAACAATGTTTCTCTTATTGCTGTTATGGCTTCCTTGCACATTGTGTGGTTCTTTAGTAGATATAGGAACGAGAAACCATGCTGTTCACGAACAGAGAATTCAGATATCAATTTATTCTACGCCTAAGATCAAATAGTAGCATGTTGTTTCTGCAGCGTCAGTTGCTAACAGTAGCTTTGAGTGATGAGACACATAGAGACATAAAAGATTTACAAATCTGTCACTCTTCAGCACAATGTCTATTCAGAACACGTCGAGCCCTGCCCACTATGGAAGTCTGTAGATGTTATTCAACGGGCAAACACGCAAAATAAGGTCAGTGCATGAATGTTCGAAGTACACTAGCCGTTGGATATGGGAAGAGGAAATGCTTGCGTCTCACTGGGAGCAGCGTAGTCGTTCGTGGCACCCCCGCGTTGCACGGTGGCGGCTGTAGGCGCATTAACGACTGTCGGTCTGGTACACAACTATCTTAGATTGTTTTCTGCTAATACTGAGCTGTTCCAAGATCTCGGTCTTAAACAATACACTACACAAAAATTTAAAACACGGTGACACAGGGAATAAATACACTACTGGCCATTAAAATTGCTACACCACGAAGATGACGTGCTACAGACGCGAAATTTAACAGACAGGAAGAAGATGCTATGATATGCAAATGATTATCTTTTCAGAGCATTCACACAAGGTTGTCCCCGGTGCCGACACCTACAACGTGCTGTCATTAGGGAAGTATCCAACCGATTTCTCATACACAAACACCAGTTGACCGGCGTTGCCTGGTGAAACGTTGTTATGATTCCTCGTATAAGGAGGAGAAATGCGTAACATCACGTTTCCGACTTTGATGAAGGTCGGATTGTAGCCTATCGCGATTGTGGTTTATCGTTTCGCGACATTGCTGCTCTCGTTGGTCGAGACCCAATGACTGTTAGCAGAATATGGAATCGGTGGGTTCAGCAGGGTAATACGGAACGCCGTGCTAGATTCCAGCAGCCTCGTATCACCAGCAGTCGAGATGACAGGCATCTTCTCCGCATGGCTGTAACGGATCGTGCAGCCACGTTTCGATCCCTGTGTCAACAGATGGGGACGTTTGCAAGACAAAAACCATCTGCACGAACAGTTCGACGACGTTTGCAGCAGCATGGACTATCAGCTCGGAGACCATGGCTGCGGTTACCCTTGACGCTGCATCACAGTAGGAGCGCCTGCGATGATGTACTCAACGACGAACCTGGGTGCATGAATGGAAACACGTCATTTTTTCGGATGAATCCAGGTTCTGTTTACAGCATCATGATGACCGCATCCGTGTTTGGCAGCATCGCAGTGAACGCACATTGGAAGCGTGTATTCGTCATCGTCATACTGGCGTATCACCCAGCGTGATGGTATGGGGTACCATTGGTTACACGTCTCGGTCACCTCTTGATCGTAGTGACGGCACTTGGAACAGTCGACGTTACATTTCAGATGTGTTACGACCAGTGGCTCTACCCTTCATTCGATCCCTGAGAAACCCTACATTTCAACATGATAATGCACGACCGCATGTTGCAGATCCGGTACGGGCCTTTCTGGATACAGAAAATGTTCGACTGCTGAGCTGGCCAGCACATTCTCTAGATCTTACACCAATTAAACGTCTGATCAATGGTGGCCGAGCAACCAGATTGTCACAATACGCCAGTCACTACTCTTGATGAAATGCGGTATCGTGTTGAAGCTGCGTGGTCAGCTGTACCTGTACACGCCATCCAAGCTCTGTTTGACTCAATGCCCAGGCGTATCAATGCCGTTATTACGGCCAGAGGTGATTGTTCTGGGTACTGATTTCTCAGGATCTATGCACTGAAATTGGGTGAAATGTAATCACATGTCAGTTCTAGTATAATGTATTTGTCCAATGAATACCTGTTTATCATCTGCATTTCTTCTTGGTGTAGTAATTTTAATGGCCAGTAGTGTATGTGTAGGATTTCGCAACTAAAGGAAATTGACATAAAAGTTTTCCGGGTACCGTACTGCGTCAATATGTAACGAACTATACAGGAGAAATGAAAGTCTCGGCCTCGCTTATATTTTGTTATTGCTGCTCACTGAACGTGACGTTAAGTCACAAGCTTGAAAGATCGTTGTTATGATCCGTCACTTGAAGTGGAAGAAATGGGAACTGCAGTTGACATCCCATTCCCCGATAACCATCAGTCATAACACACATTGCAAGAAGCAATAGACAACAGCATTTTCCTATTTACTCCTCCATGGGAACCTATTCTAGTAGAGTTCACGCTCCTTCTACCTCAAGTGAATAGTCATAGCGATCTTACAGAATGATTATGTAACGTCATGTACAGCGAGCAGCAGTGACAAAATATAAGCGACTTCAAAGCTAAAGCACACCAGTAGATCCAGAATATGGGCACTGAAACCGTGACAGAAACGTTGGTTCCTCCAGCATAGTCTTTTTACATTGTGACTGCACGATACTCAGAAATCTTTAATATCCATAGAGAATAAAGTTTACACGATTCATAGAAAGGTGACACACACGACTTGCCCCTTAGGTTAACTGACGACATGACGTAGGAGGGCCATCAGGTTACAAAGTATAAGCGCCGTTGCTGGGATGCCTGGTTGTGATCTGCGGTTCTGTGCTGCAAATATATGCAGGAGCAGCAGGAGAAGACAGTTCCTCGTAGATAAAAGTAGTTCTTTGTTGACGTTTCTTTACGGCAACGCCGGCCGAAGTGGCCGTGCGTTTCTAGGCGCTGCAGTCTTGAACCGCGAGACCGCTACGGTCGCAGGTTCGAATCCTGCCTCGGGCATGGATGTGTGTGATGTCCTTAGGTTAGTTAGGTTTAACTAGTTCTAAGTTCTAGGGGACTAATGACCTGAGAAGTTGAGTCCCATAGTGCTCGGAGCTATTTTTTTTTTACGGCAACTGGGCTTTGAAGCTCATAGCGTCGTTGGTGGGCGTGGTGAATACCCCACACTTCTTGGCGGAAGTGCTGACTGAACGCCACATGCTCTGAGTGCAACCGACGGTCGTAGCGCGGGCAGCCCAGTGGGGCTTTTTCACTCTGAATACGTCAAGCTGTGCCTCGCTCCAGTGATGCAGGGCAAGTACGACCTCCATCGCAGGGCCGGCGCAAGGCACGCTCGAAAAGTGCGGGGCGGCAAATCTGCCACCCTCCCTTTTTGTTTATGAAAGGGAAGCAGTGCTTGGAAAGCGAGTGAGACAGTGTTGTAGCCTATCCCTGATGTTATTCAATCTGTATATTGAGCAAGCAGTAAAGGAAACAAAAGAAGAGTTTGGAATAGGAATTAAAATCCATGGAGAAGAAATTAAAACATTGAGGTCCGCCGATGACATTGTAATTCTGTCAGAGACAGCAAAGGACCTGGAAGAGCAGCTGAACGGAATGGACAGTGTCTTGAAAGGAGGATATAAGATGAACATCAACAAAAGCAAAACGAGAATAGTGGAATGTAGTCGAATTAAGTCGGGTGAAGCTGAGGGAATTAGATTAGGAAATGAGACACTTAAAGCAGTAAAGGAGTTTTGCTACTTGGGGAGCAAAATAACTGATATGGTCGAAGTAGAGAGGATATAAAATGTAGACGCAATGGCAAGGAAAGCGTTTCTGAAGAAGAGAAATTTGTTAACATCGATTTCAGATGTAAATGTCAGGAAGTCGTTTCTGAAAGTATTTGTATGGAGTGTAGCCATGTATGGAAGTGAAACGTGGACGATAAATAGTTTAGACAAAAAGAGAATAGAAGCTTTCGAAATGTGGTGCTACAGAAGAATGCTGAAGGTTAGATGGGTAGATCACATAACTAATGAGGAGGTATTGAGTAGAATTGGAGAGAAGAGAAATATGTGGCACAACCTGACTTGAAGAAGGGATCGGCCGGACGGTGTGGCCAAGCGGTTAAAGGCGCTACAGTCTGGAACCGCATGACCGCTACGGTCGCAGGTTCGAATCCTGCCTCGGGCGTGGATGTGTGTGATGTCCTTAGGTTAGTTAGGTTTAAGTAGTTCTAAGTTCTAGGGGACTGATGACCTTAGAAGTTAAGTCCCATAGTGCTCAGAGCCCAAGAAGGGATCAGTTAGTAGGACATATTCTGAGACTTCAAGGCATCACCAATTTAGTATTGGAGGGCAGCGCGGAGGGTAAAACTCGTAGAGGGAGACCAAGAGATGAATACATTATATAGATTGAGAAGGATGTAGGTTGCAGCAGGTACTGGGAGATGAAGAAGCTTGCACAGAATAGAGTAGCATGGAGAGCTGCATCAAACCAGTCTCTGCACTGAATACCACGACAACAGCAGAACAAACTCAACATTCATGCCCAAGAGGGGATTCGGAAGCAAACCTCGGAGGAAGCGGCTTCGGGAACTGTGGCATTTCGCCTCGACTAACTGCCGGCCGCCCCTGCTGAACAAGAGGTGGGAGGAGGACTAATTTCTTCCTCGCCACTGTGGCAGCACCGTCGTGTTTACGCCGGAGGAACAGAGAGGGGGAAGCAGTCTGGCGTACACGCCAGTATTCTTATGAGTGCTGCCAGCCTGTCTTTACGCGCCGTGCGTTTACTCACAACTGATTTTGCAGAAGACGAAATCTAATTTGGAGATTCAAATGCAAAGTTCGATACTGCGGTTACAAGTTAAGCCTGAAGCAATTATGCTAAGACCTTCAATGGCAGTTTCCGAGTGTTTTATTCTTCCCGCAATATGGTAAAAAAATGGTTGAACGTTACTACAGTCAAACATGTCCAACATCTACAATGGCTAGTATTCCGAATGTGTAAATACGCTGCGAGCAATTACAGCGGATAAAGACATTGCTAATAATCCTGGCATAACTTGGGTTTCAACGTATTTTTTAAAATTTTAGCTATCCGTTTCTGAGTGATTGTCGGACGTTTTGGTTTTTGAGCCATGAACACCTGTCTCCGCCTGCATGAACAATCATTAAACTCTGACCGGCGCTTTTGTTTGACAGTACTACTCGCACACCATCACTTTGCCAACATTTATTTACTATACAATGCGTGTGAATCCATGTTTCATCTTAGTAAACTACTGGTCTCTTTGATTCTGATGCAAACCTGAGAAAGTATGGCCTTTTAGCAACAATTCCCTCTCGTCTGCACAAAACAAAATGCTTCAAATGGTTCTGAGCACTATGGGAATTAACATCTGAGGTCATCACTCCCATATAACTTAGAACTACTTAAACATAACTAACCTACGGACATCACACCCATGCTTGCCCGAGACAAGATACGAGCCTGCGACCGTAGCGGTCGCGCGGTTCCAGACTGAAGCGCCTAGAACCGCTCGGCCGCAAAGGCCGGCCCACATAACCAAACGTTAATTTTGACACCTTCTATAAACAAAATCCATAGAGAGAACATTGCTTTTAAGGGTTTCCTTCCTAGCTTTGAAGCTCGTTTCTGTTTGACAAAAGTTGTGCAGCTTTCGTAAAGTGCATATTTCTTTCTATTGTTCGTAATGCCATAGAAATTGCTGCCTGATAATACATTTATCCATATCATCGGTCACATACTTATTGTAAGCTTCTTACTTCTTCTTCTTGGGCGCTAGTTTAACCGTAGCCTCGCTGTACCTCTTCACGTGACCTAGTTCCTGGCACTGCCGCGTCACCACTTCGCCTTTCCAGGCAATAGGTATTGTTGCGTTCTCTATAACGTAAACTATAGAGTTCGTTTCGCTAGTTGGATGAGGGAGTCAATATTGGTTAGAAGCACCTTTGGTAAGAACAGCAGAATTGGTGCGTCCGAATTTCTTGCAACTTGGAATGTAATAGGTAAGTGCTTTTCATATAACGCACAATTGGTATTCCGCACGCACATTACTCATAAATTAGAATTTTTCTATTTCAAGATTGTAAATAAGCACTTGTCGTCCTAATAGCAGAATGAAAATAAAGAGAAGAAAAGTGAAGTGATACGGCGATGACTAATTTGTTACCCATTGTTCCATAATCAGACACGAAAGAAGTGACACATGAAAATTACGACGGATGATGTGTGTCAGTTCTTTGAAATGAACAACCGCAGTGCTGTGAGTTAATACACTACTCGCCATTAACACTACTATACCACGAAGATGACGTGCTACAGACGCGAAATTTAACCGACAGGAAGAAGATGCTGTGATGTGCAAATGATTAGCTTTTCAGAGCATTCACACAAGGTTGGCGCCGGTGGCGGCACCTACTACGTGCTGACATGAGAGCGTTTCCAGCCTATTTCTCATACATAAACAGGAGTGGACCGGTGTTGCCTGGTGAAACGTTGTTGTGATGACTCGTGTAAGGAGGAGATATGTGTACCATGCGACTTTGATAAAGGTCGGATTGAAGCCTATCGCGATTGCGGTTTAACGTATCGCGGAATTGCTGCTCGCGTTGGTAGAGAACCAATGACTGTTAGCAGAATATCGAATCGGTGGGTTCAGGAGGGAAATACGGAAAGCCGTGCTGGATCCCAACGGCCTCGTATCACAAGCAGTCGAGATGACAGGCCTCTTATCCGCATGGCTGTAACGGATCGTGCAGCCACGTCTCGATCCCTGAGTCAACAAATAAGGACGTTTGCAAGACAACAACCATCTGCATGAACAGTTCGACGACGTTTGCAGCAGCATTGACTATCAGCTCGGAGACCATGGCTGCGGTTACCCTTGACGCTGCATCACAGACAGGAGCGCCTGCGATGGTGTACTCAACGACGAACCTGGGTCCACAAATGGCAAAACGTCATTTTTTCAGATGAATCCAGATTATGTTTACAGCATCATGATGGTCGCATCCGTGTTTGGCGATATCACGGTGAACGCATATTAAAAGCGTGTATTCGTCATCGTACCGGCATATCACGCGGCGTGATGGTATGGGGTGCCATTGGTTACACATCTCGGTCACATTGACGGCACTTTGAACAGTGGACGTTACATTTCAGATGTGTTACGACCCGTGGCTCTATCCTTCATTCGATCCCAGCCAAACCCTACATTTCAGCTGGATAATGCACGACCGCATGTTGCAGGTCCTGTACGGGCCTTTCAAATGGTTCAAATGGCTCTGAGCACTATGGGACTTAACATCTGAGGTCATCAGTCCCCTATAACTTAGAACTACTTAAACCTAACTAACCTAAGGACACCACACACATCCATACCCGAGGCAGGATTCGAACCTGCGACCGTAGCGGTCGCTCGCTTCCCGACTGTAGCGCCTTGAACCGCTCTGCCACGCTGGCCGGCTGTACGGGCCTTTCTGGATACAGAAAATGTTCGACTGCTGAGCTGGCCAGCACATTCTCCAGATCTCTCACCAATTGAAAACGACTGGTCAATGGTGGCCGAGCAACTGGCTAGTCACAATACGCCAGTCACTACTCTTGATGAACTGTGGTATCGTGTTGAAGCTGCATGGGCAGCTGTACCTGTACACGCCATCCAAGCTCTGTTTGGCTCAATGCCCAGGCGTATCAAGGCCGTTATTACGACCAGAGGTGGTTTTTCTGGGTACTGATTTCTCAGGATTTATGCACCCAAATTGCGTGAAAATGTAATCACATGTCAGTTCTATTATAATATATTTGTCCAATGAATACCCATTTATCATCTGCATTTCTTCTTGGTGTAGCAATTGTAATGGCCAGTAGTGTATATTTCGACTATCATAAGTACCCGTTGAAGCCGGGGTGTGTATTTATTGCATTATTATGTTACTCCATCTCGTTATTCTTCCTCTCTCCATTGTCTTCCGCCCCACTCTTTGACCGTTGCACCTGCGTCTGTAGTGAAATTCGGTATGAAATTCAATTTCACGCAGCTCAGTTCATCTCCTGAACAGTGTATCCTACAGTAATGTAATTTTCCGTTTACGTGCAGTGGATATCAGGAAATTGTGTGCGAAGTGTGTTGCAAATAAAATTAGTACACTGACATCAACAGTTAGTTTCACGTAATCGTTCTTTACAGGCTGGTTCGAAAGATGTCCAACGGTAGAAAATGACTGTCTGGCTGTGAATATAGGAAAAGACGGGCGCTGAAGGAAGATGATGATAAGAAGCAAAAGGATGCACTACAACGATATTTCAGGCCAAAGAGAGAACGACCTATCAGCGGCGAGGGTGGAAAAATAGATCCTGAAAGTACAGAAATTAGTGGAGCTACTGCAGGTACATCTTTATCTTCAGGACATCACCAGAAAGTTGACGAACAAAGTAATGCAACCACCGCATACAGTAGCAATGCTGTCGGTGGGCCATCCACAACATGTTCAACAGACCTCGTCTGGAATCAAGACCTGCTTTGTGACGAAAGCTCTGAGATTCAAACATCAGGCAGAACTGAAATTAGGCGACCCGATTCGGAAAATACCGGAGGAACATCAGCTGAGGTACTCACCACCGGAGAAGGGAATGAAGGTGAGCCTAAAATGGAAGACAAAATTGAATCAGTTCCCGGAAGATGGCCCGAAATTATTACCGACTGCATTCGAACGACTATGGTCATGCGAGGTCCTCCCGAGTACATTAAGAAAGCTGAAGAATGTCCTAAAAACGCGGACAACCGGCGTTTCAGACCTGTGCAGTATAACTGTTCTTTGAAGAATGGTGTACTCAAAGAGCAAGAATGCTGTGTTCTGCTTTTGTTGCAAACTTTTTTTGTCTTCTTCGGTAAAAACTGTAAAGAACGGTATAAGTGACTGGCGACAGGTTGCTTCGTATCTCGTAAGTCACGGGAAGTCTACCGAGCATTTGAATTCACATAAAGAGTGGGTCGTTTTTTCCGAGGGACTCAAAAAGTCACGAACTGTCGATGCCTATCATGAAAGGCTTCTGAAAACTTAAAGCGAACATTGGAAAAATGTTCTTGAGCGCCTAACAGCAATAATTCATTTCCTGAGTCGGCAATGTCAGCCTTTGAGAGGAAGTACAGATACACTCTTTCAGCCTGACAATGGAAACTTCTTGAAACTCGTTGAATTATTCTTTAAGTTCGACACTGTGATGATGGAGCACCTGCACAGAACAAAGGGTGAGAACAAAGGTCATCATTATCTTGGAAAAGAAACACAGAATGAAATAATTCATTTTATTGGATCATCTATAACCAACAACTTTCTATTAATGATGAAATCTGCAAAGTGTTACAGTGTAATTCTGAACTTCACACCAGATATTTCAAAAGTTGAGCAGATGACAGTTGTGGCACGTTTCGTACAGGAGACAACACTCGACGGGGTATACGATGTCCGAATTCGGGAGCATTTCCTGGGATTTCTAGCATTGCCCGATTCTTCAAGCTCCACTTTGACGCAGGTCGTACTCAAGTTCTTGGAAGATAAAAAATCCTACTCTGTAATACGAGAGGGCATGGATACGACAATAGAGCAAACATGAAAGGAAAGAAGTCTGGTCTCCAGAAAAGAATTTCAGATATGAACAAGAGAGCATTTTATGTATCATGTAGCAGTCACTCAATGAATCTTGTTGTAAATGATACCGCTATGTCTTCTAAATATGCTGTTTCCATGTTTTCGACAGTGAAAAGCGTGTATGACTTCTTCTCGTCCTCCGTTCGACGTTGGGATGTCTTGCAGAAGTATCTGCCTAACCTGTTGCTGAAGCAACTGAGCGATACTAGGTGGGAAAGTCGCATCGATGTACTTACTCCCCTGAGGTTTCAAATTGGAGGCGTTTATGATGCACTGGTTCAGATATCAGAAGAATTCGATGGCATGGCCGCTCTCGAAGCAACGTTACTTGCGAATCAAATAAGAAATTACACCTTTCTCACTTCTCTGGTAATCTGGTACGACGTTCTGCTTCACATCAGTGTAGTCAGTATGACCCTCCAGACCATTAACATAAACGTTTCTGAGGCCGTGGAAATGCTTGAAAAAAGGAAAGCATATTTTGTGACCTGCGGAACAGATGAAAAGTTTGTGTCTTTCTTGACGGATTCCAAAGAATCGGCTACATAATTAGAGCTAGAAGATCTAACGTTACCACGGATAATCGTTTCCCGGCGACGAAGTAAGAAGCCAATACATTTTACCTATGAAGAAAGGAATGAGACAATAGATGACCCAACAAAACGTTAGAAGATTGAATTCTACTATTATCTTTTAGATTAGTAACCACATTTTTGGATGGGAGCTTCAATCAACTGAAATCTCATTGTGATTATTTTGACACAAAGTGTAGAAACCTCGCAGCGATTTTGCAAGATCATGAGTCAAGCGACATTGATGCACTGGAGTTGAGGGAAGAACTAAAAGTGCTTTCAACATTGTTGAAACCTGAAATAGGTCCAAAAGAGAATCTGAAGTTTATAGGGAGACATTATTTTTGCCCTAATGTTAAAATTGCTCTGGGAATTTTCCTAACACTCCCAGTGACAGTTGCAAATGGAGAGAGGGGTTTCTCAAAACTGAAATTGATAAAGACATACGTCCGATCAATAATGAGCCAAACTCGTTTGAATTATCTTGCAACAATATAGATTGAGCACGAGCTTGCAGAGGACAAATTACACAGATCGTGTGAAAGAGTTTGCACAAGCAAAAGCAAGGAAGGTTCGAGTTGTCTAGTACTTTTTTTTTAAATTTTTATATTATGATCAGTGTCTTGGTTATTTACTGTGTTGTTTCTTATTTTGTTCAACATTAAATAGTTATTGTAAATATTATTGTTCAAACAAAATTATCGTTATATTGTAAATATATTTTGTTTTCCGTTGAAATGGTTCAAATGGCTCTGAGCACTATGGGAGTTAACATCTGACGTCATCAGTCCCCTAGAACTTAGAACTACTTAAACCTAACTAACCTAAGGACATCAAAAACATCCATGCCCAAGGCAGGATTCGAACCTGTGACCGTTGCGGTCACGCGGTTCCAGACTGAAGCGCCTAGAACCGCTCGGCCACACTGGCCGGCTTTTCCTTTGAATACATTATCTGTTCACTGCCATTGAAAAATATTTATTTACGTTAACTGTAAGTTCATGCCGCGCGGGATTAGCCGCCGGTTTGAGGCGCTGCAGTCATGGACTGTGTGGCTGATCCCGGCGGAGGTTCAAGTCCTCCCTCGGGCATGGGTGGGTGTGTTTGTCCTTAGGATAATTTAGCTTAAGTAGTGTGTAAGCTTAGGGACTGAGGTCCTTAGCAGTTAAGTCCCATATGATTTCACACACATTTGAACGTTTTTGTCAATTCACAAGGCTTATTAAAATTAGCTAGATTTCTTCAATCAGGCTCGACTCCATTTTTGAGCTGGTGCCCAGCGACTGTTTTGTACGAATCTGTAGAGAATGTCACCAATCAGTAGCAATTTTTTTTCCTGATTTCGGGACAGTGTGGCCATTCTCAATGCTTTGAGTTATGTTTACATCTATATCGCCATGCTGAACGTAACTGTCAATATGACGGTTTAGATGTAAGCACATATTAAAAGCTTAGAGACTGGCCACTCTGTGGCCGAAACCTAGGTAGATCTGAAAATTAATAACAAAAATTGCGACTGATCGCCGACATTTCCTACAGATTTGTTTAAATAAAATTCCACAAATGTTTAAAAAAAAAAGAACGGGATGGGGTGGGGCGGCAATTTAGCAGCTCGCACCGGGCGGCACTTGGGCTTGGGCCGGCCCTTGTGCATCGGCAGAGGCGGAGATGGCTGGATCCCCAGGCTGGCGGCAGAGTGCTGTGTTCCCCGTTCACGCCCAGATGCTCAGGAGTGGACAGCGATTCGAGGTCTGGCGATGGTAATCGCAGTAGCACCATCGGCCATCGTTGACCGCGTTGCTTCCCAGCTGCTCGACGACGTCAGCTGGTCCGTGAGGGGTTTAAATGCGACCTGCTCCTGGCTGACTTTGCGTAAGTTTTCGCGTTTGTACGTCACGCAGAAATGTTCTGGAACTGAGACAATGACAGGAGTGGCTGCTGTACTGCAGCCGTTGGTCATATCGCAGAAGGTTCCTGAGTGATGTTGCACTCCCAAGCAGCTGACGTGTGGCAGTAGCAACTTCTCCTTGAGTGCTGAGCACACGGGTGCAACGACTGGGGCCAGTCGACATCAGTTTCCTGATGAGCTGTTATTTGCTAGAAGCTCTTCTACAGTGCACTCTGCTCCAAAAGTTAAATAAACAAGTTTTCTAATTGTTACAACAGCTGACACACCACGATGGGATAAACAATAGGGAGAAAATGAGAGGGTGAAGTACATTGCAGATATTGATTTCATTCTCAGCATGCCGACCCTCGCAGTGATCTTAATACTTGCAGTTATACCTCTCTAAAGTGGCTCTTAAGTATCACTGAAACTGAGTCCTCCAAATCTAAAGGCAAACGCACAGAAATTTTATAAAGTTCATTGCTCTTTTGAGTTGAGTGAATAATTGCCTGAAATTAGTCCTGTTGGAAATGGTGGTTCGAGCTAGATTAGTACTCAATTCAAAGAGATAATGATTTGCTTCTTTTCATAAAATAAGGAACACAGTCTGGATCGGGCATCTTCTTACGTCACTACAACACAGCTCAGTCCATGTGATTTATTCCTGCACATTGGTAATCGGAAATCATCTTTTGTCGCTAATACAAAGTAAACACCTGACTCTCTGTTCAAATACTAGCTCAACTGGAATTCGTGGTGAAGTGAGAACACCTATCCCTATAGCGTCAAAGAAATTGTGGGTGTGATACGTTTGTGGGCACTACCTAAGAATAGACAAAATGCAAATAGGTTTGAAGATCTAGTACGCTTCTACGAATCATATAATAAACGAACAAAATCTCGTAATACCTGGAAAACTACCTGCAGTTAGAGATCCGCTTCGCTTTCATGATTCAGTTACTCTCTCACCTCTACGTACAGTGGGGGTAACAACAGCAGCATCCCTTGCCTCTCTGCAGTATCTTGCTAAGCTCCAAGCTAGAATGTTAAAGTCACTAGCCATTTGAGCGTATCTTCTGCCCTCAGCACTGTGGTCGTGAACGGACTAAGTCATCCTTTTAACTGATTGATTTCCTCGGTCTCTTTTCCTCTTTTACTTCCATATAGCTCAAAACCAATAAAGGGTTATTATTCTCTCAGAATCTAATTTATAACTTTTATTTATTTTTTGCAGAAATTGTTTCTTTTTCAGTGAACAGTATTAAAGGGGTTAGTTGTCGTGGGTGTGGAGCGAGTTATAGTAACGTCTGCTTATCACATACCTAACCATGACAGCTAGCCCCACACGGATATCAAAAACAATATGGGTACCACATACTCCCAGACATCGGAAAAAGCAGATTATGACACATGTCTGCAATCCAAGTTCATCAGTAGCGGCTCAGTTCGACGTACAGGTTCATCAGAACAAAACTATTGCAATGAAAAAATTTACGACCAGTCACAAAAACAATGAAACCCTGGTACTTCCATCCCGTTTGCTCCATGCAGACAGAAGTTATAGTGGATGGTGCGCCTTTACATACACGGTGGTGATCTACCTCTCGGGAGGTAAATATTGTATGTTCGCACACTGTCTGTCTCCATTAACACTCCCCGATCCTGGATGCACAAGGAATATTAATTTCGATACAGGTGAGACCACTCGAAACAGGTGCCTAATATTAATCCCCAGAAAATTCGCAATCTTTAACCGAAGTGATGGCCCTGATTAATAAACTGCATCTGACAGCGTTAAACTGAAGTTCGTCCCTGCTCACGATGGAAAAGTTTCAAATCCCTAAGATATTCTCTAAAATCCAAAGAAAAACAGTTAACACTGTTCATAACAATTCTTCATTCGTCCAATTAAACGAAACTGTTACGTACTGAACTTCAAACAATAAGCACTGCAAAATACAATCACATCAATAAACTTCAAATTGCGAATTACAAGAGGATAAATGTTATAAAATATTCGTGCTTGTATTCTGAAAACCTCAAACTATACGCAACGCACCATTAATTTCCTCGCTACCATAAATAGTTCAGTTCATGTTGATATCAGTGTGAAACAGAGTAAAACCTTGCCCTGGATTAGGTCAGTCAACCAAGAATACATTTCAACAACTTACTGTACGTTATAATTTTTTTATGTTTTTTCTTCAGCAGCAGTGGCGTCCTGGTGTTCTCTGATTGCCTCTATCATCGCCATGCTATCGTTGTTTGTACGGCCTAGAGCCAAGTTATTTCATCTTTTCCAGCACCTGTGAATACCACATGGCGTCGTTACAATGAATAACTTCTCAAACATATTTTTACAAACATTAGTACAACGAAGATCCCCACTTCTAGTATCGCCTGGGTGCTACATCTATCGGTAAAATATCCTATCTTCATGATGAACGCGAGGATTAAAATTGCGTACTAACTGTCGTCATAGGTGAACAGTCACAGCACTCCGTACTAACACGATGACAGCTCCTTAGCCCCACTGTAACATGAAACAGAACCTGTTTGGCAGCTAACCCATTAAGCCAAATAAGCCCTGGCTCCCTTAACAACAGTTTCTACTGGAATTGCTGGTGACATGTCCTACGGTGACTCCTTCTCCACGACCGTCGTTGTTCGTCAGCTGATTCATGAATTATATCGCACAAACCACTGCTGATCAGAAAATGTATTGTGTAGGGTATTGGTTCTATACTATGGGATAGCGACCCCAAGAGGATTACCGTGAAAAAATGGTGGGTCATAAAGTAGGTAAAATTTAAGGAAATCATTTTATGAGAAAAATAATGTATCATAAATATTTTTGCTTTTATGAATTATACATGTAAAGAAAAGAAACTAACATGATGGTTTCATTTGCTGTTCATTTAAAAATTTCTCCACACTAGGATCGAAGTTAGAAGCACACAAAAGCTAATTGTTTTCGAGCGTTAAATACAAGTCCTGACCTAGTTTTAAGCGCAACCATAGCCGAAAAACCCTTTTCGTAGAGATAAGACGTGGCCAAAGGGATTAGTACTTACATTTCGACGAGCAAATCGAAACGCATTTAAATCTTCAGATATGAAGTTCGAGGAGCTGGCCGTGAATCTCAAGCAGCAGCAACGTTTTTACTAAAAGGATTCACTAGACATCTCTTTTAGGAATTAATTTCTTCTTTCGGGAAATACTCCGTCAACTGACTTTTACCTCACGACAGTGTATCTTGTACATCTACATTTTACTCCGCAAGCCACGGTTCGGTGCATCGCGGAGGGAGCCCTGTGCCAATAATAGTCATTTACTTCCCTGTTCCACTCGGAAATAGAGCCAGGCAAAAGCGCCTGTGTACATGTCTCCGTATGAGCCCTGATTTCTCCTGTCTTATCTTCCTGGTCCTTACGCGCAATGTATGTTGTTGTTGTTGTTGTGGTCTACAGTCCTGAGACTGGTTTGATGCAGCTCTCCATGCTACTCTATCCTGTGCAAGCTTCTTCATCTCCCAGTACCTACTGCAACCTACATCCTTCTGAATCTGCTTACTGTATTGATCTCTTGGTCTCCCTCTACGATTTTTACCCTCCACGCTGCCCTACAATGCTAAATTTGTGATCCCTTGATGCCTCAAAACATGTCCTACCAACCGATCCCTTCTTCTAGTCAAGTTGTGCCACAAACTTCTCTTCTCCCCAATCCTATTCAATACCTCCTCATTAGTTACGTGATCTACCCACCTTATCTTCAGCATTCTTCTGTAGCACCACATTTCGAAAGCTTCTATTCTCTTCTTGTCCAAACTGGTTATCGTCCATGTTTCACTTCCATACATGGCTACACTCCATACAAATACTTTCAGAAACGACTTCCTGACACTTAAATCTATACTCGATGTTAACAAATTTCTCTTCTTCAGAAACGATTTCCTTGCCAATTCCAGTCTACATTTTATATCCTCTCTACTTCGACCATCATCAGTTATTTTACTCCCTAAATAGCAAAACTCCTTTACTACTTTAAGTGTCTCATTTCCTAATCTAATCCCCTCAGCATCACCCGATTTAATTTGACTACATTCCATTATCCTCGTTTTGCTTTTGTTGATGTTCATCTTATATCCTCCTTTCAAGACACTGTCCATTCCGTTCAACTGCTCTTCCAAGTCCTTTGCTGTCTCTGACAGAATTACAATGTCATCGGCGAACCTCAAAGTTTTTACTTCTTCTCCATGAATTTTAATACCTACTCCGAATTTTTCTTTTGTTTCCTTTACTGCTTGCTCAATATACAGATTGAATAACATCGGGGAGAGGCAGTAAAATCATTTGGCAGTCAGTTTCAGTTGTTGGTTATCTAAATTTTCTCAGTAGTGTTTCTCGAAAAGAGAGACGCCTTCCTTCCAGGGACTCTAATTGGAGTTCACGTAGCATCTCCGTAGCTCTTACGTGTTGTTCGAACCTATAGGTAACAAATCTAGCAGACTGCCTCCACATTGCTTGGGTGTCTTCCTTCAATGTGACCTGGTACGGATACCAAACACTTAATCAGTACCCAAGAATATGTAGCACCAGCGTCCTATAAGCGGGCTGCTGTATAGGTGAACCTCTCTGTCCCAAAATTCTCCCAATAAAACGAAGTCGACCATTTGCCTTCCCTACCACGGTTCTCACATGCTCTTTCTTTGCAATGTTACATACAGACGCTTAAACGACTTAACCGTGTATTTTAATTCAGTGCAAACCGTGGTGAGTAATAGTGTTTCGTTCAGTCAAAGTTTTCTCAGTATAATCAGCAGTGAGTGCGAACATAAACCAAATTTTTGCTTGAAGTCAAATAATCCAGATATCAAGCTTCATCTTTTTATTTATCCTGGAAAAATTATCAAGCAGTTACATTACCGGTATTAATATTCCCCCACGCGATAATCATCTAATATCTATAAGGAAGATATTTATTTTCGCCCATTTCATGGCATAGCTTAGCAATCAGCTGTTCTGTAATGGTCATCTTTGTGATAATTTTTACAGCTTCACAGAGAATTTGATTGAGATTTTCCGGCACGTTTTTCGTGACAAGAACGTGTTTGTGAAGGATTCAGTGCGTCCACCCCGCATTTGGTATAAGACCATGTTTTAATATTTTCATTAATCCAGTGTTATTTCCTGTTATTGTCTTTGCGCCATTACTTCATTCTGCAATACATTTTTTCCAGTCTATGTTAGTCCCTAGTAGCTTCATAAAAAATATCAAACAGACGTTGTTTTGTTGTACGACCGGGTACTTTTTTGCAAAGCAACGTATTGTTTTTGACTTCGTGTATTCATCGGAGAGAACTTGAAAGAAAGCAGTTCACTGTGGCTTCAGATCAATGAAAAACTGTCATTGCACATCCTAGTCTTTTTACCAACCGATGTAGATGACTCACTTTGTTTTTTCACAAATTTATACATTTCTCATAAGAAATTAAAAAAGAAAGCAGTAAAGCTTCACAGTTTACTGCACACTAGAATAAAGCACCAAACACATTCGAAACTTAAGTTGTGCAAACGCAAAAACCTTTTTTTTTTGAAATGTGATGACAGCACGATTTGTTCAAATGCATTCATATGCACGTTGCAACATTTTCTCACAGCGTGTATTATAGAAGGAAATCAAATTACAAAGAACAATTGCGCATCAAGATGGAACTTGTCAACTGCTCATGTATGTATACCTTATACATGCTTGTTCGAATCTCTCACTATAAACGCTACGATGTAAAATAATAGGAACAGTAGTACACCATTTTTATACTATGGGTATTTTCTTAATGCATAACATTATTGCTCAGTGATTATATGATATTAATTTTTACATTTATAATTATAGTCAAAATTCAGTCAGTAATATTAAGGATTACTGTTATTACTCTTTTCAGCTGTGAGGATCCTAAGTTGTTAATTTTTATTATACTTACCATCTGTGGAGTCGCGAAGCTCAGAAGTTTGAAAATCGCTGGTGTAGAGCAACAAACAATGGACACGGGACAACCCTACAGAAGGAAACGGTATGTAATGCGGAATTACCAATTTCTCAGAAATCCTTAACTGCCATGCCTTCCGCAGTGCCACCAGTGGTCACAACAGCGGAGCGAACTTGTAGGAGCTTTCCATGACGTCAGGGTATCCTGTCGCTACATTTGCTCCCCTCAGGAAACCGGAGATGGAAATAGGCTCCTTCTGTGGCCGCAGCAGACCGACCTGGAGCTAAACGGGGAGGCCGAAAAGGTAGAAACCGATATTTTTATTGCAGTTCCGCAATACTGCTAAGTAAACCGGCGTCGCTATGGAAGGGAGAGAGTATTGACACAGGTGTCCGATGGCAAGGAGCGGCGAGCAAACATTTTACACAGAAGCGCTCAGGAGGTGGGAGCAGTCGATTTGCCGACTTGACTGCAAGTCTGCCTTGTCTCGTTTGGTAGCGACATCACGGACACTAATTGCCTTCTGAGTCCGTATTTGCTTTTGTTACTGTTTGTTTACTGTACGAACCATGCTTCCCTCACCATATTACATAAGTGGTACCGATCATAATTAAAACAAATTTGTCTAAGTATTACTCGTGTAAGCGAATTTGAAGATCCGCCTTGTACGTCAACAACGTCGTGTTTACGCTCGTGAAACCGGGAGGGGAGGTAGTAATGAACTTTATTATTCTTACAAGTGGAACGACGTCACCCACTACACATCTATAGTGCTTTACTGATGTGATACCATGGATCGCTTAGGTTACTAGAGAGAGTCGATGTTCTGACAGAATATGTTAGAATCCCATAGGTAGTGAAAATGTGACTAACGTACAAAATGACAAACCTGTTGAATGAAGTAGTTTTATTCAGTTGAAGCTGATCTATTTTAATTGAAAGTAAAAACTACAGGTCTTACATGATGTCGATATGACTTTATCAAGTGAAACCAGGCAGAAATGTCGTTAATTCTTTCGTTTATAGTGTCCAGGAATCTTACAATCTTTTCTGGAATGTCAGATTGTTAACTTCGAAATTTTTAAATTATTGTACTGAATTGGAAGGAGCAACAATAATAGCAAAGCTGGTTAGATCAAGTTTAAACAAACGTAAATTTTTAAAAGTAAAGAAATATGAATTAATTAAAAAATGAGTTGTTATAACACGAGACAAGAATATGAGTACGCAAATGAAAATACTGACTATTATATTAAGTTTTTCACTTATGCTGGTTTGTGGTTTTGGCAGCGAGATGGTGAAGAAGTGCAGCAGTAATGGGGACATTGTGGAATTGAGAACTAAGGTGACGTTCATCACGACAACGACACATCTTGTCTGAGGAAAAAGTTTCTCTGCTTAGATTGTGAATTCTGTATGAATACTACGAAAAACTTATTAGTTGAAAACTGTTTCTGAAATGATTGTGAAAAATGAGATAAACAAGAGATCATGAAATTGGCTTTTTCATTTATACTGTAAGAATATGTACCTCAGAGTCCAATGTTTGCACAAACATACGTTGGATCCTGGAACTTGACATAATAATTGTAGCGTCGTCGGCTCGCAAATCAAGATAAATGAGCTTTCATTTATTTTTTGTGCTACTTTCTCTTTCGGGTGCCAGTGTAGCCTGACTGCAGCAGAATAAGTTGTAGATCCACGTCTGAGTCAAACATCTGGTGCCACCAGCTGATCCCCCCATATCCGTTCTACTCGCGAATGGCGAGTAGAAGGAATGATTGTTGGTATGTCTCTCTGTTAGACCTAATTTCTCGAATTTTCTCATTGCGGTCATTTCGCGAGTTGTATGTGGAACGAAGTAGTGTGTTGTCCGACTCTTCCCGGAAAGCAATCTCTCGAAATTTCGATAGTAAACCTCTCCGTAATGCACAACGCCTCTCTTGAAGCACCTGTCATTAGATTTATTAAGCATCTCTGTACCGCACTCGTGCCAACTAAATGATTCCATGATAAAACGCGCCGCTCTTCTATCAGTCCCCGGCTGATGAACAATCATCAAGAATGAGGTGAACACTTCTTTCGTGGCTGGGTTACATTTCCTTAAGATTATTCCTATAAATCTCGGTCTGTTATCTGCTTTTCCTACTATTTGTTTGGTGTGGTCATTCCAGTGAAGGTTGCTCTGGATAGTTACTCCCACGTATTTTACGACGGATATTGTTTCCAGCAATTTGTAATCAATAATGTAGTTAATTTTCTTCCGTTAAGAGCGACGTGTCGAATTGTGTCAATTTTTTTTTTTCTTTACTACACTGCGGTGCGGGAAGGATCTTCCTGAGGGCCGTTGTCTACAGCGCTGGGGGTCTCTTGGAGGTACAGACTGAGCTAAGCTTCGCAAGATATCTATTTGCTGAGTATATGTTGATTTTTGTAGAGGAGATTTTAATTCCCCAAAATCGCCATAATTCTTGAACCTAATACATGTTCCATAACTCTACAACGATACAGACCTATTATCATGTGCATCTGTCGTACAACTTTTCTCTAAAAGGGAAATCACCTGCGCCTTTTTCCAGTTGCTAGATACCCTTCGTTGCTCCAGCCGCTGCTAGAAAGGAAGCATATCCTTCCGACTACTCTTTGTAGAATCTTACAGATCTCTCATCTCGCCCTGATGCGTTTCCACTTCTAGCTGCTTTTCTATTTCGCGATAGGTTATCCCAAAATCTGCCATTTCGACGTTCGTATGATGATTTTAAGGGAGGAGGGGGGCGTATTATGATTTTCCACGGAGAAACAGTTACGGAAGATCGAAAGCAATATTTCGGCGCTTTGCCGGCCTGAGTAGCCGAGCGGTTCTAGGCGCTTCAGTCTGGAACCGCGCGACCGCTACGGTCGCAGATTCGAATCCTGCCTCGGGCATAGATGTGTGTGTTGTCCTTAGGTTAGTTAGGTTTAAGTAGTCCTAAGTTCTAGGGCGCTGATGACCTCAGATGTTAAGCCCCATAGTGCTCAGATTCCTTGAACTCCGTTGAAAATTCGTTCTAGAACAATCCGTCAATCCGGCTGCATTCCCGAGAGACATTCAAGCAACTTATTCGGCAGGAAAACCTACGAACTCATATTTAAGACATATCACCAAAACCTGTAATATATCTTTTCCGAGTCCTTAGAACAGAAGTATTGGACAGTTATTATGCAATATGGGTTCCCAACACAGTGAAAATATTACATTCGATTCACTCGGTTCTGAGAGGCAGCTGCGCATGGATGACGTGATTTTGGCTCTTCCTGATACAAGCTGACTTAGCAAAAGTTCCGCAGGTACCGCAGTGTTACTTTTCACTAGTATTCTTGAAGTGAGCTCTAAGGTGAAATCCCCATGCTCCTTGACTTTGGTTCCGAGCTGACTCAAGGATTAAAATGTTCCTGGTATTCTAATAAATAGCTATAGATTATAAATAGCAGTGTGGAAATTCGCCTTTCACCATGTTTGTTATAATAATTCTCATCTTTCACCATTACTTCTGTAACTGTTGTCTTTTAATAGTTGATATTGCTTCTCCTAATATAAATTATTACAGTACCAGAGGAATTATTATTTTTATGGCTAAGCTGTAACTTATGTGGGCCAAATAATGTTTTAATTATTATTGCTATGGACGATATTATAGTTATTGTTGTAACTAATGATGATCCAAATAATGCAATTAATATGAAAAATTCTGTCTATTAAACAAATTGGCAAAACCATATCAGTTTTCAGATTTCATCTCTACGTAACTTCGATCTCTAATATCCTACAAACCATAGTTCACAAATAGTTTCCTCTGTCCCTCTTACTTATCACCACCGATACCTTTCCACCAACAAATTATCTATTGCTGGACGCCGTAGCAGATGCCACATTGGCTTCTTTCCACACCTCTTCCTTCTGCAACTTCAGTAATTGTCCATTTACTTTTAACCTTCATTGACAGGACCACATTCAAAATGCTTCCTGTTTTTCTTCTCGAAAGAAACAATGGTAAAATGCTTTTTTATTCCAGTCTATGATCACAAATGAATTCTTTAGACGATGACCGGTTTCAGTCTGTAATGGCCATCCATCGTCTAAAGAATTCATTTGTGATCATACACTGGAATAAAAAAGCATTTTACAGTATTGGATCACTGTTTGTACACGCGATTATGTCGCAGTTTGTGAAACAATGGTAAAATAAGAAATAAATAACAGACAGCCTGGCTCGGTTACAGGCATGGGCCAGGTAGGCCCGGGGGCTTTTTTTGTATTGACTTAATCACACAAACATATACACAAAAAAGTACTGTTTCTGATTTGAAAACACGCAAGGCTTACAGCAATGAGCAGAACTCTCGCTGGTGTGATATTTGGTTCATCGTTGAGTTCAGCTTAGGGGTGGTTGTTAGTGTCGCTGATCGCAATTTCTTTATGTACACTCCTGGAAATTGAAATAAGAACACCGTGAATTCATTGTCCCAGGAAGGGGAAACTTTATTGACACATTCCTGGGGTCAGATACATCACATGATCACACTGACAGAACCACAGGCACATAGACACAGGCAACAGAGCATGCACAATGTCGGCACTAGTACAGTGTATATCCACCTTTCGCAGCAATGCAGGCTGCTATTCTCCCATGGAGACGATCGTAGAGATGCTGGATGTAGTCCTGTGGAACGGCTTGCCATGCCATTTCCACCTGGCGCCTCAGTTGGACCAGCGTTCGTGCTTGACGTGCAGACCGCGTGAGACGACGCTTCATCCAGTCCCAAACATACTCAATTGGGGACAGATCCGGAGATCTTGCTGGCCAGGGTAGTTGACTTACACCTTCTAGAGCACGTTGGGTGGCACGGGATACATGCGGACGTGCATTGTCCTGTTGGAACAGCAAGTTCCCTTGCCGGTCTAGGAATGGTAGAACGATGGGTTCGATGACGGTTTGGATGTACCGTGCGCTATTCAGTGTCCCCTCGACGATCACCAGTGGTGTACGGCCAGTGTAGGAGATCGCTCCCCACACCATGATGCCGGGTGTTGGCCCTGTGTGCCTCGGTCGTATGCAGTCCTGATTGTGGCGCTCACCTGCACGGCGCCAAACACGCATACGACCATCATTGGCACCAAGGCAGAAGCGACTCTCATCGCTGAAGACGACACGTCTCCATTCGTCCCTCCATTCACGCCTGTCGCGACACCACTGGAGGCGGGCTGCACGATGTTGGGGCGTGAGCGGAAGACGGCCTAACGGTGTGCGGGACCGTAGCCCAGCTTCATGGAGACGGTTGCGGATGGTCCTCGCCGATACCCCAGGAGCAACAGTGTCCCTAATTTGCTGGGAAGTGGCGGTGCGGTCCCCTACGGCACTGCGTAGGATCCTACGGTCTTGGCGTGCATCCGTGCGTCGCTGCGGTCCGGTCCCAGGTCGACGGGCACGTGCACCTTCCGCCGACCACTGGCGACAACATCGATGTACTGTGGAGACCTCACGCCCCACGTGTTGAGCAATTCGGCGGTACGTCCACCCGGCCTCCCGCATGCCCACTATACGCCCTCGCTCAAAGTCCGTCAACTGCACATACGGTTCACGTCCACGCTGTCGCGGCATGCTACCAGTGTTAAAGACTGCGATGGAGCTCCGTATGCCACGGCAAACTGGCTGACACTGACGGCGGCGGTGCACAAATGCTGCGCAGCTAGCGCCATTCGACGGCCAACACCGCGGTTCCTGGTGTGTCCGCTGTGCCGTGCGTGTGATCGTTGCTTGTACAGCCCTCTCGCAGTGTCCGGAGCAAGTATGGTGGGTCTGACACACCGGTGTCAATGTGTTCTTTTTTCCATTTCCAGGAGTGTGTATTGTTGTATTTCTCATGGATTGCTGTACAAGCTGACATTGTTTTAGTTGTTAGTTGCCACTAATCCACGTGTTAGCTGTTATTTTTTATGTCACGTATCCATCTTGATGGGCTTTGTGAAGAACTTAAGTTCAAAAAATGGTTCAAATGGCTCTGAGCACTATGGGACTTAACATCTGTGGTCATCAGTCCCCTAGAACTTAGAACTACTTAAACCTACCTAACCTAAGGACATCACACACATCCATGCCCGAGGCAGGATTCAAACCTGCGACCGTAGCAGTCGCGCGGTTCCGGACTGCGCGCCTAGAACCGCTATACCACCGAGGCCGGCGAAGAACTTAAGTGATGGACGAAATAGGAAATGAACTATTGAGCAAAACATATCAAGTTAATAGATGTAACGAATACATTAATAGTCAAATTGCACATTGCACACCATGTAACGAAAAGCTGATGGCAGTGAAATTTGTGGCGATATTGGGGACCGTTTTAGGATTGGAAGCGACATTGTTGATGGAGTTAATGCTGAAGATGCGTTAAAGATGGCTGTTTGTGAAAATAGCATGTAGCTTCCTTCATTTGGAAACGTGGAAACAGACAGGGCCGGTGAGAAATAAAGTTGTGAAAAGCGCTTGGAGGGGAAAGGGCAAATGACAAGTCGTGGAAAGTGCATGAAGGGTAAAGAACAAATGACTTATGTGGGTGTAAGTGCAACTGTTGGCGCTGTGATAAAACCCTGTGTTACAAATGCGAAAAACGACTAAGAAACATTTATTGACCGGCAAATTCTGCATTTAATTATGACGCCCGAGCGTTTATTGCTAGTCACGGCCCCCGGCGACTTTTGTTACGATTTTGCGCCGTCAAAGTGAGAATATTCGGACTGCATTCGCTGCTTACTAAAAACCCTACTCTATTACAAACTAATAAATGGAGAAGAGAAACTTAGACGGTGGCTCATTTTTTCTCCGAAGACGGGTTGAAATTCTGTGGCGCTTGCAAACTGGTAATGCTGCTTAACAGAAGAGTAACAACTACTCAGATAAAGGAAAGGCTGTTACCATTCTTAGCGAAATATTATTTACTTCCGTTTCAGTTGTAACATGTTTTCCTTCTTCTTTCGTTTCGTTTTTAGTTATGTGCTGTTTTTGGATGTTATGCTAACTTTCTACGTTACATTTTGCGTTCAAGGCTTCATATCGAAATAGATTTATGTCTTTTCTATTCTTTCTGTGAATAAACTGCAACTGTCTAATTCGTTTCGTTGTTATAGGTGAAAATGGATATTGCGGTTCCCTTTTAAATACCGCAATACCATTCAAAATGTGAGATTACGAAACTCGAGCTTGTTTGTTTCCTCCTTCCGACATTGTTTTCCTTTTCACAGCAGAAAGCTAAATGCAAGCAGTAAGATACGTGTTGCGTCCATGACACGTTTCTTTTCAGTAACTCATTCATTGTGTTGCCTGTAATAAATAACCTCTACGCAGATGTAGAAACTTTTATGCTGTAGTGAGCAGGTTTAGTAATAATTAATCATTACCGAAACACATCACTTAAGTGAACCACACTGAAGAACCCAAAATACTGGTACACTTATTAATATCGTGTAGGAACCCCGCGAGCACGCAGAAGTGCCGCAACACGACGTGGCGTGGACTCGACAAATGTCTGAAGTAGTGCTGGAGGGAACTGACACCACGAATCGTGCAGGGCAGTCCATAAATACGTAACTGTACGAGGGGGTGGAGGTCTCTTCTGAACAGCACGTTGCAAGGCGTCCCAGATGTGCTCAATAACGTTCGTGTCTAGGAAGTTTCCTGGCCAGCGAAAGTGTTTAAACTCAGAAGAATGTTCCTGCAGCCAGTCTGTAGCAATTCAGGACGTGTGGGGTGTCGTTTCCGGCTGGAATCGCCCAAGTCTGTCGGAATGCACAATGGACACGAATGGTTGCAGGTGATCAGACAGGATGCTTACATACGTGTCACTTGCCTGAGTCGTATCTAGACGTATCAGTGGTACTATATCACTCCAACTGCACAAGTCCCACACCATTACAGAGCCTCCACCAGCTTTAACAGACCCCTGCTGACATGCAGGGTCCATGGATTAATGAGGTTGTCTCCATACCCGTACACGTCCAGGCAACGTATTTCCAGTTATCAACAGTCCAATGTCGGTGTTGACCGGCACAGGCAAAGCATAAAGCTTTGTGTCGTGCAGTCATCAAGGGTACACGAGTGGGTCTTCAGCTCCGAAAGACCATATCGATGATGTTCCGTTGAATGGTTCGACCGCTCACACTTGTTGATGGCTCAGCATTGAAACCTGCAGCAATTTTCGGAAGGGTTGCACTTCTATCACGTTGAACGATTCTATTTAGTCGTCGTTGGTCCCGTTCTTGCAGGATCTTTTTCCGGTCGCATTGATGTCGGAGATTTGATGTTTTACCGGATTTCTGATATTCACGGTACGCTCGTGAAATGGTCGTACTAGAAAATCTCCACTTCATCGCTACCTCAGAAATGCTGCGTCCCACCGCTCGTGTGCCGACTATAACACCACGTTCAAACTAACTTAAATCTTGATAACCTGCCATTGTAGCAGCAGTAACCGATCTAACAACTGCACCAGACTCTTGCTGTCATATATAGGAGTTGCCCACCATAGTGCTGACTGTGTACGTATCTCTGTATAAGAATACACATGCCTATACCACTTTCTTTGGCGCTTCAGTGAATGTTGGTCAAAATATTGCTCACAAAAAAATAAATGTATCATTGCACTAAACAATTACAAGTTGTAGACGTTTTCTATGAAACGAAACTAAAACAAAATTTAAATCTTATTGTTTATGACAGCTACTGGGCGCAGATGTTGGCGTAATGCACATCGAAGAACAAAGTTTTATTGGCTCCTTGCGTACTATCAAAACCTTTAGTCGGCAAAAATTGCAATGCGTCCGAAGCCTTCGATAAAACAATTTTTGCTTCGGCAACCGGTAGCTGGTCAACAAATATCGATATCAACTCCATTGTTGAACTTGGACGGGTTGTATAGGCAGCATCTTTGTCAACCGAGTGTGCTGTTGCCATTACACCATGTCGGCGATAGCTGTCTCTTTGTAGTAGCCATTTCTTTAAGACGATCCGAGGACTAAATGACATTGTAGAAATAGCAATGTGTGTACACCGTGTGTGTGCGAAGACTGTATGTCCGGGAGTTGTTAGTACGAGATGCTACTTGGACGCTGTGGCACCATAGAAACGACGCTGTGACAACAGCGTGCAGAGGTGTCTTCTTGTATAATAAAAAAAATAAAAAATAACTAAAAAAAAAGGATCACAATAGGTAGACCCCCAGTTAATTCTTAAACATCTCTCTTCTGTTTTTATCGGTTAGTTTTTTCACTCCATCTATGTCTACTCCTTTGGCTGGGGCTTTTCCCGAATTTTGAATGAAGTTGAACCGTTAATTATTGCTAATGGCCGACTTGGAACGTGTTCTCTGAATCAGATAATTTTGGGATTATAACAAGTAGATAGTTGATTTCAGTGAATCGGAATACCATCTCGCAGAAGTCAGTCCAGTGATGGTCCAGTCGCGCCATGACGTGTCAGCTCTCACGCAACTGGACAAATGGAGTGCCGTTCCTGGGAAGTGGCGGGTCTGTTGTCAAGGACGAGGGAGCTCTGTGGCCAGGTAACCGGAGCACAGCTTCGAAAAAGAAAAAAAGGAAAAGTGCCGCACCACCCACACCTGCCCCTGTATTCAGTCCCGCCCTCACCTGAGTGCAGCCTCAGCTCGGCAAATGGCGAAGGAGAGGAAGTCCTAATGGCTCCGTCATTGTATTTCAGCATCACAGCTGCCACACTACTCACACAGCTCCGTTATGTAGGTGACGATTTAGAAAACTACACCAATCTGAGGTACTGTTAACGACGTTATTACAACACTCACCGCACTTTTGTCATCTCACCTCTACAGCCACACGACTGTTCTTCAATTCGCTCTTTAGCGTTTGACAGTATATTGTTTGTTCACGAAAGTACAGTGCTTGTTCCCGACCACAAAAACTTTTGCCGGCCAGGGTGTCCGAGGGGTTCCAGGCGCTACAGTCTAGAACCGTGCAACCACTACGGTCGCAGGTTCGAATCCTGCCTCGGGCATAGAGGTGTGTGATGTCCTTGGGTTAGTTAGGTTTAAGTAGTTCTAAGTTCTAGGGGACTGATGCCATCAGAAGTTAAGTCCCATAGTGCTCAGAGCCATTTTTGAACAAAAACTTTTACCATGGGTTTTCCGATCACTTTACTGGGCTGGTGCATCAGGTCGTAGCGTATTTCCATAATTTTGAAGATAAGACCGCTTGGACTGTAAGTACTTTGTTTATTGGCACGAGAGGTTTCGCACCATTTTAGCTACACCATCAGGTGCAATTAAATCATGTTCTTAGCGAGATAAGAGAACAGAGTGACCATGTCTTCCCGTTCTCTTTTCTCACCTCATGATGCAGCTATAATGCTGGGAAATCGATCGTGCTTATAAATAAAGCACAGCTGAAGGGGTCTACCTTCGATGCAGGCTATGACTTCCCTGACTACAAAGTTTTTCCAAACGTTTAATACACACAACAGATACCTGTAACAGAGACTACAGTCATCAATAACATACGCTATGTGACGAAAATTATCTGAACACCTTGCTGAAAATGACTTACAAGTTCGTGGCGCCCTCCATCAGTAACGCTGGAATTCAGTATGGTTTTGGCCCATCCTTAGCCTTCATGACAACATCCACTCTCGCAGGCATACTTTCAATCAGGTTCAAGAAGGTTTCTTGGGGAATGACAGCACATTCTTCACGGAGTGCTGCACTGAGGAGAGGTATCGATGTCGGTCTGTGAGGCCTGGCACGAAATCGCCGTTCCAAAACGTCCCAAAGGTGTTCTATAGGATTCAGGTCAGTACTCTGTGAAGGCCAGTCTATTATAGTGATGTTACTGTCGTGTAAACACTCCGCCACAGGTCGTGCATTATGAATAGGTGCTCGATTGTGTTGAAAGATGCAATCGCCATCCCCGAATTGCTCTTCAAGAGTGGGAAGCAAGAAGGTGCTTAAAACATCAATGTAGGCCTGTGCTGTGATAGTGCCACGCAAAAAACAAGGGGTGCAAACCCCGTCAATGAGAAACATGACGACACCATAAAACCACCGCCTCCGAAATTTATGGTTGGCACTACCGGGCTTTCGCCATACACACACACTAGCATCGGATCGCCACATTGTGTTCCGAGATTCGTCACTCCACACAACGTTTTTACATAGTTCGATCGTCTAATTTTTACGCTCCTTACACCAAACGAGGCTTCGTCTGGCATTTACTGGCGTGGTGTGTGGCTTATGAGCAGCCGCTCGACCATGAAATCCAAGTTTTCTCACCTCCGGCCTGACTGTCATAGTACTTGCAGTGGATCCTCATGCAGTTTGGGATTCCTGTGTGATGGTCTGATAGATGTCTGTCTATTACACGTTACGATCCTTTACAACCGTAGGCGGTCTCTGTCAGTCAACAGATGAGGTCAGCGTCTACGCTTTTGTGCTCCCATCACGTTTCCACTTCACTATCACATCGGAAACAGTGGGCCTAGGGATGTTTGGGAGTGTGGAAATCTCGCGTACAGACGTATGACACAAGTGACACCCAGTCACTTGACCACGTTCGAAGACCGTTAGTTCGGTGGAACGCCCCATTTTGCTCTCTCACGATGTGTAATGGCTACTGATGTCGCTGATATGGAGTACCTGGCAGTAGGTGGCCGCACAATGCAACTTATATGAGAAACGTATGTTTTTGGGGGTGTCCGGATACTTTTGATCACTTAGTGTGTTTTTCTTCACTATTTTTCAACTCTGGGGTAACTATTAGATTCTACGGCAATAGAAATCACGTTGTTTTGTGTCAGAAAACTTGTCGAGCCATCTTTGGAGCGCATTTTTATCCAGACAAAAAGTTTCTTGAACATTGTTCGATAGAGAGTGGAAAAGATAAGTTCTGAGGACGCAAGATCTGGTGCACAAGGTCTGTGCGGAATGACATCCCAACCCAGTATAGAGTTTTTTGTCTCCAGCAGAATGTGGGCGCGCGTTGTCGTGGAGGAGCATTACTTCACCCAGCCTTCCTGATCGTTGTTTTTAGAATGACATCTGAGTTGTTTCGAATAAACGTCACCGGTGATGGTTACACCTTGGGGAATCAATTTGTAGTATGCCACACCGCCGCTGTTCCACCGAATGAATAACATTATCTTTTGTGGACGCGCACAGGTCTTTGTGCGAGGAGATGCCGCCTTATTTGGGCTTAACCATTCCTTTCTTTTCCCTAGGTTAGTATAAAGAAACCATAATCTCTTCACCAGTAACGAGGCAGGATAGAAATGGTCGTGTTGCTCGCGAACCAATTCATGACGCGTATGCAGAGATGCACATATGGTTATCAGTCGATATTTGTGATTTTGTCTTACAGAATGCGGTACCCGTACATGTAATTTTTTTAACCATACCCATCACATGCAAACGTCGCACGATTGTGGAATGATAGCAGTTCATTACATCTGATGGCTCTCGAGTTCACTGATGTTAATCGTTGTTGATCAATGTGTTTAAATGATCTTCATCAAACCATCGAGGTCTTTCTGAACGTTGAGAGACGCTAATGTCAAAACGATCCTCCTGAAAATGAGAAAACCATTTTCTTGCCACGCTCTGTCCAATCGTATTATCCCCATACACGGCACAAATGTGCTGTCGTCCCTCTACTGATATCAAACGGAAGGAAATGTGGGCAATCTTTCGATTTCCCACTTAACACTCCTTTTTCTATCGTCCGCGGCTCCACTCACTATACAGGGTGAGTCACCTAACGTTACCGCTGGATATATTTCGTAAACCACATCAAATACTGACGAATCGATTCCACAGACCGAACGTGAGGAGTGGGGCTAGTGTAAATGGTTAATACAAACCATAAAAAATGCGCGGAAGTATGTTTTTTAACACAAACCTAGGTTTTTTTTAAATGGAACCCCGTTAGTTTTGTTAGCACATCTGAACATATAAACAAATACGTAATCAGTGCCGTTTGTTGCATTGTAAAATGTTAATTACATCCGGAGATATTGTAACCTAAAGTTGACGCTTGAGTACCACTCCTCCGCTGTTCGATCGTGTGTATCGGAGAGCACCGAATTACGTAGGGATCCAAAGGGAACGGTGATGGACCTTAGGTACAGAAGAGACTGGAACAGCACATTACGTCCACATGCTAACACCTTTTTATTGGTACTCAAGCGTCAACTTTAGGTTACAATATCTCCGGATGTAATTAACATTTTACAATGCAACAAACGGCACTGATTACGTATTTGTTTATATGTTCAGATGTGCTAACAAAACTAACGGGGTTCCATTTAAAAAAACCTAGGTTTGTGTTAAAAAACATACTTCCGCGCATTTTTTTATGGTTTGTATTAACCAATTACACTAGCCCCTCTCCTCACGTTCGGTCTGTGGAATCGATTCGTTAGTATTTGATGTAGTTTACGAAATATATCCAGCGGTAACGTTAGGTGACTCACCCCGTATAATGTCACTAGTAACTTTCTGTAAATTCAAATACGAACGGCGAAATACAAATAACAATTGACAACCGATAAAAAAACCAGTAGCAAACAGAATACCAACATGCAAAACAAAAACGCTACGAACCTCTGCACCAATATAATAGTAACAACAACATCTCTTAATTTTTTACGCAGGCTTAGGACTGGCAATGGACATTGCACATAGGAATGTTTAAATGTTTTCTATTTGCTTCTACGACAATACTATAGCGAATGCTCAAACGTTGGTCTTATTTTATGAAATTTAATTCTTCACGCTCTTTTATGAAAGAAACCCAGAGATTTTAGTATCTCCTTAAATCCCAGAATCGATATGAAAATTTATAATGTGTTGTAACCTTTTCACAGTATTTAAACTATGTGATCAAAAGTAAATGGGCACACCCAAATACATGTGTTTTTCGTGTTAGGTGCATTGTGCCGCCACCTACTGCTAGGTACTCCATATCAGCGACTTCAGTAGTCGTTAGCCATCATGTGAGAGCAGAATGAGGCGCTCCACCGAGCTGACGGACATCGAACGTGGTCAGGTGATTGGGTGCCACTTGTATCATACGTCTGTACGCGAGATTTCCACATTCCCAAACATTCCTAAGTCCAATGTTTCCGATGTGATAGTGAAGTGGAAACGTGAAGGGACATGTACAATGCAAAAGCCTACTGGCCAACCTCGTCTGTTGGCTGACAGAGATCTCCGACATTTGAAGAGGGTCGTAGTGTGTAATAGGCAGACATCTATCCAAACTGCATCAGTATCCACTGCAAGTACTATGACAGTTAGACAGGAGATGAGAAAACTTGGATTTCATCGTCGAGTGGCTGCTCATAAGCCACACACCACGCCAGTAAATGACAACCGAGCCCCACTTGGAGTAAGGAGCGTAAACATTAGACGACTGAACTGTGTAAAAACGTTGTGTGGAGTAACTAACCACGGTACACACTGTGTCGATCCGATGGCACGGTGTGGGTATGGTGACTGCCCGGTGAACGTCATCTGAAAGTGTGTGCAGTGCAAACAGTAAAATTCGGAGGCGTTGGTGTTATTATGTGGTCGTGTTTTTCACGGATGGGGGTGTAACTCCCTGTCTTGCGTGGCACTCTCAGAGCACAGGCCTACATTGATGTTTTAAACACCTTCTTGCATCCTACTGTTGAAGAGCAATTCGGGGATGGCGATTGTAGCTTTCAACACGATCGAGCACCTGTTCATAATGCACGTCCTGTGACGGAGTGGTTAAACGACTATAACATCCCTGTAGTGGACTGATTTGCACTGAGTCCTGACTTGAAACCTTGGGAACACCTTTGGGATTTTGTGGAACGCCGACTTCGTGTCAGGCCTCACCGACCGACGTCGATACCTCTCCTAAGTGCAGCACTCCGTGAAGAATGGGCTGCCATTCCCCAAGAAACCTTCTTGCACCTGATTGAACGTATGCCTGCGAGAGTGAAAACTGCCATAAAGGCTAAGAGTGGGCCAACACCATATTAAATTTCAGCATTACCGATGGAGGGCGCCGCGAACTTGTAACTCATTTTATGTAGTGTGTTTACGTTTTCTTTCTTTCTCGAATAGACAGGCCAGTGGATTATGTTTTTTTTTTTTTAATAGCTTTCAGCTTAATTATCAGAAGGTTTATGTTCGGATGTTTTCGATTCATTGAATCGTTTCCACTGACATCCTCCGGCAGCGATTGTGAACCTTTGCCACTATTTACAGTAGTTCCACGTTTCATTTCTTATATCACGATTTCCCATCCACTGCATTGTAATCTGCGATTCGCGCGACATTTTCGTCACTGGGTATTGTATCCCTTATTACCATCCACGCTTCGTCAGTACTGTTTAGTGGAAGATGAATCACTGTAGCCTACAGGGGGCAAAACAGTCGGACCTCTCCTCAATCCCTCTGTTACTTCGTCAGCCCCAGTTTTTATATTTCTTCTACATGCTATCGTTGTAGGTAAATTTTCAGCCAGAAATGAATATTTCGGTGAACCCTGTTTCCACATTTAATCTTGTGGTTAAGTGACAACTAACAGCCATTAGGACTTGAGAAAAATACATTTTTAACCATCAGTTGTATGCTTTAAAATCTGTATGTCTGCTAGTTTCGGTCGTGAACCATATAGGCAGGAAGTCTGTCAACATCGAAAATGAAAACGTATAACGTACACAAATACAATATACGCTAACAAGAATGTCGGTATAACGTACATATATTTACTTACAAAGTAAAAACTGATCAGGAAAGCCCATTTCACGTTCCCTTCAGGTTGATAAGACCTCAGAGCTATCATGGTGAAACTCAACAATCAATAATCAAATACAGTAGTAACGAACACGTTTCAAGTGGTTAATGTCAAAGGACGAAAAATCATGGCTGAACATATACACATGAAACCAGCAAAGACAATCATCTATAGTGTACCATCATAGATGGTAATACCTGTGATACATCTGCTGGCTGTAATAGCGTAACTCTGAAACAGAGAACTTGGTATCAGTTGCAAAGAGCTAAGGAGAATGCCTCTACTGATCATATATGGTATGACAGCTAGAGAACGAGTGACAATGAAAGTTTTCAGTATTGACATCACTACGTAACAAGGAATTTAAAGTCATTGTGAAAGCGGAACTCAATAACGCAGCAACTCCTATGCATACATCATATTCGCGGTTCAAAACAATTAATAATGAAGTAAAAGTGAAACCCATACTAATAAACAAACCTAATACAATACATAAAGGAAGGCATACAGTGATTAAATACAATATCACATAGTTTCTTATATGCCAGTATCTTATGGCATCTAGTAAACGTCGATGTGTAGCCCAAGGTCTACATATATATTCACATTCGCCCGCTATATGACGCTGCCATAGTTCAAATGGATATAAACTGCGTTTTTTAAAAATAGGAACCTTCATTTTTATAACATATTCGTGTAGTATGTAAAGAAATATGAATGTTTTAGTAGGACCAATTTTCTCGCTTTGTGATTGATGGCGCTGTAATAGTCACAAACGTATAAGTACGTCGTATCACGCAACATTCCGCCAGTCCGGACGGTATTTGCTTCGTGATACATTACCCGTGTTAAAAAGGACCGTTTACCAATTGCGGAAAAGGTCGATATCGTGTCCATGAGTGGCTATTGTGATCAAAATGCCCAACGGGCGTGTGCTATGTGTGCTGCTCGGTATCCTGGACGACATCATGCAAGTGTCCGGACCGTTCGCCGGATAGTTACGTTATTTAAGGAAACAGGAAGCGTTCAGCCACATGTGAAACGTCAACCACGACCTGCAACAAATGATGAAGCCCAAGTAGGTGTTTTAACTGCTGTCCCCGCTACTCCGCACATCAGTAGCAGACAAATTGCGCGAGAATAGGGAATCTCAAAAACGTCGGTGTTGAGAATGCTACATCAACATCGATTGCACCCGTACCATATTTCTGTGCACCAGGAATTGCATGGCGACGACTTTGAACGTCGTGTACAGTTCTGCCACTGGGCACAAGAGAAATTACGGGACGATGACAGATTTTTTGCACGCGTTCTATTTAGCGACGAAGCGTCATTCATCAGCAGTGTTAACGTAAACCGGCATAATATGCACTATTGGGCAACGGAAAATCCACGATGGGTGCGACAAGTGGAACATCAGCAACCTTGGCGTGTTAATATATGGTGCAGCATTATGGGAGGATGGATAATTGGCCGCCATTTTATCGATGGCAATCTAAATGGTGCAATGTATGCCCCATTTCCTACGTAATTTTTTACCGATGTTATTGCAAGATGTTTCACTGCATGACAGAATGGCGATGTACTCCCAACATGATGGATGTCCGGCACGTAGCTCGCGTGCGGTTGAAGCGGTATTGAATAGCATATTTCATGACAGGTGGACTGGTCGCCGAAGCACCATACCATGGCTCGCAAACGTGCGGTGAACGCATCGCATCTGACGTCTAAGGATTTCTTTCTGTCGGGAAAGTTAAAGGATATTCGGTATCGTGATTCACCGACAACGCCTGACAACATGCGTCAGCGCATTGTCAATGCATGTGCGAACATTACGGAAGGCGAACTGCTCGCTGTTGAGAGGAATGTCGATACACGTATTGCCAAATGCATTGAGGTTGATGGACATCATTTTGACCATTTATTGCACTAATGTGGTATTTACAGGTAATCACGCTGTAACAGCATGCGTTATAAGAAATGATAAGTTCACAAAGGTACATGTATCACATTGGAACAACCGAAATAAAATGTGCAAACGTACCTACGTTCTGTATTTTAATTTAATAAAACCTACCTGTTACCATCAGCTCGTCTAAAATTGTGAGCCATATGTTTGTGACGTTAACGGTGCCATCCATCACAAAGCGAAAAAAGTGGTCCTACCAAAACATTCATATTTCTTTAAGTGCTACACGAATATGTAATAAAAATGGGGGTTCCTATTAAAAAAAAGCAGTTTATATCCGTTTGATCTATGGCAGTGCCATCTAGCGTGCCAACCATTGCGCCATTTGGTTTCCCCCTTCAACCTAGACAAGTTTCGTTCTTTGTAGTTTTTCCGTTTGACGCTTATTTCATGTGATTATTGGCCCGGCTACGATCAATGGACGACCCTGTATCTTAGTTCCTCCTATGAACTTTTGCACCTGCCCTCTTCTTTCTTTTTGTGCGTACAGTAACCTTGACTTCTCTGGCCTGAGGACCGTCAAATGACGATCACATGTTACACAGAACCAAAGGCTATTTCGTCTTAGTTATTGTAACCATGCTATACTGGTTTGTTTGTCGTGGCTCAGCCACTATGTAGTATACGATGTATTTATGTTATTGGTTTCACTGTTACTTCATTATTAATTATTTTGGACTCTGAATGCGATAAATGTGTGGTAATACTTCTCAGGTTATTAAGTAAGACTAACACGATGGGCTTTCATTCATTGCTATGCAGTAGTGTCAACACTGATTAACTCATCATGTTCGGGATTCGCAATCATGTTTTGTCACGAACTACAGAGCTTGACACTCGTCTGATGTTACAGTATTTCTACAGTGAAAAGGACTATTTTTTACAATGTCATGGATATAGTTATTGGTTTCACTGTTACTTCATTATTAATTATTTTGGACTCTGAATGCGATAAATGTGTGGTAATACTTCTCAGGTTATTAAGTAAGACTAACACGATAGGCTTTCATTCATTGCTATGCAGTAATGTCAACACTGATTAGCTCATCATGTTCGGGATTCGCAATCATGTTTTGTCACAAACTACAGAGCTTGACACTCGTCTGATGTTACAGTATTTCTACAGTGAAAAGGACTATTTCTTACAATATCATGGATATATGTTAGAGGACTTTAAGGTGCGAGATGTGCTGAAGCAAAATCTTTTGAGGTACCATATTAAAATGGTAAATTACCAACGTGAAATAAATAACTTCTACAGTCAGCGGCGAATATGATGAATACGAACTAATAACTTACACTGTTACTAGTTCTCTAGTCATCTTACTAACGACGATCACTAGAGATATTCCACTTAGATCATTGCAGTTGAAACGAAGTTCTCCTGTTACAAAGATACGCTGTTATCGTCAGCAGATGTATCACAGGCATTACCACCTGTGACGGTACGCTATGGACGATTGTCTTTGCTTGTTTTATGCGTATACGTTTCTCCATGGTTCATCGTCCCTTTGACATTAATCACTGTGAAGTGCGTTTGTTACTGCTGTAAGTGCTTTTTTTGACAACTGATTATAGTTTCTCACCATGACAGCTTTATGGTTGTATCAGCATGAAAGGAACATGAAATATACTTTTACTTGATCTGTTTTCAACTTGAAAGTATGCATACTTATGTTATACCCACATTCTTGTTAGATTAAACTATTTTTCTGTGCATTATATGCTTTCAGTTTAGATGCTGACAGACATCCTGTGAAGATAATCCATGACCGAAATGGGTAGATATCTGGGTTCCAGAATAAACAGCTGATGCATTTTTTTCGTTTTCACGGCTTTAACTGTAGCTATTTCAAGACCTGACACTGAATTTGACCACCCAGACACCTTGTTTCTCAGTACAGGACAATCAATTTCACAGTGATTATGATTTTGTTCTGAGAGGAAAGCAAACGAAAATACCTTCGTCTCGTCTTCTGTTCTCCGATGTCGACGAGTTTTGTATACAGCTGCCTGAATTGTTTCGAACGGCTGTCTGAAGTCCTGTCCATAACAACAGTTCCATTTTCACACAGTATTTTCTTCGCTTCTTCAGACCCGAACTCTAGGTTACTTTACACCGGAACGGATCCTTCGTCAATTTTTAAAAACCTTCAGTTAATTTCTAGAACTAGAGGTAGGGTTCTGGGTAGTCCGATTAGCTCCTCTTCTTACCTCACACTCTACAGTCCTGGAGTTCTCATAATTTGGTATCTTTGTGGTGAAATCTAAACTTCTTTCAGATCTTGAAATTCTTTAAACATTGGGAAGAAAGCACTGTCTTTTCGTCCCGTACATTTTTGCTGCAGTTATGCATTCGTTGTCTAATCTCCACTCCTGTGTCGTGATTTGGGTGAAAATGTTTCTGTTCAGCCATGATTCTGCCATTCACAATTTTTAACTTCCCTCGGCAGTTACTGCGTCCGGAATTCAAGCACAACCTTTTCGTATACTCATCACATTTTCTGTGTGCATCCTCACAAAGCGATGGCCATCCTTAAGAAGGCATGGCTTCCTTTTCGTTGCTGTGATTATTTCGATTACTCACAGCGTATAGAACCGAAGTAGCCTACGCTACAGCACGGGTACGAAGCCTGTCGGTGAGGACACTAACCGACTCACGGTGGCAATTCATCCGCTGCTGGTGAATAACTGACGAAAATCACAGTGACCGAGGCTCATGTCGAAAATACCACAGTGAAAAATCGATTTCAGCAGAACCATTGCCATACAACTCCTCGACCGTCCGAATCTCTAATTGGTCGCGTGAAAAACGAACACTTAAAGATTTCCGAGCGAGAGTTCTTATTGAAATTGCTAGCAAACTGATCTCACTGCAACAAAGAAACGCTTTTATTTTAATAAGTGGAAACACACACGCTTATTATATCTGCCATATTCTTTCCCCTTTTCACGATAATACAAAATAAGCACCATTTTTTAACTTTTCAGATGTCCACCGTCAATTGCATCGTGTAGGGCCCACTGAGGAACTTAAGTGACTCTTTTAATTTGTGCGATTAACGTGTATCCCAAAATTGACAGAATTCCTTTAGTATTCACATGCAGGACCTAACACTTTTTTATTGATTGGAATCAATTAACACTTTTCTCGTCGTCCAGCTTCGTTGCCTAAATCGTTTCGCAATTTTCTTTGATCTTCTGATAATCTGTAAGGGATATCATTAACTGCAAGCGATCTAAGACGGCTTCTCAGGTTGTCTCCTAATTCGTTTGTGGCGGTTAAGAACAGCGGAGGCCGAATAATATTTCCATGGCGAGCGTCCGATAGCGCTTCTGTTTCACTCAGTGGCTTACGCCATTTTTACAAGAAATCACCGATTCAGTCGCACAACTAAGACGATGCTGGGTAGTTCAATAAAAGCAATATCAATCACCGTTATATGGGTTTATTTCTAGGCAACAAGATTTGACGTTACACTACGTCATATTCAGGCCAAAACTGCTTTATTCCAGTAACCTTCGTGTTATAAATGTAGCAGTGCCTTTAATTGGTCTCGTAATAGCTATTACGGGCATACGTTTTCTTTGGAAAGCGGCGATCGGTATTGTTTTTATTGAACATTGAACAGCCGTAGACCCATAGTCCACCAGAAGATGGATTTATATTCATTGAAATACTGCATAGAGACATAATTTGATTAGGAGCCCCTTGTAAGGAATAGTGTCAGAAGTCTTCTGTAAATCTACATACATGAAATCAACTTGAGATCTCTTGTCGACATTACTCGTCAATTCGAGTGAACAAAGAGCCAGATTTGTTTCACAGGATAGATGCTTTCTGAATCTGTGATGGTTATGTGTCAATAGGCACTCTTCCTTAATGAGTCCAATAAACATGCTAATAAGCTGGGTTACCAGCCAAGTTTCCATTACCACATAGTACATTAGGAAGCATACGTATCAGCAATCATCGTCCGTTTGCAATTGCTTATTTCTTTACACTTAACGCCCTGGAAGCATGAGACCGTTCGTCATGGCGTTAGGAAGTTGGTCGTATATTGATGACTTAATGACTTATGTAAGTAGGCTGTTTATGTTTTCTTATTGGCAACGTTACGTAGCGCTCTGTATGAAAATCACTGGCTGTGCTGTGTGCAGTCTGTGGCTAGTTTGCATTGTTGTCTGCCATTGTAGTGTTGGGCAGCGGCAGCTGGATGTTAACAGCTCGTAGCGTTGCGCAGTTGGAAGTGAGCCGCCAGCAGTGGTGGATGTGGGGAGAGAAATGCGGAGTTTTGATATTGTTATGGATGTTATGATATTATGATATTGTTATGGATGTTATGAACTCCTATATATATTATTACTTTTGATGACTATTAAGGTAAATACATTGTTTGTTCTCTATTAAAATCTTTCATTGGCTAACTATGCCTATCAGTAGTTAGTGCCTTCCGTAGTTTGAATCTTTTATTTAGCTGGCAGTAGTGGCGCTCGCTGTATTGCAGTAGTTCGAGTAACCAAGATTTTAGTGAGGTAAGTGATTTGTGAAAGGTATAGGTTAATGTTAGTCAGGGCCATTCTTTTGTAGGGATTTTTGAAAGTCAGATTGCGTTGCGCTAAAAGATATTGTGTGTCAGTTTAAGCACAGTCATGTATAAAACACTAAGGGGACGTTTCATATGGCGACCCTACCAGGATACTTCACTGGAATCCTCTGATTTTTTTCTTGTAGTTTGTGTAATTAGTGTAGCTATTGTTTACTGCTAGCGCGTAATTGTAGAGAGAATCTACTTTGTAGTTGCAGTCTTTCATTGTTGTACAGTAAAGCAGTTGTGGCATGCATGTAGATTTGCACCAAGTATTTCGCAGCTGCGCTTGCAATTAACTAGATATTATTTTCAGTGCTATGTCAATATGTTCTCTTATTTTTGCTCTTCAAATTGTGCTTTTCTGTGTTATCGAGTGAAATATTGTGACAATAATGGCGTGTGAAAAACGTAACACTAGGCTACAAAGTAAACTGAGAAATAATAGTGACGACGAGCGTAGCTTATCAGCACCACTGTGTAATGAGTTAACAGACATTCAAAGTGGTAATTTGGTAATTGTGCATAGGGAAATGGAGCGGGCGGCAAATAATGGCCTAGACAGTGAAACAATTAGTGAACAGGGAAGCATTATCGATCGATCGGTCGGCAACAGGTCGCCTCAGGAATCCGAAATGACAGGACACAGTCTTGCAAATACTGTAGATTCAGGTTTTGGGGCCTCACCGTTTTCTCAAATAAGTCAAAACACATTTTCTGCTTGTCAAAATGTGAATGCTGCCGGTGCAAATGCACTGCCGAAATGCATAGAGGAACAGATTCCAGACACTAATACATTATTACTGCAATTAATGCAGCAAATGAAACAAAATCAGAGACAAACACAGCAACAGTTAGACACAATGGAATAAAATCTTCAAAAGTTAGACACGATGGAAGAAAATCTTCAAAAGTTAGACACAATGGAACAACACCAGAGACAAACACAGCAACAGTTAGACGCAATGGAACAAAATCTACACACCACGCTTGAACAAACACGTGAAGATTTAACTACTGAGTTACATAAAATCGAATGGAAATGTCAAAAAGTCTGTAACGACGTAAAAACACAAATTTGTGAGCATTTTCAACCTATTTTTTCGCGGCATGAAAATGCATTACAGAACCACGAAGCAGCCATAAAAGAACTGCAAACCATTGTTAATGAAAATCATGAGACCTTGTGGGCTAAAATTGACTCAGTTGCATCTACCGATTCGGTTACGCAACTTGCAAAATCTCAGGAAAACTTAAAGGACACATTAGATACGATCTCAACACAAATGGACACTCTGAAACTTGGTTCAGAAAAACACACTGAGGAAATGTGTTCACTATCGGAGAAAGTAGCCAAACTTTCGGATCAGTTCACCAACTTATCTACGAAGGTAGATGATAATCTGAATGACACAAAACCGGTAGTCTTTAATGACACAGAAGAGTGCGAAAAAATTAGGAAATTCAAACAAAATCAGAATCAAATTAATATGCAACACCAAAGAGAAATCCGGGAAGTACAAGATCAGCTGACACAGGTAATACAAGAATTACGTATTTCAGAGGACACTCGCGCCCCAATACGGGAAGAGGGACATAGAAATACGGAACAGCCACAAAATAATAACACAGCGCATTTCGGAAATTATGAAAGAAATTGGCAAGGTGCACCGAATTTTGAAATGGAACCGCCGAAACGACGTAACAATGACCGATATGCGACTCACCGACATCATGATTTTGACTATAAGCTGCTCATTACTGCACGTAAATTCAAAACATTTAAGAATTCCGGCAACGACATTCATCCACAAGCGTGGCTTCATCAATTCTCTCATTGTTTTCCTCCCAACTGGTCATTAGAGCACAGATTAGAATTTATGTGTGGCTATTTAGAGAATGAACCAGCTGTAAGAATGCGATCGGTCATTCACGATTGTCACAGTGAAGGAGAATTTTACCGTGCCTTCCTCTCAGCAAATTGGTCTCAAACTACACAAGTCCGAGTAAAACATAGCATCATAATGATGAAACAGTTCGAACAATCTGAATTTTCCAGTCTTGTGAAATATTTTGAAGACATGTTGCACAAGAATCAGTACCTGTCAAACGCATACAGCCCCTCAGAACTCATCCGCATTTGCTTAATCAAATTGCCTGAACATTTACGACATATTATTTTGGCAGGACGTTGCTAAGACGACATTGAAGCTTTTCAGGGACTCTTACAATAATTAGAAATTGACACAGACAGTTGCGGAATGCGAAAACAGGAAAACAATCACTACAGGTCACATCCTTCACAATTCCGTAACGACAGAAATAATAACTGGACACGACAAGTCTATTCTTACAACGCAAATCGTGAACAAAACAGACACCACCCATATGACAACCACTGGCAGAGTAACAATAGTTACAGAGAAAGATCGCATTTCCGTAGTAATGAATATAACAGAGATTACCTTAGAAACAAACAATATGTGCAACAAAACAATTACTATCAAGGGAGACATAATACACTCCTGGAAATGGAAAACAGAACACATTGACACCGGTGTGTCAGACCCACCATACTTGCTCCGGACACTGCGAGAGGGCTGTACAAGCAATAATCACACGCACGGCACAACGGACACACCAGGAACCGCGGTGTTGGCCGTCGAATGGCGCTAGCTGCGCAGCATTTGTGCACCGCCGCCGTCAGTGTCAGCCAGTTTGCCGTGGCATACGGCGCTCCATCGCAGTCTTTAACACTGGTAGAATGCCGCGACAGCGTGGACGTGAACCGTATGTGCAGTTGACGGACTTTGAGCGAGGGCGTATAGTGGGCATGCGGGAGGCCGGGTGGACGTACCGCCGAATTGCTCAACACGTGGGGCGTGAGGTCTCCACAGTACATCGATGTTGTCGCCAGTGGTCGGCGGAAGGTGCACGTGCCCGTCGACCTGGGACCGGACCGCAGCGACGCACGGATGCACGCCAAGACCGTAGGATCCTACGCAGTGCCGTAGGGGACCGCACCGCCACTTCCCAGCAAATTAGGGACACTGTTGCTCCTGGGGTATCGGCGAGGACCATTCGCAACCGTCTCCATGAAGCTGGGCTACGGTCCCGCACACCGTTAGGCCGTCTTCCGCTCACGCCCCAACATCGTGCAGCCCGCCTCCAGTGGTGTCGCGACAGGCGTGAATGGAGGGGCGAATGGAGACGTGTCGTCTTCAGCGATGAGAGTCGCTTCTGCCTTGGTGCCAATGATGGTCGTATGCGTGTTTGGCGCCATGCAGGTGAGCGCCACAATTAGGACTGCATACGACCGAGGCACACAGGGCCAACACCCGGCATCATGGTGTGGGGAGCGATCTCCTACACTGGCCGTACACCACTGGTGATCGTCGAGGGGACACTGAATAGTGCACGGTACATCCAAACCGTCATCGAACCCATCGTTCCACCATTCCTAGACCGGCAAGGGAACTTGCTGTTCCAACAGGACAATGCACGTCCGCATGTATCCCGTGCCACCCAACATGCTCTAGAAAGTGTAAGTCAACTACCCTGGCCAGCAAGATCTCCGGATCTGTCCCCCATTGAGCATGTTTGGGACTGGATGAAGCATCGTCTCACGCGGTGTGCACGTCCAGCACGAACGCTGGTCCAACTGAGGCGCCAGGTGGAAATGGCATGGCAAGCCGTTCCACAGGACTACATCCAGCATCTCTACGATCGTCTCCATGGGAGAATAGCAGCCTGCATTGCTGCGAAAGGTGGATATACACTGTACTAGTGCCGACATTGTGCATGCTCTGTTGCCTGTGTCTATGTGCCTGTGGTTCTGTCAGTGTGATCATGTGATGTATCTGACCCCAGGAATGTGTCAATAAAGTTTCCCCTTCCTGGGACAATGAATTCACGGTGTTCTTATTTCAATTTCCAGGAGTGTAACTTCAGACGCAACAGTTCAGCGCGCAGTTACGATTCAGGAAGAAATTCTCCACCACATGACCGACAAGAAAGAAATTATGAAATCTACCGACATGACGACAGACGAGATAATCATAACGACAGACCTGAATTTCATCAGAAATGGCGGGATTCAAACAGAGCAGGGCACTTTCGACAACGTGAATTTGTAGAAGTTAGGTATCCTAATCCCAATAACGACGCGCGCCAACAAAGAGGCAGACAATGACTCGCGATGCAGGCAGCCACCTGTGCTGGCTGGCTCAAAGAAAAATAACACAGACGCTAACCTTGAGAAAAGATTTAGCATTCCTTTCCGACGTATACCACATGATAATTGCGTTGAAGTTGAAACTCTGCGTACTAGGAAGAGTAAAGGTTTACACCACATTTCACATGTAAAACCATTTATTGAAAGATAATCCGTTTTTTTTAACTTAGTCTTTGCCATAAAACTTTTCACTTCACGCTACTAGTACAATTTTTCACTCTGAGAAACTGTTAACATGCAACTGTGTTTTAAAGTTAACTATCCAGACTAGAACCTGGGCAACTTACTTAAACAGAAATTACGAATGCATTGTTATAGTGAACAGACCACACAGCGTTATTGTGTGTGTACATTCTTGCTTGTTAGTGGCACGATTACGTAACGACCATAAGGCTCACATACTTAAAACATATACTGGTACTGCTAATGAGATTTAATGCAACATTTTGATTTACTTGAAAATACATTCTGGATTTAAAGTACTTTCTGTGAGATACCAGATGACACAGTGGTTAGTTTATGTGACAGCTACACGATTTTATCACGACGCTACTAATGAGTGACAATTTACAATGTTGCTTTTGCGGTGTTTCTGTTTTATATCTGCACAGTTTTTCTGAATTATTCTGGAAAGTAAAACAGGTTTTAGTGGTAACTTTTGGGGTATAGCTACAATGAGACAGCCTTTTCCGTAGCACAACAATACGTTACAGCACAGTACTTTCTTCATCACCGCAGTAAGCGTAATAACTAAGATATCTATACGCAAAGTATTTCACTTTTGTTTATCATGAGGTAAGTACATTGGCTTCTGCAGAACTTAGCTTTCGGAGGACGATAACTACGACACTGCCACAGAGATTATCTTACAGCAAGACCTACATTTAGCGCTACAGGACACGTATTTGAGTGATTAATTTTGTACTTAAATCATTTGTTTTTAAAGATATTTGAAGTACAATGATACAAAGGTTTTCCGTGATACATTTCATTCCATTGCTGTAATCTGTAACACCTGAGGGTATAATTACATTAGTCCTCAGGGGGGTACACGCTTACTTTGTGTACCATGTGTTTGGCAAGCACAAGGAGCCCTAGCTAATATGGTATTTGCTTATACAACTTTACACATCGGTACCATATTTCTCTACCACACAAATTACACAGCTATCTGATCATTTAACTGAGGGATAAACTTTTTTTTACTACATCAGTGACACATGTTTACGCAATTACACAGTTGGGTAACTTCACACTTACGAAATTGTATTTTGTCTGTACTTTGTGAACTGTTCATATTTTTTCGGACCCATTGTGATATTATGAGAGCTTTGAATGATATATTTGGTATGGAATCACGATTTTTAAAGTACGTTTGAGGCAGATGACACTTTTGACATGAGCAGAGAATTTTTTTTTTAATTATTGGAGGAAGCTACGACGATTTTGAGATTTGACTGAGGTGTTATGATGTTATTATTACGACGACGATGTGTGTTATGCTGTTGCGGTTGAAACGTCCCCTTTGAACAATTTTACATACGACTGTGCTTAAACTGACACACAATATTTTTTTAGCGCAACGCAATCTGACTTTCAACACACAATATTTTGTTAGCGCAACGCAATCTGACTTTCAAAATTCTCTACAAGAGAATGGCCCTGACTAACATTAAACTATACGTCTCACAAATCACTTACCTCACCAAAAATCTTCGCTGCTCAAGCTACTGCAATACAGCGAGCGCCACTACTGCCAGCTAAATAAAAGATTCAAACTATGGAAGGCACTAACTACTGATAGGGATAGTTAGCAAATGAAAGATATTAATAGAGAACAAACAATGTATTTACCTTGATATCATGACAAATTACAAAACTCCGCCATCTCTCTCCCCACATCCACCACTGCTGGCGGCTCACCTCCAACTGCACAGCGCTACGCGCTGTTCACAGCCAGCTGCCTAACACTACAATGGTTGAGTATTACAACAATGCAAAGCAGCCACAGACTGCCCACGGCACAGCCGGTGATTTTCATACTGAGGTGGCGTTATCAATAAAAAAACCTAAACAGCCTACTTACATAGCCCCCATGCTCCCCACAAAAAAATTTTACAAATTGGTTTGGGCAGTGCCCAATACAGATTTGAAAAAATTTTTCATAATTACAATAACTAAGAAATCAAATGCACACACTTATTGATACAATGTTGGTCAAAAGCTAAAATTTTCTCACAGTCCATAAAGACAGTCCTGATCATTCATCACATTGCAGTGTTTTTCTCAAAGTCTGAGCAGTAAAAGAAAATGCACATAGACATAGTGGATTTCCATGCAGTCTTGAAGAAGTATCGTTGTCCTTCCAACGGAAAGACAGTGCTGACTCTTGACATGCTGACAGGTAATGGGCCACAACAGAGCAAACCCACAGCGGAGTCAGTCGAAGTTTTGAAGAGTATTGATGGGTAGGTCATCACAGAGCAGACCCACTGTAGTCCTGGTAGAGATTACGGTATTGGTGGGCCACCAGAGGTGCAGACCCACTGCAGTCCTTGTAGAAATAATGGTATTGGTGAGTCATCAAAGGTGCAGACCCACTGCAGTCCTTGTAGAGATAATGGTACTGGTGAGTCAGCAAAGACGCAGACCCACTGTAGTCCTTGTAGAGACGGCCAGCAGCCATCTGTTGCGACTGTGCAGGTGCACAATCACCATCGAAGAGTCTTGCGGATAATGTAGCAAGTCCATAACCACCACTTGTGCACTCACAAAGTTTTTGGAATTGTCCTCAGAACCAGCAATGCTGTTATCCAGTCCCTTGCTGAATTATTAACACACGTGCAAACACTAACAGTCCCTACTTCTCACATATTGTCCATATACTATGACCAATAGAAACGTGTGCAGTGAAATGTAACTTACAAGTTACTTAATTTGATGACCTGGTGTCAATTACAATTTTATAACATAAGAACACAATAACAAAGGTACAAAACACATCATTCAAGAACATAACAATACAAATAACAGTTGCGGTAATAGGGGCTTTACAAAAGAATAGAAATAAACATATACATCAGTGTTACAGGAATTATGACATAATTTCATACATAAAAGATCAGAATAACTTTTGAAACATCAACTTCACATCTAAGCATTAACACAGAACAGATAAATGTCTAATCATCTTTACAAAGTAAATAACATATTATCAATGCAAATTATATTTGAGGATCACAGTATTCCTCATCATAGTGAATGTAGCTTAGTATTAGAAGAAAAAAAAATTCTATGAAACTACACAAAGACAGGAAGTACACAAATACACAAGGGAACACAAACACATAGTGGGATAACACAAGGAAAGGACAGGGTTTCTTTTACTGCAGTATGTTGCAAACAAAAACTTTCTTTACTTTTCGGAGATCTCCCTTCGTTCCTCACTATTTCCAAAAAGTCCTATCTATACCTCCTTCCTGTATTCTATTCATATTTCTTTCAAAATAATTATTTCTCAGTGCAAAATACTCATTTTTGCCATATCTGTTTCTTGTGGCTTCTCAATGCATTTCTTCCAATTCATCATAGTTAGTTTCTTATATAGTCTACCCCCTCTTAAGCTAACTTATATCTACTGAGCTCAGATGCTAAACTAAGGGACGAGGCAATGCAGCATCACATAAAACAATTAATATAAACAGCAATTAAAAAAAAACGCAGATTTGCGAAGCAAGCAGCCTTAAGAAATTAGCAAAGCAATTGTAATATTACAACTAATCTAAGGCAATGTGCAGCAAACAATAACAAGAAATCATTAGTAAAACTGGCTTAACAGCGTAATACAAAATCAAATTCAATAACACTATGCCTGGCAAACAGCAGCAACTTATACCTAAACATGACATAGCTCAAGCAGAAAAAATAGTACACTAATGATAACAATGCAGATAAGGGAAATGTCTGTTCACATCTTAGTGTCTACGTAATTAAAGTGGTGCACCACAAAAACTAATTCTAGAAAAGATTACTAAGTACTAGAAAAGAAAATTATGTATGCAGTTCCTGTGAAGGTAAATGCTCTTTTTTTTTGTGCTCCCTCATTTTTGTAAAAAAACTATTATTTACTCGATCTGTAGACAGAAAATATTTACATCAATACATCTATAAAATTTTATTTTTACTAATGCTGCAGTGCAGCTAGAAACTAGATATTAAATGAAATAAGCAATTACGCAAACCAAAGCATAAAAATATCATTCAATAGTCATGAGGTATTTCATAAGTTAGTAGAAAAATATCTCATCTAGAAAGACAGTAGTCATAATCAGGTGTGCAGATGTAAAAAATATTTCTCGTCATTTGATTAGGCATTTCTGTAAATATCATAAATTAAAAGCTCCACAGTGTCAACATATGTTTTCAAGTTCGACCGTGTCGTTTTTTGCGATGCTTTCTACAAAGGAAGGGTAATGGCCTCCCTTTTTTTTTTTTACCTGTGCCGCTGAAAAAGGGGCTCGCAATAATGGCCCTTTTTTTTTTTGTTTTGGGCGTCTGACACAGCTGTGTGCCCGCGACGCATTACGTGCAGGTGGTCACTTAACTTTCGTACGGAAATATTTACGACAGCAGTTTCCGCTACAATGGCAGTCTTAAATAAAAATATTTCACAGGTCAAGAATTAGCGTTGCAAATCTGTAAAAACAAAATCCTATAAATATAAGTGTCCAAAAAAAATATTCGTCAGCATTGTGATACATTCACGCATTTACACACATTTCATAATTCTAAAAGTACGATTCTCGGTTTCCAACATACGTCTTCACAAGGCAGAGTTCCTAACCGCTACTCAGTACTCCTTACCTTATTACACATATATATATTCGTCGACGCTTCTTTAATAATTCATCATATGAAATACGTAGCATAATCAAATTCCTCATATAGCATCAGCTTCTTGACCATAAACATACCTCAGCAGCATAATACACATCGTCGTCGTAAAAATATCATAACATCTCAGTCAATTCTCAAAATCGTCGTAGCTTCCTCCAATAATTTCAAAACCTAAAAAAATTCTCTGCTCATTTCAATAGTGTCATCTACCTCAAACGTACTTTAAAAATCATGATCTCATACCAAATACATCATTCAAAGCTCTCATAGTATCACAATGGTTCCGAAAAAATATGAACAGTTTACAAAGTACAGACAAAATACAGTTTCATAAGTGTGAAGTTATCCAACTGTGTAATTACGTAAAAATCTGTCACTGATGTAGTAAAATAAATGTTTGTCTCTCTCAGGTAAATAATCAGATAGCTGTGTAATTCTGTGTTAGAGAAATATGGTACCGATGTGTAAAGTTGTATAAGCAAATACCATATTAGCTAGGGCTCCTTGTGCGTGCCAAACACATGGTACACAAAGTAAGCGTGTACCCCCCTGAGGATAAATGTAATTATACCCTCAGGTGTTACAAATTACAGCAATGGAATGAAATGTATCTCGGAAAACTTTCTTTGTAATTCAAAAATCTTTAAAAATAAATGTTTTAAGTACAAAATTAATCACTGAAATACGTGTCCTGTAGCGCTAAACTGTACGTCATGTTGTAAGATAATCTCTGTGGAAGTCTTGTAGTTATCGTCCTCCGAAAGCTAAGTTCTGCAGAAGTCAATGTACTTACCTCATGATAGACAAAAGTGAAATGCTTTGCGTATAGATATCTTAGTTATTACGCTTATTGTTGTGATGAAGAAAGTACTGTGCTGTAACGTATTGTTGTGCTACGGAAAAGGCTGCCTCATTGTTGCTATACCACAAAAGTTACTACTAAAACATGTTTTACTTTCCAGAAGAATTCAGAAAAACTGTGCAGATATAAAACAGAAACACTGCAAAAGCAACAAGGTGAATTGTGTCACACATTAGTAGCGTCGTGATATAGTCGTGTAGCTGTCAAATAAACTAACCACTGTGTCACCTGGTATCTCTCAGAAAGCACCTTGAATCCATAATGTATTTGCAAGTAAACCAAAATGCTGCATTAAAAAAAGCAGATTATCTTTCAATAAATGGTTTTACATGTGAAATGTGGTGTAAACCTTTACTCTTCCTAGTACGCAGAGTTTCAACTTCAACGCAATTATCATGTGGTATACGTCGGATTCTGTAAGGTCCATTGTAAACTAGAAAGAATTTGTGACTCAAGTGTTTCTTCTTATGTGACAATGAATGAGCTTTAATGAGAACTTTCTGACCAATATACAATTTCTTTGCGTTTGCTTTTCCGTGTAGTTTTCTCCTTTTGTCTGCTGCAGATCTTATATTTTTAAGAGCCAAATCAATTATGTCTTTGTGTCGAAGTTTACGTGTGTTCGGGAAAGGTACAAGCTCTCTGATTCTGTTCGGTGGTTTTTCATTCTTCAGCACAAGAGTAGGTGGTAAAGCAGTGGAGTCATGAGGCATTTCATTCAGCAAGTTTTGAAATAAGTGTAAATATCTGTCCCAATGCTGATGCTTTCTGTGACAATAAAGTCTGCAAAGCTTATTGATTTCTTTCATAATCCGTTCGGCGGGGTTACAATGTGGTGAATACAATGAAATAAAAACAGGTTTGATTTTATGGTTGCGAAGCATGCGAGACCAAACAGCAGATCTGAATTGCGGTCCGTTATCTGAAATGACTTTAGCAACGTGGCCAACTTCACTTAAGAAATTTTTAACAAAGGCGTTGGATACAGATCGTCCAGTGGCTTTACGTAACGGAGTGAAAGAAACAAATTTGGAAGTAAGTTCAACAGCGACTAGAACGTACGAAAATCCATTCGATGTTCTGACAAGGGGTCCCAATAGATCAACTGCAGCAAATTCTTTTAATTTAGAAGGAATAATAGGAAACAACGGAGCACGATGTGAGACAGTAGATGGTTTCGCCTTTTGACAAAGTTTACAAATAGACAAAACTCTTCGAATTCTCTTTTCCATATTGTTAAAATAACAAGTCGTTCGAAGAATATGATAACATTTTCGTGGACCAAAATGTGCGTAGCTGAAATGAATGTACCAAATGAGCTTATTAACAAAATCGTCAGGAATGCAAAGTACCCATAACTTGTCATCAACAGTGCAGCGTTTGAACAGTATGTTGTTTCTAACCAGATAATAATGCCGAATCTGTGTGTGTGTCTTTTCATGCCATTTGCTTTTGATGTCTTTCCAAATCGGATCTTTATCTTGTTCATGAGCAATGTCCTTTAAAGATGTGGTGATGAAGTTTTCAAAGGCGACTTTCTGAATGTAAAGAATACTGAAATTTTTCTCGAGGTTGCCTTCTGTGTTACTTTTCTCAAGCCCAGCCAGTGCGCGTGACAGTGCGTCCGCAACAATGTTCTCCTTGCCGGGAATGTAGACTATTGTGAAGCGGAATTCTTGCAGAAACAATGCCCAACGTTTTAACCTGTCATGATTTAATTTTGAAGACATAAGAAATTGTAATGCACGATGATCACTGTATACTTTTACGTGCTTACCAGAAAGAAAGAAACGGAATTTGTTAAATGCCCAAACGATAGCTAAAGCTTCTAATTCAGTAACGGAATAATTTTTTTCAGATTTTGTTAGCACTCGGCTAGCAAAAGCAATGGTTTTCTGAACAGTAGTGTCATTTTCTGTGGCTTCTTGAAATAAATGGGCACCAAGACCGACTTTAGAAGAATCCGTGCTAAGGCAGAAATCTTGTGACAGATCTGGATGAGCTAGAATTGGCGCGTTAAGTAGCGATTCTTTCAAAGAATTGAATTCCAACTGTGCTTCTTCGTCCCAGTTCCAAATAGTATTTTTTCCAGTGAGAGAACAAAGTTTTGGTGTAACAAGGATTTGCATATTCAGAAAACGACGGTAAAAATTTACGAGACCTAGAAAACTGCGGACTTGTCTTTTTGTGGATGGAACTGGAATGGCTCTGATTGCTTCTAATTTTTCAGGATCCGGCTGAATGCCTTCAGAAGAAATAATATGTCCCAAAAACCTCACCTTTGACCTACCGAATTCAGACTTTTCCAAGTTCACTGTAATTCCAGATTCTGCAAAAATACGTAACAAACTGTTGAGGATGCGATTATGTTGTTCCCATGAAGCTTCTGCTATTAGAATATCGTCCACATATAAGGTGATGTGACGTTTTAAGAACTCAGGTAATATGGAATTTAGCCCGCGAATGAATGCTGCTGAAGAAATGTTCAAACCAAAAGGAAGTTTCCGAAACTGATAACAAACGCCGAAACAAAGGAAAGCTGTGTATTTTCTACATTCTGGATGAAGTTCGATCTGATAAAAGCTGGATCTGAGATCAATGGAAGACAACACATTTACACCATTGAAATTTTGAAGAAGTTCTTCCAACGTTTGCGGCCTGTCTGTTTCAGGAATAATGATAGTATTAATTTGTCTCGAATCTAAGACAAGCCTGATTGATCCATTTTTCTTCTCAACAACATGTAATGGATTGTTGTATGAGCTTACTGCAGGCTCAATAATGCCCTCGTCAAGCATAGATTGTATTTCTGTTCTAACACGGTCCCTATAATGCGCCGGAATTACGTATGGTCTAACACAAAATTTAGTATGCTCACGAACACGAAATTGGTATTGAAATCCCTTGATGGTTCCTGTTTTATGAGTAAAAACTGTGGAATGTGCTTGTAAAATCTCAAAAAGGTCCTGCCTATCAGTGTCATTACAATTCTCAATTGTTTGAATTTTATTCTGAATTAACTCATAAGTATCAAATGCGCCGTCGATATCACCCCTGTCAGTACTTGCAGAGTGATTGTTAGTGTCAAGTTCCGTCGAAAATTCCGAACTGTTGTCTAACAGGAGGTAAAGCCGATTAAATTCTTCGTCATGGTTTGAGAGCCAATCTTCAAAATTCAAAGCTACTGACTTACCTTCTTTTTCTAAACTTATTTCAGCATCGTGAAAGCTTAAGATTGCTTTGTATTTATTCAAAAAGTCTACTCCCAGTATAATTTCCGTCGACAATAATGGAACAATAAGAAAGTTCATAGAGAAGCTGTGGCTTTGACAAAAGAATTCTAAGTAGGTTTGTTGGCGTACATCTACACTTTTTCCAAAGATTGCACCTTGCAATTTAATCTTACGTAACGGAAGTGTGGGGCAATCGTTCGATATGTTGCATTTTCTAAAAGCTGTTTCACTAATTACTGAAATGGGACTGCCAGAGTCAAGTACTGCCGTAAATTTTACGTCATTTACTGTAATGTGAATCACAGGATATGCAATGTTGTTATGTTTTACGTCGTGTTCTTGGAGTAAGATGTCCCTAATGTCTTCCATTTTTACGTAATTACTTGCTACGGCAGCTGCGTCGTTAGTGTCACACGTGCGTTTCGTGGCTGCCAGCTGTATGAGTCACTGCCTATTGTCTCTTTGTTGGCGCGCGTCGTTATTGGGGTTTGGAGACCTAATTTCTACAAATTCACCGTGACGAGACGGCCCTGCCCTGTTTAAATCCCGCCAGTTCTGATGCAATTCAGGTCTGTCGTTACGATCACATCGTCTGTCGTCATGTTGGTAGTTTCTGTGGTTTCTTTCTTGTCGGTTAAGTGGTGGAGAATTTCTCCCTGAATCGTAACTGCGCGCTGGACCGTTGCGTCTAAAGTTATTCTGTCCCTCGTAATAATAATTGTTTTGGTTCCCATATTGTCTGTTTCTCTGATTGTCTCTGTGATAGTCATTACCGCGGAGAGGTGATCTTTCCCTGTAATTATTACTACTCTGCCAACGGTTGTTATACGGGTGGTGTCTGTTTCGGTCACGATTTGTGTTGTGAGAATAGCCTTGTCGCGTCCAGTTATTATTTCTTTCATCGCGGAATTGCGACGGATGTGATCTGTAATTGTTGTGCTCGTGCGTTCCGCGATTGTCAGTGTCAATTTCCAGTTCTTGTAAGAGTCCTTGAAATGCTTCAATGTCGTCTTTGCAACGTCCTGCCAAAATAATATGTCGCAAATGTTCAGGCAGTTTGATTAAGCAAATGCGGATGAGTTCTGAGGGGCTGTATGGGTTTGACAGGTACTGATTCTTGTGCAACATGTCTTCAAAATATTTCACAAGACTGGAGAATTCAGATTGTTCGAAATGTTTCATCATTATGATGCCATGTTTTACTCGGTCTTGTGTGGCTTGAGACCAATATGCTGAGAGGAAGGCATGGTAAAATTCTCCTTCACTATGACAATCGTGAATGACCGAACGCATTCTTACAGCTGGTTCATTCTCTAAATAGCCACACATAAATTCTAATCTGTGTTCTAATGACCAGTTGGGGGGAAAACAATGAGAGAATTGATGGAGCCACGCTTGTGGATGAATGTCGTTGGCAGAATTTTTAAACGTTTTGAATTTACGTGTAGTAATGAACAGCTTATAGTCAAAGTCATCATGTCGGCGAGTCGCATATCGGTCATTGTTACGTCGTGTCGGTGGTTCCATCTCAAAATTCGGTGTGCCTTGCCAATTTCTTTTATAATTTCCGAAGTGTCCTGTGTTATTATTTTGTGGTTGTTCCGTATTTCTATGTCCCTCTTCCTGTATTGGAGCGCGAGTGTCCTCTGAAATATGTAATTCTTGTATTACTTGTGCCAAATGATCTTGTACTTCGCGGATTTCTCTTTGGTGTTGCGTATTAATTTGATTTTGGTTTTGTTTGAATTTTCTAATTTGTTCATACTCTTCTGTGTCAGTGAAGGCTACAGGTCTTGTGTCATTCAGATCATCATCTACCTTTGTAGATAAGTTAGTGACCTGATCCGAAAGTTCGCCTACTTTCTCCGATAGTGTACACATTTCCTCAGTGTGTTTTTCTGAACCAAGTTTCAGAGTGTCCATTTGTGTTGAAATCGAATCTACTGTGTCCTTCAAGTTTTCCTGAGTTTTTGCAAGTTGCATAACCGAATCGGTAGATGCAACTGAGTCAATTTTAGCTTGCAAAGTCTCATGATTTTCATGAACAATAATTTGCAGTTCTTTTATGGCTGCTTCGTGATTCTGTAATGCATTTTCATGCCGCGAAAAAATAGGTTGAAAATGCTCACAAATTTGTGTTTTTACGTCATTACAGACTTTTTGACATTTCGATTCGATGTTATGTAACTCAGTAGTTAAATCCTCACGTGTTTGTTCAAGCTTTTGCTCCAATGAGTCTAACTTTTGAAGATTTTGTTCCATTGCGTCTAACTTTTGAAGATTTTGTTCCATTGTGTCTAACTTTTGAAGATTTTGTTCCATTATGTCTAATTTTTCAAGCTTTTGCTGTGTTTGTCTCTGATTTTGTTCCATATGTCTCTGATTTTGTTCCATTTGTTGCATTAATTGCAATAATAATGTATTAGTGTCTGGAATCTGTTTCTCTATGCTTTTTGGCAGTGCATTTTCACCGACAACATTCACATTTTGACAAGCAGAAAATGTGTCTTGACTCATTTGAGAAAACGGTGATGACCCAGAACCTGAATCTACAGTATTTGCGAGATCGTGTCGTGTCATTTCGACTTCCTGAGGCGAGCTATTGCCGACCGATCGATCGATAATGCTTCCCTCTTCACTAATTGTTTCACTGTCCACGCCATTGTTTGAAACCCGCTCCATTTCCCTATGTGCAATTACCAAATTACTACTATTAACATTAGTTAATTCATTATGCTGCGGCGCTAACATACTGCTTTCGTCTTCGCTGTCATTTCTCAATTTACTTTGGAGCCTAGTGTTACGTTTTTCACACGCCATTATTGTCACAGTGTTTCACACGACAACACAGAAAAACACAATTTCAAGAGCAAAAATAAGAGAACACATTAACATAACACTGAAAATAATATCTAGTTAATTCCAGCTGCGAAATACTTGGTGCAAATCTACATGCATGCCACAACTGTTTTACTGTACAACAATGAAAAAACTACAACTACAATGGAAATTCTCTACAATTACGCGCTAGCAATAAACAAAATCTACACTAATTACACAAACTACAAGAAAAAAATCAGAAGATTCCAGTGAGGTATCCTCGGCTAAGGGTCGACATATGAAACGTCCCCTTTGAACAATTTTACATACGACTGTGCTTAAACTGACACACAATATTTTTTTAGCGCAACGCAATCTGGCTTTCAACACACAATATTTTGTTAGCGCAACGCAATCTGACTTTCAAAATTCTCTACAAGAGAATGGCCCTGACTAACATTAAACTATACGTCTCACAAATCACTTACCTCACCAAAAATCTTCGCTGCTCAAGCTACTGCAATACAGCGAGCGCCACTACTGCCAGCTAAATAAAAGATTCAAACTATGGAAGGCACTAACTACTGATAGGGATAGTTAGCAAATGAAAGATATTAATAGAGAACAAACAATGTATTTACCTTGATATCATGACAAATTACAAAACTCCGCCATCTCTCTCCCCACATCCACCACTGCTGGCGGCTCACCTCCAACTGCACAGCGCTACGCGCTGTTCACAGCCAGCTGCCTAACACTACAATGGTTGAGTATTACAACAATGCAAAGCAGCCACAGACTGCCCACGGCACAGCCGGTGATTTTCATACTGAGGTGGCGTTATCAATAAAAAAACCTAAACAGCCTACTTACACGGTATGTTTATGACCAATAAGCTGATGCTATATGAGTTATTTGAGTATGCTACGTATCTGTTATGATGAAATATTGAAGAAGTGTCGACGAATAAGGTAAGGAATAATGAGTAGCGGTTAGGGACTCTGGTTTGTGAAAACGGTTGTCGGAAACCAAGAATCGTACTTTAAGAGTTATGAAATTTATGTAAATGCGTGAATGTATTACAATGCCGACAAAAAATTTTTGGACACTGTTATATCAATAGGATTTTGTTTCTACACATTTGTAACGCAAATTCTCAACCTGTGGAAGTTTTTTATATGAGACTGTCACTGTAGCGGAAACTGCTGTCGTAAATATTTCCGTAAGAAAGTCAAGTGACCACCTGCACGTAATGCGTCGTGGGCACCCAGATGGGCGACAGTCGCCTGGAAAGAAGTCATTAGTGAGTGCCTTTCAGAGGCACAGGAAAAAAAAGAGGCCATTATCCTCGCTATTGACATTCCTTTGTAGAAAGCATCGCAAAAATCGACACGGTCGAACTTGAAAATATATGATTATACTGTGGAGCTCTTAATTTATGATATTTACTAAAATGCCTAATGAAACAATGAGAAACATTTCACGGCTATTGTCTTGCTAATTGAGAGAAATGCCATATGGCTTGCTTTATGTATTTATTTACTCATTTTTTTAATATCTAGTTTCTAGCTGCACTGCAGCATTGGTTAAAATAAAATTTTATAGATGTACTAATATAAATATTTTCTGTCTACAGATCGAGTAAATAATAATTTTTTCAAAAAAATGTGGGAGCACAAAAAGACATTTACCTTCACAGGAACTGCATTCATAATTTTCTTTTCAAGTACTTGGTAATTTATTTTGTAGAATAAGTTGTGGTGCACCACTTTAATGACATAGATATTAAGATGTGAATAGACATTTCCCTTATCTGCATTGTTGTCTTTACTGTAATATTTTTCTGCTTCAGCTCTGTCATGTTTAGATATAATTTATTGCATTTGCTTCTGCTGTTTACCAGGCATAGTGCTACTGAATTTCACTTTGTATTACTCTGTCAAGCCAGTTTTACTACTGATTTCTTTTTATTGTTTGCTGCACATTGCCTTATATTAGTTGTAATATTGCAATTGCTTTGCCAATCTGAATTTTTTGTCATTGATGTTTGTGTTAATTGTTTTGTGCTACTGCATTGCCTCGTCCCATAGTTTAGCATCTGAGCTCAGTAGATTTAAGTTAGCTTAAGAGGGGGTAGACTATATAAGAGAATGAGTTGCGATGAATTGGAAGAAATGCATTGAGAAGTTATACGAAAAAAGTACAGAAAGCAGGTATAGATAGGACCTTTTGGGAATAATGAAGAACGAAGGGAGATCTCCGAGAAGTAAAGAAAGTTTTGTTTGCAAAATACTGCAGTAAAGGAAACCCTGTCCTTTCCTTGTGTTATCCCACTATGTGTTTGTGTTCCCTTGTGTATTTGTGTTTTTCCTGTCTTTATGTGTTTAGCTGATGTTGTTATGTTGTAGAATTTTTCTAATACTATGTTATTTACTTTGTAAAGATGTTTAAACATAATTTACTCTGATCTGTTTTAATGCTCATGTGTGAAGTTGATGTTTCGAAAGTTATTCTGATCTTTTATGTATGTACTCATCTCATAATTCCTGTAACACTGATGTATATGTTATTTCCATTCTTTTGTAAAGCCTGTACTACAAATGTTATCTGTATTGTTATGTTCGTTAATGATGTATTTTGTACCTTTGTAATTGTATTCTTATGTTATAATATTGTAATTGACACCAGTTCATCAAATTAAGTAACTTGTAAGTTACATTTCACCACACACGTTTCTGTTGGTCATAGTATATGGACAATATGTGACAAGTAGGGACTTTTAGTGTTTGCACGTGTGTTAATAATTCAACAAGGGACTGGATGACAGCATTGCTGGTTCTAAGGACAATTCTAAAAACTTTGTGAGTGCACAAGTGGTGGTTATGGACTTGCTATATTATCCGCAAGACTCTTCAGTGGTGATTGTGCACCTGCACAGTCACAACAGATGGCTGCTGGCCATTTCTACAAGGACTACAGTGGGTCTACACCTTTGTTGACTCACCAGAAATATTATTTCTTCAAGGACTGCAGTGGGTCTGCACCTCTGGTGGCCCACCAATACCATAATCTCTACCAGGACTACAGTGGGTCTGCTCTGTGATGACCTACCTACCAATACTCTTCAAAATTTCGACTGACTCTGCTGTGGGTTTTCTCTGTTGTGGACCAATACCTGTCTGCATGTCAAGAGTTAGCACTGTCTTTCCGTTGAAAGGGCAACATTACTTCTTCAAGATTGCATGGAAATCCACTACTTCCGTGTGCATTTTCTTTTACTGCTCAGACTTTGAGAAAAACACTGCAATGTTACTGTGATGAATGATCAGGACTGTCTTTATGGACTGTGAGAAAATTTTAGCTTTTGACCAACATTGTATCAATAAGTGAGTGCCTTTGATTTCTTTGTTATTGTAATTATGAAAAATGTTATCAAATCATTATTGGCCACTGCCCAAAACAATTTGTAAAATTTTTTGTGGGGAGCATGGGGGCTATGTAAGTAGGCTGTTTATGTTTTCTTATTGGCAACGTTACGTAGCGCTCTGTATGAAAATCACTGGCTGTGCTGTGTGCAGTCTGTAGCTAGTTTGCATTGTTGTCTGCCATTGTAGTGTTGGGCAGCGGCAGCTGGATGTTAACAGCTCGTAGCGTTGCGCAGTTGGAAGTGAGCCGCCAGCAGTGGTGGATGTGGGGAGAGAAATGGCGGAGTTTTGATATTGTTATGGATGTTATGATATTATGATATTGTTATGGATGTTATGAACTCCTATATATATTATTACTTTTGATGACTATTAAGGTAAATACATTGTTTGTTCTCTATTAAAATCTTTCATTTGCTAACTATGCCTATCAGTAGTTAGTGCCTTCCGTAGTTTGAATCTTTTATTTAGCTGGCAGTAGTGGCGCTCGCTGTATTGCAGTAGTTCGAGTAACCAAGATTTTAGTGAGGTAAGTGATTTGTGAAAGGTATAGGTTAATGTTAGTCAGGGCCATTCTTTTGTAGGGATTTTTGAAAGTCAGATCGCGTTGCGCTAAGAGATATTGTGTGTCAGTTTAAGCACAGTCATGTATAATTGTTCTAAGGGGACGTTTCACTTATACGTTATTAAACTTAAGGCTGTTGGGAGCCATCATGGGCACTCCAAGGTAGGAAATCAGAGGCACAATGAAGAGAGCAGACAAAAATCGTAGTGTCTGGGTTACCGAAGATAAATAGTTACACTAGGGCCCTGCAAATTGCAGACGCTCTGGGGAGCTGTCCCAGGGGAGGCGTTTCACTTCAGAGAATTACCTGGTAACCATGTCGACCGCCTAAAAGCTTTTGTAAGGCATCACAGTGAAAGATGGCCACGAAAAGGCCGGCTTGCTTCCCGTTGGCAGAACCCCCCACTTCTGTTAAACTTCCAGAAATGTCCCAGTTTAGCCAGTGAGTCTGTAGAGTATGGTGGAAGAGGCGTACAGTACGATTGGCCGTGCTTTTGCAACCGAGTTTTGTAGAGCTTAAGACATTTAGTCCTTAGCTGAGTGTGACGTCATGCAGGATTCTTTCTATTTTGCTCAACCTCTGCTACAAAGCTCAGTTGCGGATGTTCTGCCAACAGAATTGTTTGTTCTATTACAAGAATGATGGCAGCGCACACGTCGCTGTGCAGAAGCTTACAGACACTGAAGGGTTTGAAAAAAAGGCGTTGGTACGATGACTGCCGTAGGTCTGAAGAAAATGATTCGGAAATTCGAAAAGACGGGTTCTTTTGGTTTGCAACCTGGTAGAGGGAGGGACCGAATTGATTCGACGTCAGTGGAAGTAGTGGTCACAGCAATGCAGGAGGAGATGAATGGTGTTGTGCAAACGTGTAGTGCACGGAGAATTGCCCCCACATTCGACATACCCGTAAGCACGGTGCGTAAAATCGTACGAAGCATCCTTCTTTGCTATCCATTCAAAATTACCCATGTGCACGAGTTGCTTCCTGTGGTCCTGCCAACAAGAGAGACCTTAGCTTTAGAATTTCTTGCTTGCATGGAAGTTGACAATGACTGGCCGTGGAAGATTTTGTGGACAGACGAATCCCACTTCCATCTGACAGGATATGTCAATACACAGAATTGTCGAATATGGGCAACGGAAAATCCATACGCAAATCAACCAGTACCACTTCATCCTGAAAGGTCGCTGTGTGGTGCGGGTTATGGCATCGCCGTGTGGTGCGGGTTTGCGGCGACATGTATCACAGGGCCATATGTTTTCGAAGAGACAGGTGCTTCCGGTCCCTTTACCTGTACCGTCGCTGGTAAGTGCTATGAGTGTCTTTTGCGCAGCCACGTCTTTACAGCTCTCCATCAGCGTGGATGTGTGGATGGGATCATTTTTTTGCAAGATGGCGCACCTCCGCGCATTGCTAATCCAGATAAGCAGCTGCTGAAGCGCCGTTTCGGAAATGCTAGAATTATCAGCCGCCAGTTCCTTGCAGCCTGGCCGTCCCGATCACCCGCTCTTAATCCGTGGGGCTGTTTGAAAGATGTTGTGTCCAGTGTTACGACTGCAAAGTTAGCTGCATTGAAGGCACACATTGCGCACCACATTCTGAAGGTCACCCCGGAAACACTTCGATGTTTCTCGATTTCATGTTGTTGCAGAAACCGGTGGGCAGCATAATGAACATGTTTTGCGCCAGTCACACGGAAATAACAATCCGATTTGATTTTGCTTGCTACTTTTCATGCGGCTTTTGGCCTCAGGAGAATTAATAACCGATTTTTCCCATCCGATGTGACATGATGGATGGGCTTACGTAACTAACAGTATCACACCTACACACGCATGCACACTGAGTAGTACAGTTTGTTTAACGTCAAACGTACAACTTAGGCATTGTCGTATGATTGATTTGTGATTTGTAGTCGGCCACTATTAAATTGTGATGCTTACAGCGCCATCTATTGCTATATTTTGTAATTATTTATTTGTTGGCCCCCTTCTCCGATAATATTCCGTTGCAATTTGACGTCATTCTGATCAGTGGTGTTACATCTACAGCGGTTTGAAATTTTAACTTGAATTATAGTCCCCCTGTATATTAACAGGGAGAATAAAACTCGAAGAATAAACGGTACTCCATCATGACAGCGCTGACTGCTACCGCCAAGCATGCAGCGTTACAGACAAGGGGAAGCTACGACGCTGGGATAACGGATAGACTTGAAACATGTTACTCCTTACGTAGGCCATTAAAACAACATAATGTGCAAGTGCTAAGGTGCACTCCTCTGTCAATTCCGAGAAAGTAGCAAGAGAAATTTTCAGTAACTCGTGTGTCTGTGCGTAGAGCCTAACCGTTAGGGCCATGGTGGGTAAGTGGGCATTCTGCATTAGGCAGTGGCGCGGCACGGACCTGTTGTCCCGGCCGCGGGCGCCCGTGGAAGAGGAAGTGTTTATACCGCTGATATTCGCTGATGTTGTTGTCTGACCAGATCACCGTCACACACAATTTTAGAAAGGCTACGCTCCAATATAAGTTTGACAACGAATGTGATAGACCCAAAGCTTTTGAAATAGAGCGTTTTTTGAGGGAAGAAGTTCGTTTACCTGCTACAGACCTAACTGGGATACACCTATCCATTGTAAGCAGTACGGTGTACGTCAACACGGCCGATGAAGCTGAGTGTGAAAAAAACTCTCTCCGCTGCTCAAAGAGGATTTAAATTTCGACGCTGTGATGGCCATATAAGCGATGTAACAGTAGCTCCTTCAGGCTTGGGTGTGTGGGTCATTCGGATCTTTGAACTGCCGTTTGAGGTGCCAGAATCGATGGTTACTGAATCGCTGCGACCATATGGAACGGTACTTAGTCATACGCCTGAACGCTGGGCAAGTTTTAGCACCTATCCCGTGCTAAGCGGCGTCCGACAGGTGCGGATCGTCCTTAACAAACATATGCCTTCATAGTTATATATTGGAGGATGTCGAGCTATTGTGATTTACGATGACCAGCCACGCACATGTTCTGGCCGTGGTGGAGAAGGACATATCCGCTCGGAGTGCATACAACGCCGCGTCATGCAAATGCCACTTGGAGAAGCGTCACAGCGAGAAGTTCTCACGCAACTGCCGATGACGTAAGTGTCGGTGGCCCGCAGGGAGTTGTTGCCGATTTCGGAGCGTAACGCGGACATGTTGAGGCAAGAGCAGGTCTAGTTAGGGTTGCATGGAGTCGACATGGAGAAAGCCCCTACACCACCTCATGGCAGATGAGAGAGGAACCTTCCGCGCCCTCACATGTTGCACGCGGCACGGAAGTGGAGGTCGAGACTGTGGTGGCAGCAGCGGACCAACGAACGCTCGACGAACACAGTGAGGCGTCGACTACGGCGGCAGAGGACAGGGCGTGTAAACAATGACCGCCGAAGCTTCGCAAATAGCGTCGTCATAGTTCGGGTGACACGTCCTCCCATGGCCTAGGGGACACGGAATTTATCAGAGTCGGAGAAACGTCTGACATGGAACACGTGCCTTTAGACGATACAGAAAGGGTTTCTTCGGATCGTGACCGGACGTCCTGCCTTTCAGATGGTCCCTCGTCATTGACACCGACTGACCCGGTACTGCCGACAGAGGAGTCAGTGACTGTGTCCCGGCAGCCATATCGAAATGAAGTAGAGGGCGTGTCTGTGATTGATGACCAATGCGACTGGGCAGAACCAGTCGAACATATAGAGAAATTGGCAGCCTCTTTGTGATGACGACTCACTTATGGATGTACACCACAGAACGAAAACAACGGAAAAAAGCCCGTTGGCGGACACTCCTCTGATCACAAACAGTAGACTAAAGCCTTTGGAGTTCCGAATGACATGACACGAGCGTGACAACGACAACGGACGAAGCATATAAGATGGAACAGTGAACATTAACACCGCACGGTCGCTTGCAAAGATGCATCTTTTCCGGGACATGATTTACGCCACAGACGTGGATATTCTGCTGGTGCAGGAAACCTGCAATGCTGCCTTTCCCGAGGTGCGTGGCTAATTGTCAACATCTACGCAGCCTCCGGATCTGACAATCGACGGGCGCGTGCGCAGTTTTACTCGGAGGAAATTGCGTCCCTATTCCATGGGACATATGACCAAATCTTGGTAGGACGGGATTTTAACTGTGTTCTCACACCGAAAGAATAAACCCCTAATTTCAGTTCCTGCTGCACATTGGACATGATCTACCCGACAGGGAACTAATGAACACGTGGGAAAAGATGCATGAGCCACGAAAGGAGTACATATTTTATACTAGCCACTCGGCGAGCAGGCTGAATCGGATTTATGTTTCTGACGGATTAAGTGATCACGTGTTGCCTGCTGAACATCGGCCCACAGCTTGTACGGATCATCTTGCATATTTATGCACGTAAAGTCCCCCGCGGCAGCGTGTCTGGTGGAGCCGTAATTCGTGGAATCTTAATTCATCCTTATAGGTGGATCCCGAACGTCGCTACAGCGGCTGGCTCAATTTTTCCAACTGAAATAACATTCCACTTGTGAAGATATGTGAAATATTTTGTAACCTGTTTTCCACCGAGACGGACTCATAATAAAATGACCAAAAACTTTTCGCAACCTTTCAGCCGTGATGTAAGCATGAGCTTTTTTAAACTTAGAACCATTGTATATTTAACATAAGCAGATAACGGATTTCTATGAGACAAATTGATGGCATAACTCGTTTGTAGTGCAGATAAGAAATTGAAGAATAAAAACATATTGAATACGCGGATTTTTACTCTGTTATCTCAGCAGTTTGAATGCGATGTCGTCTCTACGGATCACAACGCCGCCAGGACAAGAAATAGTAATGTCTGTTGACGAACCACACAGTTGCGGAAACTATCTCATGATAGAGCATGAGGAAGGCACGGATATCAGTAAATGGTTAATTTGTGAAGCTGAACAAGAGCATCCTTTGTTTAGTCAATTTTTTTATGCAACCTTAGAATTTAAAGTGGCCATTCACCTGTAAGATGCTGGATAAACATTCATACGAAGCTAGAAAGAGGTAGATTTATCACTCATAAATATATGTTACGACGCTCGCGTACGATATGTGCGAATGATTTATTCGGAATGTGATGTACTCATGCCACTAACTAACATTATCTGATGTTATCAGTAGGGTGTTTCCACTGCAACCACAGCAATGGATGTCCTCTCCGTGGTGGTGAACATCGTATGAGTCACACTGTACAACGCGCAGCTGTGTGACGTAAATGCGCGCGGCGGCGCGGCTGTCTGTGTGCGACAATGCGGGCGCGCGGACGTCCAGCCGCCACCAGATGTCACAGGTGACAACGCAGACCACCCTTTGTCTGTCTCTGATCGCCGTCCCTTTGTCGCTTGCGCCCTCTAATGGTTCCGCTCCAGTGCGACCTTGCGAGCTGCTGCTGGAAATCACTCGTGAATCGCCATATAATCCGTAACATGGGCAGCACTCGACAGCGGTTTCTCCGCAGGACATAAGCCACTTAGAAAGAAATTTTAGAGCAGCACAAGTTTTCATTTCACACGAAATAGCAACTTGTCTCAAGCTCTGAAAAAAATGGACAGAAGGAACTTCACACTTTAACTATTCCAGGCAGTACTTTTATTGAACAAATATGAGAAAGAAACGGGCTTAAAAGTAAACGATGGCACTTGCATTTTGCTGGAATCATTTCGGAAACTCTTAATATACGAGGATTTAAACCCCTTTCCTTCAAATACGCGCCGAGTGACTTAACAAAAGCATTACCTCCCTTTCTGAAATACAAAAAGGGGATGCACTTAAGAGGCAGAAAAAGAAAAACAGCCTTATTTGACACAACGACTTCATATGTGATCAATATATTTGTGAAACGTAAAAAGAATGGAATACGCTGGAATGCAAGGTGCCCACTAAGTCCTCGACAAGAAAAAGGATGATTACGTAAAATAATACGCAAAAATTCTGTCACGAAGCGTGACTATAATAATGTGACACGTTTATAGTGTGGAAGGAAAATTTCTCCCTCAAATTTATAGAATATTTTCGTTACAAAGGATCTTTTTACCAAAACAGATTATTATTTTGAATGAATGATTTGGACATTCGTCTCTTCAGCTTTTCAGTATTTGTTATGGCGACAACGATTATGAAGAAATTCTTCAACTCGTCTACCAAAATCTCTCCACGAACACTGCTGACCCTACACGGCGGCCGAGTTCTCTACCTTCCGAACATGTGCAATGTGCTGGTCTCTGCTGCGTGGACGAGGCTCTGTGAACACTGCCTCCTGTAACCTGGCCTACAGACGCTGTTACAGGGTATACATCTGGACTTTTCTCAGTCTTCTTCCCTTCAGGGCTGGCATCGCAGAAACCGTCAGACATCACTCTTTAGCAAAATTCCTGACGATCAATCATATGTTTCTTTTTCTTGTGCCAGCGTGGGTTTATTTGGCTGGACGTCAACACGTTTTCCCCAGGACTGTCTCCGACTAAAGACTTTTACACGTGTCCTGTCGGTGGTATCCTATATTCGTTGCTACTCTTCTGAGAAATTCAGACTCGGAAAACTGTCCGAATACGAACGCCAATTTATCGTTTACAATACGACTAATCTTTTGTGTTAGTTTTGTTGGCCGTCCAATTGTGTTGCTGTCACTAACACTAAGATCATCTTTCTCAAACGAAGGTCCAGCAGTTTGTGGATGGACACCCAGTGTTTGCGCAATATGGCGTTAAGACGTTTCACTGGCTTAAAGGCCTTGAATCATGGAAAGAACATGTTCATGTTCTGGTCACATTCTCTAAGGGTACCTTTAAAAAGACGAAAAACGCAAATAACTATAGAGCAGTACACAGCCAAAATCAAAAATTAATTTAAATAAGCGAAGTGAAAATCTGTTAACTGGAAGAAAATTAAACTTTTACAACACTGTCAGATTTCATCTTCCTAGTGAACGTATTATTGTGGCCAAGATAGACAAAAAGCCCATGTCTACTACAGTAGTACAAGTTTAAATGCCAACTAGCTCTGCAGATGATGAAGAAATTGATGAACTGTATGATGAGATAAAAGAAATTATTCAGGTAGTGAAGGGAGACGATAATTTAACTGTCATGGGTGACTGGAATTCGAGAGTAGGAAAAGGGAGAGAAGGAAACGTAGTAGGTGAATATGGATTGGGGCTAAGAAATGAAAGAGGAAGCCGTCTGGTAGAATTTAGCACAGAGCATAACTTAATCATAGCTAACACTTGGTTCAAGAATCATAAAAGAAGGTTGTATACATGGAAGAATCCTGGAGATACCAGAAGGTATCAGATACATTATATAACGGTAAAACAGAGATTTAGGAACTAGGTTTTAAATTGTAAGACATTTCCAGGGGTAGATGTGGACTCTGACCACAATCTATAGGTTATGAACTGTAGATTAAAACTGAAGAAACTGGAAAAAGGTGGGAATTTAAAGAGGTGGGAACTAGATAAACTGAATAAACCAGAGGTTGTACAGAGTTTCAGGGAGAGCATTAGGGAACAATTGACAGGAATGGGGGAAAGAAATACAGTAGAAAAAGAAGAATGGGTAGCTCTGAGGGATGAAATAGTGAAGGCAGCAGAGGATCAAGTAGGTAAAAAGACGAGGGCTAGTAGAAATACTTGGGTAATAGAAGACTACTGAATTTAATTGATGAAAGGAGAAAATGTAAAAATGCAAAAAATGAAGCAGACAAAAAGGAATACAAACGTTTCAAAAATGAGATCGACAGGAAGTGCAAAATGGCTAAGCAGGGATGGCTACAGGACAAATGTGAGGATATAGCGGCTTATCTCACTAGGGGTAAGATAGATACTGCCTACAGGAAAATTGCAGGGACCTTTGGAGAAAAGGGAGCCACTTGTATGAATATCAAGAACTCAGATGGAAACCCAGTCCTAAGCAGAGAAGGGAAAGCAGAAAGGTGGAAGGAGTATATAGAGGGGTCTATACAAGTGTGAAGTACTTGAGGACAATAGTATGGAAATGGAAGAGGATGTAGATGAAGCTGAAAGGGGAGATACGATACTGCGTGAAGAGTTTGACAGAGCACTGAAAGACCTGAGTCGAAACAAGGCCTCTGGAGTAGACAACATTCCATTAGAACTACTGACGGCCTTGCCAGAACCAGGCCTGACAAAACTCTACCATCTGGTGAGCAAGATGTATGAGACAGGCGAAATACCCTCAGACTAAAAGAAGAATATAATAATTCCAATCCCAAAAGAAAGCAGGTGTTGACAAATGTGAAAATCACCGAACAATCAGTTTAATAAGTCACAGCTGCAAAATACTAACGCGAATTCTTTACAGACGAATAGATAAACTGGTAGAAGCCGACCTCGGGGAAGATCAGTTTGGATTCCGTAGAAATGTTGGAACACGCGCGGCAACACTGACCTTACGACTTATCTTAGAAGAAAGATTAAGGAACGGCAAACCTACGTTTCTAGCATTTGTAGACTTAGAGAAAGCTTTTTACAATGTTGACTGGACTACTCTCTTTCAAATTCTAAAGGTGGCAGGGGTAAAATACAGGGAGCGATAGGCTATTTACAATTTTTACAGAAACCAGATGGCAGCTATAAGAGTCAAGGGACATGAAAGGGAAGCAGTGGTTGGGAAGAGAGTGAGACAGTGTTGTAGCCTCTCCCCGATGTTATTCAATCTGTATATTGAGCAACCAGTAAAGGAAACAAAAGAAAAATTCGGAATAGGCATTAAAATCCATCGAGAAGAAATAAAAACTTTGAGGTTCACCGATGACATTGTAATTCTGTCAGAGACAGCAAAGGACTTGGAAGAGCAGTTGAACGGAATGCACAGTGTCTTGAAAGGAGGATACAAGATGAACATCAACAAACGAGGATAATGAGATGTAGTCGAATTAAGTCGGGTTATGCTGAGGGAATTAGATTAGGAAATGAGACACTTAAAGCAGTAAGGAGTTTTGATATTTGGGGAGCAAAATAATGATAATGACCGAAGTAGAGAGGATATAAAATGTAGGCTGGCAATAGCAAGGAAAGAATTTCTGAAGAAGAGAAATTTGTTAACATCGAGCATAGATTTAAGTGTCAGGAAGTTGTTTCTGAAAGTATTTGTATGGAGTGTAGCCATGTATGGAAGTGAAACATGGACGATAAATAGTTTGTACAAGAAAAGAATAGAAGCTTTCGAAAGGTGGTGCTACAGAAAATGGGGAGAAGAGGAGTTTGTGGCACAACTTGACAAGAAGAAGGGACAAGTTGGTAGGACATGCTCTGAGGCATCAATGGATCAGAAATTTAGCATTGTAGGGCAGCGTGGAGGGTAAAAATCGTAGAGGGAGACCAAGAGATGAATACACTAAGCAGATTCAGAAGAATGTAGGTTGTAGTAAGTACTGGGAGATGAAGAAGCTTGCACTGGATAGAGTAGCATCGAGAGCTGCATCAAACCAGTCTCAGGACTGAAGACCACAACAACAAAAATTTGAAAATTGATAGATAACGGTAATTATTTTTCCTTTCTTTCATTAGGTGAAAAATAGGAATACGTGATATCATTATTGAATGACAAATTTTCAGTAACTTACCTCGTACAGCTGTGTTGACGTTATGAGAACGATCGGCTTAGAAGCAGTGCACAGCCTCAAAAATACTTGCTAGCATCAGACAAACAACTATGCCAATGGGTTCATTACTATTCATCAAGTATTGCAACCTAACATAAAGTTCATACAGCCATGCCCTTCTGATGTTGCGAGGTAGTATCTCCACACATTAAGTAAGACGTCATGCTCTCCTGACCTTCATTGCTTACAATCATATCCCGCATATCAAGACGCTTCATTCGAACCCAAACTCGATAAGATAAAGTCAGTGTTGTATGAATTCATGTAAACGATATCCAGATAACTAATAAATCGCAAATGCGCTCCGTGATTGAAATACTCAAGGCTGGCGTACATACGCATACATTCAAGACACGACGGTTGCAGTGGCTTTTAGTTCGGGAGACGCAAACCGCACGCCGTGGAGCCAGTCCCTTCAGACGACGACTCAGCCTATCTATGTTGGCCGGTGACCACCCATAGATCAGACAGCGTTTGAAGTGAAAGTAAGAACGACCCCATGTTCAGCTTAAAAGCAAATTGCGCTACATTGTGTGGGATCACCCAGCCTACAAATTCTTTACAAACAGAGCATGCAGTTTCAGAGATTTTCACATGGAGACAGCAAACGCCAAACGCCAATGCTACAGATTTCCGGAGTGGTCGCCTTAAACGAAACGTCATCCTCCCATTTTAGAAGAACAATGCTGATTGGCAGACGATATTTCTGACGCTTTGTACGGAAGGAGCCACAGGGTAAAGGGTACATCTCAGATTACTCCGTTGCACAGAATGACAGAATAGCACCCACATGTTCACCATAGAAAATGGCGACCCTGCCAGGATAGGTAAAATAGGTAAGCTACGAGGATAGGAAAGTGTCATGATAGTTAGGTACGGCAGGTCGCAGCAGTAGCACTTTGAAGAACTTTCTTTCATGTATTATATAGCTATTTGCTAAGATTGGGATCAGAATAGATACAGCTAGTGTAGAAAGCAGAATTGTATGGAAAAGGGCTTGTGTTATTGTGTTTGAAAAGTTTGCATTTCTTATGATTTTTGTGTAGCTGTTAGGGCATAGGAGTTTCAGGTGATGGGCACAGACGCAGAGTGACGCAGAATGACGCAGAGACGCAGCATCATATAAGTTAGAATTAAGAAATAACATTTTTCACGCTTTGCAAGCGCACAGGTGGAGATTGGAGACTGTAGCAGAGCAGACAGATCATTAGCCGAGAAATCACGGCGTTGTTGTTGTTGCTGGTTCAACCAACTGGTAAGTGGTCGTACAGTTTTGTAGATAGGGTTGTGGTGTGTTGAAAGAATTTCCGTGTTAACGAGAGCACAAGCCAAAAGGCTACGTGAGAGAAAGCAAGTAGACATGATCGGGGAGAATCAACCAGATAGACAGCAAGTAAATGAGTTTATTGAGAATAGGACAGAAGGTGAACCTGAGAATAGGACAGACGGTGAATCAGAGAATAAAACAGTCGGGGAGCTGCAGAATCAGCAGGCTCAGTTAGACTGGGATAAAACTGAGACAGATCAGACAAATGGGAATCGAAGGGACGAGATCTTCGAATTTCCAGAATATGGAATTCCAGGTAGGGCACATTTTGAGCCAGAAATAGACAGCCCACGTAGGAAACGGCAAAGATTAGAAGCGAAACGAGCACAGGAAACACGTTTGTTTGCCGCATATTCAGGGACAGAATACGCGTCAATACAGTCAATGAACCGGCAGTTAGCTAACGTTCAAAGAGATGTAGACAGTGAGGAAGAGGGGGAACATTTAGAATACGTCGAACCTATCGTACACATTCTAAATATGCCCCAACAACAGACACAGAATTTTGCGGAGTTACGAGCGCCACGAAAACGTTCCGTAACAGACGCAACTGTATCAGTTGTTTGCGCCACGTAATGGTTCAATGACAAACGCAACTAGTCCTCAACACAGATAGCACTGGTTACTGCAGTTATCAAACTTAGAAACGCCTCATCATAGCCCAGTAAACGACGTAACTGGCCGAGTAGAAAACAATAGGTCGAGAATACGTAGTTCAGCAGAAGGTAGTGTTACAAGACAGGACGCGATCATGGAGATGTTACAAAAAATGAACGCTAGTATGACGAAACAGAATCAGGATATTAGTACACAGATAACGAAACAGAATACACAGATGACAAAACAGTATCAGGAATTGAAACAGGATAATAAGGCTATTAAGACGCAGGTCCAACAGGTTAAAATCCAGATGGAAGAAGGGATCGCCAGAATTGATAGATCACTCAGATAAACAAAGACGCGAAAGAATCTAGAGAAAGAATTCAGGTACCAACACAAGGTCAGCAGCAATTACGCACTGACGTGGACAAGGTCCAATTGGACATCGTAAACGTTGACAAAAAGGTGGAGCGTTTTACGAAAAAAGCCACTCGAACAGCAATACGAATTTCGGTAGAACAAGGAATTCAAAGCCAGGTCGCAAAGGTTGCATTGAAAAAATATGATCAGCGGGTCAATAAAATAGAACTTAAAAACAAAGATCAGTTTGGAAAGCTTCGAACAGTGTTGATGCAAATTATCGAAGAAAAGATCGAGACCGATTACACCTGTAGCGAAACAACTGACACGTCAAGCATTAATTCAGTGCACGAACACGCGCCGTCTAAGAAAGTTCAAGTAGAACCAAGGCTAGACGTAACACTCGCGCAGAAGTCGAAACAGAAAACCTCGATTAAAGTAATACACGACATGCCACAGGACCAGGCACAGTATCTAGAAAAACGCAACACATACATTCAAACGATACCAATCGAAAGGTAGGCAACTGAACCAGTATATCCATTGACACAACGTAATAGCAGCACAGGTACTATACCGCGAACTTCGAGAGTAGAATCACAACACTTTTGTTCACCAATGATACGATATGACGCATATGAGTCAGGAAATTGAGTATAGGCAGACAGGCAGTAGATTACCAGAGAATAAACACGACGACACAAGCAGTGGCAGATTATTTGAGTCCATGAATCAGCCACAAACCGGCTTTATGAGTAGATATGATACAGACCTCTTCCTTACAGTTAGAAAATTTCAACATTTCAAGGAAGAAGGCGGTAGCTTGCATGCACGCACATTCATCGACCAGTTTCAAGTAGGCTTACCTAACCACTGGAGCGTAGCTCACAAACTTGACATCATTTGTGCACACATGTGAGGGACAGTAGCAGAGGTGATGCAAAAGATCGCGGCTACCTGTACGTCTTACCTACAGTTCAGAACAGCATTTCTCGAAAGATATTGGTCTAAGGAGGCGCAAAACAAAATTAAATACGGGTTACTTCAGATGACACCATATGAAAACTCAGGAGAGAAAAGCGTGGTAAAATTCTTTGATACAATGGACAAAACGAATCAATGCCTAGACAAACCGTACAGTAACGGAGAGCTGATACGTCTATGTAGAATTAAATTACCGGTAAGTACCAGCAGGCGACAGTAGGAAAAAATGAAAATACCGAAAAATTCAAAGAGGTTTTAAGAGAACTTAAATTTATTTTTAAGGAAGGCGAGGTGAAAGAAAAAAGAAAGGAAAGGGAACAGCAAAAGGAGACGACTGGGAACCAATATTCCAATAATAATAATCGTAATCCTAACACCAATAATTTCAGGCAATTTAACAGACAAGGACAGTGGCACAATGGAGACAATTGGCGATAACCAGAATCATTGGTACCGAAATAAGAACGGTAATGGACACTCATACAGTGACGTATATGGGTTTAGGAATCAAAATGCCAACGGTCAAGGGTACTTTGAAAGAGGTCACGATGTTAGAAACAGCAACTGGCGAGACCAAGGCGCCAATAATTACAGAGAAAATTATGGTCCACAGAGACAAGAACAACACAGCAAAGAGAAACCAGACGTAGAAGTTAGGCCACCGAATACTGCAAAACGTAAAGATTGACGTGAAAAATGCAGGACAGGTTAGGCAAACTAACGTCCACCCTATCTTATACTAACCACTAAATCAAAAAATAAATTAAGAATAAACAAAATAACACATTAATTAAAAGAAAAAGAGACACAATACACACTAACAATCCCTTGTAGTATCAAGCACACTACAACATGCACACAAACAATAAATGGTACACAACAATTAAAAGAATGAAGAAGTGGTAGGACACAATTAGAATAAAGAAAGGAAATCATATATACACAATAATGTTTGCCACTATCATAAAATTTTGGTATTATATAAAATCAGAGTTTTTCGTAAATAACAAATATATATAAAACAAAATTTGTAAATATTTCTACGCTTCAGAGGTACATCGCCACCAACACCAATCACCAGCTCCCTTAACACAAGATGCTTCGAGATAGCGACGGATAGGGTACAGACATGTTGAGAAAGCACTTAGGCCAATAACAACAACATGATGACCAACGCCACACTGGAAATGCAGGTTGGACTTCAGAAGGACAACGCGCAGCACAGACATTTCATATGTCATGACACTGCTACACAATGGCAGAGCGTGGGGAGAATCATAATACGACGAGACGACAATGAAGGTACAAAAAAATTACTAAGATCTACAAATTCATCAAGTAACATTTGGAAAGGCAGTCAGATCCTACAAATCCTATATTACTCCTACACTAAAATTCACATATTCCTAGCCTAAGAAGAACTGAAGAATGCAAGAAAGAAGAGAAGAACAGAAGATGCAAGATGAAGGACAGAAGACAGCAAGGTACGTTTCTCTCCTAGCCTACAAAGCAAATTGCTAGAAACGTCTTTACCGTGGGACTGCTACGGTCGCAGGTTCGAATCCTGCCTCGGGCATGGATGTGTGTGATGTCCTTAGGTTAGTTAGGTTTAAGTAGTTCTAAGTTCTAGGGGACTGATAACCACAGCAGTTGAGTCCCATAGTGCTCAGAGCCATTTGAACCATTTTTAGAAACGTCTTTGCATGAACTTTGAGGCATGGCAACTATTACAACCACCTCTCCAAAAATAAATCTTGAATCCTCAAACAAATACAAGCGAATAGGAAACGGAATATTAAGTAGTACCAACCAACATTATCTAGAAATAAATTCAGCAAAACGAACAGTATTCTCCCTACCACATCATCAAATTACCATACCCAACCAGGTGTGAAGTACCAAGACGTCACAGCACAATATTGGGTGACGATCGTCGGTAGTCAACTACAATTATCGAACTGCCATACCGTCCTAGGTGTGACAGCAAAGGAGTACCAAGATATCACTGTTTATGCAGTAAACCACAGTCATCATCATCGGTTAAAAGTACCACTCCATGGTGACAATGTCAACAAGTAAGACCCGGCATTGCATGCTAGAGTGCTTCTCTCATGATTTTTGATACTCATACAAAGGATCGTTGAGCACAGAAACTGACGCAGCACAAAACAAAAAGACGAATGCAGAGTTAAGAAAATGATATATTTGTAAAAATAATTTGTTCCTTTTCTTAAAAGTAATTATTTTTATTATGTATGTAAAGTCTATAATTTATAGATACCTTAAAACCTTTTGTAAAAAAAACTTCGTTATTATAGTTATCTAATCTCACAAACTCATGGAAAGTCTATTTATTTCTTTTATATGTAAAATTAGAAAAGGATTTCTGCAAGATTTTTCTTCTTTAAGTAACATTCAGAAACACCTTTTTGGGGTGATAATATTAATACCGAGGATAGAATTAAGAGAAAACGCTTCTTCATTCTTACAAAAAAAAAAAAAAAAACAGTGACACATAAAAAAAAGATAATGCCTCAATAAATAAAACAAAGTAACACAACAGCGCTTTTGCGAACATTTACGCAAAGCCTAACTCAAGAAAAGAGGTAAGCACACCAAGACATAATACAGTGTACACTTACGAATTTAGAAAAAATTAATACTGTAAAAACAAATTTTTCGAAATGAAGAAGAAAAACAGAGACAATTACTGGCAATGACAAAGAATAACAACATTTGTAAAGTCTATATTTGCCTAACAACAAAACATAAATTGTAGAATTAAAAAATAGAAAAAAATAGTTATAAAGAAATCATTAGAAAAAATTGTTAAGAATGGCTGAGAAAAGTTTCCTCGGCATTGACAAACAATAGACAAAAATTTTGTCAGAAAGAGGGAGGTATGTAAGACGTCGTGGTCTCCTGACCTTCTCGCTTACATAATCCGCCCTCACAATCATATTCAGCACATCAAGACGCTTCATTCGAACCCAAACTCGATCAGATAAAGTCACTGTTGTATGAATTCATGTAAACGATATGCAAATAACTAATAAATCGCAAAAGCGCTCCCAGATTGAAATACTCAAGGCTGGCGTACACACACACATTCTAGACACGACGGTCGCAGAGGCTTTTAGTTCGGGAGATGCAAACCGCACTCCGGGGTCCCGATCCCTTCAGAGGACGACTCAGCCTATCTATATCGGGCGGTGACCGCCCATAGAGCAGCGTTTGCCCGAGTGAAAGGAGGAACGACCCCATGTTCAGCTTAAAAGCAAATTCCGCTACATTGTGTGGGATCGCCCAGCCTACGCATTCTTTACAAACAGAGCATGCAGTTTCAGAGATTTTCACAGGGAGACAGCAAACGGCAAACGCCGATGCTACAGATTTCCAGACTGGACGCCTTAAACGAAACGTCATTCTCCCGTTTTACAAGAGCAATGCTCATTGGTAGACGATATTTCTGACGCTTTGAGTTGAAGGAGTAATGGAAGAGACCGAAAGATATACCCCTTCACGTCTGGCGTGGAGAGTGGCCGTTTCGTTGTCGCTCTTGGAGCGAGAACACGTAACGAGAGCGTGCACGCTCGTACGTGTACTCAAAGAGCTAGGAACAAGTCTCTCCTCAGTACTTCACTGCGAGAGCACCTCTGTCGAGAGTGAATCAGAGTGCGACTCTATATTGAGTCCTTGCGATTAAGTGCTGTTCACTGTGTTGGCCGCCACACTTATTGTGCGGTGTGAACGGACAGAGTTATAGTTAAACGCCTGCGAGCAAATTTTTTAGTGGCATCGCGGTGGACTGGTTATCTGACCGGTGCACCACGCCAATAGTTAAACTAGGGGCGAATAGGAGTCCTTGACTTCATCAAGGCGTAGGGCGAATTTGATTGGCGAAGGTCAATCCAGATAGAACGAGAGTTATCTTATTTGTCATCAGTGAGCGGCGCAGACAGCAGTCATCGCAACTTACGGTATTGTGCGCTACAGCTCTTGTGAGCCCCATATTTCCTGCACAACAGTACACTTCACTGCATTTCACATGCGACAGCCTCAACTGTACCTAGCAACATTCCAACGGATAATTATTCAAGTTGAGTAGGCGTGGCTCTCAGCCATTCTGACAGGTCAATAACAATCTTAAGCTTTGTATAGAAATTTCATTAGCGAATCCTATCATTAAGAGGTAACTTCACATTCCAAAAAGAACCCAGAAACAACTTGTTCAGTTCATAAGTAAAAGTGCCATTGTGATTTCTCAGAATTTTAGCAAATTAAATAATAATTTTCGTTAGTTTCATGTTTTTCTTACACTAACTACCACTACTCCAGTATCCAAGTATCCCACTAGTTACGTAAGAAATTTGGTGAATTTTTTGTGTCATTTCCTTACAGCGGACGACTCCAGAAAATATTTATTGCTGAAAGTTTTTCAGGCATTTCTCTGTAGAACGTTAGGAGCGTCTGTCTAAATTCTGTAGTAGTGTGGGGGTGGAAATTACATATTGCAGGTGCCACAGTATTAATATCCGTTGCGCAGAATGACAGAATAGCACCCACACGTTACCAAAGAATTATCACACCTCTCTGGGTTTGTGAATTTAAAAAAAATAAAAAATAAAAAATAAAAGGAGAAACTTCCCGTCAAAGCGACTACGTAGTCAGCATCATTGTTGACAGAATACACAGATCTGTTAATTACAGCAGTAAAATCTAATTTGTAGCACCGTAATTAAAACATAAAATCCCTCAAAGAGGAAGGAAAGGAAGGAAAATCAGGGATTAACGCCGCTTCGAAAACAAAGTCGTCAGAGATGGAGTCGAAGGTCGGATAGTTTTGTTATGGATTGGGAAAATAATCGGCCGTGACCTTTCAAAGCAATCAATTTGGAATTTGCGTGGGTCTATTTAGGGAAATCACAGGAAATCTAATTCTGCCTGGCCAGCGCCAAAATTCGAGCCCCGTGCGGCTCCTACATGCTGTCCACTGCTCCAGCTCGCACTGTCTCGAAGATAGAAGTAATAGGAGCCCTACATCCTTCCATGCCCCAAATCGTAACACAGCTGGAAATGCCCATATACTACTTCCCTGTGTGGCAAATTTCTATCTACGCAAAAAAAATGCAGTGCAGCTCTAAAGGGCAAAATTTGATGAGCATGAAGTGAAGAAGCCAGGTTCTGAAAGCACTAATAGGAAAGAAAAATGTTTATTACGAGTCATGGAAATAATTGGGGATTTGCAACGCTATGGAAAGTGGCACTGAGGAACAGGTAAACTCGTCAAATAGTAGTCAGATAGCAGTTCCCGGACTCCGCCGTGCTTTCACAGAAAACATGTAGAAAGAACGTGATAACACATGGGGAGTTCCAATAATTTCTACAGTTCGGTTGTCATTTTCGGATGCTCGCAAATTAAACGGTAAACACTTGAATTATAAACTTAAAATACATTCCTTATTTTGCAAGAAAAGAAATTTAATTATATGTCCCGAAAATTTTGACGCATTATTAAACTAAAAAAATATTTCGGTCTTTAAAACTATATTGGTGGGAAAAATGAATGTCGATCTGAGCATTCGTTAAGTAGGTCACGCCGAAGTAAAATTGTTTCGAACCTTACACCCACAGTATTAATGAAACTATTACATGTACCAACAAAATCATGTGTCATTATATTTTGGCTTTAATATGCTTATTCACAATAAGAACTCTATTTGCTTTGCCCAGTTTACGAACATACAGTTGTGTAACGTTTTTTGGTGAACTGTAGTCCGTCTTTGATAATGGGTGGGCAGGGCCCTTGATACGCTTTCTTACGTCCCATCAACAAATTTTTTAATTTAATCTTTTCTGTTTGGAGAAAGTCAGAAAATTTTGATGTGAAAAGTCAGATAAAGTATTTTTAAGAAACTTTTTTTTCACTGGTTGCAGTTTACATAAGTTCGATGCAACCTTTTAGCAAATTGGCCCACGGCATCTATCTGTGAAGACCATCTCATTTTTGACAGAAAGTAAATGGACGATCTGATATTTTCTTTTAAAACTTTCCATCTTTGGGAACTAGACTGATACTTACACTGGCATTAAAATCGGGTATCAACTGATGGAACTTAAAATACGTTCGTATTTATTACAACACTCGCAGGTACGTAATAAAAATATTCTTTGCTCTAAGAGGTCTGATGTGTTGGTCGTGCCTTACATGCACATCCATAGTATTTCGCATTAATTTATTTATTTTCTAACTATTCTTCAGGTCCAGTTAGGGCCCCCAGCGTTCAGGCCACTGTTTCAAAATAAAATCGTAAGTACAGATTTTAAAACTTGCTATCGATTTCTATTTAGTAAGGCGTAGGGGGTCCGGGTAGTTTTACGCCCATATTTCCCACCTTCCCCCCCCCCCCCCCCCTCCCCATGCTGGCCTAGCGCGCAGGTACACTCATATACATTTAGAAGAATTAAATTTCTCTATACATCTCTATAATCGAGTGCCTCTCGTTTATTATCGCTCTTTCGATAGATTAGTGAGGCCATGTATGTATGAACAAAATTTCTCTTCCAGAACTTGAACACTAAAATGTATGTCTTCCATTTCTGTGAAACAAACAATAAAGCTTATAGAACCTTATAAGAAAAATAAAGGCGTAATCAGTGCTTGGAAGCAGAATTCTTTCTCTCTACTTGCCCACCTTTTGAACTTCATCAACAGACTTTTTTTGTTTCGTCACTGAATTCCCTAACTATCCCTTTTGAGCAGTTAGCAGTCATACCAATGTCCAACTAACGAAAAAGTATGTACTAAATAAGCCTCAATGAAGCTTCGTAGGCTGTAAATCTAGAGTTGTTTCTGGGTCATCAGTTTTCTGTTTGGTTCCATGCGCCCGCCACAATTGATTCTCCTACGCTAATCTCATGAAATTAAAAGTTTGCTTCATGCGACTGGCAACAGCTTCGATATACTTGGAGAAACGCATGGTAAACTCTCTACTGTCTTACAATACAACACTTATTCACAACCGGTTTCTATCACTGTTCATCTTCACAGTGGAAGTCAGCTAAGGCATGTATGACATCTGAAATTGTCACAATATTTTCCCACTGTGAAGATGATCATTGATCGTAACCGGTTGTGAATAAATGTATTGTAAGACAGCACAGTGTTTACCATGCAAATCTCCAAGCTCATCAAATTAGACTGACGCTTCTAGCCAGTTTCCTCAATTACTTGCAGTATTATTACAATTTCTGTCCTTCCCTGCAATGTCTGCCCTCTCAAGCTGCTTCTACATAATGAAAATGACTCATCAGCCTCTTCCGTCCTATAGCTCGTAATTTCCAGGCAGATTCCGCATAGAGCTCACTCATTTATTAACAGTCCACTAAATTTCAACACCTTCAGTAATGATCTTTTGCAATTTTACAACAGTCGAAAACTCTCTTACACAGAATTATGTGCTGTGGAGGTACAGTCTCAGGAATTCCTGATTTTCGGATAGAGAGCTATATTCGACACTAGTGGACTTCTTTTGGAAACAGAAGTTAGGCTGCTCAAATTTCGTCCTCGCTTCATCCGTTACGCGTTTCTTTCTTTTGAGATACAATTTGTTCACCTCACCTGCTCCGTGGTCTACATTTCTCATACTAAATTTGCCTCTTATATCTTCTATTCTTCAGTACATTAATGTTCCCTCAGTTCTCTCTTACGCCATACTATGCACTCAGCGCTTTTCAGAAATCCTGCAGCTCTTTCTCCCTTTCATATATGTAGCAGCGCCGTATTGAATACTATCGTTAATATCAATGCACACTGAGCTTTGGCGTCATTCTGGCGAATTTATTTCGAGGTAAAAAAAAATCAAAATTTGAGCAGTGGAGGAAGAGTGGGTGACGAATGAACAGAACATAAGGTATCTAAATTGGCGACACAGAACTTGCCCAGTGACAGAATTTCATTCACAATAACGCCTGCATGCGGTCGTCCAGCCGTGAGAATTGTAGCTGCCACAGAACATTTAAAAGTGACAGTGGACAATAATTCTGATTGGCTGGAAGAAGAATAGAAAGTAAACACTCGGGTCTGTGACCATCTTCAGGTAAAGAGCTCTAGAGAACGTGAAGATATCGTTGTGGATGACACTTGTGCTGGAGCGGGGAAAAAAGACGCGTAATCGAGGTGGGAGGGCGATGATAAAAAAAATGACTCAATTTCAGAGACTACTGGTCTCATACACATATGATTGTATGTACATAAACTGAAGTGGCGAGTGTAAGTTTGTACCAAGGACGGGAATCGAACTCGGGTCTCCTGCTTACTAGGCAGGTGCGTTAGACTTGACACAGCGGTTCCCACAACAGCATTGGTTTCCGTGGCATGCCTCCTTCCTCTATCCAAATTCTCACTGTCTCCATAGTCTTCTTTAAATTCACCATTACACACGTGCGTTTCAGGCTGGATGCCCCCTTTACGTTAGATGCTGAGGTGCTACTCCAGAACATGCTGAGCCTCGGCAATTCTGTTCGTGTGTAAAGGGTAATTTAAAGTAGACTGTGGAGGCAGTGAGGGTTTGGATCGAGGAGGGAGTCGTGCCAGGGCAATCCGTGTAGCTGAGTGAACAGCTGTGTCGAGGTGACTTAGTGGCTAACGCACCTGCCGACTAAGCAGGAGTCCCAGGATAGATTCCCGGCCTTAGTAAAAATTTTCAGTCGCTCTATATACGTAAAGGCAATGACGACTCCTGACGACTCAAGCCATGCCACTGGACGCACAGTACACGGCTGCAGTGCGTCTTCTGCCACGGCGATAGCAGCCTGACAAGGAAGTCTCTCCACTTCAATAGGAATTCTATAGTCCAATTTTATGTAGATGGTTCACATATCACTATGATTAACAGGGTGAAATGGTTCAAATGGCTCTGAGCACTATGGGACTTAATTCTGAGGTCATCAGTCGCCTAGAACTTAGAACTACTTAAACCTAACTAACGTAAGGACATCACACACACCCATGCCCGAGGCAGGATTCGAACCTGCGACCGTAGAGGTCTCTCGGTTCCAGATTGTAGCGCCCAGAACCGCTCGGCCACTCTGGCCGGCGATTAACAGGGTGAAAGCGGTTGAGTGTGTTCTCTTAGTTTGCCTACTATCAGACTTTAAAAATATGCATGAGATTCCTCAATAAAATTCATGAAACAATATGCTGAATCACAGCAGGCACATTTGGGGAATGCACTATCTGGACAACCGTCAGAATTACATTCTTCACGTCCAAAATCAAATGCCACTTCCATCACATTATTCAATCCAGCAACACGTGCGGAAGATTGCATCTAGCCGCTTACCAGGAGTATTGAAGGATAGGCTGACACACTGGAGCAGGCAGCTGGTTATGAAAAACAGGATGCATTTTCATTATGAAAGTTCTGTTTCATAATTTAGTGTCGAAATCACTGCACAGAGTCCTTATACAGTTTTTTTATCTTTCTTCATATGTTTTATATTGCCGAAAGACATGTATATCCAAAGTTTCTACATATTTTGTTGTTTTTTTCCTAAATGATCATGCATTCAATGTCTTCATCCGCAAGTGAATCATTTACTATTATTGTGTCCTCGTGCACACTCAAAGAATTACAAAGTAGTATACAATTCTGGTTATTTGCGAAGTTATAATTAATAAAATTCACAACAAAGGGTTTTAAATGGTCTTTTAACATTTTTCGCCTTGTGCTAGACTCGAAAGTTAACTTCGGGCCGGAAGTTTTTTTATAACGACAAATTTGCAATTTATTCGTTGGGTTAGAACTCATTGAAAGTCCAAAATCTATTGTATATCTACGGGTTTTATTCTGTGCAGACGAGACAAAAGCAGTTGCTTTTTTTATTTCTTTGTTTTATTGTGTCGCACTAGAAGTTATTTCATAATTAAATCCTCTTATATCAGTGTCGCAACTGCAGAGTGGCTGTATCTGAAAACCTGCAGTTTTCATTCGACAAAATGGGCCCCAGACTGGTTTATATGTTGGTCTTCCTGTACATCTCTGACTATCATGCATTCTGCAATCTTTCTTGAGACGTACTGTGGAAGCTGCAGAACATTTAAACTTCATGTCCCAATTTCTCTTGCGTTCTGCATTGTCCAAAAATTCAGGTGCCAGTAATGAACACATTTCACTTCATTCCTTCCTATGTCAAACTGGGACGGAATGTATTGTTTTATCCCCAGTTCTTTGATTGCATTATTTCCTCGAAATGGATGTTCTTACGTCTTGTTACCTCCACATAATCAAATACCACATTGATGTTCGATGACCTTTTTATATGGTGCGGTTCTTCAGTAACTAGCTGGAGTTCACAGCTCTACGAGGAGGTGTATAGTAATCATCATAAATAAGTCGAGGATTTTCTTCCGAAAATATTTCTGAAATGCTGACAATATTGGATTTCTTTTCTGGTGCAGGTTCATAGTCACCAGAACGATTACCTTCTCTTTGAGGTGTACTGCTGTAACGTTGCTACATCTAATTTGCCTATGTTCGTCCGTGAAAATGGGCTCGATAAGCAACTTGAGCTATCAGTAAACAGAATCTAACACGCGTAACACTGTGTGCATGTTATATGAGTTTCAGTTTCACTGTCATTTAAGCCCTCAACAGTCTGTTACATGAAAAACTTAAAACTAACATTTGGATAAGCAGTCTGACTGCGTATTTGAATATGAAAAACTGCACGAACAAATGAACCTTTAAAAATGAATACCTAAGCTATCTGACTGCGTTTTTGAATAAGAATTTACAAGTGATACAGAACCTGACTTGTTCAACGGAACTTACAGGATTTGAGTACATGAAATGTTGTGGTGTGTCAGTGTCTCTGTTTTGGCCCTAAGTTTCGCACTCACCTCTTCAGATGACTGCCTTTTTCCATGTGAACAACGGACTCAGGGATCTTAATCACTACTCATGTAGTGCACTCATTCCTCTTTGTCCCAGTACAGTAAAGGTGAATTATTTACAATGGCAGCAAACATAAGAGAAACCTTACTCAGAATGTTTGGTAAAAAAACAAAAAACCGAAAGGATTAAAAACTTAGGAATCTATATTTCTACATATTTATTTGGTTGTTGTTTTCATGACATTAACCACTCAGATATTATGATAGTAAAAGATACTATACATCGCCTAGTACTCTTGAGAAGCTGCTAAAAATATTCATTGTCCGTATCTCAGATTTGTCATTGAGTATTTTCCAACCATGTTTTTTTGTTATAAACAGAAGTTTCAAATCTTTTATATAGGTTCAGTGTGTCTATTATTTAATTTATGAAGAGCTGTTACATTATTATCTAAGTTGTCAGGCCCATGTCCTACGTTATTAATGTGGATAGCTGTGGCACATGCATTGGGTGGATTACAACTAAATATCATAATAACGAGTGACACTAATAACTGTTGTAATTTATCCGACATGGAAGACATAATTTCAGATGGGTTTGACTTATCGAAAAAACTAGAAATGACATTTTGTACAACTGTCGTACCTGGCCAAAGAAAAGTTGTGGAAAAATACTCTAGAGTGGTCTAAAAAGCGTATCTAAATGCCCTGAATACACGGCTTCGGTGCTGATCTGTCACAATTGAAACTAGAAATCTAAAATCCAATACCTGCATCGCTCGTGGAAACATCGTTAGTTAGAAATTACTTTGATAAATTATGTGCCAGGAAAATTCAATATGCAACGTACACCGATCATGATTTACAGCAGTTTAATGTTCTACAGTAATTCTCGATCTGTTGATACGCGAGAGCCACTGGGATTTTCAGTATAACACCGATCAACTATATGTAACCGTACCAGCAATATCATTCGATAAACGGATAATTGGAACTTTTTATATGTCACAGTGGTATGAAAATGTGTTACAGCAACACCTCTATTATGCGCTAGAGGTCACTGAGTTGAATTTATGTTACACAAAAACATCTTATTTTACTGACTTATACTGCAATAAAGTTTACCGGAGTTGTGATAACGTTGCCTTTGTGTCAGTCTAGTCACCGAAAGATACGTTTGTTGACAGTTTTGTTGTTAAGAGATTAATTTGCCTCCGTTACGTGTTGCTCCCGAAAAACTATGCTAATCGACTATACGAATCCGGAAATTATGTAACTGTACCCCATTTCCAATTTCGTTTCAGATTTTTAGGGGTACGTATCGCACATTATGCTACACTGCGCATGACACTGGGAATGACACACGTTTTATGTAACTTTAATGAATGTGACTAACGCTTATGTTAGGACTGATAGTGGTGACGTGTTATTTTAATTCTGTAATATCCTTATAACAGATGCTGTGTACTACAAACCGTGTATTCCCTGATCAACTTTTTGTCCTTCCTGGTACTCCTTGTACAATTCAGCATTTGCATCTCTGCATGACAGAGTCCACAAATCATATCCTAAATTTGTTTGTTAATTTAATGCCGCGAGAGTACTAACTTCCACATCAGCCGATAGCGGACGGCCGCGCAAGACACAAGTTGGGACAGTATTGGGGGGTACACTGGTGGCAGTCTGTAAGCAGCAACATTACTTGAAGGCTGCCCAGGACTGGCGAGTGTACGTTGCTAGCGTGGCAAGTGTCCATGATTGAAAGTGTCTACATGATGGGTAGACTTATATGAGCTAGACAGTTCCTCAGTGGAATTTACTTGCTGGTTTGGAACATTTCCATGGGGAACTACGTCAGTGAGGTGTACTTATTCAGAGACCGTTGTGGCATTTATCACCATACAACGGAATTTTATGGTCAGCTCCCATCTACCTTATTACGGCTTAGTGGTGCACAGAGTGAATGAACTTATTGGTATGATTCAAAGTTGACAGCGCTCCTGGGAGTTCAACTGTCGAAAATTTAAAATTTCCAAAGGAAGTGCCAATTATAACATGTATGCACCTTGGATGTTGCCAGAAATTGTAACTCCTCACTGTCTCGGTGGCATCTTACATTAGCCTGCCTGAAGATTAATCATATGAGCTGGCACTCAGTTAAATGTGGCGTAATAACCTATGATTCATTGATAAATTAATTTGTGTTCTTAAATAGTAAAACGAAAAAGTGGCAGAACTGGAACCTTATCTTAAGTTATATGTATTTACTTTATGACGGTATTGTATGTTTATTAACACTGTTGCTTCCTGGTTTAGAGCTCTAAAACCTAATAATTGTATCCAGCCTTCTACTGGTTTGACGCAGCCGTTCTTCACCTTCTTCCCCTGTGCCATCCTCTTCATCTCACACCAGCGTCTGCAACCTACGTCGTCAATTACTTGCTGTATGTGTTCCAATGTCTGTCTTTCTCTACAGTTTTTTACCTTCTACAGTTTCATCTAGTAATGTAAAAGTAATTCCCTGATGTCGTAACAGATGTCCTATCATCCTTTCCCTTCTCCTTGTCAGTGTCTCCCACATATTATTTCCCTCTCCACACAGAGCCTCCTTAGCTTATCAGTCCACCTAAATTGCAACATTCGTCTGTAGCATCACATCTCAAATGCTTCAATTCTCTTTCCTAGTTTGTCCAACAGTCCATGTTTCACCACCATATAGTGCTGCGCTCCAACATATATTCTCAGAAACTTCGTCAAATTAAAGTCTATGCTTGATACTAGAAGACATGCTTTGTCCAGGAATGCGCTTTCTGCTAATGCTAATCTGCTTTTGATGTCCTTCTTGCTCCGTACGTCATGGGTTATTTTGCCACCTAGGTAGCAGAATTCCTTTACTTCCTCTGCTTCGTAACCATCAAGCCTAATGTTGAGTTTCTTGCTGTTATTATTTTCCAACTTCTCATTACTTTCGCCTTTCTTCCATTTACTCTCAATCCATAATCTGTAATCATTAAACCGTTCATACCAGTCAGTGGATCCTGTAATACTTCTTCACTTTCACTGTCGTGAACGAATTTTACTTCAACTCCTGAACCTCTTTTTATTTTCATCATTGCTTCTTCGATGTACAGATTGAACAGTAGCAGGGAAAGACTACATCCATGTCTTACACCCTATAAAATCCGAGCACTTCGTTCTTGGTCGTCCACTCTCATTATTCCCTCTTCGTTCTTGTGCGTATTGTATGTTATCCGTCTCTCCCTATACTCTTATTTGTCTCAGAATTTTAAACGTCTTGCAGCATTTTACATTGTCGAATACTTTTTCCAGATCTGTAAATCCTATGAACGTGTCTTGGTTTTTCTTTAGTCTGGCTTCCATCATCGCCCGCCGTTTCTGAATTGCCTCTCTGGTGCTTTTGCCTTTCTGAAGTGAAACTGGTGGTAGTATAACATATCATCAATTTTCTTTTTCATTCTTCTGTATGCTGTCCTTGTCAGTAGCTTGGATGCATGAGCTGCTAAGGTGGTCGTGCAGTCTACTGGATTATGTGGATCACATGGATTTTTCGAAAAGTCAAATTGTAAATAGTTTGTTTATGTGTTTGTACGTTGGCAGCGCTATGCAGCGCTATAGATTGCATTAATATCACTGACAGCGCTGTGCGCCCTCTGTAAGAGACTTTCTGGATGGTCGGACTCGCAGTTTTGACGTTAATAGTTAGCAGTGATGGAGGATAGGTGCAGTGTTAGCGCGAGCGGACGGTCTGGACGTCTGTCCGTCACGGAGATTTAATATTGGTAGGAAATGGTTTGTAAAATGTGGGTAATGGAATTACTGACGATCATATAATTTTTTAACTGGATGTCGCATGATTAAGGTTAAATCTGCTAAATAGGGGAAGGCGGGGCAAGATGGGAAAGTTAACTATAAACCCTTACAAAAGGGACAAAAGTAAACAAATTCAAGTAGGTTTGATTATCATTCGTTTACTTAACCACTGAATTACAATAGCATGCAAAGAAACCTGCAAACTTGTTACATTTAGTTAGAAATATCTCGATTTGAAACATAAACAACCAATTCCCCGTCTTGTCCCATAAGCGGGGTAAGATGGGGATCTAGCATGAATTCATCTCTAAAGCTTGAATAAGGACTGGAATAACGAAATCATGTGACGATAAGGTTTCGAAACATGGTTCTGCGAATTGTAGAATCAGGTATTACGTTTTATTTAGGCCTCTTACTTTCACATACTACACAAGTGTGGACAGCCTCGTCCTCATCACTTTCCATCCCTGCACAAGTGTCGTGGGCCCAGCGTCCGCAGCTAATACACCGCATCCAGCCTCCTTCGGAGAAGTCATAGCAGTATAAACATTCTTCACTCTCTTCCTCGTTGTCATTCGACCTCTATTATCCGTTGGGCATGAAGGGGTGGTTAAGACGTCAGTAACGTTCGTCACTTTTTCGTTGTCATTATGTCCTTTTGGTGGTATCCTAGGTATATTAAACGTCTTTGAGAAGAGCTTTCGTTTACTTGCTGCACGTTTGGGGATTCCTTTTCGTTTAATTGCTTCAGATAGTTCACTTCTATAAGGAGATTCGGTTAAAACAACGGGTTTTCCTCGCCTGTTGGATGGTTTCCTTTTGGTTTTTATCCACCTTTGGAATAGCTAACACCATTTCAGGGCTGGTAATCTGAAAGTTAGACGAAACACAGGCTTGATCGTCAGTTGTTAATTGTTCAGGTGTTTTACGTCTTGACAACATCTCTGGTATTTGGTCTTCCGTTTCTGTAACTTCAGATGTATGAGCTTGATGAATGTCTGTAGTTGAACAGGGAAGGTAATCACTTTCTTGAAACACATTTCTGCTGTGGACATTGTAGCTGAATAAACTTGCGATCGGATGCAGCGTAACAACTTTTCCAGGATGAGTGCGAAGCCACGATCTTACTTCATCTTCATAAAATTTACTGAGAGGTTTCATGAATGCCACGTCCAATGGTTGAAGCCGGTGTGAGCAGTGTGGAGGCCAACACAGCAAGAGAACCCCATTTTCGCGGGCCACATCTATCAGTTCTAAATTCTTGGTGTGCGTTTTGTGGCCGTCCAATATGAGAAGTATTGTCTTTCCTTTGACGCAATAAACTTCTTAAACCAAGTCAAAAATAGTTCTTGCGTCATCCAACCAGTTTCTTGGACTTTTGCCCAGGCACCAGGGGGCAGGCCAGTCTCACACGCTTGTTGCATTCGTTTTCGAGGATAAATTAACATAGGTGGTACGTAGCACCCCGACGCTGAAACACAGATTTCTGCAGTCACAGTCTGGCCTCTTTCTACTGTCTGCGCCCTTTCAAAGCAACCACCTTTGTGTGACCTTTTGGAATGACTGTTAAACCAGTCTCATCGCTACTGAAAATTCTGTCTCCCGTAAACTTGAATGTGTCTAATTGACTTTCTAACAGATCGAAAAACCGATCTACAGCAAGTCGATTAAACCCCATTGCTCGTGCGATTCATGTGACCTCTGTTTTTCGTATTCTTAATGTAGGATTTCGTCTAAGAAACCCATTTAACCAATCTCTTCCAGCAGATTTGGCTGCAGTATTAAATGGACGTATGATATTGTTTCATTCAGTTAGCTGAAAAGCAAGTTCACAAAGTTCTTTAAGTGTTAGGCCAAAATACTGTCCTTCCATCTGTGTTAAGTAGTCGTCAAGTTCTGCCTCTTGTTCTGGGGTAAACATACTAGTGATTGGTCCTAACCTTTTCACAACTGTATAGCAAGGATTTGCCGCGTGTCGTTCAAGCATCCCTGAAAGAACACAAATGACCTTCTATAACAGCATTTATAGCGCCTTCCATTGACTCCAATGACCAATCTTGCCTAGACATTTGTCGCCGATACCTACGAACCATCTGAAATAAAACACTTGGAACGTACTATTGAGTCAGATCATTCCAGGTAATCTATATTACGTAGTAAATACCATATTTCCAATAGTCAGTCGTTAAAGCATAGCAAAAAGACTGACTTTGCACGTTTTGTGTATTTTTATTCACTATATAGCCTAAGGCATACTTCGTAATTAATTAGGAAACGTTGGAATAACGAATACCATTCTATTTACAATTGTATTCATAGTATAATGTACGTGTTCAAAACCAACAGCGAGGTAAATACATGAGACGATAAGAACGTAATGGTTGGACAAATAGTAGGGGCAAGACGGGGAAGCTCCCCATCTTGCCCCACCCCATCTTGCCCCCTACCATGCCGTCAGGTTATGTTACGCCTACATGAACACTATTTAGTGAACATTGACTACTGACACAGCAGTTTACTGCTAATAAGACGTACTATTCAGTGCTATATATATACAGTCTGGACAAATGTTCACGAAACACACGTTTTAGGACCTCGAAAGGTGTAAAACATTGCAAATCAGTATAAAAATTGTACGTACCTTGCAAAGCTCAAAGAAACCGCCGCGAATCTAAGGTTCAGTAATGTCAACACACTGGGACAAGTGTATTGATGATGTTGACGTAGCTATCCACAGATGGCAGCACTTTAACTGTAGCTTATAACCCTTCCCCGTCTTACCCCACCTCCCTGTCTTACCCGCCTTCCCCTACATTGTTTGCCCTGCAACAAAATCTTTCCTTTGCTAACCACTTGCCTATCAGTAGTTACAGCCTACAGTAGTTAGAATAGTTTTATTTAGCTTGCTGTATACTTGCTGTATTTGCTGTAGTTCGGGTCATGAAGATTTTCTGTGAATTAAGTAACGTATGAAATGTTTGGGTTATTGCTACAATGGACTTTATTCTAATTCAAGGCCTTTCTTTTGTGTTAATTAATAGTCAGATTACGTTGTTAATGTATATTATGGATCATTAATGAATAGAATAGGTTTGAGCTGTATTTGTCAAGGAAAATTCTCTAGGTCAGTGTTCAAACAATTAAAACAAGCAAAGTGACAGTACGTCAGTTTCATTCAGCAGTTTAAGAAGGTTCACTTACTTTCAGTTTCACCCAGCAGTTTTAGAATTAAATGAAGAAGTTTCAAGATGGTATATCGCTAGCCTCATACATCCTGCAAACCAACGTGAATAGTTGTTTTGTTGCCACTTCCTCCAACTATTTTAGGAATTCCGACAGAGTGTTATTTGTCAAGTCAGCCTTATTTGATCTTTTAAATTCTGGCTCTAACATTGGATTCCCTATTTCTTCTACATCAGACAAGTTTTCCCTCTCATAGGGGTGTTGAATGTACTTTTTCCATCTATCCGCTCTCTCCTCTACATTTAACAGTGGAATTCCCTTTGCACTCTTAATGTTACCACCCTTGTTTTTCATTTTTCTGTATTCTGTGTCAGCCTTAGCTTCGTTCCACTTCATATGTATTTCATTTCTTAGCGACTTGTATTTCTGTATTTCTTAGTTTCCTGGGCTGTATTTGTACTTTCTTCTTTCACCGATCAGCTGAAGTAATTCATATGTTTCCTATGGTTTCTTCGTAGTTTCCTTCTTTGTACCTACGTCTTTCTTTCCAGCTTGTGTGGCTGCCCTCTTAGGGATATCCATTCCTCTTCAACTGCAAGCTGAGCTGTACCTTATCGTTGCGTCTATAGCTTTAGAGAACTTCAAGCGTAGCTCTTCACTCCTTATACTTCCGGACCCCACTTCTATGCGTACTGATTCTTCCTGACTAGTCTCTTAAGCTTCAACCTACTCTTCATCACAACCACTACAAATCTTCCCGTATCACCCGGCCTTTTTCCAACTATACCTCCTCCTCATTCTTGAACAGAGTACTCATTGTTGCCGACTGAAATTTATTTCAGACCTCAATCAATATTTCTCCTCTCTCATTCTCTGTCCCAAGCCAATATTCTCCTGTAGCCTTTTCTTCTAGTCCTTCCCCTACAACCGCATTCCAGTCTCCCATGACTGTTACAGTCATATCTCCCTTTACGTACTGAGTTACCCGTTCGGTATACTCATATACTTTGTCTATCTCTTCTGCTTGCCACGTCAGCATGTGTACTTGAACTGTCGTAGCCGATGATGGTTTGCTGTCGATTCTGATAAAAACACACTCTCTGTCCTACCTTTCTATTCATAACTAATCCTATTTACATTATACCATTACCTGCTGCAGTCAGTATTACCCTATACTCACCTGACAGCCAATACATCTACACTGAGCCTTCTCTTTTCCATTTTAAGATTTTCTAACTTCCCTGTCACTTTCAAACGACTGACACTCAACGGCACGACTCATAGAACTAATCCTTTCGTTGATCATTCAGTCTTTTTTTTGATGGTCCCTTCCCCTTTGTCAGTGCCCTCCCAGAGATCCGACTGGGGGCTATTGCGGAATCTTTTACCAATGACACTTTTTAATTGCAGGCCACATGTCGTGTGCAGTTGTGTGCTACCTATGTAAAATTAGGGGGTGAACCTCTTCCTTCTGATACTGAATGTAAATCCCGTCTTCTAAACACAAGCCGGCCGGAGTGGTCGTGCGGTTCTAGGCGCTGCAGTCTGGAACCGAGCGACCGCTACGGTCGCAGGTTCGAATCCTGCCTCGGGCATGGGTGTGTGTGATGTCCTTAGGTTAGTTAGGTTTAATTAGTTCTAAGTTCTGGGTGACTGATGACCTCAGAAGTTAAGTCGCATAGTGCTCAGAGCCATTTGAACCATTTTTTTCTAAACACAGTTTCAGGCCGATCCATTGGCGTTCTTCGTGAATAAACTACTGGGTTGTAATTAAATTTTTTTGCATTATTGGTGTTCCTAAACTAATTGCTGATGAGTAGTCTTAATTGCCTTTGGGTGCATTTAAATAAATTTGGTCTTGTCTGTTATTGGTGATTCTAAACTATTTTACGTTACTGGTGTCTTACAATAATTTTAATAAGTGGTATAATCCACATTTGATTACGTTAAAAATTTTGTTCTTGGACATGTTAGAGTGTAGTAATTGTAACAGATTGATAAAGGTTATTACGGTGTGCTTGATGGAAATTTTTTTGTACTCAAATAAATAACATTCTTTAAAAAATAATTAATCTTTGATTGCATTGAATGTGGACTGGCTACCTAACTCGAACTATTGTGTAGCGTGTTGTAACTGCAAGTGGTGTGCTTACTCCTTGCTACTGTTAACAAAAACTTTATATTCATTCATTGGGCACTGCAACTCTCGATACCAATGAATAAATACCGTCACTGCAAAAACAAATTCAGCCCCTTAGGCACTGCACCGTCTGGCGCTGTTCAAAACTGATAACTTTGGTCCCTGTGCACATAAGAAATAAATTACATTGCCTTACCTCTAATGCAGCTACGGTGATACGCGATGTATTCAGGTGTCTCATGAAAATATATGCAAGTTACTGGCACAGCTGTGTGAAATGCTGGCTATAATACATTGAAATGTACATGAAATTCTTTTGGCTGATAAATGAAAACATTTGAGAAAAATCCAAATTCTTAGAAAAACGTATGACCTGGACAGGGAGACGGTACTGATTGTGATCAATTACTAATATTGATTTTTTAGTGACTTTATATTGCAAGTAAGGTTTGTGTTTTCAAAACATTTGACAACTGAAGTTACCTAACTGACAATTGATTCACAAACAATAAAATTTAAACAGCAAGTATTATCTAACCTCACTAGGCCAACATAAATGCAAATCATCAAATTACTTATAGCTCTCTTAACAAAGCTTAGAAATATTACAAAAGCGAAATATCTAACTAGCCTTTTCATTAAATTGGTATGTGTAGATTCTGGGTTTATTCAACAATTACAAATTATCACCCAACGCATCTACGCTAACACACTGGCGAAACAAAAATCATAATTATTTAACATTGTACGGAAGCAGCCTACTCACGCCGTATAAAATTCTCATCAGTCTTTCCATTGTGTGGCAGCCTAGTCCGCTGTAACTAGCTCTGACAACATAAATGTTGCGCAATACTTTACAAATCAAGTAAATAACCTGAAACGTTTCTAGCATGTCAGGAGTAATACTAAATCAACATGTGTTGAATGTCAGTTCAATAACTTTAACCATTTTCGAAATTTGAAGATTTTTCTGTAAAAATCATTGGCGCAACAGAAAAGAGCTAGAGACTTAAAAATTTATATTTAGATTCCTTTTTCATAATAATTTAATAGAAACAGTACTTTGGATCTCACAAATTACGATTTTAGTTGAAATTCATGATTTTCTGGTTTTTTTCTTAAAAATTAAGGAAGCAAGATAGATTAAGTAGGCTAATAAATAATGCTAGGATGTTTATATTTAAGTAGAATGGAGATCCGCTATAACCATAAAGATGTGAGAAGTTTCATTTGAATAACTACAAAACTATAGCGATAGCGTATCTCCAAAGGGCAAGTTCAGAGCTCGTCTACTGCGTGCAGTGTAATTAAATTAATTCTCTCGCCCAAAATATTTTACTTAGCCACGTCAGAGTTTTATTATGATTACTTACCTGTGTGTTGAATGCACATTTAAATTGAGAGCTTCATCGGCCATCAGCAAAGGAAGCGATGATTTATTCAATAACTTAATGTGGTGCATTACTAGCCCAGCAGCTAGTCGGGAGAGCCGATTTCATCAGGCGTTCCCTTAGCCGTCCGCACCGCGGCTTTATATATAAGAACGCTGTGCGAGGAAGCAAGGTCCCAGTTCTCTCCAGACGCTGATATGTGCAACATCTGTGCCAGGAGTCGCGTCACGTCGGTATCATTGCTATAAAACAGCCTCGGATGCCGTATTTACTCGGGATACGCGTAACCATGAAATCATTTTCGAATGAAGGGTTAAATCTGGGATGACTTTAATTATCTATTTTCAGTTTGCGTATGTCGTATTTTCACGTGCCGCCGCAGGACAAACATTCTACCAGACAATCTCCCAATTCCTCAGAGCTATGAGCTGTAGCTATAAGTGTATTTCTCAGATGAAGTGGGCACTAGGAATTCTAATTACAGGCTTCACGTTTTACTAATCACTTTCTGGTTGCCAATATTGTAGTTAGAGAGCCAGTGTTGAGAACGGCAAAAGACAGCATAAATAATAGGAACATTTATATAACAATTAATACCACCCGCCGCCCCACATATGGTTAATCGGCCGGAAATGCATACTTTCCACATTACATTTTAAATAGCAACATTTATTCCACCCGCCGCCCCACAACATCTTTACCTTACTTGCATGAAGACTTCTGCATCCATGTTCAAAAATATTGACATACCTACATTAATCTAACACTTGGTGGCTTCACACAGCACATCACAAAAACTGTCTACTTCATCGTCTTTCGCTCACAGACAGCTACCTACAACTGTGCGCCCAGAGCTGTCTTACTCCAACATTACAATCTGAAACCAGAAGCAGTATCTTTGGCTCTGCTGTCGTGCACAGTCAGCGATCCGCATTATGAAGCCTATCAGAGACAAACATTGTTTATAGTATACTAGTTTCATTTTAATTTATGTTAATATTCGTATCATGTTCTGCTACCCCAGTAGACTTCTTTCAAACTGTTTAATTTTTCTGCTCCGTCTGGGCTTAGTCATTTACTACTGCTAACTACCTGCATTCTACATCAGGTTGCGCGGTTATTCAATGAGATTGTACGTGTTGGCAGTGAAGAAGTGATCTTCCCTGTTACTGTTGTTTTGCTGATACATGGGGGTATGAAGCGTCTTAGGATAAAGCAATTACGAAAGGCTTTTATGCAGTGTGAATTAAAGATCCGTAACGAGTCGGCGGAAAGTAGCTATGTCAGTGGTTGTGGACATCTGTACGCCTCAACATGGGGATGTTTGACAAGGCAAGTGCCGCTTGCTGCGTTTGCAGGAAGGTTTTATGTTATTAGTTGACACCTTATCATCTTAAATACAAATTTGTCATATATAGCTCCCGTGGATCACATCGGGGTTCCTAGTGTGCATATGCTTAATATGGATCCCAAGTTTGTTCTGGACATTCAGGTATTGCAAGAAGACGTTATGTTGTCGCCACAACAGATTTCGTTTCTTTATTGGCAGGCAGCAATTAATTCATCCATTAATAGTCGGCCAATGAAATGGGATAATTGTCAAAGTTTTGCATGGTGATGGCCCACTAGGTGAGCTCTGTAGGGAAGTTCTTTTAGAAAATTTTGGACCTGAGAATGAGAAGAACTCATTGACCAGCATGTCACAGAGTGCAAGTGCTGAGTGATTAAATACACATTATACCTACCACAATGATGGAGCTTTTCTTAGATATTTCTGAAGACGAGCCGGTCCTTAGTTTTCTGAAGGAGATGGGACCAAATGTCCGGTCAAGGGTTTTATTTACTGATTAGCAATGCACGCTTGCCGATTTAGGTAAATGGTTGTCGGCACTGAGAGTATCTAACTCAGTGATGAAAAGTGGAGTACTGGGGAACAAAACCGTAAAGAAAGACTGGGCATTGTGGCTGTTTCAGGGGGCCCGGGAAGAACGCAGTACTTACCTCGGGGTGCACGTTTTTCTGTGGCAAAGTACGTCATTTTCTTAAAGATAATGAGGAAGCGTGAGACCAGCATCAAAGAAATTGACGGCCGCTGAATTGTGGTGAGGCGCATTAGTCTCACATCACTTATGAATGACTGTCGTAAGGTGCACTAAATTAATAGTGTGTGTCTCTCTGTTGTTTGCGCCGCCCTCGGCTTGGAAAGCGTATATGCTTTGCTCGATTCCAGCAGTAACATTTCTTTAATTGATCATTGTTGATACAGTAGGTACCGCTGGGTAGGAGAATTTCCTAACTTGCAAGCCATTCACGGAAACTACAGCCCCGTTTCAGGCGACGTTTTAAATGTTGTAGGACAGGGTCGTCTTATATTAAGAATTGCTGTCCTTACAAGGCTTTTGAATTTTGTTGTAGCTGAAGGGTTTACTACCAGGCTATTGTTGGGCTGTAATTTTTTTCTATGCCGTTTACTGAGTGTGTGATTGTATAGGACTTTTTTGTAATTTCAGGCCCAAAGGAAGTATAATTTTTGTGGTATTGTCGGTTATGGAAATGAGTTTGTTTTCCTGGATTGTGATAGTAAATTCGATGTAGGTCACGTAGCTAAATCAGAGGCAAGACAATTTTTATAGTTGTTGGGTGCATTTCCTGAGATCTTGACAGACAGATTATTGTTATAAACACTAGGTAATATCAGATTCAACTAAATCACCACATTCTGGTCTGGCAGACTCCATACTGGCTTTCGCCATCAAATATCTGAGAGTCACGTAAAATTATGTTTCAATTGCCAGAGAGTGGTGTTATTAGAGTTTCTGTTTCGCCTATTGCGACACCTATGTTTTTCGTGCCGAACCTGAATAATGTAGGCTGTAGACTGTTCCGTTACGGTGCCTTAAAGCAAAAACTGTTGTTGAAATCTGTTATGCTTCCTAACCTACATAGTTTCTTCATGTGATTTGCAGGAGCGCATGTTTTTACAGTTTTGATCTTCTCGAAGCCTATTACTATTTACCACTCACTGATGATTCCAAGCCTTTAACAGCGTTCTGCACTGACTACGACAACCTTGGAATTAACAGAGTTCCTATTGGGCTCTTCACAGCGGTGGCGGTTTGTCTTGCCTGTTAGATTCTGCGTTGAAAGACCTAAAATTTATGTGTGTCAATAATTACTTAGACGACTTGGTCATTTGTAGTGTATCCTTTGTCAATCTTTCAGAGGATCTTAAGAAAGTGTTATGAGATCTGAGGGAGATAGATTTAACTGTTAATACACTGAATGTGAATTTTGTTCGTGGTGAGATCTCGTTTTTACAACACAGTAACAGCGAGGGGAATTAGTGCAGGTAAGGCTTAAACCCAAGGTACTTTCACGTTCCTGTTGCCCCGGGACAAGAATGATATTGCCCAATTCATGGCCATGATGAATTACTTTAGGAAATTTGTTCCTAGTTCTGGGTAACTTCCAGCCGTGTTGAATCAACTGCGTAAGGATTGTGATGGCAGGCAGCCAATGACACCTTGAAACAGACGAGGAACGTTCCTGTTCAAGATATTCTTGATTTTAATTTGCTGTTTATTATACACATAGTTCTGGTGCTGCCACCGTTCTGTTACAAGATCAGAATGGATATGGGAGGCCTTTGGCGTGTGCATCGAGAACCTTATCTCCTACCAAAATAAATTACTCTGTTTATGAGCTGAGAATTTTAGCCATCGTCTTTGCTCTACAAAAGTTAATTTTACTTGATTTATAATAAGCTGATAGCTGGGATCTTGCTAGGCCCCAGAAGAGCAGAACAGGTGTGCAAAGGTCAGTCTAAACGTCAGACTTCCAGTTCAAAGTTGAACAATCCCAGGTCCACAAGAATCACACATCTGATCTGTTACATGTTTCAGGAGAGCGTGCTGAAGATACAAAAACACCGAAGTTTTTAGTAGTTACTGCCGTTCTCTTTCATATTTCTTCGCTTTTTGTTGCTCTTAATGGGACACAACAACCAGATGGTGGACTGAGCGAAATGCGGCGAAGGCTGAGTGGCGGGGGTGGAGGGGGGGGGTGGGGGGTGACCCGTCAGATGACTATTCCTTGCTTCAGAAGAGGTGTTACGTTCTTGTACCTAAACATATGATCTGTCTTCCTTAGTTCCTGCTGTATTTAGATAGTTTCCTCGCCCTTTGCGGATGGGCACCCGGATCTTTATAAGATCGGGATGAAAATGAAGAACACATGGTTTGGAGAAGCATGGACTATGAAATTAAAAATTCATTAGAGTAAAAGTAATGTCTCTGAACGCGTTATGTGAAATATCTTAAAGATTTTTAAATAAAAGAAACATTATTAACGTTCTACACCTTTATTATTCGTCTTTATATTTATTTCCGAGCATAATTACCCGGACGATCAACACATCTCCCAATGAGGGACCAGTTTCTACATGCCGTCGCTGTAGAAATTTTGACTTTTTTTGAAGGAGCTACAACCTCACCTTTGGTTGCACCGCTACATCACTACCAAACTGAAATGCTCGGTGTTCTTTAAGTGTTGGAAGCATTTGAAAATCAGATGGGGCCATGTCGGGACTGCTTGGAGGATGATTGATGTCACAGAGCACATGATTGGTCTGGAATTGTCATGTTGAACGATAGGGTGTTCCGTGTGTGGACGAACTCTTTGAATTCGAAACTCAATTATAGCATACTGTTCAGCACCCACCGACGTAGTTGCATTACAGACCACCTTCTTACACGCTGCTGTTCGGAGCCCTTTAGCGGCAGAGTGCTGCCAATGTGTTGAGGCGAAGTATAAAGATGTATATTACGTTAGTAAAAGCTGTTTTATTTTAAAAAGCTTTAAGAGTTTGCACATAAAAAAATTCGGATAAATTACGTTTCAGCACGCACATTTCACACGTAAACACTAATTCACTGCACTGTCACACTGCACCGATACATGTATAGAAAATGCGATCAGCGACAAGATGGGATTATGGACAAATTGGGCTTCACAAGTGAGGGGCTGCAAGCAAGTAAGAGTCGCTACGCCTAATATACCAGAAGCGGGTTCTTGCGGGGGTCTTCAGCCTACAGTGAAGCTTTTATCGATTAGCTGGGCCCCTCCCGTGTACCAGAAATGGAAGTAGGTATATCGTAGTGGGGGCTGATGCCTTTACCAGGTTTATGTGGTTGTGTCTACTAAGAGAGCGACGACCGGTGTTAGTATCCAGCACGTAAGTGTTATATTTGGTAGTTTATGACCCCCTAAGGTCTTAGTAAGCAACAATGCTCCCGGATTCACGTCGAGCGAATTCCAAAGATTTTGTTTTAATAAAGGCACTTCTCATGTAATTACTACCCCATACTACCTTCAGGCTCTTTTGCGGGACGCATTAACAGGTATCCGTAATCTGCCTAAAAAATTTACCATTTTCGTTGGCAGAGACGTCAAGACAGTTCTGTGAACTGGCTTAGCCCGTGCTTTTAACACCGATTGCCACGAGGTGCATAAGACGACGCCCGCCAAACCAATGTTCGCGTTGTTCCTTAATTCTCCATTGAGTAATTTGTGGTTGTAAATTATTTATTATCTGAGCGTTTTCATCCAGAGGATATCCGGATTAAATGGGAGGTGACGAAAAACAACATTTCTCTATACACATCACAGAGAAGCTCCTAAATACATTCGGAGAAGACAGGCGATTTCAGTGACGAGGACGATATCGTCTTATGAGGAATTTTTGGGGCAAAGCGAGAGAATGCATTAGTACCTATTGCTCTAAGACAAGTAAAGTTTTGATTGTTTCTGTACGTATGTAGGAAATTTCTCCTACAATTTTGGAATTCTGATACTCGTGATCTAGGACTAATTTATTCGGATGGAAATGCATTTAAAGCTTATCAGTGGTCCTTAATATGATTATATTTTCTTGTGATTACATGCATTAGTGCCTATTAATGCCAGTGAAGAGCTGACTTTCAATAGTGCATTTTACGAGAGATGTCAAGTTTATTTTGAATTTCCACTAATCGCAATCTAGGCATAACTTTCCAAGCAGTAAGTTCAGAATAATATATTTAATAAAACTTATTACTTCAAACATTTCACACATAAGTAAACACTAATTCACTGCACTGTCACACTGCACCGATACATGTATAGAAAATGCGATCAGCGACAAGATGGGATTATGGACAAATTGCGCTTCACAAGTGAGGGGCTGCAAGGAAGTAAGAGCCTGCACGCGAATAGAACTGGGAAGGTTTTATTAAGCTAATTAATCACAGCGGTTGAGTCTTAGGGCACGCGTGGTGAAAAGAGAAAGACGCCATTTTCTTAAAATACAGACAACGGTTTCCCCTTCATAAAAAAATATCTCCTTTGCTATGGAAAGTTCTCTAGTCAGCTCGTAAGAGATTCCACTACAGCAAAGCGGCATCAGAATAAAAAATGATCTGCAAGTGCGTGTAACACTAAAATTCATACAGATGCAACAAACCTTCATCAAAACATTTAGTTTGTAAAAATTTAAATACAGTTGTAGTTGTAGTTGAACTAGCATTCAAGCTGTGTATTAATTTTCATCACAGAACATTGAAGGAGGGACGCCGAAATTTAACATATAACATTACCCTCGTATGAAAGGACAAGATATTATTGTAGGACTTCCTTAACGTCCAATGCCTTGACCTACGATTTATGATTGGAAATTCTGTATTGGCGGTCGATGAATCGATCTGGGAAAAAATAGGATTAAAATACTAAATTTGAAAAGCTATTGCCGGCCGGTGTGGCCGAGCGGTTCTAGGCGCTTAAGTCTTGAACCGTGCGACCGCTACGGTCGCAGGTTCGAATTGTGCCTCGGGCATGGATGTTTGTGACGTCCTTAGGTTAGTTAGGCTTAACTAGTTCTAGGTTCTAGGGGACTGATGACTTCAGATGTTAAGTCCCACAGTGCTCAGAGCCATTTGAACCATTTTTTAAAACACTATTATGTGAGCCCTAGTTCGTTTTCCTTATCTCTGGCACTGGACGTGTGTCAGCTCTGCCATTTGGTTTGCCTCTGCTGTTACATGATTGGTTGCGCGAACTTTTAATGGAGCGTTCTAGGACGGTCATGAGTTCGGCTAGGTTGTAGCTTCGACCGTGGATACTAGCAGAATGAGTATGACGTCGTATTCGTATCTCAAACATCTCCTAGCTGAAACCACGTGACTGTTGGCAAAACATGATTGTTTCGTGATGTACTTACCGTATTCTGAGCGCTTTGTCGTCGGTAGTGGCGTCACATTTCACGTGTAAGTATTGTTATACTAATGAAAATGCGTCTGTTGAAACCTGATGAGCTGAAGGTTATATAAATTTTACCCACGTGAACTATTTGTTGAAAGTAAAGCGTGTGGTATCAGACGCACATTATATTTTAGAATGTATGTTTCAATCTTTAGTCATAAATCTACATAAAATAGTTTATTTTTCGTAATAATAGGTTCACTACGGACGAAGGCCGATGACAACCATGGATATAGGCTCTGAAACGTAAGCGCTTCAAACCAGCTATCCATTCACGCCTTTGCTCATGTCACTTTCAGGAAAATTATTTTGACAGAGCCAAGACTGGAGGGAGGTGGATTCGTAGTGATGCCGCTCCAACAATTTTCGATTTTCCTGAGAGCGTACTGAGGAGAAGAATCTCGGGCCCCGTAAATCACCTAGCAGAAAAACTTCACTAGATGAAAGTTCGACAGATATTTCCCTGCAAATTTCTCGTAAGTCTGAAATTGTGTTAGAACGTGTGTTTTAATGAAGACCTGTATAAACAAAACTGAAAACCATGTAGCACGTTCCGTTGCGTGCACGAATGCTTCGGACGGAGCACGCAGAAGAGCCGTAACAAGACGTGGCATGGACTCGACTAATGTCTAAAGTAGTCCTGGAAGGAACTGACACCATGAATTCTGCAGGGCTGCCCATAAATCCAAGAAAGTACAAGGGGGTGGTGAAACGCATCCTAGATAAACTCAATAATGTCCATGTCTGGGGAGTTTGGTGGCCAGCGAAAGTGTTTAAGTTTCCTGTATATTCGGGAATTTTCAGAAAGTGATTTGGCTACTCCTGGCAGAGCTGAAAGAGTACTAGATATAGGTAAAAAGGAGCTGACAAACAAAGCCAGATGTATCATTTTGCGTCGCTTCACTTAATTTATGTAGAAGTTCCTAGGTTTATTGTTTTTAACAGTGGTTAATGCTCATTCTTATTTGCATTTGTCTTGATGTCGTGGACAACTATATCAACAGTTTGTTTTCTTTTATAAGGGCCCACAGCTCAAAAACCAGAAAATCGAATGATTTTAGTTCAGATACGAAGTCACCCTTATTATTCAAAAGATTTTTGAAAAGAGTTTTTTAAAACCATTACCTTAATCGATAGTTTATCTAGTAATTTCGTCTCAGTGCGCACACGAGTGCCATCTGATATATTTGTTAGGCTTTTATAACTGCAATACCAACAGATCCGGGTCACTTGTAGCGTTGGCCGAATTTTTCAAAAAACTAAGAAAGACTTTTGGTAGAAATTACAATCCAACCCATTGAGAAATGTGGGAGAAATAGGTTACAGGCATCGGAAGGCAAAGTGCTGATTACAAATCCCGACGACGTTTTACCACACCAGTCGCATATCCTCTACACACCATACCCAGTCTACTAGAATTTATGGTCGAAGGTTTGCCGTGAGGTTGGAGAAAGAGTTACCTATTTTCAATTCGTCCATTCAGACAAAATAGTCTGGATCATTTTAAAATAGGTTCAAGTAACCCTTAACTGGTCATTAATTAAATAAAAAGTGTCTCTTGCAACCCTGGCTGACTCTGCATCGAACTGGTTAACAGAACTTGCTGTCCTGAAATAAAGCGAGAGTGTTGGAAATCCATAAATATACACGTAAACATCAAGGATGAAGACCGTAGCAGTCTCATAAATATGATTCACAACTTTGACATGTCACAGTTTGTCAACAGTATGCAAAGCTAAAAAAAAAAGTCCATGTAAAATGCCTTGGAATCTCTGATCATTTCTGCCAAATAATAAAAGTGAAACCAGCTTTGAATAATCAGACCAGAGAGCAGTCTTACGAAAGACTCTTTCAAAATCCACACGTAAAGAATTTTCAGTGGTACCGTTAAACAAAATCTAAGATAACATCGCAAATTCAAAAGTCGCTAAATTGCATACTGTATTTAAACTAAACTTCGAACAGCCACTTCCAAAAATGCACATCATCAACATTATCCAGTAAAAACAAGTAGGTAACAGTAGATATAAGGGAACCCTGCGACTACGAAATATCTTCTTGTCATAACAAAAGTCCGTAGTGAACCAGAATTCCTAATCCAACATCAGATATACAAATTTATTTACAGGAAGATGTTGCTTTCCACAGGGAGGTCTTCAAATGACAAAACAGTACTTAAAGCTGAAAATAAAAGCAAACACTCTGGAAGCCTATAAAATCAAACACAGGAAAATAAAATCACAACAACTTACAGATGAAAGACATTTGTAAATCGACGAATGATTCTGTAAGAAATTGTATAAATGAATAGTTTTCAGGTATAGTAGAAAAACTACAGCAAAAATTCCCAAAATCAAATGTTTTCCATTAAAAAATTGATGCAGGAAGTACAGTAATAATGTTAATCACCATACACTCTGAACTAAGGAAAACAACACATTCTACTTATCCAAGTACTTAATGAATATATAGGAAAAATACAAGCCCCCAACTAACATAAAAAGAAACTTCTAGCTCAGGTAACTTTTTGGAGTATTTGAAACAGTCAAGAGTTGTATATGTACTAACAAAAGTGGTACTTGATGCAGTAGAGGAGAATGAATGGGTTGCAGGTATATTTTTACATCTATCACACATCTTTGACGTTGTTACGCATAAAATTCTACTAACACAGCATAGAGAATAAGAGGGATTACCAGTGACTATTTCAGATTTCATATGAAAAACAGAGTGAAGGGTACAGGTAGGGTCCAGATAAAGCAGAATTCCTAGCGAAAACTTAATCAGATCCCAACTTTATTAACAAATGTGTCATTCAGGGCAGCATTTTAGGACCAATATTGTTTTTTCTATTCATCAATGATTTTCCAGGTGGTGTAAAACTAGGGTAAAAATACCTTTAGCTGCTGACAGCAACATCGTAATCACATACAGAAAGCAGAACTCCTAGTAGAAAAGCAAATTAAACCTTGAAGTAAATTTATAGTTGATCGTCATGGATATTACTTACACTGAATGCAAAGAAAAAAAAAGGGCATGAATTTCTGCTTGTAGAAGGAAAATAATTCTGTATAATTAAATGAAAATGAAAAATTCCTAGAGTGGATAGCAAACACAAAATTTTTAGAACTGATAATGACTGTCAGCTGAAGCTGAATGACCTCTCATCCACACTAACAAAGAAAATGTCGAGCAGCGTTCGGCAAGCCACGCTTTTATAAATCAAGGTCTTATCATTCGAATTTATTTTAATTTCGTGCCAAAAATGAAATCCGAATAACAATGACAAAAACACTAAATGCAGCCACGACGACAAATATTGCCGCCCCTGCCTTACCAGTGCCGGCCAACTGTTGTGCAACTATTTTACTTTGAATCTCGCTAAGTGTGAGAGTTTGTTTTCTTTGTGTTACCACACACGAGTTCACACAGCTAAATAACGGGTCTGCAACATAATAATACTGCTGTTGTTGCAGTACTTACCCCTTGTTGTGGTATAACAACACTGACAGATGGCTTTAAAAAAAGGAAAAAATATGGTACCTGTAGAGAATAGTGTATATAACGATGCACGAACAGATGGACAGATTGAAAGACATTTATTGATTATCTAGGAGAACTCTACGCTCAAAATGCCTAAAAGCTATTCCTGTTCAAAAACTTTGTAAATTTGTGGTAAGATTTTATGGGACCAAACGGCTTAGGTCATCGGTCCCTAAGCTTACACACTAGTGAATCTAACTTAAACTAACTTACACTACGGACAACACATACACCCATGTCCGAGGAAGGACTCGAACCTCCAACAGCGGGAACCGCGCGGGCCGTGATAAGAGGCCCTAGACCGCTACCCCGTGCGGCTGTTAAAAAAGAATGGAACGTCAAACTCCATTAAGTTAGCGAGCATAAGGCTAAATTTGAATGTCTTGTGGATGATTTACGGAGAAATAAAATTAACCGCACTCAGATCGTCAATAAAGAACCTACGAAATGTTTTCAAGGTTCAACTTCGACGTGCGAAGTGAAGGGTAGACGACCCATTCGCGAAAACTTGTCCGCCGTTTACTGACGGCGAGCCAATGAAACAATTTGTTTTAGTTAAGGCTGAAGAGGTATTGCAGATCAAAAACAAATTTTGGAGATGTTTATCTGCCATAACGTGTTCCCGACGTGCTGGAGTTTTGGCCAATAATTTATATTAGCAACTTCCGGAAAAGGTGCAAGTATTTGAATGTTTCTCTATAGCAATCTATGAAAATGATGACGTTTCAGATACCGTGCACCGATCAAAGCGTAAATGTTTTTGAGCAGCTTTTACAGTTACCTGATTTTAAAGGACTGACTGCACGGAAAGAGCACACGGAAAGTTTTATTTCGCCACGTAGAACAAGCGTTAATATTAATGCAATCAGCATGCCTACAATTGGTAATCGTTACAACTGAATGATGGCAGAAATATGAATGGACAAAACAAGACTCTGGTGGGCAGAATTAAAACTTAACTTAGAGAGATTGGTTTCCATATTCTATTTTGTTGTATTGTTCACCAAGAAGTATTACGCTGCAAACTTCTTGCATGGAAGGACGTAATAGACTTCGTAATATACACTATAAACTTCATCGGAAGAAATGCGTTGATACATCGCCAATTTCAACAGTGTGTCAGGTGTGGGAGCAGCTGAGCGAGATGTCAGTTATCATTTCCTAAGTGGTATGGTCAAGCAGAGATGCAGTATCGAAAAGACTGTTTTATCTCAGAAAAGGAATCAACACTTTTATCATAGATGAAGACAAATGTGTTCCAGAACTTACAGTTTCTCAGGGGTTAACAGACCTTGGATTTTTTACAGATTTACCTAATGTGTTAAATATGCTGAATATTAGGGTTCAAGGAGAAAAAAGAAACAAATTAATATCTAACTTACGCACAGGGCAACATGCGTACCAAAAGGAAAACAAGCCCTCATAAAACGTATTGATGAGGAAAAGCTGGACCATTTCCCACATTGCAAAAAGGTTGTACATGAAATAACGATTAATTCTCATTGGAAAAATGACAAAGTGAAATGCAATTACATACAACTATAAAATCAGTTGAATGAGAGTTTTTGGGACTTCGAGGAGGTTTTTGCAAACCCCTTTTCATGCGGTATTGAGCTTGTGCCAATAATCTACAAATGAATGTGATTCAGGTTCAGTCAGATGACTACGAGCTGTTTCTATTAAATAAATGTTGCTAAATTTTAAAGCATTGTCTAGCTATTTTTGCTCATCAGTTAGTAACAAGTGTTGACAACACTTACTTCTGTGAGCAAACTTCTTCAAAAGAACAAATATTGTTCCACTCCCACAGATGAGCTTTTGAATGCCATTCCACGAATTTCTACGACTGAAATGGCAGTAAACATTCTACGAATAGCCAGTCAAACAGTGTGTCAAAAATCACATTAAATTTTGGTTCGACCCCCACGTGCATATAATTTTATCGAAGTTCTCATCTAATTTTTCTTTTTTTGTCATTTTCTTCTTATCGTTATCCCTAATTATTAATAAACCTTGGCGAATAAGGTAAAAAAATCATGTTTTTACCATTTCTGGAACCATCTAGATACTAATAGGCACACAAAATTATTAGCAAGTGTGGCCCGGCGACTAGGAACTACACTCCTGGAAATGGAAAAAAGAACACATTGACACCGGTGTGTCAGACCCACCATACTTGCTCCGGACACTGCGAGAGGGCTGTACAAGCAATGATCACACGCACGGCACAGCGGACACACCAGGAACCGCGGTGTTGGCCGTCGAATGGCGCTAGCTGCGCAGCATTTGTGCACCGCCGCCGTCAGTGTCAGCCAGTTTGCCGTGGCATACGGAGCTCCATCGCAGTCTTTAACACTGGTAGCATGCCGCGACAGCGTGGACGTGAACCGTATGTGCAGTTGACGGACTTTGAGCGAGGGCGTATAGTGGGCATGCGGGAGACCAGGTGGACGTACCGCCGAATTGCTCAACACGTGGGGCGTGAGGTCTCCACAGTACATCGATGTTGTCGCCAGTGGTCGGCGGAAGGTGCACGTGCCCGTCGACCTGGGACCGGACCGCAGCGACGCACGGATGCACGCCAAGACCGTAGGATCCTACGCAGTGCCGTAGGGGACCGCACCGCCACTTCCCAGCAAATTAGGGACACTGTTGCTCCTGGGGTATCGGCGAGGACCATTCGCAACCGTCTCCATGAAGCTGGGCTACGGTCCCGCACACCGTTAGGCCGTCTTCCGCTCACGCCCCAACATCGTGCAGCCCGCCTCCAGTGGTGTCGCGACAGGCGTGAATGGAGGGACGAATGGAGACGTGTCGTCTTCAGCGATGAGAGTCGCTTCTGCCTTGGTGCCAATGATGGTCGTATGCGTGTTTGGCGCCGTGCAGGTGAGCGCCACAATCAGGACTGCATACGACCGAGGCACACAGGGCCAACACCCGGCATCATGGTGTGGGGAGCGATCTCCTACACTGGCCGTACACCACTGGTGATCGTCGAGGGGACACTGAATAGTGCACGGTACATCCAAACCGTCATCGAACCCATCGTTCTACCATCCCTAGACCGGCAAGGGAACTTGCTGTTCCAACAGGACAATGCACGTCCGCATGTACCCCGTGCCACCCAACGTGCTCTAGAAGGTGTAAGTCAACTACCCTGGCCAGCAAGATCTCCGGATCTGTCCCCCATTGAGCATGTTTGGGACTGGATGAAGCGTCGTCTCACGCGGTCTGCACGTCCAGCACGAACGCTGGTCCAACTGAGGCGCCAGGTGGAAATGGCATGGCAAGCCGTTCCACAGGACTACATCCAGCATCTCTACGATCGTCTCCATGGGAGAATAGCAGCCTGCATTGCTGCGAAAGGTGGATATACACTGTACTAGTGCCGACATTGTGCATGCTCTGTTGCCTGTGTCTATGTGCCTGTGGTTCTGTCAGTGTGATCATGTGATGTATCTGACCCCAGGAATGTGTCAATAAAGTTTCCCCTTCCTGGGACAATGAATTCACGGTGTTCTTATTTCAATTTCCAGGAGTGTATATGTCGCTTGCTTACTAAAAGGTTGCGGACCACTTTAGAATTATTCATTCATTATGTACCAGTCAATGTTTTACAAGCGCATAATATTGCTTTTAACCCTCTGTATGTAGCTATAGAATTATATTTGGAGTGTACTATACACAAAAAGTGGAAGCGATCTTCAATCTACAGAAAAGGGTCATTAGAATAATAAGTAAAAATAGCGAGAGAACACCCTATGTGATCTCGTTACACAGTTCTGGTTCGAACTGCACCATGTGAGCAGATCTACTAATCTGTTACGCGTGTTAAGAACATCAACAGTTATCTCACAAACAGTAGAATTCATTATTATGGAATAAGAGGTAGAGTTAACTTACAGTTATAAAGAGTTAACAAACAAATAATGAAATTTTACCTTAAATTGTCAAATTGCTTTGAAGGGACAACTAAATCTAATTACATAAAAAGTCAATTGAAGCTCATTTCTTGAGTAATTCATAGCTTACTAAGAAGTCAATGACTATTTAGGTAACATAGAGAATGAACTAGTAGAAAGAAACATTATTTTATACTGCGTGGAACGAATAGAAGTGGCCTGTGGATCAGTGTTCCATGGTACAAAGTAACACTGCAGAGGAAAAGAAATACAGTAATATCTTGTCTATAGCAGACTTTGAAAGTGACCACCACCATCACTTGACACTTTTTGGTCCTGGTCAGCAAGTTGCTGAAGGCGGATCGAAGTTGTGTCGGTGTAACAGATGAAATCTCGTTGATACCCCACAACTAGGCTTGTGATAGGTTTAAGGAAAACAAATAGAAGGTGGACCAAAATATTTCGTCATTTATTGTTTCACTGGATACACTTTATTACATAACAACAATATTATCAGTACAATTTTTTTTGAAAACTTGTTTAAAGAGTCTCAAAAAAAGCTTGAACACGCTCAATTCACTAAACCAGATTTTAACAATTTATTCCATTAAGAGCAGGGCTTGAAACCAGAAGCGTGCAGTTCTGAAAACCAAGGAAGAAGTCACACCAACTAGGCATGTGTGCAAGTAGATTCAACAAACAATTTTATTAGCACAATGAATTAAAATGACAGCCACTAAATGTACTAACAATTTCCAAGCTTAGGTAACCGTAACACAAGTGGATAACGACCTTGCAAAATATAGAAAGGAGCACAAGTCACGTCACTGATTGTGGCTGTTGGAAATCATAACCGTTACACAAGCTGATAACAACTACCCAAAACACAGAAAGGACCACAAGTCACGTCACTCATCGTCGCTGTTGGAAAGCCGAACCGTTACACAAGCTGATAACAACCACCCAAAACACAGAAAGGACCACAAGTCACGTCACTCATTGTGGTTGCTGGAAAGCCGAACCGTTACACAAGCTGATAACAACCAAACAAAACACAGAAAGGACCACAAGTCACGTCACTCATCGTCGCTGTTGGAAAGCCGAACCGTTACACAAGCTGATAACAACCACCCAAAACACAGAAAGGACCACAAGTCACGTCACTCATCGTCGCTGTTGGAAAGCCGAACTGTTACACAAGCTGATAACAACCACCCAAAACACAGAAAGGACCACAAGTCACGCCACTCATTGTGGTTACTGGAAAGCCGAACCGTTACACAAGCTGATAACAACCACCCAAAACACAGAAAGGACCACAAGTCACGTCACTCATCGTCGCTGTTGGAAAGCCGAACCGTTACACAAGCTGATAACAACCACCCAAAACACAGAAAGGACCACAAGTCACGTCACTCATCGTCGCTGTTGGAAAGCCGAACCGTTACACAAGCTGATAACAACCACCCAAAACACAGAAAGGACCACAAGTCACGTCACTCATCGTCGTTGTTGGAAAGCCGAACCGTTACACAAGCTGATAACAACCACCCAAAACACAGAAAGGACCACAAGTCGCGTCACTCATCGTCGCTGTTGGAATGCCGAACCGTTACACAAGCTGATAACAACCACCCAAAACACAGAAAGGACCACAAGTCACGTCACTCATCGTCGCTGTTGGAAAGCCGAACCGTTACACAAGCTGATAACAACCACCCAAAACACAGAAAGGACCACAAGTCACGTCACTCATCGTCGCTGTTGGAAAGCCGAACCGTTACACAAGCTAATAACAACCACCCAAAACACAGAAAGGACCACAAGTCACGTCACTCATCGTCGCTGTTGGAAAGCCGAACCGTTACACAAGCTGATAACAACCACCCAAAACACAGAAAGGACCACAAGTCACGACACTCGTCGTCGCTGTTGGAAAGCCGAACCGTTACACAAGCTGATAACAACCACCCAAAACACAGAAAGGACCACAAGTCACGTCACTCATTGTGGTTGCTGGAAAGCCGAACCGTTACACAAGCGGATAACAACCACCCAAAACACAGAAAGGACCACAAGTCACGTCACTCATCGTCGCTGTTGGAAAGCCGAACCGTTACACAAGCTGATAACAACCACCCAAAAGACAGAAAGGACCACAAGTCACGTCACTCATCGTCGCAGTTGGAAAGCCGAACCGTTACACAAGCTGATAACAACCACCCAAAACACAGAAAGGACCACAAGTCACGTCACTCATCGTCGCTGTTGGAAAGCCGAACCGTTACACAAGCTGATAACAACCACCCTAAACACAGAAAGGACCACAAGTCACGTCACTCGTCGTCGCTGTTGGAAAGCCGAACCGTTACACAAGCTGATAACAACCACCCAAAACACAGAAAGGACCACAAGTCACGTCACTCATCGTCGCTGTTGGAAAGCCGAACCGTTACACAAGCTGATAACAACCACCCAAAACACAGAAAGGACCACAAGTCACGTCACTCATCGTCGCTGTTGGAAAGCCGAACCGTTACACAAGCTGATAACAACCACCCAAAACACAGAAAGGACCACAAGTCGCGTCACTCATCGTCGCTGTTGGAATGCCGAACCGTTACACAAGCTGATAACAACCACCCAAAACACAGAAAGGACCACAAGTCACGTCACTCATCGTCGCTGTTGGAAAGCCGAACCGTTACACAAGCTGATAACAACCACCCAAAACACAGAAAGGACCACAAGTCACGTCACTCATTGTGGTTGCTGGAAAGCCGAACCGTTACACAAGCTGATAACAACCACCCAAAACACAGAAAGGACCACAAGTCACGTCACTCATTGTGGTTGCTGGAAAGCCGAACCGTTACACAAGCTGATAACAACCACCAAAAACACAGAAAGGACCACAAGTCCCGTCACTCATCGTCGCTGTTGGAAAGCCGAACCGTTACACAAGCTGATAACAACCACCCAAAACACAGAAAGGACCACAAGTCGCGTCACTCATCGTCGCTGTTGGAATGCCGAACCGTTACACAAGCTGATAACAACCACCCAAAACACAGAAAGGACCACAAGTCACGTCACTCATCGTCGCTGTTGGAAAGCCGAACCGTTACACAAGCTGATAACAACCACCCAAAACACAGAAAGGACCACAAGTCACGTCACTCATCGTCGCTGTTGGAAAGCCGAACCGTTACACAAGCTGATAACAACCACCCAAAACACAGAAAGGACCACAAGTCACGTCACTCATCGTCGCTGTTGGAAAGCCGAACCGTTACACAAGCTGATAACAACCACCCAAAACACAGAAAGGACCACAAGTCACGTCACTCATCGTCGCTGTTGGAAAGCCGAACCGTTACACAAGCTGATAACAACCACCCAAAACACAGAAAGGACCACAAGTCACGTCACTCATCGTCGCTGTTGGAAAGCCGAACCGTTACACAAGCTGATAACAACCACCCAAAACACAGAAAGGACCACAAGTCACGTCACTCGTCGTCGCTGTTGGAAAGCCGAACCGTTACACAAGCTGATAACAACCACCCAAAACACAGAAAGGACCACAAGTCACGTCACTCATTGTGGTTGCTGGAAAGCCGAACCGTTACACAAGCTGATAACAACCACCCAAAACACAGATAGGACCACAAGTCACGTCTCTCATCGTCGCTGTTGGAAAGCCGAACCGTTACACAAGCTGATAACAACCACCCAAAACACAGAAAGGACCACAAGTCACGTCACTCATCGTCGCTGTTGGAAAGCCGAACCGTTACACAAGCTGATAACAACCACCCAAAACACAGAAAGGACCACAAGTCACGTCACTCATCGTCGCTGTTGGAAAGCCGAACCGTTACACAAGCGGATAACAACCACCCAAAACACAGAAAGGACCACAAGTCACGTCACTCATTGTCGCTGTTGGAAAGCCGAACCGTTACACAAGCTGATAACAACCACCCAAAACACAGAAAGGACCACAAGTCACGTCACTCATCGTCGCTGTTGGAAAGCCGAACCGTTACACAAGCTGATAACAACCACCCAAAACACAGAAAGGACCACAAGTCACGTCACTCATCGTCGCTGTTGGAAAGCCGAACCGTTACACAAGCTGATAACAACCACCCAAAACACAGAAAGGACCACAAGTCACGTCACTCATCGTCGCTGTTGGAAAGCCGAACCGTTACACAAGCTGATAACAACCACCCAAAACACAGAAAGGACCACAAGTCACGTCACTCATCGTCGCTGTTGGAAAGCCGAACCGTTACACAAGCTGATAACAACCACCCCAAACACAGAAAGGACCACAAGTCACGTCACTCATCGTCGCTGTTGGAAAGCCGAACCGTTACACAAGCTGATAACAACCACCCAAAACACAGAAAGGACCACAAGTCACGTCACTCATCGTCGCTGTTGGAAATCCGAACCGTTACACAAGCTGATAACAACCACCCAAAACACAGAAAGGACCACAAGTCACGTCACTCATCGTCGCTGTTGGAAAGCCGAACCGTTACACAAGCTGATAACAACCACCAAAAACACAGAAAGGACCACAAGTCACGTCACTCATCGTCGCTGTTGGAAAGCCGAACCGTTACACAAGCTGATAACAACCACCCAAAACACAGAAAGGACCACAAGTCACGTCACTCATCGTCGCTGTTGGAAAGCCGAACCGTTACACAAGCTGATAACAACCACCCAAAACACAGAATGGACCACAAGTCACGTCACTCATCGTCGCTGTTGGAAAGCCGAACCGTTACACAAGCTGATAACAACCACCCAAAACACAGAAAGGACCACAAGTCACGTCACTCATCGTCGCTGTTGGAAAGCCGAACCGTTACACAAGCTGATAACAACCACCCAAAACACAGAAAGGACCACAAGTCGCGTCACTCGTCGTCGCTGTTGGAAAGGCGAACCGTTACACAAGCTGATAACAACCACCCAAAACACAGAAAGGACCACAAGTCACGTCACTCATTGTGGTTGCTGGAAAGCCGAACCGTTACACAAGCGGATAACAACCACCCAAAACACAGAAAGGACCACAAGTCACGTCACTCATCGTCGCTGTTGTAAAGCCGAACCGTTGCACAAGCTGATAACAACCATCCAAAACACAGAAAGGACCACAAGTCACGTCACTCATCGTCGCTGTTGGAAAGCCGAACCGTTACACAAGCTGATAACAACCACCCAAAACACAGAAAGGACCACAAGTCACGTCACTCATTGTGGTTGCTGGAAAGCCGAACCGTTACACAAGCTGATAACAACCACCCAAAACACAGAAAGGACCACAAGTCACGTCACTCATTGTGGTTGCTGGAAAGCCGAACCGTTACACAAGCTGATAACAACCACCCAAAACACAGAAAGGACCACAAGTCACGTCACACATCGTCGCTGTTGGAAAGCCGAACCGTTACACAAGCTGATAACAACCACCCAAAACACAGAAAGGACCACAAGTCACGTCACTCATCGTCGCTGTTGGAAAGCCGAACCGTTACACAAGCTGATAACAACCACCCAAAACACAGAAAGGACCACAAGTCACGTCACTCATCGTCGCTGTTGGAAAGCCGAACCGTTACACAAGCTGATAACAACCACCCAAAACACAGAAAGGACCTCAAGTCACGTCACTCGTCGTCGCTGTTGGAAAGCCGAACCGTTACACAAGCTGATAACAACCACCCAAAACACAGAAAGGACCACAAGTCACGTCACTCATTGTGGTTGCTGGAAAGCCGAACCGTTACACAAGCGGATAACAACCACCCAAAACACAGAAAGGACCACAAGTCACGTCACTCATTGTGGTTGCTGGAAAGCCGAACCGTTACCCAAGCGGATAACAACCACCCAAAACACAGAAAGGACCACAAGTCACGTCACTCATCGTCGCTGTTGGAAAGCCGAACCGTTACACAAGCTGATAACAACCACCCAAAACACAGAAAGGACCACAAGTCACGTCACTCATCGTCGCTGTTGGAAAGCCGAACCGTTACACAAGCTGATAACAACCACCCAAAACACAGAAAGGACCACAAGTCACGTCACTCATCGTCGCTGTTGGAAAGCCGAACCGTTACACAAGCTGATAACAACCACCCAAAACACAGAAAGGACCACAAGTCGCGTCACTCATCGTCGCTGTTGGAATGCCGAACCGTTACACAAGCTGATAACAACCACCCAAAACACAGAAAGGACCACAAGTCACGTCACTCATCGTCGCTGTTGGAAAGCCGAACCGTTACACAAGCTGATAACAACCACCCAAAACACAGAAAGGACCACAAGTCACGTCACTCATTGTGGTTGCTGGAAAGCCGAACCGTTACACAAGCTGATAACAACCACCCAAAACACAGAAAGGACCACAAGTCACGTCACTCATTGTGGTTGCTGGAAAGCCGAACCGTTACACAAGCTGATAACAACCACCCAAAACACAGAAAGGACCACAAGTCACGTCACTCATCGTCGCTGTTGGAAAGCCGAACCGTTACACAAGCTGATAACAACCACCCAAAACACAGAAAGGACCACAAGTCACGTCACTCATCGTCGCTGTTGGAAAGCCGAACCGTTACACAAGCTGATAACAACCACCCAAAACACAGAAAGGACCACAAGTCACGTCAATCATTGTGGTTGCTGGAAAGCCGAACCGTTACACGAGCTGATAACAACCACCCAAAACACAGAAAGGACCACAAGTCACGTCACTCATCGTCGCTGTTGGAAAGCCGAACCGTTACACAAGCTGATAACAACCACCCAAAACACAGAAAGGACCACAAGTCACGTCACTCATTGTCGCTGTTGGAAAGCCGAACCGTTACACAAGCTGATAACAACCACCAAAAACACAGAAAGGACCACAAGTCACGTCACTCATCGTCGCTGTTGGAAAGCCGAACCGTTACACAAGCTGATAACAACCACCCAAAACACAGAAAGGACCACAAGTCGCGTCACTCATCGTCGCCGTTGGAATGCCGAACCGTTACACAAGCTGATAACAACCACCCAAAACGCAGAAAGGACCACAAGTCATGTCACTCATCGTCGCTGTTGGAAAGCCGAACCGTTACACAAGCTGATAACAACCACCCAAAACACAGAAAGGACCACAAGTCACGTCACTCATCGTCGCTGTTGGAAAGCCGAACCGTTACCAAGCTGATAACAACCACCCAAAACACAGAAAGGACAACAAGTCACGTCACTCATCGTCGCTGTTGGAAAGCCGAACCGTTACACAAGCTGATAACAACCACCCAAAACACAGAAAGGACCACAAGTCGCGTCACTCATCGTCGCTGTTGGAATGCCGAACCGTTACACAAGCTGATAACAACCACCCAAAACACAGAAAGGACCACAAGTCACGTCACTCATCGTCGCTGTTGGAAAGCCGAACCGTTACACAAGCTGATAACAACCACCCAAAACACAGAAAGGACCACAAGTCACGTCACTCATCGTCGCTGTTGGAAAGCCGAACCGTTACACAAGCTGATAACAACCACCCAAAACACAGAAAGGACCACAAGTCACGTCACTCATCGTCGCTGTTGGAAAGCCGAACCGTTACACAAGCTGATAACAACCACCCAAAACACAGAAAGGACCACAAGTCACGTCACTCATCGTCGCTGTTGGAAAGCCGAACCGTTACACAAGCTGATAACAACCACCCAAAACACAGAAAGGACCACAAGTCACGTCACTCATCGTCGCTGTTGGAAAGCCGAACCGTTACACAAGCTGATAACAACCACCCAAAACACAGAAAGGACCACAAGTCACGTCACTCGTCGTCGCTGTTGGAAAGCCGAACCGTTACACAAGCTGATAACAACCACCCAAAACACAGAAAGGACCACAAGTCACGTCACTCATTGTGGTTGCTGGAAAGCCGAACCGTTACACAAGCTGATAACAACCACCCAAAACACAGATAGGACCACAAGTCACGTCACTCATCGTCGCTGTTGGAAAGCCGAACCGTTACACAAGCTGATAACAACCACCCAAAACACAGAAAGGACCACAAGTCACGTCACTCATCGTCGCTGTTGGAAAGCCGAACCGTTACACAAGCTGATAACAACCACCCAAAACACAGAAAGGACCACAAGTCACGTCACTCATCGTCGCTGTTGGAAAGCCGAACCGTTACACAAGCGGATAACAACCACCCAAAACACAGAAAGGACCACAAGTCACGTCACTCATTGTCGCTGTTGGAAAGCCGAACCGTTACACAAGCTGATAACAACCACCCAAAACACAGAAAGGACCACAAGTCACGTCACTCATCGTCGCTGTTGGAAAGCCGAACCGTTACACAAGCTGATAACAACCACCCAAAACACAGAAAGGACCACAAGTCACGTCACTCATCGTCGCTGTTGGAAAGCCGAACCGTTACACAAGCTGATAACAACCACCCAAAACACAGAAAGGACCACAAGTCACGTCACTCATCGTCGCTGTTGGAAAGCCGAACCGTTACACAAGCTGATAACAACCACCCAAAACACAGAAAGGACCACAAGTCACGTCACTCATCGTCGCTGTTGGAAAGCCGAACCGTTACACAAGCTGATAACAACCACCCCAAACACAGAAAGGACCACAAGTCACGTCACTCATCGTCGCTGTTGGAAAGCCGAACCGTTACACAAGCTGATAACAACCACCCAAAACACAGAAAGGACCACAAGTCACGTCACTCATCGTCGCTGTTGGAAATCCGAACCGTTACACAAGCTGATAACAACCACCCAAAACACAGAAAGGACCACAAGTCACGTCACTCATCGTCGCTGTTGGAAAGCCGAACCGTTACACAAGCTGATAACAAGCACCCAAAACACAGAAAGGACCACAAGTCACGTCACTCATCGTCGCTGTTGGAAAGCCGAACCGTTACACAAGCTGATAACAACCACCCAAAACACAGAAAGGACCACAAGTCGCGTCACTCATCGTCGCTGTTGGAATGCCGAACCGTTACACAAGCTGATAACAACCACCCAAAACACAGAAAGGACCACAAGTCACGTCACTCATCGTCGCTGTTGGAAAGCCGAACCGTTACACAAGCTGATAACAACCACCCAAAACACAGAAAGGACCACAAGTCACGTCACTCATCGTCGCTGTTGGAAAGCCGAACCGTTACACAAGCTGATAACAACCACCAAAAACACAGAAAGGACCACAAGTCACGTCACTCATCGTCGCTGTTGGAAAGCCGAACCGTTACACAAGCTGATAACAACCACCCAAAACACAGAAAGGACCACAAGTCACGTCACTCATCGTCGCTGTTGGAAAGCCGAACCGTTACACAAGCTGATAACAACCACCCAAAACACAGAATGGACCACAAGTCACGTCACTCATCGTCGCTGTTGGAAAGCCGAACCGTTACACAAGCTGATAACAACCACCCAAAACACAGAAAGGACCACAAGTCACGTCACTCATCGTCGCTGTTGGAAAGCCGAACCGTTACACAAGCTGATAACAACCACCCAAAACACAGAAAGGACCACAAGTCGCGTCACTCGTCGTCGCTGTTGGAAAGGCGAACCGTTACACAAGCTGATAACAACCACCCAAAACACAGAAAGGACCACAAGTCACGTCACTCATTGTGGTTGCTGGAAAGCCGAACCGTTACACAAGCGGATAACAACCACCCAAAACACAGAAAGGACCACAAGTCACGTCACTCATCGTCGCTGTTGTAAAGCCGAACCGTTGCACAAGCTGATAACAACCATCCAAAACACAGAAAGGACCACAAGTCACGTCACTCATCGTCGCTGTTGGAAAGCCGAACCGTTACACAAGCTGATAACAACCACCCAAAACACAGAAAGGACCACAAGTCACGTCACTCATTGTGGTTGCTGGAAAGCCGAACCGTTACACAAGCTGATAACAACCACCCAAAACACAGAAAGGACCACAAGTCACGTCACTCATTGTGGTTGCTGGAAAGCCGAACCGTTACACAAGCTGATAACAACCACCCAAAACACAGAAAGGACCACAAGTCACGTCACTCAACGTCGCTGTTCGAAAGCCGAACCGTTACACAAGCTGATAACAACCACCCAAAACACAGAAAGGACCACAAGTCACGTCACTCATCGTCGCTGTTGGAAAGCCGAACCGTTACACAAGCTGATAACAACCACCCAAAACACAGAAAGGACCACAAGTCACGTCACTCATTGTGGTTGCTGGAAAGCCGAACCGCTACACAAGCTGATAACAACCACCCAAAACACAGAAAGGACCACAAGTCACGTCACTCATCGTCGCTGTTGGAAAGCCGAACCGTTACACAAGCTGATAACAACCACCCAAAACACAGAAAGGACCACAAGTCACGTCACTCATCGTCGCTGTTGGAAAGCCGAACCGTTACACAAGCTGATAACAACCACCCAAAACACAGAAAGGACCACAAGTCACGTCACACATCGTCGCTGTTGGAAAGCCGAACCGTTACACAAGCTGATAACAACCACCCAAAACACAGAAAGGACCACAAGTCACGTCACTCATCGTCGCTGTTGGAAAGCCGAACCGTTACACAAGCTGATAACAACCACCCAAAACACAGAAAGGACCACAAGTCACGTCACTCATCGTCGCTGTTGGAAAGCCGAACCGTTACACAAGCTGATAACAACCACCCAAAACACAGAAAGGACCTCAAGTCACGTCACTCGTCGTCGCTGTTGGAAAGCCGAACCGTTACACAAGCTGATAACAACCACCCAAAACACAGAAAGGACCACAAGTCACGTCACTCATTGTGGTTGCTGGAAAGCCGAACCGTTACACAAGCGGATAACAACCACCCAAAACACAGAAAGGACCACAAGTCACGTCACTCATTGTGGTTGCTGGAAAGCCGAACCGTTACCCAAGCGGATAACAACCACCCAAAACACAGAAAGGACCACAAGTCACGTCACTCATCGTCGCTGTTGGAAAGCCGAACCGTTACACAAGCTGATAACAACCACCCAAAACACAGAAAGGACCACAAGTCACGTCACTCATCGTCGCTGTTGGAAAGCCGAACCGTTACACAAGCTGATAACAACCACCCAAAACACAGAAAGGACCACAAGTCACGTCACTCATCGTCGCTGTTGGAAAGCCGAACCGTTACACAAGCTGATAACAACCACCCAAAACACAGAAAGGACCACAAGTCACGTCACTCATCGTCGCTGTTGGAAAGCCGAACCGTTACACAAGCTGATAACAACCACCCAAAACACAGAAAGGACCACAAGTCGCGTCACTCATCGTCGCTGTTGGAATGCCGAACCGTTACACAAGCTGATAACAACCACCCAAAACACAGAAAGGACTACAAGTCACGTCACTCATCGTCGCTGTTGGAAAGCCGAACCGTTACACAAGCTGATAACAACCACCCAAAACACAGAAAGGACCACAAGTCACGTCACTCATTGTGGTTGCTGGAAAGCCGAACCGTTACACAAGCTGATAACAACCACCCAAAACACAGAAAGGACCACAAGTCACGTCACTCATTGTGGTTGCTGGAAAGCCGAACCGTTACACAAGCTGATAACAACCACCCAAAACACAGAAAGGACCACAAGTCACGTCACTCATCGTCGCTGTTGGAAAGCCGAACCGTTACACAAGCTGATAACAACCACCCAAAACACAGAAAGGACCACAAGTCACGTCACTCATCGTCGCTGTTGGAAAGCCGAACCGTTACACAAGCTGATAACAACCACCCAAAACACAGAAAGGACCACAAGTCACGTCAATCATTGTGGTTGCTGGAAAGCCGAACCGTTACACGAGCTGATAACAACCACCCAAAACACAGAAAGGACCACAAGTCACGTCACTCATCGTCGCTGTTGGAAAGCCGAACCGTTACACAAGCTGATAACAACCACCCAAAACACAGAAAGGACCACAAGTCACGTCACTCATTGTCGCTGTTGGAAAGCCGAACCGTTACACAAGCTGATAACAACCACCAAAAACACAGAAAGGACCACAAGTCACGTCACTCATCGTCGCTGTTGGAAAGCCGAACCGTTACACAAGCTGATAACAACCACCCAAAACACAGAAAGGACCACAAGTCGCGTCACTCATCGTCGCCGTTGGAATGCCGAACCGTTACACAAGCTGATAACAACCACCCAAAACGCAGAAAGGACCACAAGTCATGTCACTCATCGTCGCTGTTGGAAAGCCGAACCGTTACACAAGCTGATAACAACCACCCAAAACACAGAAAGGACCACAAGTCACGTCACTCATCGTCGCTGTTGGAAAGCCGAACCGTTACCAAGCTGATAACAACCACCCAAAACACAGAAAGGACCACAAGTCACGTCACTCATCGTCGCTGTTGGAAAGCCGAACCGTTACACAAGCTGATAACAACCACCCAAAACACAGAAAGGACCACAAGTCACGTCACTCATTGTGGTTGCTGGAAAGCCAAACCGTTACACAAGCGGATAACAACCACCCAAAACACAGAAAGGACCACAAGTCACGTCACTCATCGTCGCTGTTGGAAAGCCGAACCGTTACACAAGCTGATAACAACCACCCTAAACACAGAAAGGACCACAAGTCACGTCACTCATCGTCGCTGTTGGAAAGCCGAACCGTTACACAAGCTGATAACAACCACCCAAAACACAGAAAGGACCACAAGTCACGTCACTCATCGTCGCTGTTGGAAAGCCGAACCGTTACACAAGCTGATAACAACCACCCAAAACACAGAAAGGACCACAAGTCACGTCACTCATCATCGCAGTTGGAAAGCCGAACCGTTACACAAGCTGATAACAACCACCCAAAACACAGAAAGGACCACAAGTCACGTCACTCATCGTCGCTGTTGGAAAGCCGAACCGTTACACAAGCTGATAACAACCACCCAAAACACAGAAAGGACCACAAGTCACGTCACTCATCGTCGCTGTTGGAAAGCCGAACCGTTACACAAGCTGATAACAACCACCCAAAACACAGAAAGGACCACAAGTCACGTCACTCATCGTCACTGTTGGAAAGCCGAACCGTTACACAAGCTGATAACAACCACCCAAAACACAGAAAGGACCACAAGTCACGTCACTCATCGTCGCTGTTGGAAAGCCGAACCGTTACACAAGCTGATAACAACCACCCAAAACACAGAAAGGTCCACAAGTCACGTCACTCGTCGTCGCTGTTGGAAAGCCGAACCGTTACACAAGCTGATAACAACCACCCAAAACACAGAAAGAACCACAAGTCACGTCACTCATTGTGGTTGCTGGAAAGCCGAACCGTTACACAAGCGGATAACAACCACCCAAAACACAGAAAGGACCACAAGTCACGTCACTCATTGTCGCTGTTGGAAAGCCGAACCGTTACACAAGCTGATAACAACCACCAAAAACACAGAAAGGACCACAAGTCACGTCACTCATCGTCGCTGTTGGAAAGCCGAACCGTTACACAAGCTGATAACAACCACCCAAAACACAGAAAGGACCACAAGTCGCGTCACTCATCGTCGCCGTTGGAATGCCGAACCGTTACACAAGCTGATAACAACCACCCAAAACGCAGAAAGGACCACAAGTCATGTCACTCATCGTCGCTGTTGGAAAGCCGAACCGTTACACAAGCTGATAACAACCACCCAAAACACAGAAAGGACCACAAGTCACGTCACTCATCGTCGCTGTTGGAAAGCCGAACCGTTACCAAGCTGATAACAACCACCCAAAACACAGAAAGGACCACAAGTCACGTCACTCATCGTCGCTGTTGGAAAGCCGAACCGTTACACAAGCTGATAACAACCACCCAAAACACAGAAAGGACCACAAGTCACGTCACTCATTGTGGTTGCTGGAAAGCCAAACCGTTACACAAGCGGATAACAACCACCCAAAACACAGAAAGGACCACAAGTCACGTCACTCATCGTCGCTGTTGGAAAGCCGAACCGTTACACAAGCTGATAACAACCACCCAAAAACACAGAAAGGACCACAAGTCACGTCACTCATCGTCGCTGTTGGAAAGCCGAACCGTTACACAAGCTGATAACAACCACCCAAAACACAGAAAGGACCACAAGTCACGTCACTCATCGTCGCTGTTGGAAAGCCGAACCGTTACACAAGCTGATAACAACCACCCAAAACACAGAAAGGACCACAAGTCACGTCACTCATCATCGCAGTTGGAAAGCCGAACCGTTACACAAGCTGATAACAACCACCCAAAACACAGAAAGGACCACAAGTCACGTCACTCATCGTCGCTGTTGGAAAGCCGAACCGTTACACAAGCTGATAACAACCACCCAAAACACAGAAAGGACCACAAGTCACGTCACTCATCGTCGCTGTTGGAAAGCCGAACCGTTACACAAGCTGATAACAACCACCCAAAACACAGAAAGGACCACAAGTCACGTCACTCATCGTCACTGTTGGAAAGCCGAACTGTTACACAAGCTGATAACAACCACCCAAAACACAGAAAGGACCACAAGTCACGTCACTCATCGTCGCTGTTGGAAAGCCGAACCGTTACACAAGCTGATAACAACCACCCAAAACACAGAAAGGTCCACAAGTCACGTCACTCGTCGTCGCTGTTGGAAAGCCGAACCGTTACACAAGCTGATAACAACCACCCAAAACACAGAAAGAACCACAAGTCACGTCACTCATTGTGGTTGCCGGAAAGCCGAACCGTTACACAAGCGGATAACAACCACCCAAAACACAGAAAGGACCACAAGTCACGTCACTCATCGTCGCTGTTGGAAAGCCGAACCGTTACACAAGCTGATAACAACCACCCAAAACACAGAAAGGACCACAAGTCACGTCACTCATCGTCGCTGTTGGAAAGCCGAACCGTTACACAAGCTGATAACAACCACCCAAAACACAGAAAGGACCACAAGTCACGTCACTCATCGTCGCTGTTGGAAAGCCGAACCGTTACACAAGCTGATAACAACCACCCAAAACACAGAAAGGACCACAAGTCACGTCACTCATCATCGCAGTTGGAAAGCCGAACCGTTACACAAGCTGATAACAACCACCCAAAACACAGAAAGGACCACAAGTCACGTCACTCATCGTCGCTGTTGGAAAGCCGAACAGTTACACAAGCTGATAACAACCACCCAAAACACAGAAAGGACCACAAGTCACGTCACTCATCGTCGCTGTTGGAAAGCCGAACCGTTACACAAGCTGATAACAACCACCCAAAACACAGAAAGGACCACAAGTCACGTCACTCATCGTCGCTGTTGGAAAGCCGAACCGTTACACAAGCTGATAACAACCACCCAAAACACAGAAAGGACCACAAGTCACGTCACTCATCGTCGCTGTTGGAAAGCCGAACCGTTACACAAGCTGATAACAACCACCCAAAACACAGAAAGGACCACAAGTCACGTCACTCGTCGTCGCTGTTGGAAAGCCGAACCGTTACACAAGCTGATAACAACCACCCAAAACACAGAAAGAACCACAAGTCACGTCACTCATTGTGGTTGCTGGAAAGCCGAACCGTTACACAAGCGGATAACAACCACCCAAAACATAGAAAGGACCACAAGTCACGTCACTCATCGTCGCTGTTGGAAAGCCAAACCGTTACACAAGCTGATAACAACCACCCAAAACACAGAAAGGACCACAAGTCACGTCACTCATCGTCGCTGTTGGAAAGCCGAACCGTTACACAAGCTGATAACAACCACCCAAAACACAGAAAGGACCACAAGTCACGTCACTCATCGTCGCTGTTGGAAAGCCGAACCGTTACACAAGCTGATAACAACCACCCAAAACACAGAAAGGACCACAAGTCACGTCACTCATCGTCGCAGTTGGAAAGCCGAACCGTTACACAAGCTGATAACAACCACCCAAAACACAGAAAGGACCACAAGTCACGTCACTCATCGTCGCTGTTGGAAAGCCGAACCGTTACACAAGCTGATAACAACCACCCAAAACACAGAAAGGACCACAAGTCGCGTCACTCATCGTCGCTGTTGGAATGCCGAACCGTTACACAAGCTGATAACAACCACCCAAAACACAGAAAGGACCACAAGTCACGTCACTCATCGTCGCTGTTGGAAAGCCGAACCGTTACACAAGCTGATAACAACCACCCAAAACACAGAAAGGACCACAAGTCACGTCACTCATTGTGGTTGCTGGAAAGCCGAACCGTTACACAAGCTGATAACAACCACCCAAAACACAGAAAGGACCACAAGTCACGTCACTCATCGTCGCTGTTGGAAAGCCGAACCGTTACACAAGCTGATAACAACCACCCCAAACACAGAAAGGACCACAAGTCACGTCACTCATCGTCGCTGTTGGAAAGCCGAACCGTTACACAAGCTGATAACAACCACCCAAAACACAGAAAGGACCACAAGTCACGTCACTCATCGTCGCTGTTGGAAAGCCGAACCGTTACACAAGCTGATAACAACCACCCAAAACACAGAAAGGACCACAAGTAACGTCACTCATCGTCGCTGTTGGAAAGCCGAACCGTAACACAAGCTGATAACAACCACCCAAAACACAGATAGGACCACAAGTCACGTCACTCATCGTCGCTGTTGGAAAGCCGAACCGTTACACAAGCTGATAACAACCACCCAAAACACAGAAAGGACCAAAAGTCACGTCACTCATCGTCGCTGTTGGAAAGCCGAACCATTACACAAGCTGATAACAACCACCCAAAACACAGAAAGGACCACAAGTCACGTCACTCATCGTCGCTGTTGGAAAGCCGAACCGTTACACAAGCTGATAACAACCACCCAAAACACAGAAAGGACCACAAGTCACGTCACTCGTCGTCGCTGTTGGAAAGCCGAACCGTTACACAAGCTGATAACAACCACCCAAAACACAGAAAGGACCACAAGTCACGTCACTCATTGTGGTTGCTGGAAAGCCGAACCGTTACACAAGCGGATAACAACCACCCAAAACACAGAAAGGACCACAAGTCACGTCACTCATCGTCGCTGTTGGAAAGCCGAACCGTTACACAAGCTGATAACAACCACCCAAAACACAGGAAGGACCACAAGTCACGTCACTCATCGTCGCTGTTGGAAAGCCGAACCGTTACACAAGCTGATAACAACCACCCAAAACACAGAATGGACCACAAGTCACGTCACTCATCGTCGCTGTTGGAAAGCCGAACCGTTACACAAGCTGTTAACAACCACCCAAAACACAGAAAGGACCACAAGTCACGTCACTCATCGTCGCTGTTGGAAAGCCGAACCGTTACACAAGCTGATAACAACCACCCAAAACACAGGATGGACCACAAGTCACGTCACTCATCGTCGCTGTTGGAAAGCCGAACCGTTACACAAGCTGATAACAACCACCCAAAACACAGAAAGGACCACAAGTCACGTCACTCATCGTCGCTGTTGGAAAGCCGAACCGTTACACAAGCTGATAACAACCACCCAAAACACAGAAAGGACCACAAGTCACGTCACTCATTGTGGTTGCTGGAAAGCCGAACCGTTACACAAGCGGATAACAACCACCCAAAACACAGAAAGGACCACAAGTCACGTCACTCATCGTCGCTGTTGGAAAGCCGAACCGTTACACAAGCTGATAACAACCACCCAAAACACAGAAAGGACCACAAGTCACGTCACTCATCGTCGGTGTTGGAAAGCCGAACCGTTACACAAGCTGATAACAACCACCCAAAAGACAGAAAGGACCATAAGTCACGTCACTCATCGTCGCTGTTGGAAAGCCGAACCGTTACACAAGCTGATAACAACCACCCAAAACACAGAAAGGACCACAAGTCACGTCACTCATCGTCGCTGTTGGAAAGCCGAACCGTTACACAAGCTGATAACAACCACCCAAAACACAGAAAGGACCACAAGTCGCGTCACTCATCGTCGCTGTTGGAATGCCGAACCGTTACACAAGCTGATAACAACCACCCAAAACACAGAAAGGACCACAAGTCACGTCACTCATCGTCGCTGTTGGAAAGCCGAACCGTTACACAAGCTGATAACAACCACCCAAAACACAGAAAGGACCACAAGTCACGTCACTCATTGTGGTTGCTGGAAAGCCGAACCGTTACACAAGCTGATAACAACCACCCAAAACACAGAAAGGACCACAAGTCACGTCACTCATCGTCGCTGTTGGAAAGCCGAACCGTTACACAAGCTGATAACAACCACCCAAAACACAGAAAGGACCACAAGTCACGTCACTCATCGTCGCAGTTGGAAAGCCGAACCGTTACACAAGCTGATAACAACCACCCAAAACACAGAAAGGACCACAAGTCACGTCACTCATCGTCGCTGTTGGAAAGCCGAACCGTTACACAAGCTGATAACAACCACCCAAAACACAGAAAGGACCACAAGTCGCGTCACTCATCGTCGCTGTTTAAATGCCGAACCGTTACACAAGCTGATAACAACCACCCAAAACACAGAAAGGACCACAAGTCACGTCACTCATCGTCGCTGTTGGAAAGCCGAACCGTTACACAAGCTGATAACAACCACCCAAAACACAGAAAGGACCACAAGTCACGTCACTCATTGTGGTTGCTGGAAAGCCGAACCGTTACACAAGCTGATAACAACCACCCAAAACACAGAAAGGACCACAAGTCACGTCACTCATTGTGGTTGCTGGAAAGCCGAACCGTTACACAAGCTGATAACAACCACCCAAAACACAGAAAGGACCACAAGTCACGTCACTCATCGTCGCTGTTGGAAAGCCGAACCGTTACACAAGCTGATAACAACCACCCAAAACACAGAAAGGACCACAAGTCACGTCACTCATCGTCGCTGTTGGAAAGCCGAACCGTTACACAAGCTGATAACAACCACCCAAAACACAGAAAGGACCACAAGTCACGTCACTCATCGTCGCTGTTGGAAAGCCGAACCGTTACACAAGCTGATAACAACCACCCAAAACACAGAAAGGACCACAAGTCGCGTCACTCATCGTCGCTGTTGGAATGCCGAACCGTTACACAAGCTGATAACAACCACCCAAAACACAGAAAGGACCACAAGTCACGTCACTCATCGTCGCTGTTGGAAAGCCGAACCGTTACACAAGCTGATAACAACCACCCAAAACACAGAAAGGACCACAAGTCACGTCACTCATCGTCGCTGTTGGAAAGCCGAACCGTTACACAAGCTGATAACAACCACCCAAAACACAGAAAGGACCACAAGTCACGTCACTCATCGTCGCTGTTGGAAAGCCGAACCGTTACACAAGCTGATAACAACCACCCAAAAGACAGAAAGGACCACAAGTCACGTCACTCATCGTCGCAGTTGGAAAGCCGAACCGTTACACAAGCTGATAACAACCACCCAAAACACAGAAAGGACCACAAGTCACGTCACTCATCGTCGCTGTTGGAAAGCCAAACCGTTACACAAGCTGATAACAACCACCCAAAACACAGAATGGACCACAAGTCACGTCAATCATCGTCGCTGTTGGAATGCCGAACCGTTACACAAGCTGATAACAACCACCCAAAACACAGAAAGGACCACAAGTCACGTCACTCATCGTCGCTGTTGGAAAGCCGAACCGTTACACAAGCTGATAACAACCACCCAAAACACAGAAAGGACCACAAGTCACGTCACTCATCGTCGCTGTTGGAAAGCCGAACCGTTACACAGGCTGATAACAACCACCCAAAACACAGAAAGGACCACAAGTCACGTCACTCATCGTCGCTGTTGGAAAGCCGAACCGTTACACAAGCTGATAACAACCACCCAAAACACAGAAAAGACCACAAGTCACGTCACTCATCGTCGCTGTTGGAAAGCCGAACCGTTACACAAGCTGATAACAACCACCCAAAACACAGACAGGACCACATGTCATGTCACTCATCGTCGCTGTTGGAAAGCCGAACCGTTACACAAGCTGATAACAACCACCCAAAACACAGAAAGGACCACAAGTAACGTCACTCATCGTCGCTGTTGGAAAGCCGAACCGTTACACAAGCTGATAACAACCACCCAAAACACAGATAGGACCACAAGTCACGTCACTCATCGTCGCTGTTGGAAAGCCGAACCGTTACACAAGCTGATAACAACCACCCAAAACACAGAAAGGACCACAAGTCACGTCACTCATCGTCGCTGTTGGAAAGCCGAACCGTTACACAAGCTGATAACAACCACCCAAAACACAGAAAGGACCACAAGTCACGTCACTCATCGTCGCTGTTGGAAAGCCGAACCGTTACACAAGCTGATAACAACCACCCAAAACACAGAAAGGACCACAAGTCACGTCACTCGTCGTCGCTGTTGGAAAGCCGAACCGTTACACAAGCTGATAACAACCACCCAAAACACAGAAAGGACCACAAGTCACGTCACTCATTGTGGTTGCTGGAAAGCCGAACCGTTACACAAGCGGATAACAACCACCCAAAACACAGAAAGGACCACAAGTCACGTCACTCATCGTCGCTGTTGGAAAGCCGAACCATTACACAAGCTGATAACAATCACCCAAAACACAGAAAGGACCACAAGTCACGTCACTCATCGTCGCTGTTGGAAAGCCGAACCGTTACACAAGCTGATAACAACCACCCAAAAGACAGAATGGACCACAAGTCACGTCACTCATCGTCGCTGTTGGAAAGCCGAACCGTTACACAAGCTGATAACAACCACCCAAAACACAGAAAGGACCACAAGTCACGTCACTCATCGTCGCTGTTGGAAAGCCGAACCGTTACACAAGCTGATAACAACCACCCAAAACACAGAAAGGACCACAAGTCACGTCACTCATCGTCGCTGTTGGAAAGCCGAACCGTTACACAAGCTGATAACAACCACCCAAAACACAGAAAGGACCACAAGTCACGTCACTCATCGTCGCTGTTGGAAAGCCGAACCGTTACACAAGCTGATAACAACCACCCAAAACACAGAAAGGACCACAAGTCACGTCACTCATTGTGGTTGCTGGAAAGCCGAACCGTTACCCAAGCGGATAACAACCACCCAAAACACAGAAAGGACCACAAGTCACGTCACTCATCGTCGCTGTTGGAAAGCCGAACCGTTACACAAGCTGATAACAACCACCCAAAACACAGAAAGGACCACAAGTCACGTCACTCATCGTCGGTGTTGGAAAGCCGAACCGTTACACAAGCTGATAACAACCACCCAAAAGACAGAAAGGACCACAAGTCACGTCACTCATCGTCGCTGTTGGAAAGCCGAACCGTTACACAAGCTGATAACAACCACCCAAAACACAGAAAGGACCACAAGTCACGTCACTCATCGTCGCTGTTGGAAAGCCGAACCGTTACACAAGCTGATAACAACCACCCAAAACACAGAAAGGACCACAAGTCGCGTCACTCATCGTCGCTGTTGGAATGCCGAACCGTTACACAAGCTGATAACAACCACCCAAAACACAGAAAGGACCACAAGTCACGTCACTCATCGTCGCTGTTGGAAAGCCGAACCGTTACACAAGCTGATAACAATCACCCAAAACACAGAAAGGACCACAAGTCACGTCACTCATCGTCGCTGTTGAAAAGCCGAACCGTTACACAAGCTGATAACAACCACCAAAAACACAGAAAGGACCACAAGTCGCGTCACTCATCGTCGCTGTTGGAATGCCGAACCGTTACACAAGCTGATAACAACCACCCAAAACACAGAAAGGACCACAAGTCACGTCACTCATCGTCGCTGTTGGAAAGCCGAACCGTTACACAAGCTGATAACAACCACCCAAAACACAGAAAGGACCACAAGTCACGTCACTCATCGTCGCAGTTGGAAAGCCGAACCGTTACACAAGCTGATAACAACCACCCAAAACACAGAAAGGACCACAAGTCACGTCACTCATCGTCGCTGTTGGAAAGCCGAACCGTTACACAAGCTGATAACAACCACCCAAAACACAGAAAGGACCACAAGTCACGTCACTCATCGTCGCTGTTGGAAAGCCGAACCGTTACACAAGCTGATAACAACCACCCAAAACACAGAAAGGACCACAAGTCACGTCACTCATTGTGGTTGCTGGAAAGCCGAACCGTTACACAAGCTGATAACAACCACCCAAAACACAGAAAGGACCACAAGTCACGTCACTCATCGTCGCTGTTGGAAAGCCGAACCGTTACACAAGCTGATAACAACCACCCAAAACACAGAAAGGACCACAAGTCACGTCACTCATCGTCGCTGTTGGAAAGCCGAACCGTTACACAAGCTGATAACAACCACCCAAAACACAGAAAGGACCACAAGTCACGTCACTCATTGTGGTTGCTGGAAAGCCGAACCGTTACACAAGCTGATAACAACCACCCAAAACACAGAAAGGACCACAAGTCACGTCACTCATCGTCGCTGTTGGAAAGCCGAACCGTTACACAAGCTGATAACAACCACCCAAAACACAGAAAGGACCACAAGTCACGTCACTCATCGTCGCTGTTGGAAAGCCGAACCGTTACACAAGCTGATAACAACCACCAAAAACACAGAAAGGACCACAAGTCACGTCACTCATCGTCGCTGTTGGAAAGCCGAACCGTTACACAAGCTGATTACAACCACCCAAAACACAGAAAGGACCACAAGTCACGTCACTCATTGTGGTTGCTGGAAAGCCGAACCGTTACACAAGCTGATAACAACCACCCAAAACACAGAAAGGACCACAAGTCACGTCACTCATTGTGGTTGCTGGAAAGCTGAACCGTTACACAAGCTGATAACAACCACCCAAAACACAGAAAGGACCACAAGTCACGACACTCATCGTCGCTGTTGGAAAGCCGAACCGTTACACAAGCTGATAACAACCACCCAAAACACAGAAAGGACCACAAGTCACGTCACTCATCGTCGCTGTTGGAAAGTCGAACCGTTACACAAGCTGATAACAACCACCCAAAACACAGAAAGGACCACAAGTCACGTCACTCATTGTGGTTGCTGGAAAGCCGAACCGTTACACAAGCTGATAACAACCACCCAAAACACAGAAAGGACCACAAGTCACGTCACTCATCGTCGCTGTTGCAAAGCCGAACCGTTACACAAGCTGATAACAACCACCCAAAACACAGAAAGGACCACAAGTCACGTCACTCGTCGTCGCTGTTGGAAAGCCGAACCGTTACACAAGCTGATAACAACCACCCAAAACACAGAAAGGACCACAAGTCACGTCACTCATCGTCGCTGTTGGAAAGCCGAACCGTTACACAAGCTGATAACAACCACCCAAAACACAGAAAGGTGCAAAAGTCGCGTCACTCATCGTCGCTGTTGGAATGCCGAACCGTTGCACAAGCTGATAACAACCACCCAAAACACAGAAAGGACCACAAGTCACGTCACTCATCGTCGCTGTTGGAAAGCCGAACCGTTACACAAGCTGATAACAACCACCCAAAAGACAGAAAGGACCACAAGTCACGTCACTCATCGTCGCTGTTGGAAAGCCGAACCGTTACACAAGCTGATAACAACCACCCAAAACACAGAAAGGACCACAAGTCACGTCACTCATCGTCGCTGTTGGAAAGCCGAACCGTTACACAAGCTGATAACAACCACCCAAAACACAGAAAGGACCACAAGTCACGTCACTCATCGTCGCTGTTGGAAAGCCGAACCGTTACACAAGCTGATAGCAACCACCCAAAACACAGAAAGGACCACAAGTCACGTCACTCATCGTCGCTGTTGGAAAGCCGAACCGTTACACAAGCTGATAACAACCACCCAAAACACAGAAAGGACCACAAGTCACGTCACTCGTCGTCGCTGTTGGAAAGCCGAACCGTTACACAAGCTGATAACAACCACCCAAATCACAGAAAGGACCACAAGTCACGTCACTCGTCGTCGCTGTTGGAAAGCCGAACCGTTACACAAGCTGATAACAACCACCCAAAACACAGAAAGGACCACAAGTCACGTCACTCGTCGTCGCTGTTGGAAAGCCAAACCGTTACACAAGCTGATAACAACCACCCAAAACACAGAAAGGACCACAAGTCACGTCACTCATTGTGGTTGCTGGAAAGCCGAACCGTTACACAAGCGGATAACAACCACCCAAAACACAGAAAGGACCACAAGTCACGTCACTCATCGTCGCTGTTGGAAAGCCGAACCGTTACACAAGCTGATAACAACCACCCAAAACACAGAAAGGACCACAAGTCACGTCACTCATCGTCGCTGTTGGAAAGCCGAACCGTTACACAAGCTGATAACAACCACCCAAAACACAGAAAGGACCACAAGTCACGTCACTCATCGTCGCAGTTGGAAAGCCGAACCGTTACACAAGCTGATAACAACCACCCAAAACACAGAAAGGACCACAAGTCACGTCACTCATCGTCGCTGTTGGAAAGCCGAACCGTTACACAAGCTGATAACAACCACCCAAAACACAGAAAGGACCACAAGTCACGTCACTCATCGTCGCTGTTGGAAAGCCGAACCGTTACACAAGCTGCTAACAGCCACCCAAAACACAGAAAGGACCACAAGTCACGTCACTCATCGTCGCTGTTGGAAAGCCGAACCGTTACACAAGCTGATAACAACCACCCAAAACACAGAAAGGACCACAAGTCACGTCACTCGTCGTCGCTGTTGGAAAGCCGAACCGTTACACAAGCTGATAACAACCACCCAAAACACAGAAAGGACCACAAGTCACGTCACTCATTGTGGTTGCTGGAAAGCCGAACCGTTACACAAGCGGATAACAACCACCCAAAACACAGAAAGGACCACAAGTCACGTCACTCATCGTCGCTGTTGGAAAGCCGAACCGTTACACAAGCTGATAACAACCACCCAAAACACAGAAAGGACCACAAGTCACGTCACTCATCGTCGCTGTTGGAAAGCCGAACCGTTACACAAGCTGATAACAACCACCCAAAACACAGAAAGGACCACAAGTCACGTCACTCATTGTCGCTGTTGGAAAGCCGAACCGTTACACAAGCTGATAACAACCACCCAAAACACAGAAAGGACCACAAGTCACGTCACTCATCGTCGCAGTTGGAAAGCCGAACCGTTACACAGGGTGATAACAACCACCCAAAACACAGAAAGGACCACAAGTCACGTCACTCATCGTCGCTGTTGGAAAGCCGAACCGTTACACAAGCTGATAACAACCACCCAAAACACAGAAAGCACCACAAGTCACGTCACTCATCGTCGCTGTTGGAATGCCGAACCGTTACACAAGCTGATAACAACCACCCAAAACACAGAAAGGACCACAAGTCACGTCACTCATCGTCGCTGTTGGAAAGCCGAACCGTTACACAAGCTGATAACATCCACCCAAAACACAGAAAGGACCACAAGTCACGTCACTCATCGTCGCTGTTGGAAAGCCGAACCGTTACACAAGCTGATAACAACCACCCAAAACACAGAAAGGACCACAAGTCACGTCACTCATCGTCGCTGTTGGAAAGCCGAACCGTTACACAAGCTGATAACAACCACCCCAAACACAGAAAGGACCACAAGTCACGTCACTCATCGTCGCTGTTGGAAAGCCGAACCGTTACACAAGCTGATAACAACCACCCAAAACACAGAAAGGACCACAAGTCACGTCACTCATCGTCGCTGTTGGAAAGCCGAACCGTTACACAAGCTGATAACAACCACCCAAAACACAGAAAGGACCACAAGTCACGTCACTCATCGTCGCTGTTGGAAAGCCGAACCGTTACACAAGCTGATAACAACCACCCAAAACACAGAAAGGACCACAAGTCACGTCACTCATCGTCGCTGTTGGAAAGCCGAACCGTTACACAAGCTGATAACAACCACCCAAAACACAGAAAGGACCAAAAGTCACGTCACTCATCGTCGCTGTTGGAAAGCCGAACCGTTACACAAGCTGATAACAACCACCCAAAACACAGAAAGGACCACAAGTCACGTCACTCATCGTCGCTGTTGGAAAGCCGAACCGTTACACAAGCTGATAACAACCACCCAAAACACAGAAAGGACCACAAGTCACGTCACTCATCGTCGCTGTTGGAAAGCCGAACCGTTACACAAGCTGATAACAACCATCCAAAACACAGAAAGGACCACAAGTCACGTCACTCATTGTGGTTGCTGGAAAGCCGAACCGTTACACAAGCTGATGACAACCACCCAAAACACAGAAAGGACCACAATTCACGTCACTCATTGTGGTTGCTGGAAAGCCGAACCGTTACACAAGCTGATAACAACCACCCAAAACACAGAAAGGACCACAAGTCACGTCACTCATCGTCGCTGTTGGAAAGCCGAACCGTTACACAAGCTGATAACAACCACCCAAAACACAGAAAGGACCACAAGTCACGTCACTCATCGTCGCTGTTGGAAAGCCGAACCGTTACACAAGCTGATAACAACCACCCAAAACACAGAAAGGACCACAAGTCGCGTCACTCATCGTCGCTGTTGGAATGCCGAACCGTTACACAAGCTGATAACAACCACCCAAAACACAGAAAGGACCACAAGTCACGTCACTCATCGTCGCTGTTGGAAAGCCGAACCGTTACACAAGCTGATAACAACCACCCAAAACACAGAAAGGACCACAAGTCACGTCACTCATCGTCGCTGTTGGAAAGCCGAACCGTTACACAAGCTGATAACAACCACCCAAAACACGGAAAGGACCACAAGTCACGTCACTCATCGTCGCTGTTGGAAAGCCGAACCGTTACACAAGCTGATAACAACCACCCAAAACACAGAAAGGACCACAAGTCACGTCACTCATCGTCGCTGTTGGAAAGCCGAACCGTTACACAAGCTGATAACAACCACCCAAAACACAGAAAGGACCACAAGTCACGTCACTCATCGTCGCTGTTGGAAAGCCGAACCGTTACACAAGCTGATAACAACCACCCAAAACACAGAAAGGACCACAAGTCACGTCACTCATCGTCGCTGTTGGAAAGCCGAACCGTTACACAAGCTGATAACAACCACCCCAAACACAGAAAGGACCACAAGTCACGTCACTCATCGTCGCTGTTGGAAAGCCGAACCGTTACACAAGCTGATAACAACCACCCAAAACAAAGAAAGGACCACAAGTCACGTCACTCATCGTCGCTGTTGGAAAGCCGAACCGTTACACAAGCTGATAACAACCACCCAAAACACAGAAAGGACCACAAGTCACGTCACTCATCGTCGCTGTTGGAAAGCCGAACCGTTACACAAGCTGATAACAACCACCCAAAACACAGAAAGGACCACAAGTCACGTCACTCATCGTCGCTGTTGGAAAGCCGAACCGTTACACAAGCTGATAACAACCACCCAAAACACAGAAAGGACCAAAAGTCACGTCACGCATCGTCGCTGTTGGAAAGCCGAACCGTTACACAAGCTGATAACAACCACCCAAAACACAGAAAGGACCACAAGTCACGTCACTCATCGTCGCTGTTGGAAAGCCGAACCGTTACACAAGCTGATAACAACCACCCAAAACACAGAAAGGACCACAAGTCACGTCACTCATCGTCGCTGTTGGAAAGCCGAACCGTTACACAAGCTGATAACAACCATCCAAAACACAGAAAGGACCACAAGTCACGTCACTCATTGTGGTTGCTGGAAAGCCGAACCGTTACACAAGCTGATGACAACCACCCAAAACACAGAAAGGACCACAATTCACGTCACTCATTGTGGTTGCTGGAAAGCCGAACCGTTACACAAGCTGATAACAACCACCCAAAACACAGAAAGGACCACAAGTCACGTCACTCATCGTCGCTGTTGGAAAGCCGAACCGTTACACAAGCTGATAACAACCACCCAAAACACAGAAAGGACCACAAGTCACGTCACTCATCGTCGCTGTTGGAAAGCCGAACCGTTACACACGCTGATAACAACCACCCAAAACACAGAAAGGACCACAAGTCGCGTCACTCATCGTCGCTGTTGGAATGCCGAACCGTTACACAAGCTGATAACAACCACCCAAAACACAGAAAGGACCACAAGTCACGTCACTCATCGTCGCTGTTGGAAAGCCGAACCGTTACACAAGCTGATAACAACCACCCAAAACACAGAAAGGACCACAAGTCACGTCACTCATCGTCGTTGTTGGAAAGCCGAACCGTTACACAAGCTGATAACAACCACCCAAAACACAGAAAGGACCACAAGTCACGTCACTCATCGTCGCTGTTGGAAAGCCGAACCGTTACACAAGCTGATAACAACCACCCAAAACACAGAAAGGACCACAAGTCACGTCACTCATCGTCGCTGTTGGAAAGCCGAACCGTTACACAAGCTGATAACAACCACCCAAAACACAGAAAGGACCACAAGTCACGTCACTCATTGTGGTTGCTGGAAAGCCGAACCGTTACACAAGCTGATAACAACCACCCAAAACACAGAAAGGACCACAAGTCACGTCACTCATCGTCGCTGTTGGAAAGCCGAACCGTTACACAAGCTGATAACAACCACCCAAAACACAGAAAGGACCACAAGTCACGTCACTCATCGTCGCTGTTGGAAAGCCGAACCGTTACACAAGCTGATAACAACCACCCAAAACACAGAAAGGACCACAAGTCACGTCACTCATCGTCGCTGTTGGAAAGCCGAACCGTTACACAAGCTGATAACAACCACCCAAAACACAGAAAGGACCACAAGTCACGTCACTCATCGTCGCTGTTGGAAAGCCGAACTGTTACACAAGCTGATAACAACCACCCAAAACACAGAAAGGACCACAAGTCACGTCACTCATTGTGGTTACTGGAAAGCCGAACCGTTACACAAGGGGATAACAACCACCCAAAACACAGAAAGGACCACAAGTCACGTCACTCATCGTCGCTGTTGGAAAACCGAACCGTTACACAAGCTGATAACAACCACCCAAAACACAGAAAGGACCACAAGTTCCGTCACACATCGTCGCTGTTGGAAAGCCGAACCGTTACACAAGCTGATAACAACCACCCAAAACACAGAAAGGACCACAAGTCACGTCACTCATCGTCGCTGTTGGAAAGCCGAACCGTTACACAAGCTGATAACAACCACCCAAAACACAGAAAGGACCACAAGTCACGTCACTCATCGTCGCTGTTGGAAAGCCGAACCGTTACACAAGCTGATAACAACCACCCAAAACACAGAAAGGACCACAAGCCACGTCACTCGTCGTCGCTGTTGGAAAGCCGAACCGTTACACAAGCTGATAACAACCACCCAAAACACAGAAAGGACCACAAGTCACGTCACTCATTGTGGTTGCTGGAAAGCCGAACCGTTACACAAGCGGATAACAACCACCCAAAACACAGAAAGGACCACAAGTCACGTCACTCATCGTCGCTGTTGGAAAGCCGAACCGTTACACAAGCTGAAAAACACCCATCCAAAACACAGAAAGGACCACAAGTCACGTCACTCATTGTGGTTGCTGGAAAGCCGAACCGTTACACAAGCTGATAACAACCACCCAAAACACAGAAAGGACCACAAGTCACGTCACTCATCGTCGCTGTTGGAAAGCCGAACCGTTACACAAGCTGATAACAACCACCCAAAACACAGAAAGGACCACAAGTCACGTCACTCATCGTCGCTGTTGGAAAGCCGAACCGTTACACAAGCTGATAACAACCACCAAAAACACAGAAAGGACCACAAGTCACGTCACTCATCGTCGCTGTTGGAAAGCCGAACCGTTACACAAGCTGATAACAACCACCCAAAACACAGAAAGGACCACAAGTCGCGTCACTCATCGTCGCTGTTTGAATGCCGAACCGTTACACAAGCTGATAACAACCACCCAAAACACAGAAAGGACCACAAGTCACGTCACTCATCGTCGCTGTTGGAAAGCCGAACCGTTACACAAGCTGATAACAACCACCCAAAAGACAGAAAGGACCACAAGTCACGTCACTCATCGTCGCAGTTGGAAAGCCGAACCGTTACACAAGCTGATAACAACCACCCAAAACACAGAAAGGACCACAAGTCACGTCACTCATCGTCGCTGTTGGAAAGCCGAACCGTTACACAAGCTGATAACAACCACCCAAAACACAGAAAGGACCACAAGTCACGTCACTCATCGTCGCTGTTGGAAAGCCGAACCGTTACACAAGCTGATAACAACCACCCAAAACACAGAAAGGACCACAAGTCACGTCACTCATTGTGGTTGCTGGAAAGCCGAACCGTTACACAAGCTGATAACAACCACCCAAAACACAGAAAGGACCACAAGTCACGTCACTCATCGTCGCTGTTGGAAAGCCGAACCGTTACACAAGCTGATAACAACCACCCAAAACACAGAAAGGACCACAAGTCACGTCACTCATCGTCGCTGTTGGTAAGCCGAACCGTTACACAAGCTGATAACAACCACCCAAAACACAGAAAGGACCACAAGTCACGTCACTCATTGTGGTTGCTGGAAAGCCGAACCGTTACACAAGCTGATAACAACCACCCAAAACACAGAAAGGTCCACAAGTCACGTCACTCATCGTCGCTGTTGGAAAGCCGAACCGTTACACAAGCTGATAACAACCACCCAAAACACAGAAAGGACCACAAGTCACGTCACTCATCGTCGCTGTTGGAAAGCCGAACCGTTAGACAAGCTGATAACAACCACCCAAAACACAGAAAGGACCACAAGTCACGTCACTCGTCGTCGCTGTTGGAAAGCCGAACCGTTACACAAGCTGATAACAACCACCCAAAACACAGAAAGGACCACAAGTCACGACACTCATCGTCGCTGTTGGAAAGCCGAACCGTTACACAAGCTGATAACAACCACCCAAAACACAGAAAGGACCACAAGTCACGTCACTCATCGTCGCTGTTGGAAAGCCGAACCGTTACACAAGCTGATAACAACCACCCAAAACACAGAAAGGACCACAAGTCACGTCACTCATTGTGGTTGCTGGAAAGCCGAACCGTTACACAAGCTGATAACAACCACCCAAAACACAGAAAGGACCACAAGTCACGTCACTCATTGTCGCTGTTGGAAAGCTGAACCGTTACACAAGCTGATAACAACCACCCAAAACACAGAAAGGACCACAAGTCACGTCACTCATCGTCGCTGTTGGAAAGCCGAACCGTTACACAAGCTGATAACAACCACCCAAAACACATAAAGAACCACAAGTCACGTCACTCATCGTCGCTGTTGGAAAGCCGAACCGTTACACAAGCTGATAACAACCACCCAAAACACAGAAAGGACCACAAGTCGCGTCACTCATCGTCGCTGTTGGAATGCCGAACCGTTACACAAGCTGATAACAACCACCCAAAACACAGAAAGGACCACAAGTCACGTCACTCATCGTCGCTGTTGGAAAGCCGAACCGTTACACAAGCTGATAACAACCACCCAAAACACAGAAAGGACCACAAGTCACGTCACTCATCGTCGCTGTTGGAAAGCCGAACCGTTACACAAGCTGATAACAACCACCCAAAACACAGAAAGGACCACAAGTCACGTCACTCATCGTCGCTGTTGGAAAGCCGAACCGTTACACAAGCTGATAACAACCACCCAAAACACAGAAAGGACCACAAGTCACGTCACTCATCGTCGCTGTTGGAAAGCCGAACCGTTACACAAGCTGATAACAACCACCCAAAACACAGAAAGGACCACAAGTCACGTCACTCATCGTCGCTGTTGGAAAGCCGAACCGTTACACAAGCTGATAACAACCACCCAAAACACAGAAAGGACCACAAGTCACGTCACTCATCGTCGCTGTTGGAAAGCCGAACCGTTACACAAGCTGATAACAACCACCCAAAACACAGAAAGGACCACAAGTTACGTCACTCGTCGTCGTTGTTGGAAAGCCGAACCGTTACACAAGCTGATAACAACCACCCAAAACACAGAAAGGACCACAAGTTACGTCACTCGTCGTCGCTGTTGGAAAGCCGAACCGTTACACAAGCTGATAACAACCACCCAAAGCACAGAAAGGACCACAAGTCACGTCACTCATTGTGGTTGCTGGAAAGCCGAACCGTTACACAAGCGGATAACAACCACCCAAAACACAGAAAGGACCACAAGTCACGTCACTCATCGTCGCTGTTGGAAAGCCGAACCGTTACACAAGCTGATAACAACCACCCAAAACACAGAAAGGACCACAAGTCACGTCACTCATCGTCGCAGTTGGAAAGCCGAACCATTACACAAGCTGATAACAACCACCCAAAACACAGAAAGGACCACAAGTCACGTCACTCATCGTCGCTGTTGGAAAGCCGAACCGTTACACAAGCTGATAACAACCACCCCAAACACAGAAAGGACCACAAGTCACGTCACTCATCGTCGCTGTTGGAAAGCCGAACCGTTACACAAGCTGATAACAACCACCCAAAACACAGAAAGGACCACAAGTCACGTCACTCATCGTCGCTGTTGGAAAGCCGAACCGTTACACAAGCTGATAACAACCACCCAAAACACAGAAAGGACCACAAGTCACGTCACTCATCGTCGCTGTTGGAAAGCCGAACCGTTACACAAGCTGATAACAACCACCCAAAACACAGAAAGGACCACAAGTCACGTCACTCGTCGTCGCTGTTGGAAAGCTGAACCGTTACACAAGCTGATAACAACCACCCAAAACACAGAAAGGACCACAAGTCACGTCACTCATTGTGGTTGCTGGAAAGCCGAACCGTTACACAAGCGGATAACAACCACCAAAAACACAGAAAGGACCACAAGTCACGTCACTCATCGTCGCTGTTGGAAAGCCGAACCGTTACACAAGCTGATAACAACCACCCAAAACACAGAAAGGACCACAAGTCACGTCACTCATCGTCGCTGTTGGAAAGCCGAACCGTTACACAAGCTGATAACAACCACCCAAAACACAGAAAGGACCACAAGTCACGTCACTCATCGTCGCTGTTGGAAAGCCGAACCGTTACACAAGCTGATAACAACCACCCAAAACACAGAAAGGACCACAAGTCACGTCACTCATCGTCGCAGTTGGAAAGCCGAACCGTTACACAAGCTGATAACAACCACCCAAAACACAGAAAGGACCACAAGTCACGTCACTCATCGTCGCTGTTGGAAAGCCGAACCGTTACACAAGCTGATAACAACCACCCAAAACACAGAAAGGACCACAAGTCGCGTCACTCATCGTCGCTGTTGGAATGCCGAACCGTTACACAAGCTGATAACAACCACCCAAAACACAGAAAGGACCACAAGTCACGTCACTCATCGTCGCTGTTGGAAAGCCGAACCGTTACACAAGCTGATAACAACCACCCAAAACACAGAAAGGACCACAAGTCACGTCACTCATCGTCGCTGTTGGAAAGCCGAACCGTTACACAAGCTGATAACAACCACCCAAAACACAGAAAGGACCACAAGTCACGTCACTCATCGTCGCAGTTGGAAAGCCGAACCGTTACACAAGCTGATAACAACCACCCAAAACTCAGAAAGGACCACAAGTCACGTCACTCATCGTCGCTGTTGGAAAGCCGAACCGTTACACAAGCTGATAACAACCACCCAAAACACAGAAAGGACCACAAGTCACGTCACTCATCGTCGCTGTTGGAAAGCCGAACCGTTACACAAGCTGATAACAACCACCCAAAACACAGAAAGGACCACAAGTCACGTCACTCATTGTGGTTGCTGGAAAGCCGAACCGTTACACAAGCTGATAACAACCACCCAAAACACAGAAAGGACCACAAGTCACGTCACTCATCGTCGCTGTTGGAAAGCCGAACCGTTACACAAGCTGATAACAACCACCCAAAACACAGAAAGGACCACAAGTCACGTCACTCATCGTCGCTGTTGGAAAGCCGAACCGTTACACAAGCTGATAACAACCACCCAAAACACAGAAAGGACCACAAGTCACGTCACTCATCGTCGCTGTTGGAAAGCCGAACCGTTACACAAGCTGATAACAACCACCCAAAACACAGAAAGGACCACAAGTCACGTCACTCATCGTCGCTGTTGGAAAGCCGAACCGTTACACAAGCTGATAACAACCACCCAAAACACAGAAAGGACCACAAGTCACGTCACTCATCGTCGCTGTTGGAAAGCCGAACCGTTACACAAGCTGATAACAACCACCCAAAACACAGAAAGGACCACAAGTCACGTCACTCATCGTCGCTGTTGGAAAGCCGAACCGTTACACAAGCTGATAACAACCACCAAAAACACAGAAAGGACCACAAGTCACGTCACTCATCGTCGCTGTTGGAAAGCCGAACCGTTACACAAGCTGATAACAACCACCCAAAATACAGAAAGGACCACAAGTCACATCACTCATTGTGGTTGCTGGAAAGCCGAACCGTTACACAAGCTGATAACAACCACCCAAAACACAGAAAGGACCACAAGTCACGTCACTCATTGTGGTTGCTGGAAAGCCGAACCGTTACACAAGCTGATAACAACCACCCAAAACACAGAAAGGACCACAAGTCACGACATCATCGTCGCTGTTGGAAAGCCGAACCGTTACACAAGCTGATAACAACCACCCAAAACACAGAAAGGACCACAAGTCACGTCACTCATCGTCGCTGTTGGAAAGCCGAACCGTTACACAAGCTGATAACAACCACCCAAAACACAGAAAGGACCACAAGTCACGTCACTCATCGTCGCAGTTGGAAAGCCGAACCGTTACACAAGCTGATAACAACCACCCAAAACACAGAAAGGACCACAAGTCACGTCACTCATCGTCGCTGTTGGAAAGCCGAACCGTTACACAAGCTGATAACAACCACCCAAAACACAGAAAGGACCACAAGTCACGTCACTCATCGTCGCTGTTGGAAAGCCGAACCGTTACACAAGCTGATAACAACCACCCAAAACACAGAAAGGACCACAAGTCGCGTCACTCATCGTCGCTGTTGGAATGCCGAACCGTTACACAAGCTGATAACAACCACCCAAAACACAGAAAGGACCACAAGTCACGTCACTCATCGTCGCTGTTGGAAAGCCGAACCGTTACACAAGCTGATAACAACCACCCAAAAGACAGAAAGGACCACAAGTCACGTCACTCATCGTCGCTGTTGGAAAGCCGAACCGTTACACAAGCTGATAACAACCACCCAAAACACAGAAAGGACCACAAGTCACGTCACTCATCGTCGCTGTTGGAAAGCCGAACCGTTACACAAGCTGATAACAACCACCCAAAACACAGAAAGGACCACAAGTCACGTCACTCATCGTCGCTGTTGGAAAGCCGAACCGTTACACAAGCTGATAACAACCACCCAAAACACAGAAAGGACCACAAGTCACGTCACTCATCGTCGCTGTTGGAAAGCCGAACCGTTACACAAGCTGATAACAACCACCCAAAACACAGAAAGGACCACAAGTCACGTCACTCATCGTCGCTGTTGGAAAGCCGAACCGTTACACAAGCTGATAACAACCACCCAAAACACAGAAAGGACCACAAGTCACGTCACTCGTCGTCGCTGTTGGAAAGCCGAACCGTTACACAAGCTGATAACAACCACCCAAAACACAGAAAGGACCACAAGTCACGTCACTCGTCGTCGCTGTTGGAAAGCCGAACTGTAACACAAGCTGATAACAACCACCCAAAACACAGAAAGGACCACAAGTCACGTCACTCATTGTGGTTGCTGGAAAGCCGAACCGTTACACAGGCGGATAACAACCACCCAAAACACAGAAAGGACCACAAGTCACGTCACTCATCGTCGCTGTTGGAAAGCCGAACCGTTACACAAGCTGATAACAACCACCCAAAACACAGAAAGGACCACAAGTCACGTCACTCATCGTCGCTGTTGGAAAGCCGAACCGTTACACAAGCTGATAACAACCACCCAAAACACAGAAAGGACCACAAGTCACGTCACTCATCGTCGCAGTTGGAAAGCCGAACCGTTACACAAGCTGATAACAACCACCCAAAACTCAGAAAGGACCACAAGTCACGTCACTCATCGTCGCTGTTGGAAAGCCGAACCGTTACACAAGCTGATAACAACCACCCCAAACACAGAAAGGACCACAAGTCACGTCACTCATCGTCGCTGTTGGAAAGCCGAACCGTTACACAAGCTGATAACAACCACCCAAAACACAGAAAGGACCACAAGTCACGTCACTCATCGTCGCAGTTGGAAAGCCGAACCGTTACACAAGCTGATAACAACCACCCAAAACACAGAAAGGACCACAAGTCACGTCACTCATCGTCGCTGTTGGAAAGCCGAACCGTTACACAAGCTGATAACAACCACCCAAAACACAGAAAGGACCACAAGTCACGTCACTCATCGTCGCTGTTGGAATGCCGAACCGTTACACAAGCTGATAACAACCACCCAAAACACAGAAAGGACCACAAGTCACGTCACTCATCGTCGCTGTTGGAAAGCCGAACCGTTACACAAGCTGATAACAACCACCCAAAACACAGAAAGGACCACAAGTCACGTCACTCATCGTCGCTGTTGGAAAGCCGAACCGTTACACAAGCTGATAACAACCACCCAAAACACAGAAAGGACCACAAGTCACGTCACTCATCGTCGCAGTTGGAAAGCCGAACCGTTACACAAGCTGATAACAACCACCCAAAACACAGAAAGGACCACAAGTCACGTCACTCATCGTCGCTGTTGGAAAGCCGAACCGTTACACAAGCTGATAACAACCACCCAAAACACAGAAAGGACCACAATTCACGTCACTCATCGTCGCTGTTGGAAAGCCGAACCGTTACACAAGCTGATAACAACCACCCAAAACACAGAAAGGACCACAAGTCACGTCACTCATTGTGGTTGCTGGAAAGCCGAACCGTTACACAAGCTGATAACAACCACCCAAAACACAGAAAGGACCACAAGTCACGTCACTCATCGTCGCTGTTGGAAAGCCGAACCGTTACACAAGCTGATAACAACCACCCAAAACACAGAAAGGACCACAAGTCACGTCACTCATCGTCGCTGTTGGAAAGCCGAACCGTTACACAAGCTGATAACAACCACCCAAAACACAGAAAGGACCACAAGTCACGTCACTCATCGTCGCTGTTGGAAAGCCGAACCGTTACACAAGCTGATAACAACCACCCAAAACACAGAAAGGACCACAAGTCACGTCACTCATCGTCGCTGTTGGAAAGCCGAACCGTTACACAAGCTGATAACAACCACCCAAAACACAGAAAGGACCACAAGTCACGTCACTCATCGTCGCTGTTGGAAAGCCGAACCGTTACACAAGCTGATAACAACCACCCAAAACACAGAAAGGACCACAAGTCACGTCACTCATCGTCGCTGTTGGAAAGCCGAACCGTTACACAAGCTGATAACAACCACCAAAAACACAGAAAGGACCACAAGTCACGTCACTCATCGTCGCTGTTGGAAAGCCGAACCGTTACACAAGCTGATAACAACCACCCAAAACACAGAAAGGACCACAAGTCACGTCACTCATTGTGGTTGCTGGAAAGCCGAACCGTTACACAAGCTGATAACAACCACCCAAAACACAGAAAGGACCACAAGTCACGTCACTCATTGTGGTTGCTGGAAAGCCGAACCGTTACACAAGCTGATAACAACCACCCAAAACACAGAAAGGACCACAAGTCACGACATCATCGTCGCTGTTGGAAAGCCGAACCGTTACACAAGCTGATAACAACCACCCAAAACACAGAAAGGACCACAAGTCACGTCACTCATCGTCGCTGTTGGAAAGCCGAACCGTTACACAAGCTGATAACAACCACCCAAAACACAGAAAGGACCACAAGTCACGTCACTCATCGTCGCAGTTGGAAAGCCGAACCGTTACACAAGCTGATAACAACCACCCAAAACACAGAAAGGACCACAAGTCACGTCACTCATCGTCGCTGTTGGAAAGCCGAACCGTTACACAAGCTGATAACAACCACCCAAAACACAGAAAGGACCACAAGTCACGTCACTCATCGTCGCTGTTGGAAAGCCGAACCGTTACACAAGCTGATAACAACCACCCAAAACACAGAAAGGACCACAAGTCGCGTCACTCATCGTCGCTGTTGGAATGCCGAACCGTTACACAAGCTGATAACAACCACCCAAAACACAGAAAGGACCACAAGTCACGTCACTCATCGTCGCTGTTGGAAAGCCGAACCGTTACACAAGCTGATAACAACCACCCAAAAGACAGAAAGGACCACAAGTCACGTCACTCATCGTCGCTGTTGGAAAGCCGAACCGTTACACAAGCTGATAACAACCACCCAAAACACAGAAAGGACCACAAGTCACGTCACTCATCGTCGCTGTTGGAAAGCCGAACCGTTACACAAGCTGATAACAACCACCCAAAACACAGAAAGGACCACAAGTCACGTCACTCATCGTCGCTGTTGGAAAGCCGAACCGTTACACAAGCTGATAACAACCACCCAAAACACAGAAAGGACCACAAGTCACGTCACTCATCGTCGCTGTTGGAAAGCCGAACCGTTACACAAGCTGATAACAACCACCCAAAACACAGAAAGGACCACAAGTCACGTCACTCATCGTCGCTGTTGGAAAGCCGAACCGTTACACAAGCTGATAACAACCACCCAAAACACAGAAAGGACCACAAGTCACGTCACTCGTCGTCGCTGTTGGAAAGCCGAACCGTTACACAAGCTGATAACAACCACCCAAAACACAGAAAGGACCACAAGTCACGTCACTCATCGTCGCTGTTGGAAAGCCGAACTGTAACACAAGCTGATAACAACCACCCAAAACACAGAAAGGACCACAAGTCACGTCACTCATTGTGGTTGCTGGAAAGCCGAACCGTTACACAGGCGGATAACAACCACCCAAAACACAGAAAGGACCACAAGTCACGTCACTCATCGTCGCTGTTGGAAAGCCGAACCGTTACACAAGCTGATAACAACCACCCAAAACACAGAAAGGACCACAAGTCACGTCACTCATCGTCGCTGTTGGAAAGCCGAACCGTTACACAAGCTGATAACAACCACCCAAAACACAGAAAGGACCACAAGTCACGTCACTCATCGTCGCAGTTGGAAAGCCGAACCGTTACACAAGCTGATAACAACCACCCAAAACTCAGAAAGGACCACAAGTCACGTCACTCATCGTCGCTGTTGGAAAGCCGAACCGTTACACAAGCTGATAACAACCACCCCAAACACAGAAAGGACCACAAGTCACGTCACTCATCGTCGCTGTTGGAAAGCCGAACCGTTACACAAGCTGATAACAACCACCCAAAACACAGAAAGGACCACAAGTCACGTCACTCATCGTCGCTGTTGGAAAGCCGAACCGTTACACAAGCTGATAACAACCACCCAAAACACAGAAAGGACCACAAGTCACGTCACTCATCGTCGCTGTTGGAAAGCCGAACTGTTACACAAGCTGATAACAACCACCCAAAACACAGAAAGGACCACAAGTCACGTCACTCATCGTCGCTGTTGGAAAGCCGAACCGTTACACAAGCTGATAACAACCACCCAAAACACAGAAAGGACCAAAAGTCACGTCACTCATCGTCGCTGTTGGAAAGCCGAACCGTTACACAAGCTGATAACAACCACCCAAAACACAGAAAGGACCACAAGTCACGTCACTCATCGTCGCTGTTGGAAAGCCGAACCGTTACACAAGCTGATAACAACCACCCAAAACACAGAAAGGACCAAAAGTCACGTCACTCATCGTCGCTGTTGGAAAGCCGAACCGTTACACAAGCTGATAACAACCATCCAAAACACAGAAAGGACCACAAGTCACGTCACTCATTGTGGTTGCTGGAAAGCCGAACCGTTACACAAGCTGATAACAACCACCCAAAACACAGAAAGGACCACAATTCACGTCACTCATTGTGGTTGCTGGAAAGCCGAACCGTTACACAAGCTGATAACAACCACCCAAAACACAGAAAGGACCACAAGTCACGTCACTCATCGTCGCTTTTGGAAAGCCGAACCGTTACACAAGCTGATAACAACCACCCAAAACACAGAAAGGACCACAAGTCACGTCACTCATCGTCGCTGTTGGAAAGCCGAACCGTTACACAAGCTGATAACAACCACCCAAAACACAGAAAGGACCACAAGTCGCGTCACTCATCGTCGCTGTTGGAATGCCGAACCGTTACACAAGCTGATAACAACCACCCAAAACACAGAAAGGACCACAAGTCACGTCACTCATCGTCGCTGTTGGAAAGCCGAACCGTTACACAAGCTGATAACAACCACCCAAAACACAGAAAGGACCACAAGTCACGTCACTCATCGTCGCTGTTGGAAAGCCGAACCGTTACACAAGCTGATAACAACCACCCAAAACACAGAAAGGACCACAAGTCACGTCACTCATCGTCGCTGTTGGAAAGCCGAACCGTTACACAAGCTGATAACAACCACCCAAAACACAGAAAGGACCACAAGTCACGTCACTCATCGTCGCTGTTGGAAAGCCGAACCGTTACACAAGCTGATAACAACCACCCAAAACACAGAAAGGACCACAAGTCACATCACTCATTGTGGTTGCTGGAAAGCCGAACCGTTACACAAGCTGATAACAACCACCCAAAACACAGAAAGGACCACAAGTCACGTCACTCATCGTCGCTGTTGGAAAGCCGAACCGTTACACAAGCTGATAACAACCACCCAAAACACAGATAGGACCACAAGTCACGTCACTCATCGTCGCTGTTGGAAAGCCGAACCGTTACACAAGCTGATAACAACCAAACAAAACACAGAAAGGACCACAAGTCACGTCACTCATCGTCGCTGTTGGAAAGCCGAACCGTTACACAAGCTGATAACAACCACCCAAAACACAGAAAGGACCACAAGTCACGTCACTCATTGTGGTTGCTGGAAAGCCGAACCGTTACACAAGCTGATAACAACCACCCAAAACACAGAAAGGACCACAAGTCACGTCACTCATCGTCGCTGTTGGAAAGCCGAACCGTTACACAAGCTGATAACAACCACCCCAAACACAGAAAGGACCACAAGTCACGTCACTCATCGTCGCTGTTGGAAAGCCGAACCGTTACACAAGCTGATAACAACCACCCAAAACACAGAAAGGACCACAAGTCACGTCACTCATCGTCGCTGTTGGAAAGCCGAACCGTTACACAAGCTGATAACAACCACCCAAAACACAGAAAGGACCACAAGTCACGTCACTCATCGTCGCTGTTGGAAAGCCGAACCGTTACACAAGCTGATAACAACCACCCAAAACACAGAAAGGACCACAAGTCACGTCACTCATCGTCGCTGTTGGAAAGCCGAACCGTTACACAAGCTGATAACAACCACCCAAAACACAGAAAGGACCAAAAGTCACGTCACTCATCGTCGCTGTTGGAAAGCCGAACCGTTACACAAGCTGATAACAACCACCCAAAACACAGAAAGGACCACAAGTCACGTCACTCATCGTCGCTGTTGGAAAGCCGAACCGTTACACAAGCTGATAACAACCACCCAAAACACAGAAAGGACCAAAAGTCACGTCACTCATTGTGGTTGCTGGAAAGCCGAACCGTTACACAAGCTGATAACAACCATCCAAAACACAGAAAGGACCACAAGTCACGTCACTCATTGTGGTTGCTGGAAAGCCGAACCGTTACACAAGCTGATAACAACCACCCAAAACACAGAAAGGACCACAATTCACGTCACTCATTGTGGTTGCTGGAAAGCCGAACCGTTACACAAGCTGATAACAACCACCCAAAACACAGAAAGGACCACAAGTCACGTCACTCATCGTCGCTTTTGGAAAGCCGAACCGTTACACAAGCTGATAACAACCACCCAAAACACAGAAAGGACCACAAGTCACGTCACTCATCGTCGCTGTTGGAAAGCCGAACCGTTACACAAGCTGATAACAACCACCCAAAACACAGAAAGGACCACAAGTCGCGTCACTCATCGTCGCTGTTGGAATGCCGAACCGTTACACAAGCTGATAACAACCACCCAAAACACAGAAAGGACCACAAGTCACGTCACTCATCGTCGCTGTTGGAAAGCCGAACCGTTACACAAGCTGATAACAACCACCCAAAACACAGAAAGGACCACAAGTCACGTCACTCATCGTCGCTGTTGGAAAGCCGAACCGTTACACAAGCTGATAACAACCACCCAAAACACAGAAAGGACCACAAGTCACGTCACTCATCGTCGCTGTTGGAAAGCCGAACCGTTACACAAGCTGATAACAACCACCCAAAACACAGAAAGGACCACAAGTCACGTCACTCATCGTCGCTGTTGGAAAGCCGAACCGTTACACAAGCTGATAACAACCACCCAAAACACAGAAAGGACCACAGGTCACGTCACTCATTGTGGTTGCTGGAAAGCCGAACCGTTACACAAGCTGATAACAACCACCCAAAACACAGAAAGGACCACAAGTCACGTCACTCATCGTCGCTGTTGGAAAGCCGAACCGTTACACAAGCTGATAACAACCACCCAAAACACAGATAGGACCACAAGTCACGTCACTCATCGTCGCTGTTGGAAAGCCGAACCGTTACACAAGCTGATAACAACCAAACAAAACACAGAAAGGACCACAAGTCACGTCACTCATCGTCGCTGTTGGAAAGCCGAACCGTTACACAAGCTGATAACAACCACCCAAAACACAGAAAGGACCACAAGTCACGTCACTCATTGTGGTTACTGGAAAGCCGAACCGTTACACAAGCGGATAACAACCACCCAAAACACAGAAAGGACCACAAGTCACGTCACTCATCGTCGCTGTTGGAAAGCCGAACCGTTACACAAGCTGATAACAACCACCCAAAACACAGAAAGGACCACAAGTCACGTCACACATCGTCGCTGTTGGAAAGCCGAACCGTTACACAAGCTGATAACAACCACCCAAAACACAGAAAGGACCACAAGTCACGTCACTCATCGTTGCTGTTGGAAAGCCGAACCGTTACACAAGCTGATAACAACCACCCAAAACACAGAAAGGACCACAAGTCACGTCACTCATCGTCGCTGTTGGAAAGCCGAACCGTTACACAAGCTGATAACAACCACCCAAAACACAGAAAGGACCACAAGTCACGTCACTCGTCGTCGCTGTTGGAAAGCCGAACCGTTACACAAGCTGATAACAACCACCCAAAACACAGAAAGGACCACAAGTCACGTCACTCATTGTGGTTGCTGGAAAGCCGAACCGTTACACAAGCGGATAACAACCACCCAAAACACAGAAAGGACCACAAGTCACGTCACTCATCGTCGCTGTTGGAAAGCCGAACCGTTACACAAGCTGATAACAACCACCCAAAACACAGAAAGGACCACAAGTCACGTCACTCGTCGTCGCTGTTGGAAAGCCGAACCGTTACACAAGCTGATAACAACCACCCAAAACACAGAAAGGACCACAAGTCACGTCACTCATTGTGGTTGCTGGAAAGCCGAACCGTTACACAAGCGGATAACAACCACCCAAAACACAGAAAGGACCACAAGTCACGTCACTCATCGTCGCTGTTGGAAAGCCGAACCGTTACACAAGCTGATAACAACCACCCAAAACACAGAAAGGACCACAAGTCACTTCACTCATCGTCGCTGTTGGAAAGCCGAACCGTTACACAAGCTGATAACAACCACCCAAAACACAGAAAGGACCACAAGTCACGTCACTCATCGTCGCTGTTGGAAAGCCGAACCGTTACACAAGCTGATAACAACCACCCAAAACACAGAAAGGACCACAAGTCACGTCACTCATCGTCGCTGTTGCAAAGCCGAACCGTTACACAAGCTGATAACAACCACCCAAAACACAGAAAGGACCACAAGTCACGTCACTCATGGTCGCTGTTGGAAAGCCGAACCGTTACACAAGCTAATAACAACCACCCAAAACACAGAAAGGACCACAAGTCACGTCACTCATCGTCACTGTTGGAAAGCCGAAACGTTACACAAGCTGATAACAACCACCCAAAACACAGAAAGGACCACAAGTCACGTCACTCATCGTCGCTATTGGAAAGCCGAACCGTTACACAAGCTGATAACAACCACCCAAAACACAGAAAGGACCACAAGTCACGTCACTCATCGTCGCTGTTGGAAAGCCGAACCGTTACACAAGCTGATAACAACCACCCAAAACACAGAAAGGACCACAAGTCACGTCACTCATCGTCGCTGTTGGAAAGCCGAACCGTTACACAAGCTGATAACAACCGCCCAAAACACAGAAAGGACCACAAGTCACGTCACTCATCGTCGCTGTTGGAAAGCCGAACCGTTACACAAGCTGATAACAACCACCCAAAACACAGAAAGGACCACAAGTCACGTCACTCATCGTCGCTGTTGGAAAGCCGAACCGTTACACAAGCTGATAACAACCACCCAAAACACAGAAAGGACCACAAGTCACGTCACTCATCGTCGCTGTTGGAAAGCCGAACCGTTACACAAGCTGATAACAACCACCCAAAACACAGAAAGGACCACAAGTCACGTCACTCATCGTCGCTGTTGGAAAGCCGAACCGTTACACAAGCTGATAACAACCACCCAAAACACAGAAAGGACCACAAGTCGCGGCACTCATCGTCGCTGTTGGAATGCCGAACCGTTACACAAGCTGATAACAACCACCCAAAACACAGAAAGGACCACAAGTCACGTCACTCATCGTCGCTGTTGGAAAGCCGAACCGTTACACAAGCTGATAACAACCACCCAAAACACAGAAAGGACCACAAGTCACGTCACTCATCGTCGCTGTTGCAAAGCCGAACCGTTACACAAGCTGATAACAACCACCCAAAACACAGAAAGGACCACAAGTCACGTCACTCATCGTCGCTGTTGGAAAGCCGAACCGTTACACAAGCTGATAACAACCACCCAAAACACAGAAAGGACCACAAGTCACGTCACTCATTGTGGTTGCTGGAAAGCCGAACCGTTACACAAGCTGATAACAACCACCCAAAACACAGAAAGGACCACAAGTCACGTCACTCATCGTCGCTGTTGGAAAGCCGAACCGTTACACAAGCTGATAACAACCACCCAAAACACAGAAAGGACCACAAGTCACGTCACTCATCGTCGCTGTTGGAAAGCCGTACCGTTACACAAGCTGATAACAACCACCCAAAACACAGAAAGGACCACAAGTCACGTCACTCATCGTCGCTGTTGGATAGCCGAACCGTTACACAAGCTGATAACAACCACCCAAAACACAGAAAGGACCACAAGTCACGTCACTCATCGTCGCTGTTGGAAAGCCGAACCGTTACACAAGCTGATAACAACCACCCAAAACACAGAAAGGACCACAAGTCACGTCACTCATCGTCGCTGTTGCAAAGCCGAACCGTTACACAAGCTGATAACAACCACCCAAAACACAGAAAGGACCACAAGTCACGTCACTCGTCGTCGCTGTTGGAAAGCCGAACCGTTACACAAGCTGATAACAACCACCCAAAACACAGAAAGGACCACAAGTCACGTCACTCATTGTGGTTGCTGGAAAGCCGAACCGTTACACAAGCGGATAACAACCACCCAAAACACAGAAAGGACCACAAGTCACGTCACTCATCGTCGCTGTTGGAAAGCCGAACCGTTACACAAGCTGATAACAACCACCCAAAACACAGAAAGGACCACAAGTCACGTCACTCATCGTCGCTGTTGGAAAGCCGAACCGTTACACAAGCTGATAACAACCACCCAAAACACAGAAAGGACCACAAGTCACGTCACTCATCGTCGCTGTTGGAAAGCCGAACCGTTACACAAGCTGATAACAACCACCCAAAACACAGAAAGGACCACAAGTCACGTCACTCATCGTCGCTGTTGGAAAGCCGAACCGTTACACAAGCTGATAACAACCACCCAAAACACAGAAAGGACCACAAGTCACGTCACACATCGTCGCTGTTGGAAAGCCGAACCGTTACACAAGCTGATAACAACCACCCAAAACACAGAAAGGACCACAAGTCACGTCACTCATCGTCGCTGTTGGAAAGCCGAACCGTTACACAAGCTGATAACAACCACCCAAAACACAGAAAGGACCACAAGTCACGTCACTCATCGTCGCTGTTGGAAAGCCGAACCGTTACACAAGCTGATAACAACCACCCAAAACACAGAAAGGACCACAAGTCACGTCACTCGTCGTCGCTGTTGGAAAGCCGAACCGTTACACAAGCTGATAACAACCACCCAAAACACAGAAAGGACCACAAGTCACGTCACTCATTGTGGTTGCTGGAAAGCCGAACCGTTACACAAGCTGATAACAACCACCCAAAACACAGAAAGGACCACAAGTCACGTCACTCATCGTCGCTGTTGGAAAGCCGAACCGTTACACAAGCTGATAACAACCACCCAAAACACAGAAAGGACCACAAGTCACGTCACTCGTCGTCGCTGTTGGAAAGCCGAACCGTTACACAAGCTGATAACAACCACCCAAAACACAGAAAGGACCACAAGTCACGTCACTCATTGTGGTTGCTGGAAAGCCGAACCGTTACACAAGCGGATAACAACCACCCAAAACACAGAAAGGACCACAAGTCACGTCACTCATCGTCGCTGTTGGAAAGCCGAACCGTTACACAAGCTGATAACAACCACCCAAAACACAGAAAGGACCACAAGTCACTTCACTCATCGTCGCTGTTGGAAAGCCGAACCGTTACACAAGCTGATAACAACCACCCAAAAGACAGAAAGGACCACAAGTCACGTCACTCATCGTCGCTGTTGGAAAGCCGAACCGTTACACAAGCTGATAACAACCACCCAAAACACAGAAAGGACCACAAGTCACGTCACTCATCGTCGCTGTTGGAAAGCCGAACCGTTACACAAGCTGATAACAACCACCCAAAACACAGAAAGGACCACAAGTCACGTCACTCATCGTCGCTGTTGGAAAGCCGAACCGTTACACAAGCTAATAACAACCACCCAAAACACAGAAAGGACCACAAGTCACGTCACTCATCGTCACTGTTGGAAAGCCGAACCGTTACACAAGCTGATAACAACCACCCAAAACACAGAAAGGACCACAAGTCACGTCACTCATCGTCGCTATTGGAAAGCCGAACCGTTGCACAAGCTGATAACAACCACCCAAAACACAGAAAGGACCACAAGTCACGTCACTCATCGTCGCTGTTGGAAAGCCGAACCGTTACACAAGCTGATAACAACCACCCAAAACACAGAAAGGACCACAAGTCACGTCACTCATCGTCGCTGTTGGAAAGCCGAACCGTTACACAAGCTGATAACAACCACCCAAAACACAGAAAGGACCACAAGTCACGTCACTCATCGTCGCTGTTGGAAAGCCGAACCGTTACACAAGCTGATAACAACCACCCAAAACACAGAAAGGACCACAAGTCACGTCACTCATCGTCGCTGTTGGAAAGCCGAACCGTTACACAAGCTGATAACAACCACCCAAAACACAGAAAGGACCACAAGTCGCGTCACTCATCGTCGCTGTTGGAATGCCGAACCGTTACACAAGCTGATAACAACCACCCAAAACACAGAAAGGACCACAAGTCACGTCACTCATCGTCGCTGTTGGAAAGCCGAACCGTTACACAAGCTGATAACAACCACCCAAAACACAGAAAGGACCACAAGTCACGTCACTCATCGTCGCTGTTGGAAAGCCGAACCGTTACACAAGCTGATAACAGCCAAACAAAACACAGAAAGGACCACAAGTCACGTCACTCATCGTCGCTGTTGGAAAGCCGAACCGTTACACAAGCTGATAACAACCACCCAAAACACAGAAAGGACCACAAGTCACGTCACTCATCGTCGCTGTTGGAAAGCCGAACTGTTACACAAGCTGATAACAACCACCCAAAACACAGAAAGGACCACAAGTCACGCCACTCATTGTGGTTACTGGAAAGCCGAACCGTTACACAAGCGGATAACAACCACCCAAAACACAGAAAGGACCACAAGTCACGTCACTCATCGTCGCTGTTGGAAAGCCGTACCGTTACACAAGCTGATAACAACCACCCAAAACACAGAAAGGACCACAAGTCACGTCACTCATCGTCGCTGTTGGATAGCCGAACCGTTACACAAGCTGATAACAACCACCCAAAACACAGAAAGGACCACAAGTCACGTCACTCATCGTCGCTGTTGGAAAGCCGAACCGTTACACAAGCTGATAACAACCACCCAAAACACAGAAAGGACCACAAGTCACGTCACTCATCGTCGCTGTTGGAAAGCCGAACCGTTACACAAGCTGATAACAACCACCCAAAACACAGAAAGGACCACAAGTCACGTCACTCATCGTCGCTGTTGGAAAGCCGAACCGTTACACAAGCTGATAACAACCACCCAAAACACAGAAAGGACCACAAGTCACGTCACTCATCGTCGCTGTTGGAAAGCCGAACCGTTACACAAGCTGATAACAGCCACCCAAAACACAGAAAGGACCACAAGTCACGTCACTCATCGTCGCTGTTGGAAAGCCGAACCGTTACACAAGCTGATAACAACCACCCAAAACACAGAAAGGACCACAAGTCACGTCACTCATCGTCGCTGTTGGAAAGCCGAACCGTTACACAAGCTGATAACAACCACCCAAAACACAGAAAGGACCACAAGTCACGTCACTCATTGTGGTTGCTGGAAAGCCGAACCGTTACACAAGCGGATAACAACCATCCAAAATACAGAAAGGACCACAAGTCACGCCACTCATTGTGGCTGTTGGAAACCCGTTTAACAAAGCATAAGCCTTAATAAAAGTCCTTTAAGCAATAAGATACACAATACCCGAAAACACAGACAAAACTGGGAACGCATACAAATTAAATGAGAATCCCAACTGGTACACACCAACAAAACATTGATAATCGTCGAGCGAGTTGGCGCAATGGATTGCACACTGGATTTGCATTCAGAAGGACGAGGTTCCTGATTTATGCTTTCGTGATTTCCCTAAATCATTTCAGGTAAATGATGGGATGGTTCCTTTGAAAGGGCACGGCTGAGTTCCTTCCCCATCCTTCCCTCATCGGACGGGACCTCGCTGCTTTGTGCCTTCCCATAAAAATCAAACAATCAACATTTTTAATGACCCTGGGGGGACACTGCAGGAGCCTCCACGAAGATTGCGTTCACCACTCGAACAACAAGCAATCGGGCGTCCCCTGGAAACGACCTAGTCGGCCAATCCTGCAAACACCGGAGCACCAAAACCAAAGATGACAAAACTCTCCGAAGAGACTCAAAAAAGGCCTTTATCAAGACCATCACTAGTGACAGCTTCCTGCAATATTGAAGGCTTATCTGTAAATAAAGAAATTTTACTATCTGACATGTGCAAACGAAACAACTGTGATGTTTTAGTGTTACAAGAAACACACAGAGCACCAACTAGCCATAGACCAAAAATACAGGGCATGAAATTAGTCCTCGAGAGACCACACGAAAGGTACGGAAGTGCTATATTTGTGAAACCGAACTTAGACGTATGCTCCTGTGCTCTGACCTGCGAAAAAAATTTAGAAATTTTAACTATTGAGCTACATTCATGTACTGTAACATCCGTGTACAAACCACCCAGTGCGAGGTTCAAATTTACGGAGCCTAGAAATTTCCATTCAAAAAACATTAAAGTTGTACTAGGAGATTTTAACTGTCACGGTCTCGCATGGGGTTACAAAGAGACAAATGACGATGGCGAAATGCTGGAGACCTGGGCAGACCAGGCTAAACTGAAATTGATACATGACCCAAAGTTGCCTGCATCATTTAACAGCGGAAGATGGAAACGAGGATTTAATCCAGATAACATCTTTGTCTCCGAAAAGGTATCCCTGCAAACGGTAAAGCAAATCGAGGACCCAATTCCAAGATCGCAACTCAGAGCAATAACTTGCTGTATTACTGCAGTAATCAAATCAGATGTAATGCCCTTTAAGAGACGCTTCAATTTCAAAAAAGCTCATTGGGAACTTTTTACAGAGGACCTTGATAAGGAGATCTTGGAAATTAAACCAGAGATACAATCATATGAAACTTTTATAGACCTCGTCAAGAAAATCTCTCGACGGCGCATACCTAGAGGGTGCCGCACCCAGTATATCGCTGGACTAAATGGTAGCAGCAAGGAAGCTCTGAAAAAGTATGAAGAACTATACAATAAGGACCCCATCTCAGAGGAAACGATCCAGGCAGGTGAGGCACTGATGTCTGGTATCTCCGAAGCGAGAAAGGAAAAGTGGTGCAACCTCCTTCAAGAGACGGACATGAAGCACAGCAGTAGGAAGGCATGGAAACTGGTCAAAAGTCTCAACAACGACCCAACAGAACCACAACCAAATTACAGTGAAGTTACACCCGATCAGATAGCTCACCAACTACTCATGAACGGAAAAACTAAAAGTAAGATCAGGAATGGCAAAATTAAAAGAAAATTGAACGAGGAGATTAGCTTCCTAGCTCGCCCGTTCTTCATTCAGGAGCTACAAGATACCATCAATGATTTGAAAAACAATAAGGCCGCTGGCCTCGACGATCTGAGATCTGAGCAAATTAAACATTTTGGACCGGGAGTACAAGCATGGATCCTAGAGCTAATGAATAACTGTATTACAACAATGCAAATTCCTAAACTGTGGAGGAAAGCTCGGGTTATTACGTTACTAAAACCAGGGAAAGACCCAGCTGAAGCTAAAAATTTCCGGCCTGTATCACTGCTTTGTCATTTATTTAAAGTGCTGGAGCGAATGGTCCTCAAACGCATAGCTGATTATGTGGACAAAGCCCTCATTAACGAACAAGCTGGATTCCGACCAGGAAAATCATGCTGTGGCCAAATTCTTAATCTCACACAGTACATCGAAGACGGCTATCAGAGAGGAGAAGTAACTGGGGTCGCATTCCTGGATCTCAGTGCTGCATATGACACAGTTAACCATAAGTTGCTTACCCAGAAAGTGTATAATGTCACTAAGGACTACACCCTTTCTATGTTCGTGCAATGTCTGCTACAAAACAGACGCTACTATGTAACCTTACAATCTAAAAACAGCCGTTGGAGGACACAGAAAAATGGACTTGCACAGGGTAGTGTCTTGGCTCCAATATTATTTAACATCTATACCAATGATCTTCCCATCAGCCGCCAGACACGAATGTTCATATATGCTGATGATGCAGCAGTGGCCACACAGGATAAAACCTTTGAACAAGTGGAGGAGAATCTCACAGGAACCTTAACAGAACTTGCTACCTATTACGACGGCAATAATCTCAAACCAAACCCTAGTAAATGTCAAGTATCCGCCTTCCATCTTAGGAACAAACAAGCCAAACGGAAACTCCGAGTCATGTGGCAAGGGGAAGAGCTGAAACATACAAACAGCCCAAAATACCTGGGAGTAACATTGGACAGAGCACTTACTTTTAAGCAGCACTGTCACAACACTAAAAAAAAAAGGTCTGTGCCAGGAACAACATACTGCGGAAGCTAACAGGTTCATCGTGGGGAGCTCAACCACATGTTTTGCGCACCACGGGTCTGGTGCTGAGTATCTCAGCAGCGGAATATGCGGCGCCAGTTTGGAGGAACTCTGCTCACACTAAGCAAGTTGACGTCGCCGTAAACGAAACTGTACTTATTGCCACAGGATGCCTCAAACCAACTCCCACAGACATCATTTACCCCATCATAGGCATAGCACCACCCACTATCCGCAGACAAGTAGCCGCCGAGATCGAAAGATCAAAACAAAAGAATGATCCTCGACACCCGATGCATATGCACCGAAAACAACGTGTCCGGCTGAAATCCCGCAGGAGTTTCATTGAAACTACTGAAGAGCTCGCCACCAAGCCCGCCGCAAGGCGGCTATCTCTTTGGGAAGAAATGGTGCCACACTCCACAATGGAACTACTTGAGGAGGGATCTGCAGGATTTCAACTACCCTTTACAACTTGGAGGTCATTAAACCGGCTGCGCACTGGAGTAACTGGGTGCAAATCAAACCTATTTAAATGGGGTTACAGTGATGGCGACAGGTGTGAATGCGGAGCAATACAGGACTTGGACCACCTACTGATCTGCCCAGATATGTCTATGACATGCACTAAAGATGATATTTTGAAAGTCAATGACAAAGCAATCTACATTGCTAATTTCTGGGAAGGGAAGATATAATTGGTGCATCCGGACACGGAAGAAGAAAAAAAAAATGACCCTGGAATATAAATACAGTTGCTCAAAACACAAGATAAGTTTCGATGACATGCAGTTTAAATGTGACTCCCAACTGGTACCCACCAGCAGAAACGTTAAAAATGACATTTGATGAGCATACAACTGCCCAAAATCCAAGGTAAGCTGAGGACTGTAGCAAATGGATATCATAGCCAACAAGGAACAAGGAGGCAAGTTTCACAATGACTGGAGTTAGCTAATGACTGTGGATCAAAAGAAGGGTTCAACAGTTTATATTGATAGGTAGAAGGCCTTAACTTTAACGCACTGAGAAGTAGTACTAATGGTGCAAGATTTAAATGTAAGGGTGCAAGATTTTAATGAATAATTAAAGAGAGATATAGCGAGGAGGAACTTGGGGCTTGCGAAACACGCTTAACCCTCATGAGCTTATTAAATTCACGAAATAGAGCAGACTACTGGTTCCCGATTAATCGGTGACACTGCACCGTGAAACGTATCAGACGATCAGACGATCAACTTTACTTAATTTGAGCCACCTCGACTCGGATGGTGCAGACACCAGGTTGCGGGCCAACCCAGACGCCTCGCGACGATGGAAGCGCCGCCGCGGCAGAAAACAAACACGCCTCTCTCTCTGGCCGAGGAAACAGGAACGCGTCGTCTGCTGCCAAAGCAACCCTGCCAACACACATCAAAAGGAAACATTAATCCGCTTAAATAAGGCTAAAGACGAGAATGCCTAAGATGCAGAAAATCTGAACTAATCGCGCAAGCGACTACCGATACAAGTTACAAATTTAACGCTCTTTAAAATTACTTACTACGTAGAAGCGGAAGTATCAGTGCCTGCAGATGCGATGACCAAGCATACTCATCTACAAAGGGTGCTTTGCCTCCAGTGCAGATTATGTTACTATTTTAATTACGTTCATTGTAGTTATAGCAGGGAATTCTCTCACACTTACACGGCATATGGCCTGCAACACAAACTGCAATCAGTAACATTGACCGATGATCATGCACACAATCCTTGCAGGCTCGTTAATATAACAGGTCCAGTTCCACATAACACAGAAGTGGTCTTGCAATATCAAGTATCCAGAAAAATAAGAAAACAAAACTACACTCAGGCGTAAAGGAGTCATGATTTGCAGGATTCCAGCCGGAGTGTTACTGCCTCGGTCTTCGCGGTGCTGTAAAATTTAAACTTGCAGAGTTGGCAAGGAACCTGTCGCTAGGTTGTACGCGACGTCGGCTGCTCTTCCTGCATCTCGCCGCTCGCCGCTACCAGTCCAGAAGCGAGCCGGCAAGGCTTGCCTCCTACCGATTTAATCACTCGCAGCTTCTCGAGGCCCGTACCGGACAGCCAGAGGCCCTCAAAAGCAAGAACTTGCCAGCCACGTGCCGTCCAGCCAACTGACTCTCCCCAGACCCCAACAAACCAACAACAAGACCTTAGCTCGCGACATACGATCAGATCGATGTCGCCAACGCAAGAAGGTACTGGCGTCAGCGGAATGCCATGCCACCAAAATTAAAGCCGCCACGGCTGACTCGTCATTAAAGTTCTGCTGCGGATCTTGAAGACTATGAGGGTTGTTGCGATACGCCTTAGACTTGAGGGCTCACCATACTAAGTAATCGCACTCTGACAGATCCGGTGACATGGGTGGCCAGCTAACGCCGCGACCAGACTGACCTTTGCTGACAACTCTGTCAGACGTGAAGACTGTGTAAATGTGCTCCAAGGTTTGGCCGGCTGTATGGGCAGTGGCTCCATCCTGCTGGAAGTAAATATAGGTCTCTTTCTCCTCCGGTAATGCTACCACAAAAAGATTTCAAAGTCGTATCCACTTCTCCAGGCCACCCTGTACTAAACAGGTGCTATTCCACAGTGAGCTAGCACAGTTTAATGAATCCAACTGTAAAATACTATTCACAGGATTTGTAATGGATAAGTCTGACGTTTTTCTACTTTGTTGGCATCAAAATCTAATACATCCGCTTGTCCAGGCCACCCTGTACTAAACAGGTGCTATTCCATAGTGAGCTAGCACAGTTTAATGAATCCAACTGTAAAACACTATTCACAGGATTTGTAATGGATAAGTCTGACGTGTTTCTACTTTGTTGGCATCAAAATCTAATACATTATGGTGAGATGGTGGCTGAGGTTTTTCAGATGGGCAAAGGGCGAAAATGAACAATTCAGTAGAATGTGGGAATGGCGGATGTGACATCAGAATCCTGATGCCAGCCGAAAAGTTTGTGTATGTATGAATATGTGTGTGTGTGTGTGTGTGTGTGTGTGTGTGTGTGTGTGTGTGTGTGTGTGTGTGTGTCTGCAGTGCGGTGTAACGCAGTGTGTGCTTGTGCATACTCTGGACAATGCCCAGCAATGCGATACTAATGAACAGTGTAAAAAGAGTTTTTTTAAAGAAATGGTTCATATGGGTCTAAGCACTATGGGACTTAACATCTGAGGACATCAGTCCCCTAGACTTAGAATTACGTAAACCTAACTAACCTAAAGACATCACACACATCCATACCCGAGGCAGGATTCGAACCTGCAACCGCAGCAGCAGCGCAGTTCCGGACTGAAGCGCCTACAAACGATGGCTTCTACCAACAGGAAGTACAGTGTGTCACACAGCTGGCGGTGTACGTGCGCAGCCAGAAGAGTATCAGAATGAGTTTACAGTACTCCCCAGGCCACCAAACTCCCCATTAAAACCCAATCGAGAATCTATGGGTCCACTTTGCTCGGGTAGTTGGCGCCATGAATCCTCAGTCGAGAAAGTTGGCGCAGCTCGCCACTGCATTGGAATTGGCACGGCTCCATATCCACGTCGGTTATCTTCCAAAACCTCACTGACTCTCTTCCTGCACGTATTCGCTGCCAAAGGTGGTTACCCAACCTTCTGACATGTGGTCACATTAATGTTGCTGGATCCTGTGTGATCGGAATATCTTCGTTGAATAATATCACTAAGGCTGTGGATCAAGTTCTCATTACCCCTTATATTTATAATTACCTGTTTCATTTACACTTTATGTCCTTTAGTTTTTCAGACTAAAATTTTACGCTTGCAAGCTTTTTCAGGTCTTTTTAACTACTGTTCGTATATTACATGTGATCATATGAGATTTTCTAAACCGCAAGCTAAATAAATAAACAATATTCTAACAAATCGATGTTCGAGCTTACCGCTTCCGTGATATCATAATCGTGTATGACGGTGGATAATGGCACGTTGAATTCCTGTGAAACCTATTTGGTGAATGTTTCTCTGCTCTGATCCATACCATAAATCAAATCACATTTATATATTTGCCGTCAACCTGTTACATTACAGCGGACATTTTCTTCTTGTGCGCAGTGACCTACAAACATATTCAGTGATTCTATTAACTATTAGCGAGTTTAAAAGGAAAACGTTATCAGAACTATAAAATCACTTGTTGAGAAGTGGGATCGAATCAGTATTAGTAAACTGGTAAAAATAATCCATTCCAATCGTAGGTGCCCTAACTGTCTCCACAGACAAGACAACTTAGATTTTCAGTATTTGAAACAATTATTGACTAGATTTATAAATTTAAAATACTGTCATACCCTACTCATTCAGCGTTATACTCTCATAATAAAGCTTTACCATAGTAAGTCAAGTACACTAGTTAGAAATATCTCTTTGGGCAACATATGGTGCGCAAATTTCTCAGACTATGATCTTCTAGTATTTGAGAAAGAGAGCGCTTAGCAACTTTCAACAAACAGTACACTTAATTTAAAACCTACTTCGAAACTTTTTCTCACCCTCCCCCATCTCCACCAAACAAAGAAAGGTTCAAATGGCTCTGAGCACTGTGGGACTTAACATCTCAGGTCATCAGTGCCCTAGAACTTAGAATAATTAAAACTACTAACCTAAGGACATCACACACATCCATGCCCGAGGAGGATTCGAACCTGCGACCGTAGCGATCGCGCGGTTCCAGACTGAAGTGCCTAGAACCGTTCGGCCACCGGCGGTCGGCTAACAAAGAAAGGAAAAGGGTATACCGCTTACTATACTTTGGCTCTTTTTGCAGTACAACTTCCTCATCAGACATGACATTTTAATCTATAACTTCCTTAAAGCTAACTCTGCATACACAACACAGTTTGCAGAGAGTATCCACATATATCACTGAACGTAGCTGCAAAATTATGTAGGCATACAACACATAGTTTAGGAAATATATCATCAACATCGAGATGCGTGAAATCAGCGATGTTGTTCGATTCTGTAACGAATCGGGCAGGGGGAGGGGGGGGGGTAGTGGTCTTTGGTAAATTATAAGATGTACTGTAAGGCTCACACTTTTTCAACCCTATAGAGCAGAAAAAATTTGTGAGTAGCACGGATGCGTGAATACAGCTCGTTGCTTCCATCTCTGATTCCGCGGGAATTGATTCCGCACCGCTGGCGGAGAAACTCCCTCCTCGGAGTGTCGCCGCATTAGGCGAGACGCAGTTTCGGCGGTCGTTGCATCCTCAGGATCGCGCAGTTTGCAGTTAAAGCCGGCGCGGCGGGGCCCGCGGGAGCACTAGGCGGGCCGGGGACTGCGGCGAACCGGTTGCGCCGGCGTCTGCGTCGCATCAGCTGCCTGCTCTACGGAACGCCGCGTCGCGGCGCGCCCCGCTCGTTCAGTGAATAATGCAGGTGGCGTCTTATCGCCTCCAGCTACGGCACCACTAGAACTCTCTCGCTGCCGAGTAGAGCGCGTTCAATTCTGCCCCACTCAAGTACCCAAAATACTTTGTCGCCCCACAATGTAAATAGAGACGGCTTCGATACATCGAGCGTAAATGTCTAATGTGGAAAAGATACCGATATTCGTACATCGGTGTAACACTGTTGTTATAGCACTTCCAATACATGTTCCTTATACAGGGTGGTCCATTGATCGTGACCGTGCCAAATATCTCACGAAATAAGCGTCAAACGAAAAAGCTACAATGAAGGAACTTGTCTAGTTTGAAGTGGGAAACCAGACGGCGCTATGGTTCGCCCGCTACATGGCGATTCCATTGGTCAAACGGACATCAACTGCGTTTTTTTAAAATACGAACCCCCATTTTTATTACATATTCGTGTAGTACGTAAAGAAATATGAACGTTTTAGTTGGGCCAGTTTTTTCTCTTTGTGATAGTTGGTGCTGTAATAGTCACAGACATATGGCTCACACTTTTAGACGAACAGTTGGTAACAGGTAGGCTTTTTAAATTAAAATACAGAACGTAGGTACGTTTGAACATTTTATTTCGGTTGTTCCAATGTGATACAAGTATCTTTGTGAACATATCATTTCAGAGAAACATGCTGTTACAGCGTGATTACCTGTAAATACCACGTTAACGCAATAAATGCTCAAAGTGATGTCCGTCAACCTCAATGCATTTGGCAATAGGAGTAACGACATTCCTCTCAACAGCGAGTAGTTCGCCTTCCGTAATGTTCGCACATCCATTGACAATGCGCTGACGCATGTTGTCAGGCGTTGTCGGTGGATCACGATAGCAAATATCCTTCAACTTTCCCCACAGAAAGAAATCCGGGGACGTCAGATCCGGTGAACGTGCGGGCCATGGTACGGTGCTTCCACGACGAATCCACCTGTCATGAAATATCCTATTCAATACCGCTTCAACTGCATGCGAGCTATGTGCCGGACATCCATCATGTTGGAAGTACATCGCCATTCTGTCATGCAGTGAAACATCTTGTACTAATATCTGTAGAACATTACGTAGGAAATCAGCATACACTGCACCATTTAGATCGCCATCGATAAAATGGGGGCCAATTATCTTTCCTCCCATAATACATTAACCCGCCAAGGTCGCTGATGTTCCACTTGTCGCAGCCACCGTGGATTTTCCGTTGCCCAGTAGTGCATATTATGCCGCTTTACGTTACCGCTGTTGGTGAATTACGCTTCGTCGCTAAATAGAACGCGTGCAAACAATCTATCATCGTCCCGTAATTTCTCTTGTGCCCAGTGGCAGAAATGAACACGACGTTCAAAGTCGTCGCCATGCAATTCCTGGTGCATAGAAATATGGTACCGGTGCAATCGATGTTGATATAGCATTCTCAACACCGACGTTTTTGGGACTGCCGATTCTGGCGTAATTTGTCTGCTACTGATGTGCGGATTAGCTAAACCACCTACTGGCGCATCATCATTTATTGCAGGTCGTGGTTGACGTTTCATATGTGGCTGAACACTTCCTGTTTCCTTGAATAACGTAAATATCCGGCGAACGGTCAGGACACTTGGATGATGGCGTCCAGGATACCGGGCAGCATACATATCACACGCCCGTTGGGCATTTTGATCACTTTTGCCATACATCAACACGATATCAACCTTTTCCACAATTGGTAAACCGTCTATTTTAACACGGGTACTGTATGACAAAGCAAATACCGTCCGCACTGACGGAATGTTACGTGATACCACGTAGTTCATGCGTTTGTGACTATTAGAGCTCCATCTATCACAAAGCGAAAAAAGTGGTCCAACTAAAACATTCATATTTCTTTACGTACTACACCAATATGTACTAAAAATGGGGGTTCCTATTTAAAAAACCGCAGTTGATATCCATCTGGCCTATGGCATCGCCGTCTAGCGGGCCAACTATAGTGCAATCTTGTTTCTCACTTCAAGATAGACAAGTTTCGTTCTTTGTAGTTTTTTCGTTTGACGCTTATTCCGTGAGATATTTGGCCCGGTCACTATTGATGGACCACCCTGTATGTCCGGCTACGCTATTAGTGGGTGTTATCCTACGTAACGAGAAAACTACTAGTAGATGTCACGAGAGGTGGGCCCACTAGTGTAAAAGAAGACTGGGAGTATTGGAGGCTATGACTATTGTGTTATAAGAGATGCAGTAACAGCAGAATGTGTCGATCACGAGAGCTTAGTGACTTCGAATGAGCACTAGTCCTAGGATGTCCCAGAGCAAAAAAATCCATCAGGGGCATTTCGAGCCCCAGACCAAATCGGCAGTTGTACATGTGACTGTGAAATGGAACCGCGAAGAAACAACTACAGATTAAAAAAAGACCATGGAGACCTCAGGTTGTAAGTAGGCTGTTTATGTTTTCTTATTGGCAACGTTACGTTGCGCTCTGTATGAAAATCACTGGCTGTTCTGTGTGCAGTCTGTGGCTAGTTTGCATTGTTGTCTGCCATTGTAGTGTTGGGCAGCGGCAGCTGGATGTGAACAGCGCATAGCGTTGCGCAGTTGGAGGTGAGCCGCCAGCAGTGGTGGATGTGGGGAGAGAAATGGCGGAGTTTTGATATTTGTAAGAATGGATGTTATGAACTCTTACATATATTATGACTTTTGATGACTATTAAGGTAAATATTGTTTGTTCTCTATCAAAATCTTTCATTTGCTAACTATGCCTATCAGTAGTTAGTGCCTTCAGTAGTTTGAATCTTTTATTTAGCTGGCAGTAGTGGCGCTCGCTGTATTGCAGTAGTTCGAGTAACGAAGATTTTTGGTGAGGTAAGTGATTTGTGAAAGGTATAGGTTAATGTTAGTCAGGGCCATTCTTTTCTAGGAATTTTTGAAAGTCAGATTGCGTTGCGCTAAAAATATTGTGTGTCAGTTTAAGCACAGTCATGTATAATTGTTCAAAGGGGACGTTTCAAGGTAACTATGGCCAGGGGTCGTTGTACATTGCGGAGTGTGGTTATATAAAACTGCTTGAATGGGAAAATAATTCAAGACATTACATAAGGAGAAGAGAATCCGACATTAAGACGTAATACAGGATTTCGAGCACAAATTGTCTGTGGGAGATGTAGACCCATTAACTACAGCTGAAGGAGGAAGATCTGTGGAAGGAACGTTATATGGAAAATCTCACGGAACAGGAAACACACCAACATGTTTAGGGAAGTATGGACTGAGAATGTTATGGTAATATTTCAGTAATTTGTTTAATGCTTACATATTAGAGGGAGAAAAAGTGCTCAAAGAATGTAATCAGCCGTATCTACGTCCACTTTATAGGAAAGGTACTAAGAAGATGGGCAGAAAGTAATGCGGAATCATTGTTACAAACTCTATTGGTAAACTGTATTGTTGGATTCTAGAAGACAGGGTAGCGGGGACGTTGATGGACGTTGAGAACCACAGTGAATTCCGAGAGGAAAGATCTTGCAATGACAACATTCTTACTTTAATGCAACTGGTGGCAAAGCGATCGGAAAGAATGTGAGTAGCCATTTAGTATACATAGATCTCGTAAAGGCGTATGACACAGTGCCGCTGAAGAAACTGAAGTCGAGAGGTGGAGTGGGATTGAAATGACATATAGTACAAATACACACTTCAAAAAAAGTTCGACATCACCTCTGTTCCGAAAGTTCCGGAACCTGTACAGAAAATTGGAACTGAGATCAACATAAACATCATTTCCGCCCTTTTTATTGCTCATGAAAACCACACGTTGCGTGTTGTACAACGATACAGCGAGACCTTCAGTGGTCGTGGTCCAGATTTCTGTACCCACCGGTACATCTAATACCCAGTAGCACGTCCTCTTGCACTGATGCATGCCGGTATTAGTGCGTGGCATACTATCCACAAGTTCATCAAGGCACTGTTCGTCCAGATTGTCCCACTCCCCAACGGCGATTCGGTGCAAATACCTCAGAGTGGTTGGTGCGTCACGTCGTCCATAAACAGCACTTTCCAATGCATCCCAGGCATGTTCGATAGGGTTCATGTCTGGAAAACATGCTGGCCACTCTAGTCGAGCGATGTCGTTATCTTGCAGGAAGTCATTCACAAGATGTGCACGAGGGTGGTGCGAATTGTCGTCCATGAAGACGAAAGCCGTGCCAATATGCTGCTAATATGGTTGCACTATCCGTCGGACGATGGCATTCACGTGTCGTACAGCCTTTACGGCGCCTTCCATGACCACCAGCGGCTTACGCCGGCCACACATAATGCCACCTCTAAACAGCAGAGAACCTCCACCTTGCTGCACTCTGTGGACAGTGTGTCTAAGGTGTTCAGCCTGACCGGGTTGCCTCCAAACACGTCTCCGATGATTGTCTGATTGAAGGCATATGCGACACTCATCGGTAAAGAGAACGTGTTGCCAATTCTGAGCGGTCCTTTCGGCATATTGTTGGGCCCATTTGTACCGCCCTGCAGGGTGTCGTGGTCGCAAAGATGGACCTCGCCATGGACGTGGGGAGTGAGGTTCCAAATCATGCAACCTATTGCCCACGAGTTGGAGTTGTAACACGACATCCTTTGGCTGCACGAATAGAGTTGTTCGACGTGGTGGCGCTGCTGTCAGGTTTCCTCCAAGCCATAATCCATAGGTAGCGGTCATCCACTGTAGTAGTAGCACTTAGGCGGCCTGCGCGTGGCATGTTATTGACAGTTCCTGTCTCTCTGTATCTCCTCCATATCCGAAAAACATCTCTTTGGTTCACTCTAAGACGCCTGGACACTTCCCTTCTTGAGATCCCTTCCTGGAGCGGTATTGATCGTCTAGGCATGGTTGAACTACAGACAATACGAGCCGTGTACCTCCTTCCTCGTAGAATGACTGGAACTGATCGGCTGTCAGTCCCCCCTCCGTCTAATAGGCGCTGCTCATGAATGGTTGTTTACATATTTGGGCGGGTTTAGTGACATCTCTGAAGAGTCAAAGCTGCTGCGTCTGTGATAGCTTATCCACCGTCAACGTCTATCTTCAGGAGTTCTGGGAAGTGGGGAGGATGCAAAACTTTTTTTATGTGTGTATATGCAGCCTATACAAGTTTGCAGTGGGTATTAAAAGTGAGGAATAACTTCCCTTCAAAAAATCATTTAAAAATACAAATGAATTATAGAAGGGATGCTGCTTGTCTCCTACACTATATCATCAAAAGTATCCGGACACCCCCAAAAAGATACGTTTCTCATATTAGGTGCATTGTCCTGCCACGTACTGCCAGCTACTCCGTATCAGCGATCTCAGTCGTCATTAGATATCGTGAGAGAGCAGAATGGGGCGCTCCACGGAATTCGCGGACTCCGAACGTGGTCAGGTGATGGGGTGTCATTTGTGTCATTCATCTGTAGGCGAGATTTCCACACTTCTAAACATCCCTAGGTCCTCTGTTTCCGATGTGATAGTGAAGAGGAAGCGTGAAGGGATAGGTAGAGCACAAAAGCGTACAGGCCGACTTCGTCTGTTGACTGACAGTTGAAGAGGGTCGTAATATGTAGTAGGCAGACATCTATCCAGACCACCACATAGGAATTCAAACAGCATCAGGATCCAATGCAAGTACAATGACAGTTAGGCAGGAGGTGAGAAAACTTGGATTTTATGGACGAGCAGCGGCTCATAACCCACACATCATGCCGGTAAATGCCAAACTGCGTCTCGCTTGGTGTCTGGAGCGTAAACACTGGACGATTGAACAGTGGAAAAACGTTGTGTGGAGTGACGAATCACGGTACACAATGTGGCGATCCGATGGCAGGTTGTGGGTATGGCGAATGCCAGGTGAACATCATCTGCCAGCGTGTGTAGGGCCAAAATTTAAAATTAGGAGGAGGTGGTGTTATGGTGTGGTCGAGATTTTCATGGAGGGGGTTTGCACGCCTTGTTGTTTTGAATGTCACTATCACATCACAGGCCTACATTTACGTTTTAAGCACCTACTTGCTTCCCACTGTTGAAGAGCAATTCGGGGATGGCGACTGCATCTTGCAACACGATCGAGCAACTGTTCATAATGCACGACATGTGGCGGAGTGGTTACATGACAATAACATCCCTGTAATGGACTGGCCTGCCCAGAGTGCTGGCGTGAATCCTGTAGAAAACCTTTGGGATGTTTTGGAACGCCGACTTCGTGCTAGGCCTCACCAAACGACATCGATACCTCTCCTCAGTGCAGCACTGCGTGAAGAATGGGCTGTCATTCGCCAAGAATCCTTCCAGCACCTGACTGAATGTATGCCTGCGAGGGTGGAATCTGTCATCAAGGCCAACACCATATTGAATTCCAGCATATCGATGGAGGGCGCCACGAAATTGTAAGTCATTTTCAGCCAGGTGTCCGGCTCATAAAGTGTATATTGTTTAAAATATACACCTAGGAAACCTTATACTTGTTGATCATGGAGTGTGAATGAATGGGCGTTCATGTAACAAAGGATGAGTTTACGTACTCTTCGTTCTTCATAGACGATCAGAGAGTGGCGGGTAGTGAAGTTATGCTAAGCAAATTTTTAGAAGAATAAATAGAGTTTCAAAAGACTGAATACCTATTCAGTCGAGAAAATATAGGAAACAGAACAATACGTGGCAAGCACATCAAGTCCTGCAAAAATTTTAAATATTTGGATAGGATCCTTTTGGGCGATAGAGCAAGTAAAGAGAAATACAGCAACGACTACCCCATGGGAATCAGCAATCTAGAGGCTCTGTTTTGGTCTTGTAAGTTGGTAAGTAACGAAGATACTGTAAAGAGGTACTGTAGAGCTCGTAACATCTTATAGATGCGAATTCTGGGAGATTACTGGCAAAAATAAAAACAAATTGAGAGTTGTAGAAAAGGCGTTCGGGTCGTCTGGTATGGACATACAAATTGAATTACAGATGACAGGTGGTCAAATAAAACCTTGATGTATCATCCTCGGGGAAGAAGGAGAAGAGAAAGACCCAAGCTTGCCTGCTGAGATGGTTCAAAGAAGGAGAAAAGAAAAAGCGATGTATAAGAAGACGAGGAAGAATGGGAAGATAGCAATCCATGACAACATGTACATGTCGAGAGAGAAATCAGCAAAGGAAGCACTAGTGAGTTCCAAAGTACTGCCGCCATTCCAGCTAGTACAATGACTGTGAACAAAGAATTAAAAGAATGTGCTATAACGATTGGGCAGCACCTCGTTGGCCACATATATCTTTAATCAGTACTGACACTTAGAATGCTGTGAAGAGCGACGCTATTGGATAGTCCATGACCGGAAAAGAATGGTCTGAGGTGATGAATCACGATATATCACGTGACAATTGTATGAAAGGATTTCTATTTGGCGAATGTCTCCAGAAAGTTACCTGCCATCATGTGTAGTGCCAACACTAAAGTACGTATGTACGTATGTACGTATAGTCCATGACCGGAAAAGAATGGTCTGAGATGATGAATCACGATATATCACGTGACAATTGTATGAAAGGATTTCTATTTGGCGAATGTCTCCAGAAAGTTACCTGCCATCATGTGTAGTGCCAACACTAAAGTACGTACGAAGTGGAGTTACAATAGAGGGGATGATGTTTTAGTGGATAGGCTGTTGTCCCCTTATTGTGCCCAAGAAAGCTCTAAATGTGGAAGGATATGAATACGTTTTACAGCACCATGTACTGCGATAGCAGGGTTCAAGTTTCCACAACTTGTCAGTGCTGTAGTCGTGTCGGAACTTCGGAAATAGAGGATGGATAAGGACAGAAAATTTTAACATTAGCGGAAAAATTAAAAATGGCACTAGTGGGATATTCAAAAAAATACAAGATGGCAGGGTATTAAAAATAAATTTAAAAAATCCAAGACAGTGGCAATAGCACAACTGAGCTTTGCACGCTCCCCTCCACCCCTTTTCACCAAGGCCAAAAATTAAAAAAAAATCTTATCTAAATTTACAAAATTGCTTTTATTTTTTCAATCCATCACAATGCGTGCACAAACACACACACACACACACACAAACAAACACAATTTTTATCTCAAGTATTGTATTGTCCTGTAGTTATGTCAAATGCTGTATTGCTGATTTTGTAATATATTTGTATTAATATATTTCTGTCAAGAGACAGACAAAAATGAAACGAAGAACAGACATAATATTTCTTACATAAAAAGATTAGAGTCCTAAGAAGTTATATGCACACTTGGTTGACTGCTCTTTTAACACAACAACGGATAATTGTTTCCACACTTTTGTGTGTTTCTATTTTTTCGCATTCCAGAAAATAATCTAGATATAAAAAAGATTACGTTCCACACTTGATTGACTGTGCGCATTTACATATACCACTCACCATAGCGTATTTCATAGTCTAGCTACTACATGGAATATTTTTAATCATATGACAATTATGGTGAACATTTCTTAATCACAAACAATCTAAATCATATAAATTTTCGATTTACCCCAAAGCCTAATTTATAAATGAAATTTGATGAACTGAAGTTATTGAGAACATAATTTCCTTCAGTTTAATATAGTAAATCAGAAATGAGAACATCAATTTACTTCACTTATGAACTGAGGTAGTAACTTCAAGCTAAAACTTACAGCTACAATTTTCAGTTACAATCTACAGTTTACCACACATTTTGCATTATTTACAATGTATAATTTTCGATGCAGTCGTGACCCTAAGCTACTGGATCTACTTTATCCAGATGTATATAACATTTGTCACCCTCTGTAGACAAACCCAGTTTGTGTTGTTTAATAGTCAAAACAACTCGCTGCTGTCAATGAATGACGAACTGCACAGTTGTTTTTACTTCCGAATCTATGATTCATTGCCTGTAATCATCTACAGTTAACTAATTTCCGAAGACTGTTTTATGCATTTTGCCCTACACATTATGCACCCAGACTCAGTCTCGAGAACATACATATTTGGCCGTAGAGCAAAAAAATCCTGCAATAGGTTTGCCATTTAGTTAGTCTTTCATTAACCCAACTACTTTTATTCACCTGGAGAATATTGCAGGTAAACCCAAAGTTTCGAACTTTGCATGCACATCATTTCTGATACACTCGTAGATATTCGTTTTAATGTGCATTTGGAGGCTATCTGTTTCTGTGTAGCACAGTTTATAGGTCTTTGGCGGTAATTTTTTAAATATAGATCTACAATGAAAATCGTAAAGAAGCTTGTTGGAAATATTCAAAACGTTCATTCCAGCTGATACCGCTTTGCCAAAGTCAACATAAAGAATGCTCAGTTCAATGACAGCTACATTTTCATTAAAAACCATGCTCGTTTGAATATTCGGTTTGGAAATTAATGCAGCTGTCCCAACTCTCTCTTTTCACGATGTCACTAGTCTTATCTGTCTCACATTTTGCATGGTTTTCCAAACACACTTCTATTCACGTTACAAAAAGTTATTCTCAATTCATTGATTACACACGAGCAGTTCTGTGCGTTAACCTCAAAGTATGGCTTCATCCGGGAGTTTGGGTGAATTATAACATCCGATAAATCTGTTTAAAAAACCAATTGATTTTGTAAACATCTTTTCAGATTTCTACAATGAATGAGATAGTTTCCTTGTCATTCAAGTTTTAAAATAGTTTGCTTTGTTTCTAACCGTCTGATGAAGGCTTCATTTTTTATTTCAATATGGGCAAATCTGAATGTACATCTTTTGAGGTGATAAAGATCTAGTTCCTATATGTACAATACGACCAAATCATCTGGTATGTCCACACCACATGACTTTCGGCATTCTCTGGTGGACGCCGTTCAATATAACATATCAGAAGATGCTGCAACATCGCCCAGCAGTATAGGCGGTTCACATCTAGATATACGATGTAAGATTCGTCTATTTCATCATTGTAATTAACAGCGCGTGTGTTGTCGCCAACTGTACGTCTGGAAACACAATCACCAGTTCCATCTCTGATACCTCGTTGAACAGACTGGAGTCGTTAGATGTCTGTTATAAGCTGCAGTTCTGCTTTACTAATTTTCAGCAGAGCATCCATGCCAAGCCAAGGGAGGTAATATAATGTGCAGGGTGTAATTTATACGTCTTAAGCCAAAGAACACGAATGTTTTCGAAGACATCGGCAAGCAGTGGAAACTCAATCTTTAAAAACAAATCAGAGTATTTTCCAAGAGCTCTACTCTTCAATAGGTTCTATATGCTGCTAGATCTATGGTACTTGGTCTGTGTTATCGTTTCACCAGTTAATTAACTTTTAAATATTTCGATTGAGGGCAGGCGATCTTCCAAAAAATCGATTCAGTGCCCTGTTCTCGTTAGGAAAAATTCCCTTCCGATTCACTAGTCTGACTTAATTCAAATACTTCAAATGGCTCTGAGCACTATGGGACTTAACATCTATGGTCATCAGTCCCCTAGAACTTAGAAGTACTTAAACCTAACTAACCTAAGGACATTACACACATCCATGCCCGAGGCAGGATTCGAACCTGCGACCGTAGCGGTCACGCGGTTCCAGACTGAAACGCCTAGAACCGCACGGCTTCACCGGCCGGCTCTGAATTAATTGATATAAAAGTCTTCTGGGCACCGTAACACGTCATGATGTGCAAAACTGGACAGTAGACCGAAAAGAACGACACCGTAACCGTGGTCTAAACGCACAGTATATATTTTTTTTTTTTTTTAGATAAGCTAGAAAACTGTTATGTCAATTCACTCTGGCCGCAGAAGACTACATTATATTAGATTGAATGAGGTAGTTCAAAATAATGTGGAGTGCCCAGCCGTGTAAAACGACGTAAGAGCAGTGGCCAGTGCCGGCCGCTGTGACCGATCGGTTGTAGGTGCTTCAGTCCGGAACCGCGATGCTGCTACTGTCGCAGGTTCGAATCCTGCCTGGGGCATGGATGTATGTGATGTCCTTAGGTTAGTTAGGTGTATGTAGTTCTAAGTCTAGGGGACTGATGACTTCAGACGTTGTCTCATAGTGCTCAGAGCCATTTGAACCATTTGTTGTTGGTTTGGTGGGGTCTGGGGAGAGTTAGTGATTAGAATTTTTTAAAAAAAAGCAGTGGCGACAAAAAGATCCTATCCAATGGGGAGCATAGGCGAATGTCCCGCCTTGTCGGTGAATTACGAAATGCTTCCACCCCGACAGCAATTTCTGCTCTCAGGCAGTGTCCCTCCATCTCAGTCAGATGGCGAGAAAACGTAGCGAAGGGAGCTGCGTACGTCGCCCAAAGACACAACTCGCAGTGAAACGTGAAACAGCTCGTTTTCAATGAGCTGACTGGATGTATGTAATATTGCCCGTCGAGTTACCGTATTTCACTTTACGAGCCGTCGAATGGACCGATGGCCGAATGAGGCACTTAACCCCGATGCGTAGCAGATGCACTTCAGTCTAGTAGTTCTGTGATGTCTTAAGATTTTTTTTCTTGCCAGGACTTGGGCCAAGTCATTCAGATTTTCGAACAGAGACGGGGAAGTTTATTTCACCATCCACAGTAACCAAATGTTGTCCTTTCTTCCATATCACCATGGAGAGTGTGCTGTGACTGCTTTTTTATCCAGTCCTCGTTTCAGCTGGCGCTATGAGGGGCGTTCAGTAAGTAATGCAACACTCTTATTTTCTCGGCCAACTCCCGCTGAAGAATGCGGAGTTGTTGTGGGACATAATGGTATATTCCTCCATCACCCTCTATAGTTCCATGAAGTACCGACAACTGTCGCCGCTATACTTAGCCTTAATGATGGCGTTGTAACGGAGCTGCTACATTGTGGAACAGGTAAGAAGGGATCCACGTTAAACAACTGGTGCAGCTGGAACTGCATTTGACAGGACTTCAAGGCATGCTCTGTTACACTCCACAGTTGCACTACGACTACAGGGGTGGTCTCTCTTCCCGACGACCAGTTCATTGTGTTCTGTTGACTCCTGCACATCGGTGGCGGCGCTCGCTGTGTTGCCAAGAACGTAAGGATTGGACCAACGAAGAGTGGACTCATATGTTCGTCCCGGATGAGAGCAGTTTAAATCAGAGTACTGATTCTGGATCTACCGTCTGAGCCGTGCGTGGCTTGTATTCCCGCCCTCGTGTATTTACACCGTGTTTTAACGTACTTCCACCTCACTACGTTAATTTAAATTACTACTGTCAGTGAGTTGCGGCTTTGCCTGACCGTGGCCGGCGCTAGCAGCGCTTATCGATATATCCCCTATCTTAGTATCTCGGCTCGACTGCTACTACTTCCCGGTTGTCGTCTGTCGTGCGGACAGTTGTAAGGTGCCAGCAGGGCGGTTCGGGTTGCGAGTTCGGGTCTGCCAGTCGGTTGGAACGCGTCTACAGGGTGAAAAGAATTTAAACCAACAAACTGTGGGAGGTTGTAGGGGACATCAAAACAAATATTTTTCCCTAATGTCATTTTTTCCTATGAGGATTATTTAAACCGGTGGAGGCCGTATTACGCTCTTCAGTTGTTAGAGGCCGTATTTCGATCTTCAGTTGTTAGAGAGCGTATTACGCTCTTCAGTTGTAGGCAACTGCTATCGACCAGTGTAGTAGTGCATTGTCTCTGTTTGCTGACGGAGCGATACACCTGAGTAAGTGCACTGACATGGTTGGTGCATACTACGTAGAGCACGACAATGGGCGAGCTGCACAGCGGGTTTATCAACAACAATATCCTAATCGCCGTATCCCGCTTTATACGACCCTTGCTGCTGTGTACCAACGCCTGCGTGAGACCGGGTCATTTAGCAGAATACGTGGACAGGGATGCCGTCGCACGGTAAGAACGCAAAATTTGAGGAAGCAGTCTTGCAGGATGTGGAGCGGGATCCTTCAATGAGCATTCGTGCAATTGCACGTAACATGGGGACGAATCAGACGAATGTAAGAACAGTTCTTCCAGAGCAATTGTTAATTCCATTTCACTTTCAGCGTGTCCCCAACCCGGAACCAGTTAATTATCCACCCAGAGCACAGTTTTCACAGTGGTACCTGGAACAGTGTGAAATGCATCCTACATTTCCATCCTCTGTGTTGTTTACCGATGAAGCAACATTCGGGCGTGATGGAGTCTCGAAATGTACAGTTCGCATGTTTGGAGTGAGGATAACCCACATGCCACAGTTACTAACCCTCATCAAGTGCGGTTCTCCGTTAGTGTGTGGGTCGGTGGTTGTTGGGGGCTGTTTAATTTGGTAGTATCTGCTACCTAGGCCATTAAATGGCAGGCACTGTTACAATTTTCTCGCCAGAGCATTGCCAGAATTGCTGGAAGACGTCCCGCTCCCTACAAGACAAAGTATGTGGTTCCAACAAGACGGGGTGCCGGCACATTTCAGTCGTCGTGTGCGTCGATTCCTGAACCGACGGTTCCCAGAAACGTGGATTGGCAGAGGTGGTCCTGTACCGCCGCCTGCTTCATCCACAGATATGCCCTGTCTGGTGTTTTTTGTGTGGGGAGAGATGCGCAACCTTGTTTACGCAACTCCTGTTTCACGTTTTTGTGCTGGCACCGTCGATCGTCGTGATCACACATCATGTCCCGCCCTTTATAATCTCCGGAAGGCCATTATAAATTTCGGTTACTTCAAAGTAAATATTGTCTCTGAATAAAACTGTCATCTCTGTTCGCCTCGTTGCCTTTATCTTCCGGATACTCCTTCTGTACCATACAGTAGTAGTTCTTTCTAACATCGAGGTATAGATACTTTCTTCGAAATGTTTGAATTAGATGAAGCTACATACATCACAAAAGTTTTGCATCTCCCCGGTTCCCAGAACTCCTGAAGACAGACGTTGACTATGGATACTGTATCATAGACACAGTTCCTTTGGCCGTTCAGAGACGTCACTAAACCTGCACAAAGATGTAAACAACCATGCATGATCATCACCTATTAGACGGAGGGGGTCCGACAGCCGATCACTTCCAGCCATTCCACCAGGAAGGAGGTACACGACTCGTGTTGTCTGTAGTTCAACCATGCCTAAACAAGTCAATACCGCGGTTCGATCGCACCCGCTTTTACTTTGCGCCAGGAAGGGCTCTCAACAAGGGAAATGTCTAAGCGTTTCGGAGTGAACCGATTTTCGGCCATGAAGGAGATACAAAGAGACAGGGACTGTCGATGACATGCCGAGCTCTGATCACCCAAGGGCTAATATGCAATGGATGACCGTTACCTACGGATTATGGCTCAGAGGAATACTGACAGGAGCGCCACCATGTTGAATAATGCTTTTTGTGCAGCCACAGGACGTCGTGTTACGACTCAAATTGTGCGCAATAGGCTGCATGATTCGGAACTTCACTCCCGACGTCCATGGCGAGGTCCATCTTTGCAACTGCGACAACATCAAAAATGGTTCAAATTGCTCTGAGCACTATGGGACTTAAATTCTGAGGTCATCAGTCCCCTAGAACTTAGAACTACTTAAGCGTAACTAACCTAAGGACATCACACACATCCATGCCCGAGGCAGGATTCGAACCAGCGACCGTAGCGATCGCGCGGTTCCAGACTGTAGTGCCTAGAACCGTTCGGCCACTCCGGCCGGCGCGACAACATTCAGCGCGGTACAGATGGGCCCAATAACATGCCGAATGGACCGTTCAGGATTGGCAACACGCTCTCTTTACCGATGAGTGTCGCATATGCCTTCAACCAGACAATCATCGGAGACGAGTTTGGAGGCAACGCGGTCAGGCTGGACGCCTTAGACACACTATCCAGGGAGTGCAGCAAGGTGGAGGTTCCCTGCTGCTTTGGGGTGACATTAAATCAGTCTCCGTACGCCGCTGGTGGCTATACAAGGCGCCGTAACGGCTGTACAATATGTGAATGCCATCCTCCGACCGATAGTGCAACCATATCGGCAGCATATAGGCGAGGCATTCGTCTTCATGTTCGACAATTTGTGTCCCCATCGTGCATGTCTTGTAAATGACTTCCTTGAGGATAACGACATCGCTCGACTAGAGTGGCCAGCATATTCTCCAGACATGAACCCTATCGACACATGCCTGGGATATATTGGCTGTTTATGGACGACGTGACCCACCACCACTATGAGGGATGTACTCCGAATCGCCGTTGATTAATGGGACGATCTGGACCAACAGTGCCTTGATGAACTATAGTACGCCAGGACGAATACAGGCATGCATTAATGCAAGAGGACGTGCTACTGGGTATTAAAGATACCGGAGTGTACAGCAATTTGGATCAATCTCGCTGTATGGTGGTACCACATGCAATGGGTGGTTTTCATGAGCAATATAAATGGTGGAAATGATGTTTATGTTGATCTCTATGCCAATTTTCTCGGAACCGAGGTGATGTGTATTACGTGCACTACAGTCCATTTTATACGTCTGAAACAAGTTTGCCTACAGAGATATTTCATGCATGGCTGTACATTTTTCAAAATGCCTAAAATTGTAACGGTCTAACCATTCTGCGATATCTTTATGAATGATCCGCTTGAACTAAAGTTTGGTAGGGTGCACGCAGTAAAGCGTTCTGGAATAGCAACCTACATCCATCTGCAGATAGTTTATGCTTTACTAACAATCGAGGCCAGTAATATATTCGTGGAGTGATATTTACTGCAATGAATGTATTAAAAACTGTTATGCATGAAAATAGGTGGTGGTGGTCTGGGGTGGGGGGGGGGGGTGAGGGAGAGGAATTGATAGAATGTTACATGTATTCGATTTTACGCAGCGCATTGGTGCCGAAGAGTGATTGTCATTACGCAAGCAGCATACAATAACGTTAACAAGCACAGCAAATTAATGCGGTCCATTAGCGGGTTTTATGATTGCGGTCGCTTTTATTGGCAACGATCGTGACTGCTCAGAGCGAAAACGAGCGTAACCAAATAACTGTTAACGACCACACGCGCGCGCTTCAGAGGCGGTAGCAACGGCGGCGCCGTTTCGCTAGGCAGATGCGCGGGTTTGTAGGCCGACAGGTGCTACGGGGTGACACTTCACTCGTTAGCGACTGACGAAATGCCTGCTGTGTACACCTGGAACGCAAATGAAATTTAAAGCAGAACACAGTGTCTGTTATTGACTTAAGTGAATTGTTAGAAAAAAAATTTATGCCGTCAAATATATTACGAAGGGAACACTTTTAAAGTTTATTTGGTAGAATGCAGTTCTCCCTGCTCTTCAATTCTCTTCAATTCAGCAGAAGTACTGCAACCTACATTCATTTGAGCGTGATCGTAATAATCAAGTCTTGGTTTCCATCTAAAACTTTAACACACGCCCCATCACCCCCCCTCCCCCCCTTTCCAGCACTTCCCAACATTTGTGAATTCTACAGTTTCTTGGTATCTCAGCATGACTGCCGTTAACCAAGTCCTCCTTTTACTAAGGCTGTGCCATAAACTTCCTTCTGTGCCACCCGCCTCAGCACCTCTTCATTATTTATGCGATATTCCAATCCCATCTTCAGTATTCTCCCGTATTCACACAAGTTCACCTCTGGTCTGTGCTGTTTATCTTTCTTGGTATCTCAGCATGACTGCCGTTAACCAAGTCCTCCTTTTACTAAAGCTGTGCCATAAACTTCCTTCTGTGCCACCCGCCTCAGCACCTCTTCATTATTTATGCGATATTCCAATCCCATCTTCAGTATTCTCCCGTATTCACACAAGTTCACCTCTGGTCTGTGCTGTTTATCTTCCACGTTCCGCTTCCATATAATAGTACACTCCAACCAAATACTTTCAGAGAAGAGTCCCAAGCACTTAAATTTACATTAGATATTAGCAATTTTATCTTACACTTCTCTTGCTATTGAAAGTCTACCGTTTATTCCTCTTTCATTTCGGCATCATTACTTGTTTTACTGTTAGAATCGAAAAATTAGTACTTGGACTCTCATTTTCTCACCTAATTACCCTCACACTCACCTGACTCAACTGGATTACATTTAATTACTTCAAAACGCTTTTGCTGTGGTCAGCTGAAGTATATTACTATCTAATAGCATTACTTTGTATTTCTGCTTCTGGGCTTTAATTCCTTTTCCAATTTCTTCCTGGTCTCCTTTGCTGTCTCCTCATTGCACACTTTTAGTAACACAGGGAGTAGGCTACAACCCTGACTAACTCCCTTCTTCATCACTGTTTCCTTGCTTTCCTTTCATTTCCCTCGACTTTTATATCTACAGTCTGGTTATTGTACCCTGCAGAATTTCAAGTAATATGTTCCAAACTGGATGGATTAAAAATCCTAGGTCATGATCGCAAAATATCTTTATAGGTAACTGGTTTTTCCTCGTTAACGAGCCATCTTTAGATCAATATAAAATTATTATTTCGTTCAGTGTGCATCAGGCGCAGGCTTTACACATCGCCATAATCTATAGATCTGAATGCCTCCTATCAAACTGAAGGATCGTCTAGGCCTGAATATATTAAGGGGCTCCGGAAAGGCTCAAAATCATGAAAAGTTCAATTTTTACTTTTTTGCGTTTTCAGAATCTGCAGACTATTACCTTTTAATAGATATATAATTTATTCAATTCCGAAGACTACAACTATTTTTAAATTTTTTTTTTTGAAATGTGTTCTACATGGGCGTGACCCACTGTGGCGCTGTTAAACTGCTGTCAAATGGTGTTATTATTAACGTCCATGTTCATCAGGTACATTTTAGTGATGTGAGATAAAGTATGTGTTGTGGCTAACCTGTGATGTTTCAATATATATCGCTGGTGTGATTGTCGATTGTTTCATGTGTATTTACTCTGTCGTTATCTCGAAAATATTCGTAATTAATTCTGTTTCTTGAGTCTCTGTTTTGTTGAAGTATAATAATGAGTAAAAGTAAAGTTATTAGAAATCCTCTGAAGGCTTTTAAGAAAAGGAGAAATGTTGGAAAGCCAAAGGTATGTGTTATTACTGTAAACAATAAAGACGATGAAAATCCCCAACATAGCTTGTGTCCCAAAGAAGAAGACAGTTGGTGTACATATAACAAAGGATTGCTAACTGGTGAAGTGTACACTCATAAGCATAGTCTGCCTCATGCAATAATGGAGGTGATAAAACCTATTTTCAGAGACTTAGCAGCACCTGAACTGTTGAAAAAGTGTATTCACGGAAAAACTCAAAACCCCAATGAAAGTGTAAATAGTGTTATATGGTCGAGAATCCCCAAGACTGTATTTGTTGGAATAGAAACACTTCACTTTGGTGTGTATGATGCTGTTGCGACTTTCAATGATGGCAACATTGTAAGGTGCAAGGTATTTAGAAATATGGGAATGAAGATAGGTTCTAACATGGTACGAGCGATGCTTGCTTTAGACAAGGAACGCCTTCGGGCTGCAGACAGGGCTGTAAAGAGTCTAGAAATACAAGCAAGAGTAAACAGGAGGAGGAACAAGAGGAAGCTGGAGGAGGAGTTTGCAGAGGATGAAGATAATCCATCCTATGGACCTGGAATGCACTAAAAAGTTAATCCAATCTTTGTCGCTCGATTCCCAAAACTTTTATTTTCTCATACTAATTACATGTTTTCTAAGGATCTTCCAAACATATTTGTTTCAAACTTTCAGTAAATGTTACACAGTACCTTCTGCATAATTTAACACAGCCTTTTTCCAAAAAAATGAGTATTTTTGAATATATAAATAAAAAATTGCAAAAAAATGTTGTGAATTTTCATTATAATTGAAAAAAATCATCTTTAATAACTGAACTAAAATTTTGTAAAATCCCTGTGTTAAGTTGTAGCCCATATTCCAATAAATAATCTGTAAAAAGTTCAACTTCCTACCTCAAATACTTTGTGAGGAAAGATGTAATTTATAAGCGTTATTTTAACATTGCAAGTATAGGGCGTTCCGGAGCCCCTTAAAGTAAAAGGTTGTCACTTGTTACAAACGACTTCCACAACTTTGGCCATTTCTTATAAATGTATATATTGATGGAAAAACTCGCAACATAAAAAAATTGTTAACGCAGAGTAATGAAATTTCGGAAATACATATGTCTGGATAACATATTTAAGCGATTGACATTGCAAGATCATAGGCCAATGCGTGCGCGATATAAGCCATTGCAATTGTGAAATGATGCTACAATGTAACAGGTGTAACTGTGAGAATGTTGAAAGCAAGCATAAGAACGTCCGTGTATAGTGTTGTGCAAGTGTCGAGTGTCAGTGTGTGAGATGGAGTTCGGTCTGCTACACTTGGTTGGTCAATACAGGGACGATTAAAGCTGTTTGTGGATGACAGTGGAGTCGTCGTCCTATGATGTCCTATATATCGTCGGCTGGAGACAGATCTCGTGATCGAACGTGCCAAGGCAACATGTCGGCACTCTGTAGAGCATGTTGGGGCTACAACAGCTGTATGTAGGCGAGCGTTATCGCTGGAAAACTGCTCCTGGAATACTGTTGATGAGTGGCTGCACAACAGGTCGAATATCAGACTGACGTAAAATTATGCAGTCAGTGTTGCGTGGGATAACCACGAGAGCGCTCCTGCTATCATACGAAACCCCACCCCAGACCATAACGCCATGTATAGGTCCAGTGTGTATAGGAAGCAGACAGATAGGGTGCACGTCCTCAGATGGTCTCCTTCGAACAAACACACGGCCATCACCGGCATCGACACGCAACCAGCTTTCATAGGAAAACGCACCCACACCATGGTCTCAAACGAGCTCGCGCTTGACCCTACTGAAGTCGCAAATGGTGGTGATTTGGAGTAAGTGTATTTCAAGCTACAGGGTGTCTGGCCGGGAGCAGTCCTTGAAGCAACCGACTTGTAACACTTCATTGTGTCACCGTGTTGCCAGGTTCTGCCCAAATTACCGCTGCAGATGCAGTAGGATGAGCCAGAGCCATGCCACGCCAGTCATAGTCTTCCCTCCGGATAGTGCAACTTAGCCAAGCGAAGCCCGGTCTTCTTGCAACCGTACATTCTCGTAATCACCGCTGCTAGCAATCATTTACAGTGGCTATATTCCTGCCAAGTCTTCCCGCAGTATCGCAGAAGGAATGTAGAGCTCCCCGTAGGCCTATTACACGACCTCGTTCAAATTCAGTGAGATGTTGATAATGGCGCCTTTGTCGCCTTAAAAGCATTCTTGACTAACATCAACTCACGACGTCCAGACTCAAACATAAAGCGCACTCACGACCGTTACAGCGTGTATTTAAAGCCAACCTGATCCGCATTCTCATTGTGATGCTGTTCGTGCCACTCTTATGCGACTGGTACGAATTTTAAATAGACGTCCTCTTTCAGATGTAGAAACACGTCTGTCAACTTTAGTTGATGTCGCACAGCTACTTCTTGGTGCTGCGTTTTCTTTCCGTCAGTGTAAGTCCAGTGTTCATATTGTGACACTTGTGCTGTAATACAAAGCGATGACAACGGTAATTGTTACATAGTCCACGTGCGGCTGTAAACAAGACGTATCGCTGGTAAAATGTATTCCTTGTGCCAACGTTGTAAGAGTAGTTTGTAAGTTATGACAACCTTTTTCTATGGTACGTACACGTCTAGAATATCCTTCAATTTAATAAAGGGAATTCAGCAGCTCGACAAATGATAACGATGTGCAACGTTTACTGGTGATGTACAGTCGTAGACAAAACGAGCGAGACCCCTCGCCTTTTCGTTATGCTAATCCGCACAGCTTTAAAGTCTGCTACACAGCATAACAGGCAAGGTGACGAAGTGCTACCAACATACCATGCACAGACAGATAGACGGTCCAGAAAGTGAGACTACTAGGGTTCCATTTTTACCGATTTAAGTGACGAAATTCTAACAACGAAAATAGCTACAACAGTTACTGAACATGAGGGCCGCATAAATAATTCCCCCTTTTCTTTATTCGAAATGTTCTAACTGCAGTCGATACATCAGCATATTACTCGTAGCTGCGCTTTCGGCCCAAATCACGTTTACAGGAATGCAAATAAAATCCATTTGCCTATACAAGTGGTACTTCAGATCCCAGTATTAATGCCACCACGTTTTAGAAGTGCGAGCATTCCCATTGCTAGCTAGCTTAAGAAACACTTCGGCTAATGAACGTTTTCTGGCTGTGACGAGTCTAAAGGAGAATTCGAAACATTGTAGAATACATTTGGCAGCTATGTAGCCGTTTATTTCCTGGGCTAGTGCAGAATTATCCTACTAAATTTACTCGCTAATAATAGTATTTTGTTATTTCCATAAGCATCCCGAATGATTGTCACATAAGCTGTGACATAAAGGTAGGAAATTCTTGTTTTTTAGTCCAGAAAGCTCTATGCAACAGAAACTGGAGATCATTTTGCCATTTCCATCGGAAAATTGCTGGCTTATTTATGTCTGGGGTAATAACAGAAGGTTGTTTGCCTGGGTTGTCTTCTAGCGTAGTGAAAGGTGTCTGCTACTGCAAGGGAGGTCTGGTTTGTTTTCGGTTCTAATCTCGATGGACACAGATAGACTATCAGTAAAACAATTTTAAGAAATTCTCGCGTCCCCAATACATTTTATTGCTACTTTTATTCTGTACCAGCGCCCTGTGGATGTATATACGAAAATCTTGTAGAATTTCATACTTGTTACTGCCTACTTTTTCCGCTTCTGTCAATAACTGAAGTGACTTACATGTGGCACTAAATGATTTTTAACTGAATTTCGTTACGAATCTTCACGCATTGCTAAATTTGCACACTTTCATGGTAGGTCAGCAACGGTAATCCAGTATGAGTGGTCTGGACCTGGACGTTGACACAGACCGTTTCGTGGCCGAACGCGCATAATACTGTATTTTGCTACTTCGTAACGATCTGGGGTACTTTGTCTTACTAAAACAATTATGTTATCTAGATAAGCTGAAATTCCTTTTTATTAGTACGGTTCATACTACTTAGCGTTTCTTGTTCCATTTATATCTTATATTAACGTGTTGTGTTTAACACACTAATCAGCTTAATATAGTCACAACCATGATTGAGAACAGACTGACAAAGTTCGGACAGTTTTTCAATTTCACGCCTGTGCGTAGTATGTTGGTAGCACTTCGTCGCCTGGCCTGTCATGCTGTGGAGCAGACTTTAAAGCTGTACGGATCAGCATAACGAAAAGGCGAAGGGTCTCGCTCGTTTTGTCCACGACTGTACACTGAACAAAGTAATAATTTCATATTCATCTCAAAATGGCTCATCAATGAACTGAAACTAGATATCAATAAAGACATTTCGCTATCATGACGTAGGATTTTTAACCCATGCATATTAACACATCAGATAGCTTGTCTCCCTATTTCACAGTGTCAAATAGTGACAGAATTTATTCCACTCGACATAAGCAAAACTTTTCCGAAATCTACAAAGGCTGTAAATTTAGGTTTCTCTCTCTTCAATACACCCTCTGAAATAAGTCATAGGGTCAGTTATTCCACCTTCCCGCCCATGATCCTACATTTCTCCGGGGCTCGATATTATCTTCCAGCCGATCGGCTTCTACCATTTTACAGTAGAAAGAAACGACTGGTGGAAAAGCGGGCGACGGCGGAGAGCGAGGGAGGTCAATTTGATCACAGACTGTAAAAAGACCTGTATACGGTGCCGACCGATCTGTTTGTTCCTCCTCACTCGTCTGTAGACAGGTTTGATTTCCTAGTCCAACTTACAGCCTGCGCTTATAGTTTCATCTACACATAGGTACCTCATTCTCAAGCATCGACTACGTGCTAGGTTGAAACATTTCAACAAACTGGAACTCAAACTTAGTGTCCTGTCTTTGGCGTGCGATGTTGTCACTGCAATTAAGATCGTTACTCACGAAAGGATAGGTTCCAGGTTCGAGTCTCGGACTTACACACGGTTCTAACTCTCGAGCAAATTTCCAAACGGCGCAATCTCTGTTTCGGTGTGACATATTAAATGTATGAGAATCAAAATATCCACGGGTGTACTGCCAGTCTACAGTGTCCAACGGGCACAATATTTCGGCGATCATACATGTCGCCATCATCAGGTGAACTGACGGACTTAGCTCCTGTGAACGTGCCGGCACGGAGATCCGTACGCTATGGCTGCTCAGAGGGAAGTGGGTTCGGTCGCGTCGGCGGTCGATTTAAATACCCTCCGCCCGCGGCGGGCTCCCTCCGCTGTCCGCGCCCCGCGCCACGGTCGCGCGGTGGAACAGATTGCGACGGCGTCTGAAATGACGGCGGTGTGATGGCTCTGTCCACCGTGGTCGTCACAACTATACGTTTGCTCGATTTACTCTTGATTAACCCAATCGGTGGTTCCCAAGCCTTGCTAAGATTATAGCCACAGTCACGGTTTATGAGGTCGTCATTGGTGCGAATTTCGATGGCCTCTCTAACAACGCTATCCCAGTATCTCGACGTCTGTACCAGAATCCTCGTGCGTTCATACTCCATAGCGTAATTGTCCGACAAACAATGTTCAGCGACCGCTGACTTGCTCGGATACATCAGTCGAGTGTGCCTCTGGTGTTCACGGCATCGATCCTCGACGGTACACAGCGTCTGACCAATATACGACTTACCACATTGACACGGAATCTGGTACACGCCGGCCTTCCTCAAACCGAGGTCATCTTTGGCGCTCCCCACAAGTGCACGAGTTTTATTCGAAGGACAAAACACAGTTCCGACCCGGTGTTTCCTCAAAATGCGGGCGATTTTCCCCAAGAGTGCGCCTGTATATGGAATAAACGCAGTGCCTACCTCCTCCCTCGTGATTTCATCCATCTCCACAGTTTGTGATGTAGTGGTTGGGTGGAGAGCACGTTGAATCTGCCACTCTGAGTACCCATTTTTTCGAAATACTGCTCTCAGATGTTCCAATTCCTAGGGTAGACTCTCTGCGTCAGAGATAGTGCGCGCCCTATGTAGTAGTTTTAAGTACCCCATTCCTCTGTGAAGGGTGGTGGCAGCTGTCTGCGTGCAAATACAGATCAGTGTGCGTTGTCTTCCGATACACCCCGTGACCTAGGGTGCCGTCAGACCTTCTCTTGACCAAGACGTCAAGGAAAGGTAATTTACCCTCCGTTTCAGTCTCCATAGTGAATTTGATGTTGGGGTGTATGGAGTTTAAATGTGTAAGGAAGTCAAGGAGTTTCAGATGACGAACGTGTCGTCCACGTAACGGAAAAAGCAAGTAGGTTTCCATTCGGTTGACGACAGGGCTTCCTCCTCGAAGTTCTCCATGTACAAATTCGCTAACACCGGTGAGAGTGGGCTACCCATGGCGACTCCCTCCGTTTGTTCGTAGTATTCTCTATTAAAATGAAAATACGTGGAAGTCAAGACATGCCTAAAAAGTTTAGTGGTCTTCTCGTCAAACTTCTGACTAATCAATTGTAGTGACTCTCGCAGGGGTACCCTCGTAAACAAGGAAACGACGTCAAAACTCACCATGATATCTGACTCATCCAACCTGAAGCTATCAAGGCGTTTAACAAAATCCACGGAATTACGGATGTGATGAGGGCATTTACCCACATAAGGACTTAATATTCCAGTCAGGTATTTGGCCAACAAATATGTAGGTGCCCCGATGTTGCTGACAATGGGGCGTAACGGTACCGCCCTCTTTGTGAACCTTCGGGAGTCCATATAGTCTAGGCGGTACCGGACCTTGGGGTAACAATTTCTTAGCGTCACCCTCGGGTAAATCTGCGTCCTTGAGAAGCGACCTCGTCTTGTTCTCCACCTGCTTTGTAGGTTCAACGCTGATCTTCCGGTAGGAATCGTCATTTAGCAGGCTCTGCATCTTACCAGTGTAGTCCTTATGGGAGACAACAACTGTAGCATTGCCTTTGTCAGCCGGTAAGACAACAATTTCAGAGCGCTTGTGCGACAGACACTTCTTGATATTTAGTTGTTGTGTATGACGCCCTATGTTTGTGCTTGTAACGGAGTAGCATCGGATTCTTTCTGTTTGTCATGTGCACTATTTTGCATTTTTCCATACTTAAAGATAAGAGAACTGCAGTACCCTACATGAAACTTTTAAAAGTCTTTATGCATTTCCGTACTATCGTCCAGCGGTCATACTTTCCTGTAAAAAAAACGCAATCCTTAGGGAATATCCTGAACATTCTGAATGGCCTGTCTGAAGAATCGCTTGTATCTACTGAAATGTTAGTGATCCTATTGCATTCCTTTGAAGTAATTTTGATGTTAGTTTCGTTTATGTTTAATATTCACCGTCCTATATGAGGTACTGGCTTGTGCACCGAATTAACAGCTTATCTGTAAAAGTACTCTATTTTCGTCAGTATCCGATGGTATGGGTCATTGCCGGACGTAATTATAGAACCCAGAAGACTTACCTACCAACTCACCTCCTTCTACATTCCGTCATTCATCGAGTATGAATTCGGCAAGATTTGTTTCCCTGTATCCGTGTCTCGACTGTGTCCTTGGTTAGTCAATTTATATTGTGATAACACCAGTGATATTGGCTGCACAAATTCTTAGATTCTAGACTTAGAAAAAATGGTTCAAATGGCTCTGAGCACTATGGGACTCAACTGCTGTGGTCATAAGTCCCCTAGAACTTAGAACTACTTAAACCTAACTAACCTAAGGACAGCACACAACACCCAGCCATCACGAGGCAGAGAAAATCTCTGACCCCGCCGGGAATCGAACCCGGGAACCCGGGCGTGGGAAGCGAGAACGCTACCGCACGACCACGAGATGCGGGCTCTAGACTTAGAAATCTATGTTCCAGACGCTACGGAAATAACTGAGAACCACAACAGCCAAGACTATTGTAGTTACACTACGTCTACGTGTTGTCCATACCACAGCATAGTTTAGAAATTGTCAACAGCAGAAAAAGATTTCCCTGGGATCTCGAAAACCTCGTAACGGACATGGGTGTAATATTGATAGCTGCGCTGTGTTATCTAGCTATGTCCCAGCTGCCAAACGTTTTGAAATAATTCAATTAGTGTCAGTAAGAACTTTCTTTATCTTGCATTGAGAATAATACTAATAGTATTTAATGTGCGTACCAACCACGCTTCCAAAGGTTGACACTTGTCCGCTTTTACGATGTAAGGAAATTAGCGTTCCATGTTTGTGAACCAATTGAATGCGATTATGTTCGCTGAATCTTCTTTGATGGCAGTGATCGTTAAAATATGTATACTGTGACAGTACTGGAAGATGTAGCCTTTCTCGAGCGACTGCTACATTATTTGTGAACATTTACATAATGAGTTGTTAATGGTTGTGATGTCACTCCTCTATTTTCAGATCAGCGACTAAATATTCACCATTTCCAGTCAGATTAATACTGTAGCATGCATGCAAGCTAACGCCAGCAGAAATTTGATACTTAATTGTCAGAACACCAAATGAATTATTTGAAAAGATTCGTGCGACGAGTGTAAATACTAGAACAAATATGTAGAGTCGTCCAAACATAGTTCGACATCCTCCTCTCTGACAGTTAATACAATGCACAATGCTGATCTTATAGCGGCAGCTATCCATCATCCAGGAAGTGACAGCCTGAATGGACATAGCAGGCGCGTTCGATCCTAATCTTGCTGATGGCTGTGGACGTTGCCCGGTGATAACCTGCTACCAGGCAGGCAGCATGGACACTGTACATACCTGACGGTGCTCCGTCTCCTATTAGACTTATTACTCTACAGGTAACATAGTCTCGAAAGACACTATTATCAGGAGTTAATATGGAATTAGGAAGATGGTTTATCAACGCACATATGCGGGAAGATTGTGATTCGCGTCTGTGGACATAAAGGATTTCGTTTTTGTAACTATTCAAAACCTATGCTACCTGTAAACGTTTTTGCCACTGTTATCAGATTATTGTTCGACGTACTGCCCGAAAAAATTTATTCATTCTATCCTTGGACCACAGACCTCAAACCCATCAACAAGAGCATTTAAGAATATTTTCAATGAGGCAAATACAGAAATGGTAGAGTAATTATTGCGACCATACTAGCTTCGTTTGGTAACCGCGTTGGTGTGGAATAATTATTTATATGTATTTTCTGCTACCAGTAACTTTTATTTTTTACGTTTAATTTAAAATATTGCTTCGAGTTTCGAACAAGTTCTGCCACCTTCAGGCGTTACGCATGCAGAAAATTATAACTTACAAATAAATTGTCTTAAACAAATTAACGGAGAGCTTTTTGTGTACTCTAGGCTGCGGGAGTGACTGTTGGGGTATTTGTAGGGAGGGAGGGAGGCAGCGGGTGGCCAGACACTGAGGTCAGGTGTTGTCTTCTACAGCTTTGAGGCTGTTTCTCGTTGTTTATTATGACCGACACCGCAGCCTTTGTGGGATGCAGGTAGTTTTGCATCAATTACAATGTTGAGTAGGTCGTGTGATACAATTTCTTATATGACGTTTGTTCACTTTCGATTTTGCCATCCCAATGCTACGAACTTCGTCCTTGATACACTTGTGGAGCTGTATTGGAACAATAGAGTACTGAGCTACTTATTTTGTCAGTGTTCTTTTGATTATAATTCACTGCTAAAACTGTTTCTACGTACGTGTGAACACTGCACACTTAATAAAACATATCGCCGTCAACTTTCCTGGACGTTTGACTCGATGGCGCCCTTCAATTTTTGCAAAGTATCCGCGTGGATGTCCAAGAATTTGAGGGACGGCATAGTTCTGTTGCAGGATGATGTCTGCCCACATGTTGCTTACAGTCATTCAAATGCGACAGCTTTCGGTCAAGTCATTTCGCTAGAAAGCACTAACACATACTGCATACAGTCCCGATCTCTCCCCTTGCGAATTCTAAATTTTTGGGAGCCTCAAGAAAGACATTCGTGGCTTCGCAATTAAAGGTACACGCCTGGATACAAATATGGTTTTACTGGCAACCGCAAACATTTCTCCATTAAGACGCTGGCCTTCTTATCTCACAGTGGCGTAAATGTCTTAGCTGTTATGACCATTATTTTTGAAATATTAAACAATTTACTTACTTCTCTTCCCACCTGACCCGGTTTCCTTTGACTGCCCCTTACAAAATACTTCTGTAAGTACCCATTCATCTCATCTGCAAATAAAACACACTGAAGAGCCAAAGAAACTGGTACACCTGTCTAATATCGTGTAGGGCCCCAGAAAGCACGAAAAAGTGCAGCAACACGACATGGCATGTACTCGACTAAAATCTAAAGTAGTGCTGGAGGGAACTGACACCATGAATCCTGCAGCGCTGTCCATAAGTCCGTAAGAGAGGGTAGACATCCCAGATATGCTCAATAATGTTCATGTCTGGGAACTCTGGTGACCAGCGGAAGTGTTTAAACTTAGAAGAGTGTTCTTGGGACCACTCTGTAGCAATTCTGGACGTGTGGCTTGTCGCATTGTCCCACTCTAATTTCCCAAGTTCGAGGGAATGTACAATGAACATGAATGGATGCAGGTGATCACATAGGATGCTTACGTACATATCACCTGTCAGAGTCGTATCTAGACATATCAGGGGTTCCATATCACTCCAACTGCACACGCCTCACAACATTACAGAGTCTCCACCAGCTTGAACAGTCACTGCTGTCATGCAGAGTCCATGTATTCATGAGGTTGTCTCCGTACCCTTACACATCCATCCGCTCGATACAATCTGAAACGAGACTCGTCCGAGCAGGCAACATGTTTCCAGTCATCAACCGTCCATTGTCGGTGCTGACGGGCACAGGCGAGGCTTAAAGCTTTGTGCCGCGCTATCATCAAGGGTACACGAGTGGGCCTTCGAATCTGAAATACCATATCGATGATATTGAGTGGTTCGCACACTGACACTTGTTGATGGTCCAGCATTGAAATCTGCAGCAGTTTGCGGAAAGGTTGCACTTCTGTCATCTTCAACGATTCTCTTCAGTCGTTGTTGGTCCCGTTCTTGCACATTCTTTTTCCAGCCGCAGCAATGTCGGAGATTTGATGTTTTACGGTATTCCTGAAATTCACGGTACACTCGTTGTATGGTCATAAGGGTAAATCCCCACTTCATCGCTACCTCGGAGACGCTGTGTCCCATCGCTCGTGCGCCGGCGTTAACACCACCCTCAAACTTACTTAAATCTTGATGACCTGCCATTGTAGCAGCAGTAACCGTTTTGACAACTGCGCCAGACACTTGTCGCCTTATATATTCGATTCCGACTCCGGCGCCGTATTCTGCCTGTTTACATATTTCTGTATTTGAATACGCATGCTTTACCAGTTTCTATGGCACTTCAGTGTATGTTCTTTTGAGAAAGTAGTACTGTAGAGGGCAAGCTATTATTTTGACTGTCAAAAATAATAACTGTAACACAAGGAAATGTGTCACAGATATATATTGAGCGTACCGACAAGAAACAATTAGAACTTTTCACCGTTACTTTATTTATTTATTCATTTATTTTAACCCAATCTATGAATACGACAACATTTCCATGACGATTATTTAATAGTGCATGCTTGACATGTAGGCCTTTGTAGTGGCCGAATGGAGTTACGACTCATAATATGTAGTATAACAAATACAGCTTTACCTAATTCAGATTACCCTGTGAATATACATAGCCGAAATATATTATATTGAAAGCTCCTTAGTGATCGACATATGTAAGCAATTTTTCTGTTTGTTACGCTTGAATTCTGCAATGTTGTGGCCAAATACTCATCAAACACACACAGCCAACTTTTGATCCTAGGCGAATTAGACAAGCTCTCGTCAGAAACAGATTTATAATCAAGCGTGGCAAGCTAGTGCAATGCTCGTTACGTTCACTGGATAATAAGAGAATGATCGTTCTGTTTGGCTACTGTGCACAATGATAAAAGCATTACAGTGTGAACAACCAGCTCAGTTGGTTAACCTAATCATAGAAAAGTTGTAGAATAATTTAAAGGCTCTTGAAATCTAAGTCATCACAGAGGTTAACAGATATTTATTTGCTTTAATTGACATAAAGCACAAAACTCAAATAAAATTACAAATTGATGCTGACAGCATCAATCCTCACTGGTTTGTTGCAGCCCGCCACAAATTCCTCTCCTGTGCTAACCTCTTCATCTCACAGCAGCTGGATGTATTCTAGTTTATGTCTTCATGTACAGTTGTACAACTCCATCTAGTGCCATAGAGACTATTCCCTGGTGTGTTTAAGGATGTCCTATCATCCTGTCCCTTCTTCTTGTCAGAATCTGCCATATATTCCTCTTCTCGACAATTCTGCTGAAAACATCATTACTCCTTACCTTATCAGTCCACCTAATTTTCAACATTCGCCTTTAGCCCACATTTCAAATGTTTCGATTCTCTTCTGTTAACGCTTTCCCACAGCCCATGTTTCACTATCATACAATGCTGCACTCCAAAAGAAGACTTAAAACCGAATAAGGAAGAAGAGATAGATAAAACTTCATCACAATTTCGAAAGATCATTGAAGAAATTGGCAGCAAAAACACTATTTTCTTTGTTGCGTAGAAGGCACGATTCTGTCGATATACCATATGACTTTAGCAAAAACGTCATACACAGGATCCGAAAGATTGCAAGAGCCAACAAGTGCGAGAATTATCGCACACTCAGCTTAACAGCTCTCGTATCCAGTTGCTGACAAGAATAATGTACAGACGAAATAAAACTGAGGACCTGTTAGACGACGATCAGTATGGCTCTAGGAAATGTAAAGGCACCAAGTGGCAATAAATAGTGCAAGATGTTCAATACTGAGAAAAATACTGGTAAACTGTAGGAAAAGACGGGTAATATACTATATGTACAAGAGCTAAGAGGAAGCAAAAAGACTGTAAGACCAAGTATGAAGTGCTCGGATTGAAAGGGTATAAGACCGGGACGTAGTCTTGCACCCATGCTGTTCAATCTACACATCGAAGAAACAATGACGCAAGTAAAAGAAAGGTTCGAGAGAAGAATTAAAATTCAAGATGAAACGGTATCAATGATAAGATTCGCTGAAGACTTTGCTATCCTCAGTGAACGCGAAGAAGAATTACAGGATCTGTTGAACGGAATGAACAGTCTAATGAGTACGGAATATGGATTTAGAGTAAATCGAAGGAAGAAGAAAGTAACGAGAAGTAACAGAAATGAGAACAGAGTGATGGTCACGAAGTAGATGAAATGAAAGAATTCTGTTATCTAGGCAACAAAATAACGCATGGCAGACAAAGTGATGTGGACTGGCAAAAAGAGCATTCCTAGCCAAGAGAAGTCTGCTAGTATCAAACACACGCCTTAATTTGGGGAATTAATCTATGAGAATGACGTTTGGAGCACAGCATTTTATGGTAATGAAACATGGACTGTGGGAAAACCGAAAGAGACGAGAATCGGAGCATTTGAGACGTGGTGTTACCGAATATTGTTGAAAATTATGAAGACTGATCATGTAAGGAATGAGGAGGATCTGTGCAGAATCGGAGAGGAAAGGAACATGTGAAAAATACTGCCAAGGTGAAGTGACAGGATGGTAGGATATTTGTTAAGACATCAAGTAATGACTTCCATGATACGAGAGGGAGCTGTAGACGGTAATAACTGTAGAGGTAGACAGAAATTGGAATGTATCCAGCAAATAACTGAGATTGTAGGTTGTTTGTGCTACTTTGAGATGAAGAGGTTGGTACGAGAGGTATTCGTATCGGGCCGCATCAAACCAGTCAGAAGGCTGATCACTCAAAAAAATAAAAATGAAAATAAAAAAAACACTTCTATTCCTGTAAAACAAGCTTGTTACCTTTGGTATCTCCCCTGTTAGCTTGAGCTGTTTTGAGTTCCATATCCTTGAAAAGTATTCAATTATGGGCTGTGCAAATGCTCTATATCCATTCTGCTTTGTAGAGATGTTGTAGTTTTCCAGTACGCCCCCAATGAATCGAAACTTGCCATTTGCTTTACCTACAGGTTTGTAAATGCAGTTGTTTCGCGTTACATCGACACAATATTCCTGCCAAAATTTGGTACGAGATTATGGAGTGTAGTTATGACTCATTACTCCTGTTGCCAAACGGTAACAAACAAATATTTTGTGAAAGCCACAACTTTTTGTTTCTCTGCTGTACGAGCTAGTTGACAGTCTTAGTACCAGATAGGCTGAACATTATCTGAGATCCCAATGGATAATAATCCAAGTAACAAGCTGCGTACTGCCCAGTTCGATATTCTGTAAAGCATTTCATACAAAGCAGGTATCGATGTACGAATTAACCAGTAGCTATTCCGTGGTGTACCATCACGGACTCGATTTTCGCTTCTCCATGGCATGTCATGTGTGAAGGCAACGAGTTGGATTTCACATAATCGATGTTTTATTTGGTTTTGAGGGAGAAGGTTTCCTCGTACCAAATGTGTCGGAATATGTTAAAAATTTGACAGTAGAAACTTTCTCGCGTTGTAGATCATACCATAAATTCTCGCTAGAGATTCAGGATATCGGTAACAGGCTGCCTAGAGATTTTGAGTAATGTCTTTGTAACCTGAAAATGGCAAGCAGTCCCGCCCCCCAAATACCAGTATCTTGTTAGGCTTTTACCCACATTCAGACGTTCACGTGAAATTTCTTGCAATTTGGGGCGTATGTCTAATAACAAATGTTGCACGACAGTCAAGTCATTCGGAAACGCTCTGAAGCACGTTTAAAAATGTGGTAGAATATCGTTGTAATGCAATGTTTCGGATTAGAGAGATCACAAATTGTAATTAAGCTTTCTTTTGTAATTCGCCTTAAAAAATGTGCCCAGCCACCGTAAGTGATTTTAGAAATAATCAAAACTCAGCAAAATTCCCAAAATTTCAACTGACGTGGCAGAAAAATTTTGACGTCAAAAGAGTCTAATTTCTCTCTGTACACTTAAATGAACACCGATTCATGTTCCATTATCCACGAATACCATGGACTCATCGATAAAGATACACGTGTCTCCCTTACAGGGCAAAATACGAGATTAATTGCTCCTTTTTATGTTCTGAGGAGCAGAGATGCATCTGACCTTCTTTAACGAAGGCCATTTGTCCGTTATTATCTGCGTGGATGCAGCCATTATTTGAGGCGGCCGGAGTTCTTGCAATGGAAAGCCGGTAAGCTGCGACAATGCTATCTGGGAGCTACGATCAGAACTAATAGCGAGAGAAACGAAGTAATTAGAAGAGAAAGCCTCGACCTGGCAGGGTCGTCCTTCACCCTGCCTTCGACTAACGATGTTTTCGGTGTGAGAGACTTCGGCAAGCGGGCGAGCCACCTTGTAGGAAACCCCCTGAGCCAGCAGAAATGAAGACGTGCCGAGGCTCAACGTGTATGCGAGACAAACAATACTCCACAGAGAGCATCTAATGACACACATAGGCACGTGTGTGTTAATTATTGAGAGCAAACCGAAGACAGATGAAGTGTCAACGAGCAGCAGAAATAAGACTAGCGACGAACTTACAGAAACTGGGGACCATGTAGTTCACGAAGGAAAAGATCTCTCTCACTTTGGATGAAAAACCAAACATTCGTACCGTTATACTTGCCGTTTCATTATTGTTACCGTGAACATTAACCACATATTACCAGGCGGTTCTTATTAAACTAACGTTATTACTCTTAGGACCCTGAAACGTCATAGATTTGTTCAGTAATAGGCGCTCTCGCAGAATATGCTGAAAAACTAGCAGTTCCACTTTCTGCCACCAGGTGGAAATAATGTGCTGTAAGCAGTGAGAACGTGGAGTGTTTTGTTCCTTTTTTTTTTTTTTTTTAAATAGAGGTGGAGCCCCTCCACGCCCACACCGGCATGATGGCCAACACAAAAGGTCTACTGCCATCTCTGCATAAGGGTTAGTATTCACTAATGTGAGGTGTCGCAGGATGTGGGTACTGCGATGTTTGCGTACGTCTGGTTAGGATTAACCATTAATACGCGCTCATCTGGAGATAGATTGGTCGAAGTCTGACGAAGGGTAGCGGTTTGAAGGGCAGAGGAAAAAAAGTGCCAAGGCAAGAGCCAAGGGAAAAAAACCTCTGCGAAAGTTAGGTCGGGCGGCAAGAGCAGTAGCGGTTGTCTTGCTGCCTGCGATAGGTTGTACAAGGATAGGCTTTGTTAGTAGTGGGTATCATGCATGTCGATACCTTGATGTCGTGCGTTTGTGCTGCTCGGCGGCTGGCGCTGGTACAGAGTCCTCGTTCAGCGTCCTGCAACCTGCAACAGTTAGTTTTGTTATCGGTCTCGTGTCCGATGGTCATATACCGGAGGCACAGTGTGAGGGAGTGTTGGGAGATTGTTCGTGCGTCTGTGGGCGAGCTCGTCGGTGTCCCTGCTGTGGCCTGTTGGTCGGCTCTAGTAGCAGCTGGTAGTTGCCAGTCAGTGTTGCTGATATGCAGGGGCTTACCGACGTTTGTCGCTGTTTGCGTATGTTAGTTTACCATAGGTGGTTATGCCCTAGCAAGCAGTGTCTTTGGCCGCTTGTGTTTCCACCTGTGGTTGTGATCGTAGTTTCCCAGAGTGAGGATGAACGGATTGTTCGAGTGTCTCGAGTTCCTGTATAGTCGTGTGGCGTGTTTCTTGAATACTTCCTTGAGGGTATCAAGGCGGTATTCACGGTGAAGATCCACGGTGCGTGTGTAGCGTGGAGCATTGCTAATGATTCGTAGCACCTTGTTCTGTATGATCTGCAGGCGGCGCAGTCGTGTGGGAGCTGCATATCCCCAGACGGGAGCTGCGTACGTCATCAGAGGTCTAATCAGTGTCGTGTATAAGGACCTCGACACCCTCCTATTCAGTGTGCTTTCCCTGTTGAGCATTGGGTAGAGGTGTTTGAGCCTCGCGTGCGCTCGGTTGGCAACGTATTCAATGTGGTCCCCCCATGTAAGTTTCCGGTCCAGCCAGACACCAAGGTATCTGACTTTCTCTCAGAAACGTATTGGGCGTGTATGTAGTGTTATCGGTCTACAGTGTTGGTGTTTGCGCAGTAGTTTCGGTCTGCGTGTGAACAGAACTGCTTCGCACTTGTCGACGTTTACCTTAATACGCCATCGCTCCAGCCAAGGCTCAGCTGTTCTGAGTGCTGTCTGTATTCGTGAGTTGATGTTCGACGGTTTCCAGTCTTGCGCGAGGATGGCTGTGTCATCCGCGTAGACGGCTAACGTCGTGTTTCGTGTCGCTGGGAAGTCATTAATGTACAGGTTAAACAAGATGGGCCCTAGGATGCTTCCTTGGGGTACTCCAGCTTGGATACCGTGTTGTGTTGATTGTTTATCCTGCACGTTAGTGTTGAAACATCTGTTCGTGAGATATGAGTGTATGAGACGTACGAGTCCGTCCGGGAAACCAGCTTCGCTTAGTTTGCGTATGAGTCCGTTGTGCCAGAGACGATCGAAAGCCTTTTCGATGTCTAGGAACACGGCCCCTGTGGCTTTGTTCATGTTGTAGCCGTGTGTTATATGTTCGACTACGCGGAGGAGTTGTTGTGTTGACGAGTGGTGATTCCTAAAGCCGAATTGCTCCGGTCTTAGGGTGTCGTTGGCGATGCAATGCCTAGTGATACGTTTTAGTATTACCTTCTCAACAATCTTGCTGAGCGAGCACAGCAGACTGATGGGTCGGTAATTTTGTGGGAGGGAGTGGTCTTTCCCTGGCTTCCTGAACATCAGGACCTTGGCCGCCTTCCAAAAGTCAGGGAAGTGTTGGTGTGTCAGGATGGCATTCGTTATGTGTGCGAGGTATTCTACGGCTTTATCCGTGAACTCCTGGAGGACACGGTTTTGAATGCCATCAGGCCCAGGGGCTTTTCTAGCGGTGGTGTGCTTGATAGCCCATGTAACTTCATTTGTGCTAGTACGTCTTATTTCGTTGCGCGGGGGCTGGGCTACAAGTCGTGTAACCTCCTGGTCCGTTTCAAGTGTGAATGCTGGGTCTGAAGGAACCAGATTCGGCATGAAAGACGCTGCAAGTGTTGAGGCCATAAGCTCTGCCTTCTCCGTCGCGGAGTAGGCTGGGCCGTCTGGTCCTTGTAACGTGGGAATGTAATGTTTCTCCCTGGTGAAGTGTCTGGCCAGCTGCCACACGCCAGGACGTGTGGTATCCAGCCCTGCGAGTTTCTGTCCCCATTGTTCGTTTCTGAATGTTTGAATTTTATTTCGTATTATGCCCTGGAGTCTGTTGACGTGCAGTTTATAGAACGGGCGCCTGGTACGCTGCCAGTATCTCCTGAGGCGGTTCCTCATTGAGATAAGGCCCAGGATTTCCTGGGGCAGGGCCGTCGAGTGTTGTCTTGGTGTTGTAAATGGAATGGCGTCAGTCATTGCGTCTTGGACGGCAGTTGTGAGAGCCTCCACAGCCTCATCGATTTGCTGTGTGTTATTAATTTCGTGGGTGTTAGGAATGCGACTATCAAGCGTTTCCTTGAACAGTGTCCAATTCGCACGCTTGTAGTTAAGCATCCTGCGTGGTACGATGTCCTGCAGTGTCTCTTCCATGTGCAGTATTACAGGCATGTGGTCTGAGTCCAGATCGTTTTCAACCGTTAGGTTGAGTGTGCATGTGATGCCCTTTATGAGGGCTATGTCTAACACGTCTGGCCTATGTCGGGCCTGTGTGGGCACGAACGTGGGAACGTCCGGTCCAAGTATAATGTAGTTTCGGCCTAGTGCGTGTTTTGTTCCGGCGTCACTATGCTGTTTATCTCACGGCGATTAATGTTGATTTCTTTTGTGACGTGACCATCGATATAAAGGGTTAAGAAGTTTTCCATACAAAACGGAAAGGCTGTTAAGAAAAAATACAGTGCTCGTCTGGTAAAGGCCGGCCGTTTTGGCCGAGCGGTTCTAGACGCTTCAGTCCAGAACCACGCGGCCGCTACGGTCGCAGGTTCGAATCCAGCCTCGGGCATGGATGTGGATGATGTCCTTATGTTAATTAGGGTTATGTAGTTTTAAGTCTAGGGGACTGATGACCTCAGATGTTAAGTCCCTTAGCGCTTAGAGCCATTTGATCCTTTTTTTTTTTTTTTTTTTTTTTTTTTTTGCCGGCCGAGGTGGCCGAGCGGTTCTAGGCGCTACAGTCTGGAACCGCGCGATCGCTACGGTCGCAGGTTCGAATCCTGCCTCGGGCATGGATGTGTGTGAGGTCCTTAGGTTAGTTAGGTTTAAGTAGTTCTAAGTTCTAGGGGACTGATGACCTCAGAAGTTAAGTCCCATAGTGCTCAGAGCCATTTGAACCATCCTTCTTTTTTCTTGACATCTGGTAAAGTCGTTTTCTCAGAAAGGCTTTAGTAATAGCGCTACATTGCAGGAATATCGTCAATGGAAGCATGTGCCAAGAGGCTCCGTGTCAATAAATGGGCTAAACAATACGATGAAGAAATTCTAAGTAACAGATGAATTAGGTGGTCCATCATGGAGTGGGAGACGGCTATTCCCACGGCAGTTGTTGAAGTTTCTGTATCTATAACCGGTCATGGAGTACATGTCTCACATTCTGCAGCCAACATTTGAGCTGTGTTTTGGGAATCGTGTCTCCCCTGGCCAACAGCTGAAAAGATTTTGCGGCGCATTTTACACTTGTATCACTACAAGATTCGGAATGTGCGCCAAATGTAGGTTCAAGATAGGCTACAACGCCGTGACTTTGTTCTTTGTCTTTTGGCATGCTTGGACATGTGACTTGGGAGAGACGAGGCACAATCTGCTCTGCACGGTTCAGTGAATGCACAGAACTGTTGCTTGTAGGGATCAACGACATGTTGCGCAGGAATATCCACTGCACTCTGCTTATGCGACTGTGTGGTGTGCCTTCACAAGCTCCTTCATTCTTTGTCCAATTTTCTTCAAGGAGGTGACACCTCACGGACCCCTTCGGTGTACAGTGACATCCGTACTTCGTTGACTCCAGCTTTGCAAAAACATAGATGTGTCCACACCATTATTTCCATGCAAGATGGGGCGACATCACATACCGTTTTCCAGGTGAAAGATTTGCTTTGAGAACCCTTCACTGACGACCGCAGATCTCTAGGAAATTTCAAGACCTGTGGTCTTCCAGAGCCCCTGACCTAAATCCATATGACTTCCGATTATTGGGATACATAAAAGACCAGGTCTATCAGAGATGTATCCACAATCTTCGCGATTTGAGAGATAGCATACGCCGGCCGCGGTGGCCGTGCGGTTCTAGAGCTGCAGTTCGGAACCGCGGGGCTGCTACGGTCGCAGATTCGAATCCTGCCTCGGGCATGGATATGTGTGATGTCCTTAGGTTAGTTAGGTCTAATTAGTTCTAAGTTCTAGGGGACTGATGACCTAAGATGTTAAGTCCCATAGTGCTCAGAGCCATTTGAACCATTTGAAGATAGCATACGTTGACATATCGCTCCGATTACATCGGATATACTGCGGGCAACTGTCGACAATGTGTTACGAACGCAGCATGTTGCTGTGTCAGGAGATCATATTGAACATGTGACTTGTCAACACATCCTAACAAACGTGCCAGAACTACCGTTATCATGTGTTTGATCGTTCCTCCACTTTTCCTGCACCAGTACCACATGACGACGGTTTACAGAGCCATATTTTCACTTGGTGGCAGAAAATACAACTATTAGTTAGTTGAGCAAATTCCATCAGCGACCTACTAGTGAACATACCTACGATGTTTCGGTGTCCTATGATGTATGCAGCCCGCACTACAGCACTCAGAAAACTGACTTTAATTCTAACCAGCTGGTATATTTCTACTCCCTTCCTCCAACATGTCAGTGGCTGTGTTCATAAAACTGCACGTTTCCTGGTTCGACAAACATTTAAGCAACCTGTCGCAACTCGAATGGCCTCTTAATTCGCCCGATGTTAATCTCCCAGATAAACGTCTAGGACAGCTGCATTTGGAGCAGCTGGTGAAACACTGAAGTCAGCATCCGCGGAATATGGTAGCTCTGCAGGATCCAATCATCTAGGAGTGGCTTATGCGGGTTATGGCTAATCTCTTCGTCTACAAATTGAGGGCCATATCCAGGCTGTAACCAGTGTTACGGCTTTTCGGTGTGATGTCTCCTTAGGGTCACTAGTCTTTTGCTAGTATGCGTATTTGCTGTAGTACTGTTGGAAATATCTAGACAAATAGTAGCAACTGAAGTACAAGACAATTACATTTCATAGCGATTTGAAGTAATACAGTATGCATCAATTGGAGAAGCAAGAGCATTCTTTGTACATATAGGGGTTATGTGAAATCATTTTAAGCAAAGGGAGGTATAAAGACTAGACTAGGTTAGATAGTGAACGTTCAAAGTACTTTAGGAAATGAAACTTGGAACAGGTTGCATACTGGCCATTCTTCCAGCTCTGACAATGAAAAGGAATCACACAATCTCATAACTGTGTCTGAGACAGCACCATGTATGCCTTACGAGCACAATCACAATGTTTGCAGAAAGTCGTGTCAGCGCCACAACACACGACTTCGGGTTAAATAGGTAGTATCTCTACTACCTGTTTACATTTGCTTGTGTGTGTTGGTCTGCATTATACACTCCTGGAAATTTAAATAAGAACACCGTGAATTCATTGTCCCAGGAAGGGGAAACTTTATTGACATATTCCTGGGGTCAGATACATCACATGACCGCACTGACAGAACCACAGGCACATAGACACAGGCAACAGAGCATGCACAATGTCGGCACTAGTACAGTGTATATCCACCTTTCGCAGCAATGCAGGCTGCTATTCTCCCATGGAGACGATCGTAGAGATGCTGGATGTAGTCCTGTGGAACGGCTTGCCATGCCATTTCCACCTGGCGCCTCAGTTGGACCAGCGTTCGTGCTGGACGTGCAGACCGCGTGAGACGACGCTTCATCCAGTCCCAAACATGCTCAATGGGGGAAAGATCCGGAGGTCTTGCTGGCCAGGGTAGTTGACTTACACCTTCTAGAGCACGTTGGGTGGCACGGGATACATGCGGACGTGCATGGTCCTGTTGGAACAGCAAGTTCCCTTGCCGGTCTAGGAATGGTAGAACGATGGGTTCGATGACGGTGTGGATGTACCGTGCACTATTCAGTGTCCCCTCGACGATCACCAGTGGTGTACGGCCAGTGTAGGAGATCGCTCCCCACACCATGATGCCGGGTGTTGGCCCTGTGTGCCTCGGTCGTATGCAGTCCTGATTGTGGCGCTCACCTGCACGGCGCCAAACACGCATACGACCATCATTGGCACCAAGGCAGAAGCGACTCTCATTGCTGAAGACGACACGTCTCCATTCGTCCCTCCATTCACGCCTGTCGCGACACCACTGGAGGCGGGCTGCACGATGTTGGGGCGTGAGCGGAAGACGGCCTAACGGTGTGCGGTACCGTAGCCCAGCTTCATGGAGACGGTTGCGAATGGTCCTCGCCGATACCCCAGGAGCAACAGTGTCCCTAATTTGCTGGGATGTGGCGGTGCGGTCCCCTACGGCACTGCGTAGGATCCTACGGTCTTGGCGTGCATCCGTGCGTCGCTGCGGTCCGGTCCCAGGTCGACGGGCACGTGCACCTTCCGCCGACCACTGGCGACAACATCGATGTACTGTGGAGACCTCACGCCCCACGTGTTGAGCAATTTGGCGGTACGTCCACCCGGCCTCCCGCATGCCCACTATACGCCCTCGCTCAAAGTCCGTCAACTGCACATACGGTTCACGTCCACGCTGTCGCGGCATGCTACCAGTGTTAAAGACTGCGATGGAGCTCCGTATGCCACGGCAAACTGTCTGACACTGACGGCGGCGGTGCACAAGTGCTGCGCAGCTAGCGCCATTCGACGGCCAACACCGCGGTTCCTGGTGCGTCCGCTGTGCCGTGCGTGTGATCATTGCTTGTACAGCCCTCTCGCAGTGTCCGGAGCAAGTATGGTGGGTCTGACACACCGGTGTCAATGTGTTCTTTTTTCCATTTCCAGGAGTGTAATTAGCACTTCGCAATTCACATGAGATTGATCTCTTAATGGAAACATTTATGGCACCTGTAAAGGCACAGCGTCTTTGACACTTTTACTCATTGCCGTAGCATGAGTTAACCGGCGGCAGGTGAGCCTTGAGTTCTAGCTTTTTTCTTGTCAGGATATTTTTTATTTTATTTTTTATCTGCGGCATGATCGCGGCTCGTTGACAATTCTTGTAGCACAGAGCATTTTGGAGTTACCACTTGAGGTAGAGTGAGTGAACATGTGGGAAAGAATCGCTGAAAATGGACACATGAAAGTGAACGTGAATATTTGATCATCTACATTACTTAATACATAAAGATTAATTACAAGGGGTGAACGAGATGACCTTTCGCGATATACTGAAATGTATTTACATGACCACACCTCGACATATGTGTTTCGTGTGAGTAGTCATTGTCAGAGAGGACACTGGCATGCATTATTTAAAACTAAATTCCAACTGAGCCGACATGAACTAACAGTAGGTTACCTGGATTACATGAAGTTTTATTTGCGAATTATCACTGAGAATGAGTACGTAATTAGACGTGTTCTATTATTTGAAGATGAAAAATCTCAGTCAATGTACATTGTTTTTTTTTTATGACTGAGTACCCTTGTCATCACTAGCTACACACTCCAGTCACACTGATATGACGATGTGCAAGACTCCTGAATTACTGTATTTTGCAGCACAGATGTGCAGATTTTTTTTTTTTTCGTCAGTCTACTGACTGGTTTGATGCGGCCCGCCACGAAATCGAAATCCTTTCCTGTGCTAACCTCTTCATCTCAGAGTAGCACTTGCAACCTACGTCCTCAATTATTTGCTTGACGTATTCCAATCTCTGTCTTCCTCTACAGTTTTTGCCCTCTACAGCTCCCTCTAGCACCATGGAAGTCATTCCCTCATGTCTTAGCAGATGTCCTATCATCCTGTCTCCTCTCCTTATCAGCGTTTTCCACATATTCCTTTCCTCTCCGATTCTGCGTAGAACCTCCTCATTCCTTTCCTTATCAGTCCGCCTAATTTTCAACATTCGTCTATAGCACCACATCTCAAATGCTTCGCTTCTCTTCTGTTCCGGTTTTCCAACAGTCCATGTTTCACTATCATACAATGCTGTACTCCAGACGTACATCCTCAGAAATTTCTTCCTCAAATTAAGGCCGGTATTTGATATTAGTAGACTTCTCTTGGCCAGAAATGCCTTTTTTGCCATAGCGAGTCTGCTTTTGATGTCCGCCTTGCTCCGTCCGTCATTGGTTATTTTACTGCCTAGGTAGCAGAATTTCTTAACTTCATTGACTTCGTGACCATCAATCCTGATGTTAAGTTTCTCGCTGTTCTTATTTCTACTACTTCTCATTACCTTCGTCTTTCTCCGATTTACTCTCAAACCATACTGTGTACTCATTAGACTGTTCATTCCGTTCAGCAGATCATTTAATTCTTCTTCACTTTCACTCAGGATAGCAATGTCATCAGCGAATCGTATCATTGATATCCTTTCACCTTGTATTTTAATTCCACTCCTGAACCTTTCTTTTATATCCATCATTGCTTCCTCGATGTACAGATTGAAGAGTAGGGGCGAAAGGCTACAGCCTTGTCTTACACCCTTCTTAATACGAGCACTTCGTTCTTGATCAACCACTCTTATTATTCCCTCTCCGTTGTTGTACATATTGTATATGACCCGTCTCTCCCTATAGCTTACCCCTACTTTTTTCAGAATCTCGAACAGCTTGAACCATTTTATATTGTCGAACGCTTTTTCCAGGTCGACAAATCCTATGAAAGTGTCTTGATTTTTCTTTAGCCTTGCTTCCATTATTAGCCATAACGTCAGAATTGCCTCTCTCGTCCCTTTACTTTTCCTAAAGCCAAACATCGTCAACTAGCGCATTCTCAATTTTCTTTACCATTCTTCTGTATATTATTCTTGTAAGCAGCTTCGATGCATGAGCTGTTAAGCTGATTGTGCGATAATTCTCGCACTTGTCAGCTCTTGCCGTCTTCGGAATTGTGTGGATGATGCTTTTCCGAAAGTCAGATGGTATATCGCCAGACTGATATATTCTACACACCAACGTGAATAGTCGTTTTGTTGCCACTTCCCCCAATGATTTTAGAAATTTTGATGGGATGTTATCTATCCCATCTGCCTTATTTGACCGTAAGTCCTCCAAAGCTCTTTTAAATTCCGATTCTAGTACTGGATCCCCTATCTCTTCTCAATCGACTCCTGTTTCTTCTTCTATCACATCAGACAAATCTTCACCCTCATAGAGGCTTTCAATGTATTCTTTCCACCTATCTGCTCTCTCCTCTGCATTTAACAGTGGAATTCCCGTTGCACTATTAAAGTACCACAGTTGCTTTTAATGTCGCAAAAGGTTGTTTTGACTTTCCTGTATGCTGAGTCTGTCCTTCCGACAATCATATCTTTTTCGATGTCTTCACATTTTTCCTGCAGCCATTTCGTCTTAGCTTCCCTGCACTTCTTATGTGCAGGTAGAAAATCAGTGACGTTTTGGAAGGTACCGCAAAGTATGTGGACAAATGTCGACCCAAGTGCCGTGACCAGCTGCGCTACGTTTTTCGTTTCAGGATCCATGGCGCTCGATTCAGGTGGTCCCACAGATTCTCGACTGGTTTAAATCTGGGGTTTTGAACTCTTCGAACCACGAGCGTACACTGAGAGCTGTGTTACATGTTGCATCGTCCTGATGTTAGATGCCATCGAGACGAGGAGAAAACGAACTAGTTAGGTTCCTAGAACAGATTCATACTTGTGTTAATCCATTGTGCCTTCCGGAAGGACGTTATCAGCAAAGGAATGCGACGAAAATATTCCTAGGCCACAATATTCAGTCCTCTGTTCTGGACTCTGTGATTTATCTGAAAAGGCTTCCTGTCGCCTTTAAGTGGACGTCCAGTTGCGGTATGGGCGTGAAAATTCCAACCATCTTCGACGATGAACAGCAGGCACATACACAGCAACGTTCGCTGAACAGTCGTTTAGGAGACACTGGGCAATCAGTTGGTCAGGCCAGCAGTTGAGAGCCTGTGCGCCGTACTCATCTCCGCAGCCGTCTTTCACCACTGTCTTCTATGGCCAGTGGTGCACCACAGTTGCCTCAGAGCCAGTCGCGGATAGCGCCATGCACGGTATATTTCAGCCACTGTAGTGTGTGAACTATTTTGTAACACTTTTGACACTAAATGTAACTGGGTTTTCTCTTTTGATGCTAGTCAATTGTCAGGATGAGCATTACTGCAAAGGGCATTTGATTCTAAAGCATTATGTCTGGTGAAAATACTAAATAAATTAATTTTTCTCTCTTAACAACACGTGGGCAGGATGGGTTCTTCTTTGGCTGGGGTATGAGGTAGAATGAAACAGCATTTTTACATAAGATAACTTTTATTGAAAGTTTTGTACAATTGTTTCCTTACTGGATGTTCTGGCTCGGAGAACGGCAGCTGTGTCGTTTGCGAAGCCTTCTGCTGCGGCAGCGGCGGCGTCTGATTACGCCTGGCGGTGTGTATCTCGTGTCGCCGTGTCACCCAGTTGACTGGAGACGCGCATCGTGCTGTGGACCGTTTAATTATTGAGAACGAAGTCGTGAATCGGATGGTGATACCTTGGATGTGGCGTCCCCGTGTTTCTCTTCTCTAAGCGGGCGCGTGTGTCAGTGTTGTACGTCGGCCAGCGGAGCGGCGCGGCGGGGGAAGGCCAGTGTCCCGGACTCGAACAACGGACTCCTTCTTGCCAGTCTTCTGCTGTCCGATCTTCATCCCACCTCACAGGTGACTGCTGATGTGAGGCCGTCTCCTTCCCGTCCTCACGAGTCACCCGGGTACGTAAAAATCAGTCTTCAAATACCTTCTGACTTCTGTCTTCTGGCGGCGAGGCTGCTGCTTGCTACTCCATTACAGCGGCGGACTTGGTGCTTCTGTGTACGATGTGGTCTCTTCCTGCATGACGGTCTTCAGCTCCGAAACTGAACTGAAAACTACTACTCTTGTCGGGCCCACTGCGTCTCGCGTATTTATTCACTTCAGTTCACTGGAGGTGAACGACTTCACCGTCATTGCCTCTTCTGTCACGTTGAAAAGCTTCTCGAAGAATCTTCTTAACGTAGGTCATTGGCTCTTGGAATGTAGGCGAGGGCCTTTGATCATATGTGACAATTGAGAAACACGTGAGCCGGTCGGGCGATACACTGACGGCTGAATCGACAGTTTCCGCTTCTCTCCTGAACGTGCTGACTTCAAGCGCCGGCCGTTGCCACTGCTGCTTTGTCCGCTGTTTCGCAGTATGTAATTCTTCTAAACTAAACTAAGTTTTTCATTTATTTTCTAATTTCTACTTCACTTCACATTGATTTCACTAATTTATTCACCTATCTTAAGTACCACTCAACAGTTTACCAACCTAGCTGTATCAGAAATGCTACCATCCTTGGCACGAAAGTAAATGATCATGCCCTTTCAGAAAAATAGTTGTGTTTCCACATTACGACAACGACTACACTGTTTGTGCATTCCCCCGACACACTTTATATTTCATCCACTTTTATTGTTACTACATGCCGTTTGTTGGTTATTGTTGCACACTGACGTCAAATGTAAGTGGTGGTCACATCGATGTGAGTGGATTGTGCAATAATTTTGTGTAGGAGGCGCGTCTGGGGAAGTAGGCATATGATTACATTTGTAAGTAGCTTGTTTATGTGTTCGTACGTTGGCAGCGCTATGCAGGTCGATAGACAGCATTAATAGCCCGCCGGGGTGGCGGAGCGGTTCTAGGCGCTACAGTCTGGAACCGCGCGACCGCTACGGTCGCAGGTTCTAATCCTGCCTCGGGCATGGATGTGTGTGATGTCCTTAGGTTAGTTAGTTTCAGTAGTTCTCAGTTCTAGGGGACTGATGACCTCAGAAGTTCAGTCCCATAGTGGTCAGAGCCATTTGAACAATTTTTGAACTGCATTAATATCACTGACAGCGCTGTGAACCCTGTGTAAGAGACTCTGCGGCTGGTCGGACTCGCAGTTCAGTTGTTAACAGTTGGCAGTGATTGAGGTTAGATGCAGTGTTAGCGCGAGCGTATGGTCTGGACGTTTGTCCATCATCGAGATTTAATATTGGTTGGACATGCATTGTAAAATGTGGGTAATGTAATTATTGACGATTATTTAAGTTTTGGAACCGGATGTCACATGATTAAGGTAGAATCTGCTAAATACATTGTTTGCTATGCAACAAAATCTTTCCTTTGCTAACCACGTGAATATTAGTAGTTAGAGCCTACAGTAATTAGAATATTTTCATGTAGCTGGCTGTATACTTGCTGAACTTGCTGTAGTTCGTGTCATGAAGATATTCTGCGAGGTAAGTGACTTACGAAATGTACGGGTTATTGTTAGGATTTCTTCCAATTCAGGGCAATCCTTTTGTGTTAATTAACAGACAGATTGAGTTATCCTTGTATATTGTGGGTTATAAATGAATAGAATAAGTTTGAGCTGTATTTGTCAGGGAACATTCGGTAGGTCAGTGTTCAATCGATAAAGACAAGCAAAGTGACAGTTCATTCAGTTTTACTCAGCAGTTTAAGTAAAAACGTAGAAGTTTCACTTTATCGGTCATTTCAATTCAAGCAAAAACTTAAATAAAGAAGTTTCACATTCTGTAGCAGTTGTGATCTATTTATAAGTCGTCCCTCTACAAAAGAACCAATATCATTCAAACTAAATGAATTGCATTTTGATAGATGACTTAATATGAAATAAACACAGCATGCAGGTGGAATTGTCATGTTTGAAAATAGAAAACTTGGATTCAGCACTGTATTGAGTCAGAGTCAGTAGGATATTTTGCATTATTTATTAATAATGAATTACAGTCAAATTTTTGCATCATGAAGCTTGTATGAAATAAAAAGAAAAGTTCTGCCGATCACTGATAAAATGAACGCTGTCCCGCGTCAACGCGCCCACCACATGCCTTCACAGGGAAGGCACAGCACAGACTAAGCGTCACTGCTGGCATGTTGCTGCTCGCTATTGCCACACTGCATCTCGCTGCTCACTTTCAGCACACTGCATCTCGATACTCGCTGGCAGCCTTGTTACAATTGTGCTACTGGCACAACACTGCTCTCTCATCGCACAGGCCTGATATTTCCAGTCTCCATTTTATATCATGTCAAACTAGTTCACCATCATTTATTTCTATGTCCAAATAGCATAACGCAGATGGCTCTGAGCACTATGGGACTTAACATCTGAGGCCATCAGTCCCCTAGAACTTAGAGCTACTTAAACCTAACTAACCTAAGGACATCACACATATCCACGCCCGAGGCAGGATTCGAACCTGCGACCGTAGCGGTCGCGTGGTTCCAGACTGAAGCGCCTAGAACCGCTCGGCCACACCGGCCAGCTAGCATATCACATCTACTACTTTTAGTGTCTGATATCCTTCTCTAATTCCTCCCTCAGCATTCTCTGACTGAATTCGACTATATTCAGATACCGTCGTTTTGTTTTGTTTGGTTCAATTCAATCTGTACATTGAGTATGGTGTGAAGAAAACCAAGGAGTAGAGGTATTAAAGTTAAGGATCAACGAAATTCTTATATCATTTTAAATCCTCACAGGGACGGCAAGGACTTGGAAGAAGAGTCGAAAGAAATGTACAGTGTCCTGAAAGGAGGTTATGAGATGAACAGCAACAAAAGTAAAATCGTATGTCACCCAAGTGATAAGCAACTGAAGCATTTCTCCCAAACAATAATACGTTTCACTTCCATGAAAAATTCCCAAACCAGCTGGTGCTTATGGTACCAGCAACTTGTGTTCGTATTGTGATAATCTGGAGACTAAAATAAGTTAATTACCGATAAGAAGTAAAAATGTATACATCGAGTTATTATGTTTTATTAAAAAGGCTTGTGTTAGCCTCGCTTCGGTATACACTAGAGCAGGCCACAGCGAGTCCACAGCGAGTCCAATAAGGGCTTCAGATTAGACAGCTAATACATACTGCAGCGAGACGTCGTAGCATCAACCTTCCTACGCGAAGTAAACTAGAAGGAGAATTAAACAGCTGCTTCATTGCAAACCATGTAATTGGCTTTCCAAAAGGATAAAGAAAGTAAACTTTGATGAAAGATTACAGGAAGTCGTGAGGCCAAACGCCTGCAGTTCAACCATATTTCTAGCCTGATTGGAGGTGGCCTGCTGCACTAGTTGATTTGCTCGTAATCTTCAAAGAAACCAGCCGCCATGGTTAAATAGAAGACGCCCCAAGAAAGAAAAGGATATAAGATTTGGAATAATGGTAAAGCTCACATTTGCGACTTTGACTGCCAGAAGCCTATACATAAAAGAAACATCGCTATCTTAAGAAACATTAATATTGCAATAATTAGAGGAACCAAGAAAAATCTGAGAAAAGCTGCAGATTTAGATTCGTATCTAGAGATTTACAGCCCCTTAGCAAATGACAAAAGCACTCGCAGTTGACTTGCTATGTAAGTAGATTGAAAATAGAGGATTACACTTACATGAAAGAATTGTGGTGTCACCGCCAGACACCACACTTGCTAGGTGGTAGCCTTTAAATCGGCCACGGTCCGTTAGTATACGTCGGACCCGCGTATCGCCACTATCAGTGATTGCAGACCGAGCGCCGCCACACGGCAGGTCTAGAGAGACTTCCTAGCACTCGCCCCAATTGTACAGCCGACTTTGCTAGCGATGGTTCACTGACAAATTACGCTCTCATTTGCCGAGACGATAGCATAGCCTTCAGCTACGTCATTTGCTACGACCTAGCAAGGCGCCATTATCATTTGCTATTTTTCTTGTGATGCATGTACTGTCAGACCGATGTTCACCAATTATGGATTAAAGTTAAGTATTCCAGAAGCTACGTACCTTTTTTGCTAGTATCATTACTTTAACTGTTCCAGACATCACACCAGCCTGCGTGAGCTTAAACGCATGACATTCGGCTACCTCCTAGTGGCTTCGCTGTCTTGCCAAGTCACAACAGTTTGACGACGAGGATTTTGCGTTCGTATTGATACAGACTGATTTACTTGTGTAATGGCTTCGCCACAATCTCCAGATGTACTGTCCGAATTTTATCGCTTGCAGAACCAGCAGACGCAGGCCTACTGGATGCCCTTGGACAGCTCGTCCAGGGTCAACGTGCAATGCACAACGCTGCGGCAGCCGCCGCTCCACCGCTCACGCAGCCGCCACACACAGTTGCACCACCTTTTCGTCCTTTTGATGCGGCACTGGAAAGCTGGATGGAGTGGTCACGCCAATTTGGATTCCATCTCGCCGCCTTCAGAATTCAAGGTAACGAGCGGCAGCCTTTCTTATTATCATGGGTTGGCGTGTCCACGTACCATGTGATAGTGAAAATATTTCCCCGACGCAACGTAGCAACTCTGTCCTACGAAGAAATTTTGTCTGCATTAGATGCATATTTCAAAGAATCAGTCAATGTCGTTGCCAAAAGGTATACCTTCTTTCGTACAAAACGTACGGCCGGTCAAACTAATCGGGAGTGGGTTGCAACTTTGCAAGTCCTTACTATGGATTGTGTTTTTGAGTGTGAATGTGGACTCCCTTATTCAGATACTATGGTACGTGATGCAATTGCACAGAACATTTCTGATGTTCGTATAAGGGAACAGATTTTAACACTAGTCAATCCCTCCCTACAACAAGTGATGGACATATTTGATCGGCAGGACACACTTGACTTTGCTCAGGAATCATTTGAAACTTCACCACCTGTGTGTCACGTTAACCGGCTCGCCGGGCGAGCTGCACGGAACAGTAAACAGTCCTCACGCCTGGCCGCGCCAAAGCCGCCTGGCTCTCAGCCACGTGTCCCGCGTCCGCAAGCAAATGCAGTGAAATCATGCCCGCAGTGTGCTGCTAGACATTGCCCATCACGCCAGGCTATTTGCTTTTTCTGTAATAAAAAAGGACATGTTCAAAGTTTTTGCCAGAAAAAGCTCCGATCGGAAGCTCAAAACCATTCCAGGCCCTTTGCTTCGCACTGGAATCGGAATCGAACCAAGGATACTCCGGCTCGTGAAACTTCGCCCATGGAAATTCATGCAGTTCATGCCACTCCGCCCAATGCCACTCTCTCTCACAGTGACTGTGTTCGTCCCACAAATCGTGTGCGTCGACATCGCCGGAAATCCCGTCAGGTCGCAAGTGATTCTGTACCAGTGTCAGTTCACATTGCATGAGACAGTCGTTCTTGTCGTCAGCAGGAAAATAAACTTTTTGTGGACTTGGACATTCACGGCAAAGTGATACCATTCCAGCTCAATACCGGAGCTGCAGTTTCACTGATCAATCAAGACACATACAAACAACTGGGCACAACTCCGTTGCATGCCACAAATGTTAAGCTAACTACATATTCAGGTCACGGGCTCCCTGTGTTAGGACAGTGCAGCCTTCTTGCAACATACAAGGGACAAACAAAACTTGAATCATTTTACGTCCTTCGTTCTTCTTCTGCAGTGAAATTGTTTGGTTTCGATTTGTTTAACTTGTCTATAGTCAATCAGGTCCTCTCAGTGAACCAGACTGTGCCATCAGCCAGTGTTTCTCGTCTATGTGGAGAATTTGCAGACATTTTTGCACCGGGCCTTGGTTGCGCTAAGAACTGTGAAGCACATTTTTAACTGAAAGTAAACGCGCAACCGAAATTTTTCAGATCGCGCAATGTTCCCCACGCATTGCGTGATGAGGTCGCAAGAACATTAAACGATTTGGAATCACAAGGTGTAATTGAACGTGTGCAGGCTTCTCTCTGGGCATCACCCTTAGTAATTTTGCAAAAGCCTTCCGGAAAATTGAGACTTTACGTGGACTTCAAGGCAACAGTGAATCCACAACTAGTGACTGCAACTTTTCCTTTACCCAGCCCGGAAGATCTTTTTGACAAACTGTGCCCGGGTACATATTTTTCGAAGTTGGACCTAGCAGATGCGTACTTGCAAATACCGGACGAAGAATCTCAGCGCGTTTTGGTGGTTAACACGCATCTTGGTTTGTATCGATTCAAACGACTGCCATTCGGGTGTGCAGCCGCCCCTGCATTGTTTCAGCAATATCTACAACCTGTTTGTGCGTCGGTCCCTACTGCAGCACACTATCTGGACGATATTGTGATCTCCAGCAAGACAGAAGAAGAACATTTAGCCAATCTCAGAACTTTATTTCAGGTCTTGCGACAAAATGGTCTTCGCTTGCGGAAGGACAAATGTGTGTTTTTTGCTCGGGACTTACCCTACCTGGGCCATGTAATCAATGTCCAAGGCATCATCCCAGTCCAGAGCACCTCCGTGCCATACAAGACTTGCCTTCGCCGCAGAATTTGAAGCAGCTACAGAGTGTGCTGGGAAAAATCAATTATTACCATAAATATGTGCGCCACGCCTCTTCCATTTCAGCTCCGCTTCATCGCTTACGCCGTAAAGGTGTTCCGTTCGTCTGGACAACGGAATGCGAACGCGCCTTTCGCCAGTTGAAATCGGCGTTGCTTTCCAATACTTGCCTTACGCCATTCGATCCCCAGAAACCCCTTTTGTTGATGGTGGATGCATCGGATTTCGGGATCAGTGCAGTGCTTGCGCACAAAGATGGATGACATGATCGCCCTATTGCCTTTGCGTCCAAATTCCTCTCGTCTGCACAAAGAAATTATTCACAGATCGAGAAAGAAGCATGATTTCTTGTATGGTCGTCACTTTACCATCATCACAGACCACAAACCTTTGACATCGCTTTTTCATTCGAACCATCCTGTACCTCCACGTACAGCGCAAAAATTCATCCGCTGGTCTAATTTCCTCTCGCAGTACCGCTACGATATCTTGTATCGGTCCACTGCTAAGCACGGAAACGCCGATGCGTTGTCCCGGCCCCTCCTGTCTCTCTAAGGGCGCATACACCGCATATTGGCGTGCACCCTGGACTAGGTTTTCAGGCGTTTCCTAGCTCCCCTCGGACCGAATGGCAGGGTGCGGGTGGCACAGCCTCGCCTGTTGTTAGGCTCCCCACCTCGTCGCATACGCCAACATGGGGTCCTCTCCACGGCGGGCGGAAGCCTTATAACACAACCGTCCGCCGATTTGCGGGGGAGGAATGTGGTGTCACCGCCAGACACCACACTTGCTAGGTGGTAGCCTTTAAATCGGCCGCGGTCCGTTGGTATACGTCGGACCCGCGTGTCGCCACTATCAGTGATTGCAGACCGAGCGCCGCCACACGGCAGATCTAGAGAGACTTCCTAGCACTCGCCCCAGTTGTACAGCCGACTTTGCTAGCGATGGTTCACTGACAAATTACGCTCTCATTTGCCGAGACGACAGTTAGCATTGCCTTCAGCTACGTCATTTGCTACGACCTAGCAAGGCGCCATTATCATTTGCTATTTATCTTGTGATGCATGTACCGTCAGACCGATGTTCACCAATTATGGATTAAAGTTAAGTATTCCAGAAGCTACGTACCTTTTTTGCTAGTATCATTACTTTAACTGTTCCAGACCTCACGCCAGCCTGTGTGAGCTTAAACGCGTGCCTTTCGGCTATCTCATAGTGGCTTGGCTGTCTTGCCAAGTCACAACAAGAATCATATTGCGTGTACCCTCCTAAAGATGTAAAAATGAAAAAAGAACACAAGAGACTGAAGCCTTTCATGAGAACTTACAAAGCGAAGAAGAGTGATACAACGCATTCGGTGTGTGAGGGGACACATTTGAATAAAACATTATACAACTGCCAACCGTCAAATACACAATCAAGTTCATAGTGTTCATGTTTATAGAGATAGTGACGTTTATTCAGTCCACTACTGCGTAGTAGAAATATAGCTACATCTACATCCATATGCCGCAAGCCACCTGGCGGTGTGTGGCGGAGGGTACTTTGAGTACCTCTATCGGTTCTCCCTTCTATTCCAGTCCCGTATTGTTCGTGGAAAGAAAGATTTTCGGTATGCCTCTGTGTGAGCTCTAATCTCTCTGATTTTATCCTCGTGGTCTCTTCGCGAGATATACGTAGGAGGGAGCAATATACTGCTTGACTCCTCGGTGAAGGTATGTTCTCGAAACTTCAACAAAAGCCTGTACCGAGCTACTGAGCGTCTCTCCTGCGAAGTTTTCCACTGGAGTTTATCTATCATCTCCGTAACGCTTTCACGATTACTCATTGATCCTGTAACGAAGCTCGTTGCTCTCCGTTGGATCTTCTCTATCTCTTCTATCAACCCTATCTGGTACAGAGAGGAAAAAAGGAAAAGAGTTGAGGCAAGAACCGAAGAAGGCTTTAATGTCCACCTGTGTCAAGTGTCGACACGCTACTTTGTTTCGCCTTAATATCTTGCTTCGGTGGCGGGATTGTAAATAAAACTTACTGAATGTGTGTTCGCTGGTATTACTCTGGAAAGCCAAAGAAAGTGGTACACCTGCCTAATATCGTTTAGGCCATCCGCGACCACGCAGAAGTGCCGCAACACGACGTGGCAAGAACTCGGCTAACGTCTGAAGTAGTGGTGGAGGGCACTGACACCATGAAAATCGCAGGGCTATTCATAAATCCGTAAGAGCCCGACGGGGTGGAGCTGTCTCCTGGACAGCACTTTGCAAGGCATCCCAGATATGCTCAATAATGTTAATGTCTGGGGAGTTTTCTGGCCAGCGGAACTGTTTGAACTCAGAAGAGTGCATAGCGACCTCCTACCAGCTTGGGATTTTGATGATCTTACACGCATACAGGTAATTCGACATAGTTTGGCACAATATCCCTCAGGGAGACATCCAACAACTCTGTCAATCGTTACCCAGCGAGTAACTGCTTGTATGAGGGCCGCAACACATTACTGAATTGCTCAATTGGTGAAGCCCTTTCTGCTGAATAAATTATCCATTTTTTTAGGAAATCGTAGCCATTTGTTTGTACAAGTACTCCACGTTTACCGATTTCCGTCCCATTTGGATAATTCCTTCGTGGTGTGTCGTTTCTTGTCTTGTGTGTAATTTATTGGAAGCGACAGTTCTATGGTGTAGATCATACAGAGACCAGACTCTGGCTAAAGAGTCGTGATTGTAAGTGGGGATCACTTGCTGATATGAAAGCTTTTCTAAATTCGTATTATCGTTCCACTTCTACAAACTCATTTATATTTAATTTGGTACACAATGATAGAATCAAGTGTTCGACGTAGAGAACAGTCCCATCGGCGAGAACGCTAAATATAGGCTTACAAACAAAACCATATCTTCGCCACGAAACTGGCCCTAAAAGCAAGAGATTTCTTAGTCCACGAGCGCAGAAAATTAAAAGCGATGACTGTAACAATTATTCCATTGCCATATGGGCTATTCATTCGAGAAATGTTTGAGGGAGCCGGCATATTCATAGAATAAGACAGCGTTCAGTGTTGACATCACTGCTGCGGGACATGTCGTACAAGATAGTAAATATAATGTGAAAGTGCTGCACACGTTGTTGATGTGTTGCGAAAAACAATTTTTTTTGAATTTTCTAAGTATTATCATGAATTCCATAAGTTTTTCTATTTGTTCGTTAAAATTGTAACTATACGTACTTTTGCAACGTGTGACATCCGTAACTGGCAATCTACGGTGGACACGGGCAATCACGGACATATATTAGTTTTCCGATGGTTTTAAATGTTAACAGCCATGCTTTTGTCAACTTCTTGTTATTCATTTACTAAGGTTATGAACACGTAGTGTGGACAACATTGTACAGGTTCCATAGTAAGTCAAAGGTGCATTCAAGTTCTAAGGCCTCTGATTTTTTTTCTCCCGACTGGAAAGAGATAGAACCATGCGCATTGTTTTAAAATGAAGCCGCGTTCATTGTCAATACGTCCCAGAGATGGCAGCACCGTATGGCAGATGGAATTTTACCGCCAGCGGCGAGAATGAGATCTGTTTTAAATACTTAAAATGGCGACGTTTTCCTTACTTGAACAGCGTGCAATCATTCGTTTTCTGAATTTGCTTGGTGTGAAACCAATTGAAATTCATCGACAGTTGAAGGAGACATGTGGTGATGGAGTTATGGATGTGTCGAAAGTGCGTTCGTGGGTGCGACAGTTTAATGAAGGCAGAACATCGTGTGACAACAAACCGAAACAACCTCGGGCTCGCACAAGCCGGTCTGACGACATGATCGAGAAAGTGGAGAGAATTGTTTTCGGGGATCGCCGAATGACTGTTGAACAGATCGCCTCCAGAGTTGGCACTTCTGTGGGTTCTATGCACACAATCCTGCATGACGGCCTGAAAATGCGAAAAGTGTCATCCAGGTGGGTGCCACGAATGCTGACGGACGACCACATGGCTGCCCGTGTGGCATGTTGCCAAGCAATGTTGACGCACAACGACAGCATGAATGGGACTTTCTTTTCGTCGGTTGTAACAATGGATGAGACGTGGATGCCATTTTTCAATCCAGAAACAAAGCGCCAGTCAGCTCAATGGAAGCACACAGATTCACTGCCACCAAAAAAATTTAGGGTAACCGCCAGTGCTGAAAAAATTATGGTGTCCATGTTCTGCGACAGCGAGGGCGTAATCCTTACTCATTGCGTTCCAAAGGGCACTACGGTAACAGGTGCATCCTACGAAAATGTTTTGAAGAACAAATTCCTTTCTGCACTGCAACAAAAACGTCCGGGAGGGGCTGCACATGTGCTATTTCACCAAGACAACGCACCCGCACATCGAGCTAACGTTACGCAAAAGTTTCTTCGTGATAACAACTTTGAAGTGATTCGTCATGCTCCCTACTCACCTGACCTGGCTCCTAGTGACTTTTGGCTTTTTCCAACAATGAAAGACACTCTCCGTGGCCACACATTCACCAGCTGTGCTGCTATTGCCTCAGCGATTTTCCAGTGGTCAAAACAGGCTCCTAAAGAAGCCTTCGCCGCTGCCACGGAATCATGGCGTCAGCGTTGTGAAAAATGTGTACGTCTGCAGGGCGATTACGTCGAGAAGTAACGCCAGTTTCATCGATTTCGGGTGAGTAGTTAATTAGAAAAAAAAATCGGAGGCCTTAGAACTTGAATGCACCTCGTATGATACGCTTTTATAACATTTTTAAAATTTAATACTTATATCAATAATGTGTGTTTTTAAAGACTGTTAATGTTTACATTTACTGAAAGGAAATATAGTATAACGATGTTGTTATGAGTTTAGTTACTGATTCTTAGTGAGCATCCTAAGCCTCTTTTCTATTTGTACGTTTTCGTCGTTTTTCAGTTATGTACATTCTAGAGATTGTTAAGAGCTAACATCAACTGAAAGGGAATTCCCCATCTATTTTCATAGATATGAAGATGGCTGTTAATTAGCGGAAAACGGTACTCAAGAAACTGTAATTATATTTTTTGGTAGCTGACTATCCGTCATTGATCAGGTATGTATTTCTTCGAGTTCTAGTAGTCCACCTCGTTCTCCGTCCGCCCCTAGTAGCTGAGTGGTCAGCGCGACAGAATGTCAATCCTAAGGGTCAGTGTTCGATGCCCGGCTGGGTCGGAGATTTTCTCCGCTCAGGGACTTGGTGTTATGTTGTCTCATCATCATCATTTCATCCCCATCGGACCGAAAGTCACCGAAATGGTATCACATCGAAAGACCTGCACCCGGCGAACGGTCTACCCGACGGGAGGCCCTAGTCACACGACATTTACATTTACCTCCACCTCCACCTCTGTCCGTCTCCTGTGCTCCTTCTCTGTCCTTCGCCTTCTCTCTTTTCTCTCTCTCCACCTCCTCCCCACTCCAGTCTCTATCCATCTCGTCTCGCTCATCTTTCGGTCAATCTTCTATTCACTCCTTTCGTTGCCCATTTCTTCCTTCCCCTTTTTCTGTTCATCTCTTTCCTTTCTATATCTCCTCTTCCCCCATCTCCAACTCCATCTCCTCCTCTTACCCTTCTCTGTCCATCTGTTTCGCCCTCTCTCTTTGTCGTACAATGACAAAATTTTGTATTTACATACCGAACATTTTGACCACAGACACTCTATAGATATAAGCTCGCCCAGGCGATAGCTGCGTCATCTACCAGGAATGACTGTTAGTCAGACACACACATAGTGCATGTATCGGTGAGCGTGTTTTCCGTGTGTAGAATGAGGAAGATCTATTGAATCTATTTGAATTTTACCAAGGGCAGATTGTGATGCCCTAAAGGCTTGGAACAAGTATTTCGGAAACTGCACTACTTGTCGGTTGTCGGAGGAGTGCTGTGGTTAGTGTCTTCAACACATGGAGAAACCAACGTAAAACTATGTTCAGATGTCGTGGAGTTGTGCTGCCTCCCCTTATTACAGATGTTGAACATCGTAGGTTGGAGAGACTTGTATAACAGGACTGGTGGCGGACTGTGACGGAACTAACATCAAACTTTAATGCTGAGCAAAGTACAAATGTGTCTGAGCACACACCACCGAATACTACTAACGATGGACTTCCGCAGCCCATGTGCACACCACGACATCGGCAGCTACGAATGATGTGCACACGTGACCATCGCCACTCGGCGTTGGCGCTGTGGCAGAGCGTTGCATGATCTGATGAATCCCGATACCTTCTTCATCCTGCCGATGGGAAGGCGCGAATCGGTTGTCTTCCAGGAGAAAACGGCTCCGTGACATCCTTACTGCGGGACGGAGACAGTCTGGCGGCGGCTGCATTATGGTCTGGGCGTCCAAGGGTCCAGTGGAGTTCGTGCAAGGTACCATGACGGTCAAGGAGTATCGTACACTGGTTGCAGACACTCTTTCATGACGCTCGTGTTTCCCAATGTCAGTGGCATTATTCAACAAGATAATGGGCCATGTCACCATTCCAGGAGTGTGAGGAGTGTGATGGAGTGGTTCGAGGAACACAGTGGCGAGTTCCAATTGATGTGCTGCCCCCCCCCCCCCCCCGAGTTCGCCAGATCTAAACCCAGTCGAACACATCTGGGATGTGATTGGACGCGGTGTCAGAGCTCAACGTCACCCTCCCTGGAATTATAGGAATTAGGTGACTTGTGTGTGTGTGCGGATGTGGCCCCAACTCCCTCCAGCGACCTACTAAGGCCTCACTGCTTCCATGGCTGCAGTTATCCGTGCCAAAGATTGACATACCGTCTGTAAGGTAGGTTGTGATAACGTTCTGACTGCTTAGTGATGTGAAAACTGTATGAAAATGTGTCACGAATACAATTATTATTAAAAAGTAATACATAAAAACGTCGTGCATGATGCGAAAATCAAAAATGAAAATATAGTAAGTGATAAACTGGTTTTCTTTCATCATTTTGTTGGGGCTGTCATCGAGAATATATTTCGTAAAGGTCTGAAGGTATGTGTTGCAGGTCACTAATTACTTTTGTTCTCAAATACTGTATGAATAAAATCGTGGTCTACAGTATTTTGCACCCTCACCCCTTTTTATATGTAGATGGTTTTTATCACCGCGGTGACTCCAGACAGACAGAAGGCGATAGTATCGCGTACACCAAGTGCAGAACGTAGTGCACTGGTGTAGCTGTTACTTGAACTCATGGGATCCCCGTGAAAAGGTTTCGGACGTGATTGTGGCCTCACGACGGGAATTAACAGACACTGAACGCGGAGCGGTAGTTGGAGCTAGATGGATGGAAGATTCCGTTTCGGAAATTGTTAGGGAATTCAACATTTCGAGATCCACAGCATCAAGAGTGTGCTGAGAATTCCCTGTCACCACAGACTACGCAGTGCCCCACGGCCTTCACTTAACGACCTAGAGCAGCGGCTTTTGTGTACATTTGTCAGTCCTATAAGACAAGCATCAATGCGTGAAATAACGATAGAAATCAATGTAGGCGTACTACGAATGTATCCGTTGGGACAGTACGGCGAAAATTGGCCTTAATGGCCTGTGGCAGATGGCCGACTTGACTCTCTTTGCTATCAGCAAGACGTCACCTTCAGAGCATGTCATAGGCTCGTGACCATATCGATTGGACCCTAGACGACTGGAAAACCGTGCCCTGGTCAGATGAGTCTCGATTTCATTTGGTAAGAGCTGATGATAGTGTTCGAGTGGAGCGCAGACCCCAACGAAGCGATGCACCCAGGTGTCAACATGGCACAGTGCAAGTGATGGTGGCTTCATAATGTGTGGGCTATGTGTACATGGAACGAACTGGTTCCTCTGGTCCTACTGGACCATTTGCGGCCATTCATGGAATTCATGTTCCCAAACAAAGACAGAATTTTTATGGGTGACAACGTTCCATGTCACTCGGCTACAAGTATATTCTGGATAATTAGAGCAAATGATTTAGCCACCCAGATAGACCGACACCTATCGACGTTTATGTGTCACAATAGAGAGGCCAGTTCGTGCAGAAAATCCTGCGCCGGTAACACTTTCGCAATTATGGACGCATATACAAGGTGTGTGGCTCAGTATTCCTGCAGCACACTTAGGTTCAAATGGTTCAAATGGCTCTGAGCACTATGGGGCTTAACATCTGAGGTCATCAGTCCCATAGAACTTAGAACTACTTAAACCTTACTAACCTAAGGACATCACACACATCCATGTCCGAGGCAGGATTCGAACCTGCGACCGTAGCGGTCACGCGGGTCCAGACTGAAGCGTCCAGAACCGTTCGGCCACAAAGGCCGGCGCAGCACACTTTCAACCAGTTGTTGAGTCCACGCCTGGTCGAGTTGTGAAAGGAGGTTCGCCACGGTATTAGACTTTTGTCACCTCAGTGTACATGCATATATTTTTATAATATGTATGGATATCCTGTTTCCGTGATACGGTGCCCAAAGCTGCAGTCACGTTACCTATGAAAATCCCATGAAAATACGTCTAGTAGATTTGGAGATAAGTGTTATGAAACAGAGACACAAACAATAAAATTTTAGTAAAACTTTAAATTATGATATTTTTTTACGATCTGTTTATGATGAAACAAACCCTATACGTTGTCCCTTGTTTCGCTGAAGTTGCCACTGAAAGCCCCATAGAAATCCGCCTGGTAGTTTTTGAGACTGTTGACCACTTATACTGCCTAGGAAGTGTTTTTAGTAACAACAACAGAACAGATATTGAAATAGATGCCCGTTTAGTAACAGCAAACAAGATACTTTTTAGTTTCATAAAAATTCTAAGAAAAAGATCACTTAGCAGTAATTTCAAAATATGCTTATATCAATCGACCATCATACCTGTGATGTTATATGGATATGAAACACTAATATTTAGAGAGGAAGATGAAGAACAGCTGTTAATATTCGAAAGAAAAGTACTAACGAAAATTTTTGGACCTGTATACGACGAAAATAACATGGACTGGAGAATAAGAAGAAATGAAGAATTAAGATGGCTGTACAAACACCGTAACACCGTCGAAGTGCTCAATATGAGAAGGTGGAATTGGGCAGGCCATGTAGCAAGAATGACAGAGAATAGACTACCTAGAATGGTATTCAGCAGAACAATAGATGGGACGAGAGGGAGACCCAGAATCAGATGGCGGGATAACATTCGGGAGGACACAATTAGGATGAACAGCAACAGCAACTGGACAAACAGCGCATTGGACAGGCGGAAGTGGAAGAGGCTCATAGAGCAGGCGTATGGTCGATTAGGCCCCTGCCAAGTGTAAGGGAAAGAAAGTTTTTGAGGTTAACTTTTATAAGACAAACATACAGACATCACGGTTTTAAAGTTCTATCATTAGCATAGGCAGCAATGAAGACTATTACAGTGTTTAACATATAATAAAGATCACTGCATGTCCTTCATCACTCTTTGTGAGGTCTTACAAGGAAAGTATCAAATAATAAAATACACTCAGGGTTTCTGTCTGGATAGAGGTAAGACATTTCGAAGAGTGCAGCTCTCGTGATCTTCATTCGATAGTCATGAGAGTGATATCAAAACACCATTCCCTTTCTACGGCGGCCGGAATTCCACAAACTTCTTTATTGATAAGTGTTGTTTTCGCATAACCAGTTTTTCTGCGAAAACCGTGGGCTCCGTGAGAGACAAAATTATCTACAGGTGATTGACTTCTCGTATCAAATGTTTTAAGGTAAGCAGATTAATTTAATGCATTTATAACACTACTTTTGCTTTAGTTTCACGTTGATACGTACGATAACGGTATGATTTGTCACTTGACAGCCGTATCAACTGAAGTGGCTTAAAGCCGTAGAAACTTTAAAGAATGGGAGCCACATGCTTTTTCGTGTGTTTCAGATTGGCACCAGAGAAAGCAACCAGAAGAAGTGACGATGGACCGGACCAATATGAAGGGCTGGGAGACCAGCCAAAATGCCTAAGGCTTCACAGAAGAACGGGGACCAAGAGATCTCACTAAGAGGATCTTGAGGTGAAGTGTAGGGGAACGCAGCGGCAGCGCCTTTCGTACCGAACGGTTCCAACATTGACTTACTGTCGTTCCGGGAAATCTGATCTTAGAGGCGGGGTCTCGAATATCAACGGAGTACATATGGAAGTCTTTCCCGTGTTTGAGTACTGTGCCATAATGTAAAGTGGGAGAGGCACCTGTCAAGAGGTGTGAGATTTCGTGCCCGCATCTCGTGGTCGTGAGGTAGCGTTCTCGCTTCCCACGCCCGGGTTCCCGGGTTCGATTCGCGGTGGGGTCAGGGATTTTCTCTGCCTCGTGATGGCTGGGTATTGTGTGCTGTCCTTAGGTTAGTTAGGTTTAAGTAGTTCTAAGTTCTAGGGGACTTATGACCACAGCAGTTGAGTCCCATAGTGCTCAGAGCCATTTTTTTTTTTTGAGATTTCGTGTAAGGAGCGACGCAGCTGGAGAATGCCAGGTGCACGTCACAGTCACAAGTGAACAACTAGAAGAGTATGACGTCATACACAGCTAGGTGTTTCCGACAGATGAGCAGTTAAGATGACGTCATATCGGTGGATGTAGGAGCGATCACTCAACATTATAACATATTTATTACACTAAGAGAACTCCTTCCTCGTTGATATTACGAATCAATGGTAAACACTGTTTTAAAGCTAGCAATGACACAAATATTTCAAGGTCAAAAACTAATTTTTCCTATCTTTTATTGACAAGTTTCTAAGTAACTCAAAACCGTAACATTATTAAACTCCGTAACAGCATGTACTACGACGTTGTTTGATGTGATAATTTACTGTGTAGCGCTGTGGGTTGACTGAGGTTCTCAGAAAGATAATCCGCACGAAAACAGAAATAATAGTGCGCATACGGAATTGCGTTACTGTTTACCTAGTAATAGCAGAACGCACAGAATACAAACTGAGCAGCAATTACAGCTATACAAAAACTGTAATATGTAGACCTGCAATATTCGAAATGCTAATTTCATTTCTCATCCGAAAAATAATTAGTCTCACAGTTCTTTTCCTCCAATCAAAACCACTCATTAATAATTACCAACGCAATTTAGTTCAGAAGTGGAGAGACTATTAAAAATCTCGACAATCTCATATATCATAAGTATTTTAGCGATCAGACATTTAATAGTCGTTTAAATATTCAGCTTCAGGCAAATGTTTTGTTTACCCTATACAGTTTAGTAGATACAGAGGAGTGGAAAGAGTGGCTATAATTGCTGTGCAAACGCCCTTATTGTGGAGCGTTCAACATGTGAACCATAAATTAAAAAGGTAAAATTCAATTCCATACGCTACGGGACCCCCAGATGTACATTTTTAGAACGGCTTTCTCAAACTGAGGTCCATGTTTCTCATCAGTAGACTTCTTTCCAAGCGAACTACTCTCTTATGTCTTCCTTTCGTCGCTCACCGTACAGTATTTTCATTCCAAAGCAGAAGCTTTCTGTTCATCTACGACATCAGCTTTGATATTTTAATCGCGAATCTGTTTTCCACTGCTCGTCAGTACTTCCTTATTTTTCGGTTTCCTATCAATCCGTATTCTACCCAGTAGACTCTTCATCCAGTAACTCCTGAAGCTCTTTCACAGAATACTGTAATGTCACCATCGAGTATTAATAGTGATTTCGTCTCATCGTAAAAAATAATAGTAACATAAATTATGAACTTTGTAACATATATGTCTCTTGGAGCAATGATATTTAATCCCACGATTCACTCGATAGTCGCGAGAGAGTGCATTAGCTGACATACGATGTCAGCAGACCACAGCAGACCACAGAAGGTCAACGAGCAAAATTCGGTGAGAAATTGCGCCATCCTTTAATGCGATTGGTTGCTGTGACAGCAAATAGAAAGTTAGGCTAGAGCACCATGTCTCACACTGTCGTTTATTAATCTTTGTATATACACGGAAATGTCCTGAGTGACTGACTGACTCATCATAGCCCAGCCCAAACCGCTACGGACTTTTTTTTTATGTTTTCGTCATCAGTCTTCTGACTGGCATGACTCGGCCTGCCATCAATTCCTCCCCTGAGCCAAAATTTTATCTCAGAGTTGTGCATGTATCCTACGCCCTCAATTATTTGTGGAATGTATTACAGAATGTCTTCCTCTACACTTCTTATCCTCTACATTTCCCTCTAGTACCTTGGAAATTGTTCCTTGATGCATTATCAGATGCCCTATCATCCTGACCTTCTTGTCAGGTTTTCCCATATATTAATTTCCTTGCCGGTTCTGTGGACAATCTCCTCATTCCTGCCTCATATCAGTCCACCTGATTTTCAACATTCTTCTGTAGCATCACATTTCAAATACTCTGATTCTCTTCTTTTCCACTTTTCCTAAGTCCATGATTCGCTACCATACAATGCTGTTCTCCAAACGTACATTGTCAGAAATTTCTTTTCAAATTAAGGCATATTTTTGATACCAGTAGACTTATCTTGGCCAGGAATTCCCTTTTTGTCTGTGATAGCCCGCATTTTATGCCGTCCTTGCTCCCTACGAAGTGGGCTATTGTGCTGCCTAGACAGAAAAAGTCCTTATCTTCTTCTACTTCGTATTCACCAATTTCCATGTTAGGTTACTCGTTACTCTCAATTCTGCTACTTCTCGTTTCTTTTCTCTTTCTTCGATTTATTCTCAATCCATATTATGTACTCATTAGACTGTCCATTCTATTCAGCAGATCCTGTAATTCTTCATTACGTTCACTAAGGATAGCGATGTCGTCAGCGAACCTTATCGTCAACAATCTTCCTGCTTGAATTTTAATCCACTAGGCAACCTTTCTTTTATTTCCATCATCGTTTCTTCGGTGAATAGAGTGAACATTCAGTGCGAAAGACTACATCTCACACGCTTTTTAATTCGAGCACTTCGTTGTCAGTCATCCAACCCTGATGTTCCCGTTTTCTACTGTGTATTACCCGTCTTTAATTATAGTTTACCCTTATTTTTCAGAATTTCGAACATCTTGTGCCATTTTGCACCGTGGAACGCTTTTTCCATATCGACATATCCTATAAACATGTCTTGAATTTTTTTTTGAAATTTGTGGTAAGGTCTTATGGGTCACTAAGCTTACACACTACTTAATCTAACTTAACTAACGCTAAGGATAACACACACACCCACGCCCGAAGGAAGACTCGAACCTCTGACGGGGGGAGCCGCTCGGACCGTCAAAAGGCGCCTCACACCACTCGGCTACCCCGCGCGGTGAACATGTCTTGATATTTTTTACTTCTTGCTTCCATTTTCAGCCGCAACTCCAAAACTGCCTCTATGGTGTCTTTAACTTTCGTAAAACCAAACTGTTCGTCATCCAACAGATCCTCATTTTTATTTCCCATTTTTCATATAGGTACTATTCTTGTTAGCAACTTTGATGTACCCGTATGAGCTGTTAAGCTGATTGAACGGTAGGTCTCGTCGGCTCTTGTTATCTTCTGAATTTTGTGGGTGATGTTTTTCCAAAAGTTTGAGAGTATATTTCCAGTCTCATGATTTCTACACACCGACGTGAATAATCGTTTTGTTGCCACTTTCCCAAGTGGTTGTAGAGATTCTGAAGGAATGTTATCTGTCCCTTTTGCTTTACATTTTCAGTCTCCCTAAGCTCTTTTAAATTCTGATTCGAATACCGGATTTCTTCCGTATCGACTCCTGTTATGAGACATGTCTTCCCCCTCACACGAATCTTCATGTGCTTTCTGCATTTCACAGTGGAATTTCCTTTGAACTTTTAATGTTAACGTCCTTGCTGTTAGTTCCACAAACGGTTGTTTTGACTTTTATGTGTGCTAAGTCAGTCCTTCCGACAATTATTTCTTTTGAATTTCTATACAGGACAGAAACTTAAAATTTGGAGAGGGTGTTTATCATACTGTAGGCATCGTTTAAGAAGGGATTTTTCGAAATTCCTCCCGCCAGGAAGAGAATTTGGGGATGAAAGGTTTTTTGAAAATATGTTGGTATTAAATTAACGCATACCCTAGCACTACGAAAACTGCTATTTGGATTCATCAGTCAGAAATATAAAAACCATGTGTTTTTCTGCATTTCTGGAAATTCACTCTATAATGGGAGTGAAATGGCGCATGAAAGCTTGTATGAAAATATTTCATTATGAATGCATTTTTAAAGCTATGGCTGTAGAAATTTGTGTTTTGCTTCTCGGCTGAAAATAAAAACATAGAGGTTTCAGTGTTTTTGGAAAGGGGATGAAATATTTTGTTCCATTAAAACACATTTTCAAAGCTAAATGTATGAAATTTAGTATTTGATTTGTCGGTTACAAATAAAGAAAAAGGTGTGGCAGGATAAAAGTTTCTATGGAAATATCGTCAGAAGAAATCGAAAGGCACACTTAAGAAAAACCTCCGACTCCAGGTACTAGAATCGCATTTTCGTCAGAAGCACATTCTGCTAAGACTCTTCTGTGGCCTTATATAGCGAGTAAAGTTTAGAAGGTGTCGCAGTTTGTGAATTATATCAAAAGGAGTTATTATACAGTCACCTTTTCCTTGTATTCTGTTTAAATATCTCCCGTTCTAGTATGTTCAGTTTCATTACCAGGGACGCTAACATGTAGAATTTACTACCGGCTACATGTTTTGGACTTTGTAAATCGCAGTGATGGATCAACCTAATGAGAACAATCGATTTAGTCTCTTGTTGGAAAAACAGTCAAGTCATCCTGTTCTAGTGTTACGTATCGGCTGAATTACGAATTCATTCCTTCGGCTAAGGCCAGTCCGAGGACAGCCGAACGAAAGCAATCGATTCAGTGATTGTCGTTTTTATGTAACGACTGAATTACTATTTATATAAGTTCTTCGACTGAAACGAGAGCAACAGATTTAGAACAATGGACAAAATCTGTTCTAATTTTGCGTACTTGACTTACTGTTTCTTTCTTTTCAACTGAAACTTGTCTACAGTCCTTCAATCGGTTCAGATAGCCAATATGAGTTAGATTTTTAGGCGGTTTCTTCACTTACTCTGAAGTGAATGCCGTGCTGGTTAATAACTCAAAGAAAATTAAACAACGACAACAAATATTTTTGAAGAAAAAAAGGTTTCGATATGTGGTTGTATCGCTTTAAAAGCAAGTGCTTAAGTTATGAAACAGTTTGCTCTCCCCTACTTAAATCCCGTCGAACAGGTATGGGATGTGTTGTAGAGATGTACTGAAGCATCTCGACGTGTATCAGTGACCATCCAGCACTAGTCAAATGAGATGGTGGAGCAATGGAACGCCTTATCAGAAAATTTCCTTACCAACTTGGTGATCACTATGGGAGCACGTTACAGAACATGTTTTACTGTCAATGGTGATGACGCGTCCTGTTGTGAATCACGTACCGCCATTTCTAATGGACGGCGGCTTCAGTTTAATTACTGACATTGAACAAAAATGTCATTTCTGATCATCTCGTTGCGTATTGCTTTCAGTTATCTTTTGTACTATACTGTAGCAGTTCTTTCTATGTATGGTCGAAGTTTCATCGAGCAATGTTACTTGGCAATGACACTTCATGCGAAAGTTTAGTCACTCCTTAAGTTTCGCACTCCAAACTATTTTATTCCAGTGGGGTTACATAAGAACAGTTCATGTCAGAGTATTTTATTCCGGTGATGTTACATAAGAACAGTGCCCGTCAGAGTATTTTATTCCGGTGACATTACATAAGAACAGTTCACGTGTATTGACATTGGTTTACTGTTTTATAGAAACAGTTATTTTTCTCAAACATAAAGTGTCGAACTCTCTAATTATATTTGCAGGAGAACGAAGGTAGTGATTTAGTACTCTAGAATATCAAACATTCGGAAAAATTTACGACATGCATTTCCGTTACTTCCCGGTAGTATCTGACAGTGCTGTTTCCGTGCGCTAGCAGCCAGCTGTAAGTTTCCCCAGGAAATGTATTCACTTGGGTTGCTCAGAATATTCGGCACGCATCTAACAGTTGGAAACTTCAAGCTGGATTACATAAACGGGCAATTTGCATAGCGGCCGTCAACCACAGCGCATCAGGACCGGCTGTTGCCTGATTCGGCTATGTGAATTCCACACAAGCGTGATTGCCAGCTCATTAATGTGACCGGAATGCCAGTTGTGTCCTCTAGTATGCTGAATGATGTTACTGGGAGGTGCTGTCTGTTCAAAAAACATTTCCTCCGGTGATTGCTCTCATTTGCATCGGATCGGTGGTCTCGTCGCAACGAAGAGCGTGTATTACAACGGTGTCTCGTTGGAATTCATTGGCTATTTAGAAAACAGATAGAGCGCCGTTTTATATTTTTCTGTTTCATGTACTGCGACTGAGCGCAAGGCATAGTTCAACTGTTCCCCGTCGATTGTTTCTAAGGGAACCATTGCCTTTGGCATTACTGACGTATTAGATTTTTATCGCACTTTAACTGTCCCTGTGTGTCATATGTTTCTGTCAAGTTCCTCGTAAATTTCACTGTTGATACAAAAAGCGAATCTAAAATCTAGTTCTACATAATTACTCTGAGATTCACAAGTAGGTGCATGGCGGAGCACTTAAATATTTCTGTGCGAGCTCTCATTTCTCTTATTTTATTGTGATCGTTTCTCCCTATGTAGGTGGACGCCAACAAAATATTTTCGGAAGTGGAGGAGGAAGCTGGTGATTGAAATTTCCTTAAAAGATTTCGCCGCTATCAAAAACTCTGTTGTTTTAATAATTCCCGAAAGTCACGAGAGGAAACGAGCATTTAAATCTTTCTGTGCGAGCTCTGATTCCTCTTTTTTTATTATGATCACTTATCCCTGCGTACTTGGGCGCCAACAAAATAATTTCGGAGTTGGAGGAGGAAGATGGTGATGGAAATTTCATTGATATCGCCACTACTAAAAACTCTGTTATTTTAATAATTACCACCCCCATCCACGTATCATGTCCCTGGCACTCTCACCTCTATTTCGTGATAATACAAAAAGAGCTGCCCATCTTTTAACTTTTACGTACGTCTGTCCCATCTGATGCACATCTCACACCGAACAGCAATACTCCAAAAGAATGTGGACACGCGTGCTGATAAACTCTTTGGCAGACCTGTTACTCTTTCTAAATCTTCTACCAATAACTGGTAGTCTTTAGTTTACTTTCCGCACGACATTATCTACGTGATGCTTCCAATTTAAGTTTTATATTTGTAATACCTAAGAACGTAGTTGAGTTACAGCCTTTAGATTTGTGTGATTTATCGTGTGACTGAAATTTTGCGGATTTCTTTTAGTACTCATGTGGATGAGTTCACATTTTTCATTATTTAGAATGAAACCCCTTTCAAAGTATATGAGGAATAGACATCGATGTACATGAAATCCGTAACCCCTCTCCGACTGCTTAGCTGAGTCGTAACATGCTTGCTTACCATTGCAGTGGTTCAAAATGGTTCAAATGGCTCTGAGCACTATGGGACTTAACTTCTGAGGTCATCAGTCCCCTAGAACTTAGAACTACTTAAACCTAAGTAACCTAAGGACATCACACACATCCATGCCCGAGGCAGTATTCGAACCTGCGACCGTAGCGGTCGCGCGGTTCCAGACTGTAGCGCCTAGAACCGTCAGCCACTCCGGCCGGCTCCATGCAGTGGGGACCGGCTTCGATTCCCAGCTGGGTTGGAGATTTTCTCCGCCCGTGGACTGCTTATTGTGTTTTTTTCATCATCATCACCGGAAATAAGGCTTGCAACTCGGTGGCCGAACTCCGCTGGATAGGGTGTCCTGGCCATCAATGCCAAACGCTCATTTTATGTAATCCCATTTCTGCAATATCTGCCTACAGTTATGCTCATTCTGGTGTTTTGCTCAGTTCATTAACGTAGGACGTATATCAGCCTCCAGTTAAGAAATAAATGGTGTTTCTCAAGTGACATGTCTGTAGAGCATACTGTTAAAACAACACGATTTAACATAAAATATACCTTTGGTCATACTTGTTGTCTGTACATAATTTCGTATAATTGCTTTTTGAGTACTTTCCGCGCCAAGTATCTGAAACCTTCGCTGTTGGGTACAATGGAACTACCGGATAACCCTCCGCATACGCAGAGAGGTACTGTTCAGTGCAAATACATCTGGCTACCTTCAGTTTGTCACAAGTCATATGTCCGTTGTGAACATAGTACAGGTTCTTTGTGTTCTTACGTGCTTGTATTAACAGCAGAAAGTGACTTCAGATTGAAATTATGACGCCTATTAGTACTTGAAAACTGAAAGGCGGAATGTATAGCTAGTCTGGGGATACTGTACATAATGTTTTAATGTTTATGAAAAGTGGTGATAAGCTCTGTCCAAAAAATTAAAAGGGAACGCAGACTGTCAGAATCTGGCGGAGGAAGGAAATTTCTAGCTACAGGTAAAAATGTAAACGCAAAATAACTATAGACACTGCTAGTTTTGATGAAGCTGTTGTTAGGAGAATTATTTTCAACTTTTATCTAGCTGAAAACCGAATGCCTACAGTGACAGGAATTAAAGAGAACGTAAAAGAATTGAAGGTAACGATTCAAGCGTATGTTGATTATTAAAGAAATTAAGGTACCGCCGGAAAAAACAAAATGAAGCAGGCTTATATTGTTAGAGAGAAGTGCCAATCGAGAAGTACGAATTCATTTCTCAAGCAACTAAAAAAAATTAGGAAGGAAAACAGAGACATTGTTTACACTGATAAAATTTTCATTTTATCACCACACACAAGAGGGTACTCATGCATTGGTAATACAGCTCAATCTCCTCAAACCGATATGAAAGGATCAAACCCTAGTAAATAATCATGCAGTCGGTGAAATGGGCTTTCTTCCTACTGCACTTCTCATGTGGAAGTCAAATCGAGCAAGGGGAGATAACCACAACCACATGAACGAAAGAATTATGAAAAGTGGCAGACAAAAAAGGTGATTCCCAATTTAAAATCTAATTCTATACTAATTCTCGACTGTGCTCCATATCACAACGTTAAGACAAACAAAGCTCCAACGTCTAATTCCGCTGAAGACAATTTCAAAATGTGCTTGACAAACGAACGCATCCTATTCTCGGATGACAGGCTGAAAACTATTCAGTGTAAGCTTGTTGGAAGAACTGAGTCAAGGACGGTCGAGTATTCCGTCGATAAGATTCTATAAATTGCTGTTCCCGTTGCTTTATGCCTTCCTCCTTATAACCTGAAATTAGATCAAATGGGGAATATTTGGTCTATTTTCAGGACTGGATAGCTTCTAGAAACGTTCTCTGGAACATAACATTTGTTAAACATTTGTGCGAGGAGAAAATGTATTTCCTGACTAAAGAAGATTGGATTCCGTTTTGCGAACACGCTAAAATAAATGGAGCTAGAATACGTGCAGCAAGATATCTCTTTCGAAGATGAAGTGCATAAAATAATAATATGTTTATGTGGCGTGGATAGTGATAGCTAAAGTTATTATGGCGATTATCACTCTTAAGGTGATGCAGAACTGGAAAGATTTATTGAGCTGCATGATAGTGACTGAAGGTGAGTACTGGCAGCGAAGGGTTTCTGTTCGCGCGCATACGCTTGTGCCGAGCTCCGTGGCAGTTCTGTCTGTGACGTCACCCATGCTTTCAAATGTCTGGCGCAGAGGGTAAGGACAGCTTCCTGAATTTTTATTTAATAACGGCGATATTTTCATTTATGAATGATGTAGTTTGCAAAAGTGATACGTTACATTTGAGTATAAAAGGTAACTTCCTTACTCACTGACTCTACTGCAGCTTCAAAGCGTCAGGTTTCGACAGCAAGATGGTAGCGAGGTTGCAGCTCCAATTTAAAGTGTAACAGGGAAATGATTCAACTCAGTCAGCTTAATAACTGGTGACATCGAAATTGACACTTTTTGGAGTACCAAGAAATCGTCTTCAGAATTACTCCCTCCCAGTAATTAGAATAACTCCTCGAAAAAAAGATACATAGCGGTTTCATAAACCCAAAAGAAAGTCTGGCACAGTTTTGTTGTTTTCTATATTGGTAGTGCACTTGTCCGCTACAACGTCCGTCGGGTCTATAAGGTGTGTTGAACATCGGAGCGAACTTGGTCTGCAGCAGGTATTGTCCTAATTGTCATGACTTGCTGCACCGTGTCATCTTGCGCGTCCAACGAACAAATGAGAAGAGAGGCAAATTACTTCTTCGAAAGATGCCTGGAGTTAGTATAAACCATAACGTTGCCTTAAGTTCGAATCAAGGGCCCCACAACCATGATAGGTATTTTAAAATACAAATGTCTTCACAGTATAGACTAAAAGCTTATGACTGTTATATGCAGCAACGTGGCACGTGACAAAAAATAAATAAATAAATAAATAAAAATAAAATTAAATTAAAAAAAGATAACGGTTGCCAAAGCTTACTCTCTCTTGATGGTTTTAATCTGCATGACTTCATGTAAAGGCTCCTCAAAAACACGTAGAAGACACGTCCTCGATTGCTCTAGACATGTCGACTCATTATCCAACGTGGAAGACACACCGTCGATTGCTCTTGATATATCGACTCATTATCCAAGAGAACACTCGCCTAAGTTCCGCAAAACTCCATAAACCATCCTTTGAGCTATTTAAGCACATGAGTCCACCAGACCTTACCAATTTTATTTATAGGCGTCGAAAGGTTGCTGCTTGTCGTGAACAAACCATTTCGCAAAAATTTTTTAAGTATCCTTGATATAGCAGAATGGCTGTTTATAATCTCCGAGATAGTATTTAAGGATTGTAGGGACATAATGCGAAGTACGCAAATCCGTGAACAAAGTGAACTTTCGTGTATACTGGTTAAGAAATGACACCTCTTGATAGAGAAAAGTCCTTGTGTAAAGTAACATCGCATTAAATTCTCTTTACCTGCGACCACATATCCTATTCAGTATTTTAGATATAACGAGAAGTTACGCCCATGGCTTATTAATAAACATATTTGTTTACGATAGCGATTTCGTATGTGTGCCTTCTCAAGTGATAGCTCGCCTTGAAATCCGTAAATGGACGTATATTCCTATTTAGGGAACATTGCTCTCGCTGTATGAATATCAAGAGCTCAGATGGAGAGATGAACATGGGATGGGAGATATGACATTGCGAGCATAATTTGATAGGGCAGCTATTCTCGCAGACCCAAGTCGAAACAAGGCCCCAAGATTAGACGACATTCCGTCACAACTACTGATAGCCTTGGGATGGGTAGCCGTTTGGTGCGAAAGATGTATGAGACAGGCGAAATACCCTCAGACTTCAGGAAGAATATACAATTCCAACTCCAAAGAAAGCAGCTACTGACAGGTTAGAATATTAGCGCATTCTCAGTTTAATAAATCATGGCTGCAAAACATTAATACGACTGGAAACACTGGTAGAAGCCGACCTCTGGGAAGATAACTTTGGATTCCGGAGAACCGTTGGAAAATGCGAGGCAATACTGACCATAAGGCGTACCTTAGAAAATAGGTTAAGGAAAGCCAAACCTACGTTTTTAGCATTTGTAAACACATGATAAAGCTTTTGATAGTGTTGACTGGAGTACTTCCTCTAAATTCCGAAGGTCGCAGGGGTAAAGACAAGGAGCAAAAGGCTATTTACAATTGGTACAGAAGTCAGATGGCTGTTATAAGAGTAGAGGAGAATGAAAAGGAACCTGTTGTTGAGAAGGAAATTGCAGCCTATCCCAGATATTATTCAGTCTGACACTGAGCAAGCAGTAAAGAAAGCCAAAAAAAATTTGTAGTAGGACTTAAAGTTCAGAGACAAGACTTAAAAGCTTTGAGATTTGTCGATGACATTGTAAATCTGTCAGACAGAGCAGAGGACTTGGAAGAGCAGTTGAATGGGACATGTCTTGAATGGAGGACGTAAGGAGGATATGGGATGAACATCAACAAAAGCAGAAAAAGGACAATGGAATATAATAGAATTAAATCAGATGATGCTGAGGGAGTCTAATTAGGAAATGAGTCACCTAAGGTAGAAGATGAGTTTGGTTGTTTTGGCAGGAAAATAACTGATGATGGACGAAGTAGAGAGGACATGAAGTGTAGACCTGCAATGGAAAGAAAAGCATTACTGAAGAAGCGAAATTCGTGAATATTGAATACAGATTTAAATGTAAGGAAGTTTTTTCTGAAAGGTTTTGTATGGAGTGTGACTACGTATGGAAGTGGAACATGGACGAGAAATAGTTGAGACACGAAGAGAATGAAAGCTTTTGAGATGTAGTGCTACAGAAGAATGATGAAAATTAGATGAGTAGATCACTAACTAGTGAAAAGATACTGAATAGAATTGGGAAGAAAAGAAATTTGTGGCTCAACCTGAGTAGAAGAAGGCTCGGTCGGTAGGACACATTCTGAGTCATCAAAGGACCACCTATTAAGTATTAGATGGAAGCTTGTGGGGCCGGCCGTGGTGGTCTCGCGGTTCTAGGCGCTCAGTCCGGAACCGCGTGACTGCTACGGTCGCAGGTTCGAATCCTGCCTCGGGCATGGATGTGTGCGATGTCCTTAGTTAGGTTTAAGTAGTTCTAGGTTCTAGGGGACTGATGACCATAGATGTTAAGTCCCATAGTGCTCAGAGCCATTTGAACCATTTTGGAAGCTTGTGGAGGGGGGGCGGAAGGGGGAGTACAAATCGCAGAGGGATACCAATAGATGAATGTAGTTACGAGATTCGAAATCATATACGAGTAGGCTGCAGTAGTTATTCCGGAGATTAAGAGACTGGCGCAAGTAGTTTGGATAGCTACATCAAACCAATCTTCGGACTGAAGAGTACAACAAAATAAAAAGAGCTCTTGTGTCAGAAAAAAATATTATCTTCCGGTGTCCGTACCCGGGTGGTGTTACACTATCAAATTTCTTTGAAAAAGAAGAAGTTCAAAATAAACTGATCATGTGCTTGCCAAAGTACCTTCTACTGCGTTACGTCAAGTATCTTTCGTTTCGCGAATTTCTTTACGGACTTTGTAAAGGTAACCCTTCTGTTCAAGCCGTATGTCCTTACTTTCCTAAGGTACACCTTCTGTTCAAGCCGTATGTCCTTACTTTCCGAAGGTACACCTTCTGCTCAAGCCATATTTTGTTTCCTTACTTCCAAATTTGTCAATTTCGTATCGCGTCTTCATATAGTATCTACCATTCAGTGAGTAAAGCGGACTGTAGAACGCATACAGTCGGGAATAAGATTTCAGTTCCCACGCTTAATCTGAAGGAGATGGTGCACCATATGGCGTTGCCAGTGGACGGTGATGTGAGGTGCTGCGGCGAGATATAAGAACGCTCGTTACGTCAGCAGCGAGTTACTTAGGGAAAGCACAGTTATTCTGCCGCGAAGCAAGTATTCTTGCTTAATAGGTATTTTATAATAAAAGTCACTTTTTCCAATAAAGAGATTAGGAGAAGCCTACAGGACAAAATCAATGCCTTGCACCAACATTACAGTGACAGAAATCGATCATTTTAATAAATAAATGAATTACGTTTAAGCTAATGAAAATGTGCGAACGACTACGAAATATCACGAGTGTATGTACGAAGTGCAGCTGCACACCTTAGTTGACAGTGCCCAGTCGCCAATAGGATGCCTTTCAGTTCACTTCTGTAGTAAGACCGTGCTCTCAGGACACTGTTGGTTTTCAGTTAATCATTGCAGTGTCGACGTTATCGGTTTATGGTGTTTAACAATTAAATATATTATAATGGCATTCCCTTTGAACGTTATTCCGATTAATACAGCTTCCCGCTTCATCACTTAGAATCACAGGAAGTAGAATTGCACTTTACGGAGGTCTCGATGGCGTTGATACTGCTTCTGCGAGAGACATTAACTTCGAGAGCTTCTCGGAAAAACAGGTAGAGAGAATCATAAACGACAAGTCATTGAGATAGTCCAAGGACAGATTATATTAATATCCAGAAAACTCCAATGGAAAAGCGTGGGCAGTCATATTGTACGCCTCTTATACCATCCTCTACAGCAAACAAGCTAAACTGAGACATTTATCGATGTTTATACATGTGGGCGGTTCTTGCAACTTATGACTCATTTTGATGCAATCTAAACTACGCAAGAGTTTACATTCGTGCATATAGGTTGCGATTTATTCCTATAAAACACCTTTCGGCCTTGTCCTTGCTTCTATGCCTTGGCTGTACCTACCTCGTTCTGAGTGACACTTTCTTCTTTACGGACATATCTTAATCTAAAGCTAGAATACGTTCTATTACATTAGGCAGAAAACTCAGTTCCTATTCACTTTTCGGCTACCACTGCTGCATCATCAGTGAATCGTACCGTGCTTGTTTTCTGTCACCGAGAAACGACAACAGCTCTTTTATTCCCATTTTCAATGAACAAATAAACATCAGTGGTGGCAATGAATTTTCCTATTTCCTGGTTGTGACGTCTTACACAAATTCCAGTGCAGACTATTCTAATTAGCTGCGAAGAAAAAGTGGATTTCACACTCACTGCCTAAGAAAAGGAAAAACATTTTATTTCATCCCAGATTATAAAACACCTTTCCATATTTATAGCTCCACAATAAGCTCCGAAATGCAACATCCTTTGCATTTTGGATGTGCTTCGCCATTCGTAGACATAACACCCAATCGTTTCGCATTGTGTTTATACATGCCAGCGGCTTGCAGTAAACGGAAGACGGTCGCTTTCTTTGATCACAACTAAGGCGAGGAGCTAGCTAGATATGTTCAAATACATTCAACGGACAGCAACATTTGATGAAGTTCCCTTATACGCCATGTCCAATATCTTTGACAAGCTAACTTTTGGAAAGATATTTGATACTGTAATAGTGGCCTACTTTAAGACGTTCGGTTACTGCCTGACTGTCCATTGGAGCGGTACATATCTGCAAACAGGGAAGGGCGAGTATCTTTTGTGGAAACGCCACGGCTTTGACCAATGCCGGCCAAGCATAGTGCATGCGCCTCATGCACTTTTAAATACAAATCACTCTCTTCATGTGCAGCGCACGAAGCAGAATGATTCAGACTCTTGTGTACCTATCGTAGGCGCAGTCGACCAGCAACCTTCTGCATAATAGACTGGAACTATCTGCTAGAACTCAGGCTGTATTCACATTATTATATGGCGAGAGTATGGAGCTATGTGAAATCGTGTTCGTTTCGCGTTACATTTTCCAGTCGGACTTGCCTTTGTTCTCGCTTTTAATCGCACCAGAACATGTGCTGATCGGTATCCTTTTCTGAGTTAACCTTCTGTAAATCCAAGTGACTTATAAACAGATTCTCTCACTCTCACCGTTATTTTTGAAAATGTTGTACATTTCTATTATATACGCTTGTGGTACGATAATAGTGCTATGATATTAGTAGCGGATGTTAAATGTTCAAATGCGGTGTTTATCTTTATCCATCACAGTTGGACATGTACGTCTGGTTTATGTATACGCTATACTGGGTTCGTCATATATTTGGCCTTCCCAAAATTCATTATCTTGACATTCACTTTGTTACCAATTCCACCATGTGCACCAACCACCATGCGTGAATATTGCAGACTAATTTCATACAAAAAGTATCACATTCGCTTATACTGCAATTTACTCAGGGTCTACGATACATGAGATAACAACATTTGCTGCTGTCTTCCGTAATAACGTTTCAGCTACTTAGGTAATGCATTGCAAATTCAGTTCTTTTGGGCTTACTGCGACAGAGAAGGTATCATCACAAACTATTGCTTATTAGGTAGTGTAGGCAACAAATGACAATTCCATTCGTATTGTACATATTGAGTTCATAAGACCCACTTTTAATACACTTTGACGCAGTATAGTATGAAATGTGCAGGCAGTGTTCCAGTTCAAAACATAACTATGTTACTTCTGAGTCACCGACGTCCTCCGTTACGTTTTTACTGAGTTTTACCCTTCCCGAAACTTAATCTTTGAAATCTGTTGCTCTCTGAATGGTTCATATTCATTGTCTGGGGATTTATTTGCAGATCAGAAACTGTGTTTGCAATCTTATATGAACGCTGAGCTAGAGTTTTCCAAGGAGTGGTACGCTTACAACTTTAATTGTCAAATGTCACACCTAGTTCATGTACAGTGATAAACAAGAGTACAGTACTGACACGAATTTGAAAAGAGTAACTGTATGGAGTGCCACGTCCTTTTATACAGATAATGATGAATCTTGTTTTCAAATGCACTTGGACTCAAATACGGAACTATGATTTTACGTGGCCAATAAACTCTTAACAGGAAGAATATGCAATAAGATATTGCTGCATAATCCTACAAAAGCCCGAGTAAGCGATCATAAGTAAACAAATGAATACTGCCCAGTGCGTTAACGTTCAATAACAAACAAACCGTAGGTGTGTAGTCAGTAATTTAAAGGAACCTTGCTTAGAAGTTCCATAGCAGCTAGAGCCTGATTTATGAATCTCAAAGAAGTAAAGCTCACGAGTCTGGTACGTCCCGAAGTTGTAGTTCGCACAAAGACTCAACATTCCGCCTCTGATGAGTTTATAAGTAGAGTAAAAATCCAGAGCCGGGAAACATGTGCGCCACTGAAATGACATCCCCTTCCATTTCTGAGAAGACGTATGCCTCTCGTTAATCTTGCTGACGTGGCTCTTCCGACCGTAATTCGTTTCTAACACTGGCCACTGACGCCGCCTCCAATTGTGGAAGTAAGATTCATGGTTACGGCCAGTACATTACTATGTGAATAAAACGAGGCCGTAGAACGACAGCTTCTTCTACAGTACTTCGTGCAGCCCCTGTCGGCTTTGTGTAAACAATTCATTAAGAGGTTACCCACGTCCGCTTGCGGAGGACTCGCCTGTGTTTATGTTCCGTCTGCCTCAAATACGCTCCGGTTCACATTTCTGTATGCAAAAAACTTCAGCTTCTAATTAACAGCTCCAAATGTCGATGCTATGATGAGTACAATTTTATTTTCAGCATCGTGGCTGTGACGAATGGCTGCACTCTGTCGTTCACCTCTGCTTCTTCATCCCCGATGTTGTTTAGACATTCTATACCAACTTTCTCTTTCAACGTTCTCCTCACTGTGACAGTCCTGAGTTCGAGGCACTTTCCTCAGTAACTGCCCTTTTTTTACAGTATTACGGTTTTCCATGCAACTCTTTCCTGGCTGTTTCATTCCACTGCATCATCACTTCGTAATTTACAAGTTCACTTAGTTCTTTCTTCTTTAGCATCACAGTTCAAATGTCTGCAATCTATTCGTCTCGTGGTCAGTGTGTAACTATATACAAAACTGTATTCCTTACTTATGATCGCTAATTCGGATTTTGTAGGATTATGCAGCAATATCTTATTGCATATTCTTCCTGTTAAGAGTTTATCGCCCACGTAAAATCATTCTTACGTATTTGAGGCCAAGTGCATTTGAAAACAAAATTCATCATTATCTGTATGAAAGAACGTGGCACTCCATATAATTACTCTTTTCAAATTCGTGTTAGTACTGTACTCTTGTTTTCATTACCAATGTGTGAGCCGGCCGAAGTGGCCGTGCGGTTAAAGGCGCTGCAGTCTGGAACCGCAAGACCGCTACGGTCGCAGGTTCGAATCCTGCCTCGGGCATGGATGTTTGTGATGTCCTTAGGTTAGTTAGGTTTAACTAGTTCTAAGTTCTAGGGGACTAATGACCTCAGCAGTTGAGTCCCATAGTGCTTAGAGCCATTTGAACCATTTTTGAACCAATGTGTGAACGTATGATACCAACAGCATTTGAAATACGAAGTCTGAATTGCGCTATGTGATTTTACTTCCTACATGACAGAATCCTAGCACTCCTTTTACTATCTTCCTAAATATTAGCGATACGTAGTTGTTGTTCTTGTTTTTGCTGAAGTTCATAAGGACCTAACCGAAATTAATGACAAACACGCTGCACGTTCTATTCGACTTTCATTCTAAACTTGTCTGCTTTTTCTCTGGAGTTCTATGTCCTTTGTAATTACAAACTTGTTTAATAGGATATATTTCGTTTCCTTCATATGGTTTCATTTTCCTTCATTCATTACTTCATCATCACATAAGTTGACACAACTATTTAAAAGAAGAGCGGCGACATTTGATAAGACGTTTCTTAATATGTAGGCGTCACTCTTCGTTTTCCAGAATAACAGTCTCCGTTTGAGTCGGATAAACAGTTTTCTACATGTGTGCTATACCCTGTTCCTCCTCAAGATTCCGATAGTTATATTCTATTTCACATAATCGATGGTTCTCCTCTCATCCACAAAGGCAGTGAAAGCACGCCGTCTTTCCTTTATTTTCATTTATGTTATAAGTCAATAATGTCTTCTTTAGTATCCTTAGCTGTTCGTGTAGAACGTTTTCAATTTTCCTTTGTGTTCTACTGTGTGCTGTTTTCATCAATAGCTTCTTTCAGTGAAAAGTGACGCTGATCTATTGATAAATTACCGAGCGCAATTTTATATTGTTGAGGATAACAATTCATTGTTCACCTGGTGGCTATTCCCAAGTGACACACTTTCAACACAGTGCCAAACTTTCTGTAATTTCCGTTGATTTGACACTCTCAGAAGCCTTGTTTTATGGATTATTGTCTCCTACGAGAGCTGTCCCTTTAATATTGTATTAAAGAGTAGCGTAGCGGAAGAGCTGTTCTGTTTCATACTAACTTTAGATTTATTCCTGTCATTTATTTATCTTGTATTCTGCACTCCCAAAATACACAGAAACTTCACGATAGCACTACGCAAGTAAGAGGTGAAGTTCTCTCTTGGGTGACATTTAGTTTCATACTTATACGGGATAACAGATTTTTGTGAAGTACCTCACAGTTCCTAAGGATGAATAATTTTGATAGCACTCCTTGCAGATACAACTGAACGAAGGGAACCAGGTGTTTGTCACCACATTAGAAAAGCCACCTACCACCACATTCTATAAATAATTTTTATACAAATTATAATTTTTCCCATAGTCCCTCGATATAATTATATGTTCTATAAATATGACATTTATTTAACTGAAAAGCATGATCGTTACCGTTACCGTTGACAAATTTATGTAACAAAGCCGATATCGCGGAGAACAATACGCGAGCGACTGTGTTAAAATGTTATGGTGGTTAGTCTGTATTCAGTTTTACGCCACTTTTGTGCTATAAATTAGCTCGGATATAACCACCTAAGAATTAAGAGTTTTTTCATTTACTGATTTATTTTCAAGTATTATTTGTAATGGAGTGGTCAGATCTTCGGATTTCGGAACGGCAGATTAAGCGATAAGAAGCAACACTGCGAAAGCTAAGACAGTTACTTCATTACTCAGGGTGTCATACGATTTTCCTAACCTGCTGATGTTCATGAATTCAGTACTGCATGATATACAAGTAAATGAACATTTTAACATGTGATCCACTTATAATATGGTTCAGCAAATCCATTCTTCCCGAGTTTCATCGTGTAATACGGGGATAGTATAGTTGTTTTCCTTTACTCTGGCCTTACAAAATTAGAATTTAATATCGTGATATCTCGTTGTTGCGATGGATACTCGATCCCGAAAAAGGTTTGGTAACGCTGATACTTATAGCGTCGCAGTGAGTTTCTATAACCTCCACTTGAAAATATTGCCGGCCGGAGTGGCCGTGCGGTTCTAGGCGCTGCAGTCTGGAGCCGAGCGACCCTACGGTCGCAGGTTCGAATCCTGCCTCGGGCATGGCTGTGTGTGATGTCCTTAGGTTAGTTAGGTTTAATTAGTTCTAAGTTCTATGCGACTGATGACCTCAGAAGTTAAGTCGCATAGTGCTCAGAGCCATTTTGAAAATATTCTGATTGATAGTCCTGCATAAGAGGAACGTCAAACGGTTGGAACATAATGTGTATGGAATGCGATTGGTCAATAAATAGTTTTGGTATGGAAAATCGCAGACTGAACATTCCCCCTTAGTTTCTGCTCACGAATTCGACATACCTCTTGTCATTGGGGACTTCAACTGTACGCCGTACGCAGGTTCACTAGGGAGCTGAGGTGAACAAAAGTTGTGACGCAAGCAATGGCAACGAATTTTTATGTAACAGCTATTGCTGCTGATATTAAAACGTCCCGTCATATGTTAACGTGGGAACGGCCTTCCCACAGTGATAACAAGTTCCTGACAGATCGCCGAAGTTAAGCACTTTCGGGGTTGGCTGTCCATTGGGTGGGTGACCGTCCATGTCTGCCGAGAACTGTTGGCAAGGAGGACTCACTCAGCCCTTCTGGGGCGAATTGAGCAGCTACTTAACTGGGAAATTGCTGGCAACAGCCGGGAGAGCGGTGTGCTGACAACATGCCTCTCTATATATGCATCCAATTAAGCATATAGTGTGAGGATGACATGGCGGTCGGTCGGTACAGTTGGGCCTTCCGAGACCTCTTCTGACGGAGTTTAGTTTTTATTTGGCAACATAGTATGAACAAATAGGAGTAACTATGCACAAAGCTATAATTGTTTCCGTGAACAGAATTTGTGAATTCGATTTCTTGAACTTCACACGAAGTCATAACACAATTATTAGTTTCAGCTGACATCGATTGTCGATTATTTCTCAGTAAGCCAGTACAGACTGTGTAGTCTAAACATGTAAAAAAAATCCTTTTGATATCCAAAGTCAACTAGGCTGAACTTTCCTCTCCACAGTTACCGCAAGAAGACAGCGTGGATAAAGTATCGATACACGGCATGGGAACGTATCCTGTGTCCCGGAAGTTGCAGGTAGGCCCACTGTATTTTGTCACCTTGTGAATTGTAGACTACAACCGAAATCTTCATTCAGAGAACTTCATTTTTATATATCGTGTTACGTCTATAATTCTCGTTGCTTCCAAAATCAAGTTTCCACTTTGCAGAGAAGTGTATGCTGTTTAGGAATTTATTGTCAGGGTAAAAGTGTATGCAGGACCAGGACAGGAACGTAAAACATGGTCTTATGTGGTCAATGCTCCAAGCAAGCACTACACACACACACACACACACACACACACACACACACACACAATGTGTATATTGTGTGTGTGTGTGTGTGTGTGTGTGTGTGTGTGTGTGTGTAACGAAGTCAAAGCGATGAGAAGGTTCTCGTTACACAGTTTGTTTAGCTGGATATTTTTTTTTTTTTATCTTTCAGTTTCGAATATGATGTGTGAGAGAAAATTGTTCTGATTGAAAGTGAAGAGAATTACAGTAAAACATGACTATCACTTTTTGTTTAATGAATTGTGTACAAGAATCAATAGATGCGTACATAACTTGGTGACATCGCAGTACAATAAATAATATCTCCCAGGAGTTACGAGAATAATTTACTGCTGATAATTACAAAACCAATTCGGAACAATCGAAATAAATAAGTGGACAGTCATCATTAATAATTAATAACTCTGCTTTCAATAATTTGGAGCGTGAGAAAGTATGATGCCAATAGCTGTTGCAAATGAAATGAAAATACCGCAGTAAACACATGCAAAAAGAGAGAGAATGGTTTTTTACTTCAGACTTATCAGTGTTTAGGGCGAGTGAAAGTGCTTATGAGAAAAAATTTTAAGCTACTGCTAAATATTAATCTATGACTTTACAAGCCATTTCCATCCCGACATTGAATTAAATATTTGTGAACATACTTAAGGCTTACACTGTGAAACAAAATGTTCCCGTGTTGTGAAAACACGTGTCATGAGAGACAATGAAAGGGAGGAAGAAGAACGATGAAACACTATTACGAGAGAATAGACATAATTTTCGCATAGGATGCTGTTGTATACAAAGAAGTAGCAACGCTAGAAAATTGTAGAGAAATGGAGAAAGACCTGCACATGATCGATGCTTGGGGCAGGTAGTGGCAATTGACACTCAACGTAAATAAGTGCAACGTATTGCGAGTAGGTATACAGAAAGATTCGTTACTGTATTATTACACGACTGCAGAGCAATCACACGAAATAGTTACTTCCATAAAATGCACAAGAAGCGATTTGAAGTGACACAACCAGATAAAATTAATCGCGAATAAGTCAGATGCCAGATTCACTGGAAGAATCCTCAAGAAATATTGTCCATCAGTGAATGAAGTAGCTTACAAAACACTCGTTCGACAAGTACTTCAATACTGCACGTGAGTATGGGATTCGTACCAGTGATGATTGATAGAGGAAATAGAGGAGAGCCAAAGCAGTGCAACACGTGTCGTTGCAGGTTCATTCAGTAAGCACGAAAGCATCACAAATGTTCAGTTCCAGTAGCAGGTGCTGGAAGAGAGGCGTTCTACGCCACGTGTGACGTATATATATATATATATATATATATATATATATATTGCCTACAGTGTGAAGTCTTTCAGTGTCACAGAAATTTTTATTTTTAAAGGTCATCACTTAAGACTATTTCCATGGGTTCGCCCCTCAAATTTCTCCCTCATATCACAAAATTGTCGTCTGATGTAGTACAAACTGAAAAAATAAATTCCTTTTCAAGCACAGTTTCGTATATAATTTATATTCAAAACCTTACACCTGTGTCACAGAACAAATCCTACGCCGAGAATGCTTTACACAAGTTTAAGGGAAGAAATGCTTCCGATAATTATTACAGCATTTAAAGAACATCAAAATATGAACAGGCTGAAATGAACAAACAGTACATGAGACTATGTTAATCAATTCAACTGTAGAAAGATAAGGAGCATGTTATTAGCAAAATGAGAAATGCGCAAAATGGAAATGCCAAAATGAGCACTTCTCAATTGGGAGAATAGCTGAAAGAGATCACAATAACATGAGCCATAAACGAATAAGAGCTAAGCAACAAAGCAAATAAGACAATAGGCAAAAATGAGATGCCAACAAAATGAGAGCTGGCCGAACTCCGTCGGCACTTATATACGGTTGCGCTCGTGGCGGCACCTCGCGGCCCGTACGCAACACTCGCGCCTGCGATCGCAATGCACTCTTAGCGCTCGCGGCGGCGTCTAGCGGCCCGTACGCAAGTTTTGCGATTGCTGTCGCAGGTCGACCCTTAATATATGATGTTACATGGCCCCCAATGTGGAAAGCGGTTAATTTATTAAGAGCCTGACACATTTTGTCAGTTTACTCCGATTGCAAAATTTTACTTTAAATTTTCAAATTACTATCCCTTTTTCTACCACCTTTACATTCAGTGGTTCACAAAATAATCATTGATTATCACATATAATGATATAAACAAAAAACATTTTAATCATATTTCAAAAGTATGACGACAGTAATACAAAATAAGATTACAGAAGTACGAGCCCACACGGAGATTTACCAGCAATCGCACTTCCCGCGAACCATACGCGACAGGAATAGGAAAAGGGTGAAGTGACAGAGGGACACAAGTACCCCTCGCCACACACAATAAGTTGGTTTGCGGAGTACAGACGTAAAGGTAGATGTAGAATGCATGGTTATCAGTAATTTACTTGAAAAATCATTACTTATTTGTAATTGTTAAAAAAATGTATTAAATTATGACGAAGGTATACCTTCTTTAATGTGTAACGATTTAAATAATGTACTAAGTCAGACTGAAATTCTACTTTTTTCGTCAACGGTAACCGTTAGTAACGCGAGATGTAATTTGTTTTGATAGTCTGTACCTCAACACACAATTTCATCTTCATGTGGTTGTCTATCAGTCTACTTTCTTTATGCATCTGCTCTTTCTATTCTGTACGCCTACTCTTCCTTCTTCGAATCATTAACCACACTTTGAAAGATAAATCTGTTCCGTCCTCATCCAGTTTTATCCCGTTTCTTTCCACCTCTTGTCTTGTTACAGTATTGATTCTTGTGACCTGCAATATGTAACTGAACATTACTTACAAACTGTGTTAGTCATCTCACTTATTTGTCTGTACAGATACTAGTAGCTTCTCCTTTTTCGTATTCTCTTATTTGTCTTTACTCCCTATAACATTCCTAATATTAGTCTCCCCAGCCACTACATTCAGTTTCCCATTACCTGAGCTCAGAGTCTTCGCAACTTGAGATTGCAATAACGTTGTCAACTTTCTATAAAAATTTGTGTGTATGTGTGAATACTGGATATTTTGTCATCAAAAACTTTCTTCTCGTGTAAAGTGTGCTTCAGGTATCGTGTTCGACTGCTGAGGAGTACTGACTGTTGGTTCGTCCTGTGTTGCGCACATGAACACTGTCCTGAAAGAAAACTTTAAACTTAATGCAATGCGGAATTTGAAATAGTGAAAATGAACCTGATTAAACAAAAGAACTAATTGTGTGCTCACTGTAAGCTACATAACTGAAATTCAATACCAAAGTACGTTACGGAAGTAGCGTGATATGAAGTGCAATGTTTGACATGGAATAACCGCTAAAATAAATTACTGCTCTACTCAGAAAAAATAATTCTATGAAATTACCAGTACTATTCACCGAAAATGAATCGGCTTCCTTAGCACAATGCCTGGTAATTATGACTATGTACTGTTCCCTCGTGATAATAAAGGTGAGACCCGTCCCGAAATGAGTCAGGTCATGCTGAACAAGCTATTTTGTGTCTGAAGTGTGTCTCGAAAGCAAATACAAATTAAAAGATCCAGCAGCTAGTTAAAAATAATCTGCTCTAAATCTTTTTTTGCTTGTCAGAAACAGTCTCTCGCTGCGTGTGGTATAAGGTACAGTGCACTCACGGCAAAGTATTAGAAACCTTACTAAGAATGGTGGATTAGTGTTTTACTTTAAAGAAGAACGTTCTTGAAAAATTAAGCACTGATTATTGACGAGAAGGATACCACAACGTAACAGGACAAACAGTTGTGAAATTCTCTCATTACAATAATTACAGACATCTCAAATATTTGCGTAATTTGTGGGATGATTAAAATAGAGATCAAATTAACACTAATCATAAATATTAATTATCTGAGGGACAAAGATTTCCATCAGTTAATTATGAAAAACAAACATCTTATTTTTGGGCATAGGTGAGTTATCTTCAAAAATTCCTCCGAAAACTTTCATTACTACAAAGAATGAAATAACTTTATAAACAAATTTGCATCTCCGTAACAAAACATTAAAGATATTTCTCCCAGATTCACAAATAACAAATGTCATTCTCTGAAAAACTCAACAGCTCCCTACTATGCCTCAAAAAAGACTGTCCCAACGCTGCACAACTTGTAAGTAGGCTGTTTAGGTTTTTTTTATTGGTAACGCCACATAGCGCTCTGTATGAAAATCACTGGCTATCCTGTGTGCAGTCTGTGGCTAGTTTGCATAGTTGTCTGCCATTGTAGTGTTGGGCAGCTGGATGTTAACAGCGCGTAGCGTGGCGCAGTTGGAGGTGAGCCACCAGCAGTGGTGGATGTGGGGAGAGAGATGGCGGAGTTTTGAAATTTGTAAGACTGGATGTCATGAACTGCTATATATATTATGAATTTTGAACACTAGTAAGGTAAATACATTGTTTGTTCTCTATCAAAATCTTTCATTTGCTAACTATGCCTATTAGTAGTTAGTGCCTTCAGTAGTTTGAATCTTTTATTTAGCTGGCAGTAGTGACGCTCGCTGTATTGCAGTAGTTCGAGTAACGAAGATTTTTGGTGAGGTAAGTGATTTGTGAAAGGTATAGGTTAATGTTAGTCAGGGCCATTTTTTTGTGGGGATTTTTGAAAGTCAGATTGCTTTGCGCTAAAAATATTGTGTGTCAGTTTAAGCACAGTCATGTATAATGGTTCTAAGGGGACGTTTCATACGTCGACCCTTAGCCGAGGATGCCTCACTGGAATCTTCTGACTTTTTCTTGTAGTTTGTGCAATTAGTGCAGCCTTTGTTTATTGCTAGCGCGTAATTGTAGAGAGAATCTCCTTTGTAGTTGCAGTCTTTCATTGTTGTTGTGGCATGCATGTAGATTTGCACCAAGTATTTCGCAACTGCACTTGCAATTAACTAGATATTATTTTCAGTGCTATGTTAATGTGTTTTCTTATTTTGCTCTTCAAATTGCGCTTTTCTGTGTTGTCGTGTGAAATATTGTGACAATAATGGCGTGTGAAAAACGTAATACTAGGCTCCAAAGTAAACTGAGAAATGACAGTGAAGTCGAAAGCAGTGTGTTAGCGCCACCGTGTAATGAATTAACTAATGTTCAAAGTAGTAATTTGGTAACTGTGCATAGGGAAATGGAGCGGGCGGCAAATAATGGCGTAGACAGTGAAACAATTAGTGAACAGGGAAGCATTGTCGATAGATCGGTCGGCAACAGCTCGTCTCAGGAATCCGAAATGACAGGACACAATCTTGCCAATACTGCAGATTCAGGTTTTGCGTCCTCACCGTTTTCTCAAATACGCCAAGACACATTTTCTACTTGTCAAAATGTGAATGTTGCCGGTGCAAATGCACTGCCGAAAAGCATAGAGGAACAGATTCCAGACACTAATACATTATTATTGCAATTAATACAACAAATGGGAAAAACACAGCAAAAGCTTCAAAAGTTAGACATAATGGAACAAAATCTTCAAAAGTTAGACACAATGGAACAAAGTCAGAGACAAACACAGCAAAAGCTTAAAAAGTTAGACACAATGGAACAAAATCTTCGGAAGTTAGACACCACGCTTGAACAAACACGTGAAGATTTAACTACTGAGTTACATAAAATCGAAGCGAAACGTCAAAAAGTCTGTAATGACGTAAAAACACAAATTTGTGAGCATTTCCAACCTATTTTTTCGCGTCATGAAAATGCATTACAGAATCACGAAGCAGCTATAAAAGAACTGCAAACTATTGTTCATGAAAATCATGAGACCTTGCAAGCTAAAATTGACTCAGTTGCATCTACCGATTCGGTTACGCAACTTGCAAAAACTCAGGAAAACTTAAAGAACACAGTAGATACTCTGAAAATTGGTTCAGAAAGACACATGGAGGAAATTAGTTCATTATCAGAGAAAGTAGTTGAACTTTCGGATCAGCTAAATAATTTATCTACGAAGGTAGATGATAATTTGAATGACACAAAACCGGTAGTCTTTAATGACACAGAAGAGTGCGAACAAATTAGGAAATTCAAACAAAATCAGAATCAAATTAATACGCAACACCAAAGAGAAATCCGGGAAGTACAAGATCAGTTGACACGGGTAATACAAGAATTACGTATTTCAGAAGACACTCGCGCGCCAATACGGGAAGAGGGACATAGAAATACGGAACAGCCACAAAATACGAGGGGCGTTCAGAAAGTAAGCTCCGATCGGTCGCGAAATGGAAACGACTATGAAAATCCGATAAAGCTTTGCACAGATGTGTTGGGTAGTGTCTCTAGTATAACCCCAGTTAGCATCACGTCGCTCTTCTCATTTCTGAGCTCGCAGTGAGTGCGTAAAGATGTCTAGAAAATAGTGTCTGCCGCCAAGTACGAGGGCCTGGTGAGAAATTTCGCCTGAAGCTATGCAGCTAACATTACATAACTGTCGTGCTGTTTCTTCTTCAAGACAATTCTCAGCCGCATTCTGCAGGGGCAATGAAGATGCTCCTGCATCGTTTTCAAATGGAAATGTGAGATTACCCACAATACAGTCCGCAATTGTCTCCCCCTGAGTTTCATCTCTGGTCACATGAACCGCTGTCTTTGAAGACAACATTTTGACACAGACAACGAGGTGTAGGCCAGCGTGGAGAATTGGCGGAAAGCAGTGGCGGCTGCCTTCTATGATGAGGCTATTGAAAAGTTGGTACAACGCTATGACAAACGTCTAAGTCAGAACGGCGACTACGTAGAGAAGTAGCTGAAAGGTGTAGCTAATTGTTACAAGTAAAACATTTCTGATGTTCACTGTGGTTTCAATTTGGCAATCAATCGGAGCTTACTTTCTGAACAGGCCTCGTAATAACACAGCGCGTTTCGGAAATTATGAAAGATATTGGCAAGGTGCACCGAATTTTGAAATGGAACCGCCGAAACGACGTAACAATGACCGACATGCGACTCGCCGACATGATGATTTTGACTATAAGCTGTTCATAACTACACATAAATTTAAAACATTTAAGAATTCTGGGCATTCATTCACAAGCGTGGCTCCATCAATTCTCTCATTGTTTTCCTCCCAACTGGTCATTAGAGCACAGATTAGAATTTATGTGTGGCTATTTAGAGAATGAACCAGCTGTAAGAATGCGATCAGTCATTCACGATTGTCACAGTGAAGGAGAATTTTACCGTGCCTTCCTCTCAACATATTGGTCTCAAGCTACACAAGACCGAGTAAAACATAGCACCATAATGATGAAACATTTCGAACAATCTGAATTTTCCAGTGTTGTGAAATATTTTGAAGACATGTTGCACAAGAATCAGTACCTGTCAAACTCATACAGCCCCACAGAACTCATCCGCATTTGCTTAATCAAATTACCTGAATATTTACGACATATTATTTTGGCAGGACGTTGCAAAGACGACACTGAAGTCTTTCAGGGGCTCTTACAAGAATTAGAAATTGACACTGACAATCGCGGAATGCGAAAACAGGAACACAACAATTACAGGTCAGATCCCTCACAATTCCGTGACGACAGAAACAATAACTGGACACGACAAGTCTATTCTTACAACGCAAATCGTGACTAAAACAGACACCACCCATATGGCAACCACTGGAATAGTAATAATAGTTACAGAGAAAGATCGCATTTCCATAGTAATGAATATGACAGAGATTACCATAGAAACAGACAATATGGGAACAAAAACAATTATTATCAAGGGAGACAGAATAACTTTAGACGCAACGGTCCAGCGCGCAGTTAAGATTTAGGGAGAAATTCTCCACCACCGACAAGAAAGAAACTATGGAATCTACCAACATGACGACAGACGATATAATCTTAACAACAGACCTGAATTGCATCAGAACTGCTTCAAACAGGGCAGGGCCTCCTCGTCAAGGTGAATTTGTAGAAGTTAGGTCTCCTAATCCCAATAACGACGCACGCCAACAAAGAGATAGCAGACAATGACTCGCACCGCAGGCAGCCACGTGCGCCAGCTGGCTCAGATAAAAATAACATAGACGCTAACCTTGAGAAAAATTCCAGTATACTTTATCGACGTATACCGCATGATAATTGCGTTCAGGTTGAAACTCTGCGTATTAGGAAGCGTAAAGGATTGCACCACATTTCACATGTAAAACCGTTTATTGAAAGATAATCTGCTTTTTAACTTTGTCTTTGCCATAAAACTTTTCACTTCACATTTCTAGTATGCATTGTCAGACTTAGAAACTGTTACAATGCAACAATGTTTGAAGTTAAATATCCAATTAAGAACCAAGAGAACTTATTTAAACAGAAATTACGAATGCACTGTTATAGTGAACAGATGACACAGTGTTATTGTGTGTGTACATTCTTGCTTGTTAGTTGCACGATTACATAATGACTATAAGGCTTACATACTTAGAACAAATACTGGTACTGCTAATGAGATTTTAATGCAACATTTTGGTTTAATTGAAAATAAATTCTGGATTTAAAGTACTTTCAGTGAGATACCAGATGACACAGTGGTTAGTTTATGTGACAGCTACACGATTTTATCACGATGCTACTAATGAGTGACAATTTACAATGTTGCTTTTGCGCTGTATCTGTTTCATATCTGTTTCATATCTGCACAGTAAAGTAAAACATGTTTTAGTAGTAACTTTTGTGGTATAGCTACAAGGAGACAGCCTTTTCCGTAGGACAACAATACGTTACAGCACAGTACTTTCTTCTTCATGGCAATAAATGTAATAACTAAGATATCTATACGCAAAGCATTTCACTTTTGTGTATCATGAGGTAAGTACATTGACTTCTGCAGAACTTAGCTTTCGGAGGACGATAACTACGACACTTCAACAGAGATTATCTTACAAGTCGCACAGTTTAGCGCTACAGTACACGTATTTGAGTGATCAATTTTGTACTTAAATCATTTATTTTTAAAGATATTTGAAGTACAATGATACAAAGGTTTTCCGTGATACATTTCATTCCATTCCTGTGATCTGTAACACCTGAGGGTATAATTACATTAATCCTCAGGGGGGGTACACGCTTACTTTGTGTACCATGTGTTTGGCAAGCACAAGTAGCCCTAGCTAATATGGTATTTGCTTATACAACTTTACACATCGGTACCATATTTCTCTAACACACAAATTACACAGTTATCTGATCACTTAACTGAGAGATAAACATTTTTTTTACTACATCAGTGACACATGTTTACGCAATTACACAGTTGGGTAACTTCACACTTATGAAATGGTATTTTGTCTGTACTTTGTGAACTGTTCATATTTTTTTGGAACCATTGTGATACTATGAGAGCTTTGAATGATGTATTTGGTAAGGGAGCATGATTTTAAAGTACGTTTGAGGTAGATGACACTATTGAAATGAGCAGAGAATTTTTTTAGGTTTTGACATTATTGCAGAAATCTATAACGTTTTTGAGATTTGACTGAGGTGTTATGATGTCATTTTTACGACGACGATGTGTATTATGCTGTTGAGGTATGTTTATGATCAATAAGATGATGCTACTGTATATGAAGAATTTGATTATGCTATGTATTTATTATGATGAAATATTGAAAAAGTGTCGACGAATACGTATATGAATAATGAGTAGTGGTTAGGGACTCTGATTTGTGGAAAAGGATGTTGGAAACCAAGAATCGTACTTTAAGAGTTATGAAATGTGTGTAAATGCGCAAATGTATCACAATGCCGACAAAAACTTTTTGAACACTGTTATATTCATAGGATTTTGTTTCTACACATTTGCAACGCAAATTCTCGACTTGTGAATTTTTTTATATGAGACTGTCACTGTAATGCAAACTGGTGCCGTAAATATTTCAGTAAGAAAGTTAAGGACCACCTTCACGTAATGAGTCGTGGGCACCTAGCTGTGCGACAGTCACCTGGAAAAAAGCCATTAGCGTGTGCCTTTCAGAGGCACAGGTGGAGAAAAAAGAAGGGGCCATTATCCTCGCTATTGACATTCCTTTGTAGAAAGCATCGCAAATAGACACGTTCAAACTTGAAAACATATGATAACACTGTGGAGCTCTTAATTTATGATATTTACTGAAATGCCTAATGAAGTGACAAGAAATATTTTTATGTCTATACACCTGATTATGACTACTGTCTTTCTAGTTGAGAGATTTTTTTACTACCTTATGAAATGCCACATGGCTAATGAATGATGTTTCATGCCTTCCTTTGTACATATTTGCTCATTTTCTTTAATATCTATTTTCTAGCTGCACTGCTGCATTGGTTATTATAAGATTTAATAGATGTACTAATATCACTATTTTCTGTCTACAGACCCAATAAAGAATACGTTTATGATGTACTTTCTTAGAAAAGAGAGCACAAATAGACATTTCCCTTCACAGGAATTGCATAAATAATTTTTAATGACTTGGTAACTTCCCTGCAGAGTAAGTTTTGTAATGCATCACTCTAGTGTTAAGATGTGAAATAGGTATTAAACATGGCCACTTTTACTGTAATATTTTTTTTGTTCAGCTTTGTCATGTTTAGATATAAGTTATTACATTTGCTGCTGCTGTTTGCCAGGCATAGTGCTACCAAATTTCACATTGTATTAGTCTGTTAAGCTAGTTTTACTACTGATTTATTTTTCTTGTTGCTGCACATTGGCTCATAGTAGTTGTAATGTTGTGTTGCTTGGTAATTTAGATTTACTGCAGCTTGCTTTGACAATTTCGATTTTTTTCATTGCTGTTTGTATTAATTGTTTTATGCTGCTGCATTGCCTTGTCCCTTAGTTTAGCATCTGAGCTCAGTAGATTTAAGTTAGCTTAAGAGGGGGTAGACTATATAAGAGAATGAGTTGTGATGAATTGGAAGAAATGCATTGAGAAGTTATACGAAAAAAGTACAGAAAGCAGGTATAGTAGGACTTTTTGGCAATAATGATGAATGAAGGGAGATCAAGAAAAAAACGTTTTGTTTGCAAAATACTGCAGTACCAAATGTTACACTGAAAACAAACCCTGTCCTTTCCCCCTGTGTTATTCTGCTATGTGTTTGTGTAGTCCTGTATATTTGTGTTTTTCCTGTCTTTATGTGTTTAGCTAATAAGATTTATGTTGTAGAATTTTTCAAATAATATGTTATTTTCTTCGTAAAGATGTTTAGGCATTATTTGTTCTGTTTTGTTTTAATGATCATGTGTGAAATTAATGTTTCAAGAACTGTTCTCATTATTCTATTCATTTGTAAAGCCTGTATTACTACAAATGTTATCTGTACTATTATGTTCTTTAATGATGTATTTTGAACCTTTGTAATTGTATTCTTATGTTATAAAAATGTAATTGACACCAGTTCACCATATTATTAACTTGTAAGTTCCATTTCACTGCACACGTTTCTGTTGGTCATAGTAATGCACAATATGTGAGAAGTTCGGACTGTTAGTGTTTGCACGTGTGTTAATAATTCTGCAAGGGACTGGATAACAGCCGGCCACGGTGGTCTCGTGGTTCTAGGCGCGCAGTCCGGAACCGCGCGACTGCTACGGTCACAGGTTCGAATCCTGCCTTGGGCATGGATGTGTGTGATATCCTTAGGTTAGAAGGTTTAAGTAGTTCTAAGTTCTAGGGGACTGATGACCACAGCTGTTAAGTCCCATAGTTCTCAGAGCCGTTTGAACCATTTGAACTGGATAACAGCGTTACTGGTTCTAAGGACATTTCAAAAAAAATTTTGTGAGTGCACAAGTGGTGGTTCATGGACTTGCTATATTGTCCGCAAGACTCTTCGATGGTGATTGTGCACCTGCACAGTCGCAGCAGATGGCTGCTGGCCATCTTTACAAGCACTACAGTGGGTCTACACCTTTGATGATCCATCAATACCATTATTTCTACAAGGACTGCAGTGGGTCTGCTCTGTGATGACCTACCTACCAATATTCTTCATAACGTCGAATGACTCTGCTGTGAGTTTCCTCTGTTGTGGCCCATTACCTGTCTGCATGTCGAGAGTCAGCACTGTCTTTCCGTTGGAAGGACAACACTACTTCTTTAAGACTGCATGGAAATACACTACTTCCGTGTGCATTTTCTTTTACTGCTCAGACTTTGAGAAAAGAAACGGCAGTTTTACTGTGATGAATGATCAGGACTGTCTTTATGGACTGTGAGAAAATTTTAGCTTTTGACCAACATTGTATTAATAAGTGTGTGCATTTGATATCTTTCTTACTGTAATTATGAAAAAACTTTTCAAATATGTATTGGTCAGTGCCCAAAACAATTTGTAAAATTTTTTGTGGGGAGCATGGGGGCTATGTAAGTAGGCTGTTTAGGTTTTTTTATTGGTAACGCCACGTAGCGCTCTGTATGAAAACACTGGCTATCCTGTGTGCAATCTGTGGCTAGTTTGCATTGTTGTCTGCCATTGTAGTGTTGGGCAGCTGGATGTTAACAGCGCGTAGCGTGGCGCAGTTGGAGGTGAGCCGCCAACAGTGGTGGATGTGGGGAGAGAGATGGCGGAGTTTTGAAATTTGTAAGACTGGATGTCATGAACTGCTATATATGTTACGACTTTTGAACACTATTAAGGTAAATACATTGTCTGTTCTCTATCAAAATCTTTCATTTGCTTACTATGCCTATTAGTAGTTAGTGCCTTCAGTAGTTTGAAACTTTTATTTAGGTGGCAGTAGTGGCGCTCGCTGTATTGCAGTAGTTCGAGTAACGAAGATTTTTGTTGAGGTAAGTGATTTGTGAAAGGTATAGGTTAATGTTAGTCAGGGCCATTTTTTTGTAGGGATTTTTGAAAGTCAGATTGGGTTGCGCTAAAAATATTGTGTGTCAGTTTAAGCACAGTCTTGTATAATTGTTCTAAGGGGACTTTTCAAACTGACTGCCTAAAAAGTGAACTACATATAAAACTAAACACAAACTCAAGGACTTTATTCACTATTTGAGCAGTGCACTCAATCATTTTCTCCCCAGTACAATAAAGGTAAATTATTTACAACAGCATAAAAGATATGAAAATCGTACGACGTATCATCTTTGTTCTTTGGTACTGTGTAGAATGTTTCCATGTTTCTGAATGACCCTTACTTCATTTAGTATCTAATGAAGCTCACTTGTTTGGAAACACTAGTGTAGAGAATTAAATCTGCCCACATATGCACATATACATTGACATATAATTCTTATTGCCTGCAACAGTTTTTGTTTCACAGGCTGGGATTGCAAGTTGTTTGCACGTAGCAGAGGCGTGACAGGATGCCATAGAGGAGCTATCGTGTTAGGAACTGCCCATGAGCTCACAGTGATTGAAGCTGCCAAATTTGTTGGTGTATCAAGGCGGATCCAACATGAATACAAGGAATGGTGTACCACCTGGAGCCATGTAACTCTCGGTAGCAACAGTGGTCGTAGAAAATCCTACACTACTGGACCGAAGAAGAGTGTCACGCCTTGTCACTGACTATCGGTTTAAACGATTCGCTGGTGTCAGTGAATGAAGGTTAATCTTGGCCACTTTCCTAGAAAGTTTAGCGAAATCAACTACATGCTATGAATGTGTGGATACGTGGGATGCGACCGGTCGAGTAGCGAATTTGCCTCTTTTCTAATGCTACAATGTCTTGATCGCGCCGTCGCGATGACACGATGAGGTGTTTAACCTACAGAGTGCGTGCTGTGTAATTAGGCCAGAGGTGGTTCTATGACAACTTGCTGCTGGTTTCATTACCATGACTAGGACCCACTCATGTAGGTTACCGCGAACATGGACCAAGGATTTATTTCATCACTCTCGCTGACCAGCTGTTGTCCTACCTTTTACTTGTGCGCACTCGCGTCGACCAAGAGGACAAAACACACATGTTCACTGTACTACCCCCAAACGTTCATCAGGCACCCTATCGCTCTTAGACTGGCCCAATAATTTCTACGACATTTATTTCATCGAAAAATGGAACGATTTGGACCCGAGGGTGACAAGTACCAGTTAAAATCTCAGGAATCTCATAGATTTATTGGGTCCAATCATCAGTGAGTAGCTACAGTTAGGCATGGAAAACCTGAAGAAACTCGTGGACTCTTCATCGACGATTTGAGGACATTCTCAAGGTTAGAGTGTTAGAGGGTATTACAGGGTACTAATGTGATGTCTCCATAGAGTGACAAATTTGTACGCCGTGTATTGTTACCAGCAGCTATTGTATGAGAACAGAGGCTTTTTTTTTAAAACTCGCATTTAATTCTTTACATTCCGTAAATGAGAGAATACTTTACCAGTAGTGTTACTTCACCTTTTAAAACTCGATGTGCATATTCGTACATCGAATTGCGCGAAAAGAAAATAATAGCAAATCAAAAAAAGTTTTGCATCGCCTCGGTTCCCAGAGATCCGAAGCCTGTCTAGAAAATGGGAATAAGGATCAACATAAATATCATTTCCGCCCATTTTATTGCCCATGCAAGCCACAAATTACATTTTTTACCACTAAACAGCGAGACCTTCACACATGGTGGTCAAGATTGCTGCATGGCTTATTCGTCGTGACACACTATCCGCAAGTGGCTGGCTCTGAGCACTATGGGACTTAACATCTATGGTCATGAGTCCCCTAGAACTTAGAACTACTTAAACCTAACTAACCTAAGGACATCACACAACACCCAGCCATCACGAGGCAGAGAAAATCCCTGACCCCGCCGGGAATCGAACCCGGGAACCCGGGCGTGGGAAGCGAGAACGCTACCGCACGACCACGAGATGCGGGCTATCCTCAAGTTCATCAATGCACTGTTGGTACAGATTGTCCCACTCCTCAACGGCGATTTGGCGTAGATCCACCAGAGTGGCTGGCAGGTCACTTCGTCCATAAACTGCCCTTTCCAATCTATCCGAGGCATGTTCGACATGGTTCATGTCTGGAGAACATGCTGGCCACTCTAGTCGAGGGATGTCGTTATCCTGAAGAAAGTCACTCACAAGATGTGCATGATGAGGGCGCGAACTGTCGTCCGTGAAGACTAATTCCTCTCTAGTAACCTGCCGATATGGTTGCGCTATCGGTCGGAAGATGGCATTCACGTATCGTATAGCCGGTACGGTGCCTTCCATGACCACCAGCGGCGTACGTCGACCCCACATAATGCCACCAGAAAACAGCAGGTAACCTCCACCTTGCTGCACTCGCTGGACAGTGTGTCTAAGGCGTTCAGTCTGACCGGGTTCTCTTCAAACGCGTCTCCGACGATTATCTGGTAGAAGGCATATGCGATACAAATCGGTGAAGATAATGTGATGCCCACCCTGTGCGGTTCATACGCCATGTTGTTGGCGCATCTGTACCGCGCTGCATGGTTTTGTGGTTGCAAAAGTGAACCTCGCCATGGACGTCGGGACTGAAGTTGCGCATCATGCAGCCTATTGCGCACATTTTGATTCTTAATGCGACGTTCTGAGGCTGCACAGAAAGCATTATTCAACATGGTAGCGCTGCTGTTAGGATTCCTCCGAGCCATAATCCGTAGGTAGCAGTCATCGACTGAGGTAGTGTCCCCTGGGCGGCCTGAACAAGGCATGGCCGAAGTAACGACGCGGACGCGATCGAACCGCGGTATTCACCGTCTAGGCCTGGTTGAACTACAGATAACACGAGCCGTGTACCTCCTTCTTTGTGTAATGACTGGAACTGATCGGCTGTCGGACCCCCTCCGTCTAATAGGCGGTGCTCATGCATGGTTGCTTACATCTTTTGGCTGGTTTACTGGCATTTCTGAACATTCAAAGGGGCTGTGTCTGTGATACAGTATGCACAGTAAACGTCTATCTTCAGGAGTCCTGGGAACCGGGGTGATGCAAAACTTTTTTGATGTGTGTATTTTAAGCACAGGTAGTTCTCAATTTTTCGTGACCAGTCTCCAAACTTCTTATGAAATAAGGAAAAGTAAATGTTTATAAATAATTCAACATATTCGGGAAAGTATATTTGCTTGTGGAAATATAAAAATAGTTTGTTCCTCACTGGAAATAGCTACTGTTCTGATTACCTCCTGCTGGTGTTTCTTTAATAATTTTGAATGAATACATCACGCAAAGTCTGATAACCTTTACGTGCGCGAAAATATGGCCCAAAACCCTTGAAAACAATATCGAAAGTCAGTTGGAACTGTCTATATGAACTCTTTCTTCCTTTCGTATAATGTTGAATTCACCAACAGTGAAAGAAGCCACATTACACATATACAGCACAGCATTTGATCCAAATCATCCGGGAAGATATTGGTAGACACTGGTATCGGACGTGTCAAAGTTCTCGTTTATGTCGGCATGGGGCGTGCTTGGGACGCAGTGACGTATCTAAAAGTCTCTGGAAGAATGGGATCCCATTTTCTTCAAGAACCGAAGTCAGAGAAGTTAGTTATGAGGGCACTGTTGCGTTGGAACGAAGTAAGAGTTCTAACTCATTCCGAAAGTGTTGCATTTAGTTCAGATATATCGTTGGGTCAGGAAGTCCATTTCAAGAATGTTCACAAACTATTGCCTCACAGAAGTTGCTTTATGAGAGAGTGCACTGTCATACGGACACAATTGGGCCGGCCGCTTTGGCCGAGCGGTTGTAGGCGCTTCAGTGCGGAACCGCGCTGCTGTTACGGTCGCACGTTCGAATCCTGCCTCGGGCATGGATGTGTGTGATGTCCTTAGGTTAGTTAGGTTTAATTAGTTCTAAGTCTAGGGGACTGATGACCTCAGATGTTAAGTCCCATAGTGCTTAGAGCCATTTGAACGGATACAATAATCGTCTCCGAAATGTTCCTCTACTGTACGGAGTACACAGTTTTGTAAATTGTGTTAATACCTTTCTGCACTTTGCGTTTTCTTAAATGTCGAGACCCTGACCATGACAATCGGCCCTTTGTCTTCACATTACTTCCTCGGCACGTCACCGTTGGCGCTTATATGATGGCACATAAAGTTCCCCAGGCATTCACCACGCCTAAACCCTACCATCGGATTTCCGCAGGGTATGCAGGGTACGCAGGGTATGGCGTGATTTATCACTACTATTTACTATAGTTGAATTCTTTTATCTTGGCGGCTCGCGCATGCCCGCCCAGACGCGGGAGATTGCTGCGTTGCCAGTTGCACACGACGCACGGTCGCACGCGCCAAGAGAAACAGCGCCATAGTACAGTATAGTTCGCAAGCTTACGTTTAGGGGGGAGCGCGCAGTTTATGAAGTAAAGCCACCACGGCCGCATTAACCCTTTCGCTGCTACAGAGACGTGCTCCCCGCATTCCGCGCTGTGCGCGATTTTGTCACTGCACTGATCGCCTGTGCTGACACATGGTGTTTCCGACTGCTTTGACACACTTATCATTCGATTCCACAACAACTATTTGGCCCAAAAATTAGATTTTTACACATCTTCTTGACTGATACCTTCCCCCCACTTCCTTTGACTGACTGAAGTGCTTTAAAATAAAGCCAAACGCGCCCAGTGTAAATAAAACTTTTATTACAGTCGCGAAAGACGGAATATTTCTCAATATTACATACGACACCTATGTGGTACTTAAATTAAATGAGATATTGTTATACAGTAAATTTTATATGAAATTTAGGTACCTTGCCCACATTTCATTCTCAACATTGTGGCAACTAAAATCGACCATACGGAAAGTATACGCTATGGACTTTTACCTCTGCAAACTCTTCAAAATTTCGTGCAATGGTTTACTACATTTAATGCTGCACAATAACTGGGTTGAACATCGAAACAAAATTAAGTCATTTATGGGGGGAAGGTATCAGTCAAGAAGATGTGTAAAAATCTAATTTTTGGGCCAAATAGTTTTTGTGAAATCGAATGATAAGTGTGTCAAAGCAGTGGAAACACCATGTGTCTGCACAGGCGAGCAGTGCAGTGATGACAAAATCGCGCACAGCGCGGAATGCGGGGAGCACGTGACTGCAGCAGCGAAAGGGTTAATGAAGAGACAAAGCACTAGAAATTTCAAAAAACTGCATTCAAACGAATAAAATTCGTGAAGTAAGACACTTCGATATTGTTTTATAATAAAAAAAATATTTAGCATCGCACGAGGTTTGAACTCGTTACCTATCGCCTTCTAGTCCAACGCCTTAACCATTACGCTAACGGTGCTGGTCCTGCAATATTTCTCCATAAGGACTCTAACACGTCACGCAAAATTCTGACAAATACTGTTGGTATGCCTATGAATTACTCGCATTTCGTCTAACTACAATAGGAAATAAACAATTATCGCTGTTCTTTATTGCGAAAAAGCAGTTCGTGAAATTGATAAAAACACCTTCCCTTGCTATCGCCTGAATTAAGAGTCTTATTGCTGGTTTGGTTTAATTAATTAATAGAAAATGAAGCAACTGGCATAAAGAATGGTTTTTCCAAACTTTCAAAAAACAAAGCCTGCTATCAAGACATTGCTTTTGTTCTATTACTTTATTTATGACTGAACGTTTCTAAAACTGAAGACACTCGTCCGTGCTCTGTACTACAGTCGAGATCTGGCAACGTCGTTCTCTGTTCATTGGCTGACTGTATGTTTTGACGTCAGATGCGCAGAACGAACCTAAACTCGGCCGCCAAGATATATGACGCGCACTTTAGCATCCCAGTATCCGCTGTGTAGTGCCATCACTTTTTTCAACACTTCAACAGTATCTTAGCATTGTCTACAGATATGTGTCGCTTATAAGGACTACCTGAAGACTGTACCACACTGTTTCTAAGTCCCTACTTACATTGTGCTAGCTGGACTAGTGGTAGCACTGATGGATTGACTAGTGATCCCTTCAGGTGATTCTTTCGTGCGACATCCTACAACGACCCTCCACAATGCTCGACTGTCCCCGTCCGTCAGTAAACGGGGTCTTCCTGGTATTGCTTTACCTGCGGTTGTTCCTTCGCCTTTACACATCATCAACAAATCACCAACAGCAGATCTGTGGAGATTACAGTTCCTGAAACGACACTAATGGACATCCAATGACTAGTCCACATTCGAAGTCACTGAGCTATCTTGACCGATTCATTCTCCTGCTGCTGCTTCTCTACTGAAAATACAACACTCCCCGCCTCCTTCTGTACTTGTTAACCCACCTTTGGTGATGAGCCGTGGTAGAATTTGCTGTTTTGAAATGCGCGCCGCAGCGGGTAGTGTGAAGCAATCGCCCTCCGTTCCTGGCGGTGGCGCCGCTGTGGCAACCGCAGCTTTGGTGTCTCCCTCTGGTGGAAAAGGGAAAAGGTTGCCTGTTCACGTGCATTTAAGGGGCGCTGTAAGCTCGCCAGGGATATGGCATTCCGGTCTCCTCTTCAAGCTCCAAACCTTCGCCCTTCCGATTAATTACGTCTGTTTGATCGGCTCCTTTCTCTCTCACCGTCCTTCCTACGTCACCATCCATAACACCGATTCCTACACCTTTTTTCCCTCCGCCGGTGTGCCCCAAGGCTCCGTCCTCTTCCCCCTTCTGTACCTTTTATATACGGCGGACATGCCGCCGCCGTCACCCCCCGTCCACCGTCTCCAGTTTGCCGATGACACCGCCTTCCTTGCCCTTGCCCCCACCCTGCAGCGCTCCCAACACCTTCCCCAATCCCATCTTGACCGGTTCACTGCTTGGTGCAACCAGTGGTTGCTCAAGGTCAATCCCTCCAAAACCCAGGCGATCATTGTAGGCAAAACCACCCCTTCCTTCCGCCTCCTTGATTTCTATCTCACCATCTATGGCCATCCTATCGCCCTCACCCCCACCCTTAAGTACCTTGGCGTCACCCTCGACCGTCGACTCTCCTGGACCCCCCATCTCTGGACAATCCAAGCCAAGGCACGCTCCTGTCTCCTCAAGCTCCTTTCCAGCCGTACGTGGGGTCTGGACCCCTCCACCATACTCCACACCTATAAGTCCCTTATCCGCCCTATCCTTTGTTACGCCCATCCGGCCTGGATCTCCGCCCCCCCCCCTACCTTTTATAAATCCCTTCAAATCCTTGAATGCCATGCTCTCCGCCTCGCCTATCGCATCCGTCTCCCCTCCCCCACACGGATCCTGTACGATCTCATTCCGTTCCCCCACCTCCTTCTTTTCCTTGAAAGGATACGGATCCTGTACACCTCCCGCAAGCTCGATCCTCCTTACCCGCTTGTATCGCCCAACCTCTCCCACCCCCACCCACTGCCGCGCCTGTATTCCCACGTCCCACCCGGTCTCCATCTCTCCACTCTCCTTACCCTCTCCCGCAGTGGCTTCTGCTAGCTCCCTCTCCCTGATGATGCCCTCCTCCCCTCCATCTACCCCTCCTACCAACTTTGATCCTCCCACCCTCTTCCTGTGTTTTCTCCTTTGGGCACCCTCCATTCTCTCCCTCTTCCCTCCCTCCTCCATTTATCCCCACTCCTCCCCTGGGCTTCCCCTCCCCTGTCCCTCTCCTCCTCCCCCCATCTCCTCAGCCATTGGCATCCTTGTTCTCCCCTCTCCCCCACCTCACCCTTATTCCCCTCTTGGCAGATCCCCGGACTCGCACACGCTAAGTGTACATTCGCGTGCCGGATATCATCGCCATCAGTGTCTCGTGTGTGCCGTCGCGTTTAGTGTTCAGTGATCACCGTCACACTCCATCGTTCACCAGTGCCATCGACATCTTCAGTGTTTGTGCTTTGTGTCAACAGTTTGTAGTGTGGATTGTCATCGAGTGTGAACGGCTTCATGTTTTTTTATGTTCATGTGTCTACTGTTTTTCCCACCGTTTTGTTCCAACTCATGTGTCTTCTCTGCTTTTATCATTGTACTATCTTTGGCTGAAGAGCGGCGTATTGTGCTGCTGCCAGCCTACCTGTTCTACGGGTTTTAAAATCACAATAAAGAAAAAAAAAACTCGCCAGGGGAGTCTGTGAGTCAGTCGGAGGCACTTGGTCAGCCAGGGCAGTATGTCAGTCTGGTCGAGTCTGATTAGTTGGTCAGTCAAGTTAGTCCAGGTCTGTCTCTCGTCTGCATTGGTGAAGCGGTTAGTGTCTGTCGGCCGTCCGGAGTGCTAGTATTTGTTAGGCCGCCAGTGTTCTGGAGTTTGCTCGGGCAATGGGCAATTGGCGGTTGGATCGATAGGTTGGTCGGTCGTGCACTGGGACACAAGATGACTTGTCCGCCTGGAGCGTCGGCGCATGTGAGGTCGCCACGTGAGTCCAGTGGTCGCGCCGTATAGCGAGGCGTAGTGGCTTCGTGGCCAACACGAGAGCAACAGGAGTCAACCCACGACATCGGTCTGGCCGGGGCGAGCTGCGACGCCGTGAGACGGGAGATCGGCGCGCCTTCCTGCGTCCGTTGAAGCGGCTGGCAGCGGACGGTTCAGGAGAGCGTTTTGGGGACGCTGCGCCAGGTCTTCGCCAGAAACCGCAGTTATTAGAAGTTGAGTGATTAGTGATATGTTGCTTCAGTTACTTGTTAAACTCTACTTGTGTTCTTGGTCAGTCTCTCGTCCCCAGTTTGCTGGTTTGTTTCTCGTCCGCATTTGTTAGGCAGTTAGTGTCTGTCTCTCTGTCGGTCTGCCGTACGTTAATAGCTGCCTCTGTCATGTTTGTCGGACTCTGTGTTAACGAATTTATAGAATTAAGGTAAGGGGTGAATTCCTGAAATATGTTTTTATCTTCCCTATCATCTTGCGAGGCGGTATATCTGTAATGTAGAGCATGTTGTACGCTTTATGAAAGTCTGAATTTCATGGGTTTTATTTAAACAGTCATTTTTATAAAGTTGTCACCCTTCCACCGTAAGAGCCCTTTTAAAAACAAATTGCACTTTTGGTGGAAAAGCCGGCCGCGGTGGTCTAGCGGTTCTGGCGCTGCAGTCCGGAACCGCGGGACTGCTACGGTCGCAGGTTCGAATCCTGCCTCGGGCATGGGTGTGTGTGATGTCCTTAGGTTAGTTAGGTTTAAGTAGTTCTAAGTTCTAGGGGACTTATGACCTCAGATGTTGAGTCCCATAGTGCTCAGAGCCATTTGAACCATTTTTTGGTGGAAAATAAGTTCTTAGTGTGAGTGTTTGTACCGTTTCCATCCCTCGTACGGGGTGCATAGTTAATGTGTTTGTGTGAGTTGTTAAAAATTTTGGTTTAAGGTAATCTGGTGTGTTGCACATTTGTACGTGTAGTTTTTCAGAGGTCGTTTTAAGCAGTCGTGACTACGGCCGTGTTCAAATGGAGCGGAACCCTCTCAACTCGAAGGCTCATACTGTAACAAAAAAAATTTTATCCTGCCTCTGAATAACTGCAACTTGATATTTCGAGGGTAGTTTTCTGCTTATAAATTTTAAATCTGTTTTGAAAAGGCTTTTATGAATAAAATTTCCATTGGTTGAAATTTAATTTCTTTCCATCAGTTATTCCTTGGCAACTACTTCCACGCTCACACAGTGTGTTAATGTTCTTGATGAATCGCTAATAAATAAAGTAAATTCTTTAAGAAAAGATTTTGAAAGTAAATTTTCACGATTCAGGTGACATTTAGAGGTCTCTTCCGTGTTGTCCTGCTACTTTTGAACAAATAGTATAAATATGGACAACACCAATGAGTGACTTGCTAGGTTCTTCAAAATATCCGTTTGAAACTACTAATGAATAATTTTATTACAGATTCTATTTTTTTGAATGGGGTCTCCTTCACGTAGCACATTTGATTGCTACTGGCCATGCCTCTTCTTATCTGAAATCAGTTGAAGTTATTGCACAGGGATGAAAAAGGAAAGCTCTCAATCTCCTTGAGGAGATGGAGATAATTTTTTACAAAAGGTAGGCTAAACGAACAATGAAATACACTCACTTTCGGGCGTGCTTCGCATTACGTCTGGTTTGGACTACGAAAAATGAGACCCATCAGTCCGGCAGATGGGCAATATGATTTACATCGTCCTCTTATCATGCTGTTGCAACAGAACACCATTAAGAACAAAATCTGTTTGGAAGGACTGTACGCATTTACTCTTTGTCTCCTTTTATGTTTGGATAAGGAAAATTTCATAATAGCATACTGTGATGTTATGTTATAGGCCTAATATCAGTTGCGTTAAAAGGAAGTAATGATTCTTCAGCTTCAAATACCAAAGCGCTTTACGGCATGCGTGATTTCAATGTCATTTTACGTATGTAAGGTTATACGAATTTTCTACGCTGGTCTTAAAAGGTTTTAGACGCTATTGTATGCGTGTTTATATCTACATGGTTTTTATACGTCAAATTTAATGTGATAGGGTGTAAGTTCAGTCACTCTACCTAATGATGAATAATGACGAAATTTGTAATTTGGTTTTTTAAAAGGTTTTACTCAGTGTTGAGTGTATTTATATACGTTGTGTTTTAAACATTGTCTACCATATGAGCTTTGTATGAATATAAAAATTAACATCAAAGGGCATAACATAGTAACCCAGTTCTTTTGGTTTCACTCGTATTATTTCAATGTTACTTTTATATAATGGGCGCAATGTTCTTGATTGGTTAAGCTACACCATATACGTTGGGTATAGCTCCTGAAACACGCTCCAGAAGGCGTTGGCATTTCCAGTTTTATGATTTTACTATTAATTCTACACACTTTTACATTTACGTTTTGATGTGTGCGTGGGTTAGAAACTATATTTCATTATATCTTCTATTATCAATAAAGATTTAATAATTATGATCGTTAGAAAGGACGCTGATGCGTCCTACGTTGGCAGGCATAGCTCCATAGGCCCCTGTAAGCCAGGAGTGTCTTGTTCAGATTGTCAGCATATGGACAGATTCAGACAATTTCACAGAATTTCGTACTCAAGCCGCCAAGTAATCGTGACTTATTTATTTTAATAGCCCAAAAAAAGCCCGTAACACAAATATGTCGATCGAAATATTGTAGCAATGTAGCAACATCATTATGGAGACTTGGAAAACCTACATGAGAAAAGTAATGTAGATGTCCTGCAAAGTTCTAACATAAAATGATTTGTAATTAAAACTGAAATTACCTTGCAGGTCAGTCAGTTACATCTGCACATGTACAGGGGTACTCTCAGTTGAAATGCCAAACACTGATTCTAAGGATTGTGACGACAGATCGCTAGGCTGCCACATTTTGTGCAAACACTTTCTGGACCCATCAATGTCTTTCATACCACGAACTAATACGTGGGTTTGTTGATCTGGAGGGTGGGGACCAAACAGTGACGTGATCTGTTCCATCGGATTAGGGAAGAATGGGGAAGGAAATCGGCCGTGCCCTTTCAGAGGAGCCATCCGATCATTTACCTGGAGCGATTTAGAGAGATCACGGCAAACCTAAATCAGGATGGCAGGATGCGGGTTTGAACCGTCGTCCCTCCGAATGCTAGTCTAATGTGCTACCACCATGCTATCTCTCTCAGTATTCAATCATGTTGTACTTCGTTTCTCTGTAGCTACATGTAAAATAAATGATGCAGCACAAATTGTGAAAATCCTGCGTGCTTGCCTGTACGAATAATAAGTCATTTTCTAGTTTCTAGAGGAATTCGACGGTAACTTTATTTGCACGTCCACTGGCGTTTGTTGTCGACTGATGTTTGCGTTTCGTGACCGCGCCGCTCGCTGGCGAAACGGCGAGAATCGATAGGGCGTTACAAGCGAGTGGAGTAGATCCGCACTGTGACAGACAGTGATATATTGTAGGATAGCGGTAGATTACCGCCGCAGCGGTTCATTTTTCAATGTGACTGGGAGCTCGCGGAGTTGCGGCAGTTGCGCGCCCGCTACGCGACTGGCCGCGCGCAAGGTTCATATTCTGCCGTGTCCCCCCCAGTCTGCTGCCGCCGTGCGATCGGCTTAACGGGATTACAGCGCAACTCCAGCTTGCACGCTGTTGCCTGACAGTACTTTATTCTGTCGTCAAACACACAGTTTGTATCGTATACGGTGAGAGGTTTTAAGAGTTTCATATTCTAGGCGGAAATTTCTGCGCTTAGCGACATGGCGCAGCGGAACGGCACTGGACTCGTATTCAGGCAGAGAGACATCCTAATACTCGTCTGGATTTAGGTTTTCACTGATTTCCCTAAATCTGTTAAAACAAATACCGGAATGTTTCTTTTGAAAATCACACCGTTGATCTACATTTCTCCCGGCGGAGGTCCGAGTCCTACCTTGGGCATGGGTGTGTGTGTTTGTCCTTAGGATAATTTAGGTTAAGTAGTGTGTAAGCTTAGGGACTGATGACCTTAGCAGTTAAGTCCCATAAGATTTCACACACATTTGAACATCTACATTTCCAATCCAAGGAAGTAGTCCATCTCTCATGACGACGTCCCCGAAGCGACGTCAACACCTAGTATTCTTCCTTCTGTAATGAGGACAGTAATCGTCCAACACACCGGCATTTCTTTAAAAAATTGAACTCCCATGCAAAAACAGCTCCCTTTTAAGAAAATCTAGTTTCCACACATCTCAATTTTCATGACGTATCTCCTGAACTATCAGTCGTGCAATGATATGTTTTTTTTTTTTTTTTTTTTTTTTTTTTAAGGTACATTCAATAGAATCTGAGCATACTCTATGAAAAACTTACTACAATGAGAGTTAGCAGTAGAGAAATAATAAGATGAAAGTTAAGCATGGAGGTGAAGATTTACGGCATGAACATCGAAAATCTAGCAGCTTATAGCCTCTTTCCTTTTCATTATTTTGTTGAGGATGTCACAGAAAGAGAAAATTTTCGAAATGGTTTAAAATTTCGTTTACAGTTTGTTGAAGGTCATTAAATCCTTCCATTCTCATACAATGGAGGAATGTAAGGGTTATTTGCGTTTCAAGAGTTACCCTGCCTCAAGCAATGTATAAAGTTTCTAACTTTAATACTCGACTTACGATCTTAAACCTTTAGTGTAAGATACGTCTCTTTAAGAGTGGATTACGACATCATTTAAAATTTTTAATTTAGGTTAAATATTACATGAAATACTGAAAAATCTAATTTTTGTTGGTCCTGGAAGTCGTTAGACAGACTATCCGCAAATGAAATCCCGTGACTCGGTTGGTTGATTGATTTGGGGGAGGGCACCACACAAAGAGGTCATCGGTCCCAGCGGATTGAGGAAGGATGGGGCAGGAAGTCGGCCGTGCCCTTTCAAAAGAACTTCCCAGCATTTGCCTGAAGCGATTGAGGAAAATCACTCACGCCTCGGTTTTCAAAACTTACTTATATAGCTATGTAAAACGTAAGCAACAAATCTTTCGTAACAATCTGTAGACAGGGTGGATCAGACCATGATTATTTTGTAATAATACACACACGAAAAAATGTTTTGCATCGCCTCGGTTCCGAGAGTTCCAGAATCTATACTAAAAACTGGAATAGAGATCAACATAAACATCATTTTCGCCCTTTTTATTGCTCATGAAAACCACACATTGCATCTTGTACCACCATACAGCGAGACCTTCAGAGGTGGTGAGCCAGATTGCTGTACACACCGGTATCTCTAATACCCAGTAGCACGTTCTCTTGCACTGATGCATGCCTGTATTCGTAGTGGCATACTATCCACAAGTTCATCAAAGCACTGTTTGTCCAGACTCTCCCACTATTCAACTGCGATTCGGCGTAGATCCCTCACAGTGATTGGTGGGTCACGACGTACATAAACAGCTCTTTTCAATCTCTCCCAGGCATGTTCGATAGGTTTCATGTATAGAGAACATGCTGGCCACTCTAGTCGAACGATGCCGTTATCCTGATGGAAGTCATTCACAAGATATGCATGTCCATGAAGACGAATGCCTCGCCAATATACTGTCGATATCGTTGCACTATCGGCCGGTGGATGACATCACGTCTCGTACAGCCGTTACGGCGACGGCGCCTTACTTGACCACTAGCGGCGTACGTTTGCCCCACATAATGCCACCCCAAAAAAGCAGGGAACGCCCACCTTGCTGCACTCGCTGGACAGTGTGTCTAAGGCGTTCAGCCTGACAAGATTGCCTCTAAACATGTCTGCGACGATTGTCCGGTTGAAGGCATATGCGACACTCATCAGTGAAGAGAACGTGATGCCAATTCTGAGCGGTCCATTCGCCATGCTGATGGGCCCATTTTTACCGCGCTGCATTGTGTCGTGGTTGCAGAGATGGACTTCACCATTGGCCGTCGGGAGTGAAGTTGCAGCCTACTGCGTACAGTTTGAGTCGTAACTCGACGTCCTGTGGCTGCACGAAAAGCATTATACATAGTGGCTTTGCTGTGAGGGTTCTTCTGAGCCCTAAACCGTAGGTAGCGGTCATCTACTGCAGTAGTAGCCCTTGGGCGGCCTGAGTGAGACTCGACAGTTCCTGTTTCTCTGTAACGCCTCCATGTCCGAACAACGTCGCTTTGGTTCACTCCCAGACGACTGAACACTTTCCTTGTTGAGAGCTCTCCCTGGCACAAAGTAACAGTGCGGACGCTATCGAACCGCGGTATTAACCATCTAGGCGTGGTTGAACTACAGACAACACGAACCACGTACCTCCTTCCTTGTGGAATGACGAACTGATCGGCTGTCGGACCCCGGCCGTATAATAGACGCTGCTCATGCATGGTTTTTCACATCTTTGGGAGCGTTTTGTGACATATCTGAATAGTCAACGGGACTGTGTCTTCGGTACAATACCCACAGTTAACGTCTATCTTCAGGAGTTCTGGGAACTGGGGTGATACAAAACTTTTTTTGATGTGTGTAGTTATGAATATTTCCCAAAAATAGTTTATAGTATGTTAGAGCCACGTTTCCCTTGTGCAGCATTGAAATCATTGGTACCTTTACTATACATGTAACGGTTTAACGAAACGAATTATAATGGGAAACATGATGTATAACACAGACCAGACATACCAAGTATCATCTTTCCATGGAATTCACGAATTGTGCACTCTATAGTAATAACAGTTATGTTCTCGTTACGCATTGAATAATTATAGCTGTTCATGCTAAGAGAGGTGGTGCAGAAGGTAAGACATTGGACACTTTTTCGGGAGAAAGTAAGTTCAAATCTCCACGACAGAGGAAGTCGTTCCACGGATGCACCTGTCACTTACGGTAACCAACAGCTCTGCAAGAAAAGTAAGTTTGAATTGAAGTTGATCAAGGAATGCTACGGAAGTCCAAGCTGAAAGACAGTATCGCGAGTGACACGTTTAGGCAGGAAGGTATTACAGTTAGCTTCCTTTTTATGAGCAAGCAAAAACCAATTAGCTAATTACGAAAATTTAAATTTCTCATTGCATGGCTGGTTGTTTGGTAAACTGTTTTATTTAATTTAATTATATCTTGCTTGACACATTTCTTTTACTCTCCTGCGATCGGGCTCTAGCATCTCGTTGCTGTCTTTTATTGCTTCGCTTCTATTTCGTTTTCCGCGGTTGTTCATGGTTGGTCTTTTATGAAGCTCTTTCGTTTGAACTCCCGCCCGTAGTGTACTCACTATCGACTGCGAGTTCTGTCTTTGGTGTACTTAGAAACCATAGGTTGGTACCATGACCGACTCACGTGTTTACTGCAGCAGATTCTTCGGCCTGTACTATTTATAGGCGAGAACGGTCACGCTGGAGGAGGCTGTCGCGCAGTGGCCTTCGTGTCTGCTCTGGAGACGTCCACATCCTGCCTTCCGCGTACGAGTGTTGTTATTGAACCCGCGCTTCTACCCGTGGAGGAACGCCGGCCTGGTTGGACGCCTCTTTACACTCTGCACTGGTTGTCCGCGGGAGGCGGATGGCAGTCTAATCATCGCCTTCGTCGACGAAGGCAAACAAACAGGCTGTGTAGCCGCCGTTCGGCGAGGGTTTGAGTCCGGGAGCAGTTCGGCTGAGTCGGTGTCTGCCGAGACGACTGGGAACGGCTCAGGATTGTGCACAGCAGTTCAGGACAAACGACGAAGTGCGCCGAGGGAAAGGAGAAAAGAAGTTAAGTGTGAATGTTTTAAGTTGATCGTCCTTTGGGAGTGAGTTCATCCAGTCGTCTTTCCCGCCTTGTGGCCACCGCTGTGGCAATCCTCTGTTCTGTTCACTGGTGCAATTTCTGACAGTGCAGATTCCTCCACGCATCGTTGCTAACCGGTGTAATGGTGTATTTTGGTAGTTATTTGTGTCAGTTTGCACTTCTAGGTTTTGGTAGTTCATCCTCCCGCCCTGTGGTTGCAGAGTTTCGGGTGGGGAGTTAGTTCCTTGTCTCCCAAGATCTAATGCAGTAGTATTAAGGTTAATTCCAGCTCAGTGTAGTGTTCTGTTAATCCCTGGGTATATGTGTCCGCCATACTATTTGCGCTGTATTTATTGTGAGTTGCACTGACAGTAGTTGGGGGTTCGAGTCCTGTCACGGAGCTGATAAGGGGTCACATTGGTTTCGGCTGGTCAGTTGGAGGATGTTGCCTTAGAGGTTCGTTAACACTGGCACGTCAGCAGTGTCTATCGCTACCGGGACCTAAAGAAGAACATTGTACTGATTAGGGAATTTTGTTACACGTTCTTGATTTCATTTCGATACCGGTATTTGTGAAGGCAACCGCATGAAGTAAGATCTGTTCTGAAGCTATGCTGGATCTTGCGCTCTTGGGACTTTTGGTTTTGTTTTGATCCCGACTATTTGGGTGTCAGGAATATGGAACTGTGTTGTTAATGTTTGGCTTGAACAGCGGATACGCGGCTAATTTAGTACGTGTGTAGTGGCATGGCGTCCTCGTGAAGGCGTGCCTGCTAGATTGCTATTGCGTCTCCTCAAAGTGTAATTTCCACCTTACTAAAACCCCCTTGTTAAAAAGGGAGAAAGAAAAAACCTTTAGAACTACCTTCTATTTGCATTAATTATCTTACCTGTCACTTAAGCAAATACCTGCTCAGTGATTAAGCTAATGGGAGCACCTGTCCTAAAAGCTACTAGCGCACTTCTGTTATGGTGACCCTAGTGCCTATTTTGGTCCGAAAGATTGTATAAACAGGCTTACATGCTCCATATCGAACTTCTGATGTTGGTTTTTGAGTGATTGTGGATTATTAAAATTGATTATAGTACAATCGTTTGTATTTTACCAACCGTGCTTATAAGTTATTAATGTGATTGGCTGGAATGTAATACGAAAGTTTTAGGACCACAGGTTGTCCAGGTAGAAATTTTGAAGCCATGCTGTGTTGTGAATTCATGTATTTATGTTTTAGATTGCAATGAGAATTTAAATGTGGTAAACCCACGCTTTGTGATTAATGATTAAAGATTTAAGATTGCGTTCACTTAGCGCTTACTTATGTGTTGTGTTATTATTATTTTTTTAAATTATAATAGGCGTTTTAGTTTCTTAAATTAAAGCCTTTCCAATCCAAAAGTGGTGGCCCTCCCATTTTGGGCAATTGTAAGCATCGAAGCTGGATTTACGTAGTTGGTGTTATGTATTGTATGTAATGAATAAATTATTTATGTGTTAAATCACGGCTGATACGTCAATTCCTTGGCCCCGTCCACACCTTGGTCGTAGTCTTTTAATATTAAATAATGAGACCACCGTTCCCATACTAACACTATTTTTTAAAACTAAAATACCTGTTGTATTGTGAGTGGACACGAATCTCAACTTTTTTACAAAAAAGTATAGTTGCATATAAAAATGGTAATATATCGTGTTGAATACCTCAATAATTTCTGCTCTCTTCTTCTTTTTCTCAGTTCCTTAGGTCGTAAATTTCTTGCAAAATTTCAAAAGTTAAAACTAAACTCCGTCTGCACAGGACTCGAAAGCAGAAACAGCACCAGTCGACCGCCATGTCACTCAGCCGACTTGCAACATCGGACGTGGATATGGAGGTGCGTGGTCTCAGCGTACGGCTCTTCAGCCCGTTATCTATTTCCGTGGCCTGGAGCTCTACTCAGTCAACTAGCTCCTCAATTGGCATCACGAGGCTGTGTGCACGCCGCTAGTTCAACAGCGCCTGGCAGCCCGGATGGTCATCCATCACAGTGCCTACCACGCCTGACGGTGTTTAACCACGGTGTATGCACCGCGCAACGGTCGTCGTCTCATAAATTTAAGTAATAAACATTAAATGTTTTCGTTCGAAAATTTCCTTAGCTGCTGTTCTGGCGGGTTAGCTGCCGCAAAACTTCCCTTGGCAAGGCCTGGGCCCGATTTTCAGCCTTGTGCTCTACAGCCCCTAAACACGGAACTATGGGCAAAGTGTTGTAAGTATCTGTGGAGGTAATGGCAAAGATTTCCAGTGGTGGGTAGAGTGACCGGACCGTATCTATCTCTATCACTGATTATAAATACTACCTTCTCCGTGGCACATTTGTTTCCTCTTTCTCCCGCCAATAGCCCGCATCTCGTGGTCGTGCGGTAGCGTTCTCGCTTCCCACGCCCGGGTTCCCGGGTTCGATTCCCGGCGGGGTCAGGGATTTTCTCTGCCTCGTGATGGCTGGGTGTTGTGTGATGTCCTTAGGTTAGTTAGGTTTAAGTAGTTCTAAGTTCTAGGGGACTGATGACCATAGCTGTTAAGTCCCATAGTGCTCAGAGCCATTTGAACCATTTCTCCCGCCAATAGCGCTGCAGTGTCAAATCACGTAATCTGAGCGGTGAAACGATATTATTGTCGGTTGTCTTCGAAACTTTCCGTGCATCCTTTCAGGCAAACAGATTTGTCTGGTGTCTACAGTAATGCAGAAGTCGGCAAATCAGACAGCCATGAATTTCACCGCAGCACCAAGGAGCTGTATGACATACACGAATTGTGGTAGACGTCATTCCACATCTGACAGATTGTTTCTATTCAGATTTCGCACTCGTTGCACAAGAGTGGCGCTAGTAGTGCCACTGTAAGAATTCAAGTCGGGTTTGTTTTCAATACACATTCTAACGGTTGTGAGCGTTAATTACCCCCGAGAATGGACGTGGTGAGTTGATGTTAGTCAATAATGCCATTAAGGTGACGAAAAGGTCATTACGAACACAGCACTGAGTTTGAGCGAGGTCGTGTAGTTGGGGTTCAAGAATCTAGATGTTCCATCTGTGATACTGCAGAAGAACTTGGTAGGAATGTGGCCGCTGTACACGATTGCTGGCAGTGGTGGTCACGAGAATGTACGGTCGTTAGAAGACCCGGGTTCTTGACGGCCACGTGGCACTACCGAAGGGGAAGACCATCATGGTCGGCGTATGGCTCACGCGCTGCTGACTGCATCTGCCACAGCAATTTGAGCAGCAGTTGGCACCACAGTGACACAGCGAACTGTTACAAATCGGTGACTTCAAGAACAGCTCCGAGTCAGACACCACTGCATTCCACTGACCTCACACCACCGTCATGTGTGACTTCAGTGATGCCAAGCGAGAACTCTCTGGAGGGCAGGGTAGAGGACTGTTGTGTTTTGTGATGGAAGCTGGTTCTCTCTCGGTGCCAATGTGACCGTGTGTTGGTTAGATGGGAGTCAGGTGAGGGCCCGCAACCAACCTGTGTGCGTGCTAGACGCACTGGACCTACACCTGGAGCTATGGTCTGGGGTGTGATTTCTCGTGGTTATCCCACGCGTCCTGGCTGCAAGTTTGCACGTCAGTCTGGTGATTCGCCCTACTGTGCTGCCATTCCTGAACAGCATTCCAGCCGTTGTTTTCCAAAACAACGAGACTCGACCCATAACGCTGTTGTAACCCAAAATACTCTACACAGTGTCTATATGTTGCCTTGGCCTGCTGGATCACCAGATCAGTACCCAGTCGAGCACTTACCTGACGTCATGGGACAACAAGTCCAGCGTCATCTACAAACAGCATTAACCGTCCCTGTTATTGCTTGACCAAGTGCAACGGATATGAAACTAGAACCCAAAAACTGACAACTGCCAGCTGTACAAGACAGTACACGCATGTTTGCATGCTTACACTCAGCATTATGGCGGTTACATCGGTTATTAATGTACCAGCATGTCACATTTGCAAGTGCTTCTCTGTCACTTGTTTTAACTTGTGATCTTGCGATGTTAATCACTTACATAAGTTACCTATAAAAGTGCATTCTTGAAATTTCATTACTCTGCATTAATTACTTTTTGGGGCTATAATTTTTTTCCGTTAGTGTACATGCGATACATCTGTTAAGTGTTATGCCATACATAACGTACTCTGCTAGACAAAAAAAAGTAAATCTCTCAACAGATACTGTCAGATGTCAATGCAACTTCAGACATGTTAACAATACCTGTTGGTATGTACGTTATTATAATTCCTATTCTCTGTGAGACATTGGACGGCCAGCAGAGCGCATTAATTTTGTTCGTGTAAGTGTAGTTACCGCAGACGTTAAGTGATCACTGTGAAGGACAGGTAGGTGCCAAGTACTACACTATGTGACGAAAAGTATCGGGACAACCCAGAAAACATACATTTTCCATATTAGGTGCATTGTGCTGCCACCTACTGCCATGTACTCCATACCAGCGACCTCAGTAGTCATTATACATCATGAGAAAGCAGAATGGGACGCTACGCGGAAAACACGGACTTCGAACGTGTTCAGTTGATTGATGTCACTTGTGTCATACGTCTGGATGTAAGATTTCCACACCCCTAAACATCTCTAGGCCCAATGCTTCCGATGTGATAGTGAAGTGGAAACGTTAAGGGACACGTACAGCACAAAAGTGTTCAGGTCGGCCTCGTCTGTTGAATGACAGAGACGGCCGACAGTTGAAGAGGGTCTTAATTTGAAATAGGCAGACTTCTATACAAACCATCACACAGGAAATCCAAGCTGCATCAGGAACCACTGCAAGTATTATGACACGTTGGCGGGAGGTGAGAAAACTGGGATTTCATGGTCGAGCGGCTGCTCATAAGCTACACATCACGCCGGTAAATGTCAAACGACGCCTCGCTTGGTGTAAGGAGCCTAAAAATTGGACGACTGAACAGTGAAAAAACGTTGTATGGAGTTACGAATCGAGGTACACAATATGGCGATCCAGTGGCAGGGTGTGGGTATGGAGAATGTCCGGTTAACGTCATCTGCCAGCGTGTGTAGGGTAAACAGTAAAATTCGGAGGCGGTGGTGTAACGGTGTGGTCGTGTTTTTCATGTAGGAGGCTTGCACCCCTTGTTGCTTTTCGTGGCACTATCACAGCACAGGCCTACATTGATATTTTTAAGCACCTTTCTGCTTCCCACAGTTGAAGAGCAATTCGGGGATGACGATTGCATCTTTCAGCACGATCGAGCACCTATTCATAATGCACGGCCTGTGGCGGAGTGGTTACACAACAATAACATCCCCATAAATATACTGGCCTGCACAGAGTCCTGACCTGAATCCTATGGTACACCTTTCAGACGATTTGGAACGCCGACTTCGTGCGAGGCCTCACCGACCGACATCGATACCTCTCCTCAGTGCAGCACTCCGTGAAGAATGCTCTACCATACCCTAAGAAACCTTCCAGCACTTGAATCAACGTATGCATGCGAGAGTGGAAGCTGTTATAAAGGCTAAGGGTGGGCCATTAGCACACTGAATTCTAGCATTACCGATGGAGGGCGCCACGAAGTTGTAAGTCATTTACAGCCAGATGCCTGGATACTTTTGATCACATAGTGTATGCGAGACTGCGTTATTGGCAACGGACTGAGTTTGAAAGGCCCTTCATTGGCTGTATCCAGTTGGCCAGCTGATCGAATCGTAGGATGGATCTGCGGGGAATTCGATGTCAGTGTGGGCCGATTTTAGATAGAATGGGAACATGAGGGCAAGGCAAGGCATTTTTGTCGTCAAGGTTTCAGTAGGCCTCGTCTGCCGACCACAAAGGATGGCCATATTGTGCATCATGGACATCGTAGGGCCTTCACATCTACGTCTACACCTACATCTACATACATACTCCGCAAACCTCCTTACGGTTCGTGGCGGAGGGTACCTCGTACAACTAGCATCTTCTCTCCCTGTTCCACTCCCAAACAGAACGAGGGAAAAATGACTGCCTATAAGCCTCTGTACGAGCCCTAATCTCTCTTATCTTATCTTTGTGGTCTTTCCGCGAAATGTAAGTTGGCGGCAGTAAAATTGTACTGCAGTCAGCCCCAAATGCTGGTTCTCTAAATTTCCTCAGTAGCGATTCACGAAAAGAACCCCTCCTTTCCTTTAGAGACTCCCACCCGAGTTTCTGAAGCATTTCCGTAACACTCGCGTGATGATCAAACCTACCAGTAACAAATCTAGCAGCCCGCCTCTGAACTGCTTCTATGTCCTCCCTCAACCCGACCTGATAGGGATCCCAAGCGCTCGAGCAGTACTCAATAATAGGTCGTATTAGTGTTTTATAAGCGGTCTCCTTTACAGATGAACCACATCATCCCAAAAATTTACGAATGAACCGAAGACGACTATCCGCCTTCCCCACAACTGCCATTACATGCTTGTCTCACTTCATATCGCTCTGCAATGTTACGCCCAAAGACTTAATCGACGTGACTGTGTCAAAAAATGGCTCTGAGCACTATGGGACTCAACTGCTGTGGTTATCAGTCCCCTAGAACTTAGAACTACTTAAACCTAAGGACATCACACACATCCATGCCCGAGGCAGGATTCGAACCTGCGACCGTAGCAGTCCCACGGTTCCGGACTGCGCGCCCAGAACCGCGAGACCACCGCGGCCGGCGACTGTGTCAAGCGCTACACTACTAATGGAGTATTCAAACATTACGGGATTCTTTTTCGTATTCATCTGCATTAATTTACATTTATCTATATTTAGAGTTAGCTGCCATTCTAGACACCAATCACAAATCCCGTCCAAGTCATCTTGTATCCTCCTACAGTCACTCAACGACGACACCTTCCCGTACACCACAGCATCATCAGCAAACAGCCGCGCATTGCTATCCACCCTATCCAAAAGATCATTTATGTAGATAGAAAACAACAGCGGACCTACGACTCCAGATGATACCCTCACCTCCGATGAACACTCACCATCGAGGAGAACGTACTGCGTTCTATTACTTAAGAAGCCTTCGAGCCACTTACATACTTGTGAACCAATCCCATATACTCGTACCTTAGTTAGGAGTCTGCAGCGGGGCACCGAGTCAAGCGCTTTCCGGAAGTCAAGGAATATGGCATCCGTCTTATGCCCTTCATCCATGGTTCGCAAGATATCATGTGAAAAAAGGGCGAGTTGCGTTTCGCAGGAGCGATGCTTTCTAAAGCCGTGCTGATGCATGGACAGCAGCTTCTCTGTCTCAAGGAAATTCATTATATTAGAACTGAGAATATGTTCGAGAATCCTGCAAAAAAAAAACCGATGTTAAGGATATTGGTCTGTAATTTTGAGGATCCGTCCTTCTACCCTTCTTATATACAGGCGTCATCTGCGCTTTTTCCCAGTCGCTCGGGACTTCTGTGCACATCTGTGCCCGTTATCTAAGAATAAATGATGGGCTTCCTGAAACATTGTGTTACCCTGGTCCAAAACTAGTTGGAGATGCTTTTGTGATTTACCGTCCAATGCATAGGCTGCCGTTAACACCACAACTCAAAAGGCTGTGCTGGTATTACTACTGGGAAGCACATGGTTGCTGATGAATGGCTTCACAATGTGCTTAGCTGTGAATCACGTTTGTTTACTACTCCCGTAGACCAACATAGACGCATGGGTAGTGACCTGGGGAGTGGTCACATACTTTCAAGGGTTTGGAGTGACACAGTAGTTCTGCTCCTGGCGTCACGGTGTATGGAGCAATCATGTATGACTTCACGTCATGGCTGTTAGCGACTGAGGGAACGTTGACAGCACAAAGGTATAACACAGGTATCCTCTGACCTCGTGTGCTATTTCGCACGCTGCAGTTTCGTTGTGCCTTTTTTAACAGGACAGTGGTCGTTCACATATGACACATGTCTCTATGTACAGTCTGCTTGTTGTTGAGGTGTAAGTGTGGCTAGCGAGATTTCCAGAGGTGTCTTCGACGTAACATGCGAGGGAGCAGCCCAGACACCTACTCCATCCCCGTGCCAGTACCCATGAGATTAACGACCCGTCACAAAAGTTGTGGACTATCTTGGCGGGGAGAGCCGCGCGGGATTAGCCGAGCGGTCTAGGGCGCAGCAGTCACGGACTGTGAGGCTGATCCCGGCGGAGGTTCGAGTCCTCCCTCGGGCATGGGTGTGTGTGTTTGTCCTTAGATTAATTTAGGTTGAGTAGTGTGTAAGCTTAGGGACTGATGGCCTTAGCAGTTAAGTCCCATATGATTTCACACACATTTGAACATATTTTTGGCGTGGGAGAGAATACAACGATTACGTAACACCCTTCCCAACCGAATCAGTGCATGCATTCAGGGCTGATGAGGTGCTACATCATACTCATAAGCGGGCTTATAGCAATTTGTAAATTTGATTCGATTGTGTAACTTCGAAAGTAACGCCTTTTATATTTTCAGTCTGTGAAGTTTCATTTCGTTTCCTCCTCCCCTTCTGAGTGCTTCACCTCTTTGTCACGCACTGCGGTATACAAATGTACGAAAATGTATGAAACAACATTCTCTGTGGTATCGTCGTATTAGTACAAGTTTTGCAGCAGTGAGCCAAAACTGTGTTCTTGATTGATTAGTACAAGATTTGCAGCAGTGAGCCAAAGCTGTGTTCTTGATTGGTTCTAAGTTCTGGCAAGCTTCATCATATGTGGCTTTATATTCAAGAACGATAACTTGCCGCATGTTCTTTTATACATTGCTCTACGCGTCCTGTAAGTGACTATAGTTGTTTCGCATTAATGAAACTCATATATCTCTCATCGTACAGCTGAACGACAAGCAATTACTAACACAAACAGTTATTGATATGTCGAAATTTCGTACTGAATTCTTCTAGAAAAGCATTGAAATACCAAGAGTCTTCCCCATGTGACATGTGCTTCAGAAGTACATCCGACTGATTATATTGGTCTTACCAGTTCGTGCACCATTTGATTTTACGATTATACTCAAAACCAGTTTTCGATGTTCTGGGGAAACTATGGAAAATAGGAGTGAAAGTTTTGGAAGCAAATCCACTACTTAATAAATAACGCAGAGAGGAATCGCATTTTCTCGTTCCCTTGGTGACGGTATTCCTACAGAAAAGCAAAACATTCCCATCCACTTCCGCTAGTAGTGTTTAGTCAATTTCGCTAGTGTAAACACTTCCACTCCTAAAATGTATTAAAATGCAACAGTAGCCGGCAGTGTTGCCTAAGATGGGGCTACAATTTGTGTAGCTATCAATGTTAGCAGACCTCATTGCAATATGCAATTTCAGTGGTCCGTGTACCTTTTCAGGATTGACAATGTGGCCCTCCCTCCCACACTATCGCTCTCTCTCTCTCTCTCTCTCTCTCTCTCTCTCTCTCTCTCTCTCTCTCTGTCTCTGCCTCCCTGTCTTTGCACGAAACGCTTTCTAACGTAATGTGGTCTTTTGTTATGACAGAATAAGTCTTGCTGTAGAACTCAGCTAGAACAACTGAGACATACTAAACACTGACATGAAAGTAATTGAAAATACCTTTCTCTGCAAAACACAAGGACGAGATGGATAAAATAACATTACACATCAACTACTTGGTGGAAGTGAATGAAAGGACGGGATCGTGTAGCTGGACGTCTTCTAGTCGTACTGAGGAAGTTAGACTTCGCATTATGAGATGTCACTGTGACAACAGTGCCAAATGACGCTGGCCACGCAACACCATGTTAGTTAGAACAGAAAAAGATAGTGTGTTTCTATGAGCGAGCTTTGGCGGTGCACTGTTGTGGTGTTGTTCATTACAACATGGCCCGGAGACAACATTGTAATTCACATGGGAAATAACCACCAGGAAACTGGAAGAAGGACGAAGAGTGACGAGTGTTGCCGAGGAGCTTGATATCGAACCCATTATTTTTTATTTTACATTCATATAAAGTGTTTCGAGCTACAGTCACTATTACCTGGAGTTGGTCAATTTGTAAACTACAATAGCATATGACCGTAACATTGTGCATCAAGCTAGAACGGACCACATCAAACAGCGGGTACAATTGCAACCATAAAAACGGAACTTATAGGTACGCAGTATCGCTCTCCACAGTGGCACGATGGCTGTATGTAGGCGACCTCTTTACCTGACGATCAATACGATATACCACATCTGTCATAGACGCATGGAGCTGCAGGGTACAAAATTGTGGTACAGACCACTATGCTGAAGCCGTAGTAAAAGGGAAGTTGAGGTAATACTTAAAACTGCGATGATAAAAAGAAACAAACTGGAAAATAGTAAAACTAAATGGTTCCGAAATTGTAAAAAAACGCACCAAATAAAAATTAAAGACGTGCTGACTGCCAGCGAGGAAACAATAACGAATCAAGACAGGTGGAAAAGGATCCAGAAATTGATGAAAGAGGCCGGAGAAGAAACAACTGACCTAAGGAGAAAGGGAAGAAACAAATGGTTTGATGATGAACGTAGACTAGCAATAGAACATAAAAATACAGCAAGAATAAGAATACTACAGAGAAATACAAGTATAAGTGGTGTGGAAATGTATAAACAATCATAGTCTAATTGACATAGGATGTAAGAAAAAGAAAAAGGAACGGCTGGAAGCCAAATTTCGAGAGGTAGAAGAACTAAAGTCACAGAGTTAGACAACAAAATTCTAAGCAGGAAAGATGGCTGAGCCGTGCCTGGTTCATATTATGCGTTGGATTAGACCTTGGTTGCTATTCTGTGTTTAGTCTCCAGCGGTTACCGCGATTATGCTGTTGTTCTCTCTCTCCGCGAGTGGCAGCAGCAGTCTGTATCGATATTCGCACCCTGTACTATCTTTTGCCTTGCGCTTATAGGTTCCGGTTGGTCGGTTGGCGTGGAGCAACGAGGAAATATCGACGGTGCGTAGTTTGGCCTGAGCCGCTGGCGGCGTCTACACGTTGTAGGAGTGTGTGGTGCTGTTCCCATTGGTATGGGGTCCGTGGCTCCCCTAACCTGGACACAAAAGATGAGTTTTGAGTTAATCTACAAGCAAGTCACGACTGTTCACATTGTGTCTTTTGGATTTCGTTGTCAGCCGTTGGGACATTCCTGCGAGCAACAACGTGTGTTTTCAAGTTGCAAATTTTAGCCTCCCTCCTGTAGAGGTTAACTGTACTTGGTTATTTTGAATTGAAGTGCACCAGCGAAATCTTCTGCCTTGTGGCCGTTAACATTCTGGTTACCCGCCCTGGCTGTTGATGTAAATTAAGGCAGTGTTTGTTCCTCATCGTGTTGTCGCTGTCCAGCATGGTGTGTAGTTTGACAGCCCAATATATAATTGGTTGTGTACGCCAATATATTCTACGTTGTTCCATTTAACTCCCTGTTGTGTTCTGGTCGGGTGGAGCGGAAATTATCTTGTCGGTGGGTCTGTTGACTGTCTGTGGGTTGGGTTGTCGTCGGATCGAGAATGGTTGGGCTAACTGCCTCTCACCAAAGCGAGCATTGGTGTTTGAATTCCAGGCCGACCCTCAGAAACTTCTGAGCGCCACTGGATGTACTGCCTTTTCTTATTTGTTCTTGTTGTTGGTATTTGTATGGCTTCTAGCCGATTTTTAAATTCAATTCGTTTTGCCCTTAAGGTGTCAGACTTTTTGGACCTTCAGTCGAATTTAAAGAACTGTTTCAAGTAAGGTCTTTGGCCTTTTAAAAAATTTTATTTTGTTTAATGTTAAGCGATAGGCCTTCAGCCGATTTTGAATTAAATTTGTTTTGCTCTTAAGGTGTCAGATTGTTTGGGCCTTCGGCCTGATTAAAGAACTGTTTTAAGATGAGGCCTTTGCCTTTTAAAAATTCTGATTTTGGTTTAGTCTTAAGTTACTGACTTTCAGCTGATTTTAGATTAAAGTGGTCTGGCTTAATTCCTCTTTTTCCTTCGAGCTGTCCCAAGAATTTTAGTTCCTCTCGCCCAAAATGTGATTTAGCGATCTTAATAGTTATTCTCTTGATACAGAATTTCTCTAGTGCTCTCGAAAGTAAATCACAATATTCCTCCCAGGTTTTTGAAACAATCAGCATACCATCTACATAAATCAAAAAAATGGCTCTGGGCACTATGGGACTTAACATCTATGGTCATCAGTCCCCTAGAACTTAGAACTACTTAAACCTAACTAACCTAAGGACATCACACAACACCCAGTCATCACGAGGCAGAGAAAATCCCTGACCCCGCCGGGAATCGAACCCGGGAACCCGGGCGCGGGAAGCATCTACATAAATCAATAGTTCTTGTAACAACTTTCTCCATAATGCTTGATGTAATGCTCTTATAAACACTGACACTGATATGTTTAACCGAACTGGCAAAACTTTAAACTGTTGTGACTTTCCGTCATAGAGCTAAGGAGAAGAGAAATTTGTGACACAACTTGACTGGAAGAAGGGATCAGCTGGTAGGACGCATTCTGATGCATCAAGGGATCACCAATTTAGTATTGGCGGAAAGCGTGGAGGGTAAAATCGTAGAGGGAGACCAAGAGATGAATATAATAAGCAGATTCAGAAGGATGTAGGTTGCAGTGGTTACTCGGAGATGAAGAAGCTTGCACAGGATAGAGTAGCATGGAGAGCTGCATCAAACCAGTCCGTGGACTGAAGACCACAACAACAATAATAATGACAACAAGGTAATCAGAGACGAACAAAAGACATTGCAGTGATGGGCACAACAGTTTGAAGATGTGCTCAGTATCAGACCAGGCATCAAGACATCGACAAGAACTGGAGGAGCACATAGAGACAAACGGAAATGAATGGAAAGAAGCAGAAAGACCATCGTTGGTGGAGGTGGAGTCAGTAATACATAAATTGATAATGTGTACTGTCAGAACTTATAAAATTTGTTGCTTATCCGTTAGTACGTGAAATATAAGTATTAACAAATAACACATGGGAAACGAAAGCGTGCCTGATGACTGGAAAACGTGGACAGTATACGCTACATATAAAAAGGAGAAAAATTAACTTGTGAAAATTGTAGGATACAGCCTGCAATATGTTTTCTGGGGTGCTGAATGTAAAGATAAAAAAGTGTGCAGAATTACCTGAAGAATAGCGACGAAATTTATGTCTGTTATTTCGAGCGAAATAGAGGCACTTTTGACCAGTCGTTTCTTATTAGACAAATACTGGAGTAATTTTATAAATATGACATAGACTCCACTTCGTGTTTGTTGATTTCAAACAAGTTTTGGATAGTGGTAACAGGTCAGCTCTGTATGACGTACTACAAGAATCGGGCATCTGTGACAAGATAAGGTTAGTTGAGTTAAGAATGAAGGACCAAAGGCGAAAGTAAAGGTGAACAACAAAATGACGAACAGCTTTAGCCTTAGATATGGAGGGAAACAGGGTGATCGCCTCTCTACAGTCCTGATCAACTTAGAACTGCATAGTCTGATATAACAAATTGGACAATAGAGCAACAATAACGATGAAATCCAGTCAGATTTGTGCAAATGCAGATGATACTACAATTGCGGGAGTAGATGAACATATCCTTAGAGTAATGTAGAAATAATCATAGCAAAATGGGGGGTCGACCAAGAGCTAGAAGGCTGGACAAGGTGTCGGCCGACTTACCAAGATGGAGTTTCGAGGAAGATTGTTGAGGAGGCCATACCCCATCAGAGCTGCAGTGCAAAGAAAAAAGAGGAGGGAGAAAAAAATACTTTGTGTTCCATTGAAATCTGCACTGAAAAAGTGGGGAATGGGATCGGTTGCGTGCTTTTCTCGTGTGAGAGCAGATTCAGTCTGAGTAGTAATTCTGGATGTACCCCCATGTAGGGAGAGGTGCTGACACATAATGCACATAATGACCTCAGACGTTAAGTCCCATAGTGCTCAGAGCCATTTGAACCATTTTTGAGAAGACAGTTGGTGCACAAAATCCTGCATCGGCAACGCTTTCACAATTATGGACAGCTGTAGAGGCAGCACGGCTCACTTACGACGAAAGATTCAGTTTTCATGTTTTCCGCACTTTGTTTTGCAAGTAGCACGTGATGTGAAACACTTCACTGGTGATCTGGCACTACTTCAGAGTGGTATCAAGAGAACAACAATTACGTGTGCTGGGACAAGTTTGTTTACTTGACAGACACCATATAAAGAAACAGTTTTTCTAGAAAAATCATCACTACTGTCGTTTTATCTCCATGGTTCACTAAGGACTGCTACCTGAGAGTAAATGTCAGCAATAAGTCACCGAGCAGTCTGCGGTTAGATTTGTTTCCACTCGTCTAGGCCCACCCGTGAAGACATATCTTTCTTTCTGCAAGGAGCGTAAACGCAAGGGACCTTCTAGTCCAGTAGCATGCTGAAACGCCACAGCCGAAAGGGTAATTTCCGCCAGCACTCTTCAAGCAGGCGACGTAATTTCGACTGCGAGCGGCGGCGGCGGAGAAAGACCTGCGGCGGAGCACACACGACGCAGATAAACCGGGCAGCCGCGCCGCCCGATTTGGAGTCATTAGGCAGCGGTTGGCAGCACTGGAGGAGGGGTCACGTGACGACCCATTACCGGGGCGTCACTCAACGCCCTGCTGGCTATCCTGGTGGCGTTCATTTAAGCGCTTGTGTGTGCGGCATAGAGCAGGGGCAGGAGCTGGGGACGAAAATTGTCCATCGGCGCTCCATCTCCAGCAGGAAATTAAGGGCGAGGATCTCGATATCCGAAGAGTGAATTACGCTCTCCCCTCTGAAAGGATCCGTCTGCTCCGCGTTTTTTTTTTTTCTATTCAAGCTGCCCAAAGCTGTTCCATAGTTATCTACAACTGTAATCTCCTTTTGCTGAAGTTATGTTTTCTGTATGTAATCCATTGCACAATGCGTAATTGAGGATATTTAATTACTTTCTTCTGTGTACAGGGTTCCGTTATTTGTATGTCATTGATGTGATCGTAATATCTCTCGTTGTTCAGCGAGCTGTAAGAAATAGGAAGGTTTCCTCAAGAATTCACAAGGTACTTGGTAATTAATATGTGGAAACTTCTGACTACAGAAGGGACAGGATGACAGCTGATGATCACAGGTTGTGGTTGTGGTATTTTTTTATCATTTATTTTATTTTATCTTTTCGGTTATTTGTCACTCTGACGAGTGGCGTGTCATTACTACAGATATTTGTCCAGTAGTAATGGACTGTCGCTCGAGAGGGCTGTGCAGGGTTGGCGAGAGAATTATGGCGGCTCACTGTACAGATGTGTTTGCTCACGAAAGTGATAGGATTCAATGTGGCATGAAATGATTATTGACATGTAATGTGAACTTGGTCGGCAACTTTAAATTTAACAATAAATCGTGATCACGCCCCATCCTAAGTAAGAAGGCTCACAGTAATGATTGGTATACTAAGTCACGTTTGTTAGCTCTGATAGGGAAGTGTGTAATACATTGCTATCAAACTTGTGGTAGACTTGGGTATAGTGATAAGACATCACGAAATTATTTCCAAGTTACCAGAAAGGGTCGAGAGGGCAAGACTGCAGGGGAAGACAGAGACTGAAATAGAAAGCACATATAATAACTGAGAACGTTGGATGAGATGAATTTGAAGATCCTGGAATAGGAAAGGAAATCATGACCAGCTTTGTCTACATCAGTCTGAGGAATAACAAACATAAAATAACAACTGGACACTTTCAACGTTATTCATGTTGCTGTTGATGATTCGACTTCCATTGCCGAATTTTATCGCTCTAAATTTGCTTCGGTCATTCCGACAGGATGATAAATACTTTCCCATTTTGGTGACCCATCAGTCATAAAAAAAAACATATAATGTAAAATAAACGCCAAGGTAACCGGATACATGATCCATCTGTCATGAAACATTGTAAGACATGTATATATCTATTGTCTATTGTCAAACCACAATTTATGAAAGATGTTTATATTTTACTAATAGGATTAAGCAGGAATAATTAATATTTCTCATGTTGGAAATAATTTTGTAGCAGAGAATGTCTACACCAAAGTATTGTTGGCAGGAGAGACTGCACATTGAAATAATTTTAAAAAGGGCGGGAGATACCGCGTATGGATACATTTTAAGAAAAGAGCGGAAAAGACGGCACATTGATACATTTTGTAATGGTAGCAGGGATTGTCTGCACCAGAAAGCATTGTTGGCAGGAGAGAACGCACTTACAGCGTTCGTAGGAAGTCAGTAGTAAGCGAGAAGTGAATCGAGTCGGTAACAGGTCTGAAGCGAGGTTGAGAGGAGCGGTGTGCCTACCAGCCACCAGCTATGATTTGCAAGAGATTATAAACGGATGTACAGAGACATCAGCTAACTATTATCATAAGAGGAACTAATATCATAGAATAATTTTCTTCTCGAAACTCAAGACTTGCGCAATGCTAGTTGTAAGATTATTGTAAAAAGTAAGTCCCATTTGAACGTTTGTAAAATCATTTCATTACCAGCAGTAAATATTTGAAGAAACGTTTTCAGAATGTAGTTAATTTCTGCCAGCCCACCAGCACTTAATCGAGTACAGTAAACCAGAGTAAGTATATTCATGTCGCAGCTGGAGGTAGCAGTCAGATGGCGATCCAGTAACAGTAAAAAAGGTGAAGAATAGTTTTGGGTTATTGCAGATAACGACAGAACCACGACGACGACACATTCTATGTTTCGTCGAAATAATCGGAAAATCACTTTTAATAAGCAGCAATTAAATTTGTGTGCGAAGATTGAGAAAGAGAATAAATTTAAAAGGGAACATTTCATTTGTTATTATTAAGCAAGAGGTAGAAATCCTATGGGAAGGTTTCATAGGTTATTGTAAAAGGGAAGGCTGCGTAACAAAAAAGAGATATAGAGGAGACGGGAAGGTTTCAACATCCAAACCATAAAGTGGACCTAGTGAAAGGAGAGAAACAGCCATAATAACACCAATAAAGTAGAAATGTGTGGCAGACGAATTTCCACTTTTATCGTATGTTGCCTTGAGCACACCAGCGGGCTCCACCGTGGCAGCACAAGAGAGGGGCATGCTTACAAAACCGCGGTTCAAGCCTCACACGACACAATATCTGTATTGGCGCGATCACAAACCTTACTTGAGATAAAGGTGCCGCACTAAACGCACAAGAGCGGCATAATGCACATTTTCAGAAACGAAAGTGGGTAAACCAGTAATTAAACTGCGTACAATCAAACCAATGCAGACACATAAAATCCAGAATACAATTAAAACACATGAAAAGCTCCGTTACAGGAAGCCAAACAGGTCAATTTTGGAGTACGTTCATAGCGTATGCATTTTGAATCGATAAAACTTTAAGATACCAGGATCGGTGGCAGTTTTAACCATCGCAAACAAGAGACAAAACTATTCTTAGTCGTGAAAATAAATAAACACAAATTACAAATTGTACAGAGGTAAAGCCATCTACGACGAAAAAGTTATTAAAAAATCCTCTTTGAAAATATGATTACCCAACTTCCCACACAAAACCAACAAAACTGAGAGTGATGCTGTCGACATAAACTAATCATTGTAGCAACATTCTGAACACTGGTAACGTTGCATCGTAATATATTTGATTGGTGCTAATCAGTTGATCGTTCGACAACCTGTGTTTGTCAACATCGGGATGTTTAACAATATCCGGCTCCTCCAGTAGATTCAACTTCTTCCCCCGCTGAGAAAAGGCGTAGTATCCTCAGGTTTTCTAGTGTGGAGGACTGGTGCCCAATGGTCTTTAGACGCTCAGCAAATGCGGAATTATGTTTAATCTGATCTTTCTTAGTTAACAAGTGCTCCCTGAACCTAGTCTTGAACCTCCTGGCAGTTTGGCCTAGATATGACTTTTCGCAGTTCCTACACTCCAATGTATACGCACGACCCTGCATACCTATCTCTCAGGGGATGTACATTGTGAATATAATTATATCGATGCTAACTGAATACTTCCCCCAACAAGCTGAAGTTGCAATTCTGAATAGTTAAGCGTCCTATTATGATCTATCGTTTCGTGAGTGAACATCATCTATTCGTGTAATGCATTAAGTTCGTCAGGTTTATGAGTCCTAATTTGGGCAGGTGTCCTAGAATTCATCACTTTCATTTTTGGTGTAAGGTAAGGACAAAAATTACTATCACAACCATCTATACACGTCTTGAGCTCTATCGCGTATTCTTAAGTGGGATCGTAATCTATTTATTTGATGTTGTTCTCCTCAAAAAGTTTCAATGCTTTAGCGATATAATCTTCGCTATAAACAAGGACCTCTGTATTTCCCTTATCAGCACGTACAATTAATGCCTCTTCTGACCTCCACTTATTCGACCTGTACTTGAGTATTGCTCATCAGTGTGGGATCCGTACCAGATCGGGTTGACGGAGGAGATAGAGAAGATCCAGAGAAGAGCGGCGCGTTTCGTCACAGGGTTATTTGGTAACCGTGATAGCGTTACGGAGATGTTGAATAAACTCAGGTGGCAGACTCTGCAAGAGAGGCGCTCTGCATCGCGGTGTAGCTTGCTCGCCAGGTTTCGAGAGGGTGCGTTTCTGGATGAGGTATCGAATATATTGCTTCCCCCTACTTATACCTCCCGAGGAGATCACGAATGTAAAATTAGAGAGATTAGAGCGCGCACGGAGGCTTTCAGACAGTCGTTCTTCCCGCGAACCATACGCGACTGGAACAGGAAAGGGAGGTAATGACAGTGGCACGTAGAGTGCCCTCCGCCACATACCGTTGGGTGGCTTGCGGAGTATAAATGTAGATGTAGATGTAGATTATTAATAAAATTTACAATTACCTAATCTTTAGTAAGAGATGCTTAATGAGTAGCCCCTTCAATGAGATCACTGGCCTCACACGTCATTTTTAGTTGTTCGAATATGTTGCATGTGGCAGCTTTTATCGCAGTTTTTAAGTCTGTCATCAGAGAGGTAACCGTTCGATCATGTAGCTGTGGTTGGATGTTGCATTGGAGCCCTTTATTTAATATATCCCACTCTGTGTACTAAAGTCTATTACACATACTTATATGGATATGGTGTCTGTTCTTTCTTTAGTCCTAAAGAACAGACGCCATATCCATATAAGTATATAGTTCTGGCAATACCGGCCATGACCTCCTTCTTCAGTGCGGAGGCACACATATTTCCCCGAACTCTTACGGGACTTGGTTCAAAAATGGTTCAAATGGCTCTGAGCACTATGGGACTTAACATCTATGGTCGTCAGTCCCCTAGAACTTAGAACTACTTAAACCTAACTAACCTAAGGACAGCACACAACACCCAGCCATCACGAGGCAGAGAAAATCCCTGACCCTGCCGGGAATCGAACCCGGGAATTACGGGACTTGGTAAGAATGTCTTCCACGAGTAATGAGTGTGTTGGTAGACTACGAATGTAGTGTGTGGACATACAAGGTGAGAATGTGGGTCTCGCGGGATGCGTGCACGAGATAGTCCCTGCAGTCGCACTATCCTCTGTGCCCTCGGTGGCTCAGATGGGTCGTCGCCTTTCGGCACGCTAGCGGCACGGACGTCTTGTTTACGTCCTCGCCGCGCAGCTCACTCGCGGAGTTGTTTACGTGATTCTGCCGTCTTAGAGTGCTATATTTCCTTCGACAGAGAATGGCTTATACCCACAGAAAATCTAGACTGAAGATTAGCTTTGCACCTGAATATGCCCGACCAAAAGCACTGGAAATCAAACAGTTTATCAGAGATGAAGTCAAGATTGATTGCAACGATCTTGTTGGCATCCACCTATCTATAGTGAGCAGTGAAATTGGTGAACGAAGACATATGTGACAAAATTCTAAGTGGAACTGGAAGTTGTCTTAAGTTCCGTCACTCTGATGGACACATCGGTGACGTAACTGTGGAAAATGGAGGACTTGGACTGCGGACGATACGTGTATTTGAACTCCCTTTCGAGGTGATCTGCATTCCCCTACTATGGAAAGGTGATTAGTCATACAGCGGAAAAGTGGGTTCAGTTCTCTACATACCCGGTTCCCAATGGAGTACGACAGATCCGCATAGAGCTAAAGCAACATGTGCCGTCCAACTTATATACTGGCAGCTGCCGTGTAATTGTTATTTGTGATGGCCATCAGAAGACATGCTCGGGATGTGGCAAAGAAGAACACCTCCGTTCCAGCTGTCTGCAACGCAGAATCACACAACCACCGCCTGGGGACCTGCCGGCCACGACTGCTCCGACGACGCTGCCGCTGACGTTTGTCGAAGTTCTCCATAACGACCCCCGACCGCGATCACCACCGGCTCCAACTAATAAGACATCGTCGTCTCCGGTAATGCCTCAGGCTGTTGCAGAAGGACCGGCGCCCTTGTCTCCTCCTCCCGACACGTGCTTTGGTGAACAATCTCTAGGACAGGGGACGGCACCGAGCGAGGTGGTGCAGTGGTTAGCACACTGGACTCGCATTCTGGAGGACGACGTTTCAATCTCGTCTCCGGCCATCCTGATTTAGGTTTTCCGTGATTTCCCTAAATCGCTTCAGGCAAATGCCGGGATGGTTCCTTTGAAAGGGCACGGCCGATTTCCTTCCCCATCCTTCCCTTACCCGAGCTTGCTCTCCGTCTCTAATGACCTCGTTGTCGACGGGACGTTAAACATTAATCTCCTCCTCCTCCTCCACAGGGGACGGCCCTTGACTCAATGGTTATGCTTACCGATACTTTTGTGCCCGAACATCCGGATCCCCAGGTGTGTTCGGACACTGAAGATCACGTCCGCAAGCAACGTTCGCCGAAGAGACGTCGGAAACGGCGGATCGACCCGTCTGACACCTGCAGGACACAGTCTCAGGACGATCAGGATCACACCTATCAAGATGTTGCCCCGATGGACGATTCCGTGGTGGAAGCACGAGTCTATACCCCGTCGGAGGTACAACCATCTTTGCATGCACCAGACGCTGTACCTATTGACGTTGAACAGCAGCTGAGCCAGCACCACTCTTCCACCGCCGACGTGACGCCGCCTTCGGACTCGATAGGTACTCCACCGGACACACACCATCCACGCACCTTTGCGTGGTTTTACGATGTAGACGACGAAACACCCGCCGTCGAGACAGCAGCGAACGCTGCTGCTCCAACCCACGACTGCTAATCGACAGGGTTGCTGAATGGGGATGTGCAGCCTACTGGGACAACATTCTTGTTCGCTGCTGCCCCTTTTGCCTCCATGAGCATCCCCGTAGCCCCAATTCCACGACAAGCTTACAGGATTGGCTCCAGCAATGTCAACACCATTGGTACCCCTGTCAAACTACCATTGCTTATTGAAATGTTGAGGGCACCGGACCTCGATGTTGCCGTTTGCCGGAAGTTCGCCTGGCGACGTTTCCTAATATCAATGGCTATGTTTCCTACCTCACTCCGTGTGCTGACGGAGGCAGTGGGACAGCTATTCTTTCAAAGGCAGGCATTGAGGTAGACGACGTGATATACCTACCATCGGCTAGTGGTCTTGCTGTCACTTTCCACGGTGTCCGAGTCATCAATGTTTACGCTCCCTTGGGCATGGCCAAGCGACGGGAACGGTCACGATTCTATTCAGAACAGGTCGCTCCTTTGTTTGTAGGCCGCTACGACCATACTATTCTTGGCGGCGACTTCAATTGTGCGTTATCCCAGAAGGACCAACATCCCCATTTCACCACATGCCAGGAACTCAAGCTGCTCGTGCATGAACTGAACCTCACCGATACTGGGGACCACGTGCATGGTGATCGGCCTGGATATACGTATGTCACCAGCCAGTCGTCTTGACCGTGTCTACGTGTCCCAAGGACTCATAACTACCACACTCGACGCTGAGTTATGGCCTACCGCCTTTTCCGACCATGTTGCCTACATTTGCACTGTTTCGCTCCAGAGGCAGAAGGTGTGGCGCGGTCGAGGCCTGTGGAAACTGAATGTCGCCCATCTCAAGGATCCGGAATGCAGGCAGGTCGTAGAAACAACGTGGAACAACTGTGTGAGACGCCTTCCAGCGTATCCTTGAAAACTCCGGTGGTGGCTCGACTGCACCAAGCCTGCTTGACGTCGTTCGATTAGGAATTACACTCGCGATGAAATGCTGTGGCAACGACATAACATGGAATACTGTTTCACAATTCTCCGGGAACTCTCAAACCATGCCCACTCTGTTCAACGACAGGTTTAAATTCAACAAATTAAGGCGAAGATAATTTCTCTTATGCGTCACCACCTTGAAGGCACGATAGTACGCGCAAGATGTCACGATTTTGTACTAGGAGAGCCCCCGTCCATACATCATATTATGCGAGAGAAGGAGCGGTGTCGCAGAAAGCTGGTCAACGCCCTCGACATGGCAGATGGTTGTCGATTGACGTCCCAGAATAATATCGTAAACACCTTTGTGGATCACTTGAAAGATTGTAACTCTAATTTGCTTTGCTGAATTGCGTAAGATTGTGACTTGAATTTGGTATGCTGAAATCGGGTGCTAATTAGACCATGAAAGCGGTTACAAGCAGTTGAGCTGCCTGGGGAGAAGTTAACCGTGCGTTTACTGGGCCACTGTTTCAGCAGGTAACTAGTCTAAGTTTACCATATTACCAATCAGACTATCATTGATTATAATTTTTAACAGTCATACAACAACCGGTAATATATCTATATATGAAAAGGAGAATTTAAATAAAAAGAAAGAAATCAGTTTATATTTGCAAATTTATTTTAAAGATTGTTCATTGAAATTTCAGCATATTATACGTGAGTTATAACTGAGCTGGTGCCTTATTTACGATTGTGAGACTGTGAGATTGGAATATTACGGAACACATAAAATATGGAGTCAAGATTGGGAGACTGGATACAACACTGCATTCATAAAACAACACACAAAGAACATTGAAACGCATGCAAGAGAAAGTTAATCACTACAAACAGATTCAAATTTTTCAGTTAAAGAGATTACTTTCATAGCACAATCCTGTCCGTCTTGTAATTACCCTTCACGTGGTCAACTTGGTTTACAGAAAGCGTATAACTCCGCAATAATTTAGATAATAAAAATAAATTAGATCAAAAAGCAAATTACAAAACAAGAACCTCGAACTGGTTACTAACGTCTTTCTATTAACCTGATGGGTCAAACAGTTATATAAGCACGTGGTACTGGTCTCACAAAGTACACGCCACGTGGGTTGAACACAAAGAAAAGTTGGTATATTCAAAATCTTTTCAAGACGATACGTTATAATCACACAAGCATTTGCATTTAAGATTGATCTTACTTAGAGTTACTAACCAACACGTGGTTCCACTTTACTCACAAAGTAGTAACAAAGCAACTACCGCAAATTAATCTGAACTGGACACGAGAATTACACTCCGCTGCAATTAAAGATAACCTTAGCTATTTTAAAGCTAACCCGAAATAAAATGATTAAATTCTCAGTTAACCTGAACTTAACAAATCCATTGTCCTATGGACTTAACAGACACGCGCTTGGCCGGAGATCTTACCATTTCAGACGCTCGCTACCGCCAGACTGCTACTGCTGGACTGCCCTGCGCTACTACTGGACTCCAACTGCCTACTACTCGGCTGCAACTCTCCAACAGCCAGACTCCCACTGAACTACCCAGCGTGCTCCCGAGAGTCGCTCACAAAGACCAACGGAAGGCGCCAGAGGGGCAGCTTCCTATACCAACATGACAGGGGACGGACCGGACCATACTAAGAACGGAAACCTCTCTGCTTTTAGGAACCGTAGCTACCTGTTTCAACGTTGGTCCTACTGTTCTCTAGCAGACAGCCTTGTCTGCTACCCTCAAGCATGCAGCTACAAACACATTTGATCATTCATCCTCTCACACAGAAGGGAAGGGGGATGACAGTATCTTATCATACACAGTATATAAAAGAAAGCGGATGTAGGTTCCGTATGAGACTGTGTGACATGAGTTACATATAAGAATTACATATAAACTGTGCTTTAAAGTGTAGTAGTGTGAGAGATCGTTCTTGTTTACGTGTAAAAGTAACACGTTCCACTACTCAGTCTCCTCCCAGATAGTCAGAAACGCCACAGTAAATTTAGAAGAGGAATTTATTCCATAAAAGACAACAAATTTGAGAAATTAAACATGAAAGGAATCCAACAGAGACCTTTCATAACCCCAACGCTCCGGGAAAAGACTGTGCAGGGAATTTTCTGGCCATGCTAGGACATTCCCAAGCAGGCTTCTCACACCCTACTTAAGCCAAAAGTGTAAAGAAAAAGGCAAAAGGTCACCAGCTACTTGCTAAAACACAATAATTTCAAACATCTTTTCAATCTACCAATTTCAAAGAGAGAAAAATAAAAACACACAATCTGTGACACCTATTTAAAAGATCATGTAGACCTAAATCGGTCAGCAAGTAAAAACAATTGTTCCTGTGTCATTAATATGAAAACAATTTCTGGTTGTTACCCTTATGGAGTTCACCAGTATTTGCTCATTGCAAGAGCCAACTGATCACAGGCGAATTTATGACTGTTTATTAACAGGCAAAATTTATGAAAATAGCAAAGGTGCCACAGCAATTAAAAAAAAGAACATCAAATAACATCAGTATCATAAAGTAGAACATTACAATGCACAATTCGCAAAAGCAAAAAATCGACAAAAAAACATGTTTTACTAAGTGGTTATCGCAAAAAATTCTATATCTTATAAAACTAATAATCTGTAGGATTAACCTAACTATGTGGCACTAATTTAATCACTCTACAATATTTCAGTTATTTAGCAAACAATGAGCACTGTGTCATTATACTGAAAGTACAATAATTGTGTGATCGTTACCCTTAAGGGGTTCCTCACAATAAATATGCCCCATGCAAAGGCTAATCGATCACAGTCCAATGAGAATGAATAGCTATCTGACTCATAAAGGAAGCATTGCCACAGCAATGAATTTTCGAAACAAAATATCACAGATCCAATACCTAACACAAGAACAAACATTGATCAATAAAACAGTACAATAGTCAACATCTAAAACAAAACACCAATAAATAAAACACCTGCAAAATACAATAGTCAGAGTTTAATAAACACCAATAAATCGAGTCCCTGCAAAACACACGAGTCAAAGTTTCTGTGACAGAAACACACGTATATGCACTGAACTAAGAACCGTATAATCACTGTTCACTTATACACTCACTAGTTCCACTGTTCCGTGGCACAAGATAAGGGGAGGGGGAGGGGGTTCGTCGCCGCAGCTGTCAGTAGGGATTTTTGTCCATCTGTTGCGTGCGATCCCACCGTCTCTGCCCTCTCATGAAGTTTCTCTTGTGTCACGAACATCTCGATTTTGTTCCATGTTTGTATTGTCAAATTCGTGCAGTATCCTCGATTGACATGCCAGGTTGATATTCCTGGGCAAGGATGACACTTCAATGGCTCTTCTTCGTGTCACCCTTAGCGACCAGAGAACATCTAACCATGAATTACTGTCGCTTGACAGTAGGCATCCGTCAGGAAATGTCGATAGGCGTCGTTGACGTCTGCAAGTTTCTTTGGACAGTACCTGTCAAAGGCTCCACGCCCTTTGTGTTGTTACACCGCAGCCGTCTCGTCACGGTCGCGTGCGTGAGGTGCGTTGCCAGGAGATGGATTTCCGCGCGGTGGACCGCTCGCCCATCTCAGGTCATTCCCTTCAGCTAGGGTCGCGCGGGGCGGCCCTCCATTAGCTGCAGGTATACGGGAAAGTGTTTGCGGCGTAGGGTCTTTTGTTGTCGGCCGCGCTCCCGAAGTGGCCTGGCTGACAGCGTGTCCCGCTGGGAAACCCGCCAGTTTACAACTAGCTGGCTGCTCCCGCTGTCTCTTAAGAGTTTTGCCGGTTCGCTTTCACGTTCTCAACTGCATTCACAGAAATTTTTCATCATCCTTATGTGATTACACAATGTCATACATAATATCACTTAGTATTGTCTTTCACAATTTTTAAGAACAAAGTTAGTTGAATCGACAATATAAAATTAAAAGTTAAATGACTTGACAATATAAAAAAATAAAAGTGAAATGACTTTACAATGTAAAAATAAAAATTAAATGAATTGACAACATAATATTTAAATCCACATCACTAATGTGGTTCACTTGTGTTTTAATAAATCAAATGCCACTTATTAATTCACTACAATGAATAGGGTTATGCCTTGCGCAAGTATAGGTCAGGACAGCATAGGGTTCGCATGTTATTTACACACACACACACACACATGCACACCTGTTGTCTATTCTACAAACTAACTACCCCTAAACATGCATTACTCAATATTCTACTTCTATCCACTACTAATTATCCAACAAGCTACTTCAATGCTATTTCAACACCGTGTATATACCACTACAACATTTTTTTTTTTACTTCGTACTCTTCTTGACGCTCGCTGCCTACGTCTTGTCACATGATAAATATGGAGAAACTTTCCTTAAACATACACAGTAAAAAAAAAAACAATGGTTATTTACACGCAAAAACATTTATACCAGTTCTCACACCTGAAAAGAGACTCGCAATTATACATTTGTCATACTCATAGATTCACACATAAAACAGTAAGAAAATTTCATCTAAAATTACGTTATTACAAGACTTAATCACACAGATGGCTCTGAGAAGGTAAAATATTTTAATTATACAGGTTATATTACATTTTCTTACCCATTTTGCTTCGATTTCGTTCCTTCTTTACGTTACCTTTCGCCTTCAAATCAGTTATTTCGCCTGTGGTGGTTATTCTGGATTCATTTCTCATGAATGGCAAAATTGTGGTCACCTCTATTCTGTAAAACAGTTTCATCTTTACATATTTGAACTTACAACAGACACAAAAGATCCGAATCCTCCTGTAGTTTAAATGACAAATATTTTGCTTCATCCTTATTACCTTAAACCAAGCTTTCCTTCGTTCCCATAATCAAAATTATTTAATCATCCTCTACCTTCAAGAGGGAAACTTCCTCAGTACAAACCATATAAGCTGCAGTGCATCCCGCACCAGCGAAAACAGTAGGCTGTAATGCTCACAGCATCAGCAAAATCACATAAACGTCGCTTTTCTAGGACAAGTATTCACGCAGAATAATTTTTCGGGCTTTGGCTCAACATCAATCAAGATTACAAAAAGGATCCATATTTCCGTTCCATTCTCCATTTGCTGAAAAACTGCTCGTATTTGACTACCACAATAATATTTCAGGACCACGTAAATTACACAAACCACAATTCTTCTTTCACCTTGAAGGGAATCAATATACTACTTACGAAATCCACAGGCAACACTTTACGTACTCATTTGCCATGTCGCTCATTTGTTCCGATTGGCGCCTTCTGGGCTGATCATTTGTCATTGCCGGTTTCGCTCATTCCCATTTGTTGGATTATGTCTGGGGTTGGCCGGCCGAATTTCGACATCATGTGGGGCTCCGCCTACAATTCTACTCCCACCGTGTTCATCGTAGTAACGATGCTGGTTGCCGTACCTGTTGCGTTCACGATCTTGTCCCCATCCTCTATCATTTCTGTTGCTCCATTTGTGTTCGCGACTGTTACCCCAGTTTCTATACGGCCTGTCTCGATTATTGTTTCGTTCGCGTCGCGACGACCAGTCACGCCGTTGATTAGTAATACGGCCACGACTGCGATCGCGCTGCTGAGCCCCGTAATAACTTTGTGCCTGATTAGGCGGACATTCTGCTGTATTGTATTCCAACTCTTGGAGAAGCGTTTTAAACGTTTCCACGTCCTCTTTGCATCGTCCCGCTAGAATGACGTGCCGCAAGTGCATCGGCAATTTGGTGATGCATATCCTAATTAGTTCCGCAGGTCCGTATGGGTCGTATAAAAATTGATTTGCCTGCAGCATGTGGTCGAATAGGCGTGCAGGGCTGCCGAAACCAGACTGGTTCAAATTTGGCAGCATAATTATGCCATGTTTGACCCTATCTTGTGCCGCTTCCGACCAATAGGCGGAGAGAAAGGCTTGTCGAAACTCCCGAGTGGAGTTGCAGTGACGCGCTGCCGACCTCATACGACTCGCCGGTTCGCCTTCCAAATAGCCACACATATACTCTATTTTATGTGAACTTGCCCAGTCGGGAGGAAGACAGAACTCAAATTGCTCGAGCCATGCTCGTGGATGTATGCCTTTTTGAGAATTACGGAATATCTCAAATTTTCTTACCGTAAGGAAATGTTTGAAATCAAATCCCCGCATTTCCTCCTGGCGAGGCCCTTGAATGTTTCTATTTGTCTCATGTCTGCCCCTTAAATTACATTCTTCCCTGTCGTCACAATCTCCCTCGTGGCCGGAGTCCCTCTCTGCACTGTTCGTACGGCTATTTTTATTGCTATTGGCGAGTTCGGAATCACACGCCATGCGGTTTTCCAGATGCGCCACGCGTTCTTGTAAATCGCCTGTTACAGCTTTGTGCTGTCTGTTCACTTCAAACTGTCCCTTCTGGAATTTAAGAAGCGAACGCACTTCTTCGGTCTCTGCGGCCGCTACCTGTGTGATATTGTTCTCGCTTTCCGTCAGCTTCATCGTGCCTACAATGTCCGCTAATGCCGCGATCTTCTCATCTATTTGTCTCTTGTCCTCCGCCCCAGTCTGCTTCAATTGTTCGACCTGCAGTTCCAACGCGTGGATCGCTAAACTGTTGTCCGCTATTGTGTTGCTAACGACCGTGGGACAATGCGTTTCAGCCTCTTGGACCCTCGAGAGTACCTGCTGACGATGTCTTTGGCATTGTTCTCTCAGCTCTTGGAAATTCCTAAGTAGCCGTTCTTCGCTTTCTTTAGATTCGGCCTCGCCACTGCGCTTGCTCTGTTCTAACGCTTGCAGACGGTCATCGATCTGTTCAAATGTACGGCCTAATTCTTTCATAATATCGCTTTTTATTTCACTTGCCAGATTGTTTATTCTTTGTGAGATATCATCGGACACTCTCTGCATCGACTTGTCGACTTTATTTGTCTGCTGGATTAGTTTTTCGTCTATTTGTTCGCCTAGCTCTCGGATCGATTTCTCAGATTTTTCTGATTTCTTCGTCATTTGTTCGCCTAGCTCGCGGATCGATTTCTCAGATTTTTCTGATTTCTGCGTCATTTGTTCGCCTAGCTCGCGGATCGATTTTTCGGATGATTCTTTTTGTTCTCGGAACAATTCTTTATTTTGTTGCAATAAGGCTTTCATGAATTCCGCCAAATCAATTTGGTTATTTGGAGGCGAATTAATTTCTGGCTCTGATGTGAGCCCGTTTGTGCTGTTTTGCATTTCGTCTGAAGTATTCCCCATTGCATTTTCGGAACCGCCCGACGCGTTAATATTGGAAATCAAATTATCCCCTTGGTCCATGTTGCTTAAGTTGTCGGACCGCTTACTTTTAGCTTGGTTACGTGTCAGCATTAGTGCAATTTACACCCAGTACGTAACACACTAATCACAATAAATGTGTCCCCCAAAAATTACGACAGTCACAAGAAAGATACCCAACCTAGTACGCAATTTTTCATACGCAAAACAAATTTTTATCTTTGTTCGAAACCGTGGAATTTACAAGCGAAGAGAAAAAAAAAAACACACATATATAGAACAAACAAATATAGAAAACAAAACAAGACAAACAACACAACGCCGATCAACAACGCCGTGAATCTTTTGAACGTCTGCTCGGAAACAACGCAAAAGTTGTTTGAGCGCTGTAGGAAAAAAAATTAAGATTATAACACGCTCGCAATCTAACGTATCAGAGATTCCAGAGTCTAGCGGAATCACAGAACAGGGTCGCCATGTGAAAGATTGTAACTCTAATTTGCTTTGCTGAATTGCGTAAGATTGTGACTTGAATTTGGTATGCTGAAATCGGGTGCTAATTAGACCATGAAAGCGGTTACAAGCAGTTGAGCTGCCTGGGGAGAAGTTAACCGTGCGTTTACTGGGCCACTGTTTCAGCAGGTAACTAGTCTAAGTTTACCATATTACCAATCAGACTATCATTGATTATAATTTTTAACAGTCATACAACAACCGGTAATATATCTATATATGAAAAGGAGAATTTAAATAAAAAGAAAGAAATCAGTTTATATTTGCAAATTTATTTTAAAGATTGTTCATTGAAATTTCAGCATATTATACGTGAGTTATAACTGAGCTGGTGCCTTATTTACGATTGTGAGACTGTGAGATTGGAATATTACGGAACACATAAAATATGGAGTCAAGATTGGGAGACTGGATACAACACTGCATTCATAAAACAACACACAAAGAACATTGAAACGCATGCAAGAGAAAGTTAATCACTACAAACAGATTCAAATTTTTCAGTTAAAGAGATTACTTTCATAGCACAATCCTGTCCGTCTTGTAATTACCCTTCACGTGGTCAACTTGGTTTACAGAAAGCGTATAACTCCGCAATAATTTAGATAATAAAAATAAATTAGATCAAAAAGCAAATTACAAAACAAGAACCTCGAACTGGTTACTAACGTCTTTCTATTAACCTGATGGGTCAAACAGTTATATAAGCACGTGGTACTGGTCTCACAAAGTACACGCCACGTGGGTTGAACACAAAGAAAAGTTGGTATATTCAAAATCTTTTCAAGACGATACGTTATAATCACACAAGCATTTGCATTTAAGATTGATCTTACTTAGAGTTACTAACCAACACGTGGTTCCACTTTACTCACAAAGTAGTAACAAAGCAACTACCGCAAATTAATCTGAACTGGACACGAGAATTACACTCCGCTGCAATTAAAGATAACCTTAGCTATTTTAAAGCTAACCCGAAATAAAATGATTAAATTCTCAGTTAACCTGAACTTAACAAATCCATTGTCCTATGGACTTAACAGACACGCGCTTGGCCGGAGATCTTACCATTTCAGACGCTCGCTACCGCCAGACTGCTACTGCTGGACTGCCCTGCGCTACTACTGGACTCCAACTGCCTACTACTCGGCTGCAACTCTCCAACAGCCAGACTCCCACTGAACTACCCAGCGTGCTCCCGAGAGTCGCTCACAAAGACCAACGGAAGGCGCCAGAGGGGCAGCTTCCTATACCAACATGACAGGGGACGGACCGGACCATACTAAGAACGGAAACCTCTCTGCTTTTAGGAACCGTAGCTACCTGTTTCAACGTTGGTCCTACTGTTCTCTAGCAGACAGCCTTGTCTGCTACCCTCAAGCATGCAGCTACAAACACATTTGATCATTCATCCTCTCACACAGAAGGGAAGGGGGATGACAGTATCTTATCATACACAGTATATAAAAGAAAGCGGATGTAGGTTCCGTATGAGACTGTGTGACATGAGTTACATATAAGAATTACATATAAACTGTGCTTTAAAGTGTAGTAGTGTGAGAGATCGTTCTTGTTTACGTGTAAAAGTAACACGTTCCACTACTCAGTCTCCTCCCAGATAGTCAGAAACGCCACAGTAAATTTAGAAGAGGAATTTATTCCATAAAAGACAACAAATTTGAGAAATTAAACATGAAAGGAATCCAACAGAGACCTTTCACACTACAAACAGCTCTATGCAGCACAGGACCAGAACATGGCTGTAATGACTGATGTCCTCCCAACCTTGACAGGTAACCTTGATGGGCTGCTGTGGAGATTCTCACAGCGACAGTTACGTCTGATGACGTCGCCGATGCTCTTCATAAGAGTGCGGCGAATAAAGTCCCAGGTCCAGATGGGTTCCCGCTTGAGTTTTACCGCACATTCCACGACATCATGGGCTCACGCTGGACTGCGATGTATGAACAACTGATGAACTCTGACCTTCCCCTCCCACCCTAATTCGTAGAGGGCTTGCTCATACCGGTCCCCCAGCCATCGGGAGGTCGGAGAGTTGGGAATTATCGGCCGTTGACCATGTTAAATTGTGACTTCACGATTTTTACTCGGGTTCCTGCCGCTCGCCTTCGGCGCGTCATTCCTCAAGTCATCTCTCTGGATCAAACTTGCTTTGGTGGTGACAGTGACATTCAGACGGCACTCAGCGATTACCGTGACGTCATAGCACTGGCCACGACCTGACGCCGTCGCGGTGCCGTAGTGACAGTGGACTTCAACCACGCCTTTGATAAAGTGAGTCATGCCTTTCTAGAAAACGTACTCAGACGGGTGGCCTTTCCCCACAGTTTTACACACATCGTCTTGCGGCTCCTCCGAGTTGCCACGTCGCGAGTGCTGGTCAATGGCTGTGTGGCGGGCCCTATTGATGTCATGCGGTTGGTCCGTCAAGGATGTCCGCTGTCGATGCTGCTTTTCGACATCGCCCTTGAGCCACTGTAAGCGGTTTGAGGAGTCGGATCATAGGGATAACAATGAGGGGGAATGCTTTCATCTGCCGCGCCTATGCAGGGGACGTGGAGTTCTTGGTTTTATCGGAGGATGAAGTGCGAGAGGCACTGGCCTGGATCAACCAGTAAGGGACTGCTACGGGCAATCGTGTGAACCTGACGAAATCTAGTGCTATGTTCGTCGGTATAGGTCTTCCAGCACAGAGTGTAGCTCTATTGCCATTAGTGGACAAGCTCAAATGTTTGGGGATCACCTTCACCCTTTATATACAGTGCACGATCTAACTGTAAACGCCTGCTTCAAGCTATCCGCGCGAATGTTCGTGGAACCTCCTGAGAGCATTGGACATGTTACAAAGGATGGATTTTGTTAACACTCATCTAGTCTCGCGAATGCCCCATTTAGCACAGATTTTACCGATGCCAAAGGCAATGGCACACAGACTTCAGGCGGCGTTTCGCTACTTTGTGAGCGCTTGTCTTATCCTGAAAGTCCGCTACGACACGCGGACACTTCCTCCTCGAGATGGTGGCCTCTGTTTTGTCAACGTCCAAGTGAGAGCAGCTGCCTTTATGTAAGTGTCGTGGACCCGCCGCCGAACCGGATTATCGGGAAGCCTGATTGACGAACTGGACCCTCCCTTTCGAGTGGCACCTGTTGCAGTAGCCCATATTTCTTCCTCACTCTCACATGTCAGGACCTTCCTCATCGAATACAGTTATGTCCATCCCGACTTGCCTAGTAACAGAAACCCTACCGCACGTGATGTTTAACGCCTAATGATGAGAAATCATACCAGGAGTGTTGTAGAAAGCCGACATCCTACAATCGCATGGCCCGTGGTCTGGCGTTCTGTGCACCATATCATCCTCGACACGAGCGTTCGTGCGACCTGGTGCCTGTCTGGTCGTTAATGGAAAATACATGACACAGCTTCGTCTACGTGCCATAAAAATCACAGAATCTCCGCTGTGTCCTCGTTGTCATACGCTTGATACGGACGAACATCCATTGATGTGTGGATCATCTGCAGAGGTGTGGCAGCTGATTCAGAAGATGCTTGCCTTTCTCCTACGTACGGCTCCTCATGCAATTACACCGCAATCTCTTCTGTTCCTAGATGAGACATACTTCCTCCGTACGATGACCAATGCTGTGATCGGGATAAAAGGCCTCTCGACCTCTTATTTGTTCCATGAAGGTGATATGAGGGTTCTTGATTTTTGGACGTTCCTGCAAGGTCGCTTTACTTTTCTCGTGCAGCATCCGCGATACCGTCAGCACTATGCCAGCTTTTTGGGTAGTGGCTTCTTCGATCCCCCCTGCAGCTGGGGTGTCCCAGGTATGAGAAGGTGATTTCAGTGAGATTGTGTAAAGCAGGACTCGATCCAGTATATCGGCAAATGTAATATTCTTCATGAAGACGTGCCTGGGACATGCCTGACTGCCTTGGGATTCAGTCTACCCACAAGTTGGCGGGACACGGATGCCATTTTCTCTGTTCTGTCAGGAGGGCGTTTTCTTTAAATTCTATAATTCTCTTTATATTTTGTTTGTTATTGATGGTAATTACACATAATTGTTTTTCGCCTGGAGGGCGTCCTATGTGATCTCAACGAACATATAAAAATAAATAAATAAAAAATTAGTATGATATATGGCCCGAAAACAAAAACCTGATACCGAAAATGTATACTTATTTACATTTTCAAGAAAGATTTTTTTAATTTTATGCAGAAGGCCGTCATTTATTTTAGAACACCAGGGATTTTTATTTTCTTTGTCAAGAAAAAAATCAAAAGGAAGTCGCGGTCGGGAAAAGAAAGGGCCCGGGATCGAAAAAAATTTCTTTAATTTAAATCACTATTGGGAAAATTTAGAGAACCGTTACTTACAGCTGACTGCAGAACGACTCTGCGGCGGCCAACGTATATTTTGCGAAAGGAATGCATAAACAAAGTAAGAAATTTTAAGTGCTCCTATAAAAAAAAAAAAAAGAAGAAGAAGAAGAAGGAGAGAGAGAGAGAGAGAGAGAGAGAGAGAGATAGATGGTTAGAGCGTCTGCCATGTAAGCAGGCGATCCCGGCTTTGAGTCCCGATCCGGTCACACATCTTCAGCTGTCCCCGTAGATATGTATCAATGCCCGGCAGCAGCTGAATGTATTAATATAATTCTTAGTATAATTCTAATTTCGTTTTAAAGTCTATTACCGGTAGATTTACTACACGCTCAGCAGAGGGAAAGTGCGCATTATTATTACTGCATCTGCAATAAATTTTCCTTAACTTCTGCGATTTTTGATAATGTATTAGCTATCAACTGACTATTTTCCAAAACAACATCATTTAGAACTGTCATCATATCAGCTAAAACGTCTTCAGACAGAATTTTTACAGCAGAAAAATCAGCATCAAACGCTGCAACATTAAGTCTATCTTTTTCTTTATAAAGATATCTAATTTCACTACCAATAAGTGTCCTGCCGCATTTCAGTACATCCTCGCTAGGATGCTGATTTCTACGTATTCTAAGATGTTTAAGCAGTTACAATGGGATAGGCTTCTGCTGCGACACTGTATTAAACCTGACGCTCAAGAAGCCTTCATAATCGTGAATTTAGTTTTCTCGAATTTAATTTTCTGGAAGGAGGCCACCGCCATATTGGTTGCCCGACAAGGCATGTTCAAGTAAAAATTTTCCCTTTCCATCTTAGCAGACTGTTACAGCAACCGGTTTAAAAGTATTTCAATACAAGTACAGTCACGGTTGCAAAATTGTTAATAACGCGTTTCACCCTTTTGGGGCATCATCAGATAGTCTACAGAAAGAATAAACCATTGAATTATGTACGAATGGAAGAAAAGGGCAGTAATAAAAACTTATGTAAAACTAGCTGGATACGTGACCCATCAGTCATAAAACAACATATAACGTATAATGAACACCATGACTACCGGATACATTTAAAAAGGAAGGAGAGAAACAGCCAGAATAACACCAAGAAAGTGTATATATGTGGCGGAAAAATATCCACGTTTATCGTATGTTGCCTAGAGCACAGCAGCCGGCTCCGGCGTGGTATGCAAGATAGGGCCACACTTACGAAACGGCGGTACAAGTCACACAGGACACAATGTCCGCACTGGCCCGCACACAAACATTGCTGTGACAAGTTGAGGTAAGGGTGCAGCGTATAGTGCGGCAAGAAGTACCTAGGTACGGCGCCTGACCGGCATAAGGCGCATTTCCAAAAACAAAACTGCGTTAACTAGATAGTCACAATTATGATCTTGAAACTGATAGTAACGATGGTGGCCTAGGTGAATATCATAGCGTTTCCCACTGTGTCGGACCCCAGCTGCTGAACAGATGCCTAGCTGCTGCAGTTGCGCCGCCAGATTCTCGAATTTCCCGGCGGCTGCTGAGTTTCTGGCTGCATCGCACTCCACTGCCCACAGCACAAAGGTCATCTGTTGATACCCCAGTGAATTCAGCGACTGTTGGACCCTTATGTCGTACTTCCGATGCAGCAGCAAAATGAGAGGCTGCCTTGGCACACAAGCTGAAGCAGCGGGAAATGATTCGTGCCGCGACGGTTGTACTCGCGTCTGTGCCATCAGCACAGCACTGAGCAACACAGGCTGGATGCCACGTAGCTGCCCAGCTGATCCGGTGCTGATGGCTGGTTCGGGCGGGTTTTAATGCTGCTGCTTCATCGCCGACTATGTGCTACATCTATGTGGTACATCTACTCTGCAATTCACATTTAAGTGCTTGGCAGAGGGTTCATCGAACACGATCATATTATCTCTCTACCATTCCACTCCCGAACAGCGCGCGGGAAAAACGAACAACTAAACGTTTCTGTTCGAGCTCTGATTTCTCTTATTTTATTTTGATGATCATTCCTACCTATGTAGGTTGGGTTCAACAAAATATTTTCGCGTTCGGAAGAGAAAGTTGGTGACTGAAATTTCGTAAATAGATCTCGCCGCGACGAAAAACGTCTTTGCTTTAATGACTTCCATCCCAACTCGCGTATCATATCTGCCACACTCTCTCCCCTATTTCGTGATAATACAAACGAGCTGCCCTTTTTTGCACCCTTTCGATGTCCTCCGTCAATCCCACCTGGTAAGGATCCCACACCGCGCAGAAATATTATAACAGAGGACTAATGAGTGTAGTGTAAGCTGTCTCTTTAGTGGACTTGCTGCATCTTCTAAGTGTCCTGCCAATGAAACGCAACCTTTGGCTCCCCTTCGCCACAATATTATCTATGTGGTCTTTCCGACTGAAGTTGTTCGTAATTTTTACACCCAGGTACTTAGTTGAATTGACAGCCTTGAGAATTGTACTATTTATCGAGTAATCGAATTCCAACGGATTTCTTTTGGAACTCATGTGGATCACCTCACACTTTTCGTTATTTAGCGTCAACTGCCACCTGCCACACCATACAGCAATCTTTTCTAAATCGCTTTGCAACTGATACTGGTCTTCGGATGACCTTACTAGACGGTAAATTACAGCATCATCTGCGAACAACCTAAGAGAACTGCTCAGATTGTCACCCAGGTCATTTATATAGATCAGGAACAGCAGAGGTCCCAGGATGCTTCCCTGGGGAACACCTGATATCACTTCTGTTTTACTCGATGATTTGCCGTCTATTATTACGAACTGCGACCTTCCTGACAGGAAATCACGAATCCAGTCGCACAACTGAGACGATACCCCATAGGCCCGCAGCTTGATTAGAAGTCGCTTATGAGGAACGGTGTCAAAAGCTTTCTGGAAATCTAGAAATACGGAATCAACTTGAGATCTCCTGTCGATAGCGGCCATTACTTCGTGCGAATGAAGAGCTAGCTGCGTTGCACAAGAACGATGTTTTCTGAAACCATGCTGATTACTTATCAATAGATCATTCCCTTCGAGGTGATTCATAATGTTTGAATACAGTATATGCTCCAAAATCCTACTGCAAACCGACGTCAATGATATAGGTCTATAGTTCGATGGATGACTCCTAATACCCTTCTTAAACACTGGTGCGACCCGCGCAATTTTCCAATCTGTAGGTACAGATCTATCGGTGAGCGAGCGGTTGTATATGATTGCTAAGTAGGGAGCTATTGTATCAGCGGAATCTGAAAGGAACCTAATCGGTATACAATCTGGAACTGAAGACTTGCCGTATCAAGCGATTTGAGTTGTTTCGCAACCCCTAAGGTATCTACTTCTAAGAAACTCATGCTAGCAGCTGTTCGTGTTTCAAATTCTGGAATATTCCATTCGTCTTCCCTGGTGAAGGAATTTCGGAAAACTGCGTTCATTAACTCCGCTTTAGCGGCACAGTCGTTGGTAACAGTACCATCGGCACTGCGCAGCGAAGGTATTGACTGCGTCTTGCCGCTTGTGTACTTTACATACGACCAGAATTTCTTCGGACTTTCTACCAAATTTCGAGACAATGTTTCGTTGTCGAGCCTATTAAAGGCATCTCGCATTGAAGTGTGTGCCAAATTTCACGCGTCTGTAAATTTTAGCCAGTCTTCGGGATTTCGCGTTCTTCTGGACTTCGCATGCTTTTTCCGTTGCCTCTGCAACAGCGTTCGGACCTGTTTTGTGTACCACGAGGGATCAGTTCCATCTCTTACCAATTTATGAGGTATGAATCTTTCAATTGCTGTTGCAACTATATCTTTGAATTTGAGCCACATCTCGCCTACATTTGCATAGTCAGTTCGGAAGGAATGGAGATTGTCTCTTAGGAAGGCTTCTAGTGACTACGTCTGTGTTTTTCCCCAAATGATGTGGAATAGAGGCAATGACCGGATTTGTAATCAGAAATGGACTGTACAAATTCCTGGTGACTCTCCTGGTTTCGTCATGTGGTAGGCTGCGAAGCAGATGCAATGTTAGTTCACTCAGCATGTGGGTCGCTAGCTGGAGGTAGGCTCACTCCAGTGTGACCTTATTACCCTCCTGGAGCTCAGTCTCCGACTCCAAGCCCCATTATAACTATTTCCCTTCACACTACCAACCTACATCCATCCTCTGTTTTCAGGGTATCAATGTGTGCTGTAAACTTAGAATTATCGATGTTATAAGGATGTTGCTTGAGGGCTTCGACTATATTGTAAAATTTTTATGACATATTATGTAATGCATCAATCACTTGCAACTTTAACACGACGCGTTTGGGAGCAAGCTGCCGTCATGAGGTGCAATTACAGTCACTTTTACATTGTAGTTAAAATGACTGTGAAATTGTTGAGTTGTGAAATACTTGTTACTGTGCTCTGTGTTACAGACAACGAAATAGCCAATAAAAATGCGTCTTTCTTTGACACGTAACCTAACACACACACAGCAAAGGAACGTAACATCACTTCATTTTAATTACAATATAAAAGTGACTGCAAATACACCTGATGACGGCGGCATGCTCCCAAACGCCTCATGCCAACAAAATATTAGTTGCAAGTGGCTGTTGTAGTATACATTATTTCAATTAAGTGAACGGTGTTTCACTAATAAACCTTTCCCTTAATCCATTCTGAATTTTCTTCCCTTTCAGTAAATTTCGTAATGCTCTAGAATCCTGCAACAGATGCATGCCAGCGGTATTAGTATTCAATCCTGTACATCTGTTTCTTTATCCTTCGTGTAACCAAGCGTAAGCTGAATTCTTTTTTAGCTATGTGGGGCTTTCCTCTATGGGAGATGTTCTGAACCAACATTAGCTTTAAAAGGGGCTCATTCTAGAAGTACTTGAGTTATTTCATTACGTTTTTCACTCTTGTTGAGTAACTAGAACGTTTTTAATACTGGAGGTCGTAATCTACAGATATAAATTAAAGGCCCAAGCTGCGTTTTTCTTTCTGGATATGGACGCTAATCTCAGGAACTTCCGTAGGTTCATTGATATGATTTTCACTAATGGGCAGACTTATTCACCTGGAAAGTTCGTGTACTTAATATACTACCGCTACGCTAGACAATTAAACCGACTGTATAAACTTATAGCTTCCCCTGCAAAGCCGATAGATGTCACTAGTTTCAGTCCAGTCAAAAGAAAAACACTCTCACCTCATTCACGCCAGGTCTCTTTGCCTTCCACAGTCAAGACGATCCTACATGATGTAGGACAGAACTATGACATCAGAACTGTCGGGTAGTTTGGCTGTAATGTTCTGACAGAAAAAAGAGCCAGCGACACGCATGTAGAACAGCAGAAGTTGTAACCTCCCCGTTACTAATCGGCCTATCCTGCCTGCGATATAAAATATGACCGTGGATCACGTGTATGCCTAATGAGTTTTTACTAATTGGATAAGGCTATCTTTCCCGAAGAAATAATACCGATAAGTAGGAGGAAAGTGTACAGCACACCCTTCTGAAGGAAAAGTCTACTAAAAACAAAAAGTAATTAAACCGAACAGGGTTCTAATTTGGAAAAATGAAAGTTATTTCGTGCATTCACTCACGAACAACCCTGGACAGAAAAGGGGTACCACTGATCATGAATCCAAAAGTTCCATTAAAGAACAAAAAGGAAATAATTAACGGTTGACAGCTCACTAGGGCAATTTACCTCCAAAGTCCTGCACAAGATAATGGGAAAGGAAAACATGTTTTATTAAACACTGACGTGGCAACTGAAGGTTGTCACTTTTTTTACACTAATTTTAAGTTGTATGTAATGATAAAGAAAGCTGAGAAGTTACTCTTATGTTATGTTTGTCATTAAATTTTGAAGAAGAACAATCGAGTAATGATTTGAAAATACGCAGTTAAACTGTATGTTTGTATTGAATTTCGTTACATGAACAATGATTCTCAGTGACCTCAACGTAACGTCATCAAAGAAATTTAGAGAAAAAGCAATCACTTTTTACTTTGCAGTTACTTATTTTGCAAATTGGATTTCAAATTATTGTCTGAACAACTGAGTCTTTTTTTTTTCGCTGACTTGGACAGAAATAAATAATAGAATATGTACGAAACCAAACGGCAACGTGCTCCAAGCTATTTGTAAAATAAATAAAACTTCTGCACTCATAATTGGTGCGTTTTTTTAGATCTGCATTTTTTCAGTGATTGATTCTCAGACTTGAAAAATGAAATTTCTTTACTTTACTCATATACTGAAGCCTCTGCTGTGCAACAATTACTTGAAAGTAGACTGAGGCTAAAATTCTTAAAAGTGAAATTATTTATTCGTAAACGGGCTGTAACTATTCAATTTGTTTCTCATGACACTCGTTTAGCATGTAGGTAAAATAGGAAAAAGGACCCTGCTTGGCAACAATGTCTGGATTATCACCTTTCGGTCCCACACATAACCCTTAAATTTTCTGAAGCCCTATACGATAGCAAGACATTCTTTCTCAGAAATCGTATAGTTTCGCTTACACTTCGTCAACGTTTGTCTTGCGAACGCGACTATTCTGTGTTCTTTATTTTCTCCTTCTACCTCTTGAAACAATTCTGCTCCTAAGCCATAATTAGATGATCCCGTTCCTATATCAAATGGCAAAGCAAAATCAGGTTGGTACAATATGTTATTCTGTAGTAAGTCATTTTTCAGTCTTTCAAATGCTGCCTGACACTCGTCAGCCCATACAAATGGCATATTTCTTCGCAACAAGTTGTTTAGTTTTGGATCGTTGAACGCATGCCCCTGCACGAACTTCCAATAGGACCCTGAGAGCCCTAGTAAACTCTTTAACTGTTTCCTAGTCTTCGGCGGAGGACAGTTCTTAAATGCCTCCACTCTCTGTGGATCTTTGGTGATACCCTCTGTTGTCACAATGTGACCAAGAAAATTAAGTTCTTCCTTCACAAACTCGCACTTCTTCAGTTTCAGCATCATTTCACCTTTGCGTAACGCAATGGAAACTTCTTCTAACAATTCGCAATGTTCTCGCCAAGATGAATTCGCCAGCAGCAAATCGTCCACGTACACTGTCAGTTTTGGGCCCAGGGCAGCACCTAACACCTTATCTAGGGCCCTGATAAAGACAGAAACAGATATATTCAGGCCAAATGGCACTACCTGGTACTGATAATATTAATGGATTGTCATAGGGGCTGGTACTACACTCTATAATGTTCCATTCTAACATTCGATCTATCTCTTGTTGGACAGCCTCTTTCTTGGATAGCGGTACCGCATATGGTCTTACAAAGAATGGTTCATGGCGTATTACTTTTGACTTACACTGATACCCACTAACAAGCCCCGGTTTATTTGAAAACACGTTCTTGTTTCTCATTATTTCGCCATACAGGTCTCGTTTTTGTTCAGGTTGGGCATTTGGTAACCTCTCTATAATGCTCTCTAATTCGTCTTCCAAACAATTTTCCATGTTCATATTCCATTTTTCTGCCTAAAGTAATCTGATTAGCATATGTAACAAGATGAATATGTTTGTATTTACTACTCACATCGCTACGCGTTTCATCAAAACACACATTTACTTCAGTCTTGTCTTTGGAAATGCACGTCATGATATTATTGCAGTTAATAACTGCGCGATATTTTAACAACCGATCTAAACACACAATAATATGGGTGCACAGATCTGGCACAACGACAAATTCCTGTTCAAATGGTTCTCCTTGAATCTCAAAACATACAAATATTTGGCTTGTTATCGGTTTGCTGTTCCTTCCGGTAGCACCGATTATTTTGACTTCTATTACTGGCATTACTACTACTTCTGGTTTATCTTTCGGTAATTCAAAAGTTTTTCCCGACATAGCACTTAGCTCTGCCCCTGCATCAATTAATATTTGCATTTGTACGCCATGCATATTAACGGGCTCTACAATCTATCTACACTTGTCATTATCAATGGTTTGGTCATCCCACAACAAATCCTCATCTATACCCATGTCGTCCCAGAAAAATCCGTCCGGTTCTGATGCTGACAGAGGTTTATCCAGCAGTTTTCTAATTCTTTGTATTTGAACGTTTTGGATCTCTATTTGTCTGTCCTACTGTAGTTGAACTTGTTTTGGTCTCAACACCGTAATCTTACTATCAACGTCATTGATTAATGAACTTTGTTCGCTAATTGCCACGTCAGATAGGTTTTCTTCTGAAAGATGGCTGTCATCTTCCGAGGTTTTTGAAGAACTGTGCTCTGTTTTCTTTTCTATCTCATCTTCGGAGCTCACACAACCCTCATCACTCTCGTCTGACTGTATAACGTCAGGTTTGACCTCCTACATACTGTAATCTACGTGGCTTCAATTAGTTGTAGCTGGTCATTATCGCCAAATTCGTGCTGGCCCTCCTCGTAACATCCGCCTCGGTTTTCAATAGGACTAGCGTTGCTGGGGTTGGCTACTCCAAAAACTTCGTTTGGACAAGCCTGCCATTCAGGTACAGAGCTTTCCGTTTCTAAACCCTTATTTCTTGCAGGCTGAGAAGCGCCAATTTCTGTCCGCTCTCACCATTAGCACACCTCCCATAGAATCCTCTATAACTTTTCAGTTCGTCGTACATCCGAGCGAACCGACCTAACCACACCTCCTTGCGTTCCGCATTTCCCTGCTCGATAATGGAAACTTTATTCCTAACTGGTGTGGCTACTTGTTTCCCCGACTTATTTCGAAAGACCTTTTACTACCTGACAGCTGTACTGTATCATTCTGCTCCTGTCTACTAACATTCCTCCAAGGAACACGTACCAAATTTACTTGATACTGGCCTCTATCATTTCTACAGTTGTTGTTGTTGTTGTTGTTGTTGTTGTTTCTATAACCATTATTGTTATAGCGCTGTGGATTGTTATTACCATGGTGGTTGCCACCATTATTGCCATAATTATTTCTATTTTTCTGGTTGTAACTATGGTGGTAATTGTTACCATTACCACGGCTTTTAACCTTTTCGTGGTTATTCCGCCAATTGTCTTCGTCTTCTACTTTCTCTAAATACGCAGTAATTACTCCAGAACTACTGCCGATGTATCTCTGGGAGTCATCTGGAATCTTGGTCCACAGCTCTCAGACAATCTCCAATTCAGTTTTCTGATCACGCAAATGTTTCAATTTGCGGATCCAGTTTTCACAAAATTCTTTCATTGAGCCGCGCATGTTTACATCGTAGGGCTTCTAAACTACGAAATCGCGCCATACCCACTCTTGTTTGTTCTCTGACCAATACTCTTTCAAGAATGCATTTTTGAACTCTTGAAATGTCATCTTTGTTATATCGTGGTTTAAGCCCCATCGCTTAGCCTTACCAGCTAACACATCGATTAGTGGATTTATTTTTCTCTCGTCTGTCCATGAATTCGGCAATACCCTTTCACAATTTTTAATGAAGTCGGTAGCAAGCAGTCCACCCTGTTTTTGAGGGAATAGAAACACTCTTCCTTCCTTAATATTTCAGCGCTATGTGCGAGGTGTGACACATAGTGCTGATTTTCTCCTAATCGATTCTCTAACACATTTATCCTTGTAACTACTTGGCAAGTGGTAACTGATAACGTAAACTCGTTATTTTCTCTACATCCTCTTCTCGAGATTCTTTCACTTTTTAAGCTACCTTGCTCTCTATTATGGGACCAACAGTCTTTACCAGTTTCTGTTCGATCCTCACTCTTCAGTTTCGAAACGACTATTTATGTCTCCTATAATTGTTTTGGCTTCCTCCACAACTCTGTAGCAACAAGTTATTATTCGCGTCAAAACTGCACAATGCAAATTCGTGCCCAGAACAATATTAGACTGATATTGTCCTGTCACAGTCGCCACATGTAACCTCCCCCTCACCAATCGGCCTATCCTGCATGCAACATAAAATATGACAGTGGATCACGTGTATGCCTAATGTGTTTTTACTAATTGGATAAGGCTATCTTTCCCGAAGAAATAATTCCGATTAGTAGGAGAAAAGTGTACAGCAGACCTTTCTGACGAAATGTCTACTAAAAATAAAAAGTAATCAAACCGAACAGGGTTATAATTTGTAAAAATGAAAGTTATTTTGTGCATTCACTAACGAACAACACTGGACAGAAAAGGGATACCACTGATCATGAATCCAAAAGTTACACTAATGAACGAAAAGGAAATAATTAAAATGTATTATTAAACACTGACGTGGCAACTGAAGATTGTCACTTTTTTGACACTAGTTTTAAGTGAGTATGTAATGATAAAGAAAACTGGGAAATTACTCCTACATTATGTTTGTCATTAAATTTTGAAACAAGAAACAATCGACTAATGATTTGAAATTATGCAATTAAACTGTATGTTAGTGTTGAACTTCATTATGTGAACAATGATTTTCAGGTTGGGTTAGGTTAGTGTTGTTTAACGTCCCGTCGACAACGAGGTCATTAGAGACGGAGCGCTAGCTCGGGTTAGGGAAGGATGGGGAAGGAAATCGGCCGTGCCCTTTGAAAGGAACCATCCCGGCATTTGCCTGAAACGATTTAGGGAAATCACGGAAAACCTAAATCAGAATGGCTGGAGACGGGATTGAACCGTCGTCCTCCCGAATGCGAAATGATTTTCAGTGACCTCAACGCCATCAAAGTAATTTAGAAAAAAAGCATTTTTTACCTTGCAGTTACTTGGATTTCAAATGATTGAACGACTGAGCCTTTTCATTTTTAACTGTCTTGAACAGAAATAAATAATAGAATACGTACTAAACCAAACAGCCATGTGCTCAAAGCTATTTGTAAAATAAATAAAACGTCTGCGCTCTTAATTTGTGCATTTCTTTAGATTTGAATTTTTTTGTGTTTGACTCTCAAATTTTAAAAATGAAATTGTTGTACATTACTCATAAACTGAAGCCTCTGTTGTACAACAGTCAGCTGAAAGTACATTAAGGCTAAATTTCTTATAAGTGAAATTATTCATTAATAAACTGGCTGTAACTATTCAATTTGTTTCTCATGACACTCGGTTAGCTTACAAGGAAAAAAATAACAATACCCTGCTTGGCAACAATGTCTGAGGACAATGAGGACACAATCGCCCTGAGTTTAAGTGATTATTATTCAAATGAATTTTATCAATCAAATCACATTCAGTTGCACTGCTAGGTGAGCCATTAATACCTTATACCAATGAACAGTGTTACTTAAGTACTGTGCATACAACGAAACTCGGAGCCAACGACGAATCTGTGATGCTGGAACTCCCGCTGTTGTTGAAGAACGTAGCATCTTGTGGAGCACAGCTGATTACAAGAATGGGCAATAGTAATTAATACAGACTCTTCCGCCCGACCACTGTCCTTAGTCCTGCTACTAGACATCTGGCCGCCGAAATGGTACACTCTCCTGCGAGATCGCTAACACCACACTTCCACATGCTACAAGTGTTGTACCTCGTCTCTCTCTCTCCGTGTGCTCCGTGCAACAACCACTTACTAAAAGATTTTATAATGTACAAGTTCTGCTATTATCGTTGCTAGTCGATGCAAATAACAATTCCTTTGTCTTTTTCCCAGAGCTTATAAGTTTCACAGGAAAACGCAGATAAATAAAATGAAATGTCAAAAGACTTCTACCTAAATTTAAACATACAGTGAAGCAATGTCCTTACTTATTAAACGAAAGCATTTAAATTTCAAATATTTACATACAATTCAGCAAAAAAATTGTATATCGTTATTAGCTGCTATGCATCCTGCATTTCCGGCGTTACAAAGTTATGTAGACCTCGATGCCTTAAATGTGTTTTCCTGGTTATGTGTCGGAACTTACTCTGTGGTGGAAATGTCTTTTGTAGAAAACACCTAATGCAACTTTGTAAAATGAAGCGAGCTATCTTTCCCTTAGAAATGTAGCTTACACTCTCGTGACGACAGAAAACAAAAAGGATTCTCATTCCCACCAATCTGAGTCAAACACCCACTCGTAAATAACTAATCAGTCAGAACATTATGACCACCTACCTAAGAGGATACCAAATCTGCCCAAGTAAGTCACCTAATTCACGTAAATTCCGGGGCAGGGGGCGATGTACTATGACGCCATGTTCAATCAGATCCTAGATGTGTTCGATCAAGTTCATATCTGGCGAGTTGGGGGTCTGCACATCAATTGGAACTCGGCACTGTGTTCCTCGAAGCACACCATCAGACTCCTGGCCTCAAGACATGGTGCATTATCTTGTTAAAAAAATACCGCTGCCGTCGGGAAAGATGATCGTCATGGAGGGGTGTCATGGTCGGCAACCAGTGTACGATACTCCTTGGCCGTCATGGTGCCCGCACGAGCTCGTCTGGACCCATGAATTTCCAAATGAATGTTCTTCAACAGTAAATGGAGCCGCCGCCAGTTTGTCTTCGTCCCTAGTGCAGGTGTCGAGGAGCTGTTAGCCTCGAAGGCGACTCATCCTCCCATCGGCATGATGAAGAAGGTATCGGGATTCATCAGACAAGGCAACACCCTGCCACTGTCCCAACGCCCAGTGCTGAACGTCACGTGCTCATTTCAGTTGTAGTTGCCGACGTCTCTGTGTTAACATTGGCACATGCATGGGTCGTCAGCTGCGGAGGCCCGTTGTTATGAGAATACAGTGCACACACTTGTACTTTGCCCAGTATTAAAGCCTGATGCTGATTCCGGAACAGTTCGCCGCTTGTCCTGTTTTCCCAGTCTGCCCAGCCTATGACGTCTGGACGTGGTTCCAACTTAGCTTCGCCACGTGTTGAAGACACTCATTACAACTCTCCTCGAACACACGATAAGTCGTCCTGTTTCCTAAAAGCTCGTTCCGAGCTTCCGAGGCATCAAAATCTGCCCTTTGTCAGACGCGGATAGATCGCGCCCCTTCCCCATACAACACACTAATAGCACGCTCACTGACACCGCATGCACCGTGCGTGTGTCCAGCCAGCGTGTGTCGCCAGGTGAAGCTGCTATCGCCTGGACGGGTTTATATAGCTAGTAGATCGGTACTCACAATGTTCTGGATGATCAGTGTAGATCGAAACAATGTTACTGGTGTACAGTGTTGATTCCATTATTTGCTGGATACCTAATATTCCTACACGGGTTAGAAGAAACGTAGTAAATAAAAGCAAATGAAACTATATGGTTCCAGAGACCTTTCCAACTCTCATTTCTGCTATTCAGACTGAAGACGAATGAAAATTTGTACCACGGCCGGGACTCGAACTCACTTCTCTTGCTCACTAGCGGATACTCTACCACTTCGCCACCCGGCTCAACTTGGCGTAACTCCAAGGAATAACCTAATAGTCCTACCTCCATAATCCAAATGCCCACTCACGTTTAGCCCATTTGGTATACCCCCTAAACTCTAACAGAATTCTGGAGTCTCTCCAACTGTGTTGGAATAGCACCTCAGCATCGAACGAAACGGGGGATCCTTCCGGAAACCCAGGAACAGATGCTTTAATGAAATGGATCCGTACGATTCTAGAGACGTGTTCGCGTCTCAAACATACGTGATGTATATCTGCAGAATGAAGTGACGAATGAAAATTAGGACCAAAATCGGGATTCGAACCCGAGTCTTCTGACGGTTTCTTCCAATACAGTTGGTGACACTCTGCAATGCTGTTCGAGTTTAGGGAGAATGCCAAGTGGGCTGAAGCCTGAATGGGAATTTGAACTGAGGAGGGAGGCGTGTTAGAGTAGTCCATGCAGCTACGCAAAGCCACTGTGTCCGGGTGGTGTAGTGGATAGCGTAGTTGCCTCGTGAGCAGGAAAACTCAGTTCGAATACAGGCCTTAGTACAATCTTTTATTCCTCGCCTCAATGTGCCTATATACATCACAAATAAAAACTTTTCCCCAATGACACACTATTGAGCCAAAACATTATTTCTGCTGCCTTAAAATGAATGCCGCTTAGAGCGGCAGGCTGTTGTTCACGGCGGCCGGGGCGAACCTCTCGGAAACTACTAAGCTGGTCGATGTGTTCGCGAGCTACTCTTGCGAACATGTACAGAAAGTGGTTGAACAGGGTGGAACCACGAGTAAACGACAAGGAATTGGACGTCTACGCGTCATCACAGAACTTGGAGGTTTGCCTACTCTGTAAAACGTGATGGGCGGCGATCTGGCCGGCCGCTGTGGCAGAGCGGTTCTAGGTGCTTCAGTCCGGAACCACGCGGATGCTACGGTCGCAGGTTCCAAACCTGCCTCGGGCATGGATGTGTGTGTTGTCCTTAGGTTACTTAGGTATAAGTAGTTCTAAGTCTAGGGCATTGATGACCTCAGATGTTAAGTTCCATAGTGCTTAAAACCGTTTGAACCATTTGCAGCGGCCTGTGACCAATCTGACGACAGTATAAAATGTTGGTGAAAGTACAAGAACTTCGAAGCTCGTCGTTCAACGCACATTGTTCATCATGTCACTCTGCAACAGATGTCCCTATTGTAAAATTTCTGGCTTAGTCAACCATCATATTAGGCTCCAGGAAGCTGTTACTAGAGCAGTGGAGATGCAAGAATTATATAGATGACGAAATGTGGTGTGAGGTACCTGTGACAGATGTAGATTCGGTACCATTCCCGTGAGAAAGACCGCCTGCGTAATGCTACTGCTCTGTGATTGGCTGCTGTGTTATGAGCAAGGGCGCCAAAACGTTAAGTATAGTTATTATTATTAGTTAAACTACTCATTGGAATGACCTCTTTTTAATATAAATATCTCTCAACAGCTGACTATCGATCAGTCATTTTAGAATTATTAAAAACTATTTAAATCAAAAACAAAAGACTGACGAATTTGCAGACGAAGCACTTCGGAAGCGTTCCGGTCGCGCCTTTTCTGGTATGGCGCGCGAAGTGTTTCGGGCTGTTCGTCACTCTGGATTAGGCAGTCGAGAAGAAAAGACATGTTGTCTGTCGTAGGATATGTTTCCCATTTTTAATATAAGTTCCTGTTCGTCACTCTGGATTAGGCAGTCGAGATGTACAGTCATGTTGTCTGTGGCAGGATGTGTTTTCCAGTATTCAGTATTAAAAGATTCACTCCGGTAGTCATGAGGCACAGACACGTGCCACAAATAGTGTAAAGGTACATTTTCATAAACATTGTAAATATTTTGTTTGATCATGTACTTTCCTGTATCAGAAGGTGTTGTATTAAGATCATGTAGTCTTCTCGTGTGGCTATATTAAAACACGCGAGTGGCATCCCAAAGAAGTGATACATTATTTCAGAACAGAACCTCGCTAAAAGTCAGTTTCAGCATCAAGATACAGAACCTACGACCTGCATGCTGTTTTCTGCGCTGGGGACATCAACTTGACAACAGCAGGTCAGTGAACTATAGCAGAACCTTCGTATTCAACACAGTGCAGTGGAAACAACTAGGAGCCTCACGTGTACTGCATGCACAGAACAAATGTGCTCAGCGACACGTCATCTGCAGTAATGCAGAGGAGGTAAAGGAGGATAATGGTTATTAACACCAACAATCAATTCATTCTTCCTTTCTTGACGTACTATGTCTTCCAACGTTGATTCAGGTTGATTCAGCGACATTGTCATTTAGGATTGCAGTCGGCACTTTATCAACGAGATGGCGTAATCGTTGACTGAAAATGTGTCGTTTCATCAGATGAATCACTTCCCTCGTTACCCAGGTCGAAATCCGTGTTCGGTTAAGTCGTCAGGCGAACAGTTACTGGAAAAATGTACGTCATCACACATGGTGGCCAGTGTGGACAATATAATGCTATGTGGGACACTCATCTGGGGTTCCATAGGGCCCCTGATAGTAATCAGAGGCACTATGAAACCTGAGGACAACTTGAATGCCTTTACTCTTCATTTATTCCCCAATAGTGGTGGCCTGTCCCTGTCATAAGGCTAGACTCGTGCTACTGGTTTTGATGAGCATGAACTTGATCTTGTCGTTAAGTCTGGTCACTACACTCACCCGACCTGAGGCCAATGAGACATACCTGGGTGCCAGCCGATGACAGATACACTGTGTGTCAAAAGCATCCGGACACCTAGCTGAAAATGAGAAGATGACTTACAACTTCGTGGCACCTTCCATCGATAATGCTGGAATTCAGTATGGTGTTGGCCCACCCTTAGCCTTGATGACAGCTTCCACTCTTGCAGGCATACGTTCAATCAGGTGTTGGAAGGTTTCTTGGGGAATGGCAGCCCACTTTTCAGGGTGTGCTGCACTGAGAAGAGGTATCGATGTCTGTCGGTGTGGCCTGGCACGAAGTCGGCATTCCAAAACATCCCAAGGGTGTTCTGTAGGATTCAGGTCAGGAATCTGTGCAGGCCAGTCTATTACAGGGATGTTATTGTCATGTAACCACTCCGCCACAGGCCGTGCATTATGAACAGGTGCTCGATCGTGTTAAAAGATGCAATCACCATCCCCGAATTGCTCTTCTACTGTGGGAAGCAAGAAGGAGCTTAAAACGTCAATGTAGTCCTGTGCTGTGATAATGCCACACAAAATAACAAGGGGTGCATGCCCCCTCTATGAAAAACACGACCACACGATAACACCACCGCCTCCGAATTTTACTGTTGCACTACACACGCTGACCGATGACGTTCACCGGCCATTCGCCATACCCACACCCTGCCATCGGATCGCCACAGTGTGTTCCGTGGTTCGTCACTCCACACAACGTTTTTACGCTGTTCAATCGTCCAATGTTTACGCTTCTTGCTCCAAGCGAGGCATCGTTTGGCGTTTACCGGCGTGATGTGTGGCTTATGAGCAGCCGCTCAGCCATGAAATCCAAGTTTTCCCACCTCCCGCCTAATTGTCGTAGTACTTGCAGGGGATCCTGATGCAGTTTGGAATTCCTGTGAGATGGTCTGGATAGATGTCTGCATATTACACATTACGACCGTCTTCAACTGTCGGCGGTCTCTGTCAGTCATCGGACGAGGTCGGCCAGTACGCATTTGCGCTGTATGTGTCCCTTCACTCCACTTCACTATCACATCGGAAACAGTGGACCTAGGGATGTTTAGGAGTGTGGAAATCTCGCTTACAGACGTATGACTCAAGTGACACCCAGTCACCTGACCACGTTTGAAGTCTGTGAGATCCTGCGGAGAGCCCCATTCTGCTCTCTAATGACTACTGAGGTCGCTGATATGGAGTACCTGGCAGTAGGTGGCACAATGCACCTAATATGAAAAACGTATGTTTTTCGGGGTATCCAGATGTTTTTTATCACATAGTGATTTTGAACGCCAGCTCCGTGCTACGCAGATTCGTCGCTGTACTTCGTTCCATAAGAGTGTCAGACAGAAATACTTTTCAGTCCGTAAATCGAAGAGGGAATGACGAACTCAGAAGAAAGGTTTAAGAGTGGGAGCAAAATTCAAGGTGAGAGGATATCAATAATGATATCGTTGATAATCCTGTTAATCTCAGCGAGACTGAAGAAGAATTATAGGAGCTGCTGAATGGAATAGTCTGAGGAGTACAGACTATAGATTAGGAGTAAATGGAATAAAAACGCAAATAACGAGAAGTAGCACGAATGAGAACAGCGAGGAAGTCAACATCAGAACTGGTTATCACGAAGTAGATGAAGTTAAGGAATTCTGCTACCTACACAGCAAAATAACCCATGACGGACGGAGCAAGGAGGATATTAGCAGCAGTGTAGCAATAGCAAAATGGTCATTCTGGCCAAGAGAAATTTACTGGTATCAAACATGGGTCTTAATCTGAGGAAAAAAATTCTCAGAATGTATGTTTGTAGCACAAAACTGTAAGGTAGTGAACATGGGCACGGGGAAAACCAGAACAGAGGAGAATCTAGGCATTTGAGATGTGGATGTTGAAACTTGCATAGACTGATAGGGTGATAAATGAGGAGGCTCTCTTCATAATCGGCGAGGAAAGGAATATGTTAAAGACACTGATACGAAGAGGGGACAGGATGATAGGGGATGGATGATAAGACATCACGGAATAACTTCAATGTAGTAGAAAGCGCTGCAGACGGTAAAAACTGTACAGGGAGACGAATCTGGAATACATCCAGCAACTAACTGATAAAGTAGGTTGTAATTGCTATTCTGAGATGAAAAGATTGGCACAGGTGAGGAATTCGTAGCAAGGTCGCATAAAACAAGTTAGACGACTGATGACTCAAAAAACAAAAAAAGTGAGGTAACAGGCTGTTGATAGTGTTTTGGTTCATCATTGTGTATTGTGAAGCTTCGTCAGGTTTCGTTTGATACTCGTTACAAACTATCTTTGTTGTTGTAATCAGTGATTGCATTAACATCTAATTAAATACGTATCACAATGATCATTATGAGTATTTTGACTTCTAATGTTGACGAAAGACCTCCTCCATCTATTAAAGTCTTCAGCTACATATCCACGTTTCTCATGAGGTGACCTTTCGGAATGTTGGAAATAAGAGAGGCAGTCACAGGAGTGTTGTCCCTGTACACGCCAAAATGCCGGTACCGGTGGGAGGGGGGGGGGGGGGGTGTTTGCAGTGTGTACCAACTTTCACAAAAGCGTCTCTCTTTCTGAGTTAACAATCGGGCAGCTTTTTTCCTTATTCGCTCCATCCTTTCCGCTAATCCCATAAATGTACATAAAACAGTTTCCAAGAGTCGATATGAAGGTATGCTCCTTCATTATTGGTACACTTTCTTGGGGCTTTTCGTGTAAGTCACAGTAGGGCATCTGCCTGGCCCTAAACTAGATATATGTTTATCGTTCCATCTTAAATGTGACGCAATAAGTAAAGATAATTGATAGCTGCGACTTATTCTAATGAGTGGTCATTAGTAGTGTATTCCCAAATCATCATTTGTTCTGTTCAAGTGCATGACATTATATTTATTCACTTTGTTGATTAGCTGCCAATATTTTCACGAAGCACTGATCGTCCGCTACTCTTCCTGCATTTGGTAGCAATTTCTCACTGAAGTAGCAGACTTAGAGCAATGAACAAATACAGAGTTGCTAACATTACATTCCAAGATACCTACATATACATCGTGAAACAATATCCATCCCATCACACTTTCTTGGGTTATTTAGGATACCACTTCAACTTATGACAGAACTTTCCCCTCATTTCAAGTGTAGGACCTGACAGGTATTCTGGGATACTTTTAGGGACGAAGATAAATGACAAATATGTCAGTCTGGAATGAAAGGACCCTGGGTAGGAAATGACTGAGTCTGAAGTTATACTGCTTGTGGAATACGATAACCTACGAATCGGTTCCTGGACAATGTAATAAACTGGTTTATTACGAAACTAGTTGTTAAAATTGTAGAGTAGGTGGAACTGACAAATATGTAAGCGTTCATCATGAGCGCTGGGAACACGAACCTTCGTTAATGCACTGCAGAAAACGCAACGAAGTACCTGTACAAGTTTCACAGTTTGCTCTTCATACCATCGTCAGACACTCCCTACTTGACTTCTTCTCAAGCGGGCATCTGAAATGGTGAAACTGAAAAGAATTCACTGGGAGTAGCACTGCAAATTCATTAAGGACAAAGAATACATTAGATGATATCCCGCGCGGACAAAGGGTGATATTTTGCGTCGTGTTTGCGTACAAGCTAGGGGACGCTGTTTTCGACAGCTGTTGTGAATAGAGTATTTAATACACATTTTGCGGATAAACAAAGAAACTACAACAATATTTGTACTTTATGTTTTACTACGCTCAGCAGATAATCAATTGCTGTTGTTTTTATTTTCAATTACTCTTGTCACTTGCGAATCGGTGATTTCCAAACCAGCATTCTCTATGTCAAACTGATAAATCTCGCAATCCCTTATCATTCATAATTTAACACCATCACGAGAGATACCCTATATTTTCTTTGATAGAAACATACACTAAATTACATAGGATGAAAGCGGTAAAAAATGGAGGGATGCTTATGTACGAGAAGAAACGACTGGCGAGATTGTTCCGCCTCGTATTTCCTTCAGAAATAATTCAAAAATATCTCTATATTCCCCCTCTTTATGGCGTAATATTTGCCGATAGAAAGCCGAAATTCTCTCTTGGGAGTCGTTATCGCCATCTGACTGCACGAGGCGCTCATACAAGCCAGGGGCCAGACGATATCGATATTACGTCAGACCCTCGGCAAGAGTGCGGTCGGCCTTAATTGAAGCGTTATCGGAAAACCCCTCCGCTTTCTGTAGACCAACACATTAAGGCATTCTAATCGATTAGGCGGCTAAGCGCTCGCATTATCCTGATTGACCGGCGTGTGGCCTTTTGTACTCCAATGTTGGCAGTCGGCAGGCCTGCCACTCAATGGGTCGCCGCCGCACAGACGGCTGCTTTGTGCGTCTTCAGAATCGGATTACCATTATGCTGTCTGTCTACGTGAGCTGTCAAAAGTTTGACGCGTACGCTACCAACGCCAAACACAAAACAGTTCGATGTGAGAACCATTAAGTCGTCATTCTCCGACAATGTAGCATGATAGCCTTCTGTGGGGTATAGGGGAACTCGGAGTGCAGTGTGACACATAACGTTTAAAATTTATTTTAAAATAACCTAACGCAAGAATATACTTCTTAAACGTATAAATTTACCTCGAATTATAACCTTACGTAATTTTCTTGAACATTTCCAGAATGAGATTTTCACTCCGCAGCGGAGTGTGCGCTGATATGAAACTTCCTGGCAGATTAAAACTGTGTGCCCGACCGAGACTCGAACTCGGGACCTTTGCCTTTCGCGGGCAAGTGCTCTACCATCTGAGCTACCGAAGCACGACTCACGCCCGGTACTCACAACTATACTTCTGCCAGTATCTGGTCTCCTACCTTCCAAACTTTACAGAAGTCCTTTCTTTCAGGAGTGCTAGTTCTGCAAGTTTCGCAGGAGAACTTCTGTAAAGTTTGGAAGGTAGGAGACGAGATACCGGCAGAAGTAAGGCTGTGAGTAGCGGCCGTGAGTCGTGCTTCGGTAGCTCAGTTGGTAGAGCACTTGCCCGCGAAAGGCAAAGGTCCCGAGTTCGAGTCTCGGTCGGGCATACACTTTTAATCTGCCAGGAAGTTTCTTGAACATTATTTAAAACCATAAATTTTTGTGTTTCCAAATTATTACGAATAAACGCTTACATATTTCTTGTTTTGCTCTACCAGTGGGAGCATAGAAATTATTAGGAATATCATTTGAAAACTAATATACAAAGTTGTTTAATGAACAGTTTAGACTTTGGAATAAATACGTTATTAAGAATAATAAAATATTTTAACGTCATTTTGAAAAATAGAAAATTACTTTGATGCTTAACAGCTATATAATAACTGCTTGCCTTTTTGACAGTATTTACGAATTATTCCTCATCCTCACTGTCTAAGCCAGCATACGAATTGTGTGCTCGCCTGAAACACTTCTCGCATGCGATCCCGCCCTCATTATAAATCAAGTAAAACTCTTCACCGTAGAGACAATCAGCTTTCTCTCAGTTTGATTCAGTTCTTCCATCGTCTTCTTCAATTTATTCTTCTGTAACACCCCACCCGTCACTTAGCTGGTTTTGGCGTGTGTTAACCCCAACTAATTGACTAACACATCAACAGAGAGTGCAAAACTGCCGCAATATCGGATAACGCAAAAATTTAATACAGCCCTGTGACTCCTGATTGAACTGCGGTGGCAGTGTTGACATTAATTTATTCAGAATTGATCACTTTTAATTAAAAAGGGGTGCACATTGATGTTATATTCAGCTATTGAACACCAGATGCAAATGTTGAACATAAAATTAATTAAGAAAGTGACTAGGGATTTCAACTACTTGATTGAAAACAGATGCAGTCGATTAGCACAAATTTATTTTAACTCCCGACCTTCAATCATCACATAACAAGACTCTCCTATCAGGCAGTGGTAATAAATTGCGTTTGCGTGGAGTAAAGCATGATAACTCAAAAGTAATTCCTATCGACTGACCCAAGTGTAATGCGAAGTGCGAGAAGAATACTACAACACACTGTCCATGAAACCCTCGTGGAAACTTTGCTGACGTGATCCAACAAACTAATCAGGAGCTGGAGCGGGTGCAATATCACCGAATACAGCATGGTGGAGCGGCGTCGTTGTGTGGACGTCGGCCGACCTCGTGGTGCTGCAAGGGTGCGCTCGTCTATTCACTCCTAGCTATCTTGCTCAGTACATAGCTGAACCAAAACTTCCTATCTCCAATCTCAATCGTTCCCTTTGCTAAGTCCTAAACTGCAGAGATGCTCACTCTTTCTCAGGCAAGCTGAGTCAAGAATGCCACGTCCACACTCTAGGCAAGCTGGGAATAGAAGACCTCTATGTGGACTTCTCCCAGTCCGCTCTTCGCCTCGGTTTCCCCTCCAGCAAAATCACTTACGCCAATTGTAGCGCAAGTCGCGTTAATTATGCGTCGCTTCCCAGTGCCGACCAATACCTGCTCTGGGAAGTGAACCAATTCCCACAAAATTTCCCTTCTTCTCAACTTCTTCTATTTTGGCTCCTCCCAGGCCACCCATCAAGGTTAGCGTCTGCACCAACACCAATTTTTCCGGAATTCTGACTCCCAGGAGGCCGGCGTATTTCATTCTGTCGCTCTTCACCTGATTCACTTCAGACCCTGTGGATCGTGAAATCAGCGTGATGTTTCTATAGTCACGAACACGCATATTCTGACCTCTGTTGACTGCTCCACTGTAGCTTTGCGCGGCTTTCTCGCATGTTTCCTTGAAAATGGGACAACGGACATTTATCAACAGGCATACAAGTTCTCCGTCTGCTTCCCGGTACACCAGCATGGGGTCGGGGTCCCCCACTCATGCTGTCACTCATCTTAAGGTGACTGGAGGCCGCACCGCGTTACTGCTTTCTCAGAGCTTGAGCCGCCCTGAGCTGCCTATTGTCGCTTCCCTTCGCCATTCCCCAACCGGCCACTGTCAACTCTAAATACTTCCCTGGGGTAAACTAGCGTCCAGTAAATCGACTCGTTTCCACAAAGCTTTCATGTCATGTGAATTACTTTAAAACCATCACCTGACATTAATTATTCCAATACGTCCGTACTATACCCTCTACAAGATGCCTTGTGCCTTGTCAGTCATTTTGTTCAGCCCTACTGTTCGCTCAACGAGGGTTAGGTGATCTTTAATGCCTTCATGTAAGGGGCATAGTTCTTGCCATCTTACACTTCTTAAGGCCGTTTTTGTGTACAGTCACGTTTTCTAACTTTAATTTTCTCTAAGAGGTCTTTGCAGCTGATTTCCCTGGATTTGCATTTATGACCTCTTTGCATCCTCTTTCTTTTTTTATGTTCTTGCAACAGCATCTTGTAGTTAATTCGTATAGTGAGAACCTGTTAATACATCAGTTGTTATGCAGTGAACACATTTTTAAATTTTCCATCTAATTTGTCAATTCTCTAGTCAGGACTAGTCTTAGAATTATGAACTTATCGTTCAATCGTTGATTTCCTTATTTTAAATTCTTTTTTCTGTTTATTTTTTGAGTCATCAGTCTTCTGATTGTTTTGATGTGGCAAACTATGCATTCCTCTCCTGCGCCAACCTCTTCATCTCAGAGTAGCACTTACACCCTACGTCCTTAATTGTTTGCTGGATATATTCCAATATCTGTCTCGCTCTACAGTTTCTACCCTCTGCAGCTTCCTCTAGTACCGCTGAAGTTATTCCCTCTTGTGTTAGCAATGTCCTATCGTCCTGTCGCTTCTTCTTCAGTGTTTTCCATGCATCTCTTTCCTCGCCGATTCTGTGCAGATTGTCCGCATTCCTTACCTTATCAGACCACGCAGTTTTCAACATTCTTCTGTAGCACAACATCTCAACTGCTTCGATTCCCTTCCTTCCCGATTTTCTTGATAGCCCTGTTTCACTATCCTACAGTGCCGTCCACCAAGCGTACATTTTCAGAAATTTCTTTTTTAAATTATGGCATGTGTTTGATGGTAGTAGACTTCTCTTGGCCTGGAATGCCCTTTTGGCCTGTGCTAGTCTGCTTTTTATGTCCTCCTTCCACCATCAATTGTGGCTTATTTTGCTGCCTAAGTAATAGAATTCCTTAACTTCGTCTACTTGGTGAGTCCCAATTTTTCACCATTATTTTTGTTTTGCTTCGATTTACTCTCAGCACATGAGACTGTCCATTCTATTCAGCAGATTCTCTAATTGTTCTTCACTTTCACGCAGAATAGCAATGTCATCAGCGAATCTTATCACTGATATGTTTTACTCTGAATTTTAATCACACGCTTAAAACTATCTTTTACTTTCGTTATTGCCTCTTTGATGTATAGATTGAACAGTATGGGCGAAAGACTACATCCCCGTCTTACACCATTTTCAGCCCAAGTACCTCGTTCTTCGTCTTGCCCTCTTACGGTTCCCTCTTGGTTCTAGTACACATTGTATGTTACCCATTTTCCCCACAGCTTACTAATATTTTTTTCAGAATTTTGAACATCTTGCATAATACTACTGATCCTATGAACGTGTCTTCAATTTTCTTCAGTGTTGCCTCCATTATCAACCCCAACGCCAGGACTACCGCGCTCATGTCTTCAGCTTTCCTAAAGCCAACGGATCCTTACTTTTCATTTCCATTCTCTTGTATATTATTCATGTCAGCAATTGGATGCACGAGCTGTTAAGCTGACTGTGCGACAATCCTCGTACTTGTCGGCTTTGCAGTCTAGGAACTGTGTGGATGATTTCTCCTAAAGATCTCTCTCATACAGTCTATACGCCAGAGAGAATAGATATTTGTTGCCACTTCCCCAAAACTGTTTTAGAAATTCTGATCGAATATTACCTATCCCCCCTGCCTTTACTGATCTTAAGTTGCCCAAAGCGCTTTTTAAATTATGACTCTAATATTTGATCCCCTATTTCTACCCTGTCGACTCCTGTTCCCTCTTCTATTACGTCGTAAGACCAAGTCCCCCCACTCATAGAGGTGTTCGATGAATTATTCCACCTATCCGCTCTTTTCTCTGCATTGAACAATGTAGTTCCCATGCAACTTTTAATGTTACCGTCACTGCTTTTAATTTCACCTAACGTTGGTTAGACTTTTCTATTCGCCGAGCCATTTCTTCTAACAATCAGTTTTTAGATGCTTTTAAAAGTTTCATTTCATTTCGTTCTGCCCAGAAATGAAATGAAATGATCGTGTAGCATTCCTGGCCTGGAGACCCCATCCGGAGAAAATCTCCAGCCCGGCCGCAAATCGAACCCGCGCCCGCTGCATGGGAGGCAAGCCCAATACCACTCAGCTAAGCAAGCGTACGTTCTACCCCTAGTACCCCTACTAACAAACTTCTTAAAGGTTATTATGACCAAAGTTTTGTAACCCAAGCAATGTAGATCAGACATAACTCAGTTGTAGTTAACTGCCGATTGTTCCCAGTATATTTCGTATCAGAAACACTGCAGTTTAATGAAAATTTATTATCTGCGTGTACATTCGTATTCTGCATACCAGTGTGAAGAATATGGCACAGTGTCGTGGGCTTTCCGACCGTGGACCTTGCAAGTCGTGACGACAAGTGACATTTCCGACCACAAGTATTTTAGACATATGTATTCCGACTACAAAGGAAGCCGTAACAGTGGGAGAGACGCTGCCGACCTTTTTATGTAGTAAGAACATCCCTTTATATTTTATCCAGGCTAAGGACTGTCTATGTACGTAGTACATGAGCATGTTTAATGTTTCTCATTTTTAACATTTATTTTTTAATTTTTTTTTATTTTCACCTTTTTTTCTACAACGTTATCGCCTCAAACGATGATGCTTCTCTTTCACTTTACAAATTTTAATCTCTCACTTAATATTTTGTAAAAAGCAAGAGATTTTATATATCTTCTTAAGGGGTCCACACCCTGCATATCTCACCCATGTTAATTTAGGCAAGTATTTGACCCATTCCTGAAAAACTATTTGATGCAGGACCTTAATATTTTTACTGTATGTTACATGATGCTAATAGAGTCAACCGTACTAAAATCTACTTTATCCATTTCATAGTTTTTAAGAAGTCCTTTTTTAAATTTATTAACAAAAAATATTAAGTTTTTCCTGCAGAAAATTTTTTTTGTGAATTTCCTAATCGGGGAATATTAGCGATTGTACAATCAGAGATGGCTTTTTATGTTACGCAGGGTCTCTGAAATTTCATTCATTTACCTATGATAGTTTCTGATATAATGGGGAATATGTACTGAAAATTTTAGTTTGCAGGAAATTGACTTTAAAGAAAAAACTTTTGAAATTTGTTACTTACAGTTAATTAAAACTGTCCTGCTGCATATGATGGCCCTTCTTTGGCCTCTAGCAGCTTCTTTTTCACCTTCCTGGATGTTTGTCTTGCTTTCTTGGCCATATTAGAAGCAGACCTGTCTGCATAGGTTATCCTCATGTTATCGCAATGTTGCAGCCCAGTGATCATTTTTCACCAGAATTAATTCCCAGCTTTTTCAGTGCCCAACTCTTTCCAGTGTTACCACAATTGAATTTAATAACAGCATCATGAACACCCAGTTTTATTGTAAGCATGCCTGAAAATACAGTTTTAGGAAGGCAGTTCCAAATTATGCTGTTGAAACATTCATTTCGGTTGTGTGTCTGCCCATGCAGACATTTCCTTAGAAGGTCAGGATGAGCCAAATCTTTGAAAATTGGTTTAATTGCTGTAATAACAGCAGCAGGAAGAGAATGGTGGTCAGTTTCTCCAGTTGCCTGAGCCCTATTGTATTTGCACCACAAATTTTCTCCTGATGGACACAATACATGACATGGCTTATCATCGGTAGAGGACTTACGGAAGAATATGGCCCAAACATTTCTTTCATTGCTTCCACATTTTCTTTATTTCTCCTAATTGCCTGCCCATAGTATACCTGCAAGTTTTCTATAAAAACTACTCGCAATCACATTTGAACAAAACTAACCGCATGTTTGAAAGCGTGTTGTTTACAAACAGCAGAAAGAAACCGACCGTTCGATTCCAAGGATAGCCAACACACTCGGTAGTAATAAAAAAATCCATAACGTGCACTGTAGGGGATATAAAGATTCAAAATATATGCAGAAAAGTGGGTGACAGAAACGTGGGCGTGGCACATAAACACACGTGGTAGGAAAATACTGTTTAAATGCTCGGAAAAGAAAATTCAGCAAAATCATTTTCAGAGTACTTAAATACACTCCTGGAAATGGAAAAAAGAACACATTGACACCGGTGTGTCAGACCCACCATACTTGCTCCGGACACTGCGAGAGGGCTGTACAAGCAATGATCACACGCACGGCACAGCGGACACACCAGGAACCGCGGTGTTGGCCGTCGAATGGCGCTAGCTGCGCAGCATTTGTGCACCGCCGCCGTCAGTGTCAGCCAGTTTGCCGTGGCATACGGAGCTCCATCGCAGTCTTTAACACTGGTAGCATGCCGCGACAGCGTGGACGTGAACCGTATGTGCAGTTGACGGACTTTGAGCGAAGGCGTATAGTGGGCATGCGGGAGGCCGGGTGGACGCACCGCCGAATTGCTCAACACGTGGGGCGTGAGGTCTCCACAGTACATCGATGTTGTCGCCAGTGGTCGGCGGAAGGTGCACGTGCCCGTCGACCTGGGACCGGACCGCAGCGACGCACGGATGCACGCCAAGACCGTAGGATCCTACGCAGTGCCGTAGGGGACCGCACCGCCACTTCCCAGCAAATTAGGGACACTGTTGCTCCTGGGGTATCGGCGAGGACCATTCGCAACCGTCTCCATGAAGCTGGGCTACGGTCCCGCACACCGTCAGGCCGTCTTCCGCTCACGCCCCAAAATCGTGCAGCCCGCCTCCAGTGGTGTCGCGACAGGCGTGAATGGAGGGACGAATGGAGACGTGTTGTCTTCAGCGATGAGAGTCGCTTCTGCCTTGGTGCCAATGATGGTCGTATGCGTGTTTGGCGCCGTGCAGGTGAGCGCCACAATCAGGACTGCATACGACCGAGGCACACAGGGCCAACACCCGGCATCATGGTGTGGGGAGCGATCTCCTACACTGGCCGTACACCACTGGTGATCGTCGAGGGGACACTGAATAGTGCACGGTACATCCAAACCGTCATCGAACCCACCGTTCTACCATTCCTAGACCGGCAAGGGAACTTGCTGTTCCAACAGGACAATGCACGTCCGCATGTATCCCGTGCCACCCAACGTGCTCTAGAAGGTGTAAGTCAACTACCCTGGCCAGCAAGATCTCCGGATCTGTCCCCCATTGAGCATGTTTGGGACTGGATGAAGCGTCGTCTCACGCGGTCTGCACGTCCAGCACGAACGCTGGTCCAACTGAGGCACCAGGTGGAAATGGCATGGCAAGCCGTTCCACAGGACTACATCCAGCATCTCTACGATCGTCTCCATGGGAGAATAGCAGCCTGCATTGCTGCGGAAGGTGGATATACACTGTACTAGTGCCGACATTGTGCATGCTCTGTTGCCTGTGTCTATGTGCCTGTGGTTCTGTCAGTGTGATCATGTGATGTATCTGACCCCAGGAATGTGTCAATAAAGTTTCCCCTTCCTGGGACAATGAATTCACGGTGCTCTTATTTCAATTTCCAGGAGTGTAAAACAATCTATCGAAATATGGTGGAAAGCGAATATCGATTTTTTTCGACCTCAACCACGGTGTGGTCCTCTCAAGTCCAAGTCATTAGATAGTCTTGCCTTTTGTCAAGATCTGTATATTTTTGCTTCTTTTTTTGAAAAGGCGGGCCGATATAAGATTTACTTATTTTTAATTTCAAAATAACCCTTAGGGATTCCTGTATCGCCTTATTTATCAGAAAATATAAGTGCGGATGTTCTTTATTTACTGAGGAGCTTAGGTTTCAATGCCAAACTTGGAAGGCGTTGGTGATCCTGTGCCGCTGATGCGTAAACTAGGATTTTCCATGCATTGACTGTCCGCATAGTCGGCACACTTCTTCCGTTATATGTTAACTGAAGAAGGATCACCGCTGTCAGCTGCAACGGAACATTAAGCGGAATCAGTGGCGACGAGCGAAAATGTATACCGGACTGGGATTTTTACCCGAGATCTCCTGCTTACTAGGCACGTGTGGTAACCACTGCGCCATCCGGGGCACAGCATTATCGTAACTGCAAGGACTACATCGGTACGCCTCACGGCCAATGCACACTCCCACGAGCGCCACCTACCCGCAGTCCCTGTCCATTATACTCCCGTTCACTAATCAGAGATTTCCTCAGGAGGCCGGACGTCTTTCGTGCACTTGTGGATCCATTGCCCAGCCAGGCTTTTCAATTATATGAATGCGTGGTGTCTGTTCCTTAGAAACAACAGACGCCACGCAGACAGTTGACAGTAGTGATCCCCCTTTCATTTACATATAGCGTTTCACAGCTGCGGGATCTGCATGGTGCCTGTTCTTTCGAAGGAACAGACACCACTCATTTATACAGCTGATAAACCTGGCCAGGGAATGGATCAACTTCCTTCAGTGCGAATGAACGGAAGACGTCCGACCTCCAGTGGGAATTTCTGAGTAGCGAACAGGAGTATAACGGACAGGGATTGCGGATAGGTGTTACTAGGTGGGACTGTTGATCGGCCGTGAGGCGTCCCAAGATAGTCTGTGCAGTTGCGATAAAGCTGTGTCCCGGATGGCGCAGTGGTTACCACATCTGCCAAGTAAGCATGAGATCCCGGTCCGGCACACATTTTCGCTCGTCGTCGCTGATTCCGTTAAATTTCCCGCTGCACCTCACAGCAATGATCTCCCTTCCATTTATACGTATATACCGTTTCACAGCTGCGGGATCTGCACGGTGTCCGTTCTTTCGAAGGAACAGACACCACACTTTCATATAACATTTTCCATCACCACCATCCACGCTTCATCAGCACTATTTGGTGGAATATGTGTCATTTCAGCACACACATTTGGCTAAAAAACTGACTTCTCTATCCCTATATTTCTTCTACAACCAAACTTGTTGTATTTTCTTCCACAGAAATTGGCTGAACTATAATTTCAGCCGGAAGGAATGTTTCGGGGAACATTGTATCTCAGCTTTAATTGTAGCCATATCAGGGTCTAACACTACTGTTCTTGGTGACCACTCATGCATCTTATTTTTCACTACAAAAAAGTCATCCGTACGTGTTTTTGCTTATGTCTGAGAACAAAGCAAATAAATCAGTAGGTACCTCCCCTCTTCGTCAGTGCTTCCAACGTCAACATGGATGGTGCACGGTTGTTAGACTTACTTCGAATAGCTGCCAAATGTCCCGTCCATAAGAACAGTTTCTTTTTTACTCAGGGTTTTCTCCACTTTTCAGAACCGAACACTTGGATTCGTCAGTCGTTCATTTTCAGAAACTGTCAGTTAATTTCAAAATGTCTTAGCTCAGTTCAGTCTCCGAGTCAGAACCAGGATACTAAACAGACTCATTTCTTCCTCTTCCTAGTACACAACATCCAGTCTTGGAGTTCTCATAATCTGCGACGAAATTTACAACTTTACTTTTAAAATCTTGAAATTCCTGTTAAAAAATTTGGAAAACGGGCACTGTCATTTCTTCGTATAATCTTCACGTCTGTTACGTCGGGTGAGTAAGAGTGTTGCTGTTCAGCTACAATTCTGCCATTTTCAATTTTTCGCCAAGTATTCCGTTCGGAGTGCATTCGTAACCAGTTCTTATGTTCATCACCTTCTTTCAGAAGACATAGCTTGCCTTTCGATGTTGTAATTACTTTCAACACTCGCTGTGTATAGTACACAAGTAGCTTTCGCCTATGAAACTATGCGAAACGAAGGCTGTTGGTGAGGGTACTGGTTAACTGAATCGGACAAGACATCGATTACTGGTGAACGATAAGTGCAAATCAGCAGCGGAGGCTGTAGTCGGAAATCCCACAGTGCAAACCTACTTGATCGGAAGTACCAAGGTACCTGAGACACCTACAAAACGGTTGGAAATACTACAATCCCTCTTGTACAACAAATTAGGGTTTCCTCCAGATCCGTTCGCGTAACGAACAAGGGAATAGTGACTGGTTGTTCGTCTCAGTGTGCACTTAGTGTAATCTTGTTTTCGCATTCTATACGGGAACGATGTGTACAGGGCTGCAGCATATTTCTAGATTCCTCACTTAGTGCTGGTTCATCAAAGCAGCTCTTTGCAGGATACAACTTCAGGCGCCTGTCGGCTAAGGTTTTTTATCATTCAGTGTGGTAGATACCCAACCACTGTCCGGGGTGTCTCCAGACCTGCCTCCGGCCTGTAAACTAATTGACTGCAGTAGAATTGTCTTTAGTGATGGATCTCGTTTCAAATAAGTCCCTATGACCATCGAAGACGTGTCTGGAGATATCCTGGACAGCGGCGGGATATCAACGTGACTGTCGCCAGCTATATGGCCCCACACTCAAGAGTTACGGTGGTGGTGGTGCAGGTGTGGTGAGGATTTTACTTCAGAGTTACGGTCTGGGGTCTCAATTCTCGCCCGCACTCGACGTGAGGTTCTATTACTCGTCTTTGTACTTGCCAAACCATATCTTGGTCAGCAAGGTCGCCGGCTCTCTCCCCAGTTGACAAAGTTTGGAGCATTACGGACGGGACCGTCCAACCAGCTCGCGATTTTACTATCAACGCTCGAGTTGGATAGAAACGATATCCCTTTGGAGAACAGCCAATAGCTCTGTTAATCAATGCAATGCCGAATTACTGTTGGCATAGGGGCCGGAGATGCACCAACGCGTTATTCACTTCCTCAGTTTGTAATGATCCTTCTCTTGAATAAAGCATCCAATGTTTATGAAATCGTAATCATTTGTTCATCTGCACATGTACGTCACATCTACCGATTTCTGTTTCATTCGGGTCAGCCCCTTGCTGATTCTTTTTTTGTTTTTTTGTTTTGTTTTTTTGGCTTATAGTGTAATTACTATCAATAAAACGAGACTGCAAACGTTCCAGTTATACTCCGAATGAGTTAGATGCTATAGAAAATCCCATTGTAAATTTCTTTTCAGTTCAGAAAACATATGGAAAACAATCCCAAAAAAACTACGTCCGCTTGGAAAACTTTCAGCATGAGGCGTTTTGCTTATTTGGCAGGTTCCTCACACCAATGCTGTTTTTATTCCGGTCTTGTTCCAGGCCAGTTGGTTCGTAGTCTGTTATCTTCATTTTTTCACTCCCTCTACCTTTTTTTATTCTTCTTCGTCCTCTTTACTTCTGTCCTCCCACTGTACGTTCAAAAAAATGGCTCTGAGCACTATGGGACTTAACTGCTGTGGTCATCAGTCCCCTAGAACTTTGAACTACTTAAACCTAACTAACGTAAGGACATCACACATCCATGCCCGAGGCAGGATTCGAACCTGCGACCGTAGTGGTCACCCGGTTCCAGACTGTAGTGCCTAGAACCGCACGGCTACTCCGGCATGCCCACTGTACCTATAACTGTAGCTAGAACTCCTTCCCCTCACAATACATGTCCCATTCAGTCTACTTTCCTTTTCTTAACCTGGCTTTGGAGAGCTTTTTCTCCTCGAATACCACATTTGCAATACTTCGAATTTGTCTCTCTCTCTCTTTTTTGTTTCTTCTGCAGTGTCAATCTTACACAGAAACACGCAAAACAAGGCATTTGATCAATCTTTTACTTAACTGTAACCCCAATTTGCTACATAATAACCGTCGTTTTGTCTAGAAAGCTTTGCTTTTCAATGAAATCTTCTTTAACTTGTATTCAATTATCTTCGTGTTGATTTCCAATCCGTATTCTTGCATTCTTTCTTCAATTCTGGATAGTATTCCTGGAAGAGATATGGTTCCATCTCCAAGCAGTACCATATGATCAGCAAATAATAACAATAAACAATAAACCACCGCCCCTTCGCCCATCGACTAGGCCTTGTTGTAGGGCCGTGGTCGCTCAGTACCCAAATGATCGAGACGACAAAGTAGGGAAGCTTAGCTTTCTGACTTGTAAGACGAGAGGGAAAGTTACCGGCACTGAAGGCCGTGATGGAGGCCACCTATACGGCGAAATTTACTTCGTTTCTCACATGTAGGAAGCGGCGAAGTTATCAGTGTCCGATCGCTAGAGGTGCGGCTGAAACGTTTCTCCTCGAAGTTAACAACCTCAAGCTGTTCCCTTAGGGCATTCGTTCCTGTGACCCTTTAAGTGTTCAACGTGGTGCTGCACTTTGTAAGGGATTGTACCCCAGGGAGTAAACAGTCCCCCATTACTAAGGAAATGTAAGCATTTGGTTTCGGGGGGTTACAACATTGTGGAAAGGACGAATCGGGGCATCCTGAAACCTGCCAAAAACCACAAAGACGTTGCATTAAACATGAGAATACATATTATATAAATTCCTTTAACTGATGTTGTTATTCCTTGAAGAATATATGCAAGTTCAGAAATGCTAGCAATAATACAAAAAAATCAAATTGACTATGTTAAAACTTATAGCAATGTATGGTTCGCAAGGCTGTATGACGACTACAAAGGGAGAAGGCTAGTTGTTGAGGTGACAGAGGAAGAAACCTGGAGAATAAAGACAAACGCAGAACTACACACTTTTTTCGGATAGATTAGTACTGTAGTAAAAATCAAGCAACGATGTGTAAGATAGGTTTGTCATGTTTAGAAAATGCCAGAATCTCGGAGTGCTAAGAAGGAAGTTAGAAGAGAAAAAGGGAAAGGGAAACCTAGGAATGGTGGTTTGTAGATTTTGAGGAGAACCCCAAAGTAATAGTTGTCAGGTTGGTTCAAATGGCTCTGAGCACTATGGGACTTAACATCTGTGGTCATCCGTCCCCTAGAACTTGGAACTACTTAAACCTAACTAACCTAAGGACATCACACATATCCATGCCCGAGGCAGGATTCGAACCTGCGACCGTAGCAGTCGCGCGGTTCCGGACTGAGCGCCTAGAACCGCTGGACCACCGCGGCCGGCTAATAGTTGTCAGGAAACGGAGAAGGAAGAAACTGACAGAGCTGAATGGAGGCAGGTAACGAAGGAGGCCAAGGTTCTATAGCACCGACCACTAAGTAAGTAACCACCGTTAATGTAAACTCGCTTCTAAAAACGGGTATACTTAAAATATTTAAAGACTTCCTCAAAACGAAGACTATTATGACGACTCCCCTGTAAGAGAGAGGATACGCTGATAAACAGCTTTCTGAATCAGAATTCCGAATTTTTAACTTATGGAAAATATTGCTCAATGCACAACAGGCTTCATGGTAAATAAAAATGTATTGGACGCAATAATATAATTTAAATCCACAAATGAAAGGCTTTCCACGTTAACCTTTAAGTCAACAAACAATGTTTATGTTATTGTAAACACATATGCACCAAAAAAGCAGAACACGGAAAGGGCAAACAGAAGAAGAGGTCAAGCATGACGAAAGTGGCGGCTGAGCACCAAACGACGCGCGCAAGAGATCTTTCACGCGTCTACCAGTATGGGGTGGAGCGCCGTCCTGCATAAACATCGTACGTTCCAGCACGTGTTTATCAGCCAGGCTGGGGATGATGCGATTCTGTAACATATCGGCGTACCTCTCACCCGTCACGGTAGCAGTTACAAAACCAGAATCACGCATTTCCTCGAAGAAAAAAGGCCCGATAACGGTAGATGTGGTAAATGCAACCCATACCGTGATTTTCTCGTCGTGCAATGGAGTTTCCACAACAGTTCTAGGATTTTCGGTACCCCAAATTGTACAGTTGTGGGCGTTGACAGAACCTCGGAGCGTGAAATGAGCTTCGTCGGTCCACAACACGTTACTCAAACAATCGTCATCTCCCGCCATATTTTGAAACGCACACTCCGCAAATGCCCTCCGCTTCACTAAATCGCCAGGTAACAGTTCATGATGCCGATGGATTTTGTACGGATAGCATCAGAGGCTACGCCTAAGTGCCAACCAAACCGTAGTGTATAGAATGCCGGTGAGACGTGCGACTGCACGAGCGCTGACTTCCCCGTGCGCCGGCCGAAGTGGCCGGCGGTTAAAGGCGCTGCAGTCTGGAACCGCAAGACCGCTACGGTCGCAGGTTCGAATCCTGCCTCGGGCATGGATGTTTGTGATGTCCTTAGGTTAGTTAGGTTTAACTAGTTCTAAGTTCTAGGGGACTAATGACCTCAGCAGTTGAGTCCCATAGTGCTCAGAGCCATTTGAACTTCCCCGTGCGTAGACGAACCGCCTACAGTCTCCATTTCTTCCAGAACTGTCTCAGCAGCATTACGCCTTGTGCTCGGTCGGCCACTACGGGTTCTATCGTCTAAACAACCCGTGGCTTCGAACTTCGAAATCATTCTCGCCACAGCTGCATTTGTTAACGGACCTTTACCCGTTCCAATCCCCTTCCTATGGCGACAGGATCGTAACGCTGAACTAGTACATTCCCCATTCTGATAATACAGCTTCACTAAAAGCGCCTTTTCAGGTAACATCAACATGCTGCGACTGTTAGCGCATCTGATTCTCTCTCTCTCATTACAGCTCCTTTTACACACGATTGTCATGCGCAGTCACTGACAATTTGCTGTCCAGCGCCATCTGTCGGAAATTTTGTGAATTTTTTTTTTTGGTTCTAATAAAACCCCATGTCATTCCAAGCATGTGTGTCAATTTTTACCTCTCCATCTACATTATTCCGTGGTTTATTAAGTTTTCAAATTTATACTGACTTTTTGATCACCCGGTATATTTTTTTAAATGATCAAAACGATATGTAACTTTAATTATGGGCAGGTCTAAACAGATAAATTCCGTTGTCTGCTCTGTTGTTTCTGCAGATTGTGTCATCAATATTTTCTAGCCTGAAGACTTCACTGTCTGCGGTACTGTATTATACGAGACATTGAGGGTGGTGAAGTACATGAACTGTACCGTGCCTGCTGAGTTGTTCGACTGTTACTACCTGAGTGCTCTTCAGTCTCTACAACCCTTGTACCCAGCAGATAAAGTAGTCCAGGATATCCAGGCACTTACAGAGCACCAGCCTTTCGCGTAACAAAGTGCCGACAAGTGCACATCAGGGCCCCGCGATCTGCCGCCGCCTTCATCACGATGCCCCCCACCTGTCGGCTCGGCTGCCTCTATCTGGCTCTGTGGCGCTTGCGGAACACCTCCCCGTGATGGCACCTCTCAGTCTTCTCAGAAAAGTCCAGGTATGTCTGCGGCAGCCGGAACACACACACACACACTCTGCTGGGCGGCCGGCCTACGTAGCCCAGTGCGGCGTGTCGCCTCGTTCCCGCCCCCGGGGGAATCTGCCGGCGAGGCGCCATTAATCTTTCTTTCGTTTCTGAGTCACTTACATCTGCGCAACCGGATCCCGGTGTCGGCTAGCCGCTCCATTAATCTCCCGCGTCATACGACAAACTTCTTGGGGCGCGAGGCGGCGTCCTGCGGTCGAGTGCTCGCCTTTTCTCTTCGCAGGTATGAAGGCGCAAAAGCTTGTGGCGTCTCCGGGGCCAGCGCAGGCGTGCGACCGGACACAGGTCCTCTCATCCCAAGTATCAGCTTCCGCACCACTGCCTTGATAATGCCATCTGTCTTACAAACCGCGACAAGATGCGAGGTTTTTAGGGCAGAAATGAGGGTCAATTGTCCACACACTGAATTTTTTCTCCTTAGAATGCAGATGTTGGCAACACTTTTGCGTGTCAACTTTGAGGCAGGTAATGGGAGATTTTTTTATTTTTTTTTTCCCTTCAGTCTTCTGACCGGTTTGATGCGATCCGCCATTAATTTCTTAGCTGTGACAAATTCTTCATCTCAGAGTAGCACTTGCAATCAACGTCCTCAATTATCTGCTGGATGTATTTCAATCTCTGTCTTCCTCTACAGCTTTCGCCCTCTACAACTCCCTCTACTAACATGGGGCTCATTCCCTGATGCCTTAACAGATGTCTCGCTTCCATTATCAGCCGCATCAGAATTGCCTAGCTCATGCCTTTACCTATTCTAAAGTCAAACTGTTCATCATCTAACACATCCTCAAGTTTCTTTACCAGTCTTCTGTATATTATTCTTGTCAGAAACCTGGATCCATGAGCCGTTATCCTGAATGTGAGATAATTTTCGCAGTTCTCAGCTCTTGATATTGTCAGAATTTTTTGGATAATATTTTTCCCAAAGTCAGACGGTATGTCACCAGAGTCATACAATTTATACACCAATGTGAATCGTCGTTTTTTTGTCACCTCCGCCAATGACTTTAGAAACTGTGATCGAATGTTATCTATCCCTTCTGCCGTAGCTCTCATAAATTCCGATTCTAATACTGGATCCCTTATCCCTTATCGCTTCTAATTCGATTTCTGTTTCTTCTTCTATCACATCGAACAAATCCTCAGGCTCATAGGGGCCTTCAATTTACCTTTCCTCTTATAGACACTCTCCTCAGCATTTAACAGTGGAATTCCAGTCGTACTCTTAATGTTTCCACCCTTGCTTTTGGTTTAATCGAAGACTGATTTCGTTTTTCTATAAGACCTATCGACAATCACTTCTTTTTTGATTTCTTCACATATCAGACAGCCATTTCGTCTTAGCTTCTTTGCACTTTCTATTTAATTCATTGCTCAGCGACTGGTATTTCTGTGTTCCCTGAACATTTTTGTACTTGCTTCTTTCATCGATCAACTGAAGTATTTCTTCTGTTACCCATGATTTCTTCTCAGTTACCTCCTTTCTATCTATGTTTTTCTTTTCATCTTATGTGACTTCCCTTTTTAGCGGTGTCCATTCCTATTCAACTGTATTGCCTACTGAGATATTCCTTACTGCTGTATTTACAGCTTTTGAGAACTTCAGGCGTATGTCGTCAGTCTTTAGTACTGCCGTATCCCAGTTATTTGCGTACTGATTATTCCTGACTAATGTATTAAACTTCAGCCTACACTTCATCACTACTACGTTGTGATTTTATATCATCTCCTGGGTACGCCTTACAATCCAGTATCTGATTTCGGACTCTCTGTCTGGCCATGACGAAATCTAACCAAAATATTCCCGTATCACCCGGCCTTTTCCAAGTAACCTCCTCCTCTAGTGATTCTTGAACAGGGTATTCACTATTCCTAGCAGAAATTTATGAGAGAACACAGTGTTTCTCCTCTCTCATTCCTTGTCCCAAGCCCGTATTCTCCTGTAACTTGTTCTTCTACTCTTTCACCCTACAATAACATTCCAGTTCCCCATGACTATTAGATTTTCATCTCCCTTTACATACTGTATTATGCTTTCAGTATCCTCATATACTTTCTCTATCTCTTCATCTTCAGCATGCGGCGTCGGTGTATATACCTGAACTATCGTTGTCGGTGTTGGTTTCTTCTCAATTCTGATAAGAATAGGGCTGTCTCAGAACTGTTGACACTGAGGCACTCTCTGCCGTACCCTCCTGTTCATAACGAATTCTATTCCCGTTATTTTCTGCTGCTGTTGATATTTACCTATACTCATCTGACAGAAATCCCTGTCTTTTTTCCATTTCAACTCACTGACCCCTACTGCATCTAGACGGAGCCTTTGCATTTCCCTTTTCAGATTTTATAGCTTCCCAATCACGTTCAAGGTTTTGATATTCCACGCCCCCCCCTCCCCCCATCCTTTTTTAATTACCGGTCTCATTTGCTGTGGATACACTTTATGTGTCTTTAATGCAGTCATTTCCGTTGCCTTCTGCATACTCATGACGTTGGCAGAATTAGGGTGACTTCTTATGTCGGAAGTCTTCGGGTGCCAATGCTGATTATTAATCAAAAGTTTAAGTGGTGGTGGGTTTCGAAGCTGGGACCAACGCCGTTTTGATTAGTAATCAAGGACACTACTCTTAGACCAAGGGAGGGTAACATGTAGCAAAGAATGAACAACTGTTAAGTAGATATGTCTTCATTAATCGTATTTTCTGGACACTCTTCCATTTTCGTTCTTCTTTTGCCAGGTATTAACGTTTCTGTTATTGGTTTATATACGTGGTGGTTAATCTGTTCCAAGGGCTGCAGCGCGGGCTGTATACATAGCAGAACTCTGAAACATTGTAGTTATGTTCATTAATCAGTGCGCTTGCGGAGTATGCTGAAAAAAATAATAGTTCAAGTTTATGACACCATTTGAAAATATGACGCTGTAAGTGGTGAGTGGTTTTGTCCAAGGAAAGGGGAGGAAGGGTCAAACACGTGATACCTGCGGTTCTGGCACCGTTTATTGTGATACGGCAATAAGTTACAACAAGTGTTCAGTATGGACTCCCGAATCAGCAACATGCTGCATCCGTAACACCGCATTGTCGACGATTGTTCGCAGCATATCCAGTCTAATCAGAGCCACACGTTGTCCTTCAGATCAAAAACAGTTCGGTTATATCTCTGAGAGCGCGATCTTTCAGACATCCCGTAAACTAGAAGTCGTTTGGACATAGGGCGGAGAATCTGGATAGCCACACATCTTAAAATTGCCTCGAGATGAAGCATAGGTCAATCAGGCAAATCGTTTAAGTGGGAAGCGACGTGTCGTGTCACCCCGTCTTGCATAAAAATAACGGTGTGGACGCAGTTACATTCTTGCAAAGCTGGAATCACGTGTTGCACAAGGAGGTCCTTATAACGTGCAGATGTCACTGTACACTTAACATGCCCATGAAGTGTCTCCTCCTCGAAGAAAAATGGACGGAAAATGAAGGAGTTTGTGGAGGCAAGACTCACAGTCACTTTAGCTATGTGTAATCTATATTCCTGGACAACGTGTGGTGGAGTAGAACACCATATGTGACCGTTCTATGCATTCACGGCAGGGTGCCGAGTGAAATATGCCTCGTCTGTCGAATGAATATTAACTGGACACATCTCATCCACTTCTACGTGTACCAGAAAACAACGGAAAAGGTATCATGTCTTGAGTCTTCATTTGCTGCTCATTCTGAAACTTGTAGGGATACCAGCGTAAAATGCGCCACAAAGCCTTTTGAACTGTTGACCACGGGAAAGACAATTCGCGTGACTCTTCTCGAGCACTGCCTGCAAAATTTGAGCCATACGCTGCACGGCCTGCTACAGCTACAGCAACTTTCATGAGCAACTGTCATGAGAATGGGCCGCCTCCCTCTCCATGCTGCACTGCCTACTTCACTTCTTTCTTCAGATTTCTTCATCGCCGCTGTAACTTCATCGCAGCTGTTTCTGTCGGTGATATTACCGCAAACGGGCCCTGCTAATGCTGCCTTTCTGATAAAACAACTTTAGCAGCAGTGCACGATCTTCCCTCTAAATAGCCATTGCGTTTCGTACGGAAAACTTCAACCTTCGTAGCCCTTTACACCGACAGTTACTTCACAAACGAATTCAACATGCGTCGCTCCTACACTGCCATATTTTCACCTGCTGGCAGAAAGCGGAACTGTTACATTTTCAGCATACTCCATGAGCGCACCAATTAATGAACATACCTAAGAATTTTCAGCGTCCGGCGATGTGTACAGCCCACACTGCGGCACTCGGAACCATGTCAGGTTAATTGTTATCACCCAGTACATACACTGTCCGCAAATGCTCCCCTTTTCGTAGGCTTAACTTCAGAGCGTATATTGCAAAAGAACCCCACTACTCTCCCATTATTCCCATTATTCAAATGATAAAAGGGGATACTGAGTATTTTACACTTTATTTTCATATGTTGCAGTTTACAGGATGCGTTCTGATCACTGAGAAGCTTGTTGGGTTGAGACACACGTGCGCTCACTGCCGCATCTCTGAACTACCTGCTCACCCTGAATACGAGTACGGATGCTCCAGGTAATCACGCACAAATGCAGTTTCAAAGTTACCGAAAGGGAGCCGTCTGTATTGAACAGACTGAATTGTCCAGTGGCAAAGACCACATCAGATATCATTACAAGTGGCTAAAGTGAGTGACATAATTCAATGTATGTGGATGGTACATCTGCACCTTTTGTGTTGATACGTTATTAATGATTTCGTTTTAAATGCTAATATCGGTCGTGGTGACAAAATTATTCAAATTAGTCGAATTGAGTGGGTGATCCTGTCTATGCTTTCCACTTTTGCCACTTATTCTTTTGTAGATGTGTACAGCAATTCTGTTTTGTCTGCATTCAAATTATTACTAGTTATTTCGTCTGAAAAGCTGCATCTTCATTATGGTGACAGAATGATATGAGGTACCACCTGAGGTCTAGCTTAGGTTGGAGGCTGACAGACTAGTTGTATATTGGCTAACTCACCACAGATGTGCGTGAAATTCTTGTTGATGTGCAGTCTGATCTGTGGTTACCTGGTGGTCTATATTAGCCTATGCGCTGATAGTTTCATTTTCCATTATTATTGTTTACATGCGTCCAGATACCTGCAGCATATATCCCAGATGTACTAGAACTCCACCGAAAAACATTCAGAGGTGAGGCAATATGATTCAATACAACAACAAAAAGTGTCCAGAAAACATGTCCTCTAAAGTGCATACCTTAAGAACTATGAGCACTTGCTCATTTTCGCTAATATGAAAGACGTCTCTTTTGCTCAACAAGTGCTCACAGCTCTTCAGGTATGCTGTTTAGAGACCATGTTTCCTAGCCATTCTTTCCTTGTTTTGGTCCATACTCCCATCTCCTAAGGTTTTCCGGTAGAGTTCTTATTCACCACATCTAGATCATTAACCTCACTGTTACATTGAATATGTAATATTTCTCCTGTGGTAGAAAAGAAGTCGTAGTTGGTTGTACAAAAGACTTCTCAGCTATCATAACTCTCCATGAATGCTAGCGACAGGCTTAATCAACATACTGTTCCAGGATTTATCATGAACATCCTCTTGTAAAATTTTACCAAGGTCATTCTTTTTTTTCAGCTTTCGGTCGCACGGAGGGTATCACAACCCCTCTCGATTTCTTATAAAGTCGTTCATCAGTCACTTTGTTTAAAAAGAAAGAAAAAGGGAATAGTAAAACACTGGGAAACTAAATAAAGACTTGCTTCTATTGTAGTGGCAACTTCTGCCACCGAATGTATCAGGATGACAAAATGTAGTGGGAGGTAGAAGGCACCGTATTAAGAATCGTCTGAGCTTTCCAACTACAGTGCCGTGTTCCCCTCAGTCTGCTTCACCGGGTCCTGCAGTGCTGAGGACACCACTTCTCTGTCTGCAAAATGGCTTGGTGCGGAATGGCTGTCTCAGCAACCCGTGCACGCACTGTGTGTGTCCACCCTGTATGCCACCAAAGTTGCGGCATCATCAGGATGCTGGTAGTCATCTCAGCAGTCTGCGTCCCTGCTGACGCAGTGCCACTCGGTGTGAGCTGCAGGTGGCCAGCTGCATGCTTCAGGCCAGTGTGGCTGTGATTGTGGCGACAAGCGCTCACGATCCAGCATCCGAATCAGCAGCCCTCGCCTCGTGATGCCTCTAGCGTGTGTTGGAAGCCAGGACACCTGCCTGCAGTAGCGAGCCATGGATTGGCCCGCCGCTAGCTGGCTACAGACACCGCGTTGACCTCAGAGGGTCGAACCAGCGACCCGTCGTAGTCTGGAACACTGGCACCCCATCTGCTGCTGTGTGTAGCTGGTGATGTGACACGCCCTGCCATCCAGGAGAGGTGCCACACTTGAATTAATCTTGTTAGAAAGCCGCACCTATTTGTACATGGGTGTGCGCCTCCGTTTTGCAATACGAGCTGCTTCGCGTCACGTACTCATAACACGCTAGGTTGTCCAGCGAGCCCCTTCTGCCTGTGATTTCCGACATGAAAAGCTGCTATGTATACTCTTTCAGCAATTTTATGGCCCTGTGGCTTCTATTCTACTTCGCAACTGCTGGTATGCGTAACTGATTGCAATCCCGCCCGCACCTGGCTTTAACTTGTGCTCAGAATATTGCGCAAAACTAACTTCCGCTATCCTAAACGGTGGTGCCGTTACGTTATTCCCCTCCTCGGAAAGACCCGGTCCTCGGGTTGACCCTTAACTAGCTGCTAACTTGTTTTGGTCGGCATTTGTGGCATATTTCGCCGGCCGAAGTGGCCGTGCGGTTAAAGGCGCTGCAGTCTGGAACCGCAAGACCGCTACGGTCGCAGGTTCGAATCCTGCCTCGGGCATGGATGTTTGTGATGTCCTTAGGTTAGTTAGGTTTAACTAGTTCTAAGTTCTAGGGGACTAATGACCTCAGCAGTTGAGTCCCATAGTGCTCAGAGCCATTTTTGTGGCATATTTCCTTACTATTATAAAACTTAAATAAGGTCTAATGCCCCTTAAAACCATGACATGAAACAAATCGTAAAAATTCCTTACTGGACGGCCACTGCTCGACCAACCCCTTACCTACTCGTCTCACGCCCTTGGAATCCAATCCACTGGGATTTGGACTACCCTTGGTTCCCTCTTGGAATTAGCTCTCCGCCTGATCAGAAAGAAATCACCACATAACAAAGTTAAGGCTGCGGTGACACTTGGCACAGAGGTGCTCAAAATGATCGTTATTTGCCGTTTGTTTCCCTATACAGAGCGACGTGCTGCACAAGCTGCTAGGTTGATATACGCCCTGTTGCTCTAAAATATACTGGTTTACGGATCTCACAGACCTGGCTCCAGAGTTTGATTTAGCAAGGTCAGATTCTGCCTTTGTAGAAACTCAAAAGTGTCTTCTGGCCAGTACAGCTGTGGCTGTGTAACGTTCAACTGCATGACTCCTAAAATTGACGCTGGCGGGTGGAAGGTCGGTTCTATTAAGTTGCATTTAGTTCCATTGACTAAAATTCCGCTCCCCTCGAGCTCTATAGGCCTACGTTTCGCTTCTCCAAATACTCGCCGCACAAAACAACTTGCTACTACTACTAAATTCTCGTAGGTGGAGAAGTTTCAATGCATCCCGACCTGCTGCAAGCTCAATATTGGTTCCTCGCTGTCCCATGGACAGTCTACTCCTTTCCCCCTAACTAAAAATAACTGCACCGTGCACATGTCCCATATTTGTAGTTTCACATAGTTTCCTCCATCATTCACTATTTTCGATCCAAACTCAACACCGATTGTGTGACTACTTTCATCCTTAAATTTACATCATATGAACACGATTTTCCTGACCCAGCACTGTCGATAACTAAAAATTTAAACAGGAAATCGTACGGCTCTGACATCGTTCAACATGTATTTATTACGGCTTTGCCGCAAAATTTACTCCAACGCATTTATTTCTCCAGAACTGCTTTTGATTTCTCCTCGAACAACACTCAACATACGTCAGACGCTACACTTCCCTTTTCATTGATCTGAGGACAGGCATCACCATCAGCCTTCCTCCCCTTTCAGAGAGACTGCTGCCCTAGCAGGCTCACCATACTCGAAAATACAATGCCTAATTAATCTACGCAAACCAAACGATACATAACAAGAAAAACAAAAAAATATACAAATACTCTACTACTTTCTGGTTCACAAAGCATACAGTACTTCATGCTGTACTCTATCTTCCTGGTTTTCTCTGTGCTCACCACGTCTCTTCACTCTCTCTTTCTTCCTCTTTCCTTCCTGTGACACGCCTGGAATCACATCTGGGCAACCCTTAAATGGCCGTAACAGCCCAATGTGTACTATCGTTGTTGTAGTTGCCAGCTGAAGCTTAATACGTCGAGGGATGTGTTTCAGCAACTTGGTATGCCCCTGATGCCTCGTGAGGAACTTCTTCGTTTTCCCTTTTTGCGTATAGGGGCGGAACAGCATTACATTGCCCCACTGTGTACTGCGGTAAACTTCCTTTCTGCTGTAATGCATCTTCCTGCCTTTCCAAAGCCCTTGTATTCGCCATTTGTACCCATTTCCCAACATTTCGAATTGTCCTTGCGAACTGATAGATTCACCGGTCCTTCCTTTCTGTAGCCTCACCAAATCAAACAGGGACAGCATTTTTCGCCCGTACACTATCTCATAAAGAGACACAGCGGTATTTGTATGGACTTTCGCGTTGCATGCGCATACAATATGCTTCAAATACTCGTCCCACTAATGGTGATGAGAATCCATATCAAAACTCAGCATAATCCCGATTGTTCTGTGTACCTGTTCTGTCCTTTCGTTGGCCTGCGGATGCAATGCGCTCATTCTCAACTTCTTTACATTCACCAATTTACACGGCTCCTTCATTAAATCCGACATGAACTTCGTCCCTTGGTCGGTAATTATTGTCTCAGGTACACCAAACTTCAAAATCTAGTTGTTCACTAGTGCTTGCGCGACCATTGCTGTCTGTTGAATTGGCATAGCCACCATCTCCACATACCTCGAAAAATGGCCTATTATTCAGATCGAATCTGTTCCCCGATGGTGTTCACTTGTCCTAAGACATCGATCCCCAGCATAGAGAATGAACATGTAGGTTCCGGCAATTGTTGTAGCTGTATCTGTTTCCGGTTCAAATCTGCTCTCTGCGCACATGGCACACAATTCACGATATACTGATCCACATCTACTTTCCTAACTCTCAACCAATACCTCACAGCCACTCTCAAATTTGTTGCTGTACACCCTCCATGACCAGATAACACGTGATCATGTGCTTCCTTTAAAATATCATCCCTCAACTTCACTGGCACTACTACCCTTGAGTAGAGGGGCAAGGAGAGTGTCACGACGTGCTGCATTGTTGCCAAATTTATTCAAGATAAAGTCATCCAAGATGGCGGCATGTAGACTTGGCAACAGAGCATGACATCATCCAAGATGGCGGCTTTTGGCGGGAAAATATGCCAATTCTGCTATGCCCACTAACCTAACCCCAGAAAAAATGGCGGGAATTTTGAATTTTGGCGGGAAAATAGACCATTTGGGTTATGTCCACTAACCTAAGCCTCCAGAAAAAATAGGCACCAAATTCAAATTCCAACAGGAAAAGGCATGCAAAACCTTACTTTTCTTTATTATTATTCATTATCATTTATTAACATTCATTATCATTCATTAACATTCATTATCATTTATTATCATTTATTATTATTTATTATTACTGGCCTACCTCCATGAAAAAATTCACGCCAAATGCAAATTCCAAAACGATAATGGCTCCAGAACCTTTTTTTTTCTTTATTATTATTCATTATCATTTATTATCATTCATTATCAGTTACTGTCATTTATTATCATTTATTATTATTCACCTGCCTCCACTAGAAAACTCCCTCCAAATTCAAATTCCAGCACGATAGTGGCTGCAAAACTGTACTTATTATTGATTATTATTCATCATTTATTATTATTCGCCAACCTCCACTAGAAAATTGCGCCAACTTCAAATTTCAACACGATAATGTCTCGAAAACTGTACTTCTATTTATTATTATCATTTATTATTTATCCACGATGTTCGATTTTCTCGGCGAGAAAGCCATTTGCCTTAAATCCATAACAAAAATTTAGCACAAGTTCATATCCCAATACCATAATCGATCACACGTACGAACTTTCGCCGTCACTTTTCTTTTTTCACTGGTAACCTATCAGAATCGTGTCAAATACTAACCTAACTCACGTCCTTTGATTTTGTAGGGGAAAGGGACTGAAGTCTTTATTTCAAGCAGTACGGTCATCACTTGTTCTCCAACACAATCAGTACACATCTTTGATATCACAGTGCAGTCGCCATGACGCCCGCACTTCAACTGAATTAGTTCAAATCATCGCCACCCCCTGTCCCCGCCGGACAGCGTACGGAACCACTGCCGATGCCTTTCACGTGAGGCGGCGGCTCGCGCTGGACTGGTGGCGCGTTGCAACTGCAAGTGGTGCGCTGGGGGCGGCCAGCGCTAGCCGGGGTCCCAGCAATGGCTCCCACATCGTAAACACGTTTTCGCTGGACACGCTGGAACTTGCTGAGTGTGACGTCACAGCGGTCCCTTGCCCGTTCACCACGTGTATTCGTCGCTTCCACACGTTTCCCGCCAAAACTGTTTGCCTCAGAGCTGAATCACACAACGGTCGGCCGTTCCCTGCCACACTTTTGGTGCCAAAGTTGTTTTCCTGGGCATGTTCAAACCTTTCGATGCCGACCATTCACCGTCCACCAAGCGTCTTTGTGCGACCGAGAATGCCTTGCTACACTTTTGGCGCAAAGTTTGCTCGACAGTGGAATCGGCTATGACTGTATAACAGCCCGTTTGGTCGGCACTAGAACACTCGCTAATTGATGCTCTCTCGGACGCGTGTTATAGCTGGACACGCACCGCACCGCCGCCTCGCTTACGTCACACACCCTCCATACATGAGACGGACATAGTCGTTTGTAAATATGCTAACTCCCACATCGGTCATCTAACCTATCAATTACCTAAGTACTTAATTCCATTTCAGTTTTAATCATATTAAATAATTCAACTTAAAATTTCATATTTGTATGCAAAGGTGTTCAACTACCTAATTTCAACTACTTTTCGGGGACCAAACTGCCACCTCTTCCTAGGAACCAGCGCCGAGTCTGAATACTGGCAGTAAAGAAAGGTCACTTCCGCTTTCTCTACCAATCTAAGAAAATTGTTGGAAAGAAAGAGCACTTGTACTAACCTCAGCCACCCGACCGCCACTTCCTCCTAGGAACCAGCGCCAAGTTTGAAATCTGCCAGTAAACAAAGCTCACTTGCGCTTTCACCACCAACCTACGAAGATTGTTTCAAACGAAGCTCATCACCACTAAACTAAGCCACCAGGACTCAACCTCTTCCTACACATTTCGGGAAAAAGGACTCACCCTGCACTAGGCCCATGGTTAGAGGAAGGAATTTACTTTATTTAGGAATGGAGTATATGTATCACATCGACATGTTCCACACCATACAGACCTGCAAAACACTCCTACATAAGTCACTTATAATGCTCTAGACACACATTTGCTAATTGTAAACAGTTAAAAATAGCGCATAGCACAGACTACAGACATGTGAACCGCTCGTAAATAATGCAAAATATTTACGTCCAAATAGCCAAACAACTCCTAATTTTCGGAAATAATTTCAGTCCATAGGCTGATGGAAGGAGGAAGGAGTGTGCTTTATTTATTTGGGATATATCTTTTTGAATATTTTGCATCTCATAGGTTTCGATATGTAAGGCTGACCTCAGGCAGGTTCTGAACTCCAGTAGTGCACTACACGTGGCAAACACAACCACACCCATCAAGATATTCATTCTAATCAAGGCCTGTAACTCCTCTACAGATAGATTTTTCCAGTTGTTTGTTGACCCACTCACAGTCTGACCAGATTGCAGTTTTTGCGCAAAAACCGTTCAGACTGCGTTGTGCTGCTCAGGGAAGTAAGGAAGGACTGCACTCTATTTATTTCAAGCCCTTTTATTTAGTCGTGGAGTATAATTGTCACAAAACACCTGCACTAATTCGACTGTGGTCATCTGACACAGGCCACAAACACGTAAACAACTTCTAATTTCACCACAAAATAGCAAACTGCTCTTAAATAATGCAGTACACAACATCCGCAAACGAGCTCTGTACTCTTAAACTCTCCAAATAAAGCACAGCACAGTGCGCCGACATGCTCGCTAAATAGTGCAACAGACGCGCCCAAATACCCTCAGCTGCCAAACCGACCAAATGTCTATGCTCGGCCTCCCCCCCAAACATGACCTCAACACAGTCGCATTCGTGCCTAATACCAGAGAAATCGATATCACCTATGCGCCTTATATTACGCTCCAAGGCAGGCCGTGCGCGCGTGCGGTCGGTGGGAGAGGAGTTCCAGAGCCTCCAACCAAGTCCAGCTTCCGCGCGCTCGTGACGGCCGACCAGAAAGGGCACTCTCCTCTGACACATGTGAAAGCTGCATTGTTCTTCTCATGTATACTCCCGGTGTCCCTGGTCTGGACCTTCCTTCACGTCTATTGTCAGAATAGCCCGTAGCTCATTGACACACATGATTAACGCCGCCGTGAAAACATTTACTACTCACATGCAACCGAGATGGTGATGGAAAACCAGTCACTCTGATCTGCTCTGCAGGTGCGTGTAATGATTGAGAACACCCTATTTATTTTTTCAAACAACTTATTTAACCGTACACTATATCTATCACACTATCACAAAACACCCACCCAGATGTACCCTGGGCCATGCTGCACAGCCCACAGACACACACTGAATCATAATTTCAGTACACACAATAGCAAACTGCTACTAAATAATTCTTCACACTGATGTGTAGATACGCTCAGTACTCGTAAACTATCGAAATAACGCATAGCAGAGCCTGCAGATCCGCTCGCAAAATAACTCAGCAGACGTGCGCTGTTACCCCCCTCTGCACCCTGTCCACAGGATCGTTAAGTCACGCATCCGTCTGATTTCAGACCTCGCACAGCCCCTGCTCGGCTTCCGCAAGTGTGAGTTGGCGCGGTCAACGTGCTCGTCACCTGTCAAAGCACACACAGACATCCGTCCAGGACCACGATCCGTACATCTCCGAGCCGCAACCACTGAACGTGGGTGAAAGTCAACTTTATATCAACATAGCATAATTTCAAAGCGCAGCCTCCATACGCTAGACACATCATAGCAGTACATGTCTTTACCTCCTATGACACAATAGCACACTCCACATTGCTCCTGACACGTCATTACACGGCCCTTTAACTAAACGTAACTACACATCCCTGCTCTCGCCTCGTCGCGTGACCAGCCATCTAAAACCTTCTCAAAATTATTTTTACTTTACAACATTTTTTGAAAAATAAGCTCTAATTTACTCCTCCCACTGCACCTAACCTCACACCCGTCCCACCATCAACATACACAAACGTCCTCAACCTTATCTCGACGCTCATATATCACCCCACAAACCATGTCCATCAATCAATTTACCATTCTCATCCACTCTTTTCGAATTACAAACGTAGCCTCTATCTAAACACCAATCAACTCATCTTTCTCGCACTTTCAACAGGAAAATTAATTTTACGCACACTCCGAAATACCAAACGCAATTAAAGAGTCAAACTTTTATACAGAGCATCAAGCACATACAACACTCAAACCAATCTTCAAAGCCTGGTCCATATTTACCACCACTGCCTTGAATTAAATATTATTATCATTTCTTAAACATTCTGCCAGCGCTCGATTTGGACCTATTTTTCCCCTCTTAACTGTTGTCACTACTGGTCAAATGTCATTATCTATAGATTGCATAAATTTCCACATAAAAAAAAATCTTGCACCGCCGTTTAGAGACTCCTATATCCGAACACATAGCATCATTCAACAACTATCACTTGCTCTTATCTAATAATTCATCCATTGGGTCTGGGGCCAAGGTCACCCCTTTCTTTCTTTCTTTCAGCAGCAGACAGCTATTTTTTACAGTGGTAGCTAAACTGCGCCATCAACTTAACATCATCAATCGCGAAACATATCTTCAAATACGTAAACATTCTTACTCAATTGGTTCAAATGGCACTGAGCACTATGGGACTTAACATCTATGGTCATCAGTCCCCTAGAACTTAGAACTACTTAAACCTAACTAACCTAAGGACATCACACAACACCCAGTCATCACGAGGCAGAGAAATCTTACTCAATTACAGTGTTCCCGCTGTGGACATGACCTTCAATATTACAGTTCTTAATCCAATAACCACCGAAACAAGTACTAAACGCTCAAACTAATCCCATAACGCCTCACAAAGCGAGCGTCCGAGCGCCGCCGGCGGCATGTCAAAGCGACATATCCGTCCATCTAAACAGCTATCCTATCAGCCCCAGGACCAGAATGCTGAAGTGGGCTCTCTCTATACCTGCTCCCCAGCTATTGTCTGACGACATACAACGCACAAATGGATTCCTGAATAGCGCAGATCCCTATCCCCCCCTGCATCTCAAACTGGACATGTAAACAGGGTCTCCCCAGCCAGCGGACCCGACGTCATTCACCCTTTTCTGACAATGTCCACTCACAAATCTTAAACACTCGCATATATAAAACCATATTCACTAGTGCCAAAACTCACTTAATAATAAAAATGCATTCTCCCTTTCTAAGCATAGATGAGTACGCATTTATCTTCACCCATCTGACCTCGGCAATTTAAGTCAGAGCATATCCATTACCTTCTGCAGCCTGTGTAGAAACAGAACGACCTCAGTTACTGCAACAGGACCTTGTTTTGACAATTCGCCGGAAATGCACGCAATGTTGTATGTCCCAAACTAGATACAAGTACAACAGATCCTGAACACCCTATCATCTTTATTCTCTACCATCAAACAGTGAAAAAAATTTAATAGCTATAAAAGCTCATCATATTTACAAGTCACGAAGGCACCAATGCGATCCACCTCCAACGAGGACCAACGGAATTCACAATACTCTCCCCGAATAAGAGTGCGACCATCCAAGAATTCCTAACAGCTCACCAAGTCCGACACCTCAAATTGCAGCTGCCTATATGAACAAGATCATATTAAATATACAGACACTGCAGAGACCACTTTAAAATTTGATCAGCCGTACTCTAAGCAAATGAGAAGCTACCTCTGACCCTTGTTCAAACAGTGTTTTCTAATACCCTATTGCACACTGCCGAACATTTCGTCTTTCTGCTGCGACTCTGAAGTCCGTGTCTGATTATAAACAGACATTAACACGGACTGATGCACAGCCTCTCACAGGAATTTGAATTTGGCGCAATTTTCTAGTGGAGGTAGTCCAATAATAAGAAATAATAATAATAATAAATAACGAATGATAATGAATAATAATCAACAATAATAAAGACAAGTACGGCTTTGCAGCCATTATCGTGCTGCAATTTGAATTTGGAGGGAATTTTCCAGTGGAAGCAGGTCAATAATAATAAATAATAATAAATGATAATAGCTGATAATGAATGATAATAAATGATAATGAATGATAATGAATATTAATAAATGATAATGAATAATAATGTATAATAATAAGTAAAAGTAAGGTTCTGGAGCCATTATGGTTTTGGAATTTTCATTTGGTGTGAATTTTCTCGTGGAGGTATTCCAGTAATAATAAACCATAATAAATGATAATAAATCATAATAAATGATAATGTTTGTTAATGAATGATAATGAATGTTAATAAACGATAATGAATAATAATAAAGAAAAGTAAGGTTTTGTATACATTTTCCTGTTTGAATTTGGCGCCTATTTTTTCTGGAGGCTTAGGTTAGTGGACATAGCACAATTAGTCTATTTTCCCGCCAAAAGCCGCCATCTTCGACGACGTCATGCAATGTTGCCAAGTCTACATGCCGCCATCTTTGATGACGTCATCGCCGCCATCTTGAATAAATTTATCAACAATGCAGCGTGTCATAACGCTTTCCTTGTCCCACTACTCCCTTGGCCCTAATTTCCTTTCCCTGCATAGAAGACCGTCATACTTATTAAATTGTGCCTGTGTCTGATACAATTTACAATTGTAGTCTGCGTCCTGTAATTCTTGCCATACTGCTAGGTCATAACCTATGACTTCTACATTTACCACCTTCTTACTTAGTGTATCCACATTACATGCATCTTCCCAGGCTTGTGCACCACCTCATAGTCGAATTCACTAAGCCTTACAGCCCATCTAGCGAGCCTAGTGGGCGGATCCTTCAATCTCAACAACCACTTCAACGCAGTATGGTCTGTCACTACCCGAAATCTTCTCCCATATAAATAACATTTAAAATATGTGATTCCATAGATTAAGCTAAGCATCTCCCTCTCAGTTGTTGAGTAATTCCTCTCTGCTGCATTCAGCTGCCTAGATGCATAGGTTCAAATGGCTCTCAGCACTATGGGATTTAACATCTGAGGTCATCAGTCCCCTAGAACTTAGAACTACTTAAACGTAACTAACCTAAGCTCATCACACACATCCATGCTCGAGACAGAATTCGAACCTGCAAACGTATCGGTCACGCGGTTCCAGACTGAATGGCCTAGAACCGCTAGGCCACAGCGGCCTGAGACGCATAGGCTACAGGATGTTCTTTCACATCAATTTTCTGACTAATAACACATCCTAATGCTTGATTCGATGCATCACATACTAGTATAAAGTCCTTTTCAAAATCTGGGAACGCAAGAACCGTACTTGACGTTAACACTTATTTCAGTTTGTCAAATGGTTTCTGACACTCTTCTGTCCACTCAAATTTTACACCCTTCCTTAACAATCGCGTCATCGGCTGTGCTAAATCTGCAAAACCGTTCACGAACTTTCGATAGAACATGCAAATTTCAATGAATCACTGCACTTTTTTAACTGTTTTCGGCTCCCAACAATCCCTTACAGCCTGTAACAGCCGCGGATCTGTTCGCACTCCGTTCTTACTGATAATATGACCCAAATATTTTACTTCTTCTAATGCAAAATGACACTTCTCCAGGCTCAACATCAAACGAGCTGCTCTTAACCTCATTGAGACTTCCCTTAGCCGCTGTCTATGTTGCTCCATACTACTTGAAACCCTGTAAGTTACCCAAGTAGACCAGACACTGCTGTGGTTTCAAACCCTTCAAGACACTGTCTAGCAATCTCTGAAACGTTGTTGGAGCGTTTTTCATACCGAATGGTACTCTAATGTACTGGTAATGGCTTCCAGGAGTAGAGAAAGCAGCTTTTGGACGATCCTCTGGAGCCACCTCTAACTGATGATAACCACTTGTCATATCTATCATAGAAAAGTACTGGCACTGTCCTAAGTGATACAAAGTCTCCGATATGTTTGGAATGGGGTATGCGTCCGTTACTGCCTTGTTATAAAGGTATCGGTAGTCACAACAGAACCTGTATTTCTTAGTTCCATCCATAGATTTTTTAAGCACAACAACAATGCCCGCTCCCCAGCAAATATTAGTATGCTCTACAATACAGTCCGCATGCTGCTGATCAACGATATCCTCCACAGTCGGCTGTAAATACCTTGGTATTCTGTATGGTTTACGGTAAACAGGTGCTTCATTCCCTGTAGGTATCCTATGTTGAACTAATTGAGTTGCTGGTAACGACCCTTGTGGAAAAAACAAATCCTTAAATTCCCACAATAATTCCTCCATAAGCTCTCTTTCTCCTTCTTCCAAATGCTTAATTTTGTCACACAATGCAGTTCTACCTGCAGTTAGTGGTTGATCGCTTCGTCTACCTCTCGAACACCAATCTTCGTCATCTGGCACATCCAAATTTGTTACTGAAACTCCTTTCCTTAAATTCGCGTCTACAGTGCTAAAATTACCCACGTTCACGGGAATTACTCGCCCATCATTCCCCTCCTGTACGCACACAACACTACGTTTCACCAAACAACCCAATGGATTCAAAACTTCATTATCCTCCAATGGTCCTATAACGCTTACTGTACCCACAGGTAGTCTCCACACAAACCCAAAGCAACTTCCCGGTGCCACTAGACACACACTCATGCGAATTAAGCCATAATGATAATGTACATTACGTTGAACGCCCCTCGTGGCAGCTCTGCATTGACAACATTCCACCAAGTTCCCTAGTTCGTTGTCAAAGGTCAATTTTGGCAAGATGTTGATGCAAGAAATCTACTCCTAGGATCCTGTCGTAGACCTTGTTTACCTATGGTACTACCTCCATGCACCCATTAAATCGAACTTCTCTATTCGAAAGCAAACTTTCAGCGACTACAGAGGCGTGACTTCCTTATCACCCACTCCAGGCAACCTATAATGTGGTGGGTCTAACTTCCAGTGTCCCATGATATTCCTAGTAGCCACTGGCACTTGCGCCCCTGTGTCCAACAAAAGCTTAAACTTTTTAGTTCCTATGAATCCTACCACTGAACATTCCACCTCTGCATACGTATTCGTAGCATTGAAATTAAACGGGAGCTTCCTTAGGTGAGTCTGGGGCCCCTCTGCCGTTTAACACTTGTCCACCTCTCCTATCTCCACTTCTCAATCCTCGCCACTGCCGGTTTCCACCCCTTTCTTTATTCCTCAGCGACTGGGTACATTGCCTCTGCACATGTCCTGTACGACCACACCTAAAATATTTCACACCCGCTGTAAACACTGTTTGCCTCTCACGTACCCCTGTTGCCATGTCTATTTCTCCATATTGAATTGCCAGCTGAATGGTCGAATACAAATCTTTCAGAATCCCTTTACGCACTTTCCGTGACATATGCGTCGGTAACCCTCTCAAAAATACATCAAGTGCCCTTTGCTTGGCCTCTTGCAATAGAACACTATTCACTTCATCGCTCTGACCCCACTCGTAAGTATACTCATTAATTTACCTTATCCTGTCCGCAAATTTCTCCATCGTCTTCTCCTGTTTCTTTGGTATTGTACTTAACCTCTCTCTAAAGTACCGAGCACTATTCTGTTTTTTGTACCTTTTGTAAAAGCCCTTCCTTTAACTACTTAAACTGTCCTGCCTTCCCAAAGGCCTCAGAACACCTTAATTTTCGCTTGACCTCTTAATCTAATCTTGACTATATGTAACAACTACACATCACACCAACCATTCAACACCGCTGAAGTCTCCAAGTCCTCCACAAACGAACGCACATCTTCAGATGCCTTGCCAGAAAACAGAATAATCAAACTCACGGCAGCTGCATCAATCTCCTGCACCCTAGGCAACAACAAGTGATCAGATGGAGTTTCCCGCTCACTTCTAGATGTTAATTCATTTCTCAACTGTGTATTGTCTGCTGTCAATTGTGCTACTTCTTCCAAAAAAAAAAAATCCATACCGCTGCTGGTTCCGACACACCTCACATCCACGACTCTGCCATTGTGTTGCTTTCATTCCCAGTTAGTCCCGAAGCAAAACATTTAAGTACAAGAATAACCCGACTCCCTACACCTGAGTATCATCATACTCGGTAACGTGATACCCAAACCAAAAAAAGGTTTTTAAATGCCACGAAAAAAATATAAATCCTACTGCCCCAAATACACTAACACTTATTCTGACAAAAAATAATAATATGCCTACGCAGAACATCTAAAATGGCCTGAATGGGCCATACTCAAAAAACACAAGAAGGCAAGAAAATGTCCAATACTCAAAAGAAAACTACTCAAAACTCACCACATCTTGTAAATGTAATGTGGGTGGTCAGCTCAAATGTCGTACTGGACAGATGACATCCGCTATTCTGACACCAAATATGGTGGCAACTTCTGCCACCAAATGTATCAGGATAACCACATGTATCGGAAAGAGGTAGAAGGCACCATGTTAAGACACATCTGAGCTTTCCAAGTGATTTATTATTTCCAACTACAGTTTTGTGTTCCCCTCGGTCTGCGTCACAGGGTCCCGCAATGCTGAGGACACCACTTCACTGTCTGCGAAACAGCTTGGCACAGAATGGCTGCCTCAGCAACCTGTGCATGCACTGTGTGTCTACCTTGTACGTCAGTGGTGTTGTGACTCAGTGGTCTGTGTCCCTGCCGACTCAGCACTGCTTGATGTGAGCCACAGGTGGGCAGCTGCATGCTTCTCACCGGCGTGGCTGAGATTGCGGCGACAACAAGCTCTCACGATCCGGCGTCCAAATCTGCGGCCCTCAACTAGGGATGGCTCCGGCGTGTGTTGGAAGCCAAAACGCCTGCCTGCGGTAGTGAGCCATGGATTGGCCTGCTGCTGGCCTTCTATGGACCCCGCATTGGCCTCAGAGGGTCGAACCAGCGACCCGCCATGGACTCGAATGCTGGCTCCTCATCTGCTGCTGTGTGTAGCTGGTGGTGTGACATGCCCCACCATCAAGGAGAGCAGCGACACTGGAATGAATCTCGTTAGAAACCCGCACCTATTTATACGCAGCTGTGTGCCTCTGTTTTGCCATACGCGCCACTTCGTGTCACGTACTCATAACACACTAGGTTGGCCAGTGGGCTCCTTCTGCCTGTGATTTGCGACATGCAAAACCGTTATGTTACTCTTCCAGCAATATGACGGCCCTGTGGCCTCTATTCTACTTCGCAACTCCTGGTATGCGTTACACACTGCAGTCTGGCCCACACATTTCTCTAACTTGTGCTCAGAATATTGCACAAAACTAACTTTCCCTATCCTAAACGGTGCTGCTGCTACGCTGTAGACAGCTGCAAGCACCTCATTGCATTCCATAGTAACTCTACAAAGTACAACAGAACTGACACTGATATTCACAATGTAAACTTTGAATAGTTGCTTTCGCTTCCTTAAAGTACACTCCTGGAAATGGAAAAAAGAACACATTGACACCGGTGTGTCAGACCCACCATACTTGCTCCGGACACTGCGAGAGGGCTGTACAAGCAATGATCACACGCACGGCACAGCGGACACACCAGGAACCGCGTTGTTGGCCGTCGAATGGCGCTAGCTGCGCAGCATTTGTGCACCGCCGCCGTCAGTGTCAGCCAGTTTGCCGTGGCATACGGAGCTCCATCGCAGTCTTTAACACTGGTAGCATGCCGCGACAGCGTGGACGTGAACCGTATGTGCAGTTGACGGACTTTGAGCGAGGGCGTATAGTGGGCATGCGGGAGGCCGGGTGGACGTACCGCCGAATTGCTCAACACGTGGGGCGTGAGGTCTCCACAGTACATCGACGTTGTCGCCAGTGGTCGGCGGAAGGTGCACGTGCCCGTCGACCTGGGACCGGACCGCAGCGACGCACGGATGCACGCCAAGACCGTAGGATCCTACGCAGTGCCGTAGGGGACCGCACCGCCACTTCCCAGCAAATTAGGGACACTGTTGCTCCTGGGGTATCGGCGAGGACCATTCGCAACCGTCTCCATGAAGCTGGGCTACGGTCCCGCACACCGTTAGGCCGTCTTCCGCTCACGCCCCAACATCGTGCAGCCCGCCTCCAGTGGTGTCGCGACAGGCGTGAATGGAGGGACGAATGGAGACGTGTCGTCTTCAGCGATGAGAGTCGCTTCTGCCTTGGTGCCAATGATGGTCGTATGCGTGTTTGGCGCCGTGCAGGTGAGCGCCACAATCAGGACTGCATACGACCGAGGCACACAGGGCCAACACCCAGCATCATGGTGTGGGGAGCGATCTCCTACACTGGCCGTACACCACTGGTGATCGTCGAGGGGACACTGAATAGTGCACGGTACATCCAAACCGTCATCGGACCCATCGTTCTACCATTCCTAGACCGGCAAGGGAACTTGCTGTTCCAACAGGACAATGCACGTCCGCATGTATCCCGTGCCACCCAACGTGCTCTAGAAGGTGTAAGTCAACTACCCTGGCCAGCAAGATCTCCGGATCTGTCCCCCATTGAGCATGTTTGGGACTGGATGAAGCGTCGTCTCACGCGGTCTGCACGTCCAGCACGAACGCTGGTCCAACTGAGGCGCCAGGTGGAAATGGCATGGCAAGCCGTTCCACAGGACTACATCCAGCATCTCTACGATCGTCTCCATGGGAGAATAGCAGCCTGCATTGCTGCGAAAGGTGGATATACACTGTACTAGTGCCGACATTGTGCATGCTCTGTTGCCTGTGTCTATGTGCTTGTGGTTCTGTCAGTGTGATCATGTGATGTATCTGACCCCAGGAATGTGTCAATAAAGTTTCCCCTTCCTGGGACAATGAATTCACGGTGTTCTTATTTCAATTTCCAGGAGTGTATATTTTACGATTTTTATTAATCGTGATACTTATTTTGTATAATCATGAGACCTCGCTCTAGACTGTTTCAGTATATCGATACAAGCTCATTGGAAATCTCTTTGTTCAATCCTTTTGTCGGTATTTAGTCTACGGTGAGTAGTTTTACTCTCATCAAATAGCAATCGTTCACAGGGTGTGAGACATGTCGTTTCCTTGTGTGAATGGGCTTAGCCGTTACTACTAGCCTAGTATGGCTCCTGTTCTTGATGAAGACTTACATTCGACGCTGAGTGGTGTTGAGAAGGGAGTCGCCTCTCTCTGACAAGAGAGCCATTCTATTGAGCAGATATTTCAGCATGCAAGGAATTTAGTAATATCAATCCAATTTTTGTTCAGTGGCGATGTTTAGTTTGTCGTATGAGGTTATGTGATAATATTTGTTGATAACATTTTAGCACAGTGTACTTGGTGGAGATAACGACTAATTTGGAATTGCATGGAAGCTGGTTGTAACAACACATATTACTTCATTCACTTTTTGTGATGGTAACTGAAATATGTTACTCTCTTTGGAAATTATTGGTTAATTTTCTTATTGTATTATAATAACGTAACATGATGTCAGGTTTGCTTGTGAATGCAATATTTATAAAACTTGGTTAAAATATCATTACGGATTTATAAGGATTCTTTTTGTATAGTTTTGACAATACCGTGTTGGTTAAACTCATTTTTCATGGTTTTATTGTACCACGGTTTCATCGTTCTTCGTATACAATCGAATGCTTATTGCCAGCCATCATTTGCCTCACGTAAAGTAACTGCTGTAGGCATAGCCACTTTATTAATTAAATTTGCGGCCACTGAACCATGGCTGAGGTGCATTGATAAGAAACAGAAATTCTATGAATTCTAGTTAGTTTACAGTACCGGAGAACTGTAAGGCCACGTATTCTATGTTACGGGATGCTGATACGAAACTTGGGGTTGCACTGCTTCACTGAGCAGTTACAATAATACGCGATATAGGCAGTTAATGTCTCATTAAATGATCATTCTGTTAGTTAATTATTTTCTGCACTTCGTATTTATGTGCTTAGAGTTATGAATACTTCTGTATGTTGGGCACCTGTAACGTAAACTTTTATTGTGGTCATAAATACTACGCCGGCCGAAGTGGCCGAGCGGTTCTAGGCGCTACAGTCTGGAACCGCGCGACCGCTACGATCGCAGGTTCGAATCCTGCCTCGGGCATGGATGTGTTTGATGTCCTTAGGTTAGTTAGGTTTAAGTAGTTCTAAGTTCTAGGGGACTAATGACCACAGCAGTTGAGTCCCATAGTGCTCAGAGCCATTTGAGCCATAAATACTACGAATTTTTGCTTCCGCTCTTAAGAGGCTTCTGAGGAACGGAATGGGTATGAATATGGAGTAGAAATAATTGTTCCGTGACTTTTTAAATAACCGTTATATTTGCATCCCATAGCTTACGATTCAGCGTCGCTGATGAATAATTCAACTATCTCGTCACTTAGCTTGTGATGTAGGCTCGTGATTTTATCCGAGTGTAGTCCTCGGTTGAGCACGTTCTCTCGCCAGGATTCGTACACAAAATGAGCAAGATTTTCTAGAAGCTCACGTATGCCAAGATCTACTTATCTGTGTCGTTATTCATTTAAGCAGACAGTTCACAATACCTTTTGGCGATAACAACTGGACACTGGTGCCATCAATCGCTCTATAGCTGTTGTTCTATCATACTATGAGGCCGTTTTACAATCAGTTGTACATATGCAATATTCCGAAATAGTAAACAGCGTCATACCAGTCTACTGGTGGACGTCGGAGCTAACGTCTCGCTGCATCAGTAACCTCCCCTTCTTCCACTTACTGCTTCCCGCGTAGTGCATTCTTCATTGGGCGAAACTGATGGAAGTCGGAACGTACGAGATACGGGCTGTACGGTGACTGAGGAATAACAATTCAGCTACGTTTTGTAAGCTCCTCTCCGATGCGCTGTCTTTGTGAGGCATTGCGTTGTCATGGAGAAGTTCGTTTGTATTTTTGTGACGTCGATGACGCTGAAATCGTTTCTTCAATTTCCTGAGGGTGGCACAGACCAGCGTTGATCGTTGCACCATGAGAAAGGACATCAGACAAACGAGTGTACCAGCACTAAGAAGAGACGTCAATTTGTGCATCGACCTTATGCTCACCTCAAATGAGAGTGTCCGCACTTTGCAACATCGCAGGAATCACAGCTGTGTGCGACCGCCCAGTACACGGAAAGATAGGACAAGTACGCGTGACCTTGTTGCGATGATGACAGACCTTTCGTCCAACGACTCACCGTGCTTCTGTTTACTTCCAGGTCTCCGTGGACATTCTGCAAGTGATTATGAATATCTACGATGCCAAAAGAAACTCCATGACATCTCTGTGCCTCGAACGTGCTTTCGTTACAGCTACCGCTTTGGTGGCTATGTACAGCGCTACGTTTATCGGCACTTTATGAAACTGAATCGGGAACATTCCACGATGTCACACAAATAATTCTGCATTTTTTCAGCCGTATCAGGCTGATAAAAAAAGATGTCTTATACACCGAAAGCCCTTCGTATACCGTTTGCATCACCTCCTCATCATTGTAAGTATTGCGTCCTGCAGCAGATATCGGGTGTTGCCTACTTGGAACAGAGCCAAGTTGCCTCCGACGTAGGCGCTAAATAAGTGAGGTGAGATTGCAGTGAGGGCACTCACGTATACGAATACACCGAGAGGTTAAAAATATAGCGACGCCAAAACACAACACATTATTATGCTTAACGCAGTTAGGGAACCGTTCGGCATTCTAACAAGCTTCCAGTCGTCTCGGAATTAGCCAATACAGGCTCTCTATGGCTTTCATCGAAATCTTATACTAATCTTCCTGCAAAATAGTGGCAACTTTAATGAACGACAATGGAGATGTATAGAAATCACACACCCTTCTCTCCTATCTGGACCACAAAGGCTCAATAATATTGAGATATGGTGATTGTGGTGATCAAGACAGATGCGACATTTTCTCCTCGTGCTCACAAAAAAAGTCCTATAGGGTGCGAGCTGTGTAGACAAGGGCCCAGTTGTCTTGGAACGAAGCATCAGCATGGGTAATAAACACTGTACCATAGGATGGAGCTGATCAGCCAAAAAGGCAGCATAAACCTTCGCAATAACGCGTTATTGCAGAGTGACCATGTTGTCCATGGAATAACACGACATGGCTGCCCACATTATCGCTGAAGCCACCCATATTTCATTCTTGTAAAGTAAACTCGGCCAGAAGTTGGAAACACTCCAACAAATGACTTTCTCCCATTCCTCCAAAGTCCAGGTTTTTATGGCTTAAACACCACGTTTTTCTGTTAAACGTATTTTCATCTCTCTCAGTGGCTTTGGGATTCCACGTCGCCCCGTAGTTCTGTCCGTAGGGCGCACCCTTCGTTTTGTTTTGTCCTGACAGGTTTCGCGAGTGCGTCATTCAGTTCTCTAGTCCTGCCGTTATTTTCCCGCTCTCCCTGGATACCGTACAAGTCTTCTATACTTTGCACCTTAACATCAAATACTTCGGCTACCTTGGTTACGAAAGCAAACAACATGTGAGGACCAAAAATTTGCCTTGTTTCGAATTCGCATGGGTCGACACGATGCACTCACAGCTGCAGATTTCTGACCAGGACTGTCACGTGCAACGTATTGAGGTCAGGTTAAATACTACAGCCCAACATGCAGGCTTGGCTAGCATCAGCATTTACGTTCAAGCGTGCATTTCTCGTGGTGTTTCCACAGTTTTGTCATGCCCCTGTATATAACGCTTCCTCTATACGTTACACAAAAACACTGCACAACACAATTTAAATATCATTTTTTCGAAACCCCCTAAATGTCTTCCACTATGACGTAGAAATTTGAAATTTGGCTCAAAGGTACCTACAAGCTTTCTTTGTAAAGGTGCAAAGTATGATAGCCAGCGACGTCACATTCGGGCTAAATGGCGCTTCAAACGGCACGATGTCTCAGCCGTGCAGGCTCCTGTCGATTATGTTTTTTAACAGTATTCGTTACCTTTGGCTGACTGCTGCGCCACAGGTACTACAAGGCGTACCTAGAGAGCTCTGAGGGAGTGTGCTCCGACAGTCTCGGACTGGCCAATGGGATAGTAATGGAGTGACGGCTCAGCTAGGCACCAGGAAGTGAGCCACGATACCGCGTGCAAGTGCGGCGGTCTAGGGGCGGTTGTTGACGGAATGCTGTGCGAGTGGATTTTGGGCGGGTGGTCGTCGTGGATTCTGTGCCGAGTCACCTGCATCCTTATTGGAATTTGTTGTGTAGCTCTGACCGGTGGAACGGCTTGCTCTGAGTTTCAAGTGCTTCGACATGAACTGCCGGTGCTGGGAAAGTGCATGTATTCAACCACCTGTTCATTTTGTCGAGACTACAATTACTTTGATGACCGTTTCTGTTGCTTGTGTACTATGACGCTCCAGTACTTGTGTGGTGCGCCGGCTGGTGACTTAGTTTTTTGCTCTGTTGTAGATTCTGCACAAGTATGTTGTTCAACTGTATTATAGGAAGTGCTATAATTTTAAGTGGTAACTGATTTCACTTGCTATATATTTACGAAAATAATAATCTCCACAAATATAACAAGGAAGAATTATAGTTCAATCTTCTGCACAATAAATGCGGTAAACATTATATCCTAAATAACTAAATACTGCCGGCCTCGGTGGCCGAGCGGTTCTAGGCGCTTCAGTCGGGAAACGCGTGACTGCTACGGTCGCAGGTTCGAATCCTGCCTCGGGCATGGATGTGTGTGATGTCCTTAGGTTAGTTAGGTTTAAGTAGTTCTACGTTCTAGGGGACTGATGACCTCAGATGTTAAGTCCCATGGTCCTCAGAGCCAAGCCAACTAAGTACTAACAGAAACCATTGCCTTTCTATAATTTCCTTGGTTGTATAAACACATACCATCTGTTTCCCAAGGTGCTAGATCTCTAAGAATAATTAGTGCTTCGATTTATTTTAAATACAATTATTTTTACTAAAAATTTGTAATAATAAATGGAGGAAGAAAATGGCTCAAATGGCTCTGAGCACTATGGGACTTAACTGCTGAGGTCATAAGTCCCCTATAACTTAGAACTACTTAAACCTAACTAACCTAAGGACATCACACACATCCATGCCCGATGCAGGATTCGAACCTGCGACCTTAACGGTCGTGCGGCTCCAGACTGTAGCACCTAAAACCGCTAGGCCACTCCGGCCGGCAATAACTGGAGGAAGATAAAAAATACAAAAATTATGGATTTATTTCACAAGAATAAAATGCATTACAAATATACAAAAGAAAAACTATATAGTTTACTAGACGACGAATAACAAGTAAAATATTTGGAAATAAATGTAGTAGAGAGAAATATATAAAAAGATTCTTAAGGCAATTAATAACGGTTATTTGGAAGAAAATTATACAAATTCTGGGGATGAAAGTAAAGTATATAGTGATAAACACTGTTGTTGTTGTTTATGGTCTTCAGTCCAAAGACTGATGCAGCTCTCCTTGCTACTGTATACTGTGCAAGCCTTTTCATCTTCGAATAACTAATGTAACCTATATCCCTCTGAATCTGCTTACTGTATTCATCTTTTGGTCTCTCTCTACGGTTTTTACCCCAAACGCTTCTCTCCAATACTGCTTTGGTGATCCCTTAATCCATTAGAATGTGTCCTATCAACCGATCTCTTCTTTTAGTCAAGTTGTACCATTAATTTCTCTTTTCCCCAGTTATATTCAGTACATCCTTATTAGTTACGTGATGTAACCATCTAACCTTCAGGATTCTCCTGTAGCATCACATTTCAAAAGCTTCTGTTCTCTTCTTTCTTAAACTGTTTATCGTCCACGTTTCACTTCCATGTATGGCTACACGCCGTACAAATACTTTCAGAAGGGACTTCCTGACACTTATATATATACTCGATGTTAACCAATTTCTCTTCTTCAGAAACACGTTTCTTCCCATTGCAAGTTTACACTTTATACCCTCCCTACTTCGCCCATCTTAAGTTATTTTGCTTTACAAAGAGCAAAACTTATTTATTGCTTTGAGCGCCTCATTTCCTAATCTAATTCCCTCAGAATCACCTGATTTAATTCGACTACATTCCATTATCCACGTTTCGTTTTTATTAATGTTCATGTCATTTCCTCCTTTCAAGACACTGTCCATTTCGTTCAACTGCTCTTCCAAGTCCTTTGCTGTCTCTGACAGAATTACAATGTCGTCAGCAAACATCAAAGTTTTATTTCTCCTCCCCGGGCTCCAAATTTTTCTTGTTTCCTTTTCTGCTTCCTCAATACACAGATTGAATAACGTCGGGGTAGGCTACAACCCTCTTTCACTCCCTTCTCAACCATTGCTTCCGTTTCGTGCCCATCACCTCTCATAGCTGCCAATTGAGTTTTGTACAAATTGAAACTAGCCTTTCACTCTCTGTATTTTGCCCCTGACACCTTTAGAATTTGAAATAGAGTATTCCAGTCAACCTCGTCAAAAGCTTTCCCTAAGTCTACAGATCTTCTATGAGAAGTTGTAGAGTCAATATTGCTCCGCGTGTTCCTACATTTTTCCAGAATCCAGACTGATCTTCTACTAGTTCTTCCATTGTTCTGGAAACGATTCGTGTTAGTATATTACAGCCGTGACTTATTAAATAATAAATAATAATTCCGCAGTTTTCACACCTGTCAGCACCTGCTTTCTTTGGAAGTGAAATTATTACATTCTTCTTGAAATCTGAGGGTATTTCACCTGTCTCATACATATTACTCAGCAAATGGAAGAATTTTGTCATGGCTGGCACTCCCAAAGCTATCAGTGGCTATAACGGAATCTTGTCTACTTACGGGGCCTTGTTTCGACTTAAGTCTTTCAGTGCTTTGTCATACTCTTCACGCAGTATCCCTCATCTCCCTCTATCTTCCATTTCCAAAATATTGTCTTCAAGAACATCTCCCTTGTATAGGCCCTCTATATACTCCTTTCATCTTTCTGCTTTCCGCTTTCCCTTATTTGCTTAGTACTGGTTTCCCATATGAGCGCTTTATATTTATATACAGGTGGTTCTCTTTTCCCGAAAGGTCTCTTTAATTTTCCTGTAGGCATTATCTATCTTACCCCTAGTGACATATGCTTCCCACATTCTAACATTCGTCCTCTAGCAATTCGTGCTTAGCCATTTAGCACTCCTGTTGATCTAATTTGTTAGACGTTTGTATTCCCTTTCGCCTGCTTCATTTATTGAACTTTTATTATTCTGCTCTCATCAGGTACATTCAATACCTCTTGTGTTACCCAAGGTTTCTACTAGGCCTCGTCTTTTTACCTACTTGATCCTCTGCTGCCTTCACCATTTCATCTCCCAGAGCTACCCATTCTTCTTCTACTGTATTCCTTGCCCTGTTCTTGTCAATCATTACCTAATGCTCCCTCTAAAATCCTCTATAACCTCTGGTCCTTTCAGTTTATCCATCTCTTAAATTCCTGCCTTTTTTCAGTTTCTTCTGTTTTAATCCGCAGTTCGTAACCAATAAATTGTGGTCAGAGCTCACATCTGCCCCTGGAAATGGCTTACAATTAAAAAACTGGGTCCTAAACCTCTGTTTAACCGTTATATTGTCCGGTGTCTTCAGGTCTCTTCCACGAATACAATCTTCCCTCACGATTCTTAAACCAAGTGTTAGCTGTGATAAGTTATGGTCTGTGCAAAATTCTACCAGGTGACCTCCTCTTTCATTCCTTTCCCCAGTCCATATTCACCTATACTTCTCTTTCTTTTCCTATTGTCGTGTTCCAATCCCCCATGCCCACTAAATTTTCGACTCCCTTAATTATCTGAATTATTTTTTTTATCTTAACTGGCCCGCCTAGCCAACCTAACATTAAATAAAAGTGAACTTTCGTTACAATTTGTAAATGATTCTCTGTCATATATAGTTATATAAATTACAACTGTTTTCCTAGGCTTATGAAATACACCAGAATATGTTTTGGGGCAAATAAAGGTATCGCAGAAACGTGGATACGACTAAACGTGAATGTATGCTTATTGCCACACCCTGTGGGTATTCGTTGTGGAAAATTATGTGACCGAGCCGTGGAAATGGTGTGGCCCGCTGTTTGCTGAGACGTTTAATGGTGTCAAAGTGCTAGCAAAGAGTTCCATGCAACACTTAGTCCAAAAATGGCGTCAGACAGGATCTGTTTTGAACAAGTTAAAAAACGTTCCACAACGTGCCCACAAACCGGAAAATGTGGATAAAGTTCACCAGAAATGGCTTCAGAGTCTTACCAAATCAACCTGACGCCTGTCTCAACAGACCGGCATATCACGTCGATCATGCAGACGAATACTCCACCTGACACGGGCATGCATCCATACTCTGTAGTGTCTGTTGTTCATGAATTAAAAACAGCGTTTGCTCCTCAGTGTCTTCCGTTCTGTGAGCTGCTCTTCACTGAGATAACAATGAATGGCTTGGATATGGAACTGTTCTTTATGTCTGATGAAGCCTCGTTTCACTTGAGTGGCCGTGCCAACTCACAGAATTACGGAGTCTGGACAGCGAGGAGTCCTTTTAACTTCCACGAAACCTCATTACGTGATTAAAAGGTTTCATCATACCTGACTTCGGCGAGCTACATTGCCCACATTGTGAAATATTTTGTGGCAGCATTAACGGAGGACGAAAGCGCCTGCAGTTACTTCCAACAGGATGGAGCAACTGCCCTTACAGTACGATTACGGGATCTTCACGCCTGACAATTGTTAGCAGAGGTCAGTCTGGTCGCGGCCATAGCTGGCCACTCAGGTCACCTGATCTGTTAGTGTGCCGTTAATTTGTGTTCCCCACAACGGTGTACCGCAACAACCCTTACAGTTTTCAAGAACTGCTGCAGAACAATTCTGATGAGACTGAAGCAGTTCCGACAGTCCAGCTTCGATCCGCCTTCAGCAACTTGTTGACCAGGGCCCCAAAGTTCCAATAGATGAATGGTTGTTTCATTCAACAACTGATATCTGCGGGTTAGTATTGTATTTCGTTTCTTCTGCTGTGTTTCTTTGTACCCTAGAACTCTGTTCTCCGCGCCACTTTTATTTGACCCATCCTGTAGTACAAAAAGCCGATTAACCTAATTGATATTAACTATTCGTCTCCATGTAAACAGGAGTATGTGTATTTGTATCTCCAGCAAACGCTTCTTCGCATGTACAATATTCAGAAATACCCAAATTACTTACTGAACAAGACTCATCGTTATCCTTGCCACCGACACTACTTGTGTAGACTTTAAGAATGGATGTCGAGCCTTTTTTTTTTACTCTCGGCCAGAACATACCTCGAGTCAGCAGCTGCCCTTTTATGAATTATTTGACACAATGAAGACATTCAGCTTCTTGTGTCGTTGTGGATAACTGCCTCCGGCGATTCACTCGACTCCAAATATCCACCGCCTACTATCCGCTTCTCAGTATTCGGTCGGAAAATGTTTGAATTGGACCGGAGTTCCTTGACAAGAGCAATTTCACTAGGGTTTGAAACTGTCATTGATTAGATGTGATACTTGCCTCCCGTCGATGCTGATTAGAATGCATTACGACCAGTTTTCGTACACCACATAAAACAAGGGGGTTCGTTGTACACTATTTCTTGTAGACATGTGGGATGATTCTCACTGATAAGCCAAAAAGTCATTCAGCTTCATTAACGGTGTATTCATGGGAACGTGTAAACACATTATCTCGTTTCTGTTATTGCGTCGCATCTGGACGTCGACCGATCTTTCTGGACTGGTTCTATGCAACCGACTGGCACATCCACGTCAGTTCATTGTCATTACTTACATTAGCTACAGTGGTTCACACGGCCTTCTGGTGCCAGTTCTACACTACCCACAGCGCTCCAAGACAGCCAGAGTATTATTTTGAGGGAGCGACTACTATTTTTTCCCCTTTAGCTTATTTGTTGTTGTTGTTGTTGTTGTGGTCTTCGGTTCGAAGACTGGTTTGATGTAGCTCTTCATGCTACCCTATCCTGTGCGATCTTGTTCATCTCCGAGTAACTATTGCATTCTACATCGTTCTGAATCTGCTTACTGTACTCATCTCTTCGTTTCCGTCTAAGATTTTTACCTACTACACTTCCATCCAGTACTAAGTTGGTGACCCCATGATGTCTCAGAATGCGTCCTGTCAACTGGTCCCTCCTTTTTGTCAAGTTGTGCCACAAATTTCTTGTCACCTCAATTATATTCCGTACCTCCACATTAGTTATGTGATTTATGTGGTTGAATATTAGTAGTACCAACAAACAGGTGGCACCTGGCTAATAATTTCGTTACGAAGCGGATGCGTGTATTGAAATGCTTGTGCAAGAATTTGATTAGAATGACGAAAAACCAGTATTTATAGATTAGGCAACACTCACAACCTACACAGCTAACAAATTAACAAACGCTGTGGCGAGTGCGAACATGTAAAAATACAGTATTATCTCTCTTGTGAAGATTTACAAAACTGAGGTGAATCGGAAAAAGTGTCAACTCAATGGAATAAAGACTGCGTTCGAAAGACGAAATTGCCAGAAAAGAATGTGCAACCAAGTTACATCCTACCTCAGCCTCCGCAGAGAACGAATTAAAATAAAAAAAAAAACAGTGGTTTGCAGAAATCAAATACAAAAGGCGAAAACGCTGTGAGTAAACTGTACGAAAATTTTATAAAGTGGAACTGCTAAAAGTGTATAAATACCAAAATGTAGACACATTTTATGTACTCATATTTTCCAGAATGGTCACAAAAGGAGATTTATAAATGAAAGCGAAACGCGTCTGTTGAAAAATATGTTTCATATGTGTTCTGCCATTGTAAATATTTCGCCTTTACTGTACTGGGACAGATATGCGTGAGTGCGCTGTACTAGTAGTTGTAAGATCTATGACTCCGTGTTTAATGTAATCTGTGGTGCTCTTTGTCGCCAGTAAGTTCTTCAGTGCTAGGGTATTCTCATTAGAGGAAAAGGAGCGAACCGTTGAGTTTTACAGAAGAGGGTCTGATATTTGTGAATATAGAAGAAATTATCTGGAATCCTTTGTTATGGAGATGAAAACTTGTTTGTAAAAATATTTCCTTGACTGTATGGTTGGAGAAGATTGTTGGAGGCATCCAAGAACGAAATGTTTGTTTTTCAGAACTATTAATTGAAGGAAATCTTTACTCCTTAAATAAATAATAATATTCATGATTTCTGTTAATTTGATCTCTTTCGTTTCATTATGTCACAAATAACGCCACAGGTTTAAATGTCTGTAATTTTTGTAATGAGTGAATTTAGTAACTGTTAGCGTCTTCTTACTATGTATAGTTTTTTTGACAATAATCAGGGTCTAATATTTCAAGAACCTTTTCTTCGAAATGAAATCCTCCTCCATTGTTGTTAGTAAAGTTTTAAATATTTTGTCGTGTGTGAATTGCACCTTACGCCACACCCAGCGACAGATTGTCTCTGACAAGCAAAGAAAAATCTAGTGTTATGTAGGTTATTTTTCTTCAGTTACTGCATTTGCTGATTCTAATTTACTTTCGAGAATGTTAGTACACCAGACACAAAATAGTATGCGGAGTATGAGGTGTCATTTCTTTCAGGGCAGATCCCACTTCGCATTCTTATGAGCAAATAGTACGTAGTTAGAATTTTCAGGTGTAGTGCTAAGTAAGCAAATTAATTTACTGAGAAGGTAATAGTGGACAGTTATTTTCTTCTGAGTTGAGCAGATTTTATTTAGTGGATATTTCAATCAGACATTGCACTTCATTTCATGCAGTTCTCATCACGTACTTCAGTATTAAGTTTCAGTTAAATAGTTTTCTCTGTGCCCACAATTAATTTCTTTTTCGATGTAATTAATTTCATTTTCATTACTTCAAAATCAGAATTTGTCTAAGATTAATGTTCTCTTCCACAACACTGCTCACAAGCGCAATAAAGGGCCGACCAGCAGTCAGTATTGCTCAGCCGTTGAATACGGTATCATAAGGACACGCTACACGGGGAGAAAGAATTTTCATAAGGAATATTCAGTATTTCATATGTATATACACTGAAGAGCCAGAGCAACTCGTACACCTGCCTAATATCGAGTAGGGCTCCCGCGAGCACGTAGAAGTAATGCAAAACGACGTGGAATGGACTCGAATAATGTCTGAAGCACTGGTGGAGGGAACTGATACCATGAATCCTGTAGAGATATCCATAAATCCATAAGAGTACGAGAGGGTGGAGATCTGTTCTGAACAGCACTTTGCAATGCATCCCAGATATGCTCAATAATGTTCATGTCTGGGGAGTTTGGTGGCCAGCGGAATTGTTTAAACTCAGAAGAGTGTTCCTGAAAACACTCTGTGGCAATTCTGGACGTGTGAGGTGTCGCATTAACCTGTTGGAATTGCCCAAGTCCGTCGGAATGCACAATGGACATGCATGGATGCAGATGATCGGACGGGATACTTACGTACGTGTAACCCGTCAGAATAGTATCTAGACGTATCAGGGACCCCAGATAGCTCCACCTGCACACCCCCTACACCGAGCCTCGACCAGCTTGAACAGTCCCTTCTGACGCGCAGGATCCATGGATTCATGAGGTTGGCTCCCCACCCGCACAAGTCCACCCGCTCGATACAATTTGAAAGAGACTCGTCCCATCAGGCAACATGTTTCAAGTCATCAACAGTCCAATGTCGGTGTTGACGGGCTAGGCAAGGCGTACAGATTTTTGTCCTTCCAGTCATCAAGGGTACACGAGTGAGCCTTCGGCTGCAATAGCCAGATCCATAGTATGTCGTAGAATGGTTTGCACGCTGGCACTTGTTGATGGCCCAGCACCTAAATCTGCAGCGGTTTGCGGAAGTGATGCACTTCTGTCACGTTCAACGATTTTCTTCAATCATCGTTGTTCCCGTTCTTGCAGGATCTCTTTCCGCCTGCTGCGATGTCACAGATTTGATATTTTACCTGATTCTTGATATTCGAGGTAAACTCGTGAAATGGTTGTACGGGATAATCCGCACTTCATCGCTACCTCGGACATGCTGTGTCCCATCTCTCGTGCACCGACTGTAACACCACTTCAAACTCAGTTAAATCATGATAACTTGCTATTGTACCAGCAATAATCGATCTAACAACTGCACCAGACACTTAGTATCTTACATAAGCGTTTCCGATTGCAGTTGCATATTCTGCTGTTTACATATCTCTGTATTGGAATACGCATGGCTATACCAGTTTCTTTGGCGCTTTAGTTTAAATTAAATAGAGAGCTTTCAAGCTTAAAAGGTAAATCCTTTAAGAGCTATTGCGGATAATGACCTAGCAAACAAACGAAAGAAGAAATAAAAACTTGCGGATGGACGATGAAACCGTAATTCTATCAGAGCCGGCAAAGGACTTGGAAGAACAGTTGGACGAAATGTGCCTTGGAAAGAGCTTATAAGATGGCAACATAAGTGAGGGTAATGGAATGTAGTCGAATTAAATCAGGCGACGCAGAGGGAATTACGTTAAGAAATGAGTTTGTAAATGACTTTTGCTATCTGGGCAGCAAAATAACAGAGGGGACATAAAAAGCTGATTTGTAGCAGCAAGTAAAGGATCTCCGAAAAAGATAAGTTTGTTAACATCGAATATAAATTCAAGTGCAATTTTTTTCTGAAGATATTTTTATGGAGAGTAGTACAATACAACCCTGTATTGTACTACTCTCCATAAACTACTGCTACCAAGAATAACTCCGAAAGTATGATAAGTACTCCTTATCACTTCGACACTTACCGAAGCACATGCTCTGACAATTCTCTCTCGCATATCGTGCAAAAGTAAATATTCGCCGAACACGGCTAATCCTTCTAATGTGCCATTGACATGTAAACACCATTTGACGGTTTCGCAATACAACATTAATAGGAACGGTAAGACTAGTATTGTCGAATCAAGCGGCCGGCCGTGGTGGCCGTGCGGTTCTAGGCGCTGCAGTCCGGAACTGCAGGACTGCTATGGTCGCAGGTTCGAATCCTGCCTCGGGCATGGATGTGTGTGGTGTCCTTAGGTTAGTTAGGTTTAAGTAGTTCTAAGTTCTAGAGGACTGTTGACCTAAGTTGTTAAGTCTCATAGTGCTCAGAGCCATTTGTCGAATCAAGCGATTGTAAATGATGTAATCCTTCGAAGAACAAGTCGATATGTTTCCCATTTACGGAGAATGCCAACGAAATTCAGGGAGAGTAGATAAATACGCTGAAAGATATCCTCAGCGTACTCACCCTACATGTCGTATATTTAAACATGTGTATGATAAATTGAGAACAACTGAGTCTTTAACTCATCGGAAACATATCCGGCAAAGGAAAGTGAGCCGTGTGCGGCTAGCGTTGGTACTGTTGGTAGGTTGGCATCGTGTAATAGGGATAGTGGCGTCTCGTTTTCTTCTTCTGCTTACTGGCGCCACTACGTTTCCTGGCATTGTCTGTCCGCGAGAGTGGCATCAGCAGCGTTTATCGATACCTAGTACCCGTACTGTCTTTGTAAGGGCGTGAAGTGTTTTCCGGGTCTGCTGTGTAAGTAGTTTGGTTGGGACGGAGCAGCAGAGAGGTGCGGCATCGCAAGGACATGCCGGGACCGCTGTCCTGAATCACTCCCTTCTTTATTTGGTCTGATTGTGTCAATTGTTTAAAAATAATATTTAGTTTAAACTATTCCTATTGCTTGTGGCCTTAAGGTGACAAATAATTTGAATTCTTCTTAATAAGGCCTTCAGCCGTCAGTGTATCTTGTGTTGCAGTCAATTTTTTAAAAATGTTTTGCAGAATGTTTTTGGTATTTTCAACATTTACTTGCCTTCCTCATTTGTAATTCAGGCCTTCAGCCATTAATTGTTCTGAAGTACTGGTCGTGGCCTTCAGCCCAAAAATAATTTGAATTCTTTATTAATAAGGCCTTCAGCCAGCAGCGTAAGCTTGTGTTACAGTCAATTTTTTAATGATTGTTTCAAAAATTATTTTAGTATTTTTAACGTGTAATTGTCTTCCTCATTTGTCATTCGGGCCTTCAGCCGCTAATTGTTCTCAAGTATTCCTCGTGGCCTTCAGCCGAGAAATAATTTTGAATTCTGTCGTAATAAGGCCTCCAGCCTTCAATACAGCTGGTGTTATAGTCCATTTTTTAAAATGATTGTTTTAAAAAATGTCTTTAAATACAGTGTACGTGCTTACTGTGCAACCATCAGTAACTTATGATGCCCCGTCCCCACCTTTTCCTGCCTTCCCTAAGTCCCACATTTGAGAAAGTTACTTACGAGGAACAGAAATTGGTACTCTCGCCACAGTGGTTCGAGATCCTTGTGTGAGTTCGCGTCAAATCGCATGGGAATCTGAAATGAGCCAGAATAGTGTTATTCGTGTTCTGCATCGCCATAAATATCATCATTACCATATCAATGTCCACCAAGAATTAACTGGTTCGGATTGTATGCATCGCATTGAATTCTGCCGATGGACTCAACTTCAGATTCAGAGATATGACAAATTTATTGATTTGATTTTATTTACTGACGAGACTACATCCACGAACCATTGAAATGTTAAATTGCATAACATGCATTATTGGGCAACTGAAAATCCATGTTGGCTGCGGTAAGTTGCACACAAAAAACCGTGGTCGGTAAATGTATGGTGTGGGATTCTGGAGTACAGAATTACAGGCACCTATTTCATCGACGGAAATCTTGATGGCAGGAAGTACACCGCATTCCTGCAAGAAACGTTAGGTCTGTTATGGGAAGAAATGCTTTTAGGAACAAAGAAAGTGGTACCAACACGATGGGTGTCTGGCACGTTTTCGCTGATGGCCAGAAACGATTTGTAGAGACCATTCCCAAATCGTTGGATTGGACGCGGAGAAGATGTGTCGTTGCCGCCTCGTTCGCCAGACTCGACGCATCTGGATTTTATTTTTTGGGCATTCATAAAGGGCATTGTTTATAAAGACGATCCAAATGCACCTGAAGATATGTGAGAAAGAATTGTCAGAGCATGTGCTTCGATAAGTACTAAAGTGATAAGGAATACCATAAGGAATACTACTCAGTCCATGGCAAGAAGATTGCAGCACTGCATTGATACCAATGGTCATCACTTCGAACACCTTCTGTAAATGAACGTTCGTTGACCTTCGTTGACCTTCAAAGACCTTACTGTTACACATCACTGGATTCGTCTCGATAGCCGCTATCAGAAAATAAATATCAAACTATAGCATCCCATTTAAACAAACAAAGTTGACCTTCTTATCTCTGAAGCGACACCAATTAGCAACAAAAAATTAACAACATATTACGTATGGCCCCCGTTGTCACATGCAACTTTTGTCGCACAAACATTTCAACTCCTATCATACTTTCGGCGTTATTCTAGGTGGCAACAGGTAGTGACTCACCCAGTATAATAGTAAAAAGTTGAAGATACTCAGATCAGACAAGAGGAGAGTAAAAGCCTTTGAATGAAGAATGTCTAAAGACAGTAGAGTACATCGAATTACCAATGACGAGGTGTGCAAGTGGATAAAGGTCTGGTGGACAGGGTGGGCGTCCGTCGTTTGGGAGATGGTGTGAAACTGAATCATGACGTTACAGAAATGAAGTCTGAAAACTTTCGTACAGGATGGGAGCTTCATAGTCGGAAAGAAGGCAGATTTCAGACTACCTAACAGATCAAAACGAAAATTTCTGTTCCGACACTGACAATGTTGAGTGTTTATGGAAAAAGTTCAAGGCAATCGTAAAATGCGTTTTAGACAGGCACGTGCCGAGTAAAACTGTGAGGGACGGGAAAAACCCACCGTGGTATAACAACGAAGTTAGGAAACTACTGCGAAAGCAAAGAGAGCTTCACTCAAAGTTTAAACGCAGCCAAAACCTCTCAGACAAACAGAAGCTAAGCGATGTCAAAGTTAGCGTAAGGAGGGCTATGCGAGAAGCGTTCAGTGAATTCGAAAGTAAAATTCTATGTACCGACTTGACAGAAAATCCTAGGAAGTTCTGGTCTTACGTGAAATCCGTAAGTGGCTCGAAACAGCATATCCAGACACTCCGGGATGATGATGGCATTGAAACAGAGGATGACACGCGTAAAGCTGAAATACTAAACACCTTTTTCCAAAGCTGTTTCACAGAGGAAGACCGCACTGCAGTTCCTTCTCTAAATCCTCGCACAAACGAAAAAATGGCTGATATCGAAATAAGTGTCCAAGGAATAGAAAAGCAACTGGAATCACTCAACAGAGGAAAGTCCACTGGACCTGACGGGATACCAATTCGATTCTACACAGAGTACGCGAAAGAACTTGCCCCCCTTCTAACAGCCGTGTACCGCAAGTCTCTAGAGGAACGGAGGGTTCCAAATGCTTGGAAAATAGCACAGGTAGTCCCAGTCTTCAAGAAGGGTCGTCGAGCAGATGCGCAAAACTATAGACCTATATCTCTGACGTCGATCTGTTGTAGAATTTTAGAACATGTTTTTTGCTCGAGTATCATGTCGTTTTTGGAAACCCAGAATCTACTATGTAGGAATCAACATGGATTCCGGAAACAGCGATCGTGTGAGACCCAACTCGCGTTATTTGTTCATGAGACCCAGAAAATATTAGATACAGGCTCCCAGGTAGATGCTATTTTTCTTGACTTCCGGAAGGCGTTCGATACAGTTCCGCACTGTCGCCTGATAAACAAAGTAAGAGCCTACGGAATATCAGACCAGCTGTGTGGCTGGATTGAAGAGTTTTTAGCAAACAGAACACAGCATGTTGTTATCAATGGAGAGACGTCTACAGACGTTAAAGTAACCTCTGGCGTGCCACAGGGGAGTGTTATGGGACCATTGCTTTTCACAATATATATAAATGACCTAGTAGATAGTGTCGGAAGTTCCATGCGACTTTTCGCGGATGATGCTGTAGTATACAGAGAAGTTGCAGCATTAGAAAATTGTAGCGAAATGCAGGAAGATCTGCAGCGGATAGGCACTTGGTGCAGGGAGTGGCAACTGTCCCTTAACATAGACAAATGTAATGTATTGCAAATACATAGAAAGAAGGATCCTTTATTGTATGATTATATGATAGCGGAACAAACACTGGTAGCAGTTACTTCTGTAAAATATCTGGGAGTATGCGTGCGGAACGATTTGAAGTGGAATGATCATATAAAATTAATTGTTGGTAAGGCGGGTACCAGGTTGAGATTCATTGGGAGAGTGCTTAGAAAATGTAGTCCATCAACAAAGGAGGTGGCTTACAAAACACTCGTTCGACCTATACTTGAGTATTGCTCATCAGTGTGGGATCCGTACCAGATCGGGTTGATGGAGGAGATAGAGAAGATCCAAAGAAGAGCGGCGCGTTTCATCACAGGGTTATTTGGTAACCGTGATAGCGTTACGGAGATGTTTAGCAAACTCAAGTGGCAGACTCTGGAAGAGAGGCGCTCTGCATCGCGGTGTAGCTTGCTCGCCAGGTTTCGAGAGGATGCGTTTCTGGATGAGGTATCGAATATATTGCTTCCCCCTACTTATACCTCCCGAGGAGATCACGAATGTAAAATTAGAGAGATTCGAGCGCGCACGGAAGCTTTCAGACAGTCGTTCTTCCCGCGAACCATACGCGACTGGAAGAGGAAAGGGAGGTAATGACAGTGGCACGTAAAGTGCCCTCCGCCATACACCGTTGGGTGGCTTGCGGAGTATAAATGTAGATGTAGATGTAGATGGAGCGGGAGGTAGATCTGAACAGTCCGAAAGCTGTCTGGGGAAAGAGCGACGGAACTTCACTCGCCCCCGAGACCCACGTAAGCGATTCCGATCCCGTGGTTAGCGTCATCTTCGCAGTTCGGTAGCTGGCAGCGTCACCGACGCTTGTTCGTGGCGTTACCTCGTAATGATAAGTTCACACTCCCATCACGTGGACAGAGCTTGAAGTGGCTGGTATCCAGCTAACATCTGGTGCCATACAACCCAGCCTTGTTGCAGCTTAGGAAAAACTTCATCAGCTAACCATGAATGAAACGAACTGAAGAAAAAGAAATTTATGGCAAAAATTGACTAAAGATAGGGACCATTTGATAGGAAGGGATCGGTTGCAGCAAAATGTCAACACGTTAATGGAGGGAAGTGTGGAAGGGTAAAACGTAGACAGGAAGACCTGGCTTGGATACACCTAGCAGGTTCAAATGGATGTTGGGGGTACTAGTTATGCAGAGACCAAGAGGGTTCCACGGTAATGATTAGTGAAGAGAGCTGCAGAACAATGTACATAATCGTACAGTGTACGCTGAAATGACAAAAGTCATGTGACAGCAATATGCGGATATACAGATGGCGGTAATATCGCATACACAAGAGAAAAAAGCGCAGAGCGTTGGCGCAGTTGTCACTCGTACTCAAGTGATTCATGTGAAAAGGTTTCGGGCGAGATCATAGCCGCACGACGGAAATTAACAGACTCCGAACGCGGAATCGTAGTTGGAGCTTGACGCTTGGGACATTCCATTTGAAATCTTTAGGGAATTCTTTAGTCAGAGATCCACAGAGTCACGTGCGTGCAGTGAATACCAAATTCCAGGCAGTACCTCTCACCACGCACAACGCAGTGGCCGACGGCCTAGACTTAACGATTGAGAGCAGCGGTGTTTGCATAGAGTTGTCAGTGCAACACAAAAGCAACATTACGTGAAATAAATGCAGAAGTCAATGTGGAACGTATGACGAGCGTATCCGTTAGGACAGTGTGGCGAAATTTAGCGTCAATGGCCTATGGCAGCAGACGACCTCGCCACGTGACTATACCAGCTCGATCCAAGACGACTAGAAAAACGTGGTCTGCTCAGTTGAGCCCCGATTTCAATTGGTAAGACTTGATGGTAGGGTTCGAATGTGACGCATATTCCACGAAACCAGGACCCAAATTGTCAATGAGGTCCTATGCTAGCTGCTGGTCGCTCCATAATGGTGTGTGCTGGTTTATATGGAATGTACTGGCTCATTGACTGGGAATGGTTATTTTTGGCTATTCGGAGACCATTTGTAGCCATTCAAGGACTTCGTGTTCCCAGACAACAATGCTATTTTTGTGGATGGCCATGACACTGGGCCACAACCATCCACGACTGATTTGAAGAACATTCTGGACAGTTCGAGAGAACTATTTCGCTTACCCAGATCTCCCAACATGAATCACATGCCGCGCGTGATTAGCCGAGCGGTCTAACGCCCTGCACACACTGTGCGGCAGGTCTCGGCAGAGGTTCGAGTCCTCCCTCGGGATGTGCGTGTGTGTTTGTCCTTAGGATAATTTAGGTTACGTAGTGTGTAAGCTTAGGGACTGATGACCTTAGCAGTTAAGTCCTATAAGATTTCACACACATTTGAACATTAATCTCATCGAATATTTACCAGACATAATCGAAGAGTCAATTCGTGCACAACATCCTGCATGGGCAACACTTTCGCAGTTATGGACAGCCATAGAGGCATCATGGCTCAATATTTCTGCAGGGGACTTCCAACGATTTGTTAAGTCCACACCAACTTGAATTGCTGCACTACGCCGGACAAAAGAAGGACCGACACGAAATTAGGAGGTATCCCATGACCTGTGTCACGTCAGTGTGAAATAAATTATTAAAATATGATTGTCGAAACAATACTTAAACAACGTGCAAATATCCATGTTGATTAATCGTATCTAATGTACGTCAGATATAAGAACGTGTTTTGTCGACCACATCCTCTCAACTTCTTAAACAAGGTGAACCCCAAAATCCGCGACAATATTTCTGAAAGCGTTCAGAGATATTTTCTAAGTATTTCACCTAAGAGGAGCGAGGTCACTGTGGGTTACCACAGAGTAACTCCCTTCGTTCCTTCTGCGTTTTGCATCTGTACTGTACTGAAAGTTTCTGCAAAACAGTGCAGATGTTGTCCATATACGCTGTGAGTTTTGTTTGGAAAAAAAGGTGTTTCACTCACTCATGGCACAGTCGCCTTTTCGTTATGCCGATCCGCACAGCTTTAAAGTCTCCTGCACAGCATAACAGACAAGGCGACGAAGTGCTACCAACATACTATGCACAGGCATGAAATTGAAAAACTATCTGAACTTTGTCAGACTGTTTTCAATCATGTGTAAGACTATATTAATGCTGATTAGTGTGTTAAACACAACACGTAAATACAAGATATAAATGAAAGAAGAAACGCTAATTAGTATGAACTGTACAAATAAAAATGAATTTTAGCTTATAGAGATAACATACCTGTTTTAGTAAGACAAAGTACCCCAGATCGTTACGAAGTAGCAAAATATTATGTGAATTCGGCCGCGAAACGGTCTGTGACAACGTTCAGACCAGTCATACTGGATTACCATTGCTGACCTACAATGAAAGTGTGCAAATTTAGCAATGCGTGAAGATTCATAACGAAAATCAGTTAAAAATAATTCAGTGTCACACTTATGTCAATTCAGTTATTGACAGAAGCGGAAAAAGTAGGCGGTAACAAGTCTGAAATTCTACAAGAGTTTCATATTGACATCCACAGGGCTCCGGTACAGAATAAAGGTAGCAATAAAACGTATTGGGTGCGAGAGAATTTTTTTTAAATTGCTTTTCTGATAGTTTATCTGCCTCCATCGAGATTAGAATTGCTTTATTGTTAGTTATCTGCCTCCATGGAGATGAGAACCGAAAACAAACCAGACGGCAACATAGCTGCCAAACGTATTCAACAATGTTTCGGATTCTCTATTAGACTCACCACAGCCAGAAAACGTTCATTACCCAAAGTGTTTCTTAAGCTAGCTAGCAATGGGAATGCTCGCACTTCTAAAAGGCGGTGTCCTTAATACTGGGATCATAACTACTACGTGTGTAGGCCAATGGATTTTATATACACTCCTTTAAACATGATTTGGATCGAAAGCGTAGCTCCGACTAATATGCTGATGTATCGACTGCAGCTGGAACAATTCGAATAAAGAGTAGAGGGAATTATCTATGCGGCCCTCATCTTCAGTAACTGTCGTAGCTATTTTCGTTGATAGTATTTCGTCACTTAAATCGGTAAAAATGGAAACCTACTAGTCTCACGTTCTAGACCTTCTATCTGTCTACCGAGCCCTTATAACCAGTTTACCTCGAGTACGCGTGGATATAATATGCGGAAATATATCGCACTTCCTGAGGTATACGGTCCCTTGGTTGTGTAAAAAAATGAGCTTCTATGTCAACGCAATCTAAAGATACGGCCGTTTATGTAAAGAAAATTTACGCGAAAGTTCAAAAAATGGCTCTAAGAACTATGCGACCAAACCGCTTAGGTAATCAGTCCCGTGGATCTAGAACTACTTAAACCTACCTAACCTAACATACATTCATGCCCAGGGAAGGATTCGAACTAACGGCGCAAGTAGTCGCGCGGTCCGCGATATGACGCCGTTGAACGCACGGCTAACCCACGCCGGCAAGCTGTTAATATCATCTAGTGTTGCTAAAAAGTTATTCACTGCTGGTGAATGATTTTCTGCGCATTTCGTTTAAGATAGAGTAACTAAAATATATTTGATGTTACGGAAGAGGACGGACACCTAATTCATTTCCCCTCGTCTTTATTTATGATGCTAGATTCGCAATCTGAGCATACATACTATCCATAACCGCACTTTAGCCCTAAGTCATAGTCACAGATATGTGAATACAACACACTGGCTTATATTTGAGGTATTTCGTTTCGCACGAAGTGATGGCAGACGATGCAGTGGCGTCTTCGAAGCGCGAGCTTCGCCAGTGCTAGCACTTCAGCTGAGCGAACGTTTTCTTCCTGTTGCTGGTCTAATGGACAATGACAACACCGTAGAATACGTTTGACAACTATGTGACCATCGGTTTACGTTCTTGAGTGGTTCATAATTTAGTAAATCCACTCGATATTTTTATATCCTTTAAATTACAGTTGCTACATGATTCGCCCTGAAGACGTAGGAAATGTGTGTTATTTGATCCAGGAAGTATGTTCCAACAGAAATTGCTGCTTACATAGACATTTATGTTGCGAATCAGTCGTCTTATCCATCACAGGGACAACGAGGACGCTCTGTTTTGCTACAGTTGTTTCATAGCTTAGTGGTATTGTGTGTTGTTGGCGTTGCCAGTTGCCACAATAAAAGCATTGGATGCCTACAGTGATTAGTCTACTTGAAAAAAAACGTTTGTTGTCATCGTAATTTATGTCCGCCCCCGGTATCTGAGTGGTCAGCGCGACAGAATGTCAATCCTAATGGCCCGGGTTGGATTTCCGCCTGGGTCGGAGATTTTCTCCGCTCAGGGACTGGGTGTTGTGCTGTCCTCATCATCATCATTTCATCCCAATCGACGGGCAAGTTGCCGAAGTGGCGTCAAATCGAATGACTTGGACCCGGGGAACGGTCCACCCGACGGAAGGTCCTAGTCACACGACATTATTTTTAGTATCGTAATTTATGTAACTTGCTCTTCGACTTCCAATTTGACAATTTGTGAAAAAATTGTTTACCCTCCTAGTCCTAGTTTCAAACATTTTCTGACTGAGAAAACGTAGGCATGAAGGGGTCAGTGAAAGCGATTATTCGCTATTATAGCAAACTTTTGAATCCACTGGACACCTGAATTCTCTATATTGATTCTGAGAGTTTTGTTATTCCTCTTGTTATTTACTGTCTCAGTGTCATCCATGAGAATGAAATTAAAGGCAGTGGGATTAGGTTCCTGAGCTATATACTGTGTATTAATATTCTGGGCTCCTACGTAAATTTAAAGGTTAGGATAAACTTCAGGAATACAACTACAGAATAGTGGCATATCGATTATGGCTCCTCACCATCAACAATAGTTGTTACCCATAGTTGTTACCTATTGTTCTGTAATTACTATTTGACCGTCGTCACCCTTTAGAGACCAACCTATCCTTTCCACAATGCCCTTTATACTTGCTTCTTAATATGTCCTATAACTACAGATTTGTTGAAAATATTAACTGTTAAATACGCTATTCCACAAATTAAAAACTTCCAGTTATTCTTTATATCTTGAAACTCACTACCGTTCGCTTTCACCGAAGAAAAGATACATAATAATAAAATGAAATCATAGATTAGAATCTGAAAGCATACTATGAATTGTCAAAATGAAATGAACTAAAAATCATCTTCTTGTCAAAATCACGTTACTGTTCCAGAGAACTTCGGCACCTCTCAAAATTTTTTACACCTCTGATGTTTGCCGGCCGGAGTGGCCGAGCGGTTCTAGGCGCTACAGTCTGGAACAGCGCGACCGCTACGGTCGCAGGTTCGAATCCTGCCTGGGGCATGGATGTATGTGATGTCCTTAGGTTAGTTAGGTTTAAGTAGTTCTAAGTTCTAGGGGACTGGTGACCTGAGAAGTTAAGTCCCATAGTGCTCCGAGCCATTTGAACCATTTTTGAACCTCTGATGTTTAGCCACATGTGGACAAATAGTGGGTCTCTTGAAGCAGCACTGTTTAGCCGTCACAAATTAAAGCCTCAAAAATCAGTAAATAAAACTATTCTTCTACTGTTGCTCCGAATCGCATATACCAACCGCCCTCTGCTGCGACAACTACTCGAAGTCTATTGGGTATTTGATTTCTCTCTTCTTTTTCGGCCCTCTTTACCTCCCCTTCTAGCCCAAAGTTCGCTCTCCAATTACGCCTTCATCAGAGCGCTTCTCCTCAATGTTTTTCATTTGTGCTGAATTGCTTTTTACCCTTCTTGCATATACACGTGTGTCATGTATATTTTAGAGACTACATGAATATATAACGTGAGTATTTCTTTGCTTAGTAAATTAAATATTACATATCTTATTGTGAATTAATTTGATTGTCCAGATTCCACTTACTGCGTTTCCTCAAAATTATATAAAATATAAGTCTGCAAAAAAAACTTGAAACATCTGTTGCAGCTGATTGGATAAGGGCTGAGAAAAAAACCCACCTCTGATGATGCTGCTTATTATCGCGTATAGCCTCCTTCGGCTTCCACAACGGCATTGAGCCCACAACTCTAGCCACATAACTAGGAGATTCAGGTAACTCATTCAAACCGCCATGAATCACATCAGAAAGCTGTCGGTGAGTCGACGGCGACTGTCCCTTTTCCCGTATTAATCTGACCATTTCTGCCCAAATATTCTCAATGGGAATCATGTCAGCTCCTTTAGGTGGCCATTCCATTACAGTAATATTACTATGGTCATCGAACCACTTCTTAACCACACGCGCCATATGAATAGGGGAGCGATCTTGTTGGAACATGACCTGATCATCGCCGAATCTTGCAAAGGCAACATCACGTTCTCCAGAACTGATATGTAATTGCGCGCATCGGGTCTTCCTTCCAGTTCCAACAGGAGACCACACCCTTCGGCCGATATCCATGCCCATACAGTTACCGACTCCCTGTCACTCCTTCGGCAAGTCTAAATATCTTTTCGATTATACCTAGCACGTTTTGGCCGGTAAACAAGTACTTTTCCGGTTGATGACGCAGAGAAAATCGTTTCGTCCGTGAAAATCAATCGCCTCCAAAACTGGAGAGGTTTGTCAACATTTTCAGCAGCAAAAGCAAGGCGGGATTCTCTGTGGGAAATAGTCAATGTCTCTTACACAGCAGCGCTTCTTGCTCTCAGTTCACCTTCCCTTAGACGACGACTGACGGTCTTACTGCTGACATTGAGACCCAACCTCTGCTGAATATGTCGTGCATTGACAAATGGCTGGTTCTCACTGAAACGGCATATCTGCCGATCCTGAGCTGCTGTTGTTTTGCGGCAACAGCCATGAGGCCTTCCATTCAGGTTACCACCCTCTTCCTACCGTCGACTTGTGAAGACCCACAGTTCTTGCTATATAGCCATTTGAAAATACCTCTGCAAGGAGTGCTACTAAAGCGCACTTGTCTACCTCAGCCAGATGGGCCATTTAGCGTTGACTGAATGATTCGTCGCGGTTAATATCTGCTGCGAAAACATCGCTAGTAGGAAACAGACTGCCTCCTCCACGACTTCAGCCACACCGCAGTGGCAAAGTATGTGTAACACGGAAATCGATGGCATAAACGAGAGATCGCAAGACCATACTCGTGTTATTACATAGTGGAGCAACTTAGAATCTGTAATTTTTCTCAGAACGGAGTGGTCCGCTCTTGTCATATCTTGTCCTGATAAATATTACGTGAAATGAAATGTTTACGTTTTGCATGTACGGCAGGCCTAACGTAAGAAACATTTCTGAAGTATCTGAGACAACTTGAAGAACACTCCGTGAATTTTAGCTGTAGAGGGATGGCTTATAAGAAGGAAAACGTGTTTATCCTCGCTTGCTGTGTTTCCAAGTGGCGCAGATTACTCTGACGCATACATAGTTCTCATCGGGCGTAAGAATCGACTCGACTAACAAAGGGAACTCGCCAGGTGCCATACGCTGATTGTCCGAAACTTGGCTCAGTGGAGGAGAGGACAAAATAAGCGAACATGTGTTTCGGCTTATCTGCAGACACTTGACCGTTTCCGAGAAAACAATGGTCAAGGTTTTCAACGCACTGTTGCTATAGTGCAGATACCTTTTGCGCCAGAGAATGCAGTTGAATCAGTGGCTCAGTGGCTACTGTCGTTCCTTTTTAACTTTGATCTACTAATGGGCTTTGCTCCTAAATTACGTTACTGTGTAGTATATCTACTGCAACGACTTCAACCGGTAATGTTTGTTTATTTGGATAGTATGCTTCTTAGTTGCCATATTTCGCTATAATATATTCCTTTGTTTCAAAACGGCAAGTTTAGATGACCACTGCAACTTGGTAACATCGGTAACAATTTACTACTTTGAAACAGTTACGTGTGGTGTACGAGGAGTGCACTCTATTGAATGAGGAATACATTAAACACGAAAGCTGCGTCCAGTAACAACAATTAACTTTGGGTTACATGACAAAAAACAAGTCGAAATACTGTCAGTTCATCTCAGTACCCAGTAAAACTTAAACTGGAACGCTCGCAAACATAATTTTGTAGGGAAGGCAAATGAAAGACTGCGTTTTATTGGCCGCGCACTAAGAATACGCAACAGATCTACTGAAACCACTGTCTACACTTCATTTGTCCGTCCACTGCTATAGTATACCTGCGCGGCATGGGATCCTTGACAGACGTGATTGACGGTGCACGCCAAAAACGTCCAAGGAACGGTAGCACGATTTGCAATGTCACGAAATAGGGGAGAGAGAGTCCCGGATTTGATAAGCGAATTGGGGTGACATTCATGAAAACAAATGCGTTTTTCTTGCCGCGAGATCTTTTCACGGAATTTCAATTACCAGAATCTGTTGTGAATGCTGAAACATTATTTCCTCGGGAACATACACAGGGAGAAATGACCCTAGTAATAATGTAATTCGGGGCTTGTAAGAAAAGATTAAAGTGGTCCTTTTTTCCCGCACGCTGTTAAAGAGTGGGACAGTAGAGAAAAAGTCCGAATATGGTTCGATGAACCCTCTGTCAGACACGTAACTCTGGATTGCAGAGAAATCCTGTAGATGTAACAACGAAATTACCTTGTAGTTGCTACATGTGAGCTACATTTGACTTGAACATCGAAGTTGTTTGCTGTCTATTTATTTATTGTTCATCATTTGCAGCCATAGACAAACACCTAGGTGCGTTAAATTGATACTGAAATAAAGTGTCATGCATGGACCAATAACAATAAATTCTTAAATACTTGTTATGGTACTGCAGTATCTGCCAGCGTCTTCAGAAGTGGTTATCGCATACGACGCTCCTAGGGTGTTTATAAGTGGATATTGCAGACGACTTCGAACAAAATTTGAATGAAGCTTCGTAAAGGTTCCGTGATCAAGCGATCTGAGTTGCTAGCGAATACAGTTTATCCTCACTAGACAGTATACGAGTATATTATCATTATACATGAGGTGACAAGGGTTTCGCCGGGTGCACTCGGGGAGCGGATCTAGGCGCTTCAGTGAGGAACCTCGCGGCTGCTTCAGTCGCAGGTTGGAATCCTATTTCGAACATGGATGTGTGTGATGTCCTTAGGTTAGGTAGGTATAAGTAGTTCTAGGTCTAGAGGACTTATGACCTAAGCAGTTGGTCACATAGTTCTTAGAGCCATTTTTTGACATTTCGCGCAAATTTTCTTTACATAAACGGCCGTATCTTTAGATTGCGTTGACGTAGAAGCTCACTTTTTTACACAACCAAGGGACCGTATACCGCAGGAAGTGCGATAGATTTCCGCTTATTATGTCTATCCATACTCGAGGTAAACGGGTTTTAAGGCTTGGGTACACAGATAGGCGGTCAAGAAAGTGAGACTAGTAGGTTTCCATTTTTACCGATGTAGGTGACTAAATCCTAAAACGATAAACATCCCGAATGATTGTGACATAAGCGGTGACATAAAGGTAGACAATTCATGTTGTTGAGTCCAGAAAGCTCTATGCAACATAAACTACAGATCATTTTGCCATTTTCATTGCGAAATCTTCTTTTCCTTTATATTTCCTTAATTATGTTTCATCATGTCTCTCTATTCTTCTCCTCCCTTCACCATGAGTCTCCCTCATACTCCCTGCTGCCAGTACTCCTATCTAAAATCTGTCTTCAATAATGTCTAATTATAACAGTACTTGTGATCTAAGAATATAAACTCTATATGTATGTATTTTTCCAGGTGTACCTTTCAAATTGTTTATTTCACTTTTTGTACTAGATGTAGTTTAACATGCCTACTAAAACATATGAATGTAAAATAAGTAGAATGCCTGGTTAGATGTAAGAGAGGGCCTGATGGCCCTAATCTTGCCAGGTAAAATAAATAAATAAATAAATCGCCGGCTTATTCATGCCTGAGGTAATAATAGAGAGCTGTTTGCCTGGGTTGTCTGCTAGCGTAGTGAAAGGTGTTTGCTACTGCAAGGGAGGTTTGGTTTGTTCTCGGTTCTAATCTCCATGGAGGCAGATAACTAACAATAAAGCAATTTTAAGAATTTCTCGCGCCCCCAGTACGTTTTATTGTTACCTTTATCGTGTACCGGTACCCTGTGGATGTCAATATGAAACTCTTGTAGAATTTCATACTTGTTACAGACTACTTTTTCCGCTTCTGTCAATAGTTGAATTGACTCAAGTGTGGCAATGAATGATTTTTAACTGAATTTCTTTATGAATCTTCACGCTTTGCTAAATTTGCACACTTTCATTGTAGGTCAGCAATGGTAATCCAGTATGACTGGTCTGAATGTTGACACAAACCGTTTCGCGGTCGAATTCGCATAATATTATGCCAATTCGTAACGATCAGGGGTACTGTGTCTTACTAAAACAGTTATGTTATCTCGATAAGCAGAAATTCATTTTTATTGGTACAGTTCATACAAATTAGCTTTCCTTCTTTCATTTATATCTTATATTTACGTTTTGTGTTTAACTCACTAATCAGCATCAGTATAAACTTACACATGATTGTAAACAGTCTGACAAAGTTCGGATAGCTTGTCAATTTCACGCATGTGCATAGTATGTTGGTATCACTTCGTCGCCTTGCCTGTTTTGCTGTGTAGCAGACTTTAAAGCTGTGTGGATCAGCACAACGAAAAGGCGAGGGGTCTAGCTCGTTTTGTCCACGACTGTACATCCTTTTGCTATCAGTAATAGAAGCCCTTCGTTCTAACATCTATCATCTACATCTATAGTTCGCAAACTACCTTACGGAGTGTGACGAAGGATTTTTTCTCTACCGTTGCCACTTCTTACTAAAACAGTTATGTTGTCTCGATAAGCTGAAATTCATTTTTATTGGTACAGTTCATACAAATTAGCTTTCCTTCTTTCATTTATATCTTATATTTATCAATTACAATCGCAAATTGTTGGTAAGCCTTCGCCTGATCTCTGATCTCTCTAATTTCGCCTTTTGCCGAGATATATTTACGAGGAAGCCAAACACTGTTTCTCTTTCCTAGTAATGTATGCTTCTGAAATTTTAGAAACACGCATAAACAATACCACACCATTAAAGAAAATGTATGGCACTCTCTCTCTCATGTTATTCTTCTTCTTCTGCTTCTAGAATATCGAGCTAAGATATCGTGATTTGGGGTGCTTGTGATCTGACTCCGCGGTCGGCATTCTCTTTTTCTCGCTACAGTACCAACCATATTGGGTAAAATGAAGGGCCATTTTAATATTCTCACTCTTTTTATATTGTTCGTCGGATAAAAAATGAGATACGAGGTACACGTACGATCTTCATATTACTAAGTTACCAGCCGAAAAATGCTCCTATCAGAGCACAAGAAAGTTTAAAATGCTCCTGAAAAGTGGGGTTAGAGCTACCTCATTCTACTTTCCTCAGCACGTTCAAAAATTTTGCCGAAAATTTTGGCATGCGAACATATTCGCACTCTTTTTAACATAAGACTCACTTCTGACTCCCTCAAGTCCCCCTAACTGTAACACGCTCACACGCACTAATCCATTGCTTTGAGTCGCTCATACCCATCCACTCACGCATTTTGCCCAACTCGTGTCTCTCTGACCCTCATTGTCTCCTTCGCCCTTTCTGTACTACAACCATTGCCTACCATCTTCCAGTATTATTTACTTCTCTCCTTCTTACTGCCACTGCTTCCTTCTCTCTCCTCATAAAAAATCGCGAACACGTTGGCAGCTGCTGCCCCACTTTCCAGTCAGACTCTTTAAAACAGGAGCACATTCGCCTATTTTGTGATTCAATAGCAGCCTTTCTCTTCTGGTTCCCTTTTTTCTCTCCTACAGCAGGGCATGTTGTTCATAAGAAAATAACTTTACTGGTAAGTAAAATTTTAATATTTCGATCATGAGAAATTTTTCGTGTGCTTCAGTAGTGCAACCTTTGATTCCCAGAACCTTTCTCATGATAACGCTGATACTTTACAACGTATTTCTGCATGCTGCATCACTTCATAAGTTACATCTTCGCCTCTCATCGGATTTTATGTGCGGATTTTACAGGTTGACGATTATTGAACTATATGAAAAAACGTAAATTAGTCAAAAACTACTACGTGCGCACACTTAATTAACCACGTAAACGTCAGTACAGATATACGGATTTAGGTTGTGATATCTTCGACATGCCTGCCATCATTGGCAATGGTGAGGGGCAGATGAATAGCGAAATTCTGCATGACCCGTTGAAGTGTCGGAACATCGGTGCTGTCGATGACCTCCTGAATGGCTGTTTTCAGCTCGGCAATGGTTTTAGGGCTATTTCTGTGCGCCTTGTCTTAAATGTAGCCTCACAAAAAGACGCTGGAGAACATGCCAGTGGCCATTGGGTACTTGGGTATCTCAGAGCCAGAATTGGAATAATGGCGATAATAACGTTAAGTGTAACTGTATGAATGTGTCAAATAATCTGCTTCTATTAATACCGTGGCACACGTTAATTCATGTTAAACCGGAAAAAATAAAACTCAGTGTTAAGGAAACCGTACACTGTACATACAATTTCACAATACATTCACGATAAATGTTCAAAAATGTCTCCACTGAGTTTTGCTTATTGAAGAACCCATACAAATGAAAATGGGCTTCGTCGCTAAACAAACCATACAGCGTATACTAATTCCCAACATGCTCCGTGGTCAACGGTGCAGTTTCAACATTTTAACGTAAACCTTTCAAAAGTTATGATGGTTTTATTTCATATAATACAATAATTGTCACCTTGTATCTGTACACGTAGTGTAACCTCGAAGCTATGAATCTCGGAAGCCGATAAAGATATCAAGAAAATTGTCAACGTTGTTTGAGACAGGAATCTTAAAATTTTGTCGCAAAAATCACACCCATTTTCTGTGCATGTTCATTTTGGGATCTGCGCCCTGGTTTTGGTACACAAAACCACGCTTTCGGGGTGTTCCTCGATAACGGATAAAAACTTTGTAAAACGGGAAGAAGGCATCTCCAGATAAGGGACTAGAAAAAAAATTAAAATTTAAGCAATTTTCTGCGGTTATTTATTATTTTGATTTCACTTCATATCGATTTCTAAGTGCATATTTTACATGTACATGTTGGGTTAGTTTGAACTTCTGTATCTCGGAAAGCAATAAAGATAATAAGGAAAATTTCAGGATTGTTCGATGTCGGGATTGTAGGAATACATCGCAAAATGTGTGGCTGTGCATGGCCATCTTGGAATCCGCAGCTCGGTTTTGATACGCAAAACGGTAAATATATATTTTTGGGTTTTTCTAAGGTTCCGCCCATGAACAAATGGTGCCTCCGTACGCCCCTTAAAGCCCGCCGTGTACCAAATTTGCTCCATTTGTCTAAGCAGGAGGAAGTTTGTAACATTCATAGTTTGACCCTGTACTGATGAGCCTTCTGTTTGGTATAGAAACATTATCCAAAAACACTTGACCCTACCTTTTTGTCACCAACAGAACCCGAGATGGGAGGTGCGGAAGAATCCCTTTTCTGTGGGCGGCGTTTTGGCACATATTAAGGTATTGCATGCTGTCGCATTCGTATCGAATGTCATAGTTGAAATTTATAAAGATTTGACGTCCATTTTGAGCGATACCGAAATCTTTCATCCTTATCATCATTATTCAAGAAAATTGTTAACTAAAATAGGAAGGAATCTTAGCGTTCAGAAAGTATTTAATGCGTGACGTATATGTCTTGCTCGCTGATGTTAGAAAGTTAACGCTTACTTAATTTTGGCGAAATTTCGAACCTTCAACTTTGTAACTTGTTTGAGAGACAATTTCAGTACGACTTACAACTTGAATGACATGCTGTAGTGCCCTACGCCTTATTCAGCTTTTAAGTGAATTACACATTATATACCTTACGCAAATTAGGCCTTTAGACTTATTCAGACAACAATTCCGTCTTTTTCCTTTGAATATGTTTTATGAGGCCATATCCTTTTTCTTCCATTAGTTACAAAAGTTTTCCTCAGGTTGTCATTCACTACTGGTCGACCAATATCAGTTGAATTTTACCGTGATACCTGCGAGAGCTTTACACGTGAGTAGGTGGCCGATATGCACCTTGTGTGTGGGTTCACTGAATGCAAAGGAATAACCTGACAGTGATGCTATGTCGATCCGCCCCCGCAACGACGGCAGCCACACCGCAGCATTTTTGCATCTGTAAATACGATATGGGTACGAGAAAGCCGATCTTTCCGGGATTGCATATTACAGGTTTTTCCACTGTGTTGAAGTTTTCGCACAAACTAAGGTAATTGGGTATAATAAACCGAATACATCGAATAAGTCCGTAACGAGCAACCGGAGACCATGGGTGTTTTAATATCGAAATACACGGTGGAGTGAAGGTTCACTCTGTATGAAATATGTTGCAGTCGCAATATGTACCGGAACAGAGAGGAATAAAGAAATACCTCACACCCACTACTAATTCATGACCTCGTGTCCTATGACATATTCACTTACGCCACTTTTCCTTATCCTGAAATAATGAGTTTGAAATGCTCCACCATCTGTGTAACAAACAGTTACGTGGCGTAGCAATCGGTCGCGAAACCAGTTTCGGCATCCGACTATGCCATCTTCACGCCCCATACGCATCTCCCAAAATAACCGATAGTGCCATACAATGCCATGTATCCCTGGATTTCGTGAATTCAAACCGTTTGACAAGTGCGTCATTCGAAAACTTGATAGCAACTGATTAGTTGTTAAACAGCTGTTGGAGAATTTTATTAATATTGACAGTTACTTAGCCAGCTCATGTCTCCTGTCCGTGATAGATCAACATAGATCGAATAGTTTCGGTCGTTCACCCTGGAACGATTCGCCTCCAACCCCTAGTATTTTGCCGCTGAGAAACGTTCAAAACACACTACAGGTTATATGTATGATAATGAGACAGGATGGCAGTTATTTCTAAGTAACTAAATCGATTAATTATAGCAAAATCAGTACTTAGTAAGTATAGCGTCCCCAGTGCTATATTACGAAAGGACTTGAAAAACAGTATTTATAAATTGAATAATATGTTTTTATCGTGTAGCCGTAAAATAATAATCTCTCTGTTCAAGTTTCAAATGCAAGGAAATAATGTATGACAAAATGATCTAACGAGACGACAAGATACGCTCTTTTGTTAATTTTTTAATCGTCTTGACTTCCTCTTTTGTCTTAAATGTGTATAGAGGGACATATTGCGAGTGCTGGCAAATGTGAGCATATTTGTATGAGTTAAGCATATAATATACTGACTTAATATTATTGTGCACTTTTAATTTGTAAGAGATGATCCCGATTTCATGTCCGCCTTCCTTGAATTAACCTGCATTCAGGTAATTTACAGTTCAACAATCGCAGCGGCCGATGCAGCCAACGACGCCATTACGTGGCGATATTAACTTATGAAAAATTAGCAGAAGCGGAAAACTCGCCCGCTATTAACATAGTATTAATTTTTCTCCACAGCCGCCCGACGTTGCAGAAAATACTTAGCTTTAAGATTCTTATTTTCAGTACCATAGCCGAGACCCAGAGCCAGGACTCTGACTACAGTACAATGGTTAACGGAGGTAAGAAAAATACTCTCGCGCGTGTGTGGGCCGCAATTGTAATTAATAACTAAAGACCTTATGCTTTAAGGTGAACTGACTAGCCGAGGAAATTAATATGAAAAGTTTATTACATTGTACAACTTATATGCTCATGTTTTAAGATTCAGCGAGTCTAACATTCATTAACGTAACGAATAATTTGAAATTAATATTGTTAAAAAGGAGAACTTCAGGAAAGCATTTAATCGTAAAATCAAAATTAAATGAAATATCATTTTTATTAAAGCCCACCACGTAAGTCGGCAACAATCAAATAATAATAATAACAATAATAATATACACTCCTGGAAATTGAAATAAGAACACCGTGAATTCATTGTCCCAGGAAGGGGAAACTTTATTGACACATTCCTGGGGTCAGATACATCACATGATCACACTGACAGAACCACAGGCACATAGACACAGGCAACAGAGCATGCACAATGTCGGCACTAGTACAGTGTATATCCACCTTTCGCACCAATGCAGGCTGCTATTCTCCCATGGAGACGATCGTAGAGATGCTGGATGTAGTCCTGTGGAACGGCTTGCCATGCCATTTCCACCTGGCGCCTCAGTTGGACCAGCGTTCGCGCTGGACGTGCAGACCGCGTGAGACGACGCTTCATCCAGTCCCAAACATGCTCAATGGGGGACAGATCCGGAGATCTTGCTGGCCAGGGTAGTTGACTTACAACTTCTAGAGCACGTTGGGTGGCACGGGATACATGCGGACGTGCATTGTCCTGTTGGAACAGCAAGTTCCCTTGCCGGTCTAGGAATGGTAGAACGATGGGTTCGATGACGGTTTGGATGTACCGTTCACTATTCAGTGTCCCCTCGACGATCACCAGTGGTGTACGGCCAGTGTAGGAGATCGCTCCCCACACCATGATGCCGGGTGTTGGCCCTGTGTGCCTCGATCGTATGCAGTCCTGATTGTGGCGCTCACCTGCACGCCGCCAAACACGCATACGACCATCATTGGCACCAAGGCAGAAGCGACTCTCATCGCTGAAGACGACACGTCTCCATTCGTCCCTCCATTCACGCCTGTCGCGACACCACTGGAGGCGGGCTGCACGATGTTGGGGCGTGAGCGGAAGACGGCCTAACGGTGTGCGGGACCGTAGCCCAGCTTCATGGAGACGGTTGCGAATGTTCCTCGCCGATACCCCAGGAGCAACAGTGTCCCTAATTTGCTGGGAAGTGGCGGTGCGGTCCCCTACGGCACTGCGTAGGATCCTACGGTCTTGGCGTGCATCCGTGCGTCGCTGCGGTCCGGTCCCAGGTCGACGGGCACGTGCACCTTCCGCCGACCACTGGCGACAACATCGATATACTGTGGAGACCTCACGCCCCACGTGTTGAGCAATTCGGCGGTACGTCCACCCGGCCTCCCGCATGCCCACTATACGCCCTCGCTCAAAGTCCGTCAACTGCACATACGGTTCACGTCCACGCTGTCGCGGCATGCTACCAGTGTTAAAGACTGCGATGGAGCTCCGTATGCCACGGCAAACTGGCTGACACTGACGGCGGCGGTGCACAAATGCTGCGCAGCTAGCGCCATTCGACGGCCAACACCGCGGTTCCTGGTGTGTCCGCTGTGCCGTGCGTGTGATCATTGCTTGTACAGCCCTCTCGCAGTGTCCGGAGCAAGTATGGTGGGTCTGACACACCGGTGTCAATGTGTTCTTTTTTCCATTTCCAGGAGTGTATATATTAAAGTACGACGGCCGACGGACGCGAGATAAGGCAGAAAATTACAGATGGTTCGAACTTACGTGTTATCAGTAATAGCTCATCAGATAGAAAGACAAAATGGTGGGCAGATGAAAAGTGAAGAAGCTTCTACTACGTTACGAAAATTCAATATTTCGTTGATGCAGGACCAGCAACCCGTTAATTTCACCAAGAGCTTGTTACAAATCTATCACAGTTGCAGTATGTATATATATACATTTTTTTGCGACTTCTTCCGAAAAAGCCTGAACTACTGAAGTTGCACAGAAAGTGCCTGATATTAATGACAAATGTCTAAAATTGACAGTGAATGCTCCACACAGTGACGATTGATAATGTCACTCTGTAGATACGCTCATAATACAAGTCAAAATCAAACTTGGAACTTGTCGTAAAATAATATATGTACTGCAGCTGTGACACATTTGTAATAAACTCTTCATCTCTATCAATTTTTCTTGGCGACATCTTGTATAGTTCCAGAGGTTCCGCTAAGTATAAATGTTCATTCATCTCTACGATTTCTTCTTAGGGACATCTTGCACAGTTCGAGAGGTTCCGCTAAGTATAAATGTTCATTACAATTACAAAAAATGTTTTCTGGTATGTTGACAAGCATTGTATTTTATGAAATACATTAAGGAATGGATCATTTCGAATACAAGTTAAATAAGAAAAATAATTAAAAAGTAAAAGGAAAGTTTTAACTGACCATAAAGATTTGCTACACCCGTAACATATCGTTTCCTGTGTGCAATTCCTGTAGCTATTCTCTACGACGGAATCGGCTTCCGAGGGAAGAAGGATTTATTTGGCCAGGACTTGATGGGTCGGTTTTTCCCTAATGCTTTTAAGTGGATTGTTGTTGGAACGACTTTAATTTTCAAGTAGTAAGCTGAGGAGGTTAGTGTCTAATGTCCCGTCGACAACGAGGTCATTAGAGACAGAGCAGAAGCTGGGATTATGGACGGAAGGGGAAGAAAAGCGGTCGTGTCCTTTCAAAGGAACAATCCTGGCGTTTACTTGAAGCGACTTAGGGAAATCACGAAAAATCAAAACCTGGATGGCCGGACACAGGTTTCCTCCCGAATGAGAGTCCAGTGTGCTAACCACTGCGCCACCTCGCTCAGTTTTATTTCTTAAGAGCGAATAATTTCCCAGACAGCTTCTAGCAAGGGAAAGTTCTAAATGTCTTCATAGGAAGCAACAACTTGCAGAAACGCGGTAATTGGGAGCAGGACATGATCAATATTTGAAGTCATTTTGACTATTTTAGGACTGTGACTGTCTCAATAAATATGTGAAAGTTTTTTAAATTACCGCTACCAGTCACAAACTTTGTCAACTGTTGTATTACTCTTTATTTAGCGACATGTTTCGAGGGTTAAACCTCATCTTCAGGCTAAATGGCATTACACAAACAACTTTTTCAATAAGGTATTATTGATGCTAAATAGTCTATTCGAAAATACTGTGGTCATCCTATGGAAGAAGAGAAAACTTAGTAAGAGGCAATGTCACTTTGGAAGCTGGACTGATGTTTTCACGAAAATGTTGTGTAACGGTCACTCACTTTGTTCTTCTGGCGTGGCAGTCTCGTTTTGATGTGTTGCGGTGTATCTATTTCCGTGGCTCTCTTGATGACTGTTCACAAATTATCACTAACATAGCAGTATCTTGGAAACACGATCACATACAGTTCTGTAGACAATGTGATATTATTGGATTTCAGACATTTTGCATATGAGAAAAGGACAGCCACCGAGCTGTAGTTTGTAATGATACTAAGCATGACAACGCAAGAGTAAAGAAACGAAATCTGTTTATAACGTGCGCCTACACCAAGACGCGCGGCCAGCGTTTAAAAGGTACTTTTAAATACTATGACTCGCTGGGCGCAGATATTTAAAATCATTGCCGCAGCGCTTGATAGCAAGAAGCTGCGAAACAGAAGAAAGAACAATTTATCATTTGTTAGGAAAATTCTAGAGTCTTTATAGTTAGTTGTACTTCTGGTCGCCGATATGTTAACATGTACTTCATTACCTTTGATGTTTGGTTGCCGACTTGTTAAGCCGTGTTGTGTAGCACCGCTACAAGTTATATTTCATTTAGTGTGAAAAACCACGTTATCATCAAGAAAGAAAACGCTTTTGTAAACCTTGTGACGATAAAAAATACTTCCGCGCACGCCAGGACATTTAATTTTTACAAAATATCACACATACAAAAGCAGCGATTGTTGGACTGCTCCATGTATGAGAAAAACATAAAAATGTAAGTTTTGTATTCATTGTAAATTTGTTAATGTTTATAGTTTAACGCCTTTCTTCTTTAAGAATATATTGATGCTTCACTGTACAGAAAATCTATGCTTATTCCTTTCTTTAAATTAACCACAAATAATGTTTATGTTTAAATGAACTTTGTTACAGGTTCGCTCTTTATCGCGGTGTCTCGATTGTATTTGGGAGACCATTAATGTGTTCAGTTTCCGATCTGACAACTTTTTTTACAAAATTTCACTGTTTTGCATTTTTTTTATTATTCAAATAGGTCCCTTAGGTAATTTCATTGAAGAGTCTGATTGCATGAAAGCAATCCGGGTTAAGAGGTCATTTGAGAAACTATTTTCACGCAGTCAATCTGTACGTCTCCTGAACACAATCGAGAACCGACGCATCGTCGATCATTCATTAATTTTTCTCTCTTTCCAAGTCGTACAAAAAAAAAAAAAACGGCCAAGGAGAACTGCCGTGAGTACGCAATCTAGTGTTAAAAGGTTGCATTCTTTATCTGGTCGGCAAACATTGCCATAAATTATCATCATCAATGTTATATTTGGTTAAATGTGAAAAGCAAAAAAAAAAAAAAACCTTTTAACGCTAGAACAAGACAAGATGGCGGTCGAAATATATCTGGTTCCGATTTTACTATCGATTTGTCGACCTATGTGGTGTCAGTTGTTTACATGTTGTCTGCACGTCTTGTTATCGTATTACAGATGTAGGTTGACGAAATACATTAAAAGTTGAGCACCTGTTACAATATTATTTATCACATCATGATATAATCTATTTAAGTTTACGTATTTCTAAACTATTGCTGGGACTAGCGTAAAACGACTGTCACGTTAAGTGTCTTTTATTCTAGGAGTACTATAGTGAAATTGGAAAAGAAATGTGAATTTTTGAAATCTGTCATTTCATTCAGGGTCTCGTTATTCCAAATGTGGCCAAGGACGACTATTTCCATTTCTTCCAAGATGTCAATTTTCCAGCTCTTTTCTAAATTATGTAGTACTTTCAGATGGTTGTCTATTGTAACATTCGGTCTGCCAAGTCTGAAACATTCAATGTGTTCTTTGAAGCGGGTTTTAAAATTTCTTCCCGTTTGCCTAATGTAATATTTGTTGCAATGACTGCATGTAATTTTATAAATTCCTGATTTGTTAAGTTTCTCTGTGGGATGTGAGATGTCATGTATCAGTTTCTTCTTTACGTTGTTGTTGGTGGCAAACATGATCCTGACACCGGTTTTGTTTAACAACTTCGCTATTTTGTCTGATATGACGCCTAAATATGGTAACGTTATGTACTTGGGTTTTTGGATGTTGTGTGAGGAAGCCACGTCACATTGTTGTTATTTTTAGTTGTGCATTTTGATGGTGTGTCTATTTCATGTTCGTGATAGCCATTATAACGTGCAATGTAATTAATAGCGTTCATTTCTGTCCCATAATCAGCAGCATTAAGTGGGAATTTCTGTGCTCTGTTTAAGAAGTATCTGAATGCAGCTTGTTTATGTGAGTTGGGTTGTGTGGAAGATTTATTAATGACTGTGTCAGTGTATGTTGGTTTTCTGTGTACATTGATATTTAGGGTTTGGTCTGTGTCACTTATTGTCATGTCCAGAAAATTGATTTTGTTATCTTTCTCATGTTCTATGGTGAACTGGATGTTGTTATGTAAATTATTGAATCTCTTTAATAGAGGTTCTATTTCTTCATCAGTTCCATAGTATACAATGAATGTGGCATCAACATATATGCGATAGTGTACTATTTTCTGGGTTATTATGTCTTTGTTGTTGAGAAGTTTATTTTCAATGTGGTTAATGAAAATTTCTGCAATGATTCCACTTAGAGGACTTCCCACCACTAGGCCTACATCAATATTGCTTCCACCCTGCTCATGATTCTGGTTAGCTGAGAGGCCTAAATTTCGTGGGTCGTTTTGTACTGTCGAAATTGAAAAGTCGACCGCAGACTTCGTGAAACTGAGGTGGCAAGCCATGGGATTTCGTAAATTTTTAGTTAGTGATCCTTCGTGAACAACGAGATTCTTTTCCCATCACGGAAAGCATAAATAACATTGGAGAATATGTACCACTGTGCGGGCGTCAAACTCTGCTTAGGTGTATTCGCCTTTCTTTCGCTGAGTTTTGCGGATTAGCTAGCGCAGACTCGAACGATAAAAGTAAACACAACAGAGAATTACATGCAGACATTCGCTAGTTGGAGATGGTGTCAGACAAAAGTGATTGACTTGGTTAGAGTTAATTCATGCCAAAACGTTTCATTTGTTACCGTACGAGTTTGTGTTGGTGTTTTTGTGAGTCTTTCCCTTCGTTGAGATTGAACAGTTTGTGGTTTTGTTGCTTGTAAATTATCGCGAGGAGTAGTTAGGGGCCAGTTAGAGTTGGTTTTGGACTATATGTGGTGATAATATTGCAGTCCAGTTGTCACAACTCGGGACCTGTATGGAAGTAACTGTTTTGCTACAGAGCTTTTGATTATTGACATTGGAAAAGTAAGATATTTAACAACCCTGCCTCGTATGTCAACAGGAGGGTGGCGACCCTTATTTCGACTGACTAGCTGAGAATCCTGGCGTCGCCTGGGTATTTATTTTTTCAAGTCTTCTATTAGTCTTCCTCCCCTTCTCCCTGCCATCTCCTGCTCTCATGTTTATCTACCTCCTCCCCCATCTTTCATCCATCCCCTCTTTGTCGATGTATCGCACCCCGTCCGGTCCCGCCCTCTCTCTGTTCACATCCTCTTCCACCGATTGTTGACTTCCTCCTTCCCCCTCTCTCTGTCCATTTCCTCCACCCCCTCTGTCAGTCCATCTAGTCCATCTCTTAACCTCGCTCTCTGAATCCACCTCCCCCCCCCCCCCCGTTCATCGTTCCTTTATCACCTCAAATATCACAGCCCAGTGGGAGGTTGTTAGTTTTCACCCGACCGCGTTTCTGTCCATAGTATGTAATAATTGTGCAAAGTTTCCTTGAAATCGATTGGAGGATTATTAGGAGATGGTTCAAATGGCTCTGAGCACTATGGGACTCAACTTCTGAGGTCATTAGTCCCCTAGACCTTAGAACTAGTTGAACCTAACTAACCTAAGGACATCACACACATCCATACCCGAGGCAGGATTCGAACCTGCGACCGTAGCGGTCTCGCGGTTCCAGACTGCAGCGCCTAGAACCGCACGGCCACTTCGGCCGGCCTATTAGGAGATACTGAACATATAAGTATGTGACAAATATTGCACATGCATCTGCTGATTTAGACCGTATGACTCCAAAGATGATGTTAAATTTATCCGTGATATTCAGCCATGTGTCATAATCTTAGGTGCCAAAAGATGTTAATAAAATTATTGGCCCGCTGTAGTGGTTGATGCACTGAGTAGCACAACTGAGAGACAAATTGCACTTTATATTTTTACAAGTATTTAAAGTAAATTAAATACAGAAAACAATACCAACAGATCATTTTCGAAAGTTTTCCGGATATCTAACATGCTGAATTAATTGCTGGAGAGCAACGTTTCTTAACTAGTGCGATATAGCGATATAGAAACAGCTAGAGTTGCAATATTCATTTCTTTAATTATTTCGTGACTAGTTTCGGGTTTCGTGCACCCATTTGCAAATCAGTCAGAGACAAAACAGTATTTTCCGCAGTAGCATGTAAACCAGGTCAATGTTATACATGTACGTATAATAAAGTCAAGGTTAAACATGAAAAGTGACAGAACAAACTCTTAATGGTCAAACATGATCTCTCTATACATATAAGTATAATCTTGAAGTGGATTACATGCTATTTCGCAAAGTGCTGATTTGTCTGTCTGGATGATTTCAAAGTTGGTTAGATAACCCTTAAACCAGTCATCAATTAAATAAAAGTGAATCTTGTAACTTTTGCTGTTTCCGTATCTAAATGAATGTTTTTACATCACCCCTTCTCAGACCGACCCTGTCCCTAGTGGTAATTGGGAGTCATAGACGCACAGTGTTTTTACACCATTAATAACAAATCATGTACCACATTTGTTACCAATGTCCCAGGTCTTCCTGTGTTATACTTCATCACCTTTTTATTCTCACCCTTATGGGATGTAAATGGTCCCTAGTCCCACAGAGTTCCGATTCAGATAGTAAGCAACCAATGAACCCCCGACTCTTTAAACAATCGAACACCGTTGTATAAAACAGCTTCAAACTTCTGATGAAAAATGAGCTAATGTCGAGTATTAGATGTTCAGCATGTAAGCCAGGAAAAGTTTTGAAATTAGGTTTACAGTTCATAGAACGTTGATAATGGTTATCATAATCAAATAATGGATCAGTTTAATCAGGGTAATTTGCGACCTGTTTTAGCCATATCCCCTGAACCTGTATGTGTCGTACAACGACATAATGCTGCAAGTGCATTCAGTGGTATGTGTGGATACTGTATGCGAACTATGCTGCGAATAAAATTCATAGTAAAGAATAAAGAAGTAATTAATTAAAGCGTCACGCATGATCCTGCGTTTCTCGAGCATCTCAGTGTTTATGACGCCACATGTCGTGAAGAATGTGCCGTACAATGGTATAATTTTGCAAGCGCATTTAGTGGTATATGTGGAAAACTGCCTGCAAAATGAGCTGTGCATTGAGTTAGTAGTGAGGAAGTATTAAATTCAAATGTCGTGTGTGATGCGTCAGTTTTACTGCATAAACAACGAATATGTATTAAGAGATAAACTTTGATAATTTTATTGGTGGTATCAGCGAGAAAAAGTTTCGCAAAGGTTTGAAATTATGCGTACAGTTCTTTGCAATTGGCTAACTGGTCTCATTCCCAAATAATGGATGAATATGGTCGCCTACTTGCGCGCAATGTGTTACGCCCCTTCTTCAACCCATCCGCACACCTTTGAGAGGTATGTGGTTTTCATCACAGTGCTTCTTTGCAGGTAGCAAGTGATACGTGTACAAATTTTCCTGAAATCGTTCCAGTCGTTTAGGAAATATTGAACATACTCTCTACTGAGGATACTGCCTACGCTGCACTCGTCCGTCCTCTGCTACGGTAACAATGTGCGGCGTAGGATCATTATCACATAGGATTGACGGAGGACATCGAAGAAGTCTAAAGGAGGGCAGCTCGTTGCCCATTATCGTGTAATAGGTGAGAGTGTCATCGAGACCTTTTCGCGAAATTTCTGTCATTAATATGTTATTAATATGTAATAAGGGAATGTGATTGTGCCTTGAGGAAATACAGTTTTTCTTGTTTCGTAGAATTTCTCCATCTTCTGTGAGCATTATTTTGTCTGGGTAGTAAAAACAAGAAAAATTTCCTTGTTCGAGGGAGAACCACATTTCCTTATTAGATATCAGGAACAAACGCGGCCCGGGAAAAGGCTTCGACCACAAACTGATTAAATTAGTCACCAACTTTCTCTTCCGAATGGGCAAATATTTGACTCATGCCAACCTATGTTGGTGAAAATTATCATCGTAATGAAATAAGTGAAATCAGAGGAGGTACAGAAAGACTTTTGTTCCCATGCGCCGTCGGAGATTGGAACAGTAGAAAAATAGCATGAAGGTGGTTGAGATGAATCCTCTGGCAGACAGTTAATCGTGTGAACTGTAGTGTAGCCACGCACACACACACACACACACACACACACACACACACACACACACACACACACACACACACACACACACGCACACAGAGACACACCAAAGAAACTGGTACACCTGCAGAGTATCGTGTAGGGCCCCCGCGAGCACGCAGAAATGCCGCAATACGACGTGGCGTAGACTCGACTAATGTCTCAAGTAGTGCAGGAGGGAGCTGACACTATGAATCTTACAGGGCTGTCCTTAAATCTGCAAGAGTACGAGGGGGGTGGAGATCTCTTCTGAACAGCACGTTGCAACAAATCCCAGATATTCTCTATAATGTTCATGTCTGGGAAATTTGGCAGCCAGCGAAGTGTTTAAACTCAGAAGAGTGTTCCTGGAGCCAGTCTGTAGGAATTCTGGATGTGTGTGGTGTCGCGTTGTCTTTCTGTAACTGCCCAAGTCCGTCAGAATGCGCAATTGCCATGAACGGATGCAAGTGATCAGACAGGATGCTTACGTGCGTGTCACTTGTCAGAGTCGTATCTAAACGTGTCAGGGGTCCCAATCACACCATTACAGAGCCTCCACCAGTTTGAACAGTTCCTGCTGACATGCAGTCTCCATGGATTCATAAGGTTGTCTCCATACCAGAACACATCCATACGCTCGATGCAATTTGAAACGAGACTCGTCCGAGCAGGCAACATGTTTCCAGTCATCAACAGTCGAATGCCGATGTTGACGGGCCAAGGTTTTGTGTCGTGCAGTCATCAAGGGTACACGGGTGGGCCTTCAGCTTCGAATGCCCATATCGATGATGCTTCGTTGAATGGGTCGCATGCTGACATTTGTTGATGGCCTAGCATTTAAATCTGCAGCAATTGGCGGAATGGTAGCATTTATGTCGCACTGCACGATTCTCTTCAGTCGTAGTTGGTCCCATTCTTGAAGGATCTTTTTCCAGCTGCAGCGATGTCGGAGATCTGATGTTTTACCGGATTCCTGATATTCACGGTACACTCGTGAAATGGACGTACGGGAAGATCCCCACTCCATACCGACCTCGGAGAATCTGTCCCATCGCTCGTGAACCGACCATGACACCAGGTTGAAAGTCACTTAAATCTTGATAACCTGCCATTGTAGCAGCAGTAACCGACCTGCACAACTGCCCCAGACACTTTTTGGCTTGTATAGGCGTTACCGACCGTAGCACCGTATTGTGCCTGTTTACCTGTCTCTGTATCTGAATACGCATGTCTATATTGCCTATATCAGTTTATCGAGAGAGAGAGAGAGAGAGAGAGAGAGAGAGAGACAGACAGACAGACAGACAGACAGAGATTTGATAGCGTAGCAAAAGCGGAATAGAGAATTAATCTGAGTCCGTGAAAGGCGTTTCCTATTAAATCTGTGGAATAGTACATAGTGCGTCTCACATTGTTAAGAGCTTTTGGATTCTGGATGCGAGAGCGATTTCATTCGACGCTACAGAAGCTGTGGCGCAAGTACGAAAGTAACGAGTCACATGTTGTATAATTTTATAGAGTCGCCAGCTTACGTATTTTTACGCATTGTTATTTATGTTCAGCTAATAAAAAAAATTAATGCATGTTAATTTGTCGACTTGCAGCACACTATCACATTTACATAGCTTCGGAGATTTAAGTGTTTTTTTCTAGAAATAAATGTACATCTGACGTACTGCCTCAATTCCGGCTATTGCTCTTACAGAAGTAAAATCTCATACTAGATGGATATCCAGGCAAACTTACATCCATAAACAAAATCGTGATCGCATTGAAGTTGTTAAAAGTGAAGACGACTGTGTGTACTGAAATAAGTTATAATTTGCTTGGATATCCCTCTAGTGATGAGATTTTACTTCTGTAGCGTGGAACAGTGGTCCCAAAAAATCTAAGCAAATATTTGAATTAGAAATTATCATTTCTCCTCATTGTCTAAACCCAGGTCCACTTTTATCTTTAGATTTTTGTTCTTCCCTTTTTCTTGAGCCTAGTCCTCGTTGAATTTCCTAGAACCAGTAATGTCCAAATCTTAGACAGTGACCAAGTTCACAGGGCTCCAAGAAAGGGTTGGTCCTGATTGTAGTATGTCGTTTGCGCTGTCAGAAGATGGACCAAGTATCACGGTATAAGTGTATATGGGTATGTTTGTGTATGCACCACTTATCACGGTATAAGTGTATATGTACGCGTGGTGGGGGAACATAACCACGGGACAATTATATATGTTTTTGTTTTTATAATTATATACTTTTTGATTTTGGTTGGGGTGGCTTCAAATATGGTGGGCTAGCATGAGACTTTTAATTAACTTATATCGCGATAACACTCGTACGGACATCGGCTGCCCCGAAGTGCTTACGATATAATATTTTTTTCAAAAAAACAACGCGCGACTCACCGCCTTCTAATAAATAGTTTGCGTGAGCGCTGCTACTTAGAAAAGAAAATATGCGTATTCTTACGTAAACTGTAATTGTTATCATGGGTTTCAGGGGCTACTGGTTATTTATGCACCAAATGTCACAAAGATTAACTGAGGTATTGCGGAGCTTTTTGAATATACTGATTTTCAATGTGTCTTGTTCATTATTTGCAAGGTAAAACTGGAGAGAATCTCATCTGCCGTTAGGCGGCCAGAATGAAACATACTGAACTCATTCAGTGCTGTGGATTTTAGTAAATGAAATTTATCACTGCTGTCTTTAACTTTGAAATTAATGAAAGGTCAAAATTGAGAAGTCTCTCGCATTTACATTTAATAACATGAATCGTCAGCGTAATGGCTGACTAATTCCTGTTAGGGGAGATGAGCACCCTCAACTATGAACTTCTGTAAATATTTGGTTAATTATAATTAATGGTTGCGATGATGAGAGATGGCAACTAAGTCAATAATACCCACTTTCTAATAACAATTACATTTTGCTAAGTTACAACCAAACTTACATTAAATATTATCCAGCGCTACAATGGCGGCCTACTTCTAGACGAAACAAAAAAGGAGAACTTTCTCGAGCAAAGCATTGTCTCTGATCTTCATGGCCTATGTTACACAGAGATTATACAAAAAAACTGTGTTTTGGTAATTACATCGATATTTGTGTTTTTATAATAATAATTTACAATCTTTGATATTTGTTATACATCGCGCAGACGTACTTAGTCTTTACATAATTTATGGTTCACACATCTCATAAGAAAACTTCTTTGCCCTTTCTCCAAATGTCCATTTATGTGACGTACCGTCACACAAGTCATCAAATTGTAAGTATGGTGTGTCCAACACGCAAATTTTTCGGAAGTAGTTGCAGAAAAATCGGCGATTAGTACGCATTCGCACGACAAACACTGCTATGTTTCAGTGTTGTGAATATACAGTGGCAACAAAAGTAAACTGCTATTCTGAGACGCGCATCTTCTTTACATTCTATTTCTGCTCTACCAGGATGTAAATTTCCTTTGTGACTCTCAAGTTCAGCATGTTGAGCGCCCTCGGTATTACATATGTTATCCGTGTCTCACTATGGAGATTCTCAGTTGGCCGGTTTGAAGCGTGTTGAACAGACGTGTCTGCTCTTGTAGCTGTATCAGAAGAGCATGCAATATTTATGTCTGGCAGTTTTATAAAAATAAGGGAAAAAAAGACGTAGCGTACGCGGTCGGCCATGGTAATTTTTCTTGCCGCTCGTGCAGCAGGTGAAATATATCGCCACGCCGGAGACGGATGACATCTGCAACGTCGTTTATCATGCGACTTGTGCTCACGTCATTATTTACCGGCATTTAGTGGAGAGCAGTATGCGTGATGCATTACAAGGGCCTGGTGTCCCGGTTCCCCTTCGGGAACTGCTTTGCTGGCTGCGTTAGGACTCCTGTCACGCAATCCGCCTTCAGGACGCCCGCCCTGCATTACGTCAAGTATATGCATACGGCGCTCGTTGGCAGTTTAAGGGGCAAACGTTCAACGGAGGAAACGTAATACCCTTCATCCACTAGCAGTACTTAAGCGAAACGTGAAGTGAAAATCCGTCGACGTAACGACTTTTTTTTCTACTGTAGTAAATTTTTTCCCAGTCCGCTCTGAACTAGAATATTGTTGGTTTCTGTATGTCTGATGCATACGATTTATTTTGATCAACATAACAAAGCGCCCCCATCTGTCTGTCTGTCTATCACTGTTGCACCAGACGTTTTTTGTCTTTACGCTATCTATGTTTTATCCACAGCTTTTCAGCTTGATCACCCTGATGCTAAGCGAATGCAGGATCGTCAGTTCAGCGTTCTCTGTACATCTCACTCGTCTTAGTGGTTTGCAGGAGACGCTTCATTTCAGGAAGTAATCTTATTCTATTTACTATTTCATTTCATCCTTGTAGATCGTAAATATGGGCAGAATAAGGAAGAGTAGGAATGAATTTAAAGGCAACACGTTTGCGAGAACCGTTAGGACGCCTACCGTTCTCTCTGTCAAAATGGCGCCGAGTCATGGTGTAATACCAGGAGCTACTGTATTAGTCGATCACAATATTATTGCACCTGGGAGTGATTGTGCACATCGGTCGGATTTGGTGAGTTTCTGACGTCTGTCTTGAAATCATTCAGATCGTGATGCGTTTTCCTGTCACCATTGTACTTGTTTAAAGTCGCCGCCTGTTTCTAGGAACGGCCACGCTTGGGCGTGTGCAATAATATCGTGATCAGATAGTAACTAGTTATGAATACAAACATAACCAACCTCTACCAACATCAACGGCAGATGTTTTGAAACCTAACCGTAGAGACAGCAAAAACTTGCTTGCTAAAAGCATCCATGGGAGAACTGAAAATCCTAACAAAAGTTTCAATAACCGGGAGTGAAAACGGTTGTCTAAAACGGTATTTATAGGACTCACATACCTAGAAACTTGTGTCATTGATGCAGAATTGTGTTTGAATAGTCAATAGGCTGAATGCTTTCTGTGATATGGGCGGTGAACATGGACGAGTATCTGAGGGCCTCAAAACCCGAAGAATTGTTGTAATGGACGCAGCCAGTAGGCTGAATGATTTCTTTAACATGGGCGTAGAATTTGCGATGAACATGAAGGATGCGTTTCTGTCAGTTGACCAACTGAGCGTGCGAGAGGCTGAGAAAAGAGCCGTACGAATGACAAGAAAGGCTAGACGTCGGCCTCCAAATATAATCTTCAGGATACAGATACTCTCTACGATGACAGCTATGCACCTGGCAAGTTTTGATTTTAAATGTAAGTTGAACAGAGCGTTTCAGAACTTTTAATTGCATAAAATTTTTAGCACCCCATTGTGGATGTATTAACGACTATGGTGTTTTAAGTTAATAGTCACTGTTTCGTAAATGACCTTTTCATATTTAAACTTTTTCTACTGGCTTTTCCACAACTGTGTGTCTTACTTTACCAGGTTAGGAGCTTCCCATTACTACTATTTCCACCTTGAATGTGGATTTTAAGTACCGATATAATTCCGCATACTACATGTCGGTACGTGTTTTATTGTCAGACGCTCATTTTATCACGTGAAATAATTTTTATTAATGTCTACGCACGCCGTATTCTTATATTAAATTCGAGATACTGTTTGTTCATGCACCCTAACTAATGTGCCCTTTGTTGACCTCATTTATTTATATAAATAACAGCCGCATCCAGGTCATCACCAGCACTTATTATGTACTTCCATGTAGAATTCGTCGTTGATACCTACATCAGAATAATCTATGGTATGTATGGCTGGTATGCACAGCTGTTAACCATGTAAATATTTTCTGTTTTTCATATGCATTGCCAGGCATGATATAGATTTTGCTTCAGCTAACTGAACTTACTTGGCTACAGCACTGTTTTTCTTTGTAACAGACCTGAAGATAACAGTGGTCGAAATAGGTAATAGTAAAGTGTAAAAGTTTGTGTGATCAAGATAGACTGTTAAAATAAAGTGCCGCGATATGTTCACGGGCTCATTTTCAGACTTCAGTTGAGAAATGGACCACGGATATTTGTAGTGAAAGTAATCCTGAAGTACGAACTGCAGTACCTTCTAGGCTACAGGTCATATCTAAAAACAGTAACTAATAAGTAATTAAAATACTTCAGCACTATTCAGCCCGATTTTCGAGTTTTAGATCGTGTGGTGATCTAGTGACATCTGTTGGTACTACCTACGATGTAATTTATTCTCGCGATCCCAGTCAGTTTGATACTATTTATTTCGCGTATTACCATTTTAATTTTTTTTATAACTTTCTTCCTTGTCTCATCTGAATGTTACCACCTTGTTTTTAAGATCATTAAAAGCTGGTAACGGTTTTACCCGTTATTCTAATATTGCAGTTCACTTGGTAAATCATTATTGTGTCTAACAATCAAAGAAAATATTGTAACGCAGTGGCGTAGCTATGTAACCAACGGCCCCGGCGCAAAAATGAAAATGGGATACAATTTAAACTAAACTCAAATGCAAGAGTCGTGCATGATCAACTACTTACCGCCCACTGTGTTGTATAATAAGGGAAGCCTTCTTGCTACTAAATAAAATATTATGTGTAACACATCAGATAATATTTAATCGTACTTCCTAATAATATTTTAAATGTGAAAGTCTGTTTCTTTCGATTTCACGCAGAAACTACTGGCTGGATTTGGATGAAATTGTGCCCACAGATAGATCTGGACCTCTGTGCGATACAGGATACTTTCATACCGATAGAAGAAATCCATGGGATAATTTTCAATGGTGGTCCATACTAGGCGGACAAAGACGGAGGCAAAAGTTAGCAGAAAAGTAAAGAAATATTATTCAGCCAGGAAAACATAGTTCCTTGCGGCGAAGCACTCTGAGAGTTGTCAAGTCAGGACTTACACGTCCTTGGTGACACAGAGATGCGGGAAGGCGAGCTGTTGTCAATGCTGGCAAATCTCTTTCGCTAAATTAATGAGCTGTGAGGCCAGAGCGCCTTACCGATCAGCCTGATTTCGTTTAGAGATACGATTCGCGATCAGTGTGGCTTTAGTGGGTTACAGTTAACAATATAGGTATACAATGAAACGAAGTAGACAATATTATTTTAACCATTTGCTTTACAATCTTTTTATGGGTTTATTTTTTACAAAATCATCAATAAGGATCGTTAAATGTAGACTTGACGCGGCTTTATCTGCGATTGCTTTGAGTGCCAGCTTGACCCTTGCTATTCCTCAAAAAACTTTTTTATTTTTAATTTGGTGAATGATCTTTCAGCTGTTGCAGAAGTGACACGTATTGTATAAAATGATAAAATTGCGTTAAACACTTCCCTAATGTCGCATTCTAGCATATCACATTTAGTTATATCTTCCTTCTACACTCAGTGAAAAGTCCATGTAGTAGTCGATTTATGTGGAGGAAGGTGATAAGTATTAATAAATTGACGTGAAAAATTAGGGCCTATTACATCAACATATTTACTTTGGAGCTGATCACATCTTTGTAATAAAATTGCTTCATCTACAGTGAGGAAAATGATGGTGCTAGGAAATTAAACATTTGATAGACTGCACCGAAGTCAGTAGAAAATGTATCTAACTCAGTTATTATCGTGTCTAGTACATTTTTGATAACAGTAACTTTAAATAATCATTCCCTGTTTCGAAATGGGTGGTCAGAAGCTAAGTCATCAAAACCTTTTTCTAGCTTTCTTTTGCTGTTTTTCACGAAAATTTGGATTTATGTCCTTTTTTCAGTTTCATTGGCTTTGCACTAATTGATTCAAAATCGTTTCTATAAAATATCAATTTTGTTTTAAAATGTGCAAAACCTCTACTTTCCTCGTCCGAAACGATATCGTGTTTTCGGAAAATTTCGGATGCGTAAGTGACGTCATGCAATATTTGGTCCATGAATTCACAAACGAATACGAACTTGAAACCTAGTATTTCTGTTTCAATAATTTCTGCTTCGCCATGCTCACCTTTACTGGCACTCTTCAGTACAATTTCTGATAATGCCCTGGTTATATAAATAACCAAGTTTTATCGCAGGTACCATACTAAATCTACTAGACCCTGTAGTCGGATTTAATTTTTTTATGGCGGTTTCCGATTCGCCATTAAATTTCGACAGTAGATCCCAACGCTTAATGTTGTTCCCAAAAATTTATGAGTCTTGCATTGTTGTGAAATAACCTGTACTTCCACACAACTGATAACGGCATCATTTATCACTAAATTCTATTTGACTGGTGCAATGTACTTATTCCGCATTTGGCCAAAAATTCTTCGTCTCTTTTTGTACACCCTTATAAATACCATTCATCACACTGCCCCCTCAAAATCTCGACGCACACTCTTTTTTAAATCAATATTTTTGTCACTAAAAATAATTTAGTCACCTGCTTGACTAAATCTGCTACACCATCTTTCATGACTTCATAAAAGCCTGGAAATTATTCTTTTGCTTCTACTGTTTATGGATTTGTTGTCCATTTCCGAAATTGGGTATTACTGCATATCTCAGAACAATGCTTAGGTTGTCTACCTTCGATATATCTTGTGTAGTGTCCACCCGTAGTGTAGAGGTAGCGTCTTTGATTAGTAACCAAAACATACTCGGTCCTGAATCCGAAACCCGCCACTTTTTAAATTATGATTAATAATCCGCATTGGCGGCCGAAGCATAAGAAGACACCCTCATTCTGCTAACGGTCTTGTCAAACAGGGTGTAGGAACGGACAGAGGTTCAGGGCACTCTCGTGTCCTTGGAGCGGGAAACTACTCTTAAAGGCGGATGAATCAGCAATGATCAACGGCATGAGGATGCAAAAAGCAATGGAAACAACTGCATTAAAGACACGCAAATTGCTTCCACAGGACATGTGGCCTGTAATTGAAACAGTGTCATGATGACCTCTCCATCGACAAAAAGCCCCAGAATAGTTCTCGATTCGGATCTCTGGGAGGGGACTGCCACAGGGAAGGTGACCACGATAAAAAGACTGAACAACCAACGAAATAATAACGTTCTACGAGTAGGGGCGTGGAATGTCAGGAGCCTGAACGTGGTAGGAAGGCTATAAAATCTGAAAAGGGAACTGCAAGGGCTCAGTTTAGATACGTAGGGGTCAGTGAAGTGAAATGGAAAGAAGACAAGGGTTTCTGGTGAGATGAGTGTAGGGAAATATCAAAAGCAACAGAAAACGGTATAAGAAGTAGGATTCGTTACGAATAGGAACGCACGGGAAAGAGCGTGTTACTGTGAACACTTCAGCGATAGTGTTGTTCTTATCGACTGCAAAGCAACACCGACAACGATAGTTCAAGTACACACGCCGACGTCGCTAGCTGAAGATGAAGGAAAGAGAAGGTATATCAGGAGATGAAAATCTAATAGACATGGGCATGCACTTTGGCAAAAGATTCCTAAATAGTCCTCCAGTCGGATCTACAGGAGGGCACTGCCAAGGGAGAGGTAACCATGAGAAAAAGCATGAATAACCAACAAAAGGATAATGTTCTATGAGCAGGGGCGTGAAATGTCAGAAGGTTGAGTGTGGTAGGGAAGCCAGAAAATCTGAAAAGGGAAAGAAAGGGCTCAATCTAGATAGAGGAGAGGTCAGTGAAGTGAAAACGAAAGAAGACAAGGATTTATGATCAGATGGCAGTAGGGTAATACCAACAGCAGCGGGAAATGGTACAACAGGAGTAGGATTCGTTATGAATTGGGGGTAGGGCAGAGAGTGTGTTACTGTGAAAAGTTCAGTGATAGGGTTGTTCTGATCAGAATCTACAGCAAACCAACGCCGACAACAATAGTTAAGGTATAGATGAGGAGATAAAGTATACGAGGATATCGAAAGGTTAATACTGTACGTAAAGGAAGATGAAAGTCTAATAGTCATAGTGGACTGGAATGCAGTTGTAGTGGAAGGAGCAGAAGAAAAGGTTAAAGAAGAATATGGACTGGGGACAAGCAATGAGAGAAGAGAAAGACTAACTGACTTCTGTAATAAATTTCAGCTAGTAATAGCGAATACTCCGTTTAAGAAAAACAAGTGGATGAGGTGCACTTGAAAAGTGCGGGAAATACGGGAAGATTTCAGCTAGATTACATCATGGTCAGACAAAGATTCCGAAATCAGATTCTGGATTGTAAGGCGTACCCAAGAGCTGATATAGACTGAGCTTACAATGTAGTAGAGATGAAGACTAGGCTGAAGATATTAGTCATGAAGAATCAATAAGCAAAGAAGTGGGGATGGAAGCACTAAGGAATGGAACAACTAAGATATGCTTGATGTTCTCTAAGACTGCAGATACAGCAATAAAGAATATACCAGTAGGCTACACAGTTGAAGAGGAATGGACTTATCTAAAAAGGGCAACCACAGAAGCTGGAAAGAAAGTCATAGGTACAAAGAAGGTAACTTTCAAGAAACCAAGGGTAACACAAGAAACACTTCAGTTTATCGATAAAAGAAGAAAGCACAAAAATATTCAGGGAAATATAGGAATACAGAAATAAAAGTTCCTGAAGAATGAAATAAATAGGAAGTGCAGCGAAGCTAAGACAAAAGTGCTGCATGAAAAATGTGAAGAAATCTAAAAAGAAAAGATTGGTGGAAAGATTGACTCAGCGTATAGGAAAGTCAAAACAACCTTCGGTTGTAACATTAAAACTGCAACGGGAATTCCACTGTTAAACGCAGAGGAGGGAGCGGACAGATGGAAAGAGACATTGAAGGCCTCTATGAGGGGGAAGACGTCTCTGATGTGATAGAAGAAGAAACTGGAGTTATAGAAGAGATAGAGGGCTTTGGAGGACTCAATATTAAATAAAGCAGAAGGTATAGATAATATTTCATCAGAATTTCTGAAATCATAGAGGGATGTGGCAACAAAAAGACTATTCACGTTGGTGTGTACAATGTATGAGTCTGGCGACATGCCATCTGTCTTTCGGAAAAATACTATCCACACAATTAAGAACACTACAACAGTTGACAAGTGCGAGAAATATCGTACAATCAGCTTAACAGCTCATGCTTCCAAGATGCTTACAAGAATAATATACACAAGAATGGAAAAGAAAATTGAGGATGTGTTATACGATGATCAGTGTGGTTTTATGGAAGGTAATGGCACCAGAGAGGCAATTCTGAAGTTGGGGCTGAAAAAGGAAGGCAGACTAAAGAAAAATCAAGACACATTCATAGGATTTGTCGACCTGGAAAAATTATTCGACAATGTAAATTGGTGCAAGAATTTCGAAATTCTGAGAAAAGTGGGGGTTAGCTGTAGGGAGAGACGGGTAATGTTTGGTATGTATAAGATCCAAGATGGAATATGAACGGTGAATGACCAAGAACGAAGTGTTCATATTAAAAAGAGTGTAAGAAAGGGATGTAGTGTCTCGCCCCTACTTTTCCGTCTGTACATCGAAGAAGCACTGATGGAAATAAAAGAAAGGTTCAGGAGTGGATTTAAAATTCGAAGTGCAAGGATATCTATGATACTATTCGCTGATGACATTCCTATCCTGAGTGAATGTGAAGAACAATTATGATCTGCTGAATGGAATGAACAGCCTAATGAGTACACAACATGGATTGAGAATAAATCGAAGAAAGACGAAAGTTATGAGAAGCAGCAGAAGTGAGAAAATTGGGAAACTTAGCATCAGGATTTAAGGTCACGAAGTAGATGAAGTTAAGGAATTCTACTGCCTGAGCAGCAAAATAACCATGACGGAGGGAGCAAGAAGGACGGCAAAAGTAGATTAGCACTGGCAAAAAGGGCATTCCTGGCCAAGAGAAGTCTACTAGTATCAAATATAGGCCTTAATTTCAGGAATAAATTTCTGAGAATGTACGTTTTGAGTACAGCATTGTATGATAGAGAAACATGAACTGTGAGAAAACTGGAACAGAAGAGAATCGAGGCATTTGAGATGTACTACAGACGAATGTTGAAAATTAAGTTGGTTGATAAGGTAAGGAGTGAGGAAGCTCTGTGTAGAATCGGAGAGGAATGGAATGTTTGGAAAACACTGACAGGAAGAAGAGACAGGATGATAGTACATCTGTTAAGACATCAGGGAATGACTCCCATGGTAGTAGAGAGACCTGTAGAGCGCAAAAAATGTAGAGAAAATTTAGTGATTGAAGTAACGCGTGGTTCTGATTATACGTGTATAAATGAAACAGTCTTCAGTGTAGGTCAGTGCAGCGGTAATGGTTCTGGACTCGCATGCGGGGGGCGGGGGAGGGGGGGGGGGGGGAGGACGAGGAGGGAGGACCTGGGTGAATGGTTTCTGATACGTGCCACATTGCCGACCATTCTGATTAGGTTCCTACAATCGCTTGAGGCCGGGATGGTTCCGTTGCTGAGGTCACGGCCTACTTTTTGTTTTTTCTCACTTTTTCTAATTCGAGTCTGAAAATGTCCTTTGTCTCCTCACTTTTAACTGTCAATATACTCTGCAAAATACTGTGATAAAAATTGTTCAGAAATAAATAAGTCAATGAAATGACATGCGCCGTGCGGAGTGGCCGCGCGGTTAGAGGCGCCATGTCACGAATTGCGCGGCCCCTCCCGCCGGAGGTTCGAGTCCTCCCTCGGGCATGGGTGTTCTTAGCGTAAGTTAATTTACCTAGTTTGTAAGTCTAGGGACCGATGACTTCAAAAGTTTGGTCGCATAATAAGTTGACCCTCACATGTCCGCATTACATTAATGGTACGCTAGGACGACCATAATCTCGGGCAAGGGGGCACCACCCCTCCTCTAACACACAGGGAAGAGAAAAGATCTAGTGTAGTTAGGCGTTTTTATTTTATTTATTTTTTTTAATTAGAAGTTGTTATTACGCAGGACCTTAACAGAATTGGAACTGAAACTTCATTAGGGCTGGTTGCAAGTTGCATTTCGTCTTCCAAAATATTAAAAATACTTCATACCCCCAGTTTGCCCCCTCCACCCTACGAGGTACCCAACGGGCGAACTTGATGATATACATTAGTATTCATCTGTTGTACCATTTTGATTGTCTCCATACTCTACGAAAAGATTTTACATGATGACTGTTGGAAACATAAATATAAATAATAGCTTAACTCAGTGTACAAATTACAGGACAATTGGAAGGGACGGCTTCGTGCTGCGAGTAACAGTACTTCGTCATTCTGTTTGGTAACATCTGCTTTTTACAATATTTAAGCCTGAAATACGGAATCGATTACAACTCGCACATGAAAACCGGACATCATACGTCACAGTCTCAAAAGGCGTACAAAAATTTTCGATGGCACAGATAGACGTTACAAGCAGTAGATATAGCTGAGATGACAAAAGAAACAATATGAAGTATATAAAGCTATGAATACACTGAAGAGACAAAGAAACTGGTTCACCTGCCTTATATCGTGTAGGGTCCCTACGACATCCAGAAATGCCGCAACACAACGTGGCATGAACTCGACTAATGTCTGAAGTAGTGCTGGTGGGAACTGACACCGTGAATCCTGCAGAGCTGCCCATAAATCCGTAAGAGTACGAGGGGTGAATATCTCTTCTGAAAAACATGTTGCAAGGCATCCCAGATTTGCTCGATAAAGTTCGTGTCTGGGGAGCTTGGTGGCCTGTGGAAGTGTTTAAACTCGAAAGAGCGTTCCTGGAGCGACTTTGTAACAATTCTGGACATGTGAGGTGTCGCATTGTCCTGCTGGAATTGCCCAAGTCCGTCTCGAAGCACAATGAACACGAATGGATGCAGGTCATCTGACAGGATGCTTACGTAAGTGCCACCTGTCACTGTCGTATCTAGACGTACCAGGGGTCCCATATCACTTCAACTGCACACGCTCCACACCATCACAGAGCTTCCACCAGCTTGAACAATCCCTTGCTGATGTGCAGGGTCCCTGGATTGATGAGGTTGTCTCCATACCAGTAAACGTCCATCCGCTAGGTACAATTTGAAACGAGACTCGTCCGACTAGGCAACATGTTTCCAGTCATCATCAGTCCAATGTCTGTATTGAAAGACCCAGGCGAGACGTTAAGCTTTGTGTCGTGCAGACATCAAGGCTACAAGGGTGGACCTTCGGCTCTGAAATCCCATATCGATGATGTTTCTTTGGATAGTTCGCATGATGACACTTGTTGTTGGCCTAGCACTGAAATCTGCAGCAGTTTGCGGAAGGGTTGCAGTTCTGAGAAGTTGAACGATTCTCTTCACTCTTAGTTGCCCCCGTTCTCGCAGGATCTTTTACCGGCATCAGCGATGTCGGGGATTTGATGTTTTGCCGTAATCCTGATGTTCACTGTACACTCGTGAAGTGGTCTTACGGGAAAATTCCCACTTCATCGCCACCTCGGAGATGCTGTGTCCCATCGCTCGTGCGGCGACTATAACGCCACGTTTAGACCCACTTAAATCTTGATAACCTGTCATTGCAACAGCTGTCACTGATCTAACAACTGCGCCAGACATTTCTTTTCTTATATAGGCGTTGGCGACCGCAGCGCCGTATTCTGACAGTTTACATATCTCGATGTTTGAAGCAGTTGGGGACCTACCACGCCGTGGCATCATGCCTCGAATCAGCAACTTCCAGGTCTCCCTCCTATCTGTCTGAGATCTTTTGCAAGTAAAGGACTGGCGCATTTTCCTGCTGAAGGCCCAGGTCACTTTAAGTGTAAGATAGGAGGATAAATCGATGCACGTGATCCGACACTTAGTTTCTATATCCTCCGCCGGTGAGCCACGGTGGCAGAAACTTTAAGTGCCGTATTTCATCTTATGATAACATCCTACACAAGAGATTTGACCATCTCCATCACCAGCATGCAAGGTGCCTTGGCGACAGGTCGACTGGGTCGACTCACGTGCTTTTTCAACGAAATCGCACGCTGCCACAGCCATGTATTAACATGAACCTTGACTTACCGGTCCAGCATAATCGTTCCCATGTTTCAAAAATGCAATGGTGGTCGTCATTTGATTATGTTAAACCCGTGAGGTGGTTTCTCATGTGCCTCTAAGCGACCAGGTTTTTCCAGGAGGTATTACACTTTCGATGCCATTCTCCAACACTGAACATGGGAGTGAAGTACCTTTCCATTTCCCCTCTACTCGATCAAACACTCTACGATATGTGATATACGATGGAATCCTGATGAAAAAACGTGATTCCGCCTGCGTACATTGACTGTGCTACAATTTTCCTTAAACAGAAAGTACGCCTGAGCCAATTTATACCCCTATATCACGCCAACCTCCCAGACGTTATACGACGACGGATGTGGAACCTATGACGTATGAATCTGCCATCATCTTGCTGCGATCAAAAGCGCTCTTGCATGTAGCTGACACTGTATTGGTGACAGCAAAGCTATTTTCTGTCATCGTAGATGCTTTCTCAAAAACTAAACAAGAATTTATTGCGGGATCCTTATTTTCACAGCTTGGAATAGGAGGTAGGCTCTGACAACTTGTGTAGGTTTATGTGTACACCACGATATTGATACTCTGTGCTACTCATCGACGAATAATTCCACACATATTGCCTTTAGTACACCCACTTTTCCTTACCTTCCGCAACGTGGACGTAATATACTGGAATGTTCTAGCTAGTTTCATAAGATGTAATAAGGATTGTTAGTGATTAGTCTTTACTACTGGCTACTATCATCTCTGTGAAAATTATGGGAAGCAAAAAACGTAAACAACTTAGGGATACGTACACACAGTTCACACAATGCCGGAAAAATACGCTACACTCTTTGGGACAAGGGAATTTTATTGCTAAGAGAGGAAAGTCATTATTATAGGAATGGTACCTGCTATTTCGAGAACAGTTACCATATTCATATATATTTAAAGCTTACCCTGCCATTGATCTTCGTCTGAGCGAATGCACACAGGTTGCACAAACTCTTACGGGAATCGTGACCTTAGTTGGCGCGAGTAATGAGTGGACGGGTAAATATCTATTACGTACATTACGTGTGTAGATTTTGGACAGTTGGGAATGTGGGTCTCACGGGAAGCGTGCAAGGTATAAGTCCCTGCAGTCGCACTATTCATCTGTGTCCTTGGTGGCTCAGATGGCTCGTTTATTGAAGAACCTTTAAGCTGGAATTGCATCAGTGATTTAGAATTTTTTTTGTTTACTCTTTGAATGTCACCTTTGTTGTTGTAACACTCAGTTACTAGAATTCTCATTTGTACACGTTTCCTAAATACATACATTAAAAAATAAAAATAAAAAATTGAGGGAATAGTTAAGGGCAACGCCTGAACAGAATTAGTTTATTTCTTTTTTATGGCAGAATTAAAGTGGCGGTGCACGTAGGGAATGATTTGATTTTGTCTGTTTTATATTTGGAGGTAAATTAAAAATAAATTAAAAATAAATTAAAAAAAGATGGATAGAGCGTCTGCCATGTAAGCAGGAGATCCCGGGTTCGAGTCCCGGTCGGGGCACACAATTTCAGATATCCCCATCGAGGTATATCAACAACACCTGTTGGCACCTGAGGATCTCAGTTCACATTTATTTGTACAGTATAGTTTGCGCATAGCGATTGAGTGTGTGTGTGAAAATCTCGCTCATGGTTTTTGAAGGCCAGATATGAAAAAAAAATGGTTCAATTGGCTCTGAGCACTATGGGACTTAACACCTGAGGTGATCATTCCCCTAGAACGTAGAACTACTTAAACTAACTAACCTAAGGACATCACACACATCCATGCCCGAGGCAGGATTCGAACCTGCGACCGTAGCGGTCGCGTGGTTCCAGACTGAAGCGCCTATAACCGCTCGGCCACAGCGGCCGGCGCAAGATATGAAATTGTGGGTTGTATAAAACAACACCCGTGAGTACAACCGTATAACCTTGCACATATGTGGTCGTGTGGTCAAATAAGGTAATGAAATAGATCTATTGATCTACGTCCGATTTTTAGAGGCATGTAAGGAAACAATTTCCCTATTAATTTTACATTCAAGGCTTAACAAGAGATAATTGACAGGGAAAATATTGAACTGGTCCCCACCGAAGTAAGAACTACAGTGATTCCTATTACAGTAGGCGGAAAAGTATTCACGATAAGACTTATGGCTTTTCCTTCACACATTACTGTTTTTAGCGTGCAGGCATAGTTTGAAATTCTGTGATCATAGTACTTGCTGAAATTTTGTTACTTTTACTTACTTGTATCTCCACAACAAGTGTCAATCTGTTACATTCTGCCAAAACATATTTGTTTTCGGTATAAATTATGACTTATTTGCTATTTCCCCTCTGTTACATTTTCCTTAGCCCACAATCGTGTAGCGGTTCGTGCACGTTGTCTTTCAAAATTTACGTAGACAGCTCACACTTATAATTTGCATCTTCTTGCATTTGGACGCAACACTCTTACGCAGAACAAAATAATAACACGCTGTGGAGAAGCCGTACTTGCTAGTACGGTGACGGGTGAAGCTCACTCGGTATCGCTCGTTCGTTCATCCAGCAACATTAAATTGAACCAGAAGTGATTTGCTCACGCGGTATTTGTTGTGTTTGTCACACAGCGGCTCCCAGCACAGCTTAAGAAGAAACAAGCGAAACGAAAACACGTAGCTGTAGTTCGTAATGATTTTATCAATAGTAAAAGAAACGTCGTTAACTATAAAAACACGCAGCTTCTCTGCGAGGGTTTAATACATTTTACTCTTTCGTGTTCTGATATCATACAAGTAATTCAGTTTCTGTGAAGGGCACTGCTTCATCGAATCGTTGGGTGTCAACAGTTCAAAAACTCAGTCCACTCTACAGATTAATCGGAAATAATGGTTATCGAGGGAAACAATTCCATCAGCTCCATGTTCCTTCCAATATCCGGCCAGCCGTCACGTCGCAAAACATTAATGAAAGTGTCACACTATCTCCGATCTCTTTACGCAGTGAGCGGTCAACACACCGTATAAATATGTCGATACTTCATCTCCCTGACGAAGATACGTCAGGCACATTAATTTGCAGGGACACTGCAATATCCACAAGTCTTCAACGGTTTTCAGTTGCGCACGCACGAGATTAACCAGTGACGTCAGGCTTGCGGTGATACGGATATCGCAGGACGACCATTACTCTGTGTCCTGCTGCATGCAGCAATCGTCATTCACAGAGCACAAGGTGGCGGAAGACAAGGAGGTACAAATTTTGAAAGACATGAGGATCGACGCTTGTAGGACTTTAAAGGGGTGAGCCCTGAAATCCGATCACCTGATTCTGAATAATTTTCTTTTACTTCTTTCTAACAACATTGGCGTTATGTATTGTGTTTCAGAGCTCAATGCATATTACTGTGATAAATGATTAAAAATTGCGCTGCCTTCGAACACTGTAAACCTTGTGAGTAGTTGCGTCCTTTGATGCAGCCGTTTACTTACAACCAGAGTCTGACAAATACTGTGAAGCGCATGATACGAGGCATTTGACACTGTACCAGGTACTAGGACAGTTATACCAGGTATTAGGTCATAAACCACACGTAGAAACTATTTTTTGAAAGAAAATTTATTCCCCCATTTATGTGAATAAGGCCTTGCATCAAACTCCTTTTAGAAAATAAGGAATTAATTGAATATTTCATACGGTCACAAATGGTGGGTTTGCCGAGCTGCACAAAGAATGTGTGACAGTATATCCCAAACCTTCCCGTACTCCTCATATAACGTAATAAAACAGACATGGCGTGAGGTGCAAGGACTTGTTCCGCATAAAATACTGCTGAGAAGGCTATGAAAGACCAGGCAGGATGCAAAAGTAAATGCCACGCAAAGTATCTCTGACATATAAAATATCGAGATTGTTTACTTTCAGTGAGAAATGAATTAATACATCCATAAAATTTTCTTAATCTGCTTTCGTCTCATTGGCAAATTATGCGGAGTGGAGACTTCAAGAGAACCGAAAGAGAAATTTGTTATTAAAAAGTGATAAAATATGTTATGAGTTTAATGAAAATAGAAAGTAATTGCATTTTCAAAGGGAAGCTTATTTCATATGTGTTGCAATATTTTCAATGAATTTGCAATGATGGGCTGAAGCATACAGAATAAAAGAAGAGAGTAAGTGTAACACTAGAAATGAAAAGGTTATTGAGCCAGTACAAAACTAACGTACCAGGTATTTATGCACCAAGGAGGTTGGGTTGTTTGGGGAAAGAGACCAAACAGCGAGGTCATCGGATTAGGGAAGGACGGGGAAGGAAGCCGGCCGTGCCCTTTCAAAGGAACCAGCCCGGTATTTGCCTGAAGAGCTTTAGGGAAATCACGGAAAACCTAAATCAGGATGGCCGGATGCGGGATTGAACCGTCATCCTCCCGAGTGCGAATCCAGTGTGCTAACCACTGCGCCACCTATTTCGGCATATGCACTTACGATTTCAATTCGAGCGTATACAGATAAACATTACATATGGACATCGTGACAACCAAGCTTAACGTCTGGTTACTGATAGCATAGCAAGCGTTCCGAGCAACGAGCATATATGATGTGTGTACTTTCCTCGTGTGAAAGGAGCATCTCTTCCGTTTCCATACAGTTATCAGACAGGTGAATGTATCGTAGGTTCACAGCTAAAGCTAGTTTTCTGATGACAGTGTAATGTTTGCCTGTAGTGAAAAGAAACTTTAGCAAATGGGCGAGCTTAGATGATTAAGTTTTAAAATAAAGTACAATGACTACCGTAAAACCGATCAACTTTGTGGCTGATGTATTGTTTAGTGGCAACAGCGTGCTCCAGCTTGTTATCTTTAAATACTGTGATACGGGTCAATGTTCACCATACAGCTCTACTGTAGTGTAGTCTTTCGTAGTGCTGCCGTTAGTGATGGAAGCTACAACTACGTGTCTTACACATCAACTGGACACAAAGTCATATTGTCTGCAGGTGGAAAAAGTTTTTGTATATTTCTTGGAAACTTTCTACGACTACCGATAACTTTGAAGACCTGACTTCCTGAGTGAAAGTTGGTATAAATCAGTTGTACGTGCTGGTCATTCTGTACACGACCTACATTTTACACAGATTTTTTTCAGCCATTGTAAGCAAAAAAAAAATGTTATTTCCGTAGGTTATAAAGATAACTCTGTGACTGCACCGATGCCTGAAATCTTGGAGATCTGTGAATGGCTTAGTAAAAAAAAGACAATGTTTTGTCTTGCATTATAACGTTTTTAAAAATGTAACATTGGGTAAAAGAGCATAGTTATACGAATCTTAGTTTTTATTTGTTGAGAATATTTATACCCTAGATCACTTTCCAAAACTAATAGAGTATTTGAAGAATTTATATACACAGTAGAAAATTTTTAATAATAAACCACTCTAATACAAGAAATGCGAAAGTGTTCTCTCTGTTACGCTTTCACATCCAACCCCTGATACGATTAAGATAAAATTTGATATGGGTGTACCTTGAACGCTGATGAAGAACATAAGACTACTTCAGAAATTGTGTAGTATAACATATTTACTGATTTGAAGAATATAACGAGAAATATGTAACAATAATAACTCCTTGAATAAGATTTTTACTCTTTGACTTTTGAACTTTATCATGTTTGTGAAAATGGTTTTAGTGGTTGATGCGTTTTGCGTAATATGATTCAACAAAATAAATGCAATGTTTATTCAATTCTCAACGTATTTAATCCATACTTCCATACTAGCGTCAGTGTTATTAACTGCGAACGTAACTCATTCTGTTAAGTTTTCACGACCCTACCGCTGAATCTATTACGATGGCGTTTGGCTTGGAGATGGCTGGAACCCTGAGCAAGATCATAGGGTATTTTAGAAAGTTGAATCTGTTTCAGTACTAATAACATTTTCAAATATGGTGTACCTGAGTGCGACGCAGACGACGCTGGCGCAATGATCAGCGATTCTTCATGTCTATAGATTATATCGTGACTACGCAAATCCAATGTAATTTAGCCCGTGGTTTATGGTATTGAGTTCCTACAATACCTGTCATAGCTGAAGAGTTTTGGATGAAATACAACAATAAAATCAGATAGTAAACCGGAGAGCCATATTTAAAACTACACCACTGGTCATTAAAATTGCTACACCACGAAGATGACGTGCTAGAGACGCGAAATTTAACCGACAGGAAGAAGATGCTGTGATATGCAAACGATTAGCTTTTCAGAGCATTCACACATGGTTGGCGCCGGTGGCGACACCGACAACGTGCTGACATGAGGAAAGTTTCCAACCGATTTCTCATACACAAACAGCAGTTGACCGGCGTTTCCTGGTGAAACTTTGTTGTGATGCCTCGTGTAAAGAGGAGAAATGCATATCATCAAATTTCCGACTTTGATAAAGGTCGGATTGTAACCTATCGCGATTGCTGTTTATCCTATCGCGACATTGCTGGTCGAGATCCAATGACTGTTAGCAGAATATGGAACCGGTGGGTTCAGGAGGGTAATACCGAACGCCGTGTTGGATCCTAACGGCCTCGTATCACTAGCAGTCGAGATGACAGGCATCTAATCCGCGTGGCTGTAACGGATCGTGCAGCCACGTCTCGATCCCTGAGTCAAGAGATGGGGACGTTTGCAAAACAACAACCACGTGCACGAACAGTTCGACGACGTCTGCAGCAGCATGGAATATCAGCTCGGTGACTATGGCTGCGGTTACCCTTGACGCTGCATCACAGACAGAAGCGCCTGCGGTGGTGCACTCAACGACGAACCTGGGTGCACGAATGGCAAAACGTCATTTTTTCGGATGAATCCTGGTTCTGTTTACAGCATCATAATGGTCGCATCTGTGTTTGGCATTGACGGCACTTTGAACAGTGGACGTTACATTTCAGATGTGTTACGACCCTTGGCTCTACTCTTCATTCGATCCCAGCGAAACCCTACATTTCAGCAGGATAATGCACGACCGCATGTTGCAGGCCCTGTACGGGCCTTTCTGGATACAGAAAATGTTCGACTGCTGCCATGGCCAACACATTCTCCAGATCTCTCACCAATTGAAAACGTTTGGTCAATGGTGGCCGAGCAATTGGCTCGTCACCATACGCCAGTCACTACTCTTGATGAACTGTGGTATCGGGTTGAACCTGCATGAGCAGCTGTACCTGTACACGCCATACAAGCTCTGTTTGACTCAATGCCGTTATTACGGCCAGAGGTGGTTGTCTTGGTACTGATTTATCAGGATCTATGCACCCAAATTGCGTCAAAATGTAATCACATGTCAGTTCTAGTATATTTGTCCAATGAATACCCGTTTATCATCTGCATTACTTCTTGGTGTAGCAATTTTAATGGCCGGAAGTGTATTACTATCAGCCTCGCAAATGTAAGTCTGATTTACTTCATAGTTCTAAGAGAGCTCAAGCTGCGAAAAGTTTTCGAATCCAACAAGCCTCAGACCATTGTCATATCCGCCGTAACTTGGATGTAGAACATCAAGCGGCCATAAGAGTTACAGAGATATTAGAAGAGTCACAAGCCGATCGCATTATAGACGCTGGGAGTCACGCCTCGATTATAGCTTCCAGTACGCATGTAGACTCACAACTACGGCGTCATTACAGGCTCTACGACAAACAGGGAAGCAGGCCGCTGTGGTAGAGCGGTTCGAGGTGCTTCAGTCCAAAACCGCGATGATGCTACGGTCGCATGTACGAATCCTGCCACGGGCATTGTTGTTTGTGATGTCCTTAGGTTAGTTAGGTTTAAGTAGTTCTAAGTCCAGGGGACTGATGACCTCAGATGTTAAGTCCCACAGTGCTTAGAGCCATTTTGAACAAACAGTGAGTCGTCCCTTTATATGTCGAACGTGCGAGCATTTTATTGAGGCTTCATTTGACTATGATCTATTAACTGACTATGCTATACATAAATTATTTGTCATATGGGGTGGATTAAAAATGTAGGCACCATAAACCATTAAAATGGATGGGAGAAATGGTTGGTATGTGTTGCTTCCGCGGAAAAATCTCACATCCAGTACAAATTGAGCCAGAAAAAAATGGTTCAAATGGCTCTGAGCACTATGGGACTCAACTGCTGAGGTCATTAGTCCCCTAGAACTTAGAACTAGTTAAACCTAACTAACCTAAGGACATAACAAACATCCATGCCCGAGGCAGGATTCGAACCTGCGACCGTAGCGGTCTTGCGGTTCCAGACTGCAGCGCCTTTAACCGCACGGCCACTTCGGCCGGCGTGAGCCAGAAAGCCTGTAGAAACTCTTCTTCTGCAAGAGTATAATGAATCGACGCATTTTAAATATAATTATAAAATATAACGCATAATTTCAGAATCGAATTCCAGCAAAATAATAGAAACACATTCACTTTGTACCTACATACCCTCACCACATGCATTTTTATACATACGTTTCTACATTACTAAACACACATACACATCGTAAAATTAGTAGCTTACTTACCGTCTCTCATCATAACAACACTATAGACATAAGAGCGAAGCAGAGGTAACAGCTAATAAGTTATGGGGCAAAGAAGTCAGGCCAATTGTGTAACGCCAACGCTTGGGTGATATGTCCCGGTAAGTGTTCTGAAGTTTTCATGTAAGTGTGCAATTATCTCTTAAGCATTTAGTTTCTGTAATTTCACTTCACCGTAAACATTTTACAAAGTGTCATTTACAGTAATCACAAATAAACTGTTTGTGTCCTTCGTACAGTGTGCTTAACTCATGCTGTCTCTCGTCACACTCGCTTCACCTCACGCAATCATTATCATCACAGCAATCGTCACATCCTGAACTGACGTGAGCGTTATTCTTTGAACTTCCGTTCCCTTCTGTTGTCGGTATTCCAAATTGTCGCTGTTGTGAATTTGAAGGTCTCTTTGTTCCTGTATGTTTCCCCGGTTTTCTCGTCGTCTTGATTTTTGAAGACTGGTCTTGGTGAGCTGCTTTGCATATTTTGCCTACAACCTTCCTTCAGTTCCCTCTTATTGCTGTTTTAACCTTTGCTTGTTCTCAAGGATTTTGTTATGAGGGGAAGAAGTTATAGTCTATGATATCTGTACACAGCTTTTCCTTTTGTCAAGGGTTTGACATTTAGGGAGGGGATGAATGTTGGTCATAGATAGTTGTTGTTGTTGTGGTCTTCAGTCTAGAGACTGGTTTGATGCAGCACTCCATGCTACTGTATCCTATGCAAGCTTCTTCATCTCCAAGTAACTACTGAAACCTACATCCCTCTGAATCTGTTTAGTGTATTCATCTCTTGGTTTCCCTCTACGATTTTTACCCTCCACGCTGCCCCATTATACTAAATTTGTGATCTCTTGATGCCTCAGAACATGTCCAACCAACCGATCCCTTCTTCTAGTCAAGTTGTGCCATAAATTCCTCATCTTTCCAATTCTGTTCAGTACCTCCTCATTAGTTACATGATCTACCCATCTAATCTTCAGAATTCTTTTGGAGCACTACATTTCGAAAGCTTCTATTCTCGTCTTGTCTAAACTGTTTATCGTTCATGTTTCACTTCCATACATGGCTACACTCCATACCAAAACTTTCAGAAAGGACTTCCTGACATTTATATCTATACTCGATGTTAACAAACTTCTCATCTTCAGAAACGCTTTCCTTGCCGATCGACATTTTATATCCTCTCTACTTCGACCATCATAAGATATTTTGCTCCCCAAGTAGCATAACACATTTACTACTTTCAGTGTCTCATTTCCTAACCTAATACCCTTGACATCACCTGATTTTATTCAACTACATTCCATTATCCTCATTTTGCTTTTGTTAATGTTCATCTTATATCCTCCTTTCAAGACACTGTCCATTCCATTTTGCTGCTCTTCCATGTCCATTGCAGTCTCTGACGGAATTAAAATGTCGTCGGCAAATCCCAATGTTTTTATTTCTCCTCCAAGGATTTTAATACCTACTCCAAACATTTCTTTTGTTTCCTTTTCTGGTTGCTCAATATACAGATTGACTAACATCGGAGATAGGCTACAACCCTGTCTCACTCCCTTCCCAACCACTGTTTCCCTTTCATACACCTCGACTCTTATAACTGACATCTGGTTCCTGTACAAATTGTAAATAGCCTTTCGCTCCCTCTATTTTACCCCTGCCACCTTCAGAATTTGAAAGAGAATATTCCAGTCAACATTACTGAAAATTAGGTTCGCCGATGACATTGTAATTCTGTCAGAGACAGCAAAGGACTTGGAAGAGCAGTTGAATGGAATGGACAGTGTCTTGAAAGGAGGATATAAGATGAACATCAACAAAAGCAAAACAAGGAGAATGGAATGTAGTCTAATGAAGTCGGGTGATGCTGAGGGAATTAGATTAGGAAATGAGACACTTAAAGTAGTAAAGGAGTTTTGCTATTTGGGGAGCAAAATAACTGATGATGGTCGAAGTAGAGAGGATATAAAATGTAGACTGGCAATGGCAAGGAAATCGTTTCTGAAGAAGAGAAATTTGTTAACATCGAGTATAGATTTAAGTGTCAGAGAGTCATTTCCGAAAGTATTTGTATGGAGTGTAGCCATGTATGGAAGTGAAACATGGACGATAAATATTTTGGACAAGAAGAGAATAGAAGCTTTCGAAATGTGGTGCTACAGAAGAATGCTGAAGATTAGATGGGTAGATCACATAACTAATGAGGAAGTATTGAATAGGATTGGGGAGAAGAGAAGTTTGTGGCACAACTTGACCAGAAGAAGGGATCGGTTGGTAGGACATGTTCTGAGGCATCAAGGGATCACCAATTTAGTATTGGAGGGCAGCGTGGAGGGTAAAAATCGTAGAGGGAGACCAAGAGATGAATACACTAAGCAGATTCAGAAGGATATAGGTTGCAGTAGGTACTGGGAGATGAAAAAGCTTGCACAGGATAGAGTAGCATGGAGAGCTGCATCAAACCAGTCTCAGGACTGAAGACCACAACAACAACAATTGTCAAAAGCTTTCTCTGTCTACAAATGCTACAAACGTAGGTTTGCCTTCTCTCAACCTATCTTCTAAGATAAATTGTAGGCTCAGTATTGTCTCGCGTGTTCCAACATTTGTACGTAATCCAAACCTATCATCCCGGAAGTCGCCTTCTACTAGCTTTTCCATTCCTTTGCAGAGGATTCATGTTAAATTTATGCAACTATCTTTTATTAAACTAATAGTTTGGTAACTTTCATACCTGTCAACACCTGCTATCTTTGGGATTGGAATTACTTCTTGGAGCCTGAAGGTATTTCGCTGTCTCATATCTTACTCACCGGATGGAAGAGTTTTGCATGGTTGACTTTCCCAAGGCTATCAATAGTTCTAATGGAATGTTGTCTACTCCAGGGGCCTTGTTTCGGTTTAGGTCTTTCAGTTCTATGTCAATTTCCTCACGCATTATCATACCTCCCACTTCATCCTCACCTATGTCCTCTTCCATTTCCATAATACTGCCCTCAAGTACATCATACTTGTATGGGCCCTCTGTATATTCATTCCACGTTTCTGCTTGACCTAATTTGCTTAGAACTGGTTTACCATCTGAGCTCTTGATATTCATACATGTAGTTCTCTTTTCTCCAAAGGTCCCTTTAATTTTCCTGTGGGCAATATCTATCATACCCCTATTGATATATGGCTCTATATCCTTACATTTGTCCTCTAGCCATCCCTGATTAACCATTTGGCACTTCCTGTCGATCTCATTTTTGAGACGTTTCTATTCCTTTTTGCCTGCTTCATTTACTGCATTTTTATATTTCCTCCTTTCATTAATTAAATTCAATATCTATTCTGTTACTCAAGGATTTCTACTAGCCCTCGTCTTTTTACCTACTTGATCCTCTGCTTCCTTCACTATTTCATCTCTTAAAGCGAGCGATTCTTCTTCTTCTGTATTTCTTTCCCCCTTTCTTGTCAATCGTTCCCTAATTCTCTCTCTGAAACTCTCTACAACCTCTGGTTCTTTCAGTTTATCCAGGTCCCATCTCCTTAAAATTCCACCTTTTTCCAGTTTCTTCAGTTTTAATCTACAATTCAAAACCAATAGATTGTGGTCAGAATCCACATTTGCCCCTCTAAATGTCTTTCAATTTAAAACCTGTCTTACCATCATATTATCTGTATGAGACCATCCAGTGGATCCAGGCCTCTTCCACCTATACAAACTTCTTTCATGATTTTTAAACCAAGTGTTACGTACGATTGAGTTATTCTCTGTGCAAAATTCTACCAGGCGGCTTCCTCTTTCATTCCTTTCCTCCTTTCCATATTCACCTACTTCTTTTCCTTCCCTTTTTTTTTCTACTATCGAATTCCAGTCTTCCATGACCATTAAATTTTCGTCTCTCTTCATTGTCTGAATGATTTGTTTTATCGCATCATACATTTCTTCACTCTCTTCATCATCTGTGGAGCTAGTTGGCATATAAACTCGTACTACTGTGGTAGGCGTGGGCTTCGTGTCTATTTTGGCTACAATAATGCGTTCACTATGCTGTTCGTAGTAGCTTACCCGTGATCCTATTTTTTTATTCATTATTAAACCTACTCCTGCATTACCCCCATTTGATTTTGTATTTGAACCCTGCATTTACCTGACCGGAAGTCGTGTTCCTCCTGCCACCGAACTTCACGAATTCCCATTATATGTAAGTTTAACCTAACTAATTCCCTTTTTAAATTTTCTAACCTACCTACACGATTAAGAGATCTGCTATTACACGCTCCGATCCAAGAAACGCCAGTTTTGTATCTCCTAACAGGTATTCGAGGTGAAATGGAGGGCCTGGCGGCTTCATTTCTTTGCTTACTGGTAGTTGATGATCGGCCTGTTTCCTCATTCATCATAATATCTCCTGCTTCTTTCTCCTGTTGGTAGTCCTCATCGACATATTTATTATTGGGATGACTATTAGTTACTGATTGATCAAGATCTTTCACCGCTGGTATTTGTTTTTCCGACTGGTAAGAAATCTTCTCCCTTGAGCACATCTGGGTTATAAGGATAAATACGCGTGTCACGGAAAAAAAGCTACAGCTTTCCCAGTAGTTACCACTCTTTCAGACGCTGCACAAAGAAGACCAGACACTTCCATCTGAGTAACAGCTCTCCTTGGATTGATACAATGCCATACCTAAATTCCTTCCTCATAACATTTCTTGAACGTTCCAGATACGACTTAATCTAACGGCTGTAGCGCATGACTTGCTTGAAGTGGCAGATTCAGCAATACAGTATGATATTACCAACAAAATTCTACAGCCGGTAGAGCAGAGTAACAGACATGGTTGTAAAGAACCACTAAGACGGGTTCAGCATCAGAAGCTTAAAATGTTTTTCGAAGTGCTGCAAACAAATTAGGAAAAGTTCAGAATTAATGCAGACACGCCAGTCTCGTGCACGTTGCACAGCCCTATGAGGAGGAGAAAGTTGTACTTTTCTAGACATTCTCTCAAATTCCGTAAGTACCTTTCTACTTGTATAATGTTGAACCTAGAGCTCTTCCTAAATTGCACTGCTCTGAGTATGTAAAGACAGACCAGAATCTTCCACAAACCCAGTTTTTTTCTGCAGCCTGCAGTTCATTGTCAAAGTGATGCTGTAGCCCATTCCGCTCATCAAACACACACGCTACCTCCACGAGCGCCTATCGTGTCATTCCGTAAAGTGTTGCCTCGAGATTCATAATATGTTCTCTCACTGAACACTTTGTTTGTTCCCATGAAATTAGCTGCGGTAAAAGAATAATTATGAATGAAAAATAAGGTATTATTTGGCTGAGAAATATAATTTAATCAAATTTAACGACGCCATCCACATTATTAGGTCCAAAATTTGCTTAACTGCAACCACTTCCGTCGCAGCAGCCCTCTGGCTGGTTCACTCATTAATATGTTTTCTCGCTTCGTCATAATGGCCTCGGATGAGACATGATGTGTCGTTTTATCTTCTGTATTTTCCCATTGTATGTACCCTGAAAATAGATAAATACAAATAAGTACTCTAAAGAGATACAAACAATATTTCCAAACGGACACATACGTCCGGTGAAACTGTACAACAGTAATCTAACAAACACAATGTAAACTTGGAGGTTAAGTGTACGCAGCTTGAATATGGTGGGTACACTTGGCCGACCATTCCAGTATGATACTGATTGTACTACTACAGGCTTGTAAACGGCAACATAGTAATCAACAAAAGTGGCATCCGTCGTGATATTAAAACCAGAAACGTTCACTTATTCTGACAGCTCTGAGAGCCTGTCTAACATCATAGTAAAATTACAGTCAAAATAGTGAAAAATGAGTTTTCACCTGCATCGCTACAATAACCACATAAATAAAGCATTTATACACATGCTCTTCATACTGGATACTGCCACTATAGACAGTCAGCTGTTAACCAGTGTTACTGTGGTGTCACCGCCAGACACCACACTTGCTAGGTGGTAGCTTAAATCGGCCGCGGTCCATTAGTACATGTCGGACCCGCGTGTCGCCACTGTCAGGATCGCAGATCGAGCGCCACCACACGGCAGGTCTCGAAAGACTTACTAGCACTCGCCCCAGTTGTACGACGACGTTGCTAGCGACTACACTGACGAAGCCTTTCTCTCATTTGCCGAGAGACAGTTAGAATAGCCTTCAGCTAAGTTAATGGCTACGACCTAGCAAGGCGCCATTTGTAACATTGCATGTATCTCAAGATAGTCTCACTTGTATCATCAAGAATGCTGTATACAAATAAGGATTAAAAGTTAAGTATATTCCATAGCTACGTTCTTTTCTTTATTGCATACATTACGAATCCTGTTCCAGACTTCGCGCCAGTCGGCGTGTGTGTACGTGTGCCCTTTCGGCTACCCGTCACTGTGGACTGGCTGCCCTGTCAGTCCACTACAGTTACTACCAGCTGAAAGAAACAACTGTGTATCCTTACCCGCCTGCGCACAGTTACCCTTTATCACCTTACAGTTGCTCAGAATATTGTATCAAGTCTGTGATGACTGTTGCTTCTCACACTATTGAACCTGTAAGTCTCTAAGTGTCTAATGGTTTGAACCAATTACCTTGCTTAGAGGATATTGTGTTAAATGTAAGCGCTGTGACTTATTTATTCCCACATGGTTCCACTGAACATATCCGTAAGTAATTGTGTAAGAGTTTTGTTTAATTACCTTGTTTACCGTAACGCAGATTACTTTTTAAATTTTTTTCAGTGAGGATACGTCTACAGTTATTTGGATTTTAATAAAATTAGAAAAATATATGCCACCAAATTGACAAGTATTGTGACAAACATATTCTCTGTATGGGTAAATCAAAATTCATAAAACTTGTAAAATTTGTCAAAGCATTGTGACAAAAAGAAACGTTAAGTCAGCTCATCTTTCTGAGAAATGAATGTAACTATAATTTCCCCGTCTTAAAATTCATGTCACCATGTTGTACTGAGCCGGGTGGTAATTTCATGTCAGTTAATATTCTATATTCCGAACATCTCATTCCACATTAATATTTTATTGTTATTAAAACTGAAACATAAAGGATATAAAATTACGTATACTTGGAAATTAAATATCACATTATATATTTGTATCAGGTTATGTTATAAAAATGCTAAAAGTGTTGCAAAATTGCTGTGTTTTACGGTAAATCTAAAAGAATAGCGCACATTAACAATGTCGTCTTAGACAACTTTTCTTCTATTCAGAGTAAATGTAGACAATTATTGGATGGTCAAACAAAGGTATAACAGTGCAATATTGGCCTTGAATGCTACCGATAAACTAAATCAGGTATACAAAAGAAATATTCTGATGTATCCGGAATTAAAAGTTTGCAGTCATTGTTACCAGTCTAAGAATAACGGGAACTTGGGAATTTTAAAAGCGGAAACGATTAAAAGATTGAGGGTGGCTCAGTGAACAATAGAGAAATGCATATGCGGATTACTAAGAGAGACAGCAAAACAAACAAGTGGATCAGGAAACAGATATGAGAGGATGACTTAATTAGGATGGTAAAATCAGATACTAAAACCCGTAACTAGACGGAATAAAAGGAGCTAGTAAGTTGCTTTGCTAGATTCGAGGTGGTACGAAAAGATTGGAACGATAGTAGGTTGTAGATGATATTAGTCAACATGGAGGATTAAGATGGCTGTTGACAGAGCACCGTAATGCACGGAATTTTTGAGGAGAGCTTTATCAGACTATATGTCCAATGGTGAAAATGATAACGATGGTGATGGTGAGACAGTATAGCAGGCTTTCATTGGAACGATCCCCATGGCTTGATGATAGCAGTCGCAAAAATTTCTGCGCTAGACTATCAGACACTTTCCCATGAAAAAGTGTATGTTGTTTATAGATATTGTGCTACAAGTAATAATAAATTACGTGTCCTGGTTCAAAATGGTTCAAATGGCTCTGAGCACTATGGGACTTAACATCTGTGGTCATCAGTCCCCTAGAATCTAGAGCTACTTAAACCTAACTAACCTAAGGACATCACACACATCCATGCCTGAGGCAGGATGCGAACCTGCGACCGTAGCAGTCGCGCGGTTCCGGACTGCGTGCCTAGAACCGCTAGACCACCGCGGCCGGCTACGTGTCCTGGTACGAACCAATGTCAAGTGGAAATAATAGTTGGCAGGCGACGGTGTAACACTTATGAAGAGTTTTACTAGTATGCTAGATCGATTTTTTTTTGTTTTTTGTTTTTATAATGGATAGCACGTTTCGACAGACTGGCATCATCGTATTACGTCAAACAGTACATAATAGTGCCGAGTATCTATCGGTACGGTCAGATATTACTGGACGTAATATGATGTGTTATACATCTACATCTACATGATTACTCTGCAATTCGCATTTAAGTGCTTGGCAGAGGGTTCATCGAACCACAATCATACTATCTCTCTACCATTCCACTCCCGAACAGCGCGCGGGAAAAACGAACACCTAAACCTTTCTGTTCGAGCTCTGATTTCTCTTATTTTATTTTGATGATCATTCCTACCTATGTAGGTTGGGCTCAACAAAATATTTTCGCATTCGGAAGAGAAAGTTGGTGACTGAAATTTCGTAAATAGATCTAGCCGCGACGAAAAACGTCTTTGCTTTAATGACTTCCATCCCAACTCGCGTACCATATCTCCCCTATTACGTGGTAATACAAAACGAGCTGCCCTTTTTTGCACCCTTTCGATGTCCTCCGTCAATCCCACCTGGTAAGGATCCCACACCGCGCAGCAATATTCTAACAGAGGACGAACGAGTGTAGTGTAAGCTGTCTCTTTAGTGGACTTGTTGCATCTTCTAAGTGTACTGCCAATGAAACGCAACCTTTGGCTCGCCTTCCCCACAATATTATCTATGTGGTCTTTCCAACTGAAGTTGTTCGTAATTTTAACACCCAGGTACTTAGTTGAATTGACAGCCTTGAGAATTGTACTATTTATCGAGTAATCGAATTCCATCGGATTTCTTTTGGAACTCATGTGGATCACCTCACACTTTTCGTTATTTAGCGTCAACTGCCACCTGCCACACCATACAGCAATCTTTTCTAAGTCGCTTTTCAACTGATACTGGTCTTCAGATGACCTTACTAGACGGTAAATTACAGCATCATCTGCGAACAACCTAAGAGAACTCCTCAGATTGTCACCCAGGTCATCTTTATAAATCAGTAACAGCAGAGGTCCCAGGACGCTACCCTGGGGAACACCTGATATCACTTCAATTTTACTCGACGATTTGCCGTCTATTACTACGAATTGCGACCTTCCCGACAGGAAATCACGAATCCAGTCGCACAAGTGAGACGATACCCCATATGCCAGCAGCTTGATTAGAAGTCGCTTGTGAGGAACGGTGTCAAAAGCCTTCCGGAAATCTAGAAATACGGAATCAACTTGAGATCCCCTGTCGATAGCGGCCATTACTTCGTGCGAATAAAGAGCTAGCTGCGTTGCACAAGAACGATGTTTTCTGAAACCATGCTGATTACGTATCAATATATCGTTCCCTTCGAGGTGATTCATAATGTCTGAATACAATATATGCTCCAAAACCCTAGTGCAAACCGACGTCAATGATATAGGTGTGTAGTTCGATGGATTACTCCTACTACCCTTCTTAAACACTGATAACTAATTTTTGATCTGATGACGGCAGGCGGCCGAAACGCATTATAGACTGAAGAATTAAAGTGCGATTTAGGCAGACAACCTTAGCATAAGTGCAAAATGGTCGCAGACCTATACAAAGAATTCCTGTCCTTCATTAGTTAAAAGTGATGAAATCTGGCACAAAGGCCAATCACTTTGTGTAAATTCATTCAGAATGTACCTTAAAAAGCCTTCTGCAACTGCTCGGTGCTTGTGGATTTAGGGAATAGGAAGTCAAATTAAGAGTTTCCTTGATATTGTGGGATGCAGGATATTTTTTAAAACAATTATATCCTCGGTGTAGCCAAGCACGTTAAACAGCTTAAGAAAGGCAACGTTTCTGGTCCAGATACTATACCAGTCAGGTTTCTTCCAGAATATGCTGATACAATAGCTCCATGCTTAGCAATCAAATACAACCGCTCGCTCGTAAAAACATCTGTACCACAAGACTGGAAAGTTGCCCAAGTCAAACCAGTATCCATGAAAGGAAATAGGAGTGATTCGCTAAATTACACATCAGTATCACTAACGCCGATTTGCAGTAATATTTTGGGACATTCGTCACATCAATTGATCTTCACAAACTGATTTGACGAATGACAGGGAGATGTCCGAAGACTGTCGGAAATAGGACATGTGTGGACAAGTGACGAACTGTTAGGAAGTGATCAACAATGTCTAGCTCGGTACTCGGTGGCGCGAATACGGTAATTCGCTATCGGACAAGTCAGCTGTAGTTTTGTGGTTGAAACTGATATAAATGTTAACAGTGCCTCGGGCAACGTTTGATTTGACATCGAATTCGTCTCAAGAAAAGACAGTGGTACTAAGTGCAACGGTTGCGGCGCTTACTGCTGTGGTCAAACGTCGCGATCGTAAAAGTGACGTATGGATTTTCACAGGCTCTCACGCTGCCTTGATGTTATCGTTTCGTCAGATGTAAGTCTTTTCTTACTTTACACATTTAGTCGTACATACTATATAAGGTTTATAGGTTCCGTTCCCCTATACTTTTTGCTCTTGCTTCTTTTCAGCAATTTAGTTTGCGAGTGTAAAAAAGAACACGCTTGATCACGTAATATTGACCGTTTTGCCTAAAGTGGAAACACGGCTCTTTATTTCAAGAATATTGAAGCTCCTCAAATTAAACTAAAATAAATGTTTCTTTCGAAGGAGAACAATACATACCATCTTTCTTCGTTTATTGATTTCGTAAGTAACAGACTTCCTAACAATACCTAGATCTAGCTGCCCTCGTTTTAACGATTAAATTTATTGTGTTGCACGCTAAAGTTTGCCATTGCTGTATTGTTTTTCCAAATTAATCTGTCACACGGTGACATTCAACAGTGACCGTTGTAGTTGCTCAAGCAATAATACGTCCAGCCCAGTTATGCACTGAAAGCGTAGCTTGCTGTGGCGCCGGAGGAGAGCAGATTTTGGTTCTCACGCTGGCACAGATGACGCTCGTAGTACTGGGCCGGGCGAGCCGCGTACTTGACTAATGCTGCGTGGATTACGTTACACATACTCCCTATGAATCTGAAGAAGTAGTATTAAATATTAATCGACGTTTTTCGTACTTAGTATACCAAATTCAATGGATGACACAACAATACTGTTAAAATTTCAAATCATTAACTCCAGTATTTTCGGAGATATATTTTTTACCTAAAACACGTAATAACCGTTCTGGCATAGCGAACCTGAGTTAAAGACTATAATGTATTCATCCGTAGTATCAACTGAAACTACAACCAAGAGAATAGTTTCATGTAATCAGATGGGCCTGTGATTTCTTTAGTTTCATTACCACAGCTTTCTGACGCAATTAAAAGTGAATTGGAAAATTATTGTTTCATTATGTTTTGGTTGTGTGAACGGTTTGGAGAGACAAAGAGCGAATGGAGGACATACGTCAAGAGAGAATGTGATATTTTATTAAATCTGTGTAAATGTTTGAGAATTTATAAGTATGTCCGAGTGAGCTTGATTTTGTAAAAAGTAGCAAGAAGTGGCGTTGAGTATTAAATTTATTTGTATTTTATTTTGTGGTAAATAATCTTATTTTGTGTTCATTCACTTTTATTTAATATCGGAATTATGAGATTTTTAGTCTAAATTACGGGTGGTAATGTGATTGGCTGATATTAGAAAATACCGCGAATATAGAAGTGCTCGAGATGATTTGATTGTCTGCTTAACATAGTAGCCAATAGGAATTCAGCACTTCCCGCGCGTTTGAGTAGGGCTTTATGCCCCAAGTCTGTGGGTCGAGAGAGTCGCTCAGCAGCCGTCTTCTGGTAAGCACCTGCGTTAAATCGCGCTGGTCACATTTGTGACACAATGAAGAAATTTACGCGTTTGATCGGTACTCGTGTTGTTCACGAAGAGCGACTACAGTATTATTTTGTGATAGTTTGAGTCGAGAGTGGTTTATTTAAGGAGATATATGCGTCTGAACACTTCATGTCGTACATAAATTCCGCGGGGTGTGTTTCGTGCAGATTACGAGACATTACGGGGAGCTTTTCTTTACAAGAAGCCTACTGAACGACCGAATGTTTTAACTCGCAAGTAGTCGTAGGCCAGTGTCTGTTTAGGACGTTCAAATATCCGGTCCCGCTAAATATCTTCTGGCTGCTTTGGTTCAAATAGCTCTGAGCACTATGGGACATAACTTCTGAGGTCATCAGTCCCCCTAGAACTTAGAACTACTTAAACCTAACTAACCTAAGGACATCACACATATACATGCCCGACGCAGGATTCGAACCTGCGACCGTAGCAGTCGCACGGTTCCAGACTGAAGCGCCTAGAACCACTCGGCCACCGCGGCCGGACCTCTGGCTGCTTTCGGATGTGACAGAGACAATCAGCAATACTGCATAATTGATGTCGGGATATTAAATACGGAGTTGATATCCATTTTCTGTGTTTGAAAGACGATAAATGAGCTTTAAGGAAATTTTAGACATTTTTTCAAAAGAGTCATGGAAGAATCAGGAACGCTCGATAGTTCAATTAATCTTAAGCTACTGCCCTTGGACTGATGTTATGTGGCCTTTTCGTGATAGGTATTAACTCGAATTTTCATCAACGCTGCTATTGTCGGCTAATCCAGTATCTACTATGAGAGAGTAAAGTGAAAGTATCCTCATCCTCCGCGAATAAGGCATAGAGTTGCTCACTGTTGCAACACCATCATTGAAAGGAAGCTTCAGAATTCACATTTGACCTTATCTGCAAACTGCTCGTATAATTTTGGTGCGGTTAGACTCCAGGCGACGACTTCGCGCGAACCGCGAACAACGATTCCGTTGTTACATTCTTGCTTGTGACGGGTAGTGCTTGGGCTTTGTTAAACGAAAACAGCTAGGTGATACCCCTGCCAGAATAGATCCGAGAACCGGCGATGCGTCTTATCACTATCAATGGTAAAAGTATGCCTTACTAGTAGTATCCATTTCTCTTCAAACCATAACCGTGAACTCCATCGTAGAGACGACAGAAGCGACCCCATGACCACACATACTTTCACTGTTGAAAATAGCAGTGTTAGGAGCCACGACATACGGAGTAGAATTCCAGTCGGGATGGCATAGTCTTTGGAAGGCATGACGTAAGCAGGCCTCTCTTGCAACAACCAGCGAACCACCGATTGCAAACTGTTATGCAACGTAGCCCTGCATACGCAGCTTAACGTAGGAATCTACTTACGGAGTTGGTGTATTCAGATGAAGTAATACAGGGTGAGCACAAAGTCTAAGAATTTATTACAGGATAACAGTTCGACTTAATAATTTACATTTGGTGCCGTTACATAGGTTAGTGTTACTAGATTTTTTTAAGACCACTTACGTTAGTAAACCTGAGCGTGTGTTCCCTTGGTAGCTCGCAGAATGTCGAGGCGGTATTGCAGTTCCCGCCAGGCAGGTGTTTTGTAACCGTTCCTTCCAATCCACCGATCCGGAAATGTGTCGTCAAGGAAATCACGCACCATCAAAACCCAGTGAGGACCGGGGGGGGGGGGGGGTTGTTCTCCATTTTGCTGGAAAATTATCCATCGTTGATATTCTTCTATCTGTGGGGCAATGAACTGCTGCAAAACGTCTAAATAAATGTAAGCGGTAATGGATTTTTCCGCGATGAAAAACGGTCCAAAAGCTTTGTTATGCATGAGGCCGCACCAAACATTCACTTTTTCGCTTTCTCACTGTGCAGCATGTCGAGACCCTGAGCCCCATACACGGACATTATGCCTATTTACCATTCCTCTGACATTAAAAGTGGATTCATCGGTAAAGCGTATGCGATTTAAGTAATCGTTAAAGCCATCAATTCAAATGGCCTTGCCGCAGTGGTAACACCGGTTCCCGTCAGATCACCGAAGTTAAGAGCTGTCGGGCTGGGCTAGCACTTGGATGGGTGACCATCCGGTCTGCCGAGCGCTGTTGGCAAGCGGGGTGCACTCAGCCCTTGTGAGGCAGACTGAGGAGCTACTTGATTGAGAAGTAGCGGCTCCGGTCTCGGAAACTGACGTACGGCCGGGAGAGCGGTGTGCTGACCACATGCCCCTCCATATCCGCATCCAATGACGCCTTTGGGCTGAGGATGACACGGCAGCCGGTCGGTACCGTGGGGCCTACATTCCCTGTTCGGGAGGAGTTTAGTTTTGGTTTTAGAGCCATCAATCCTGTTGAGAATCTCAGTTGCAAATTCAGCACATGTCAGCAAATCATTCGTTTGCAAGGCTTGCACGATTTGCACTTTGTAAGCATGCAACCTAAGCCTATCTTGGAGAATCTGTTGAGAAATTCAGTTGAAAATTCAGCACATGTCAGCAAATCATTCGGTTGCAAGGCCTGCACGATTTTCACTTTGTAAGAAGGCAACACAAGCCTTTTACGAAGAATGCAAAAATGCAAATATGTGTGAAATCTTATGGGACTTAACTGCTAAGGTCATCAATCCCTAAGATTACACACTACTTAACCTAAATTATCCTAAGGACAAACACACACACCCATGCCCAAGGGAGGACTCGAACCTCCGCCGGGACCAGCCGCATAGTCCATGACTACAGCGCCTAAGACCGCTCGGCTAATCCCGCGCGGCTTTTATGAAGAATCTTCACAACACTTGCATGCGGTATTTGAAGTTCTCGTGATGCTTGACAAGTTGATTTAGACGGACCCCGTTGAAACGATTGCTGAACGCGATCAACAGTTGCATCACTCACACGAGGCCTGTCACTTCGAGGACGATCTTCAACGCTGCCTGTTTCGTTAAACTTTGCATACCATCGCTCTATCCATTTAACGTCAGCAGGGCTACGTCCATAATAAGCCCGAAATTTACGCTGAACACGGAGCGAATTCCTTTCGTGAAACCAAAGCACACATTGCGCTTTCTCTTGCTTCGACGTCATTTCGCCAGAAACTAACGTGACCTAACAGACCGCGTCAGTGTTGTGGAGCACTAGCCCCATCTATTGGTCACAAAAACTAGTAACACTAACCTATGTACCGGCATCAAATGTAACTTATTATGTCAAAGGGTTATCCTGTTATAAATTTTTATAATCAGGGCAAGACTTTGCGCTCACCCTGTATATCGCGGCAGAGAGCGTCTATTCCTTTTATAAGACCAAGGAATCGTCACATAGTCGCTTCTTGACAACATCTTAGAACTTTTCCCTCCTTACATTATTGGATGCTTTTTCGTGGCCAGCATTCTTCATGCAAGTATAAACATATTTAATCATAAATACCTTCTAGGATTCAGAAGACGACTACGGAAAAGTGTATGACATACAGGGAATTGACACATATCAGCGGATGGAGCGCCTGATGAAGTTTCGGTTTGTAATGTGTGCCGTGTCACAGTTGTAGAGTCCACCATTGTGGGGAAGGCTTGTCAGAATATCCATAAAAGTCATCTGCTCCAGGTCTCTAGAAAGGCAAACCAATAAACAGATTTTCTAACCGGACGGTTGTCGTCGTGCCCATTCGGGCAGAAGCCGCCGCGACCTCAACGAACGTAACCCGCCTCTTAAAGTTTGCCAAATCTCATATGGTACTCATAGTGAGTATCTGTAACTGAATTACAAACTTGGAGAGATGCTCTATCCATTGATAATCGTCTATTTTCCGTATGTCGTATTTTTCGCGCTAGCATCTTCTGAAACCTGTGGAGGTAGTTCGGAGTAATATTGTGTATAAACGATGTACGAATCCAAAACGCGACGCACAAGTCTGAGAAACAGGAGAATAATTACAGTATAAAGGTCTGTCTCGAAGTCGCGGCTATAGCGCAAAGAATAAAGAAGTGCTGCATAAGTGAAGCAACTGGGTATAGCGTTCGCGGGCTCTGGAAGAGGACCGCCAGGGGTGGCGACGACCCCGTTAACAGGCCTGTAGTGTGGGCTGCCGGCACCGCAGGCGCGCCGGGCGGCTCCGTAACGGCGCGGGCAAAGTTTGTTTTTTACGAGTTGGCAGCGAGAGGCGGCCGGCTGCAATATCCGGCGTCGGCGGCGGCGTCGGCTGCGCTAACGGTGCCGCCGGGGCGCCAGTTGGGCACTAGTGCGAGTACAGCAGCTGCGCGCGCAGGTAGCCGTCGACCCACTTCTCCACCGTCTGCTAACTTCTTCCCGGATTCTTCTTCCGCTGCACTCCGATTAAAACTTAAAATCACTGGCAGAGTTGGATTACTTAATCAGATGCGTCGCGTACGTTGTCGTGCAGTTGCAGTTCCGATAGCGACTCGCAAACTTGATCACGGCCTCTTCCCGAATCACTACTGACACGTACCTCCTCCTCCAATAAGTTTAAATTCTGTTCAGCTCCCGACGCTCATAGTGAAGGAAAGAAAACATTACTAACATTTCAATGGGGTAGTGCAGAAGTTGTTAATTATATCTTCAGACGATGTAAGAAACGAAGAGACAAAAAAAGAGGCAAAAGTTCTTACCGGAACAAGAGATGGATTAATGACACATGCTCTGACACTAAATAACTTGGGGAACATTTTGTATGACACCTAATGTAAAAAATGCAGAGTCCACTTAACACAAGTGCAAAGCACAAAATATGCCATTATTAATCAAGTTTCTCAGCTTCATTATCACCACCATCATCTTCCATTCAAGGATTTGTCTATCGGCTCTCCTGAACTCTGAAAAATAGTCATTCCCATCTTTCCTGAGGTCTTCCAATATCTCTTTTCTCATTCGGCTTATACTGCAAGATCTTCTACAGAATTCTGTGAAATGACATTCTCATGAGGTTCTGTACCCGTTTTTCGTTTTTGAATTTATTTTTCATGTTGAAAATATTTAATTCTGTTCTAATACCTTTATTTGTAATCGTGTATTTCCTTGTGCAACCTTCGTCATCCTGCTAAGGAACCTCCTCCCTGCAGTTACATTTTTTTCTTGTAACATGTTTCCTCTTCGAAAGATAACACAGTAATCGCCGTCATTTCATAGAATTTAATGACGGTCTCTTTTTTTTTTAAATTATGGCCCAATTTTATGCTAATGGCATATAATCAGCTTGGAACTTGTGTGTTTCATTTTCAGTATCAGAGTCAAAATCATAACTTATAGGACAGCTTAAATAAGAGTTTTTCGAGACTTGTTCTGAAACTGAATTATCTAAAACAACTTTGATCAGACGCTATTTTCCTCGAAATGCTATGGTTTCGTTTTATTACGTGAAACACTTAACTTTTGTTTCAGCTTCATGAACAATATTTGAAAAATAATATGGATGCAGAGAATTACTGCCATGTGCTAAATGATGAACAACGAATCTAAGAATGCGTGTCAGTGGCGAGTATTTATTTTATCACGAATTAATGCAAGAAAATTTGGGCTCTAATCTTATGGCCGTAATAGATACACCAGATAAAACGAGGTAAGAACGGTGCTCTGCAGAGGGAGAATAAAGCGGGTGGGGGGGGGGGCGTAGAATATTCCACTACATAGGTCAGGACTGCCTGCTGTGACGTCACTCCAGAGACACGACAGTACCATATTGTTGCTAGCTGCAGTCTCCAAGTTATTTTTGTTTGGTCTAGTGTTAGTGCTGTACATAAGATTGTAATTGCTGCTTTTTCTTTTTACATTGTAAACTGAATTACTAGTGAAATCAGTAACATCTGGAGTAAGTCACATGAGTAAAAGAAAGACCAAATGAGGAGCTCAGGAAACAACTAGTGTAACCTCCCCACAAAATTTAATAAGTAATATGAATATGATTCTAATATAGTGTAACCTCCCCACAAAATGTATTCACATCTTAGTGTAACCTCAAAACAGAAAAATTCGTAAACCTCTCAACAGTAAAAAATATAATTATGTCGTTCACATTCAGTGTAACGTCCCAACAAAAAATAAATTCAGTAACCTGGTAATAATACAATGTTACTAACCTCTCAATTAAATTGTCGCTCACTTATAATTTTTCAATAATTGACGTTGAATTTAACCTGGTAAATTTTGGACGTCAGCAGTGCTGCGTTATGGCCCTGAAAGATCATTCTGAATAAAAAAGAGAGAAATTCTTACCTCAATGAAGTCGCCGGATAATGCATATATATATATATCTGCACATACAATAAATTTTTCTGTCACAGCCCTGTGCAATGCTGGCCGATAGGTTTGTCATTTATGAAAGGGAAACAACTGATTTTTCTTTGGCAATAATCGGGATGATCATGGATTGGAGAAATTAATAAATTCTTTAAATTGAATTGAATGGTTGTTAAAAAATTACTTTATATGAGAAAGATTATTATTAGGACATTTTTAAAACATTTACATGGGACTTGAGATAACATTACTACAGATGCTCGAGGCTGCTTTTTACCTTATACAATAATACTCAGGCTCCGGCATCGCTGCACCACGACCGGGCCAGCCAATACGATACACCAGACCAGAGCCGACTGCAGACTAGCAACAACTTACTGCTACAGCTACACAGTTCTTACTGCAGTCAACACTGCTCTCTGGTCAGAGACCTTGCGCATCGCAGGCAGCGCATGAGCAATACTTCGAAATTACATCTGCTCGGACCTCTTACACTAGCAACAATAACGTTAAGACTAATGGCCATGTCATGATTCACAGAAGTGTAAAATGAAACCCAAGACATATAGAAGTAACGTAAAGCCTAAATTTTTACCGTGTTTCACATGATTACAGATTAGATTTTGCTACAAAGTAGGTTCGACTTACTTGGAGCAGTCCTTTGCTTAAAGCAAGGACCAACGACAGCCGTGGTTTATTCCGAGTGTATTCAGCTCCACCGTATGGGTGTATATTGATGTGTCCTCCTTGGTCTCCTTCTGGGTTGGGACATCTCAGGAGAATGTCATCATCAGCAGAAACAAAACAGTTATTTTACGTGGAATGTTAGATCCCTAAATCCGGTAAGTAGGTTAGAAATTCTAAAAACGAAACTGAATCTACATCTACATCTACATCCATACTCCGCAAGCCACCTGACGGTGTGTGGCGGAGGGTACCCTGAGTACCTCTATCGGTTCTCCGTTCCATTCCAGTCTCGTATTGTTCGTGGAAATAAGGAGTGTCGGTATCCTTCTGTGTGGGCTCTAATCTCTTTGATTTTATCCTCATGGTCTCTTCGCGAGATATACGTAGGAAGGGGCAATATACTGCTTGACTCTTCGGTGAAGGTATGTTCTCGAAACGTTAACAAAAGCCCGTACCGAGCTACTGAGCGTCTCTCCTGCAGAGTCTTCCACTGGAGTTTATCATCCCCGTAACGCTTTCGCGATTACTAAATGACCCTGTAACGAAGCGCTCTGCTCTCCGTTGGATCTTCTCTATCTCTTCTATCAACCCTATCTCGTACGGATCCAACACTGCTGAGCAGTATTCAAGCAGTGGGCGAACAAGCGTACTGTAACCTACTTCCTTTGTTTTCGGATTGCATTTCCTTAGGATTCTTCCAATGAATCTCAGTCTGGCATCTGCTTTACCGACGATCAACTTTATATGATCATTCCATTTTAAATCACTCCTAATGCGTACTCCCAGATAATTTATGGAATTAACTGCTTCCAGTTGCTGACCTGCTATTTTGTAGCTAAATGATAAGGGATCTATCTTTCTATGTATTCACAGCACATTACACTTGTCTACATTGAGATTCAATTGCCATTCCCTGCACCATGCGTCAATTCGCTGCAAATCCACCTGCATTTCAGTACAATTTTCCATTGTTACAACCTCTCGATATACCACAGCATCATCTGTAAAAAGCCTCCGTGAACTTCCGATGTAATCCACATGGTCATTTACGTATATTGTGAATAGCAACGGTCCTATGACACTCCCCTGCCGCACACCTGAAATCACTCTTACTTCGGAAGACTTCATTCCATTGAGAATGACATGCTGCGTTCTGTTATCTAGGAGCTCTTCAATCCAATCACACAATTGGTCTGATAGTCCATATGCTCTTACTTTGTTCATTAAACGACTGTGGAGAACTGTATCGAACGCCTTGCGGAAGTCAAGAAACACGACACCTACCTGTGAACCCGTGTCTATGGCCATCTGAGTCTCGTGGACGAATAGCGCGATTTTAATTGTTTCTCTATCCCCCTGTCGTCTATTTCGATATCTACCATTTTGTCATCTGTGCGACAATCTAGAGAAGGAACTACAGTGCAGTCTTCCTCTGTGAAACAGCTTTGGAAAAATACATTTAGTATTTCGGCCTTTAGTCTGTCATCCCCTGTTTCAGTAAAATTTTGGTCACAGAGTGCCTGGACATTTTGTTTTGATCCACCTACCGCTTTGACATAAGACCAAAATTTCTTCGGATTTTCTACCAAGTCAGTACATAGAACTTTACTTTCGAATTCATTGAACGTCTCTCGCATAGCCCTCCTCACACTACATTTCGCTTCGCGTAATTTTTGTTTGTCTGCAAGGCTTTGGCTACGTTTATGTTTGCTGTGAAGTTCCCTTTGCTTCCGCAGCAGTTTTCTAACTCGGTTGTTGTACCACGGTGGCTCTTTTCCATCTCTTACGATCTTGCTTGGCACATACTCATCTAACGCATATTGTACTATGGTTTTGACCTTTTTTCACTGATCCTCAACACTATCTGTACTTGAGACAAAACTTTTGTGTTCAGCCGTCAGGCACTCTGTAATCTGCTTTTTGTCACTTTTGCTAAACAGAAAAATCTTCCTACCTTTTTTAATATTTCTATTTACGGCTGAAATCATCGATGCAGTAACAGCTTTATGATCGCTTATTCCCTGTTCTGCGTTAACTGTTTCAAATAGTTCGGGTCTGTTTGTCACCAGAAGGTCTAATATGTTATCGCCACGAGTCGGTTCTCTGTTTAGCTGCTCAAGGTAGTTTTCAGATAAAGCACTTAAAAAAATTTCACTGGATTCTTTGTCCCTGCCACCCGTTATGAACGTTTGAGTCTCCCAGTCTATATGCGGCAACTTAAAAACTCCACCCAGAAAAATAACATGGTGGGGAAATCTACTCGAAATATTTTCCAAATTATCCTTCAAGTGCTCAGCACAACAGCTGCTGAGCCAGGGGGCCTATAGAGACATCCAATTACCATGTCTGAGCCTGCTTTAGCGGTGACATTCACCCAAATTATTTCACATTTCGGATCTCCGTCAATTTCCTTCGATACTATTGCACTTCTTATCGCTATAAACACGCCTCCCCGTTCACTGTCCAGCCTGTCTCTGCGGTATACATTCCAATCTGAGTTTAGGATTTCATTACTGTTTACGTCTGGTTTCATCCAACTTTCTGTCCCTATTACTATATGGGCGTTGTTGCCGTTTATTAATGAGAGCAGTTGTGGGACCTTTCTATAGACGCTCCTGCAGTTTACTATTAGCACATTAATATTGTTATTCCCTGTTGCATTTTGCCTACTCCTACCTTGCCGCGTCCCAGGAGGCGTCTTGTCGGGCCTAGGGAGGTAATTCTATAACCTAAAAAACCCACATGTGCACTCCACACGTACTCCGCTACCCTTGTAGCCACTTCCGGCGTGTAGTGCACGCCTGACCTATTCAGGGCGACCCTACATTTCTCCACCCGATAGCGGAGGTCGAGAAATTTGTACCCCAGATCTCCGCAGAATCGTCTGAGCCTCAGGTTTAAGCCTTCCACTTGGCTCCTAACCAGAGGACCGCGATCGGTTCTGGGAACGATACTACAAATAGTTAGCTCTGATTCCACCCCGCGAGCGAGGCTTTCCGCCTTCACAAATTCCGCCAATCGCCTGTACGAACTGAGGATGACCTCTGAACCCAGACGGCAGGACTCATTGGTGCCGAAATGAGCAACAATTTGCAGTCGGGTGCACCCAGTGCTCTCTATCGCCGCCGGCAGGGCCTCCTCCACATCACGGATGAGACCCCCCCCCCCCCCCCCCCGGCAAGCAGACAGAGTGAACACTGGCCTTCTTCCCCGACCTTTCCGCTATTTCCCTAAGGGGCTCCATCACCCGCCTAACGTTGGAGCTCCCAATGACTAATAAACCCCTCCCCCCCCCCCCCCGTGTGGGAGTTAGTGATGTTGGATGGAAGGAGTAATACGATTCTGGTCAGGATTAGAAATATAAAATCAAGTAGGGGTAATGCAGGAGTAGGTCTAATAAAGAATATGAAAACTGGAATGCAGGTAAGGTACTATGAGCACCACAGTGATTGCAATATTGTGGCCACGATAGACATAAAGCCAATGTCCAGCATAGTAGTGCACAAGTTTATGTGACAACATAGCTACACAGATGATGAAGAGACTGAAAGAATGTGTGACTTGATAAATTATTCAGATAGTTAAGGGAGAAGAAAGTTTAATCGTAATGGGCTACCTGAATTCGATAGCAGCGAAAGGAATAGAGCGAAGAGCAGCTGAGGGACATAGAATACGGAGGAGGAGTAACAGAGAAGGCTGCCTGGTACGAGTTTGGACAGAGTATATTTTAATCGTCCTTAAGACTTGCCTTAAGAACCGTGAAAGAAGAGACGCTGGAAAGTTTCAAATTAGTTATATAATGATTGGACAGAGATCTCAGAAACTGCAGATTAAAACTGAAGGAACTCTGAAACTGTAGGATATTAAGGAGAAGGCACCTGTCTTCTTTGGAAGACCAGAGGTTGTTGAGAGTTTCACAGGCTACATTAGACAGGGGAAAGGAATACATTGGAAGACGAATGGATAGCTTTGTCATAGGTAAAAATAATGGCACAACCGCCTACTATCGCGTAGAGGCCCCGAGAGCATGTAGAAGTGCAGCAACACGACGTGACATAGACTCACTAATGTTTGGGGTAGTTCTGGAGGGAAATGACACCATGAATCCCGGAATGCTGTCCATAAATCCATGAGAGTACAATGGCGTGGAGATCTCTTCTGAACAGCACGTTGTACGGGATATCAGATATCCTTAATAATGTTCATGTCTGGGGCCAGCGGAAGCGTTTAAACTAAGAAGAGTGTTCCCGGAGCCACTCTGTAGCAATTCTGAATGTGTGGGGTGTAGCATTTGGTACCGTGCGCTGCGGAATTTTAATCCCCGCCTGACGTCATGGACGTCGAAGACCTCTAGAGGTCTCTGCACCATCGCGCCGTAAACTGAGGAGGCGCTCGCCTCCTTGCCCGCATTTAGTGTGAGGGCGCCACAGTGGAACACGTGGTTTCAGCGGCCAATAGCGGCGCCCCCGATAGAGTATTTAAGCGTCTGCCTCTCGCTCAGCCAGCCCCCCCTACACTCCATCTCTACACCCTTCATCTCCTTTCCGAAGGTGGCTTCCATCAACTCCCCCTCCCAGATGATGCCTTCTATCCCTCCATCTGTCCCTCCTAACAACTCTGATCCCCACCCCCCCTCCTTTCCTCCGTCCTTTCCCTGGGCTCCCTCTTCCCCCCCTTCCATCCTGTTTTCTCCCCAACAAACCTCTCCCTACCTCCATTCTCCCCCCCCCCCCCCGAGTCCTTTTGTATTCCCCTCCTCTGCCTTCCCTACTCCCTGTCGCATCTGCCCAGCACCCCCACCCCTCTTATGGGTCCTCATCCTACATTGGCTCCTTTCCCGCCTCCCCCCCTTCGCTTTTCCTCTCCTTCCCCCCTTTCTTATCTTTCCATCATCTGTCCGGTTTCCCCCCACCTGCTCTCCGCTGTGGTATGTAACATTTGCCAACCTTTTAGTGCATTGTTTCAGTGACTGTTCAGTGTTGTAGGTCTTTCTCGTGTTGCGAACAGAAACCATGCTGTCGCAAGGTGCAAATTTTATATCTTTTGCGAACAGAAACCAGACTGTCGCTATGTTTTTTAATTGTGTATTGTTTTACCTGTCTGCTTCGTATGTATTTTATCATCCCTCTGTTCTTTGTTTTAAGTTCCACGATTTTTTTTTTCGCCACATTACTCTTTAAGTCTCCGATTTTATCGCCTGTTTTTATTATTTATTCTCTTCATCTTTTTAACAAAGTCTGTAGGCTGAAGAGCGGCATACTAAGCTGCTGCCAGCCCGCCCTCTTGGGGGGGGAATCGAAATTCAGTAAAGAAAAAAAAACTCAGCCAGCGAGTCTAATCGTCGAGTGACTCTCGACACATTGCCTCGACAACAGACAGCATGTTTACCGTTCTTTGTTTTCATTATTAGTGGACGTCTTGGATTCGTTTGGTTGTTTCTGTCAATCCGTTTCTTCTTACATGTTGTCGTCGTAAGGACTCTCTCCATCGTCCGTCGTTGTTTCGTGTCCGTCATTTCCGTTCGCTTGTTTGTTCGCGGGCCGCTCTCTGTTTGCTCCCGCCGCGCTTTCTCGGCTACCCCGCGACCGTTGTGGTCGCGGTCACAACATGTTACAACAGCATTGTCCTGCTGGAATAGCCCAAGTCTGTCGGAATGCACAATGGACACCAATGGATGCAGATGATCAGACAGGATACTTACGTACTTGTCACCTGTCTGAGTCGTATCTACACGTATCAGGGATCCCAGATCACTCCACCTGCACACCCTCTACAACATCATAGAGTCTCCACCAGCTTGAACGGTCCCTGCTGACGTGCAGGATCCATGGATACATGAGGGTGTCTCCGAACCGTAAGCGTCCATCCGCTTGATACAATTAGAAATGAGATTAGGCAACATATTTCCAATTATGAACCGTCCAGTGTTGGTGATGGCGGGCCCAGGAAGGCATAAAGCTTTGTGCCGTGCAGTCATCAACGGTGCACGAGTGGGCCTACGGCTGTGAAAGCCCATATCGATGATTTTTCATTGAATGGTTCGCTCACTGACACTTGTTGATAGCCCACCATTGAAATCTGCACCGATCTGCGGAAAGGTTGCACTTCTGTCACGTTGAACGATTCTCTTCAGTCGTCGTTGGTCTCGTTCCTGTAGGATCTTCTTCCGGCCACAGCGATGACGGAAATTTTATGTTTTGCCGGATTCGTGATATTCACGCTACAGTCGTGAAATGGTCGTAGGGGAGGTTCCCCACTTCATCGCTGCCTCGGAGATGTTGTGTCCCATCGCCCGTGCGCCGACTATAACTCCACGTTCAGAGTCACTTAAATCTTGATACCCTGCCATTGTAGTAGCAGTAACCGATCAAACAACTGCGGCAGACACTTGTTGTCCTACATAGGCGACGCCGACTGCAGCGCCGTTTTGTCTGTGTACATACCTCTGCATTTGAATACGCATGCCTACACCAGCTTCTTTGGGGCTTCAGTGTGTAAGGCCTAGTACAAATCCTAGAGATACTTAATTTAATTTATTAATGGAGAATACGCAAAATAAATCGATCAACCAGGGCATTATGACCATCGATCTATAATCGATATAACACCGTCCAGGCGATGTCAGCCTCTACTGGCGAAGAATGACTGCTAGTCAGACACAAGCTCGGTGCATGTAGTATCAGCGAGCGTGTTGTGCATGTGTAGAATGGGGAAGGCGCGCGATTTATCTTAGTTTGACCGAGGACAGACAGTGATGTTCCAGAGGCGTGGCACGAACATTTATAAAACTGCACGACTTATCGTGTGTTCGAAGAATGCTGTGGTGCTATCTCTAAAACATGACGAAACCAATGAAAACCACTTCCAGATGTCGTGAAGTCGGACGTCATTGGCTGGGCAGATTGGTAAAAAAGGATAGGTGGCGAAGTGTGGCAAATCGTTAACACCATGACATCGGCAGATACGACTGAAATGGGCACATGACTATGGGCACTAGACGTTGGCGCAGTGGCAGAGCGTTGCACAGTCTGATGAATCCCGTTCCCTTCTTCATCATAATGAGTTGGTAGGGCGCGAATCAGTCGCCTTCCAGGGGAACATCTCCTTGACACCTTTACTGAGGGTCGGAGGCAAGCTGGCATCGGCTCCTATATGCTCCGAGGAACATACAGCTGGGCATCCACGGGTCCTGTGGAGATTGTGCAAGGCACCATGACGGCCAAAGATTAGCGTACACTGTATGTAGACCTCGTACATTCCTTCATGACGGTCACGTTTCCGACGGCAGCGGCACTTTTGAACAAGATAATGCCCCTATCACAAGGCCAGTAGTGTGATGGTGTTGTTCGAGAAACACAGTGACGAATTCCAGTTGATGTGCTGGCCCCTCAAGTCGCCTGATGTTATTACATGTGAGGTCAGAGCTCATCGCCACCCTTTCCGGAAGTTACGGCAATTAGGAAACTTGTATGTGCAGATGTGGCGCTAGTTCCATCCAGCGACCTACCAAAGCCTCATTGCTTCCATGTCATGACGCGTCACCGCCGTTGTCCGTGCCAAAGGTGGACATACCGTATATTAGGTAGGTGTCATAACGTTCTGGCTGATCAGAGTGTGCAGCAAGAGAAGGAGGCGAAAGAGAATATAGACGTCTAAAAACTAAGACGAACAAAAAGTGCGAGATTGCTGGGCTGATTTGTGTTCTTTAGAAATTGCTTTCCGGCGATGAAACCGCTCTTGTCTTTGTTATCCGTTCACTTTCTTTTCACCATCCTTTAGTAGCATCAAATCTCGAACTCTTCGATTCTCTTCTTTTCTGTCGTTGAAGGCAGCTCAGCGGGCTAGATCTAAGACTATGTGTAAACATATATTAGCGCAAACCATTTCAGATGAGAATTGCTCGAGGCTGTACCGAGACCTTCTCATCTGAAATAGATAGAAATAGGCCATTACTAACCAACATGCTACTTAGACTGTATTACTCATCCAAATAAAGCATACCACTTCCCTCTATATACTACAAATTATTCTTAACCACGCTCATTGTGTTAAATTTTCTTTTTTTTATTTGTCTTTGACATTTGCATTGTATAAATTGTAATCTCATCAACTATGTAGTAACAAATTATATGGAACCATTTTAACAATTGTTAAGCATTCAGTTCGCTGTAACCTCAGAGAAATCTTTATATATTATGTTCTTTATATCATTTTTAAAAAAAGCATTAACAACTGTATACCAATAAGACTGTAACAATGAGAAGTCTTTGCTATTAGATTCAGAAGCATACGACCCACCTTACATTTCAAGGCGGTGGGTTACCCTGCACTGTTAATGAAATGAATAATAAAAATAATAATAAATAAATAATATGTTTTTATCTCCATCGTTCTATGACTCAAATCATTGGTGACATTCAAGCAATCATTTCAAAGTGTAATTCGTAGAAGTATGAGTACTTTTTCAAAATTGTCCAGGTGTGAGTGGTGCTCGCGCTCTGAGTGTTCCGTACAAATTATATACATAGACAGTTCATCCGTCACAGGGATCGAAAATCTCGATGATATTTATCTTTCATCGACATTAATACTGGCAAGATATCGATCCCGGAAGTTCGAAGACTTTCGAGAACATTTTAATTTCAAGTATGACGTCGGATACAAATGCCCAAAACTATTTTTTCGCGTGATATAGTTACATATTAACATATTTTGGATTTTTTATTTACTTCTGCTGTAAAATCTTGCTTATTGGCTAATTTTGTGCTTCTAGGCCAACGGAAAGTACCCTCTGGGCTTTATTGAATTATTCTGCGAGTATCGAAGTATGTGACATAATTGGCTTTATCTTTTCATTGCGCCGAAGCGGCAGGACTGTAACGACACAACCAAACCTGGAGTTAAGACATAAAAAATTTCACCTTAACTATGATACAAATTTCTTTGTAATGTTTGTATCTCTTACGTTTCTTGATGAGTCGCTGGTTGCAACGTGACATCTTTAATTGCTATCAAAGCGTCTTCGAGTGAGATCGCACAGAACTCTGGACTCCTATTTTCTAAGACAGTCCTCTTTAGTTCTCCGTGATTTGCCTGTCTAGCTTAAGCAAACGCTAGAACGGCTGCTCTGTAAAAGATAGAACAGATTCTGTTCCGCAACATTCCACAAGCAGAGCTTCTGTGTCATCTGTAACGATGCCGTACTCAACGACACATTAGAACACACTGTCATGACTGACAATAAGGTCGTTACTTTCCTCTCCCTATCAACTTCGAAAGTATGCTGTTTCGAGGTAGCCCGATGTTTTGGAATTAAAATCGTTTATCAGATGTTGACACATTCAAAAATTAGTTACTTTTCGTTACCTTTATTTATACAAAATTCCAATTTCAGTCTGCAGATCTCTTCCCGTTATTTGAAATAATGGGTTTTAAAATTCTTTTAGAATGTCTAATGGTACTAAATGTCTCACTAACCTTTTAAATGCAACACTTAGGGACATTTTTTTACGTATCAATTACTTCAGTGCATATTCTAGTCGTAGAGGGCACTTTTCAGCGCTGTAATCGTTGCACCAGTTAGGTTTCTTTAAAAAGAATTATGTAAAGACTGCAGGGCGGTATACGTATAGTTATGACATGATCTTGCAGTTCAGTATTAAAAAGTTTCTACGTAATGTAAAAAAGATATATGTACAGAACTTGCAACTAAGCTTGTAAACATAAGTCTTGAACCAATTGTAACTTAATTTTGGTCTGACAGATTTGAAAATGGGAAACTGGTCTTAAATCGTTTATTTGAAAATAAGGAGATGCGATCTGCAGATTGATACAGCACAGTCTGCAAAAACAATTACTTTCTACAAGTAGTTACGAATTATATTTCACCTGATGAGAAGTATCGACGTATACGTCCTCAACATAAATTTTACCCCAGTCAACCAGCTATACACACCATACAACAAAGCACTAATTGAGAATCCACTGCCGTGTTATCAGATTGTATATGATGCTTTCGTACTTGGAACTATAAGAAGGCATGGGAACATGACGAGACACAGGCCGTGCAAACGCCGGTATTGATGTAGCAACAGCTCACTGTCTGCGATCTCTAAACTTAGAGTCAGCACATTTATAGACTAGTGCGGCAAGTGCAAGGCAGACACACCATCTACGATGAGTAGTTCAGGTTGAGGCGAGGACACTAAACGGCTCATCAACCTCAGCAGCCGGTGGAGGAGGTGACGTACGGAATCGATTGCTAGGAATTATTCAGTACCATCTCCACAGAGTACCCCGCATTTAGACTGTTTATGGCACGACGGCATCTTAACCAGATTTTTTATTTAATAATGGGGCTCCATCTTACGATCGTTGTCTCTTTCGGATATACCTTTACAGAAGAAACTTCAGCGTGCGCTTCCAATATGGTGTCTCCTCTGTCAAATGGTTCAAATGGCTATGAGCACTATGCGACTTAACTTCTGAGGTCATCACTCGTCTAGAACTTAGAACTAATTAAACCTAACTAACCTAAGGACATCACACACATCCATGCCCGAGGCAGGATTCCAACTTGTGACCGTAGCGGTCGCTCGGTTCCTGACTGTATCGCCTAGAACCGCACGGCCATTCCAGCCGGCTATCTCCTCTGTCAGCAACATTAGTGCTAGAGTGCCGCAGACCTCAGAATTAGATGAGAAGAAGTGTTTCTATCCTATACAATCTTTCCGTATCTGACGTGCGAGTCCAAGACCGTACGCAGCTGGCTTTCGACCCACAAACGCCCCGCTCTTCGATTAGAGCGTGAACGCCCTGTAAACTGATCGACGCCCCCAATACACAATTGCTCGCGTTCCTACCTGTGCGAGCTATTGACGTTCGGCTTTCATCACAGACAAAAGCAGAGCCATTATCCTCAGCCGGTGGAACATAACGGCGATTCTGAAGTATGTCGATGTTTACGGACTTCCAGTTTGTTGGAGCGGAACCAAGCATTATCGTAGCGTTAGCTCCTCCTCTCACGGGACGTGCTTCTTATCGCGGTGCACATCAGACAGTTTCCGTCTTGGTCCGATGCACTTTCTGAAAAGATCTGCTACATCTGATAAAACGTGCTCCTCATCGAGAATCGCTCTTCAGAGGCAGTTCATGGCTCCCTCTTGCACGCATATCACACAGTTCCTTTACGAAGATGGAAGCTAGAGATTGTCGAAGATGACTGGAGAAAATCGCAAAGTAGTTTCTGTATTCGTCGACGATATGAACACCGAACAGCTGGTAGAAAAACGTTACATAATGCTGCACAAAGATTCTGAATTAGATAATAGTAGAAGTTATTCGTTAACTCAAATGAATATCTACCCAATTTTCGCCTTTGAACCGAATATAGTGTGGTGCCTATGTCAGTTCACGCATTCATAATATCCATATTTTCTATGTTCTGTTGAGTGACATCAAACTGAATGAACGTATCTCATGTGTGTTTCAAGATCAGCATTCCTTTGCACCCAGGTTAAGATTTCTGTTCACTGAAGAAACCTTCCACTCATCGGTTCGTGCGATAAAAAGTGCAGCAAATTATTCATAATAAATAATGTCAACTATTCCAGATAATATTTCTATAGAATTAATAACAAAGATCTAGAGCCTTTTAGAAAACAAAATGTGAAAAAAACTGGAAGTAGCTAAACGCAAATGCTTTCTTTTTCAAGTTTAAGGCGCTACAGCTTGAAATTGGCTGCGGCGCCTTAGCCTACACTTTGTAACGGTTTCAACTACAAATGTGATCATTCGATATTTACATGTTGCAAATTGTACTCAAAACGACTGGAATTTGATAGGTCATTTTACTGTAGCACTGAAACGGTATACTTTCATAGCACACTATTTAAAGCACTAAAAGCATGTAACTACAGGTATGTAGTTTCTCGTCATTTTATTATAAAAATCATACCTGAAACTAAGTATTTTCCAGAGATCCTCAAGATGCTGATGTATTGAAACAGCTTATATTCATACCACGTTCTCTAAAATAAAAAAAAAAACACTAAATACGGAGTTTAACTCCAAACACAAAGACGTCTCCTACATTCTGCTTGTGACGTATGACCGATTTCGCACCTCACTGACCACGTTCCTCTCCACAAGGAAAGAATCTGACACGTCAGATACCTCTTTTCACACTTCTGGAAGTAACTGAACATGGAATTCCATGCTGTGACTTCACCCGCTCTTCGAACACGCACGTTCCCCGTCACGTGAGAGGACGGCTTTACGTCGGACGTTCGGACAGCTTGCCGTCAGCACGTTCAGAAACTGCAGGAGGAGACACTGAGCGGTCTCAACGGTGTCTGCCCGCTGCTGGGACCATTACCAACTTCACAGTCGCACCACTGCGCTGCTTTGTACATGACAGTGCTGCGACCAGTCCAGCAGTGTGCCACCGTAGTGCGGGGGAGTGCAGCTGACTTACATGTCCGGAATCGTGTCCTGTGGGCAGTGTACCACTAGCAAGACACTTCATAGCACAGCTACAGCAGGTCGTAGATGTTTCCTCTCTAACGGATTTTGTGAGAATACTATATCATCATTTTACGAGAGACCATTGCAGTGTTAGAACAGTCACGAACAGGCTCTTGGGCGTGAACTCCACTGTGACAGCAGGAGATGATCGTGTATGCCGACAAGATAATCAGCGGCAATCGAATAAACCATTGGAATGGATTAGAACAACCGACATTCAGATGAAAGGCAGTTGCGACCAGCTAGTGTGTAAATTTTATTGTGAATGGCACTGAATGTTGTTTGAGAAGTTGTAGGTATTGACATAAACAGACGTCCGGAAGGGGACGGGGGAGAGAGGGGCGCTTGCCCTCTTCTGGAATCTGTCACGTTCTTTATTAATCACAGAATTCTCATGCATTTATAGTAGTTGTCTGCAAATCTACAGAAACACTGAGTGAGATGGGCACTTCAGCGCTCTAACCAAAATAATACCCGCAAGTTTTTCCTCTCGTTTGCCTCTTCTCTCTCGGTTCCTTGTACAGCACAATACACACAACAGCAGCATTTCATCCACCTCCAGTCCCGACAAATTCATCCCCTCTCTGTGCTTCACAGCGGAATCACGACACTAATTAACGATTTGTCTGCTCGCGATGGTTGACTATTTCCACACGATGTAGGTGAACCGAGGGTTGGAATGGTGCCTATTGCAGATGGCGGAGCGTTGACGGGGGATTGCAGGCTGGTGGTGGACAGGAAGACTCGGCTGTCATAATTAACACTTCATTTTATTCATATGTGCTTGTAGCTACAGATAGACCGGACCTTGTCAACAATGTCAGTATAGAAACGTGGATTAGCGATTAGGATCTCATTATAGCAACTACGAAACAGTCAAGAAGACTACGAGAGTGTTTCAGCTGGACAGAGCAGATAAGCATTTACCAGAATCTCACTTAGCGAATAGGTATCAATTAGTTCCGTTAAGATGCATGTAGAGGAAGTGTGGGAAAAGTTTAAGCAGATCGTAAATCGTGGTCTGGAGAGTTATGTTCCTAGTAAGTGCATAGGCCTAAAGGATGGAAAAGACACACAATGGTTTAATAACGAAATTCGGAGGATGCTGAGGAAGCAAAGGCTGTTGCATTCTCGGTTCAAGAGGGAACGCACAAATTGCGAGAAACGAAGTTTGGTAGAGATTAATGCGCCTGTGAAAAGATGTATGCACGAAACATAAAACAACTACTATCGTCATACTGTAACATTACGAGTCAAGATAGCTGTAACGGAACTTGAATAGCGTAAAGTTATCGTTAAAAACGCGCGCCGCGAAATTTGTTACGATTTGGTCGGTCCTAATAGTAGTAACATGCTTTTGAATACAAATAAAATATAACGGCGATACCTGTTTAGCGTTATTGGAAATAATATGTAGTAAATTAATGAGTAAGGTAGCCGATCCTATAAGAAGAGGTAAAATTGAGCATATTAAGGTGTTTTGCTTTATATCGACTAAGCCGATGATACGGCGTCTTTTTTTCCGTTTACTCTTAGAAAAGAAACAAGTAAAGAAGTGCTAATTGTGCGTTGTGAAAAATATAGGGGCGAATTTTAAATAGCTACAGTGTATAATCAGACTAACAAATGGACATTAAGTTACGCGAAATAGCGGATAGCGAAGTGTGGTCATTAAACTAAGTACACCTACAGGGCGGTCAATTCCGGGATAAGTCTATTCGCAACTCACGAGGGACGCGGTATTGAGACCGTTTTTTTTTTTTTTTAATTATATCGCGGAGAGCGGGCTTCAGTTTATAAAAAGGAGAAAAGCTCTATCATTATCATTGACTGTTGGTGTCAAGCAACCAAAACTGTTCATCAAAGGGTTTCGGTGAATGAGTGGTGAATGCGAAATGAAACTGTGAACGAAGTTATGTTAAATAAAGCAGAAGAGACAAGACAGTTTGGTCGTATCTGTTATTATTCCATAAACTGTAACATTTCTTCTCGTTGTACGAAGCCTTTATAGACGATCCTTATGACAATTTGCTTTGATGGGATCTCCTTACGAGTTAAGTTTTGGGGACCTGGTCAAGAGGGGATAGTTCGTAGATCCTAACTACAGCAGCTATTCTGGAATCAGGTGCTACCGTGACCGTTGTGTGTTGTCAATGGCTTAAGGTCATCATATCTCATGCTCTAAGATTGACGCGCCTTTCCTCTTGGTATAACGGTGTCTCACGGTGACAACGACAACGCCGACGGCGAAGGAAGATACGGTAGAATACCTTAGCAAAAAATCTGGCAAAGAATCCGTGGTAATTCTGATCTTTCGTAAAACGGCTAAGCTTGTCTAAGGTTTCCATTCAGTCCTTTGTTGACCAGTCCGATATGCCAGTTGAAGACAGCAAAACGAAAGCCAAACTTTTAAGCTTCACGTTCAAGTAATCGTTTATACAGGAGAATCCTGCAAACAAACCGTCATTTGATCATCGGATCGACTCCCGTATGAGCGACATAGTAATAAGCTTCCCTGGCGTAGAGAAACAACTGAGAGATTTAAAAGCAGAGTTGGATGAAATCACAGTTCGATTTTACTTAGAGTGCTCTACAGCACTGGGCCCTTACCTGACTTGCATTTGTCGTGAATCTGTCGCCCATGACAGTCACAAACGACGGGAAAAAATCGCCGGTGACTCCAGTACATAAGGATGCAAAATAACGGACCCGTAAAATAACCGATCAATATCCCTAACATCTGTTTGCTGCTGTATCTTCGAACATATTCTCAGTTCGAATATAATAAACTTTCTTGAGACTGAGAAGCGTATGTCTACGAATCGGTAGGGTTTTAGAAAGCATCATTCGTGTGAAATTCAGCTTGCCTTTTCTCACATGATATAGTGAGAACTATGGACGAAGGGCAACAGGCAGAATCCATATCTTTATATTTCCATAAAGTATTTGCCATGGTGCCCCATTGCAGGCTATTAATGAAGGTACGAGCAAACGAAAGAAGTTTAGAGATATGTGAGTGGCTCGAAGACTTCTTAAATAATAGAACCCAGCATGTTGTCTTCGACGGCGATTGTTCATCAGAGACAAGGGTATCGTTGGGAGTACCCCAGGGAAGAGTGTTATTCTCTATATACATGAATGATTTGGAGGACAGGGTAGGCAGAAATCTGCGGTTGTTTGCCGATGATGCCGTGGTATGCGGTAAGGTGTCAAAGTTGAGTGACTGTAGCAAGTTGGACAAAATTTCCAGTTGGTGTAATGAACGTGGAAAAACGTAAGTTGATGGAGATGAGTAGGAAAAACAAATCTGTAATGTTCGCATACAGTACTACTAGTGTGCAGCTTGACACAGTCGAGTCGTTTAAATATCTTGACATTACGTTGCAAAGCGGTATGACAAGGAAGGAGCATGTGAGAACTATGGAAGGGAAAGAGAATGGTCGACTTGGGTTTATTTTAGGAAAAAGTGATCCACTTGTAAAGGATACCATATATAGGATGCTGGTGCGACCTATTCTTGAGAACTTTTCGAGTGTTTGGGATCCGTACCAGTCGGATTAAAGGAAGACATAGCAGCAGTTCAGAGGCGGCCTGCTAGATTTGTTACCTGTAGGTTCGAACAAAACGTAAGTGTTACGAAAATTCTTCAGGAACTCAAATGGGAATCCCCAGAGGGAAGGCAACGTTCTTTTCGAGAAGAGCTATTGAGAAAATTTAGGGGACCGGGATTTGAAGATGACTGCAGAACGATTCTACTGTTGCCAACGTATACTGCGTGCAAGGACCTAGAAGATATGATATGAGAAATTAGGGATCATATGGAAGCATATAGACAGTCGTTTCTCCCTTGCTCTGTTTGCGAGTGGAACAGGAATAGAAATAACTAGTAGTGCCACAGGGTGCCCTTCGCCAGGCACCTTAGGGTGGCTTGCAGAGTATCTATGAGGGTTATTCGGAAAGTAAGGAACCATTGGTCGCGAATTGGAAAATACAGTGAAAATCTGATGAAGCTTTGCACAGATGCCTTGGTCACTGTTTGTAATACGCCCGTCGATCGCATCATGTCGCTCTTTTCAGTTCTGAGCTCACAGTGAGAACATAAAGATGGCTAGAAATTAGCGTCTCCCGCCAAGTATGAGGGCCTGGCGAAAGTTTTCGCCTGAAGCTATCCAATACACATAACATAACTGTCATGCGGTTCGCTCTACACGACAATTCTCAGCCGCAATCTGCAGGGCAATGAAGATGCTCCTGCAGCGTATTCTAAAGGTAAGTGTTTCTCATCACCCACAATACAGCCTGTAATTGGCTACCCCTGAGGTTTATCTCTGCTCAGATGAACCGCTAGCTCTGATGGCAATATTTTGATACAGACAACGAGCTGCAGTCCAGAGTAGAAAATTGTCGAAAAGCACTGGCGGCTCTCTTCTATAACGAGGGAACTGAAAATTGGTACAACGCTATTGACAGGTGTCTATGTCTGTGCGGCGACTGTGTAGAGGAGTAGCTGGAAACTGTAGCTAACTGTTGCAAATAAAACAGTTTTGATTGTAACTGTGGTTTCCATCTCGCGACCTATCGTTCCTTACTTTCCGAATAGCCCTCGTATGTAAATGTAGATGTAGGTATAGGTGCAGGATAACGATGACGGCCCCGTACTTCACGAGATAACAGCCAGTGTTCAGTCAGCTGGGTAGGACACCCTTCCCCGCTTTGTCTTATGACAGCAGTCCTGTTGAGTGAGTCATGCCACACGTATCGTACTCGAGAGGCGTTCAAAGCTGGCAAGGAGAGTTCCTATGGTAGGCAACACTGTGATGAGTGACTGTGTCCCAGCGTCCCAGCGGCTATTGGCGTGTGTCACGGCAGTGCCCACACAAGGATAGTGAATGACGGCTGTCACGCATGGTACACGACCCACTGCTCCCTAGATAGGAGCCTGGCTTGCTGGTGGAGTGAGCTTGGGATTTCCCACTGCACAGTGGCACTGTCTTGGAGTAGACTTAGTGCAGCAGCTAGGTATGATGATGGAGACTTTAACCTGTGGCAGCTGCTGCCTGGTTCATGTGGTCTTCTTGTCTGGTGCAGCCTCTACGTCCGTGTAGAATTTCTGGGCTGCAAATGAATCTGTTACCAAAATGAGAAATATTTATGTAAGTCAGCAGCGCATTTGTTATCCCAATGTGTCGCTTCTAGACACGTTTTCAACAACGCTACTGAAACCCGTCGGTGGAGAAATACTCTTGTCTCCCCTAGAAGATCTGTGAATTACTGATGCGCTTACAAGTTTCACTGAGCCAGCCTGGCTCGTAAGTTACAGTAATCCAGCTATCAACACCTCACGCTCGCCAGCTACCAGCGTCTGCTGCAGGAAAAAACTTACGAGAATGTTTCAATTTTAGCTTTGAAGTCGGATATCAAATGACAAAAAATATTTTTTTCGTGTCATATAACTAAAACTTAACTATTTACTGTATTTTCCTTAACTTTTACTTTGAAACGCTACTTCTTGCCAAAGTTCATGATTCTAGGTCAACAGAGAGAACCCTATAGGCTTTAATAAGTGAATTTGTGACACAACTGACCGTATCTTCTGACTGCATTGACTTAGAAGCTAACGTTTACTACAGAGGCAAGGAAAATATGTATATGTTTCTGCGAGTATAAAAATATAATGCGTAATGGGCGTGACGTTTGACTGCATAGGCTTAAATGCTTCAAGTTTTTACCCTGCCAAGGGACCACAGACCTTAGTATGTGACATAAACTTCAAATTGATTCGTCTACCAACAGACAGGCTGACAGACGGATGGACCACCAGGTGATCCTATAAGGATTCCCTTTTGCCGACATGTACGAAGCCTCTAACATTATGTGATTGCCTTATCATTTTAAATCATTCACTAATCGAGTAGTCGCTCGGCAACAGCTACAGTTAGCAAATAATGTTGCGAGAATGTAAAAGGTGAACGACCTGTGACGTAATTTGTTTATCGAAGCACCGTCAGAGATGCAGTGAGTTATTGACTTTGAAAACCGCGGCGCGAAAAACGGACGGAAGAAGAACACTTTTATACATTTTTGTGATGTACGAGATATTCTCGATGAACAGTTACTCATTCTTCTCTTGTCTCTTGTAACTGTGTCGGACGCACATGTCTTGCCGCCGTATTATTATCGTTAAAAATAATATTATTTTAGTGTAAAAAAAAGTGCAATACTAGAAGTGCAATACTGCATAGCAGTAAATTTATTGTGCGACGTGTATGTGAAAACGTCAAAGGAATTATTTTCATTACGAGAAGAGAAGTGCCAGTCAAAACGGCATCCATTTTAAATCCTTCATTGCAGTGTAAGTTCATCTATTAATTGCCATAAATTCAGAGTTAAATGGAACTGGTGTATGGACTCTTTATTTAATATAGATTCTACGTCTCACTCCTTCATGAAGTTATTTAATTTTCTTTATGTTTCTGCCAAATAGAGAGTTCACAGTCACGAATTCTTTCGTCGAAATCGGACGTAAGTTGTATGCGGCGAATTATTTTCTCCGTGCCATATTCTACTGGTAAATGCATGATAAACTACGGTTCCTTAGGAAATTCATGTTGAGCTGTCCAAAAATAATTATATTTTGAATAAGCATTTACTCTCCTCTGCAATGCAACTTCCGACTGATCAGACGATCCAACAAGAAACAGCCGCACACGGTCGGCGTTCGCAAATATATTTCCACCGCTGATTATAGCTATATGTTACAGCACAAAAGTAAACATATTGTTATAATTAGCGGCTACGAACGGTGACATTTATAACTGTATGTTTATGTATACACATTACGTAAACATATCGTTATAAGCCCTAAATCGGTGGAATCTCAATGTCGGAAAGATGTCCTCTTCGGGAATTTTGTCTTGGTTCGGTCCAGGGGTGGATTCCAAGGAATATGTGGACACTTCGTCAGAGAGAATAATAGTGAGGAGACACTTAATGTTCATATCACGATGGCTTACTTACTTCAGTTCAGCAACTTCAACTGTATTCCAACAGTTCCATGGCACAAGCAGGTTCGCCATAGATAATAATATTAAGAAGTCAGGCTAGCTATTAGGTTTCTTATGCATCGAGTCAACTCCGCTATCCACGTGGATAAGTCTGGGCTGGTGTCGGTGCAGAGTCTTCTTATGTCGGCTCGGTGATGGGGCTACTCGCGCGTGGAGCAGAGGGTGTGTCTTCGAGCTGGCCGCGGATTGGCAGGGCAGTCACATGAGTTACTGACAACCTCCTGATGTTGACTACCAGGTGCGGGGTCCATAATGTATGTCACGACATTGTAAGCTTCTCAAGCAATATGAGGTGCTCGACGGCGCCACATGTAGCCACACAGTTACTTCTGCTATCCTGCTGAGCTGACACTGCTGCAAAGTAATGTGGCAAATTTAAGAGATGGGGAATATCTTGATTCAGTCCTGGGATGGTTAAAGGCAAAGATGATTTTCGGAAGTTTGCTCTCCATCTAGTTTAATATTGGCTCTGGCCTACACTTTGTTTACATTTCAAAGCACTTTCACTTGAAGGCTAGTTGTGCCAGTCATCGAGAAATAGAAAGCTTGAAATTAGTGCCATATATATCATAACATCATCAAATGTAAAGTTTGTCAGCTAAAAATAGAGTTGAATAAGCGTTTTTTTTAGTTTATTCCCTGTTTCTCCGTTTCGAGAAGTATTAATGTGGCATTTTTGGTCATTTCTGTTGATATTCAATCACATAATTTTTCTATTTCATATTCTTAATTTTCAGTTGGAACACTAAGAAATTTCTTTTGTGAATATTTTCTACCTTGATCATTTCATTTCATAACTCGTTAGACACTCTGAATTTAGTCACATAAGGATGTAATTTCATATCGTTGAATTAATAATGTATGATCCATATTCATATTGATGACATAAAAGGCTGTTACTCTGACTGTAGTGTTGAAATTTTCTTAACGTTTTTAGATACCAAAGAAATCTACCTCAAAAATTCTAAAGTGTAATCTACCGACAGTTTGAGATACAATAAGATTTTGTATACTTCTTGCCATATTTACTTCTTGGAGCATGACGCACTGTTTGGACGCACTGAATCAGCTAACTCTATATGAAATGGCAGTTTTAGAATCTTGTTCCTTCTTGGATAAATAACTGCACGCCCCCATTAGTATTGATCTGATGATGGAAGTAGCAGAAACGTCGCAAGAGATATAGAAGGCATTATTCACAAAACAATCATCTATAATGAAGAAATAACGCACTAAATAAAATGAAGGAAAGATGTGAAAGGTTTCGGAATTGTGAAGAGTCATGGTATACCGAAGGATACACAGTAAGAATTCCACTGGTGTGACATGGTCAGTTAGGGTCGTCACTGAGCAGGAAGTTTTAGTTCGACGTCTTTTGCTTCGATGTAATGTTTACATTTCTGACTGGTGGTTCTCAGGGCGAATCGCACGTACAGAGAGAACGGTGTGATTCAACACTACATGGCGCGTCGTGATGACTAAGCAAGCGTTTGAGAGCTTTTGTAGCGTAAATTTTGTCGAGTCAGTAGTGAAGCTCTTTCAGAGGTATAAATACAGTGATACTGACTCTGGTCGGCAGTCATATAGTGAAGTTTCGCAGAAAAATAGAAAACATGGGAAACGAATAACAGGTCTTCTTGCCACGATCAGTGTAAATATTAGTGAAACGTGGGATGTGGGCATAACATATAGTGACACCTTAACGGCACTAGTTACAGGTAACTGCCATCGCACTCCCAAATCAAAGTCGAACGACTTCTTCTGAGTGTGCTCAGTATTTCGACGTTCAGTGTAGAGCTCTGGTGCTATTGTCTATGTATCGTAAGAACAGTCCTGATGTAAAGATAAGGCTGCGTTTTCTTCCGTGTTTGCTATTACCTCATTTCATTTTGTTTCCCGCGGAGCTTCAGCTGTGTATAGTCAGGTACAATAATAACCTTATATTTATGCAACCGCGTAATTCGCCCGCACTACTTACCGAAGGTAATCCAACGCACAACGCTTTACCGGTGCATTTAAAAAGTACTCAATCAAAACAACAGTGGTGTGAAGAACTGTAGATAATCGCACGGAAGTTTATTTGTTTCTGTTTGATATTATATAACTGAATGTTAATAATGTTCCGTGTTAATCTGTTTCCAACTGCTTTACTTTAACACTTGTCGGAGATAGGTATTTGTAAATGCTGGAACACAAATTGCTCGTATCAAAAGTATTGAAATAAAACATTAGGAAGCTGGTTAGACCAAGCATTACACCTGCACATAATTAATAAAATCGACAGAGAGTACACCAATAATAAAACTTGAAATTCAACTTAAAATTTAAGAAGGGATAATTTGATCTACAATAACGTTCCGGTAATAAGCTTCTCAAGGGACCAGGAGGAATCCATATTTTAGCTTAGAAAATGAGCATCAAAAATACATGCGTCAACAGAGTATAATTTATCTGTGAGAGCAATGTGTGACTTTAAGAGCGTATTGCAGAGATATTGTCGTATAATGAAATACTGAAGCCACACAAGTTATTACTCATCTCGGTCATGTGGTAAATTCTGAACTATTTTTATCTCTGAATCCGAATCTCAAGATGACTTGCCATGAGGTCCAGCAGTATCCAGAGCTGGTCTTTGTTGCCAGAACGAGCTGGCAACAAAACACTGCCGGATGGACAGGTGGAACGTGTCATGCGGAAAAAACATCACGCTGCTTCTAATGTAATAAGTTCTGTTCTTATACGAATTGAATATTACGAAGAATCACGTGAAAGTATGTTACCTACCTCTACATCCATGTTGTTGTTGTTGTTGTTGTGGTCTTCAGTCCTGAGACTGGTTTGATGCAGCTCTCCATGCTACCCTATCCTGTGCAAGCTTCTTCATCTACCAGTACCTACTGCAACCTACATCCTTCTGAATCTGCTTAGTGTATTCATCTCTTGCTCTCCCTCTACGATTTTTACCCTCCACGCTGCCCTCCAATGCTAAATTTGTGATCCCTTGATGCCTCAAAACATGTCCTACCAACCGAACCCTTCTTCTAGTCAAGTTGTGCCACAAACTTCTCTTCTCCCCAATCCTATTCAATACCTCCTCATTAGTTACGTGATCTACCCAGCTAATCTTCAGCATTCTTCTCTAGCACAACATTTCGAAAGCTTCTATTCTCTTCTTGTCCAAACTAGTTATCGTCCATGTTTCACTTCCATACATGGCTACACTCCATACAAATACTTACAGAAACGACTTCCTGACACTTAAATCTATACTCGATGTTAACAAATTTCTCTTCTTCAGAAACTGTGGTGTCACCGCTAGACACCACACTTGCTAGGTGGTAACTTAAATCGGCCGCGGTCCTGTAGTACATGTCGGACCCGCGTGTCGCCACTGTGGGATCGCAAACCTAGCGCCACCACAAGGCAGGTCTCGAGAGACTGAGGAGACCTCAGCCCCAGTTGTACGGACAACATAGCTAGCGATTGGACGTGCTAAGCCTTGCTCTCATTTGCCGAGAGATAGACAGTAGAATAGCCCTCTGCTAAGTTAACTGGCGACCACCTAGCAAGGCGCCATTTGTATCAGTGCCTATAGCTTACTAATATTCAAGAGAGATGTATTCCAAGGACTAATTAAAAGTTAAGTAACAAGCATCTACGTACTTTTCTTCTTATTCATTTATAAGTTCTCATGTTCCAGACTTCACGCCCGTCTGCGTTAGCCTTGCGTGCCCTTTCGGCTACAGCATTGTGTCTAGGCTGTATGGTCTAGACACAACATTATTGGCGACGAGAAAAAGAGTTTGTATTAATTCGTTTGTGTCATGGCTTCGCCACAATCTCCGGATGTACTGTCCGAATTTTTTCGCTTGCAGAATCAGCAGTCGCAGGCGTTATTGGATGCCCTGGGACAGCTCGTCCAGGGTCAACGTGTGCTGCAACACGATGCGGCAGCCGCCGCTTCATCGCTACCGCTGCCACAAAACGCTGTTGCACCGCAATTTAGACCATTCGTGGCGGCCGATGAAACATGGCAAGAATGGTCCCGCCAGTTCCAGTTTCATCTAACAGCCTACAGAATTCAAGGTAACGAGCGGCAGCCGTTTTTGCTTTCTTGTGTCGGTGTGTCTACCTACCGTGTGATAGTGAAATTGTTTCCCCGACGCGACGTGGCAACTCTGACCTACGAAGAAATTTTGTCTGCTTTGGATGCCTATTTCAAGGAAACAGTTAATGTAGTTGCAAAAAGGTATACGTTCTTTCGTACAAAACGTACGGCCGGTCAGACTAATAGGGAGTGGGTTGCAACTTTGCAAGGACTTACTAGGGAGTGTGCCTTTGAATGTGACTGTGGCCTTCCTTATTCAGACACTATGGTGCGTGATGCAATAGCACAGAACGTTTCTGATGTTCGCATACGGGAACAGATTTTGAAACTCGTTAATCCCTTCCTCCAACAAGTGATAGACATATTGGATAGGCAAGACACACTTGACTTTGCTCAGGACTCATTTGAAACTTCGCCAGCAGTGTGTCACATTCACCGGCCCGCCGGGCCCGCTGCACGGGACGCTAAGCAGCCCTCGCGCCCGTTACCGCAGCGGCAGCCTACCTTGCAAACACGTGCGCCGCGTAAGCAAGCAACTGTAGTGAAATTATGCCCGCGGTGTGCCACTAGACATTCGCGTGAAAATTGCCCGTCACGCCAAGCTATTTGCTTTTACTGTCAAAAGAAAGGACATGTTCAAAGTGTTTGCCAGAAAAAGCTTAGATCAGACAATCACAATAATTCCAGGCCCTTTGCTTCGCGCCGGAATCGAACCCAGGACAATCAGGCTCGTGGACCTTCGCCCATGGACATTCATGTAGTTCATTCCCACCCGTCCAGTGACACTTTAGCTAACGGTGACTGTGTTCGTCCCACAAACAGTGTGCGTCGACGTCGCCGAAAATCCCGTGAAGTCGCAAGTGCTTCTGTACCTGTATCAGTTCAAATTGCACGTGACAGTCGCTCTTGTCGTCAGCAGGACAATAAACTTTTTGTGGACTTAAACTTTGAAGGCAAAGTGATACCATTCCAGCTCGATACCGGAGCTGCAGTTTCATTGCTCAATCACGACACGTACAAACAACTGGGCAAACCGCCATTGCGTGCCGCAAATGTTAAGTTACATAGTTACTCTGGACAGCATATACCTGTGTTAGGACAGTGCAGCCTTCTTGCCACATACCAGGGACAGACAAAACTTGTATCATTTTACGTTCTTCGTTCTGCTTCTGCAGTGAACTTGTTTGGTTTAGATTTATTTCAATTGTTTAATATGTCTATAGTAAATCAGGTCCTATCAGTGAATCAGACTGTGCCTTCCGCCAGTGTTTCTAGTCTTTGTGAAGACTTTGCAGACATTTTTGCACCGGGCCTTGGTTGCGCTAAGAACTATGAAGCGCATTTGGAACTGCAAGTAAACGCGCAACCGAAATTTTTCAGAGCGCGCAATGTTCCCCACGCATTGCGTGATGAGGTCGCCAGAACATTAGCCGATTTAGAATCTCAAGGTGTACTTGAACGTGTGCAGGCTTCTCTCTGGGCCTCACCCTTAGTAATTTTGCCAAAACCTTCCGGTAAACTGAGACTTTGTGTGGACTTCAAGGCAACTGTGAATCCTCAACTTGTGACTGCTACTTTTCCTTTGCCCCGCCCGGAAGATCTTTTTGACAAACTGTGCCCGGCAAAATATTTTTCAAAATTGGACCTAGCAGATGCGTACTTGCAAATACCTGTGGACGCAGAATCCCAGCGCGTCTTGGTGGTAAACACGCATCTTGGCTTGTATCGCTTCAAAAGACTGCCATTCGGGTGTGCATCCGCCCCTGCTTTGTTTCAGCAATATTTTCAAACTGTTTGTGCGTCGGTCCCTACTGCTGCGAACTATCTGGACGATATTGTGATCTCAGGAAAGACAGAAGCCGAACATTTGCAAAATCTCCGAACATTATTTCAGGTCTTGCGTCAGACTGGTCTTCGCTTGAGGAAGGACAAATGTGTGTTTTTTGCTCGGGACTTACCCTACCTGGGGCATGTCATAAATGCCCAAGGTATACATCCGAGTCCAGAGCACCTCCGTGCCATACAGGAGTTGCCTTCGCCACGGGATGTTAAACACCCACAGAGTGTGCTGGGTAAAATTAATTATTATGCAAAGTTTGTGCGCAATGCTTCTTCCATTTCAGCTCCGCTTCATCGCTTACGCCGTAAAGGTGTTCCGTTCGTCTGGACGACGGAATGCGAACGCGCCTTTCGCCAGTTGAAATCGGCGTTACTTTCAAATACGTGTCTTACGCCATTCAATCCCCAGAAACCCCTTTTGTTGATGGTGGATGCATCGGATTTCGGGATCGGTGCTGTGCTTGCGCACAAGGATGGCTCGCATGATCGCCCTATTGCCTTTGCGTCCAAATTGCTCTCATCTGCGCAAAGAAATTATTCCCAGATAGAGAAAGAAGCTTTAGCTCTCGTGTTTGGTGTTACAAAGTTTCATGATTTCTTGTATGGTCGTCACTTTACAATCATCACGGACCACAAACCTTTGACATCGCTTTTTCATCCGAACCAGCCTGTACCTCCACGTACAGCGCAGAATTTCATTCGCTGGTCTCTTTTTCTCTCGCAGTACCGCTACGATATCTTGTATCTGTCCACTGCTAAGCACGGAAACGCTGATGCGTTGTCCCGTTTGCCTGTTGCTGAGGATAAAGCATTCGATTCTTCCGAACTTGCTTGCATGTTCATTGATTCGGAAACCGATGACGTGGTCGAATCGTTTCCGATTGATTTTCGTCGTGTAGCTACAGCCACAGCTGCTGACCCTGTCCTTGCTACTGTTTTGCGTTTTGTTGCTACGCAATGGCCCTTGTCCATGTCACGGATCGAGGATCCTTTGGTTCGTCGTTTTTTTGCTCACAAGGAGAGACTTTTTGTCCGACATGGTGTTTTGTTGTTGCGTTCCGATAATGATCAGTCCAGAGTCGTGGTCCCACGTTCGTTACAGTCCTCTGTCTTAAAGCTTCTTCACCAAGGACATTGGGGTATAGTGCGTACGAAACAACTTGCTCATCAGCACTGTACTTGGTTCAGAATCGATGCGGCGATTACGAATATGTGCTCTTCTTGCGTGGCGTGTGCCGAACAACAATCCGCACCGCCGCGGAAATTCTTTGCATGGCCGAAAGCCACTTCCCCTTGGCAACGCTTGCACATCGATTTTGCTGGTCCATTCTGGAATGCTCGATGGTTGGTTGTGGTCGATGCTTTCAGTAATTTTCCTTTTGTTGTCCGGATGTCTTCCACGGCGTCTTCTGCCACACTCCAAGCCTTGTCTGCTATCTTTTGCATTGAAGGTCTTCCGCAGACTCTTGTTTCCGACAATGGCCCACAATTCATGTCTGCAGAATTTCAGTCCTTCTGCAAGGCCAATGGTATTCAACATCTGACATCCGCGCCGTTTTCGCCTCAGTCCAACGGTGCCGCGGAACGATTGGTCCGGACTTTCAAGTCACAGATGTTGAAGTTGAAAGAGTCGCATTCTCGGGAGGACGCATTGTTGCTCTTTTTGTCTTCGTATCGCTCTCAGCCCCGCGATGGTCGCTCGCCGGCTGAATTGCTCCATGGTCGTTCTCATCGCACCTTGATGTCTTTGCTGCATCCGCCACATCAGGTTCCTGTGCAGCGGCAGACTCCTGCTTTTGCTCCTGGCGACGTTGTCTATTATCGCACCTATCGCGGTTCACAGCGTTGGCTCGCAGGGCGCATTCTTCGCTGCCTCGGCCGCGCGATGTATTTGGTTTTGGGGGCCTCTGGTGAGGTGCGACGGCATCTCCATCAGCTGCGCCTCTGTCGTCGCCTGGGTTCTGCCGCTCCCCGTCTGCTTTCAGCGACGGAGCCGTCCGGTCAGCGCCTTGGGGACCCATCTACTGGCTCGTCTCATCCCCAGGTGTTACCGACGCTGCCTTCCCTTTTGCCTCATGGCGTCGCGCCGCCGCCGCAGCCGCCGCCGGCGCCGCCCGCAGTGGACGCTTCGCTGCAACCGCCCGGCGCCTCCCAGGGTCACGCGCCGCCGCTCGCTTCCCGTGACCAGCCGTCCTCCGCCATGGACCTCTTGCCCGCTCCGGACCAGATGTCGTCATCGCGCGTCGGATTCCCCGACGCAATGGAGGTCGACCCTTCGGCCCCTCCTGTCTCATTACGTGCGCATACACCGCATGTTGACGTGCACCCTGGACTAGGTTTTCAGGCGTTTCCTAGCTCCCCTCGGACCGCATGGCCGGGTGCGGGTGGCACAGCCTCGCCTGTTGTTAGGCTCCCCACCTCATCGCATACGTCGACATGCGGTCCTCCCCACGGCGGGCGGAAGCCTTATCTCACGACCGTTCGCCGATTTGCGGGGGAGGAATGTGGTGTCACCGCTAGACACCACACTTGCTAGGTGGTAACTTAAATCGGCCGCGGTCCTGTAGTACATGTCGGACCCGCGTGTCGCCACTGTGGGATCGCAAACCTAGTGCCACCACAAGGCAGGTCTCGAGAGACTGAGGAGACCTCAGCCCCAGTTGTACGGACAACATAGCTAGCGATTGGACGTGCTAAGCCTTGCTCTCATTTGCCGAGAGATAGACAGTAGAATAGCCCTCTGCTAAGTTAACTGGCGACCACCTAGCAAGGCGCCATTTGTATCAGTGCCTATAGCTTACTAATATTCAAGAGAGATGTATTCCAAGGACTAATTAAAAGTTAAGTAACAAGCATCTACGTACTTTTCTTCTTATTCATTTATAAGTTCTCATGTTCCAGACTTCACGCCCGTCTGCGTTAGCCTTGCGTGCCCTTTCGGCTACAGCATTGTGTCTAGGCTGTATCGTCTAGACACAACAGAAACGATTTCCTTGCCATTGCCAGTCTACATTTTATATCGTCTCTACTTCCACCATCATCAGTTATTTTACTCCCTAAATAGCAAAACTCCTTTACTACTTTAAGTGTCTCATTTCCTAATCTAATCCCCTCAGCATCACCCGATTTAATTTGACTACATTCCATTATCCTCGTTTTGCTTTTGTTGATGTTCATCTTATATCCTCCTTTCAAGACACTGTCCATTCCGTTCAACTGCTCTTCCAAGTCCTTTGCTGTCTCTGACAGAATTACAATGTCATCGGCGAACCTCAAAGTTTTTACTTCTTCTCCATGAATTTTAATACCTACTCCGAATTTTTCTTTTGTTTCCTTTACTGCTTGCTCAATATACAGATTGAATAACATCGGGGAGAGGCTACAACCCTGTCTCACTCCTTTCCCAACCACTGCTTCCCTTTCATGCCCCTCGACTCTTATAACTGCCATCTGGTTTCTGTACAAATTGTAAATAGCCGTTCGCTCCCTGTATTTTACCCCTGCCACCTTCAGAATTTGAAAGAGAGTATTCCAGTTAACGTTGTCAAAAGCTTTCTCTAAGTCTACAAATGCTAGAAACGTAGGTTTGCCTTTTCTTAATCTTTCTTCTAAGATAAGTCGTAAGGTTAGTATTGCCTCACGTGTTCCAACATTTCTACGGAATCCAAACTGATCTTCCCCGAGGTCCGCTTCTACCAGTTTTTCCATTCGTCTGTAAAGAATTCGCGTTAGTATTTTGCAGCTGTGACTTATTAAACTGATAGTTCGGTAATTTTCACATCTGTCAACACCTGCTTTCTTTGGGATTGGAATTATTATATTCTTCTTGAAGTCTGTGGGTATTTCGCCTGTCTCATACATCTTGCTCACCAGATGGTAGAGTTTTGTCAGGACTGGCTCTCCCAAGGCCATCAGTAGTTCTAATGGAATGTTGTCTACTCCCGGGGCCTTGTTTCGACTCAGGTCTTTCAGTGCTCTGTCAAAATCTTCACGCAGTATCTTATGTCCCATTTTATCTTCATCTACATCCTCTTCCATTTCCATAATATTGTCCTCAAGTACATCGCCCTTGTATAAACACTCTATATACTCCTTCCACCTTTCTGCCTTCCCTTCTTTGCTTAGAACTAGGTTGCCATCTGAGCTCTTGATATTCATACAAGTGGTTCTCTTCTCTCCATAGGTCTCTTTCATTTTCCTGTAGGCAGTATCTATCTTACCCCTAGTGAGACAAGCCTCTACATCCTTACATTTGTCCTCAAGCCATCCCTGCTTAGCCATTTTGCACTTCCTGTCGATCTCATTTTTGAGACGTTTGTATTCCTTTTTGCCTGCTTCATTTACTGCATTTTTATATTTTCTCCTTTCATCAAATAAATTCAATATTTCTTCTGTTACCCAAGGATTTCTATTAGCCCTCGTCTTTTTACCTACTTGATCCTCTGCTGCCTTCACTACCTCATCCCTCAGAGCTACCCATTCTTCTTCTACTGTATTTCTTTCCCCCATTCCTGTCAATTGTTCCCTTATGCTCTCCCTGAAACTCTCTACAACCTCTGGTTCTTTCAGTTTATCCAGGTCCCATCTCCTTAAATTCCCACCTTTTTGCAGTTTCTTCAGTTTCAATCTGCGGTTCATAACCAATAGATTGTGGTCAGAATCCACATCTGCCCCTGGAAATGTCTTACAATTTAAAACCTGGTTCCTAAATCTCTATCTGATACCTTTTCGTATCTCCAGGATTCTTCCAGGTATACAACCTTCTTTATGATTCTTGAACCAAGTGTTAGCTATGAGTAAGTTATGCTCCGTGCAAAATTCTACAAGGCGGCTTCCTCTTTCATTTCTTCCCCCCAATCCATATTCACCTACTATGTTTCCTTCTCTCCCTTTTCCTACTGACGAATTCCAGTCACCCATGACTATTAAATTTTCGTCTCCCTTCACTACCTGAATAATTTCTTTTATCTCGTCATACATTTCATCAATTTCTTCATCATCTGCAGAGCTAGTTGGCATATAAACTTGTACTACTGTAGTAGGCATGGGCTTTGTGTCTATCTTGGCCACAATAATGCGTTCACTATGCTGTTTGTAGTAGCTAACCCGCACCCCTATTTTTTTATTCATTATTAAACCTACTCCTGCATTACCCCTATTTGATTTTGTATTTATAAATCTGTAATCACCTGACCAAAAGTCTTGTTCCTCCTGCCACCGAACTTCACTAATTCCCACTATCTACATCCATACATTGCGGTTTACATTGAAGTGCTTAGCACATGATCCTTCCCAATGTACTGTTATTACAGCTTTTTTCCAGGAAATAGTGATTGCTTCAACGCCTCTGTGTGCTGTGATTAGTCCTTGTCCTTATGATCCATACGAGACCGACAATGACATATTGTAGTATATTTCCATATACACAATACGAGGTGGTTCTTGAAAGTACGCTTTCACGGGGTAGTCCTCAAACTTATATGAGTTCATCTTTTTCAAGATCTACATGCATCTTTCGCATGAATGAAAGTAGCCTCTGCCCATTCGTGCTATCCTGCTCCGTATACTTTCAGTGTCCTCTTTTAATAGTAGTTGAGACGGGTCCCACATAATTTAGCGATATTTTAGGATGGGTCGCACGAGTGTTTTATAAGCAGCTTCGTTTGTAGTCTGATTGAGTTTCCCTAGTAGTTTGCCAATTGCTTCATCTTCGGCTGAGCCTACATATTCCTATAACTTTCTATACCCAGGTTCTGTATGCGTTGGCCTGTTCCAAATGTGCCTAAGCGATAGTGGAGTCACAGGATTTTACGTTTCTTTCGTTTTGAGAAGTTCAGCATCCCACATTTCTGAAAAATTAAGCAAGATGTCAGTTCTTGGATCACCTTGATATCTTATCAAAATCTGAAAGAACATTTGTGAACCATGCTTCAGACAGCAGTTACTTTACACAGCTGTATCATCTGCCAAATATCTGAGGTTGCCATTAATATTGTCTACAAGATCATTAATATACAACTAGGACAGCAAGAGCCTCAATGTACTTTTCTGGGTGACACCCGCGATTACTTCTACATATATGGATGACTCATTCTCGATAACATGCCACGTCCTCCCAACCGAGATGAAGGAACAGAGATCTATTAAGAACTGAAAAAATAGTACTGATGTTCTCCAATAACATTTATTTAATAATTAGCTGGGAGCTGGCTTTCGCCTTTCTAGGCCATCTTCCGACAACGTATGACTAAACAGATAGCCCACAAAATCAGCTACAGTTTACAAGTGTTCAAAGACTATTTTTCCAAAGATATGTCAACTTCTTCCTCCTTCCGCTCCTCTTCTTCCTGCCCCAAGCCCGTGTTTTCATTGGGCGGCTCCTTATTACGGGTTTTAGCAGCGTTAGTGGTAGAGGGCCGGATACCCTTCCTGATGCCATTACGAGATCTTATACGATTATATACCTATACCAAGAAGCATAAGCATATTAAAATACACAGAGAATATGTGAACAAATAAACCTTGTATTATCTTGTACTCAAAGATTAAAATGATAAGAATGTTAAGACCAAAAAGTACAAATGAGTATTATCACGAACTGTTATGTTCTATAGACAGAAAACTGATGAATTTGGCGAACAGACAAAAAAACAGTCAGAGGGGAGCAAGGAGTCAATGGAATGTAAGTGGACAACAGCTATATTATTAACAAGCATATTATCTTATGGTGTGAAAAATGTTAACTGGCAGCTGCTACTTTAGCAAGGGTGAATACTGGAACTGTGTTTCATCATTACGGATTACGTCAGAATTCTGTGATTGGAGTTTACAGTTCAAGTCATGGAATACTGGATCTACCTGACTGCCGTGGTCCAAGGGCTTTCAGGATGTCAAGAGTGGTTTGGGTTTCACATGATCGATAATTTAGGAATCACTTATATGTGTGCATCTGGCAATAACGGAAAAGCAATTCCAAATGCAGTGATATTGCGCACGGTACGTTACCGTAAACCGCTACTGAGCTATGCAACGGCAATGTTGGGACACTTCAGTAATATTAACTGATCTACTTGTACGCTTGCCGCATTTGGGGATAGTTCATAAGATATACGTAATTTACGTCTTCAATAATAATTATATTAACACCTGGCCACACACGTATGATTAATAATTTAATGTAACTGTAATAATTTTTACGTGCACAGTGCAAATGTTCTATTTCAGTGAAGTGTTGTCTGAATGCACTCTTCTGTATTTCTGAATTAACTGCAATAATTTCTACAAGTACAGTGTAAATGTTTTATTTCATTGAAATGTTGTTTGAATGCACTCTTCTGTATTTCTGAATTCGTGGAACGTTATTCGTAACTAGCTATGTACTGAGAACTTTCAGTTGTGATCTGTTGCAGTGCGGATAATGATTGTAAAATCGGCGTACCATTGGATGGCGAGTGAAAGATGAACACCGTGTGTTGTATGACGGTTAGTAATTAAAAATATCGGTATTCTCAGCGCAGCTAACAGCACTACCTGTAAGTCACTTACATTCTTGCTACTTAATCATGTCAGTTTGGTTCCTAAAGCTACAAAGAGAGAAATGGTGATTATTCAAAACAGCAGGACTCTGCGAAATGCAGTGCGATTTCACAACTGGGCATTAGTCTTGCTAGAGTCAAAACTCCGCAGTCAAACGAAGCATTATACAGCGTGATCTCTCTTGTCCTCGAAAGACCGTATGACCAAGAAATTTTGGCAGTTCGGAGGACGTACTAGTGGAAGTTTTAGTTGCCCTGAAATAACGAAGCCTATTTCGCATTTCCCAGAATAGCGCCTTTATTGTTCTCGTTAATCGAACAGAATAAGCACGTTGTCGAAATCACTTATTCAAGGAGCGGTAGCGAAAGCATGTCCACACTTTTTCGTTCCGAGTACGTCTAGTGTTAGAGGTGGTCATAAGTCTGACAGTTGCTTGCGCAGCAGATGTGATTCGGCTGTTAACTATCGTGCTGTGGGTCAAAGGGTGAGGTACTAAAACTATGTGGGTCATTGTCAAACGAGAGGAAGGACAACCAGACAGTGTGCTAGATTCCGTAACAATTATACTAAATGACAATGTTGTGACATAATTTACAAGTTACAAGTACTTTTAACAATCACTTTCTAAAAGCAGCAGCAAATACGAGAGTAAATGGTACAGCTGAAGAAGCAAGAGAATACATCTAAAAAGTCATTCTACAAATATTCAAACAACTAGAAGTAGCACCAACGTCCTCACTGAAATTAATACATTTTTTAAAAATCTACAAGACAGAAGCTTGTTTGGGGTTGATGGAATTTCAAACAGAATTCCGAAAAATTTTTCCAACATGATAATTCTGTAGTGATATCTACAACTCATCACCGGCACAGGAAATTTTTCCAGAGAAGTTAAAACATGCAATTGTTACTTCATTTCATAAGAAAGGTGGCAAGACAGACAATTATCGTCCAATTTCCCTACAGACATCTTTTTCCAAAATATTCGAAAAAGTAATGTACTCAAGAGTAGTCACATACTCAAGTGGAAACAGCTTACTTAGCCTATCGCAGATAGGGTTCCAGAAGGGTTACTCGACTAAGAATGCTATTATACGTTCACTCATCAAACAGAACAAACCTTAAATAGTAGAATATCACCAGTTGTCAACTTTAGTGATCTTTCCAAGGCTTTTGATTGTTTAGAGCATGTTACTCTCTTACAAAAACTCAAGTTCAATGCAACTAATGGCCTTGTGTACAGCTAGTTGGAATCATACTTAACAAACAAAGTTCAAAAGGTCGTGCTGAGTAGGTCACAAAATGTTGGAAAGGTACAAACGACAGGGAAAAAAGTCAGAAAGGGAGTACTAGAGGGTTCGATTTTGGTTCTACTCCTATTCCTTATGCATGTCAATGACCTTTCACTTATCATTTAATAAATAAAATTAGTACTTTTTGCAGACTATACTAGTGTTCTAATAAATCCCGTCAGAGTGAAGCGACAGAAGAGTTGGTAAATAATATTTTCCAACGAATTATTAAATGGTTCTCTGAAAATGGACTCCCCTAAACTTTGAAAAAAAAAAATTACATCCAATTCCGCACAACAAATGGAGTCGTTCCAAGGATTGATGTAGCACATGAGCAACAGTCAGTTATTAGGGTAGAATGCTTCATACTTTTGGGTGTACATATTGATGGAAACTTGAACTGTATTACTGTAATTAAGTTCAGCTGCTTTTGCTCTTCGCATAATCGCTAATCTTGGAAACAAATGTATCAATCTCCTGACTTCTTCTGCATATTTCCACTCAATAACGTGTTACGGAATAGTTTTACGAAATAGTTTTACTTAGACAGAAAGCACTGATTACACAAAAGCGTGCAGTAAGAATAACACGGGGCATTCATACACGGACGTTATGTACGTACCTCTTTAAGGAGCTAAGCATTTGAACTGCGCCGTCTCAATGTGTATACCCGCTAACGAAATTCTTCTTTAAACAATCCATTAAAATTTGAGAACCACAGTGATGTTCTTACCTACAATACTAGAGGGAAAAATGACCTTTACTACCAGCCGTTAAAGCTGTGAATGGCCCAGAAAGGAGTTAACTAAGCAGCAGCAAAACGTTTTGATCATTTCCACAAACATGACATATTTCTTACATTAACATGAAGGAAATATGTGACTACTGTTGAAAAACTATCAGCTGAAGCATAGGAGTAGGTCTCGATCCAGCAATCCACCGATTAAGGAGCCTGAACACTAACCTCTACCCGAGCACTGCCATTTCGAGTTCTAAGTCGCAACCCACCAGTACATCAATGACGCGTAAAACTTCTCTTTCGATTTTCTCGAAATCGACTAACTATTACGCCTTACTATAAGTACTTGCACATTATACTGGTCCGATAGACTATTAAAAGTGTAGAAAGTTTTAAGTAAATCCTTGACCCGATCGTCGTGGCCTCCCCTTGCGAGCTAATATCATTGATTGAATCTGAAAAGTGCCATGAGACATACGCAGAGAACCATTGACAAAAAACCGACAAAGAGACTAATCAACAGAATTGAGACAAAAAAGCGTTTAGCTTGGTTGCCTCTAGAAAAGGGGGCCCTGACTTCGATGCGAGGCCTAGCGAAAGACTACCTGTTAAGGACTGGGTGTTGCCCCCATCAACATTTCATCATCATCGTCGTGAAAATCGTTGATGTGACGTCAAATAGAAAGATTTGTCTAGCCGTGCGAAGAAGCCAGATAGGTTTCCCGGCCAATCATGCTATCAACTTACGGTATATTGATAATTTTTACTTATGGACCGTCTGACAGCAACTGAATAAAACACAATTTTAGTGCCATACACGTTTCGCCTTTATTTTCTGCAAGGCATCATCAGTGGCAGGTTGCGTGGACAGTTTCTTACATATTACGCTCCTGTTGCATTTTTGGTGTTGTTCTTCTTCTTATGAACGCCAATTTGCGGTTTTTTCCACATTCCACAGCACTATGCACTGAACGCTTGTTTTAATGCAATCAACAGAATTGAGACAAAAAAGCGTTTAGCTTGGTTGCCTCTAGAAAAGGGGGCCCTGATTTCGATTCGAGGCCTAGCGAAAGACTACCTGTTAAGGACTGGGTGTTGCCCCCATCAACATTTCATCATCATCGTCGTGAAAATCGTTGATGTGACGTCAAATAGAAAGATTTGGCTAGCCGTGCGAAGAAGCCAGATAGGTTTCCCGGCCAATCATGCTGTCAGACGGTCCATAAGTAAAAATTATCAATATACCGTAATATTACACGCAACCGAGGAAGACAGGACTACAAAAGTTGAAGATGCTATCAACTATTTAATTTTTTGCGTCAGTGGATCACAAAGGTGCTTGTTGTTATATTGTGCTCCTCAGTACGAAGACTGGTTTGATGCAGGTCTCCATGTTACCCTATACTGTGCAAACCTCTTCAGCTCCGAGTAACTATTGCAATCTACATCATTCTTAATCTGCTTACTGTATTCATCTCTTTGTCTTCCTGCATGGTTTTTATCCCCTACTCTTCCCTCCGAAACTAAACTGGTGACTCCTGATATCTTAGAATGTGTCCTGTCAACTAATCCCCTCTTTTAGTCAAGTTGTGCCAGAAATTTATTGTCTCTCCAGTTCCATTCAGTACCTCATTACTTGCGTGATCTACCCATCCGATCTTCAGAAATCACGTATAGATCTCCGCAAATAAGGAGAAAATTGTTTTGAAGAGCTGCGCCTATAAGTAAATGATAACTTGCTTACATTTCTTTTAAAACTATCAGTAAGAATAACAACAAATATAGCTGGCTGGCTCTGAGCACTATGGGACTTAACATCTATTGTCATCAGTCCCCTAGATCTTAGAACTACTTAAACCTAACTAACCTACGGACATCACAGAACACCCAGCCATCACGAGGCAGATAAAATCCCTGACCCCGCCGGGAATCGAACCCGGGAACCCGGGCGTGGGAAGCGAGAACGCTACCGCACGACCACGAGCTGCGGGAAATAAATATGCACAAGCAACTTTTAAACAACATAGGCAATTTAAAACTCTTTGGAAAAAGTGAAGAAAAAGAACCGAGTGGCTCAGTGATTGAAACAAATTTCTGGTCACGGTTCAACTAAAAATAGACTAGCCTATAATACATAATATTCCCCTTAAGTAAGTCAGTGTATAGAGCACTGTTGGATAGCGGATAACAACTTGGAAGCTAAAACTTACAAAACTGACTCAGTCTTAACACTGAGAGGTTGACGCAGTACCGGATCGCCAAAGTGACAAGCCTGACACAAAACAGATAACTAGCCAACTTAACTGCTAATTGAACAGTCAAAACTGCCAAAGACGCTGCGAGCAGCAATATGATCCCAGCGAACTGTTGTGGCCGGAAACAGTAACCCGAGTCCGCGACAGGTAACAAGAAGACCACTTCGTGCTGCGTTCGCAATCCCCGCCGAGTCGTGCAGAACTGCCCGTCCTCCTGCATAAGCGGCCAAATAGCACCACACGACCCCAACTCGGTCGGAAAAGCGATCAACCTTCCACATGCGGCACTCAACGGCAGCCAACTCAGTACACTCTTTACACGCTCGCTACGACAAACACAGTCTGCGCACAGTCCAAGCGTCCGCTGCTCACTCCTTCCCTCGCCGATTCCAAAACCAAAGCCGGCAAGAGGAAAGACCATGAAGGATGGACAGCACCAAATATATCAAAATAAGAATAGACCGCAACATGCTGGCCGCACCGGCTCAGTTTCACTTCTACACGAGGCTACACTCCAAACAATTACCTTCGAAAAAACTTCATAAGACTTAAGTCTGTAGTATTCCATGTTAACCAATTTCGCTTCTTCAAAAAACGTTTCGCGTCATTGTCAGTCTATATTTTATTTCTTCTCTACTTCGGCCGTCATCAGTTATTTTGCGGCCCAAACAACAAAAATCATCATCCACTTTAACTGTCTCGTTTCTTACTCTACTCTCCTTAGTATTGCATGATTTAATTCAACTACATTCCATTATTCTTGATCTGTATTTGTTAACGTTCATCTCATGCCCGCCTTTCAAGACCCTGTCCATTCATTTCAACTGCTCTTCCAAGTCTTTTGCTGTCTCTGACAGAAACAGCATGTCAGGGCAAACTTAAAAGTTCTTATTTCTTCTCTCTAAAACTTCAATTCCTTCTACACACCGAGCGAGGTGGCGCAGTGGTTAGACACTGGACTCGCATTCGGGAGGACGACGGTTCAATCCCGCGTCCGGCCATCCTGATTTAGGTTTTCCGTGATTTCCCTAAATCGCTCCAGGCAAATGCCGGGATGGTTCCTTTCAAAGGGCACGGCCGACTTCCTTCCGTAATCCGATGAGACCGATGACCTCGCTGTCTGGTCTCCTTCCCCAAACCAACCAACCAACCAACCAACCTTCTACAAAATTCCCTTTGATTTCCTTTACTGTTTGCTTAATGTAAAAATCGAATAAGATCGGAAATAGGCTAAAAACCTGTGTCTTTCGCTTCTCAACCACTGGTTCCTTTCATGCCCCTCGACTCTCATATTTACCATCTATTTAGCACCGTAACGGACACCTGTGACTGTCGCCTGGAATTGCAAGTGGTTTTCTAAGACTACTCAGCGGCCACCAAGTCTCGAAGTACGACGTACTCGTGACAGGTGAGATACTAATCAGTGTTCACGAGAAACACGTAACAATGTGTCAATAATGTCACGATACACGAAAAGTTCTCGTAAGAAAGCAGTTCATAGTTATCGTGCGAAGTGCCGACTCCAAGCCTTTTAATGGCAAACTACCAGTCACAACTCGAAACGTGTTTCACAGACACAGTCCCATCAGTGTACGTAGGACATTACGAGCCTTGCGTGCGTACCCATTCGCATAATGGTCAGTAACAGAGTGATGATCGATGATGCGATAGCGCAATAGACAGGAGCCAGAGCCGGGCACTCTACCTGCTGATGTCACACCTGCGACCATATGGCTAGTGGCCACTCCTCACGTCATACACCCATCGCCATTGAGCTGGAATGTCATCCATCTAACCCCATCCGCATTCAGCAGTTGTAGGATTTCGGAAACGTAATGGTCCAAAATTATAATATTCCATATTAATATGCACAGAATCTCTTACGGAGTTCTCCACACACACGCAAAACTTATCAGACTATCATTTTCGGTAATAATGGATGATATGAAATTACAAGACCTCAGACTGAGTAACTAGGGAGCTGCACAAACAATACTTGCCGTAATGAGCGGACTCACTGTCCACAAGAGAATAAATTATTTAGCTATGAAATTCTCAGAGATGCAGAGCGTTACGTCAGAGTATTGTTTGGGTGTCTTTTCATAAGTTTCCTTGAAAATTTCCATCAACAAAAGACGTTTAACCAATTTCCGCCACGTTTGAAGCTATCTGTCCCTTCTGTTCTCCTTGCTCACAGTTTCAGCTCCACGTAACTCCTACAACCCAGATCCTCTATAACACGTTTTCCAGGCTTCTTTTCTTCATCTGACACTACTACGAGTATTTCCCCATGTAATGCTCTTTTTGCCATCAAGTACAGTATTCGTGTATGCTCTTTATTTACATCCACACCCACAAACATACTCCGCAAGCCATCGTATAGTGTAGGAGGGGAATACTTACTAACACTAAGAGTAATTCCCTTTTCTGTTCCACTCGCCAATAGAGCGTCCCAACAAAAGACTGCTTATATGACTCTGTAACGACCTAATTGCTCTTATCTTCGCAGTCCTTACTCGAAATAAACGTTGACGGCAGCAGAAATGTTGCGCAGTCAACTAGAAATGTCGGCTCTCCAAATTTTCTCGCTACTGTTTCACATAAAGAACATCGTTTTCCCTGAATTTTTCCCATTTAAGTTCAGGAATCATCTCCGCAATAGTCGTTTGTTGTTACATCTATGGATAATAAATCTAGCAGACATCCTCTGAGCCGGCTTCGGTGGCCGAGCGGTTCTAGGCGCTTCAGTCCGGAACCTTGCGACTGCTACGGTCGCAGATTCGAATCCTGCCTCGGGCATTGCTGTGTGTGATGTACTTAGGTTAGTTAGGTTTAAGTAGTTCTAAGTTCTAGGGGATACATGACCTCAGCTGTTAAGTCCCATAGTGCTCAGAGCCATTTTTGCAACTTTATGCAGTGATATGTTTGTACGAACTTCCTGCATGAGTGATTCCTTAAATGCGATATTTAAAACCATTACTGCTGACACCTTCATCAGTACATCTAAATGAAGTGCGGTATGTCAATTAGGTTTCCCAGCGTTGACAGTCATCTACAGGAAATATAGGTCGCGCATGAATATGGAGAAAGGGATGGGAGACACAATTTTCTATCTTGTGCTGAGGTTTGAAGAACTGATTATGAGGAAGCGATCTCATCATCACTGATTTCCCTGCAAGAAGAAAACGTAACAACATTAGAAGTAACATCAGAAGTTGATTAAACACATTGTGTCAACAGTTACTAAAGAAAAATAGTTCTTAACTTTTTCGAAACTTATGCTACCACAGCAGATCTGAATGTACATCTCATATGCTTTTGTTCAACACTCCAAGCGAAAATTGTGATATCAAAAGAATTTTTTGATGAACTTTCACCGCTATTGCAAAATAAGATCATCTGTAATTACTGGAGTAATAATTTTTTGTATTTACTAAGATGTGAACAACACCCGCCATGTCAGCCGAGAGCGCTAATGCGCTGCTTCCTGGCCTTGGGTAAGCGCGCTGGCCCCGGATAGAGTCCGCCCGGCGGATTAACGAGAGCCTGTGTGCTGGCCAGCCTGGGTGTGGTTTTTAGGCGGTTTTCCACGTACCACTAGGTGAATACCGAGCTGCTCCCCACGTCCCGTCTTAGTTACACGATTCGCAAACATCTGAATATGTTCATACTATTCCGCGAGTTACACTAGATGCAGACAGCTGGGGTACACTAATTTTGTCCCAGCGGTACGGGCTGGCGGCAGGAAGGGCATCCGGCCACCCCTTTACATTAACCTTGCCAAATCCGTTCATAACCACGCCCTGTGAAACTGTTGGATAAAGGCATAAGCCAAAGAAGAACTAAGATGTGAACCATAGAACCCTCCACTGACCGAGCGAGGTGGCGCAGTGGTTCGACACTGGACTCGCATTCGGGAGGACGACGGTTCAATCCCGCGTCCGGCCATCCTGATTTAGGTTTTCCGTGATTTCCCTAAATCTGTCAAGGCAAATGCCGGGATGGTTCCTTTCAAAGGGCACGGCCGACTTCCATCCCCGTCCTTCCCTAATCCGATGAGACCGATGACCGCGCTGTCTGGCCTCCTTCCCCAAACAACCCAACCCAACCCCCCTCCACTCCACTTGGTTTCATTCACAACAGTTCAAGAAGATAAACATACATCCGCAAAATACTTCACAATGACCATAGTTGGCAGTCCAAGCATCCGAATCATAGCCACCTAAGTTGATTCAAGTCTTATTGTGTGCTACGGCAGACAGAATTAGTTCAAGATCACTGGTATAAAAGAATTACTAGGCATATGCCGCGATTAAAATAACTTTGTGATCGACGGATTGCAGTGGCTGGTTGCAGTGTTTCAGGAGTGCAGCCAGCCACGCATCACAAGACGCTGGACGTTCCCACAAAAGAGGCAGCACAGCGGGAGCGTGGCACCCGAGACAGAACTGCGACTTGACGCCGCTGCTTCCTTCTACTCGACTCGCTAAAGCGTCAGCCTCAAAGTAATTTTAAAAACGGTCCTGAAAGGTCTCGATATTCCTACCCTTGCAAGCAGGGTTTCGCCTTGTACTAGTATCCTGTGCACTGCTAAATGAGTGGGAGCAGCAACAAATCCATTTCTCAGTTATGTGAAACGATTCCTGTGTAGCACATGGGGATGCGTAGCAGGTACGTAACTTTAGTAACACATTCGTTTCTAGTGGCGCACCACTGGGACTAGGCACGGAACTTGCACACTCACACTAACACAACAAAATGCTATAACAAGCCTGTGAGTAGCGGTGAGGAAGCGGTTGTTAACAAGCGCAAAAGTGGGACACCCACAAGTTCCATGTTTCATTTTCCTTTTTGTACTCTAACCTATAAACAGAGGCCGGCGCTTGCACAAGATCATGAATTACTTCAGTCTGACGCTCGTTTGAAAATATGGTACTCTTCTCTTTCTTCTGTTAAGAGTCGGATTAAGTTCTGAGTATGCTAATCCATTACGTGAAACTTCCTGGCAGATTAAAACTGTGTGCCGGACCGAGACTCGAACTCGGGACCTTTGCCTTTAGCGGGATAGTGCTCTACCAACTGAGCTATCCAGCACGACTCACGGCACGGCTCACAGCCTTACTTCTGCCAGTACCTCGTCTCCTACCTTCCAAACTTTACAGAAGCTCTCCTGCGAACCTAGCAGACCTAGCACTCCTGCAGAGTGAAAATCTCATTCTGGGAACATCCCACAGGCAATCCTTTCTTTCAGGAGTTCTAGTTCTGCTAGGTTCGCAGGAGAGCTTCTGTAAAGTTTGGAAGATAGGAGACGAGGTACTGGCAGAAATAAGGCTGTGAGGATGGGGCGTGAGTTGTGCTTGGGTAGCTCAGTTGGTAGAGCACTTGCCCGCTAAAGGCAAAGGTTCCGAGTTCGAGTCTCGGTCCGGCAAACAGTTTTAATATGCCAGGAAGTTTCATATCGGCGCACACTCCACTGCAGAGTGAAAATCTCATTGTAATCCATTACGTGTATAATAGTGAATTTCGGAACCAGCACAGTAGCCGCTAGTACATTTTTCATGAGATTCGCCTTGCGTGATTCGTGGACTATAAATCATCGTGCTAACTACCATCCGTCATTAGATAAATTGTCTACATCCCTGAATGCATTTACAGCGATATTTCACAAACAAGTCGAAAGTAAGTAATCAACCATATGTTGATAGTGCCTTATCGTATTAAGCACACCAATCCCAAGGGCCGCACTCCATTGGAGCACATCACTGTATTTAAGAGATAATGACCACAATGCAACCACTCCGTTTTCTACAGTCGCTTCAATGTAATGCGGATGAACAACAACGCTCCTCTTGCGCATTTATTTCTGGTGATGGGGGTAAATTGTCACGGAACTCCGATGGTTTTTATCTGGATCTCTGGCAGCGAAGCCTCCAACAAAATTATTACGTAGATGAAACGAACAAATGCGACTTGTTTTCGATTCACACGCACCCTACCATGTCCCGGAAGTTAAACAGGGAAAATAAAGCATGTAAATAAAATAGGTCAGTTATTCTACCGCACAGATGTCGCGTTTACCATAATCTTCAACCACCTTACTCCCTCTCCCTACAGTTACAATGCTGTTCTTTACAGGCAGGGTGGAAATGCAGCTCCCCTAGACTTAGAACTACTTAAACCTAACTACCCTAAGGACAGCACACACACCCATGCCCTAGACAGGATTCGAACCTGCGACCGAAGCAGCAGCGCGGTTCCTGACTGAAGCGCCTAGAACCGCTCGGCCACAACGGTCGGCAAATGCAGCTACTTTGCATTGGTTTTAGTATAAGCAACGTGGGGTAGCCGTGCGGTCTCGGGCGTCTTGTCACGCTTCGCGTGGCTCCTCTCGTCGGAGGTTCGAGTCCTCCCTCGAGTATGGGTGTGTGTGTTTTCCTTAGTTAGTTGCATAAGCCTAGGGACCGATGACCTCGGCAGTTTGGTCCCATAGTCCTTACCACAAATTTCAATTTTTTTTAAGTATGCAGTATAAAAAAGAACAGATTTTACTACAGAAGTCTATTGCGCTCTTTCATCTCCGCAGAAACTTCCTCATTCACCACCACAAGATGGGCATCAGGGAGTTCTCAACGTGTTCGTGCGACTCGACATTAGAATCTGATTTATATCACATACCGGTAGTCATTTCGCCTGAGCAGTACCGCGAGTAATGTTTTCACTAAGAAAGAGGGATAGACTTTTAATTAACTTTGGGTGTTTTTCTATTACTTGTTGTGGTCGAGATGATCCGATTGAAAATCTCCCTGTACTTCACCGATCACACGAAAACAAGCTGCAGTCATTTGTAGTTGAAGTAGGCAAAGGGCTTAAAAAGTAAAATTGTTTTATGGCCCTTGTCGCACCTAATTTTGGCAGTAAAGTGAGTCTCGGGATCCTAAAATACGATGTATAATGTATGGGAGCCATACTGAGCTGACCCTGCACTCCTGACAGAACAACGAAACTTGCCCATGCCCTCTCTGAAACTACAATTTGGCAATATTTTCTATGCAGACGTAAGAAATTTTACAATTCTGTAAGCAGGTGTAATGAAATGAAACATTCTTGAGAAATGTTACTGGACTGAACTATAGCGACAAAAGAAAATTCTCACAAACTTAAATGTAACATCGCAGTAAATAAATTACTAATTGTATAAACATTCTAAAAAATTAAAATAAATCAAAATGTTTATCTCGTTGTTTATAGCAGCTACTGTGCATTGGTTTTAGTATGAGGTATAAAACACAACAGATTTTATTACAGAATCCTTATTGTTGAATTCTGTTTTCATTTAGATAGCCGATCGAACCAAACTAAACTTTGGAGCAGCAACAGAATTGGAGGGAGAGGAAACTGAACTACGTATCGTTCAAAGTTTTTTGCTTGCTTTCTCCACTGTCGCTTCTCTGTCCAACCCTCAGCAAGCCGCATCGGCAAAAATCAGAAGATGCAGTCATGCAGCATATTTGCGTCAGCACAGCTCGTATACCTTCGACAAACTACAATACTTAGCAAAGTAGCAGCAAGAAAGCTATTACTGAATATGAGTAGGCTGTGTAGGCGGCACCTGTGTGAACAAAGCATGCCGTTGCTATAACATTTCAGCTAAAGACGTCTGTTAGATTATCGTTTCCGTATGATGGTCTTCGAGGATACGACACTGTAGAAAAAACACTGTGACAAAGCATGCGTCTACAGCCGTTCGACGAGAGGAAGACTTCGTTTTACAGGCAAAAGATAGGATCACGAGTGACAGGAATACCCACATACCTCTTAGTCCTTGAACTATCTTTAATTCCTGTATCCTTCCGGTCAATTTCAATAACCTTGGTGCTGTGTCACGGCATCCTCGGTAGGGAGAGAAAAACAGCTTTGGCTTAGTTTGCTTGTGATTGTTGTCTCGATTTAAGGTGTTAGTCGAGCAGGATTACATAGTGGGAACGAACATGCGCGATGAATAAAATCTTCACGGTTTTGAAGCGGCACCACTTCCGTCTCGCGGCTGTGGCCGAGAGGTTCAAGGCGCTTCATTTCGGAACCGCGCTGCTGCTACGGTCGCAGGTTCGAATCCTGCCTCGGTCATGGACGTGTGTAATGTCCTTTGGTTAGTTAGGTTTAAGTAGTTCTAAGTCTAGGAGACTTCAGATGTTAAGCCCCATAGTGCTTAGAGCTATTTGAACCATCCTCGCCGGCCGCTGGTGGCCGAGCGGTTCTGGCGCTACAGTCTGGAACCGCGCGACCGCTACGGTCGCAGGTTCGAATCCTGCCTCGGGCATGGATGTGTGTGTTGTCCTTAGGTTAGTTAGGTTTAAGTAGTTCTAAGTTCTAGGGGACTTATGACCTCAGCAGTTGAGTCCCATAGTGCTCAGAGCCATTTGAACCATTTGAACCATCCTCATGAGGAGTCGGAAATGGTCTGATTCCCAGGACCGACACTGTGTTCCATTTAACCCTAGGAAACGACGGGGGGGAAAATGTTATATTGGTACTAAATCATCGTCAAGTATACTCTTTCACGTTTTATTCAGGGGAAGTCATGATTTATAGGTTGCACTTTAGTTAATTACAATTATTAGCTCTCGAATGGTATGTTACATACCTAATTAAGTAAAAATTGTCCTGTTTTATACACTACAGCAATCGTAAATTTTACGAGGGTTTAGTAATCTAGAGTGAAATAGGTCCGATAGCAGCATCTGGAACTAAGAATGGTGGTTATGGAGCAACCTGCTTTCGATTATACCGATTCTTTTTCTCTCCAGTTTAACTTGTCTGTTAAAAGCACTCAAAATCAAGGGTTTCTGAAATAACCAATTTTCGGTTTTTTATTTGTTATTATTTCCAGTTAATAGATGTAGCCTTTGAGCAAAGATCAAAAATTTTTAATGAAGATGAAGGAATAGGATACCTCGATTGAGGAGTTATAAAAATCAGTCTCATTGTCTCCAGAAAAGATGGCGAAGGTGAAGGAGATGGGCGCTGGGACAGCGAGAGAGAAAGATCACCAGTTGGTGACCTCGCTGCAGAGTCCATTTTGGATGGTTTCAATTTTTCACGCTGACGAACCGCAAAATTAGTAGAGTTTTTATCCCAAGTTTATAACACGTCAATAAAATTATAGATACCTATATGTCAAGCTTTCTCTTCCAAAGTACATGTGCATCTTGGCCCCTTATATGATGTCGCAGGTTTGTTGTGCCCCTCTTCCGTTTAATCTAATACAGTCAATGAATCACTGTACCCCATAGCTACCGCATTTCATAAGAAACTTCCAAAGCTCGAATCGTGCTATTCTGCAGTGCGGTCGACGTCCGAGAGCGACAACGAGTGTCTACCATCTAGGCCAGGTGGAGGCCAGTATTGCACACTACATGTACACATGTGCCATCTAATAAGCCGCGCTAAAAGGCAAATAGGTACATCTTTGTCCCAACAATGCTGAACTAACTGATGACATGTGTTTGTTGCTGGCTTACAAGTGCTTGCATTGTTATTAAAATGAATCTCATCACATTCCCATTTCTGCAAACATCCAATATTTCAAAACGATGGGAATTTTATAAACAAACATTACTCGTATTTCAAAAAAATGTTTTACTTTAAAAATCGAAGAATTTCGTCACTGCTGCTGTGGCAAACTGATATGCTAGCTATAAGTAGAAAAATATAAAAAAAATACCTGTCACAAACGTGATCTAACAAATACCGATAAATAGCGGTTGTTCAGAACTAAAATACTTGTAGCGGCTTCAACCGACAGGTTTTTCCCATCCCTGTCTGGAACCTTCAACCGAGATACAGCGGCGCTTGCGCCGAGACGCCTGTCCATATGACGTCACTCGGTCCGGCGATGTGCAGGAGCTGCTGTGAGCTGCCAAACAAGCCTTCCCGCGCATGCGCCATTGCGGACCTCTCTACAAGTTTGCAAACGCTGCTATCGCGCCTATTTAAACGGAGCACCGTTATTATTTCCAGTTATAAATGTAGATGTTGATAAAAAATTGAAAAATTTTAGTGAAGGTGCAGTAATAGGAGATCTTGATCGATGGCGAAAGTCAGTGTGTTTTTTTCTACTGCTGATGTCGTTAGCGGAGACAGTTCTGGAAAACTCGAGTGTTTTATTCTAAGTGACGTAATTGCAAAGCCGAAAATCTTTTATTCACGTAAGCCACCTCGAAAGATCCCGCGGGAGAAATACGTACTACTGACGATCAAAAAGAAGAAGATGAAGTTGGTCATAGTAAGAAAGCATTTCCATGTTATTGTCGACGGTCACGACGTCATTTCCTTTAGTTCATAGACATCCAAAAGGTTCTGCAGATTTCACTTCTTAACGCTACCACGCCACAGATAGGCTGGGGGGCAGCTAGCGCCCCCCTCCCCACCACCGACCAGCCTACGTTCCCCGCGTACCTGTTGAGGCGCTCTGGCCGCCGGACGCTGCCGCCGCCGCCGCCCCCGCCGCCATTAATCAGCCCCCCGGGCAGCGGGGGCGGGCCCGGCGCTGCCTGCCATCACACGCGCAATTAGCGGCCTGATTGATGCCGGGGACCGCGCGCCGCTCCCCTAGCGGCCGTTTTCCGCGTCGCGTCCCCCACCTCACACCTCATACCACGCACCACACACTCACACCTCACTAGCCGCCGCAGCCGCGAGCTGTGCTTCCGGTCACTCTGGCCTGCCACCGGTCACGTAACGCTTCTGTACCTCATTCCTAATGAACAGGTGCGGCGCAGGTACCTCCTACAGTTCCAGATATCGAGGGAACACGTAGGTGTGTGGTTGCTCTTATTTTATAACAAAACTGGGATGGTCGCTCTAAATGTAATAGTAGAATTCACCGTACTCACCAGCAACAACATGAATCTGAAAATAAGGAGACGTATCATGAAAGGTTTCGTTTGGAGTGTGGCCCTATACGGATGTGAAACTTGGACAATTGGGAGAGAAAAGAAAAGACGGCTAGAGGCCCTCGAGATGTGGTGGTATAGAAGGATGATGAAGATCAGCTGGAGAGACAAAGTAACAAATGAAGAGGTGCTTACAAGGAGACCTCCCCATGATTTAGTTATAAGTTGGCACAGTGGATAGGCTTTGAAAAACTGAACACAGATCAATCGAGAAAACAGGAAGAAGTTGTGTGGAATTATGAAAAATATAAGTAAAATATATTAACTGAGTAGTCCATGCCAAGATAGGCAACATCAAGGACAGGGGGAGTTAAGGAGTGCCGTGGTCCCGTGGTTAGCAAGAGCAGCTACGGAACGAGACGTCCTAGGTTAAAGTCTTTCAGTTTATGCGACAAACTCTGATGTTTTCATCACTTTTTTGGGAGTGATTATCACATCCACAAGAAAACCTAAATCGGGCAAGGTAGAAGAATCTTTTTACCCATTCGCTAAGTGTACAAGTTAGGTGGGTCGACAACATATTCCTGTCATGTGACGCACATGCCGTCACCAGTGTCATATAGAATATATCAGACGCGTTTTCCTGTGGAGGACTCGGTTGACCTATGACCTTGCGATCAAATATTTTTGGTTCCCATTGGAGAGGCACGTCCTTTCGTCTACTAATCGCACGGTTTTGCACTGCGGTCGCAAAACACAGACACTAAACTTATTACAGTGAACAGAGACGTCAATGAACGAACGGACAGCTCATAACTTTGCGAAAATAAAGAAAGTAAAATTTTCAGTCGAGGAAAGACTTGAACCAAGGACCTCTCATTCCGCAGTTACTCACGCTAACCATGGTACCACGGCGCTCCTAAGGTCACACTTTCCTTGATGTTACCTATCTTGCACATGGACTACTCAGTATGTATATTTTACTTCTTTTTTTCATAGTTCCACACAACTTCTTCCTGTTTTCTCGATTGATCTGTGTTCAGTTTTTCAAGGCCTATCCACTGTGCCAACTTCTAACAAAATCTGAGGGGGTTGCGATGGGGAGGTTCCCTTGTTAGAAGAGTAGAAGAAACCAGATCTCTGTTGAGGCACATCCAAACAAGAAGAGACAAACTTGTAGGGCACATCCAACGACACAACAACATCATTGGGACAATAGCAGTAGGAGCTATGTGAGGGAAGGAATAGTCAGGGGTGACCAAAGATATCATACATGCAACAGGTCATGAATGACGCTGGATGTAACACATACGTGGAAATGAAGAGGAAGGCAGACAGAAGAGAGGAATGGCGCTCTGCTGCAAACCAACCTCAGGGTTGAACAGTAAAAGAAAGAAGGAAGAAGACTCTGAGCCATGCCAGGACGGTGTACTTTTTTTCCGCCGACGTCCAGAAATGCGGCATGGTTCCCATACTGAACAAGGTGACAGTTACAATATGTGAACATCACCGAAACTTAATCCTAATGTGTGTCGTATCTTCAATACTCATAATACTGTAGCCCGATCCACGAACGATAGCGTTTGGAACAGCACGGGACACAGAAGGGTAATGTAATGTTGCCGGTTCAAAGCGGCGGTTGCGGTAAGAGCATAAAAGCGCAAACTGTGTCTCTCGCTGGCTTGTGTAGAATTTGTCGCTTACCAACAAATGAAATAAAAATTCACTAAATAACTCGTTATGATCACGTTTAATTCTCGCACTGGAGAAGATATCCACAGCAGAGCGCTCAGAAAGCTAGTTGGGTGTCGAGGAATGCGCGACATAGATGCGCAGAACAAGTCTAAATTTGACCACCATCGCTCGTGATTCCAACTATAGTTTCGAGGAGAACCGAGAAAAAGGTAAAGGATATGCTGATGGATTCAGGAGGGTAACAGAAACAACAGAGGCGATTTTGACACTGTCTTCTTATCGAAAAGGATATACAGAAAATATGAACCAATTTATGTTGCCTTTCTAATCCTATAACAGGTATTTTGGTAAAGTTATCTGGTGATACAATTCATTTTGAAGCAGCCTTGCCTTTGGACTTAAAGTGACTGCGGTTTGCAGGGGCATGGACATACACTCCTGGAAATGGAAAAAAGAACACATTGACACCGGTGTGTCAGACCCACCATACTTGCTCCGGACACTGCGAGAGGGCTGTACAAGCAATGATCACACGCACGGCACAGCGGACACACCAGGACCCGCGGTGTTGGCCGTCGAATGGCGCTAGCTGCGCAGCATTTGTGCACCGCCGCCGTCAGTGTCAGCCAGTTTGCCGTGGCATACGGAGCTCCATCGCAGTCTTTAACACTGGTAGCATGCCGCGACAGCGTGGACGTGAACCGTATGTGCAGTTGACGGACTTTGAGCGAGGGCGTATAGTGGGCATGCGGGAGACCGGGTGGACGTACCGCCGAATTGCTCAACACGTGGGGCGTGAGGTCTCGACAGTACATCGATGTTGTCGCCAGTGGTCGGCGGAAGGTGCACGTGCCCGTCGACCTGGGACCGGACCGCAGCGACGCACGGATGCACGCCAAGACCGTAGGATCCTACGCAGTGCCGTAGGGGACCGCACCGCCACTTCCCAGCAAATTAGGGACACTGTTGCTCCTGGGGTATCGGCGAGGACCATTCGCAACCGTCTCCATGAAGCTGGGCTACGGTCCCGCACACCGTTAGGCCGTCTTCCGCTCACGCCCCAACATCGTGCAGCCCGCCTCCAGTGGCGTCGCGACAGGCGTGAATGGAGGGACGAATGGAGACGTGTCGTCTTCAGCGATGAGAGTCGCTTCTGCCTTGGTGCCAATGATGGTCGTATGCGTGTTTGGCGCCGTGCAGGTGAGCGCCACAATCAGGACTGCATACGACCGAGGCACACAGGGCCAACACCCGGCATCATGGTGTGGGGAGCGATCTCCTACACTGGCCGTACACCACTGGTGATCGTCGAGGGGACACTGAATAGTGCACGGTACATCCAAACCGTCATCGAACCCATCGTTCTACCATTCCTAGACCGGTAAGGGAACTTGCTGTTCCAACAGGACAATGCACGTCCGCATGTATCCCGTGCCACCCAACGTGCTCTAGAAGGTGTAAGTCAACTACCCTGGCCAGAAAGATCTCCGGATCTGTCCCCCATTGAGCATGTTTGGGACTGGATGAAGCGTCGTCTCACGCGGTCTGCACGTCCAGCACGAACGCTGGTCCAACTGAGGCGCCAGGTGGAAACGGCATGGCAAGCCGTTCCACAGGACTACATCCAGCATCTCTACGATCGTCTCCATGGGAGAATAGCTGCCTGCATTGCTGCGAAAGGTGGATATACACTGTACTAGTGCCGACATTGTGCATGCTCTGTTGCCTGTGTCTATGTGCCTGTGGTTCTGTCAGTGTGATCATGTGATGTATCTGACCCCAGGAATGTGTCAATAAAGTTTCCCCTTCCTGGGACAATGAATTCACGGTGTTCTTATTTCAATTTCCAGGAGTGTATTTATATTACTGAACGACTAGCCCACAACCCAGCACAAGTTACAGTTCGCCTGTCTACCGGCTTCCTGGGGCAATAACAGCATGGTTTCAAGTATTTAGGGTATTGACGCATTAAAAAATTTAAAATGCTCTCATGCTCTACTTATTAAGAGGTATCATATGGAAAGTGTGTGTTTGTCCTGAGGCAGTGAAACTGACGGAGCCCAAATACCCGAATTACGGTCATCAATTATTTCAGAATGAGAGCACTTTGCGTCTTACAACAAACTTTAAAAATAATTTCAAATCCTTACAGATGTTTTTCCGCTGACACTCCGTATAAAAGGATGGAAATAAAGAATCATCTTGTGGTGTTGCCCCCCCCCCCCCCCCCCCAAGAAAGGAAGTCTTTATCGCTTACTACATTTTCATTATTAATGCATTTGAAATTATGAATCGCACGTGGTGAATTCATTTACGACACCTTTTTTGCTAACTATTCGCAACATAGGTTGCAAAGAGAGTATGTGAATACATCTATATCTATATGGCTACTCTGCAAATCACACGTAAGTGCCTGGCAAAGGATTACACATTTTCCACTGAATGTAACTAATAAATTATATCACTTTATGACACACTGTTCAGGCGATATGACGCCATAAACAATGACAAGCTTGAAAAACTACGTTTCCTTTCAAAAGGATACGAAATTACCCACACTGTATTCATCCAGTGTTCCACAATGTGAATACTCAGCGGCTTCCAACAAACTTTAATCATGATATTAAACCTTTACCAACCATTTTATTGCTTACATGCTTAAAATAAAAGAGTTAATTCAGTAATTTGTTATCGATATGCAAGCCGGTGGTGCTGCTTCAAATAAAAAGATCTGTACTAGGCGGCCGAACAACCCCAGATGGGGTCTCCCTGACAATAATACAATACGATTATTTCATGTCAACGTATGAACGCAATTGCATGGCAGTCCAATGTTTGAAGCTCATTTGTACTTTGGAGTACGATTCTTTAAAGGATCGAGGCTATTGGTTTTAGCAAACTAAAAAAATTACTTACAACTCTTACATTTGACCATAGTTTCAATACATTTTTGTATTAATGAGCACAGCAGTCATAAAAACTTTAACGGAGGCGCCTATTAACAAATTCACAGTGAATAGAGCCAAAACTTCTGTGAGAGAAAAACGATAAATACATTTCACATAACAGTTATAGCTCGAATATTCCAAAATACTGAAAAATACTGGAATCATCGAAATCATAACTCAAAATTCGTAACTTAGCCTTCAAAATTTAAATTAAACAAAAAAATTTAAATTTCGAAACCAAATGAATAATCAAAGCATATATACAGAATTTTCTTGAGACGAAAACTCTTACAGGAACGGTTTGAAATAGTTTTAACAGCAGCCCCACAAGAAGTAATAAAACAGCTACACGCAAAATGATTCATAGGCAGTGTAACCCTCAATCCTAAGAATTTGGCTGGTCTTATAACCAACCCCTGCCAGTGTGACGGTGCGTTAGCAATATTGTCTGTCTGTTTCCTGCGAGTAAGCAGTGCTGCTTAGTTGGCGGACTTAGTAAATCAAACTCGCACTGGTCCTTCGGGAGCCATGTGTGTGGAGCATACAGCACGAGAGGCCGTCACAGACCGTGCACTCTAGACTGCACTTCTCGGACATAAAGTCATCACAGATTGAGCCGTCCTATTTGCTTATGGCCTGCTGCCTGTACGCCGTCAGTTGTCAGCCACAAATTCTCTACCAGGGCGTACACTTCAATCTCCCACCAGTTCCGCTCCTTCTCGAAAGATTGACCACTGTGGATGTGACCGCTCGCTTGTTGAGACTGGTGGCACTAGCATTGGCACCTCCGCTAATCCATGCGCCCTTTCGGCAACGTGAGAAAACTGGTCCAGCATTGGCGCCACCTGTCGACCATGAAGAGGTTAAACGCTGCCGCGAAGTCATGGAATATCAGCAGGAGATGGTGAGAAAGCTGAAGAACTCACATCCAGAATACAATGTGGCTGATATTTAGTATCTATAAGATTGAGTTGCAAGTATATGTATTTTAGTTTTGTATTAGGCCACCCAGACTTCAAGAAGAATATAATAATTCCAATACCAAAGAAATCAGGTGCTGACAAATGTGAAAATTACCGAACTATCAGTTTAATAAGTCACAGCTGCAAAACACTAACGCGAATTCTTTACAGACGAATGGAAAAACTGGTAGAAGCCGACCTCGGGGAAGATCATTTTGGATTCCGTAGAAATGTTGGAACACGTGAGGCAATACTGACCCTACAACTTATCTTTGAAGAAAGATTAAGGAAAGGCAAACCCACGTTTCTAGCATTTGTAGACATAGAGAAAGCTTTTGACAATGTTGTTTGTAATAACCACTTTCAAATTCTGAAGGTGGCAGGGGGAAAATACAGGGAGAGAAAGGCTATTTACAATTTTTGTAGAAAGCAGATGGCAGTTATGAAGAGTCGAGGGGTATGAAAGGGAAGCAGTGGTTGGGAAGGGAGTTGGATAGGATTGTAGCCCATCCACGATGTTATTCAATCTGTATATTGCGCAAGCAGTTAAGGAAACAAAAGAAAAATTCGGAATAGGAATTAAAATCCATGGAGAAGAAATAAAAACTTTGAGGTTCGCTGATGAGATTGTAATTCTGTCAGATACAGCAAAGGACTTGGAAGAGCAGTTGAACGGAATGGACAGTGTCTTGAAAGGAGGGTATAAGATGAACATCAACAAAAGCAATACGAGGATAATTGAATGTAGTCGAATTAAGTCGGGTGATGCTGAGGGAATTAGATTAGGAAATGAGGCAATTAAAGTAGTAAAGGAGTTTTGCTATTTGGGGAGCAAAATAACCGATGATGCTCGAAGTAGAGAGGATATAAAATGCAGACTGTCAATGGCAAGGAAAGCGTTTCTGAAGAAGAGAAATTTGTTAACATCGAGTATAGATTTAAATGTCAGGAAGTCGTTTCTTAAAGCATTTGTATGGAGTGTATGGAAGTGAAACATGGACGATAAATAGTTTAGACAAGAAGAGAATAGAAGCTTTCGAAATGTGGTGTTACAGAAGAATGCTGAAGATAAGATGGGTAGATCACGTAACTAATGAGGAGGTATTGAATAGTATTGGGGAGAAGAGGAGCTTGTGGCACAACTTGACTAGAAGAAGGGATCGGTTGGTAGGACATGTTCTGAGACATCGAGGGATCACCAATTTAGTATTGGAGGGCAGCGTGGAGGGTAAAAATTGTAGAGGGAGACCAAGAGATGAATACACTAAGCAGATTCAGGAAGATGTAGGCTGCAGTAGGTACTGGGAGATGAAGAAGCTTGCACAGGATAGAGTAACATGGAGATCTGCATTAAACCAGTCTCAGGACTGAAGACCACAACAACAACAACATTAGGTCACCTCCTCCTTCTCCCTCTCGCTGTCTGTCTGATCCTTCATCCTCTCTTTGCCCATCTGCTCCTCTACCTATTCCCTGTCCATCTTCTCCACACCATACTTTTCACCTGCTCTTTCCCCCTCTGTTCATCTCCTCCTGCCCCCTTTACTTCCTCATCCTCCCCATCTGCCTCCTCCTCAGTCCCCCTGTCTCCCCTTCGCCCTCATTTTCTGTGTCTCATCCTTCCACTCTCCCCTCCACCCCCCTTTCTCTGTCCATCTTCTCCTCCCTCTCTCGCTGTCCATCCTCCATCCCTCACTGTCCATCTCCTCCTCTCCCCTCCCTCTGGATCTCCTCCTCTTTCCTTCCTGTTCATTTCCCGTTGCCGTCCTCTCTGCCCGTCTCCTTCACAGCCCTATGTGTGTCCATCTCCTTCTTCCCCATTCTCTCTCCACATTATCACCCCACTTCAATTGGAGTTTGCTGGTTCTTACTCCACAGTATTTATTTCCTGATAGTAAGTAATATATGCACCAAGAGTGGTAGCAATCGAAACAGGATTTTAGGAGGAGCTTTTTCGCCAAGGCTTTGCGCAAATTTGCACTATTCATAGATATTTCATATACGCTGGCAACAGAATTAAAGGATCACTTTTCCCTAACCCCACAATTTTCTTCCAATGCGGCACAGAAGTTTGAAATTTGGCTCAAAGGTGCCTATTACCTTCCTCGACAATGGTGCAAAAGTGTTGCAACCTGCGACGTCATCCTTGGACTCGACGAAGAGCCTGCATATAGCAATTTGTCGACACATGACACAAAACGATGAAAGCTCAGAAGTGCATGTGACGGGTAAAGTTGGTTAATTATGTCATATTGGCACCAAATTTCAGCACAATTCTGCTCAATGCCACGGTGGACATGTCAAACGATGGGGAGGTCTTCACACCCCATCTTACCCTCATTTCACCTCTTCTTCTGAAACCTCTGCGATGGCGATGACGTACAGCACTGTAATCACCCGGTCTTCTTATGGGTAGCCAAGGTAAAGATTCTAGACACACAGCCGCTGAGAATCGACACGAGAAGGCCTCAGAGGGTGGTATAAAGGGCGTCAATGAAACCACATCTTTCCTTGGGGCGTTCATTCGTCAGTGCAACGTGACGATGTTCTTGACAACTTTTGACGCTGCTGAGCACCCCCCTCTCGCACCCAAGGTTCTAGGGATATCGAACGAAACTGCACATTTTCGAGTGCAGCTTGACCACAGATTTTGCTTCGTGTACAGGCTGGAATCACTAGGGGATCGTTCAAAATCATTCGACGAAATTTGAATCTGATCTGAAGCAGTAAAGGGTGCTTTTGCAGCCCTCCTGTTTCACAATCTCCCATGGTGTGACCACGGAGGGGTGCGACATTGACACATGTTTGAATACAATGGCAAAGAGTCCCTCTGAGACCGCCCCCTTCTTCCCCAGTTCGACAGTATTCCTGGTGGTAATAAATGTTGGCGGGTGCCACTGAACGTATTGTGAGCTGAGGGGCCCTAAAGAACATTTTGTCGCTGTTTTCACGCATATTTCAGTGTCGTACCTCTAAATTATCACGTCATAGGAGAGCATGAAGCATGAGGTCTTCAAAATCGCAAAATCCTTCGGTGCTTCTGTACGTGTTCAAATTTCAACGAATGTTTTTGAACGTTTCTTAGTAGTTCCCCTCTGTGCACGAGAGCGCTGCACGCCAAAGGGTTGAGGTCACGTTCAGTGTGAATGCTGCACGAATATCTTCTAAGAGACGGTTTGGAACGACCGGGGATGTCAAAGGTTGTCAAGAACGTCGTCTGTTGCTCATCTCACTGAAAAATGTCGTTTCCGATCTGAAGTGCGCTGGAGTGAATGCCCCAAGGAAATGTGTGGTTTCTTTGACGCCCTTTATGCCACCCTCTAAGGCGTTTCCGAATCGACTCTCAACAGCGGTGTGTTTGATATATTTTTCCTCGGTCACCCATAACAAAATGGCGTGATTACATTGCTTGCTGTTTTGTCTAGCAACACGTTTGAGTGTCTGTAAAGTACTTATTTTTCATAGGAAATAGCTACCTGCCGTATCGACCTTGTGCTGCCATCTGCAAATTTAATCTGATGCCACAAAATCGTATATGGCATGTCCATAGTGGAGTTCACCGCTGTTTATAGTTGTGGAAGATGGAGTCGCTCCCATTTTTCATGAACGTAATAGACCATTACGTTACAGCTCTTAGAATTTGATGGGTCCTGTTACGAATATTTTTAATCAATGTTAAATGAAGTTTAAAACAAGATGTAATTTTGTATTATAGGATTTTGGCACTCGATTTGGGCTTATCAGTGTACAAAATTGTGAGCTTCTCTTGTATCTAGAGGAAAATAAATCAACAAAAATTCATTGTTCGAGATGGAGTATTATCTAAAGCAAGTTGTTTCGAAGGATCCGTAATAACTGAAATTATGCTAGAATGGCATTCCGTTCACACTTGTTATACGAATGTTGTAGATAACCCTCTGTACCTGCTGTTCGTACCACTCGCTCACGGTGTGGACGATGAAGACCACTTTCACCTCTCGCTTTCATGTCTTCAACAGCAGACCGTTAGGCCAGTGTCATGCCAGCTACACAGAATATTTTACACTTTTCTTAAAGTCAATCTGACATATTTTTTGTCATGATACTACTAAGTATAAGTCCACCTTGTATTTATTTATTTGGCCTGATCTGATTAGAGCCATCAGACCCTCTCTTACATCGGACCAGTGTTTCCACATACAATACTTTTTTTATATCACAGCTTCTTAAGGAATAACAATTTTAACATGACAAATAGTATTAAAATAATTTGAGTGTCTACACTACAGAGACAATGTGAGCATGACATACAGTGTACGGGATGACAGGCTGCTCGTTGGCCTGACTCTGGTTCTTCGATTGGCTTTTGTTTGATGACTTTTCTAATATTTCGCCAGCACGACTGGCTGGCATTGGCAAAGCTTCGTCCTCCATTGCTACTGGTGGACCACCGGGTACTGAGAAGTAGGAGTTACTGTAATAACTTCTCATCTGTTTCTATTAGTTATTTCAAAAGTTGTCAACAGTGCCTGACGCCATCTGTTTACCGAAGATCTACTGTACTTTCGCGTCATCCGAGATCTTTCCACAAAGGAGAGGGATAAACCATCTGGAAGATGTTCTATAGATCATGTTAATAACTGTGAGACTGCACACCAACTGTGTACTATTGTTTCGTGCTCTCTTAATATTCACAAATTCAACGCAAAAAAGTGGCTGATAGCAGCGACCCTAAAGGCATTTCACATGTACGGTCCTTCCCTTGAGCCATCGCACGGTCTGTCAACCTTGTTTGGGCGGGTAGTCCCTATAGTGAACGTAGGGAATTCGAGCGACTATGGAAATAACTGTCAGATGTCAGTATTTTTCTGTCGCAGTCATCGTATTCACTCACAGTTCTTGTTCTCCGTGAGTTAACGGGCTATCACTATAGACAACCTAGAATTTTTTAACTGCATTCCGGACTCCAGTTAAAAGTCGTAGAAGCCGGTGATACTTCCAGTGAGGGTAGTTATTGATGTGAACAAGTACTTTCGTACTGTTAAGGAAATAACCACAGGCCACAAATCACACAGCTACGTAGTAATTCTGTAAGAAAATATTGTGTTAATTTTGGGGGGTGTAGGAAACTCATGTTAGCAGTAATAAAAGATTTAGCCTATCTCCAACCTTCTCAAAAAATGAGCTCAGTAATTTTTGCCATTACTGTGAGGAAAAACACCCAATGTGTTTTATCTCGTACACAGTATGGAAAGCTATAAAGTACTGTAAAGGGTATGCAATAAGTTAATATTTTTGTTGAGATTTTATAATTACTGAAGTACTTAAGTACTGTAAAGGGTATGCAATATGTTAATATTTTTGTTGAAATTTTACAATTACAGAAGTACTTACGTAATGTGGGTGTTCTGAAATGGAAAAAGTTGACTATCTTCTAAAAGTATACCATATCCTTAACGTTTGGTGGTCTTTGGGCCATTAACTTGGAAACGTTTTCTACAAAGTCCTAAGCACGGATTACTTACTATGGAAATGGAACAGGACGTAGATGAAGATGAAATGGGAGATACGATACTGCGTGAAGAGTTTGACAGAGTACTGAAAGACCTGAGTCGAAACAAGGCCCCGGGAGAAGACAACATTCCATTAGAACTACTGACGGCCTTGGGAGAGCAAGTCCTGACAAAACTCTACCATCTGGTGGACAAGATGTATGAGACAGGAGAAATACCCTCAGACTTCAAGAAGAATATAATAATTCCAATCCCAAAGAAAGCAGGTGTTGACAGATGTGACAATTACCGAGCAATCAGTTTAATAAGTCACTGATGCAAAATACTAAAGCGAATTCTTTACAGACAAATGGAAAAACTGGTAGAAGCCGACCTCGGGGAAGATCAGTTTGGATTCCGTAGAAATGTTGGAACACATGAGGCAATACTGACCCTACGACTTATCTTAGAAAATATATTAAATAAAGGCAAACCTACGTTTCTAGCATTTGTAGACTTAGAGAAAGCTTTTGACAATGTTGACTGGAATACTCTCTTTCAAATTCTGAAGGTGGCAGGGGGTAAAATACAGGGAGCGAAAGGCTACTTACAATTTGTACAGAAACCAGATGGCAGTAATAAGAGTCGAGGGACATGAAAGAGAAGCAGTGGTTGGGAAGAGAGTCAGACAGGGTTGTAGCCTCTCCCCGATGTTATTCAATCTGTATAATGAGCATGCAGTGAAGGAAACAAAAGAAAAATTCGGAGTAGGTATTAAAATTCATACAGCAGAAATAAAAAGTTTGAGGTTCGCCGATGACATTGTAATTCTGTCCGAGACAGCAAAGGACTTGAAAGAGCAGTTGAACGGAATGGATAGCTGTCTTGAAAGGAGGATATGAGATGAACATCAACAAAAGCAAATCGAGGATAATGGAATGTAGTCGAATTAAGTCGGGTGATCCTGAGGGAATTAGATTAGGAAATGAGACACTTAAAGTAGTAAAGGAGTTTTGCTATTTGGGGAGCAAAATCACTGATGATGACCGAAGTAGAGAGGATATAAAATGTAGACTGGCAATGACAAGGAAAGCGTTTCTGAAGAAGAAAAATTTGTTAACATCCAGTATAGATTTAAGTGTCAGGAAGTCGTTTCTGAAAGTATTTGTATTGAACGCAGCCATGTATGGAAGTGAAACATGGACGATAACTAGTTTGGACAAGAAGAGAATAGAAGCTTTCGAAATGTGGTGCTACAGAAGAATGCAGAATATTAGATGGGTAGATCATATAACTAATGAGGGGGTATTGAATAGGATTGGGGAGAAGAGAAGTTTGTGGCACAACTTGACTAGAAGAAGGGATCGGTTGGTAAAACATGTTCTGAGGCATCAAGGGACCACCAATTATTGTTGGAGGGAAGCCTGGAGGGTAAAAATTGTAGAGGGAGACCAAGAGATGAATACACTAAACAGATTCAGAAGGTTGTAGGTTGCAGTAGGTACTGGTAGATGAAGAAGCTTGCACAGGATAGAGTAGCATGGAGAGCTGCATCAAACCAGTCTCGTGACTGAAGACCACAACAACAACAACAACAACATTTACACTTCAGACACATCTACGGCAAATTACGTATTTCATGGAGGCATATATGGAATTAATAGAGGATGTATAATAATGGTTAGGTCAGATAGCTGTCAGTGATATTTTTTATAGTAGTATAGATTTGCTTATATTAGGGCTACTAGTAATTATGCATATTACATGAAAATATTTGAGTAATATATGCATTTTTGTTTTCAAAGAGCTCAAGTCAGTTCATTTTCTATTACGTTAGGTGACACAGAAAAACTTTCTGCCAGGTGTACTCATTACCATATTGAGGTTTTGTTATAAACACAAATTAGCCCTCCATTCTTAGTGGTCATCTGCCTTATTCAGGAAATAGCCTTTTATACATTAAGACAGTTAACTGTCATGATACAAAATTGTAGAAAGAAATTTAAAAAGTCAAAGCAGGCAGAAGTATATTGGAAAGGGTGCATATTATTGCCTCATATATTTATTAGCAGAATGTGTACAATATCATCACATTTAAGTTAAAAAAAAAGAAAAGAAAAGTATGTATTTGCCTACTGAAATATTTCTCAGGACAGGAAATTTTGTTTTTGAGAAATTTTTGAAAACTTACTGAAAATTCGTATTCCTCACATCAGTACTATTAATTCTGAATCTCACAATCTGGATACCCAAGGAAGAATTAAATCAACGGTTTAAAAAAATAAAGTAATGACATCTGGAGCGTTGAAACGTGTTACTCATACGATGTTAACACTGCCAATCATTCAGTGCAATTCTGCGTACTATAATGCCAAGCGTAAGAGACATACAACAAACTGGGTGTATAAAAAATCCGTTTTTTAAAAAATCATAACTATTAAGTTATTTGAGATATGTGAGTGAGTAAAGTACTGTTGGAAAGAGCAAACTCTCGAGCTTTATGCGGTTCCCGCTAGGGGGCAGCAGTGTGTGCCCACTTCAGTTCTAGTAAAAATGGTGTCGGGGTAAGAGGAAGCATTTTGTGGTCTGCGTTTTGCGCAGTTCGTAATAGGTGTGGTGCGGATCCTCCTACAGACAGAGCATTAGACGATGCCATGCACAATTCCGAGAAACATAGTATGTGTAAAAGCAAGCAGCCGAGCCGTCACCGAGTGTCTGACACAGAGGTAGAACGCAGCTCGACAGTTCAACGTGCCCCCGACGTCCGTCTGGTGTGCGTTTCTTCGACTTTTACACATGAAATCCTACAAAATTCAGTTTCTGCAAGCTCTTCACGGAAGTGACAGACATCAAATTGTGGAGGTATGTAAGATGGAGGACTGCAATTTTCTTCTATGCTTAGTGTTTAGTGATGAGGCAACATTCCATTTAAATGGAAAGATTAACCGACATATTGTGAAAATATGGGATACGGAACAACCACATGAAGATGTACACATGAGAGGGACTCCCCAAAATTTAATGTATTTTGTGCAGTTTCACGGGTAAGGATGTATGGTCCATTTTTCTTTGTCGAGTACACTTCCTTTTCCCACAGTTGGAGACTGATTCGAACGACTTCATTTACCAACAGGATAGAACACACCCACAGTGGCATCTAGAAGTGCGGAGATTTTTAAACCAAAGAATTACAGAACGCTGTATCGGTCGCACTGGACCAGATGATTCAGCCTTGCATTAGTTGCCTCCAAGATCACCTGTCCTTACATTATGTGATTATTTCTTGTGGGGGTTTATACAAGACTCTGTTTATGTGCCTTCGTTACCAACAGCAATGAATGAACTGAGACATCGCATAACAGCGTCTGTGGAAGCTGTAACTGAAGACATGCTCGTTGCAATATGGGAACAATCTGAATACCGCATTGACGTATGCCGTGCATCTCAAGGGAGGCACATTGAACACCTATGAAAAGACATGAAAAAAACTTTTTTGAATTTTCTGTTCATGAAAAAACAAAATTCATTGTATATGTTTATTAGTTTCAGAAATGTAGACGTGCCAAATCGGATGATTCGTTATGATACACCCTGTTTTTTTCATAGAAACCGATAACGTATACACATATATAATATGAAACACCAGTAACGGTTCAAAAAAACAATAACAGTTGAAATGTACTGCACTGTTAATATGCGAAGGTTACGCCACGATTCATGCAACACTCCGGCCACTTCGCATTGCTCGCAGATACTGACAAACTGAACTGATGGATTCCAGCTAGTTAAATAACTGTAACCCCTTCTGGAGAATTTGGCAATGAAAAATAACTGACAGTTGCTTACAATGATTAAAAATAACTGATATAAAAATAACTGTAATCGTGATAACTGATACTCCAAGATAACCGTTTGGCCCATCTGTAGTGTACTGGAGTCAAGCTTGCGCGCCAGCGTCGAAGGGCTTTTCCGTGGTCATTTCTGGTGTGGCTGCAGCACAGGAATCAAGGATCCACTCACGTTGAGGATTCTTCCTTGTTTTTGGAGCTATTGTGATGTCCGTGTACTTCTATAGCTACGCCGAACATGCTGGTGTGATAGCTCTTCTCTACAGCAAGAATTTCCGTGTCGGTGAATTTTACTATGTCGTCAGTTTCACAGAGGGCGACCGACCATGTAGTAAAAGTCGCCGACACGGAAGTTCTTGCTGTAGAGAAGAGCTGTCACACCCTCTAGATCAGAGAAGCTACAGAAGTACACAATCATGATAACAGCTACAACAGCAAAGAAGAAAGCCTCAAGGTGAACGGATCCAGGATTGCCGTGCTGCGGAGAACGACCGTTGCAGGTAGCGAGGGTCAACCGCCCCGGAAATGATCTCGGAAAAGCCGGTGGACGTTAACGCGCGGGATACACATAACCTGCGGACGCGGCCTCGACTCCAGTCCACCACCAGCAACAGAAGGTGAAAATTGTACTGTGCCAGCCACTAGTTTTGCTGAACAAATGTCGGTCGAAGAAAAAAATGGTTCAAATGGCTCTGAGCACTATGCGACTTCTGAGGTCATCAGTCGCCTAGAACTTAGAACAAATTAAACCTAACTAACCTAAGGACATCACACACATCCATGCCCGAGGCAGGATTCGAACCTGCGACCGTAACGGTCGCTCGGCTCCAGACTGTAGTGCCTAGAACCGCACGACCACTCCGGCCGGCCTCGGCTGAAGAACCCGAGACAAAAAAACAACAGGTAATTTGACAATAAGTTGACACGAAGGCCTTAACAATTTTGCAATACAGTGGATTATATCGAAGTGTTGCATCGAGGCTCAAAAAGGACAATTATTGTACCTACTGGAAGGAATGGTAATTTTGGTACATAGAAAACGACAACCGTTATTACCGCTGAATGAACAGAATGAGTTTAACTTGATCGTTTATTTTGATGTATTCAGAAACCTACTACTTTGAGCAGCGTCGATCGCGCAGCAACCTGGTGTGCGGTAGTGTGCACCGGCCACCAGCGAGAGGAGACTTGGACTTCTACCGCAAGTTGCGCCACAAGAAAACAAAACCATCCTACAGACAAGAGACAAGGTGGCGCCACCGCGAGTCCACTCCGAATTTCTTATCGACTACAGTGATAATCAGGAGACATTGTCTTGTTAATTACCGGACATTTACAATCATGTTAAATTGTTTGTCATGGTCAAAGTTTCGATTTAAAGGTGACATTTTACTTTTAAATTTGTTACTCTGCCTTTTACACAATTATGTGTTATTTGCTTCGCCAGGCCGGTAGCTTCCCACACTGATGAAAAAAAAATGCAATACCTAAACATAATTAATGTATAGTAATGAAATGTAGGGGAATAAACTTGTGTAGGTAACATACTTAAGTGACTAACATTGCAAGGTCGCAGCTTAATTTAAGGAATAGTTAAGCCGTTGCAAATGTGAAATGCTGCCACATTACTAACACGTGCAACCGCCAGAATGTTGAATGCAAGCATCCATTGTGTTGTAAACGTACTGGATACCATTTTGTTGGTTGCCGGTCCATGACTGTTGCTGCTGATCGGTCAATAAAAGGGCGATTAATGCCGTTTGGGGATGACGCTGGAATTGTTCTCCGATGACGTCACAAATTTGCTTCAGTGGAGAAAGGTCAGGTGATTGAGTAGGCCAAGGCAACACGTTGACACTCTGCAAAGCATATTGGGTTATAACAGTGATATGTGGGCGGGAGTTATCCTGTTTGAAAATACCCTTTGGAATTATCTTCAGCCGGCCGCGGTGGTCTAGCGGTTCTGGCGCTGCAGTCCGGAACCGCGGGACTGCTACGGTCGCAGGTTCGAATCCTGCCTCGGGCATGGATGTGTGTGATGTCCTTAGGTTAGTTAGGTTTAAGTAGTTCTATGTTCTAGGAGACTGATGACCTGAGATGTTAAGTCCCACAGTGCTTAGAGCCATTTGAACCATTTGAACAGAAGGAAGCCCAGTCCGTCACCGTCCGCGTAGACATGCCGAAATTTGTGACAAGACTCACCGTCTTAGCGTAACACTTGGAGACCCACATGGCGCAAGTCTGAAATTTTTTGGACCGTCATTCGCGAATCACTGAACCAAGTACCGCTGTGGGCACTGAGCTTTAATATGTACTGCAAATTGACTTTGCGATTACCCTTCTGCACCTTCCGTCGGAACCGGCAACGAAACGAATCCGCATTCAGTAAGAAGTTGCAATGTAACTTGCATTTCAGGCACTCTGATTAGCGTGGAAGCGCAGTATATGCGACTAACGAAAAACATAGTCAGCTTTACTTATTCTCACACTCACTTGCGTGAACTACGACTAGACAACAGACAGTCGCCTTCGAATGGGACCAAATTTCGTAATACGTCATAGTACTCGCTACGGTATCGACACTGGTCGCAGGATAATGTGACATAATTGAACTTACGCACTTATATTCCTGCCTATTCACGATATCGGAAATCTCGACATATGTGCGAAAATAGCCGATTATTCAAGACGTAAGTTATACATTTCACTGCTGTTAAATAGGTTAACATTAACTTCGTCACCGCATTAGCAGTTTTCACCCACTAAGAAAGAGCTAGCTTTGAATGTAACCTAGACCTGTGGATCCGTTACAGACCAGTCTGTCAGGACAACCAAATTTTCCGCTTTCACATTCCTTGGCTTTGGCAGCTCAGAACTAAACTGTTGCACTCCAACTTAACGTAGACCGCTGGCTACGCTACACATCAGTCGGTCACCACAACCATATTTTCTGCTTTCACATTCGTTGGTTTCGACAACTCAGAACAGGTCTGTCGAATGCCAACCTGACCTAGACTTCTGGCTACCCTACACATTAGTCTGCTGTTGTGACCCGGCCTAATCGCCAGATACTAAAAAAAAAAAAAAAAAAAGAAAAAAAAAACAGCTGACAACCGCTTAACCACACTCGTAGAAACCGCGGCCTATTCTTAGAACAACAGCCAAATATTTGTCACAAGGGAGAATATAAAAGTCACTGCTTCACTCCCAGCTGTTTAAGCCTAGATGACTAAACCCTCGCCGGCCGCGGTGGTCTCGCGGTTCTAGGCGCGCAGTCCGGAACCATGCGACTGCTACGGTCGCAGGTGCGAATCCTGCCTCGGGCATGGATGTGTGTGATGTCCTTAGGTTAGTTAGGTTTAAGTAGTTCTAAGTTCTAGGGGACTGATAACCACAGCAGTTGAGTCCCATAGTGCTCAGAGCCATTTGAACTAAACCCTCAAAAATTTACGATTGCAGTTGGTACCAGTTCGTTATTAACGCCGATATTTTGAGCAGTACTATAATCAGTATAGGGTGCAAAACAGATCATTTTATACTCATTTTTTATGCGAGATACCATTGGAGACCTTATAATTTTAATTAACTAGTGCATAAAGTATAAATTATGACTTCCTTTGAATGAAATATGCAGTAGTAATATACACTCCTTGCTCCGGACACTGCGAGAGGGCTGTACAACCAATGATCACACGCACGGCACAGCGGACACACCAGGAACCGCGGTGTTGGCCGTCGAATGGCGCTAGCTGCGCAGCATTTGTGCACCGCTGCCGTCAGTGTCAGCCAGTTTGCCGTGGCATACGGAGCTCCATCGCAGTCTTTAACACTGGTAGCATGCCGCGACAGCGTGGACGTGAACCGTATGTGCAGTTGACGGACTTTGAGCGAGGGCGTATAGTGGGCATGCGGGAGGCCGGGTGGACGTACCGCCGAATTGCTCAACACGTGGGGCGTGAGGTCTCCACAGTACATCGATGTTGTCGCCAGTGGTCGGCGGAAGGTGCACGTGCCCGTCGACCTGGGACCGGACCGCAGCGACGCACGGATGCACGCCAAGACCGTAGGATCCTACGCAGTGCCGTAGGGGACCGCACCGCCACTTCCCAGCAAATTAGGGACACTGTTGCTCCTGGGGTATCGGCGAGGACCATTCGCAACCGTCTCCATGAAGCTGGGCTACGGTCCCGCACACCGTTAGGCCGTCTTCCGCTCACGCCCCAACATCGTGCAGCCCGCCTCCAGTGGTGTCGCGACAGGCGTGAATGGAGGGACGAATGGAGACGTGTCGTCTTCAGCGATGAGAGTCGCTTCTGCCTTGGTGCCAATGATGGTCGTATGCGTGTTAGGCGCCGTGCAGGTGAGCGCCACAATCAGGACTGCATACGACCGAGGCACACAGGGCCAACACCCGGCATCATGGTGTGGGGAGCGATCTCCTACACTGGTCGTACACCACTGGTGATCGTCGAGGGGACACTGAATAGTGCACGGTACATCCAAACCGTCATCGAACCCATCGTTCTACCATTCCTAGACCGGCAAGGGAACTTGCTGTTCCAACAAGACAATGCACGTCCGCATGTATCCCGTGCCACCCAACGTGCTCTAGAAGGTGTAAGTCAACTACCCTGGCCAGCAAGATCTTCGGATCTGTCCCCCATTGAGCATGTTTGGGACTGGATGAAGCGTCGTCTCACGCGGTCTGCACGTCCAGCACGAACGCTGGTCCAACTGAGGCGCCAGGTGGAAATGGCATGGCAAGCCGTTCCACAGGACTACATCCAGCATCTCTACGATCGTCTCCATGGGAGAATAGCAGCCTGCATTGCTGCGGAAGGTGGATATACACTGTACTAGTGCCGACATTGTGCATGCTCTGTTGCCTGTGTCTATGTGCCTGTGGTTCTGTCAGTGTGATCATGTGATGTATCTGACCCCAGGAATGTGTCAATAAAGTTTCCCCTTCCTGGGACAATGAATTCACGGTGTTCTTATTTCAATTTCCAGGAGTGTATACGATGGTTTAGTAACAATGTCACTGTGTCCCTCCCTTTAATGCTCTAGGATTAAGTTCTATCATTACTTCCTAGCCGTACCATGTCCTCAGAAATCGCGATTCAGAATCCACGACATATTCGGAATAAAAGAGCCATATATATCTCACTGATAAGAGTATTAACGTCATTGTTTCATTTGCATCCATATAAGATATCGTCTTACATCCCAGCCTAACCACACCTATGACGAAAAAAAAGAAGCAGCCAATATTTCTGACAGCCAAAATTATTTCTATACTGTATGTGTATTAATTTGTGTCTGGGCGCGACGAAATAGTGACGTTGCCATTGGCTGAATAGATCAGGACCGCCGTGCTTGCTGTATTGGCTAAATAGATCATGTGTGCTACGCTCAGCCATTGTAACAAAAGCACAACGCACAGCGCAATCTCGATTTCACAGTTTCCGAAGCCATCGTCCCATATTTAGCGGATTTCGTATTTATACTTGCTTACTGCGCAAACCTGAGTTTCAGTGCCACAGTGCATTAAAAATCTATCCAAGAGACATCTTCTTTTGTCAGTTTGTTGTGCTGAGCGCCAGGAAGTCCGATACAGATATATAAAAATTTGACCTAGTGGGCATGTATGTATTTCGAACGTACGGCCGTTCAGCAGTCAGTGGCACTACCTTTGTGTGGGCTCATGTAGCTAGTCGCTTTTACACGACATACAGTGGACCGAACAGTACTTCGTATAGTAAGAAATTCTGCGTGAAGCTCGCTGTGTTCCAAATTAAGAAAACATTTCCCCAAAAAAGCAAAAAATTTGCAAAGTTATTTGTGGCTACTAAACGCTGCGACGTCACGTAGTGCACAGCAATGTGTCGTTTACAATACTACAATTACGTTTAGATTTGTTTGCAGATGTCCACATGTCGGTCTTCATTTGGCAACTTTTCTCTTTTCGTCCAATACTTCCATATCATGCTCGACTGTACAGAAGAAATACTGTAGCTACTGCACTCACCGATTTACCTTTTGTTTCCCAAGGTTGTGTAACTGTTGTTGGGTACAGCTGTCAACGAACTGCTTGTTCTGTGTATCTTTCAACTGTATTCAATTTTTTCGGTGTCTTTTCAGAGACTTCAATTTCCCCGTTTTTCTGCGCTAGATGTTGGTAACTGTCGGCGTGCAAACTGGTGAGTATACGTATCTTTTTTCTGTCGTGGTGTACGCTGTGGACAAGTTATTAAGATAGTGGTAGTAATAGCCCCTTTGGGCGGGGGTGATATAAAATTTTCTGGAAGATAAAGACAAAATTATTCCGTTTCAGACATGAATTTTTTACAGAGGAAGGAAAATTTTTATTTATGTGGTAATGCTCTTATGTGATTTTTCAATGATTTGAGAAGCAAAATTCAAACAAAAATATGTACTCATTTTCGAAACATACTTTTTACACTTGGCTACATTTCATGGACTAAAATGACTAAGACATGTTCTCTATTGTAATAAACATTAAAATGATCATTCAGTAATTAAAATGCGAAATAATTATAACAATATTCAGTTATAGAGTGCAATATAGCAAACCAACCACATCCGTGTATTCTGGTGGCCACGAGCTGCTGCTCACTGCTATATTAACTTGCTGATATTTTCATAGTGATGCCCAACAGTTGGCAGCACCTGTGCTTGATGGAAACGCTGAACATTCACAAATGTGTACCTCAGATTTTCATTGCGAAAAAATATATCTGCTACATCTAAGACACAGTAAGAGTTAATGTATGTAACTGTGGACAGGACAGCGGGTCTGAAAGGGTTAAATATGAATTTCTACATTGCTTGCTCATCAATCCTTTAAAGATCATATCTCACTGCTATTTAAAGCATATTGTTAAGAAGTCTGTTTCATTTTTCAAATCATTCCATGCTAATTTAATGCATCGTTGCACTAGCCAACGCCTGTCATCAATAACAACATCTTTTAACAATACTTCTCATGTTTAAGAATGTCGACAAATAAGTTACTGAGTTCTAAGACAGAGTACACTGAATGAAGGAGAATCACAGTGGAATGTAATTCGAACGCAAATACACTTCATTAGATTCCATGAAAGCAGCCCACTAAAAATAAACTTTTCGATTAAACGAATAGGCACATCTTTGGCAACAGACAGACAGCATGTATTCCTTATGGTCGGTAAAACCTTATGAGTATCGGTTCCATTAATTACAACTTACGGAAGTACAGGTGCATTTCTGGCTATGGTAACAGTGAATACATCCGAAAGAACTTGGAGTATCACTATGTGCACTGGCTGATGCCAAATTACGTACAAAAAAATTTATTCGAAATGAGAACAACCAACCTACACATTAATCAATTGCGTCTTGTGCTTTTTACATTTCAGAAGTAAAACGGCAACGCCTATATGAGACACCAGGTCCCTGATGCAGTTGTTAAATCGTTACTGCTCCTACAATGGAAAGTTATCAAGTTTTAAGAGAGTTTGAAAGTGGTCGGCGTACGAGCGATGGGACACAGCGTCTCCGAGGCAGCGATGAAATGGGGATTTACCCCTACGACCATTTCATGAGTGTACCTTGAATTTCCGGAATGCGATAAAACATCAAATCTCCGTCATCGCTGCTGCCGGAAGAAGATCGTGCAAGTACGGGACCAATGACGACTGAAGAGAATTTTTCAATGTGACAGAAGTGCAATCTTACTGCAGATTGCTGCAGATTTCATTGGTGGGGTTACCAACATGTGTCAGCGTGCGAACCATTCAACGAAACATCGATATGGGCTTTCGGAGCCGAAGGCCCAGTCATGTAACCTTCATGACTGCACGACACAAGGCTTTAGGCCTCGCGTGGGACCATCAACGCCGACATTGGATTGTTGATGATTGGAAACATGTTGCCTGGTCGGATGACTCTCGTTTCAAATTGCATCGGGCGGATGGAGGTGTACAGGTATGAAGACAATCTCATGAATCCATGGACCCTGCATTTCAGCAAGGGACTGTTGAAGCTGGTGGAGGCTCTGTAATGGTGTGGGGCGTGTGCAGTTGGAGTGATATGGGACCTCTGATACGTCTAGATACTACTCTGAAAGGTGACACGTACTTAAGCATCCTGTCTGATCACCTGTGTCAATTCATGTCCATTGTGCATTCCGACGGACTTGGGCAACTCCAGCAGGTCAATGCTACACCCCACACGTCCAGAATTGCTACAGAGTGACTCCGTGAAACTCTTCTGAGTTTAAATACCTCCTCTGGCCACTCCCCAAACATGAACATTATTGAGCATATCTAGGATGCCTTGGAACGTGCTGTTCAGGGGAGACCTCCACCCCCTCGTACTCTTACGGATTTATGGACAGCCCTGTAGGATTCATCGTGTCACTTCCCTCCAGCGCTACTTCAGACATTAGTCGAGTCCATACCACGTCGTGTTGTGACACTTCTGCGCGCCCTACACGGAGTTAAGCAGGTGTACCAGTTTCCTTGGCTCTATTTATTATTCTTCTTCTTATTATTATTACTAGGTGCCATCAGACTCTTCGGGGAAACTAAAAGTTCTTATGTTTCAGTCTTCTGAGTTAATAAACAATTCTTCTTTTTTCTGCGTAGATTCTTTTGCTTTCTTCAGTACACTTTGTCCCCAGTATGGTAGTGGTTTCATTCTCCTGCAATACTTTCCATTTGCTAATATTTTTGTCTGTATAAGTTTATGTTGGAAAATTCTGAGAAACTGAGGGTTTTCTGAATCCTTTTTGAATTGCTGGACCAAGTGTGTGGTTCTGAGTTGTTCTGTGTACGTCGCAGTTTTGTGAGTCAGCCTTGTCGGGAGTCTGTGAATATGCCCAATACTTTGAATCTTCTTCGCCTTATGTCTGCTGCAAGTATTGACACTTTTTCGGTTGATTTTTTTGATTGTAGTCCGTATCCACGTGTTCGTTTTGAGCCGACTATCTTTCATAGAAGTCTGCGTTCTCCCTTTACTAAATTTTCCTCTTCACCTATTCTGCAGAGTGTTAGCATTTCGCTACCGTACAAGAGCCCACGCTTGATAACTACGTTACAGTGTCTGACATTTGTGTACGTGTGTGTATGTTTTCGTTGTAGATGCTGTAGATTTTACATGAAGCTTTCATGCGCTAGATGGTGGTAACTGTCGGCGTGAAAACTGGTGAGTATACGTATCTTTCTTCTGTCGTAGTGTACGCTGTGGATTAGTTACTAAGACAGTGGCTTTTAGCATGGTGGTAATAGCCCATTTGGGGGGGGGGGGGGGAGACGGGTATAAGACTTTGTGATGGATAAAGACAAAATTTTTCCTCTTTAGCCGTTTCCGACATGAATTTATTATGGAGGAAGGAAAATTGTTATTTATGTGGTAATGAATTTTCTCTTCCATTGTCTCTCCCGAGTAAGTTCAAGGATATGGCCTAAGTACTTGAAGTACAGACATCGTAAGGTCCCCCTGCTTTATTAAACCTCTTGACGTGTCTCAGTTTAGTTAATGAATCCGTAAATGAAGGCATAAGATGTATAGTATGATTGGCCATGCTTGGCCATCCGCGATTTGTACAGATGAAGATAACCATCCTTGGACTACCTTAGTGAGTCGTCACGTAGGACTACTTCCTACATCGACCGTTTCGAGAATAGGTACATCAGGGTCATCTCACTGTCCTACTGCATTGCCAGTTAGTGATAATTTCAAATGTTAGTAAAAATTCCGAAAAAAAAGTTAGACGTCTCTATCTGTAGTCTAGAATATGATAGAGTACTTTCCAAAACAAAATTCTTTCCAGCTCCCATGAAAAAATAAAAACGAACGATACAAGGAATTTTGAAGAAACGTATGTTTTTATTTCAACTTATGGAACGCGACAGAAGTGACATATTTGAACTGAAAATAATATATGAAATTTCTGAGAGGCTGTAGATGTATGTGACACATGGTGAAAACATAAAAGTATTCTGACATAAGAAATAAAATACCGTGAGTGGTATGAAACTGTTCCGCCTGTGTAATGATGTCATCGCTAATGAATTTGCGTTCTTTGGGACACTGTAGAAACTTCCTGCGAACAATTCGTTAAGAAGACTATGAAATTAATTTTGGTGACATGTGAGATATCATTTCTGTATCATTGAAGTGCTGAAGGCTTTTTAATTACGAGAGACTCCGTGCGAGACAGCGAGCGAGTACTTGTGCTGCTACCATAATTTTAGTTGCGAAGGCCCGCCTTAATACAACCGAGAATATTTCCTAACTCCCAATATTTTTTTTATTTGCACCTCTCACTGGCTCTTCATCACTGCATCCATCACCGAAATCAACGATATAAACTGTACAAAGGTAACTGCAGGTACTTTCAAGTCAATGTTGCTGTGCGCGTGGTTCTCTGATACCCAAGTTTTACCTAAGTATACTACAAGACAGCACGCAGTAGGTGCATTTTACATATAATTCCATTCTTGCTTCTGCAATATCTCTGCATTCCATTAAAAAGTTTTTCCATCACTATACTTTGTGAATCAAAACCGTGAGTCTACGCCATATCAAGGTGCTGCACTACGTCTGTTAAAAGGAGGTCCGACACGATATTAGGGGGTATCCCATGGATTTTGTCACCTCATTGTAAATTTTGCCGAAAGTAGTCCTCCTTCAGCGGCGGCACCCGGCTTGCTGACTGTGGAATGTTCTCTCTATGCGCGCCTAGCTGCAAAACGCGGTGCTGCAAAAGCTCTGCCCGCCAGAAATTCGTTCGGTTTCTTTTGGGTATCCCCTCGTACAGTTCTACGCCCTAATTTTTGTGAAAATCGTCAAATTCTGCAATTTCCGTTTTCATTTGTATCCCTTTCTTGGAAAATCATAAAACGTGCTCACATTTAGAGATTCTTCCTATGTTGTGTTGTTGTTGTTGTGGTCTTCAGTCCTGAGACTGGTTTGATGCAGCTCTCCATGTTACTCTATCCTGTGCAAGCTTCTTCATCTCCCAGTACCTCCTGCAGCCTACATCCTTCTGAATCTGCTTAGTGTATTCATCTCTTGGTCTCCCTCTACGATTTTCACCCTCCACGCTGCCCTCCAGTACTAAGTTGGTGATCCCTTGATGGCTCAGAACATGTCCTACCAACCGATCCCTTCTTCTAGTCAAGTTGTGCCACAAACTCCTCTTCTCCCCAATTCTGTTTAATACCTCCTCATTAGTTATGTGATCTACCCATCTAATCTTGAGCGTTCTTCTGTAGCACCACATTCCGAAAGCTTCTATTCTCTTCTTGTCTAAACTATTTATCGTCCATGTTTCACTTCCATACATGGCTACACTCCATACAAATACTTTCAGAAATGACTTCCTGACAATCAGTACTCGATGTTAACAAATTTCTCTTCTTCATAAACGCTTTCCTTACTGCACTGTTAATACGGAATACAGAGGATTCGGTAATACCACAAGGTATCGCCGTCATTTTTTGAATTTCTGCAAAATTTATATCATTACTGACTTCTTTTCCGTTGGCCACATCACTAAAAAATCTTTAGTGCATTCGATACGATAATTTTACGTGGTTTTCGAATATTTTATCGCCTTTTACACAAACCGATTGGAGTAGCACTACGGGTGGGTTCTTTTTCCTGCATTTTTCTCACTACACACGCCAATGCACCGTTCAACGGAAGACCGGAACCACATGTGAACACACGATGTAGCACGGAAACAGGACGCTCAGCTGGTGCTGACCTACTGTTCTGTTAACAGTGCACACGTCGCAACAAAGCAATGAGGCACGCGAATCTCAGTGCTAGCGTCAGCAGACGGCGTTGAGGTGTCAGATTTCGTGACGGTCACTCTAACCTGTTTAGCCCCAAAGCTCTCGCAGTTGATGTCCCTCGCAGGGGCAATGTCGGCGCCGTCGTATTCTCTGTAAGTACAATTCTGTATCCTGTAGTTCTAAGTGATGGCTCGGGAAGCCATATCACTTGAAATAATGTTCTTGGATGCTCTATGATGCGTTCATTTATGAAAACACCACAACCTGATGATAATGAAACGATGTATAGTTTATTAACTCGAAACTAGCAATTTTTTGAGAGCATAGTCTTACGCCGGAGCTAGTTCGGAAGGCATCTTATTGCCAACTTGCTATTATGGCGTGAGATCTCGTACTTGCAGTCTTGAAACATCGTACCTATTCATGCAATCTCACTATCGTAAACATTGTTCATTTGTTTACTGAAACGACTGCTTTCTTTCGTCTGTGAGGAAGCGCTTATGACAAGTAGGCTTCTCCTAATACCTGTAGTGGAAAAAGTGGCTTAATTAGTAAATATTTATTAAATAAAATCACTTACTTCGGGCCAGACTGGCTGTAGTTTCCATACGTGTCGTGCGATTGTGTAACTGTCATTCTCACAGATAGCCACACAGCACCACACCCCGCCTTCTACAGGCAACACGAGATGTCCAGCGGCTACTTTAGCGAGCGTGGGAACTAAAATCTTACCCCTGTATGCGTTCTGCAGCATTAGCTGAGCTTATTCAATGTTAGTGATATATACATAGCGCTAAACAATGTAATATGGTTTTAAAATAAGGGGTGTCTTATATGCTCTCTCGATTTGTCCCGATTTTGTGATAAGTTTTTGAGTAGGTTTCTTGAGCAGACGTAGTTGGTGTGTTTCTTGAGCCTTCCCGATGGAATAGCTGTAAATATGGTTCTCTGGCGAGACATCGGATGTCGTTGTGAAAATTCCACAATATTTCGTCGGCGCAACTGACCGAAATCTTCAGGTCAGGCTGTGACCGAAGCCTCCTACTTACGACAATCAGAGAAGAAGCTGCGCAGGCGTGACCGCGTCAGATTTCGATGACCAATAGCGGAGATAAGCGTATCGGTAACGTGAGAGACAACTACACCACCTGTGGGATGATGAACGCAAGCGCAGAAGCATGTCAGTCATACTGTGCGCTGCCGTCGCCCGCCCCAACGCACTCACTTTGGTGCAGCCTGCAGATACACTTGTCCGTGTCGGCGTGTTTATATCCACGCCGTTGTCAACCAAATATCTGTGTCGCCAACGCAGCGTCATCCCTCTCAGGACCAACTGTTATTTTCTTGTGTTCGCTGTGATTCTAAAATGGCGAACGCTGGATCTCATGCCTTTCTGAGAATGTATCCTGTGTCCCTGTTATGCAGATTAGTCGAGCTGCGAATTTCCACTGGTTCTCTAATAATGCTGACCCAGTACGAAGATGCTGACGTCAGAATTCCGGTGTTTTTGCATCCCATACAATGTCCTGTACTGACGCAATGCTCGGCCGCTGCAGATTACTCTAGCTGATCCAGACGCGTGTGTCGTCGATGTTCAGTTCTTCTACTCTCTACGATGCGAGAAGTTTGTCCAGTGTATGACATCCCGCAGCTACAAAGTATGTTTTAGACACCAGGTCTTCTTAAACCAAGATTACCTTTCACTGAGCCTAAAGGAGTTCTGAGTATCGTTGGCGGACGAAAGGCGCATTTAACGTTATGTTTCGCCAACAACCTTCCTATTTTCGATGAAACACCTCCGACGTATGGCAAAACGACAATTCTTCTTTGTTTATCACTACCTTGCTGTTCCTCACTTGCTCTAATATGCGCCACCTGTGAGCCAACGTTCTAAGCACGTCGTTTCGTTGTGCAGAATGGTGACAGCTGGTGGCCTGTAAGTAAAAGACCGTGTGTGCAAGTTTACGGTACACATTGTGACCCAAACTGCCGTCGTCTTTCCTCCGCATCAACACGTCCACGACAGCAGTTCGCCGTGTTTCTCCATCTCCATTAAAAACTTGATATTTGAATGAAGATAATTTAGGCTTCACAAAACTGAATTCAGCGACGCATTGCCGTGGGGCCAGATGACAAAGATGCCGTCCACATATCGCCTAAAGCACGTCGGTTTCAATTGCGCTGACTAGAGTGCCCTCTCCTCGAAATCTTCCATAAAAAGTTTGGCCACAAGGGATGACACGGGATGACATTGCGACACCGTCGGTCTCTTCCAAGTATTGGTGGAAATCACAAAAACTTCATCTGCTTAATAACAACGTGTACGAATGTGTGTGCTGAGTCATCGTGACGGACGCTCACTGAACAAGATCGTGACGAAAAATAAGGGGACGACAAATGCCAAAGTCACCGCCGAAGTAAATCTCACACTCACGAAACCTGTCATCACCAGGACAACATGAAGAGAACTCCATACTTTGGAAATTGCAGGGTGGGCTGGAATTCCAAAATCACACATGAGTGATGGAAGCATGAAAAAGTGGTGCCAAAGCCATGAAACCTAGTCTATGGAGCAATGGAAAGAAGTCGTTCGATCGGAAGAGTCTAATTTCACACAGTTTCCAACTTATGGCCAAGTCATTGTGTGACGTACGTTTACGATACAAACTGCTTGCTGCCAAGAATGAAACATGACGGGGTATCGGTGATGATTCGGGCAACCATTGTCTTGGCATTCCATAGACCCGGCAGTTACTCTGCAAGATCGACTACGCCAGAGATTGTTTGACCCTTTTGGCTTCACAGGTCCATCACATGGTACAATACTTGTTTTCCCAATGGCGATGCCGCGCTCCGAGACAATGGGGCCCTATTCCCACAGCTGGCATCGCCTAGTTTTGTGAGCATCAAGATGAACTGTCGCACCTGCCCCTGTCATTACAGTCAAAATATCTCAATATTACTGAGCCTTTGTGGTTGATTTTGGAGAGAAGGATGAGTGATCAGTACCAATGTCCATCTTCGTTACCCGAACTTGCCACCAGTTTGCAGGAAGACCGGTATAAGTTTCCATTGAATACCATACAGGACCTTTATTTTTAAATTTCCAAACGACTGGAAGCTGTTAGGAACGCCAACAGTTTTCTTAAACCGTATTAGCCACTGTAATGTGTCGTTTGTTTGGTGTTTCCATATTTTTGCCCACACCGAGTAAGCAGTAGTGCCCGGCGGACATATTCATCGCATTTTCATTTCGCAACATCTCGCCGATTGGAGGCGATGAAATCATTACCATCCGATGCTTACCGAGACTGTGAGCACTGTTTTGAATGGTTTTAAAATGCTCTTCACCTCGTTTTTAATTTTTTTTTAAATGTAGTGGCATCATTACAAGTAAAACATAATTTGTATCATATTATTATTTCGTATTTGGTGGTTTTTCTCGGTTCTTATTTTCTGAGGCTCTTATTCAGTACAAAAGTAAAAATCGTCTACGTTGGTGCACAGCAGCGTATTACACAGGTAACCAAAAAAGCCCTCTACCACCACCACCACCACCACCACAGTTTGTTTAAAGAATAGAATGCACACGCATAAAACGCCATATCTCTCGAATTATGTTCCGTACAGCGATATAATTTTTCGTGTACATTCAGTGGTATATGTGGGTGTGTGGATACCGACTGAGAAAAGAAAGGCTGATAATAGAGTTAGTTGTAAATTTAAACGTCGTGCCTGGTGCTGAAATTTTACAGCATGAACAGGGAGAATACACTACTGGCCATTAAAATTGCTACACCAAGAAGAAATGCAGATCGTAAACGGGTATTCATTGGACAAATATATTATACTAGAACTGACATGTGATTACATTTTCACGCAATTTGGGTGCATACATCCTGAGAAATCAGTACCCAGAACAACCACCTCTGGCCTTAATAACGGCCTTGATACGCCTGGGCATTGAGTCAAACAGAACTTCGAAGGCGTGTACCGGTACAGCTGCCCAAGCAGCTTCAACACGATACCACAGTTCATCAATAGTAGTGACTGACGTATTGTGACGAGCCAGTTGCTCGGCCATCATTGACCAGACGTTTTCAATTGGTGAGAGATATGGATAATGTGCTGGTCAGGGCAGCAGTCTAACATTTTCTGTATCCAGAAAGGCCCGTACAGGACCTGCAACATGCGGTCGTACGTTATTCTGCTGAAATGTAGGGTTTCACAGGGATCGAATGAAGGGTAGAGACACGGGCGTTAACACATCTGAAACGTATCGCCCATTGTTCAAAGTGCCGTCAATGCGAACAAGAGGTGACCGAGACGTGTAACCATTGGCCCTCATACCATCACACCGAGAGATACGCCAGTATGGCGATGAAGGAATACACGCTTCCAATGTGAGTTCACCACGATATCGCCAAAGACGGATGCGACCATCATGATGCTCTAAACAGAAACTGGATTCATCCGAAAAACTGACGTTTTGTCATTCGTGCATTCAGGTTCGTCGTTGAGTGCACCATCGCAGGCGCTCCTGTCTGTGATGCAGCGTCAAGTGCAACCGCAGCCATGGTCTCCGAGATGATAGTCAATGCTGCTGCAAACGTCGGCCAACTGGTCGTGCAGAAGGTTGTTGTCTTGAAAACGTCCACATCTGTTGACTCATGGATCGAGACGTGGCTGCACGATCCGTTACAGCCATGCGGATAGGATGCCTGTCATCTCAACTGCTAGTGATACGAGGCCGTTGGGATCCAGCACGGCGTTCCGTATTACCCTCCTGAACCCACCGATTCCATATTCTGCTAACATTCATTGGATCTCGGCCAACGCGAGCACAACAACGTTTCACCAGGCAACGCCGGTCAACTGCAGTTTGTGTATGAGAAATCGGTTGGAAAATTTCCTCATGTCAGCACGTTGTAGGTGACGCCACCGGCGCCAACCTTGTGTGAATGCTCTGAAATCTAATCATTTGCATATCACAGAATCTTCTTCCAAGCGGTTAAATTTCGCGTCTGTAGCATGTCATCTTCGTGGTGTAGCAATTTTAATGGCCAGTAGTGTATAATCAGCGAGAAACAATATTTTCTTTATTTTAAGGAGGGCGAGAGCAAGAAAATTTTACTAGAAGGTTTGACATTATGCGCGAAGATTGTTGGAAGTCGCTAAGTGTTCTCGTTCTAAAATACTGGACGAATAAAGTCTGTACAATTCATCGCCTTGAGCCGCGCTATCTGAATATATATATAAAAAAAACAGTTCATAACTTCAAACTTGATTTACTATGTTAAAATTATAATGTAAGATTAATCAGTAGACTACGATAACACTGAAATTGTATTTAATATTGAAATTAGTGTTTGATAGCCAATCTACAGCTCAGACTGTGTAACCATCCACCATTTTAGCAATTTTGTCCCGATGTATAAGTTCCTTCACTTCGGCATACATGTGCTTTTTATTCAGTCTATAACTGCCAGTTTGAGATGTGGAGCCATGCCGGCTCCATTGCAGTAGCCAGCTGCAATAGCTTTCTCGGAGCGAACAGGTCGATCGAGGTGGTCCCATTGATTCTCCGTTGGGTTTAAATTCGGAGTTTTTGAGGGCCAGGAGAACACAATAAGTTCATCCTGGTGTTCTTCGAACCAAGCACGTATACTGCGAGCTCTGTGACACGCTGCGTTGTCCTGCTCGTCGATGACACTGTAGAGGTGGAGATGGTCCCCACGGACAACTGCAAGCTTGTGATGATACACTGTGCCTTCAAAGATGACGAGATCACCCAGGGAGTGCCACTAAAATATTCCCCAGACTGTAACGCTACCCCCTCCGGCCTGGATCTTTACGACGATTATTGCAAACGTTTGTGTCCGATGGAGCATAAAATGAGCGGCAGTCTTAATGGCTGCATGAACCAGTCGCCTGTCGCAGATGCCCGTACGTAAAAATGTTCGCTGCACGGCAGTTGAGAAGACACAGATGGTATCCACTTGGTTCACCTGGGAGTCAATTGCTCAGCAGTTGCGCATCTAGTCGCTCGTTCACATCTCCGCAGCCACTTTTCACTCCTGCCATCTATCGCCCGTGATCCATCACAATTGCCTCGCTGCGCTGGGTAGCCGCGCGGTCTAGGGCGCCTTACCACGGTTCCCGCGGCTTCCCCCCATCGGAGGTTCGAGTCCTCTCTCGGGCACCGGTTAGTGTGTTGTCCTTAGCGTAAGTTAGTTTCAGTTAGGTTAAGTAGTGTGTAAGCCTAGGGACCGATGACCTCAGCAGTTTGGTCCCATTGGGACTTGCCACCACCACAGTTGCCTCAGTGCTGGTTTTGCTTTAGACAGCACCATTTTTCTATGCACGGTATACCTTAACCACGGCGGTAGGCGAATAGTTTATTGGCTTAGTCATTTCGGAAATGCTGCCATCCTTGGGACCGAATGTCAATGATCATGCTCTTTTGCACCTCGGATAAATCGCTCCAGTTCTGCATTACGATAACGATCGCACTGTTTCCGTGTCACCCCCTCCTCTATCTCCACCACCCCGAACACGCTTTTTATACCCTCCGCTGCTAGTACTGCCACCTGTCGTCTGTGAGTGATTATTGGACGTTGACGGCGAACATTGGCGGTGGTCACAGTATCGTGACTGTTTTATGTATGAAGATATCTGGTTGTATTTCCGCACGCAGGCCTTCACATAATGATAATTAGGAACCCGTGTGATCTTACAGATGATTTTATGCTTATATTGTGGACGTTTTCACTTCAACAATGGCCGCTTCTCTTCCACACGATTTCTGTTATCGAATTCAGTCAAGAATTCCTATATGTTAGAGATGGCTAACGGTTTCAGAGAGTTACTGCTTTGTTTACGTAGCTGTACTCGAGGTACACTAGCTGATGTGGCGGTGAAGTAAAAAATTCGAGAAATTAGAGCTAATGTGGAGGTTTGTCGAAAATCTTTCTCCCCACGCACCATGGACAGGGAACTGGTGCTCAAATAGTATGACCAGAAGTACCCTCCACCACAAACCCTCATCTGGCTTGCGGGTTATTGGTGTCGATATGGATCTACTGACAAGGACTTCCATACTGGTCTCCATCTAGCTGTTACATTTAAGATCGGTCTCGAATTCTCTGTAGTGACAGTTTTGATTATCAGTCTAACCTAAAGAATCTTGCATCACTGACACACATTGGTGAAATTAAGACTATTTACTATTTTCTGAGTGGACTATCAGCGATAAGCAACTAATGTAATTGTTGATAATCTCCTGAGAGGCGAATCAGTATCACTGTAGCAATACTGAACAGTGTCATACAATGACGACATAATGACTTCTATGTTGTTATGCTTGTGTTGGCTTAAGGTGCTACCAGCATACAAGTCGGCAAAGATGTAGCAAAAAGATCGACAGTAGGCGCTGGATCAAGCGCGACTATCAGGAGAGAGGCAAAGACAGACCCGCAAGAAACAGGCTGCCAACACCCTCTCGGTCGCAAGTATTTAGATCTGCTGACCGGACGGCACAGTCTCAGTCTCAGTTACTAGCTCACTAGCTCAGTGTCTAAGTCACTAGCTCAGTCTCTACCCTCTGTCAGTTCACATCACCGGCTACGAGAGTGTATAGCGATCAGAGTAGTGTTTATAGAGGGACTTGTACGTCACCAACAGTGAGGCTAACGTGGACCATATGAAGAACTTGTACCACAACATGTGGATGGTTCAAATGGCTCTGAGCACTATGGGACTCAACAGCTGAGGTCATCATTCCCCTAGAACATAGAACTACTTAAACCTAACTAACCTAAGGACATCACACACATCCATGCCCGAGGCAGGATTCGAACCTGCGACAGTAGCAGTCCCGCGGTTCCGGACTGATGCGCCTAGAACCCCTCTGCCACCGCGGCCAGACAACATGTGGACTCTTTCAGAGATAAGTAGCTTCCTGGTCATGTCAATAAAGAACCATATTAATACATGTGTGCGCCTGGCCACCAAACAACATCCTCTCCCTTGACCCCAATGGTACAAGACTACAGTGGCAACGAAGGTACAACAATGCTTAAGGCTATTTAGAGCCAACATGGGCACTCCAAGGTAGGAAATCAGAGACACAATGCAGGGGGCAGGCAAAAGTGGTAGCGTTTAGGTTACCGGAAATAAATAGTAACACAAGCGCCGTGCAAATTGCACACGCTATGGCACCTACCCAGGGTAACTACATCGATTGCCTAGTCGCTGTCGTAAGGCGTCGCTGTAGAAGATGGCCACGAAAAGGAACGTCTTAGCAGAGGCAGCAAGCTTGATACTTTCTCCTCAGTATTTCAACGTTAGTGAGTTTACAAAAGTTAGAGTCGACTGCAGCAGTCCCCGACCACAGAAGAACGGAGGGCGGAGACAAGCAACACAAAACACTGTTGTTGCTGGAGTGAGACTTGGAGTTTGTTAATGTAAATGTAAAATCCCTACCTGCCGAGCGGGAGTGTACGAGGAATTTAAATGTGGTTGGCCAGAGGCGTCCTGGAGATGCAGTACGACTCACCAGATTAGCCGAAGCTTGTTAGGTGCCGGTTGGTCGGTGGGTCGACTACAGGAAGGGAGAAATGGTGCGTCGCCACGATTCATTAAAAACCCATGTTCTTGAATTCAGGGAGTGTTCTCAATCAGATCGCTGGGGCGTCGACTCCGTGTCGCTCGTGGCAAGGCTTGGTAACTCCGATATGTCTGTTTTCCGCACTTGGAGTGGTGCTATCAAGTTTCCACTTAACGTGCTGCTAGTGTCGGCTACTTCTGTTAGCACCTGTCCCCGTGGCTTCAGACACTGACTTGTGTAGTGCCACCAGTTGCCTCCATTTCTTTTTCTGATATTTTGAATTAGCCTACAGTAGAGTGATTAGTCTGATCGCAAATACCGGGTGATGAAAAAGTCAGTATAAATTTGAAAACTTAATAAACCACGGAGTGATGTAGATAGGGAGGTAAAAATTGACACACATACTTGGAATGACATTGGGTTTTATTAGAACAAAGAAAATAATTCACAAAATGTCCGACAGATGGCACTGGACAGCAAAACGTCAGTGACTGCGCATGACCATCGTGTATAAAAGAAGCTGTAATGAGAGAGAGAATCAGATGCGCCAGCAGTCGCAGCATGTTGACGTTACCTGAAAAGACGCTTTTAGTGAAGCTGTATTATCAGAATGGGGAATGTGCTAGTTCAGCGTTACGATCCTATCGCCATAGGAAGGGGATTCGAATGGGTAAAGGTCCATTGACAAATGCAGCTGTGGCACGAATGATTTCGAAGTTCGAAGCCACGGGTTGTTTAGACGATAGATCCCGTAGTGGCCGACCGAGCACAAGGCGTAATGCTGCTGAGACAGTTCAGGAAGAAATGGTGACTGTAGCGGGTTCGTCTACGCACGGGGAAGTCAGCGGTCGTGCAGTCGCACGTCGCACCGGCATTCCGTACACTACTGTTTGGTTGGCACTTAGGCGTGCCCTTCGATGCTATCCGTACAAAATCCATCGGCATCATGAACTGTTACCTGGCGATTTAGTGAACCGGAGGGCATTTGCGGCGTGGGCGTTTCAAGAGATGGCGGAAGATGACGATAGGTTGAGTAACGTGTTGTGGACCGACGAAGCTCATTTCACGCTCCGAGGGTCTGGCAACGCCCACAACTGAAGAATTTGGGCTACCGAAAATCCTAGAACTGTCGTGGGAACTCCATTGCACGACGAGAAACTCACGGTATGGATTGGATTTACCACATCTACCGTTATCGTGCCCTTTTTTCTTTGAGGAAATGCGTGATTCTGATTTGTAACTGCTACCGTGGCGGGTGAGAGGTACGCCGATATGTTACAGAATCGCATCATCCGCAGCCTGGCGTCGTTTGGTGATGATCGTGTGCTCAGCCGCCACTTTCGTCAAGCTTGGCCTCCCAGGTCCCCAGACCTCAGTCCGTGCGATTATTGGCTTTGGGGTTACCTGAAGTCGCAAGTGTATCGTGATCGACCGACATCTCTAGGGATGCTAAAAGACAACATCCGACGCCAGTGCCTCACCATAACGCCGGGCGTGCTTTACAGTGCTGTTCACAACATTATTCCCCGACTACAGCTATTGTTAAGGAATGATGGTGGACATATTGAGCATTTCCTGTAAAGAACATCGTCTTTGCATTGTCTTACTTTGTTATGCTAATTATTGCTATTCTGATCAGATGAAGCGCCATCTATCGGACATTTTTCAACTTTTGTATTTTTTTTTTTTTTTGGTTCTAATAAAACCCCATGTCATTCCAAGCGTATGTGTCAATTTGTACCTCTCTATCTACATTATTCCGTGATTTATTCAGTTTTCAAATTTATACTCACTTTTTGGTCACCCGGTATATAGTGTTAATCAGACCCCTGAATTCCATTGAGGCTCCTGCGGCGAGCATGCTGTTGAGTCCCAGAATCTGCATCTCGCTGCCCTGTGACAATGTTCCTCGCTTATCCAAGTCATCAGCCTGCCTTCACTGGGATTTTATCTTTCTACATTTGCTCCTCACCGCTCGGAAATTGCAGAGTGACCACAAATCCCCAAACTTCCCTCCGTCCTGCGTCAGGACACGACAGCAGTTCTTCCAAACAATTACAAGTAATAATGGGTTCTGCCTTTTAACACTAAATAAGTAGAATAACGATAAGATTAACAACATTGGGGTGTACACCGTAGGAGATGTGAGTAAGCCACTGATGAATGTTGCGCGGGGCAGAAGGAAAGAATTTCGTTCGTAAAAACAGAGTGAAACGTTCCTCGCAAATATACCGGAGCTTTCTTCGTCTCTGTAATTCAGTGAATGCGTCTCCTACGTTCATTCAGCACGACGTATAAACAGATACGGCGAGGTTTAGAGCTAAAAGGCACTCGAGCCCTTTTTACAGATCATATTACTGTCTCTTTTGCTCAGAGACAACAGGGAGAGTGGATTTCTGGTTCGCTTGGCGGTATTGCCTTACCGACTCGCTTTTCAACATCAACAGCAGAGCTGGAATTCTCTGCCTTCCTCCTCTCGTATTCCGAGCGGTACGGTTGTGAAATAATATTAGAATGAGGAATGTACTAAAAGTAGTCTTCGTGGTTTATGTCAAGTTGATACTGAAACGAACAAAGAGCTTCTGTAGGGAGTATAGTGACGGAATGTGATGTTTAAAGTGTTTATGGGAGACAACAAAAGGCTCGACTGCTTGAGTTATACGAAAGCGCTAGAAAGATATGATACTTGAGAGCAGAATATTTACACTGTTTTCTTATCCATACATTTCAAGCTTTTCAGCTTAGATGCTATGTAACTAAAGTAGCTATAAGAAATTTCGGCAACATATTGGAAGTACAGCGACTTTTACGTTAAAAAAGCATCAAAAACAGCTGTCTAAATTATTTTCTTGAATACATAAAAATATTTTAGCTACTATAAGGTAGTTTCTGAACATTACATTTTACGACACATTTCAATGTGTATGGGCATCGAACGTCCCAGATTCCAAACACGTCGATAATAGCCGTTTGTTTGTTTGTTAAATCCTCAATAACAACATATTAAAACAGCAAGTAGTATAAAATTGTTGGACTTTTTGATCACTGACTCCTGGACTAACAGTTGATGTTCTCAGTTTTCCTCGGTAAAAGCAGTCGAATAACATAATGTTTCGTTGATCCTGTACTCTCGTTATTGTTATTACATTAGAATCAATTGTTCAAAAAGGCTTCCCTCACACATTTTTGGTCAAAGTTTCTGTTTTTTTCTGTCACTCCACGGTTAGATACATCTGCGAAAGAATTCAATACACCATGAGAACTACATCAGCTAGAGGTCTGCACAGAATAGATAGAAGGATCCTACGCACCGATTCACTAACGTAATGTAGAGAAGTGTTATGTTAAAAATTGCTTTCCGGTGAATAAGATCAACTATTCACACTGTATGTTGTCTACATCACCTTCTACGGAGTCGTGGCTAGACTGAGAAAGACCTATGGACGTTTAGTACCACGTGGGAATCTAGCAACCTCCTTCTCGGAATCATTCTGTGGACCCTGTACACTCTCAGAAATTTCTTCTTGTCAAAGACAAGGCCTTGTAATCTTACTAAAATACTTCATGCATGAACTTGACAGTGTGATGACCACTTTAGTTTCATGTCAAATACTAGACCCGCGTAATCTGATTTTTTAAAAGCAATAGCTGGTGTCTCTAGATTGAAATGAAGACCTGAATGTTATAGTTACAATTAAGACATACCCTGTTTTCGGGGAGAATGTAAAATTCGTGGCTTCCGCCCAAACTCCCGAGTATCATTTGCACTTAAAGAGTAATCGTCAAAAGGCCAAAAAAGAACAGATTAACATAAAGAAGTTCACAAACAAACAAGAACGGACACATTATTACTACTGATACTGTCTCGTAAACTGTAACACCTTTGCAATCACCAAAGATACAGCATTTTTTGCGAATATTGGTCCGCAAATATATTACTAGTTTGGTAAATGAAGCGACCACGAATCTGACAATTGCTTATTTATCATAAGTGGTATAACAGTCCTATCCTTAATACAAATATCGTTCTACTAACTACTGCTAGCCTATAGAGGTCACCTCTATCTCCACCTCTAGTGTGGTGGGGCTGTCGAGTGGCGAACGATGTCTGTTGACCGTACACTAGACATGGCTTAGTACTTTCCCTGACTCGGGAATCCGTAATAGACAACTGTTGATCATGTGCTCAATCAACTTCCAGATACAACAAGAAGACGCCGAATTTCATCTTCTATCTGGATTTATACTATTCACCTTTTCATTACGAGATGAGTTATTCACCTTAGATCCAAACAAAATTTTATATATATTCTTTATATATATTCTTTTGAGATAGTATGTACAGTTTTCACCATTTCATACTACTTCCGTACGTATTTGGTGCTGTGCTACGTGCTACACATTATACATCCCTGGAATTCTTCATACTACTCCTCCAAATTTTTTGAAGTGGAATTTAGGCGTCAATTCTTCGCTACTCTCGATGGCGAATGCCTATAGAATCGAGACTAGTATTCGAATCTAGCAGTGTCTGGCAGTTAACTGTGCGAATATGGAAATGAAATCGTCGATTGTGGTCACAGCAGATGATAAACTACCTTTTCTACCAATCCTTCTACGTGACTCATATGGTTTTGTTATGGTGTTCAACGCTTGATTGATACCAGGAACCATTCAAGCTTTTTTTTTCTTTTACCATCTCTGATAATATATTTGGCCCGTGGCGTAATTAGAGTGACCAGGGCAAATTCGATTTTCAGATTTTCAGTCCCCTCCCCCCTCCCCCCCTTTCCACATCGCCTCTTTTTTGGTTTAATCGACATTTAGCCCGTTTGTTTGTCAATTGACATCAACACAATAGGCTGAAATAACAGGCACACATTTTCATAATTATTTTTTCTATGATACATTTCAAGGCGTGGAGCAACAAACAGTTCAAAGTTTCATTGCTTGGGACACCATCCAGATTCGATCTTCATTGTTTCACAGTCAATCAAAATATAATCTTTAATATTTAGTGCCAAAACGAGACTTGTTAGATGCCGTAAGCGAAACGTATGTCTCACGGAAATGTTGCTCAAAGCAGCTCCGTTTTAATCTCCCCGTGGTTCGATCAGTTCGTCTATAACTACACAGGTATTATTCTCTGTACTACCAAAATTGTCATTGCTTACAGTGTACCACGGTATTGTAGGGCAAGTTGAGACGAACGGTTTGATACGGGACACTTGTGGTCTATCAAGTCGGGAAACTACCTCAAAATGGCCTACAAAAACTACGTAAGCTACAGCGCATCGCGCCGAGCGAGTTTTTCAACATTCTCGCGCTATCTTCGCACAAACCTTTAGTCCTAGATCAAAAACTAATAGGATCTTTTCTGTAGGAAATTTAATATAGTATTCGCTGGAGGGTGTGGTTTTCTAGTTATTCAATAAAAACGTTCAAAAGTGATATTAAATGTGTTCTATCTCGGAAACCATTCGGAATACTGCATACGTGCATATGAAGTTTTTTGTTCAGAATCACTAATACTATCACCCCTTGTAACGTCTAGTAAGAAACAAAAACAACATATTATGTAGTAATTAGAAAATTAGATGTATCATATTGTGTCATTGTATAAAATTATGTATTTTATTTTTTAATTATTTATTTTTGAGAACGTCTGCGTCGGCGAGTAATAAAACCGACACAGAAGATAAATGTTAAACAGAGATTAAAAAAGGAACTAGTATATAATACGTGTTGAATATGAATCTTTGTCTTCCTAATTTGGATGTTGTGCGAGTAAGATCTCCTGTGTTGTCGTAGAGAGCGCTAATGTAGCATTCTTTTGTCGAGACTAAGCAATGTACGCCATTACGTGTGAATTCACAAAGGTCTGTAATCACTGCGATATTTAAATGTTTTAATAGAGTTGTTTAAATGAAAACTTGTATTATTAATTGTTAAAGCTTGCTTGCCTATTATCCCATCCTGTTGAGACATTTTTCAGTTATATAAATATTATCTGTGGTGCTGAGCTGCGTGGAGAACGAAGAGCCGCTGCCGCGGCGTATTTAAACGACTTACAATATAGTCGAGCATACCGCAAGGAAGCGGTAAAATAATAGTAAAATAATATTATTTCTTTTAGCTCCCAGACTGGCAGTGAAGATCAGCAGATTTTATGATGTGTTGCAGGTTGACGCGGGCTGCTGATAGAATATAATTCACAGTACCAATAAGTTAATGTACCTTCAAAATCGGATAGGAATCTTGCTGTGCTCCGTTCTGATCTGGCAAACTTTATAATGACAACGTAATTTTTTTTAATGAGAGTCTCATGTTCTTGGGCTAGTCGTGCTATGAAATAGTATCTTACCGAGAAATAAAATCCACTGCAACCTTGTGTTTTTGAACGATCATACGAACTGTAACATCAGTGTTCATAACAAAGTAATTTCAATTTTCAATAATTATGAAGTAGGGAAGATATATTGATTCTTAGCATGAGTTACAGTTACGAAAAATCGTTCCTTAAATTGTAGGCCAGATACAGAACAATAACAGTTCAATATATATATATATTTCGCTAAAAGGTAATGATGATAAAGAAATTCAAAGCACAGCATTGCTAAAGGTATTTCACGTAACTCTTTTCATATATGCGTTGTTACGCCAATAATCATAATTAAATAAACAAAAGAGCAACAATTTACAATTCATGAGTGTTACGTGAAACCCTCAAAGCATGTACTTTTTCTCTTGACCTACCCTGTATATGAGCTTTTTTTCATGCAGAGGAACAGAAAATGAAATTACGACACATATACACAGTGCCCCAGGAGCAATGGTCAGTGGTGTGGGATATGGGACGAATGATCATCTGAAGGAAACAAGTTTAGTAAACATAGGCTCTAAAATGCATCCTTAAAGCTATGAGCACTTTTTCATCTTCGCTACTGTGAAACAAGTATCTTCTAGTGTACGCTCTTTCAAAATAATTCAAACGGCTCTGATCACAACGGGACTTAACATCTGAGGTCATCAGTCTCCTAGACTCAGAACTACTTAAACCTAACGAACCTAAGGACTTCACACACATTCATGCCGGAGGCAGGATTCGAACCTGCGACCGTAGCAGCAGCGCGGTTCCGGATTGAAGCGCCTAGAACCGTTCGGCCAGAAAGGCCGGCTGTATGCTCTCTGCTTTCCATATTTTGGGAGGAGGTAGTACGGGCCTAAACAAGAAAAAAATTATCTGGTAAACAAGGGTTCTAAAATGCCTACTTTACTCGTTAGAGCTATGAGCACTTGTTCAGTGGGATCGATTTGTTTCAAACTAGAAAAGATGAACACATGCTCACATCTCTTAGTGTGTGCTCTTTAGAGCCCGTGTTTACTGGGAATTTTTTTAACTTTTGGTCCATACTACCACCTCGTTAAGTATGGAAAACCAAAGAACTTGCCGTAGAAGAAATTCGATTCAGAATATGGAAGATGAAGAAGTGTTCACAGGTCTTAAGGTATGCATGCTAGAGCCCAGGTTCTCATGTTTAATAGACTTTTTTGCTTACAATGGAAGTTCCTGTCATATCTCCGAATATGAATCCCTCCTCCTGGAACACCCACTATATTATCCACTGTCTCCGTTGGCTTCGTAACAAAACCGCCCAAAACCACTACTACTTAAGGGCAATTAACCACCAATGGATAAACGGCCGCGGTTGCCTAGCGGTTCTAGGCGCTTCAGTCCGGAAGCGCGCGACTGCTACGGTCGCAGGTTCGAATCCTGCCTCGGGCAAGGTTGTGTGTGATGTCCTTAGGTTAGTTAGATTTAAGTAGTTCTAAGTCTAGGGGACTGATGACCTCAGACGTTGAGTCCCATAGTGCTCAGAGCCATTTGAACCACCAATGGATAACACCAACACACAGACATGACAAATACTGGTGAATCCCTGCAGCACAGCAAAATGAACTGGCACTGCCAGGTGTAAACCAACCGACCAACGCAGGAATGCCACATTGTACACTAAACGCAAACAAACCCAACCAAACCCCTTACACTGTGCTCGATTCATGACGAATCGACCACTTGTATGACAATTTTTGGCATGTTACAGTTACAGATGCCTCAGATTCCCTAGGAGACTACGCAGGTCCTCACCCCAGCAGCACCTCTTCTCGATAGACTGTCACTCTTTAGACGATCTTAGCTATGACGACGGTACCGATCATTAAACGATATCCCTAACCAACAACCACCCTACCTTTGCGTGATCTGCCGCAGATAGCAAGAAACCGCTACTGCTCTTACTACCCGACCAATACATCGCAGAGGTTTACGTCCCTTGGCGCTTGTCTTGGCACTTTTTTACTCTGCTCCTGAAACCGCCGCCCTTAGTTCGCTTTTCGTCCAACATCTATCGCCTCGATGCGACCGTGTTAGTGGGTAATCCTACCCAGACGCACGGACATCATCACGGCCCGAAATCCCGCGAAGTCCTCGATTAGTAACTAACAAATTCGGAGGTGACAATAGATCTTTTGAGATGGTCACTACATCGGTGTGGCGTGGAGGGGCTCCACCCTCATTTCGTAAGCTATCCTATCACAGTTTTCGCAAGTACGTTGCACTTACGTTTACTACAAGTCAGTCATGACTTACGCGAACACACTATTTCCTTTGTAGCTTTTATGAACGTTTTACATCATGTATGGAAGATATCGGTAGAAAGAAATGCTAACCCACAAGGGCGATATTTTTGAGTCATTTTGTATTGTGTGGTTGATTAAATTCAACGACAGGGTCATAAATACAACAAGGCAAAATAGTTCTTTAAAACACCGCGCTTCTTAGCTCCACTTATGAAATTCTTTGTTAACCGTACATAATACACTGCAGACAGCATTATTAGACTAACCTTTGCGAATTTGAGAGCTACTACTTTCTTCCGCCGAAAAGAGACAACGTTATCAGACTAAATATTTACGAAATTCGGGGTTATCTCTTTCTGGTCTATCACTATCAGAACCAATATAGTGATAGATCCGAAGAATTTAGAGCAAGTAAACCATTTCATTTAACCCGGATGTGAAAGACATATGGATACAGTAGAGATATTTAAATTAAACTTAGTAAATTCGTCCAGGTATGCGGAACAATTAACAGAAACCTAAAACACAAAACCAGGAAATACATTCAAATTAAATTTTACAAAACTGTTGCCGTTCCAACACTGCTCTACGTAAGTGAGACCTGGCTGATTACCAAGAAGCAAGAACGCCAGATTCAGGCACATGAAATGAAATTCCTTAGAGCTGTTAAAGGTTGCACAAGAGAAGACGGGTTAAGAAATCAAGGTGTTAGAGAAGAACTGCAAATCTTTTGCTTCAATTATAAAATTCGAGATTACAGAAGAAAATGGAACGAACATCTGCAAAGAATGGAGAGTGAGAGACTTCCCTTAAAGGCAAGAATTTATAAGTGACATGGGAGAAGACAGGGCAAGATCCCGACAGAGATGGGTATCGTAACAGGCAATTCCTGTCTAATACCTGAAGAGAAGATGAAAATGACGAAGATGAATCAAGGGTTATCTCTTCCTTCCACTTGTTGTTGTTGTTGTTGTTCTTGTGGTCTTCAGTCCTGAGACTGGTTTGATGCACTCTCGATGCTACCTTATTCTTTGCAAGCTTCTTCATCTCCCAGTACTTACTGCAACCCACATCCTTCCGAATCTGCTTAGTATCTTCATCTCTTGGTCTCTACGATTTTTACCCTCCACGCTGCCCTCCAATGCTAAATTTGTGATCCCTTGATGCCTGAGAACATGTCCTATTAACCGGTCCCTTCTTTTGTCAAGTTGTGCCACATACTCCTCTTCTCCCCAATTCTATTCAATACTTCATCATTAGTTATGTGATCTACCCATCTGATCTTCAGCGTTCTTCTATAGCACCACATTTCGAAAACTTCTATTCTCTTCTTGTCGAAACTATTTATCGTCCGTGTTTCACTTCCATACATGGCTACACTCCATACAAATACTTTTAGAAACGACTTCCTGACACTTAAATCTATACTCGATGTTAACAAATTTTTCTTCTTCAGAAACACTTTCCTTGTATTTGCCAGTCTACATTTTATATCTTCTCTACTTCGACCATCATCAGTTATTTTGCTCCCCAAATAGCAAAACTCCTTTATTACTTTAAGTGACTCATTTCCTAATCAAATTCCCTTAGCATCACCCGACTTAATTCGACCACATTCCATTATCCTCGTTTAGCTTTTGTTGATGCTCATCTTATATCCTCCTTTCAAGACACTCTCCATTCCGTTCAACTGCTCTTCCAAGTCCTTTGCCGTCTCTGATAGAATTACAATGTCATCGGCGAACCTCAAAGTTTTTATTTCTTTTCCATGGATTCTAATACCTACTCCGAATTTTTCCTTTGTTTCCTTTACCGCTTGCTCAATATACAGATGGAATAACATCGGGGAGAGGCTACAACCCTGTCTCACGCCCTTCCCAACCACTGTTCCTTCTCCTCCCCATCGACTCTTATAACTGCCATCTGGATTCTGTACAAATTGTAAATAGCCTTTCGCTCCCTGTATTTTACCCCTGTCACCTGTAGAATTTGAAAGAGAGTATTCCAGTCAACATTGTCAAAAGCTTTCTCTAAGTCTACAAATGCTAGAAACGTAGGTTTGCCTTTCCTTAATCTTCCTTCTAAGATAAGCCGTAAGGTCAGAATTGCCTCACATGTTCCAACATTTCTACGGAATCCCCGAGGTCGGCTTCTACCAATTTTTCCATTCGTCTGTAAAGAATTCGCGTTAGTATTTTGCAGCTGTGACTTTTTAAACTGATAGTTCGGTAATTTTCACATCTATCAGCACCTGCTTTCTTTGGGATTGGAATTATTAGATTCTTCTTGAAGTCTGAGGGTATTTCGCCTGTTTCATACATCTTGCTCACCAGATGGTAGAGTTTTGTCAGGACTGGCTCTCCCAAGGCCGTCAGTAGTTCTAATGGAATGTTGTCTACTCCTGGGGCTTTGTTTCGACTCAGGTCTTTCAGTGCTCTGTCAAACTCTTCACGTAGTATCGTATCTCCCATTTCATATACATCCTCTTCCATTTCCATAATATTGTCCTCAAGTACACCGCCCTTGTATAGACCCTCTATATACTCCTCCCACCTTTCTGCTTTTCCTTCTTTGCTTGGAACTGCGTTTCCATCTGAGCTCTTGATATTCATACAATTGGTTCTCTTTTCTCCAAAGATCTCTTTAACTTTCCTGTAGGCAGTATCTATCTTACCCCTAGTGAGATAAGCCTCCACATCCTTACATTCGTCCTCTAGCCATCCCTGCTTAGCCATTTTGCACTTCCTGTCGATCTCATTTTTGAGACGTCTGTATTCCTTTTTGCCTGCTTCATTTACTGCATTTTTATATTTTCTCCTTTCATCAATTAAGTTCAATATTTCTTCTGTTACCCAAGGAGTTCTACTAGCCCTGGTCTTTTTACCTACTTGATCCTCTGCTGCCTTCACTACTTCATCCCTCAGAGCTACCCATTCTCCTTCTACTGTACTTCTTTCCCCCACTGCTGTCAATTGTTCTCTTATGCTTTCCCTGAAACTCTGCACAACCTCTGGTTTAGTCAGTTTATACAGATCCCATCTCCTTAAATTCCCACCTTCTTGCAGTTTCTTCAGTTTTAATCTACAGTTCATAACCAATAGATTGTGGTCAGAGTACACATCTGCCCCTGTAAATGTCTTACAATTTAAAACCTGGTTCCTAAATCTCTGTCTTACCATTATATAATCTCCCTGGAAATGTCTTACAATTTAAAACCTGGTTCCTAAATCTCTGTCTTACCATTATATAATCTATCTGATACCTTCTATTATCTCCAGGATTGTTCCATGTATACAACCTTCTTTCATGATTCTTGAACCAAGTGTTAACTATGATTAAGTTATGCTCTTTGCAAAACTCTACCAGTCGGCTTCCTCTTTCATTTCTTAGCCCCAATCCATATTCACCTAGTATGTTTCCTTATCTCCCTTTCCCTACTCTCGAATTCCAGTCACTCATGACTATTAAATTTTCGTCTCCCTTCACTACCTGAATAATTTATTTTATCTCATCATACATTTCTTCAATTTCTTCATCATCTGCAGAGCTAGTTGGCATATAAACTTGTACTACTTAAGTAGGCGTGGGCTCCGTGTCTATCTTGGCCACAACAATGCGTTCATTATGCTGTTTGTAGTAGCTTACCTGTACTCCTATTTTTTTTTTCATTATTAAACCTACTCCTGCATTACCCCTATTTGATTTTGTGTTTATAACCCTGCATTCGCCTGACCAAAAGTATTGTTCCTCCTGTCACCGAACGTCACTAATTCCCACTATATCTAACTTTAACCTATCCATTTCCCTTTTTAAATTTTCTAATCTACCTGCCCGGTTAAGGGATCTGACGTTCCACGATCCGATCCGTAGAACGTGTAACGTCCCTTAGCAAAAGACATATTTTGTAATAAAGATAGAACATTGTGCATCATATTTTGTTATTGTATGGAATTATGTTTTTTTTATTATTTATTTTAGATAATATCTGTGTCGGCGAGTACTGAAACCGCACAGACGATAAATATCACCAAAGATGTGAATATACTACTAGTATAAATAATCCAGAACGAACATTAATTTCTCTGTCTTCTTCTTGGAGTTACGCGAGTAAGATAGCCTGTGACGTTGCAGTATATGCTAACGTAGTCTTCTTTTGTCATGGTCAATAGATGTACGCCATTACGTACTCATTTTAAAAGGTGTGTATTAGTTAACATATTTGAATGTTTTGAATAGAGTTATTTAATGAAACCTTGCATTATTATTTGTAGTAGCTTGCTTGGAATATTATCCCATCCTTTTGAGACATTTTCAGTTATTTAAATATTATCCGTGGTGCAGAGCTGCGCTACGAACGAACGAGCCGCTGCCGCGGCGCATTCAAACTGCATTAAAAGAAATCTATCATACCGCAAAGAAGCGGGAAGGTAATAGTGAAATAAAATCATCTTTTTCAGTTTCCGGACTTGCAGAGCAGAGCAGCAGATTTTATGATGTGTTTTGCAGGTTGACGCGGGCTGCTGATAATATATTGCTAACAGTACAAAAGAGATAATTTACCTTCGTAACATAATAGGAATTTTGCTGTGCTTAGTTCTGGTCTGGCAAACCTTATAGTAAAAACGTATTTTTCTCCGACAATAGTCTCATGTTCTTGTGCTAGCCGTGGTAATTATTGGTGTTTTACTCTTAACAAAAATCCACTGCAAAATTTTGATGTTGAACAATCTTTGCGAACTGTAACATCAGTATTCATAACAAAGTAATTTTCATTTTCAATAACCATAAAGTAGGGAAGATATGTTGACTTTTATAGTGAGTTACAGTAACGAGAAATGTTCCTTTAATAGAAAGCCAGATACAGAACAATAAGAACCCAATATATTCTGTTTTGTTGAAAATTAATGATTATAAAGAAATTCAAGGCACAGCATTACTAAAAGGTATTTCGCGGCTCTTTTCATATATGCGTTATTACGCGAGTAATAATAAAACAAAATAATAGAAAAGAGTTTACGAAGCGAAACTGTCGCCCAAAAACGCGGGGCCCGAATGTGCAGTGGCCACAAAAATAATTGTGTTAAGTATTTCATTTCAGTGTCTATTGTTATATATATGTATGTATTTAGTGATAAATGTATGTATGTGTATTGTGATTAATGCCATGTATTAATGAATGTACAAAAATTTTTCATGAAGAAACGTACTACGGCAAGCGAGTCAGAGGAAACGATCCTGATAGTACTGAGAAACTGTAACGACTACATAATCAGGGGGTAGCCGAACCCCGAGATCAGATAAATTAAAGGTAAGACTACAGTGTAGTTGTCCTGTTTGTACAAGCTTAACTCCAGTGAAGTGATCTCATATCGCTGGTGGTGTGTGTAGTTTGATGATAGTGTTTATGACAGGGCAAAGTTGATTGTAGATAGTAATTTTTAGTGTGCAGTGTATTGTAGATAAATTAACATATTTTGTGTGCAAGTGAAAAAACTGTCAGGTCTTGTGTTCGAGTAGGTAATTTATGAATATGGTTAAATTGCGTAGTCAACGTCCGAGCAATATGGATACTGAGGAACAGCCATTAGTTAGTGCAGGAAATGTAGAAACGGGTGCTTTAAGCAGTACAAGTACTCTCTTTGAGGATATACCATGCGAAAATGTAGGGGCAGGGGCACAGGAAGTGATGCCACCGTCCACCAGTGATCAAGGGGAGGTAGATAAAGAAATTGCACCACCTCCAGAAAAGCAGGAAACAGAGAGTGGTAATCTGCCTGGTGGATATTCACTTCAGGCGATATTAGAGCGCGAGCTGGATTACCAGGCAAAATTTGCGCAACAACAAGCTGAAAAGGACGAAAAATTTGAGATCTTTCTCGCACAGCAAGCCGAGCGAGATCGCCAGCAAGCTGAGCGAGATCGCCAGTTAGCAGAAAATTTACTTGCCCAGCAAGCTGAGCGAGATCGCAGGCTAGAGGAAAATTTACTTGCCCAGCAAGCTGAGAGGGACCAGCAACTTGTGCAATCGTTAGAAAGTATGAAAAAAGAGATTGCCTGTATGAAACAGAATTATGAGTCGATACCTAAGGCCGTGCAGGAGTTGACTGTACAGGTCAACAACCTGCAAGTAGCAAACACTAACAGGGTAGACGAAATAGGTGTCTTAGCCAACCGATTAGAAAAGCTAGAAATAGATTCCACACAGCTTGTAGAGCAGAAGTGGAACGAACAAGCGAATAAAATTGAAACCGAACTCAACTCATGGCTAGAAGTGAAGGAGAGTGAGATAGACAAAAATATTAATTCTAAGGTACAAGCAGCCATAGCAGATAGAGATTCCGAATCGTTCAGTACTGCAGTAAATAGTCAGGTACAGAACGACGTGCAAACCATCAAACAAATACTCAGTGAGGATATTCCGCAGTGGCAAGTGAATATTAACAAACGGATATCCGACTTGGAAAAGGGTTTAGCACAAAGTAGCAAACATCTTGAACATGAAACTATGTCGCCAACAGCCAATGTTTTTGGCAACGCACAAACTTATACGCGACGCAACAATGGTGAATCTTTAGGCGATAATGCGAAGAGCTGTAGCTTCTGTTCGGAGCACACAGCCTATGTCCCAGGAACAAACCAGTATAGTCCAAAAATATTAGTTGAAGAAAGTTTTATAAAAAATTGGCAATTTCAAACGTTTACTACTGAACAGAAGTCAGTACACCCAGTAGTATTCATAAAAAGTTTTAAAAATATCTTGCCTAGTGTGTGGAACGAAGCACAGAAGATTCAATACGTAATGTCATACATTCAGGGTGATGCAGCATTGTGGGCTACGGAAGTAGCAGACAGCTGCATGACATACGAACAGTTCGAGAGGGCGTTTTTGTCGAAATACTGGTCGCCTTGTATACAAGAGCGGCTAAGAAAAGAAGTATACAATCCCGAACCGTACTCACCCCGTCTTGGGAATCTGAGACGGTATTTCGAGAAATATATAAACAAAACGCGCTACTGGGACGAGCCTATCTCACCAAGAGACATAATAAGACTCCTAAAATCACATTTACCCATTCATATCAAAGAGAAATTAATACACGTACCAGAAAGCGACAAGGAACATTTCCTGTCTGTTCTAGATTCAATAGACTTAATCCAAGAAGACGCAAAAGCAGCGTGTGATCACTCGCGGAATAATGGATTAGGGTGTAAACATGACAGAAATAATAGTGCACAAAACCACAACCATGGAAATGGTGGGGGTGGTAACAAGCGGCAAGAGCATTCGCAAAATTGTAATAATGGTAGAAGTCAGAACGGGTATGGTCAACCGTCCCATAATAAAAAGCGTCGATTTGACGACCGGTATGATTCCGGACAGCCAGGGACCAACCGCTGGAAAAATGCGCGAGGTCAGTGGCATAGCAATTACAGCGACAGTAATCGTAATTGGAATCAGAATCAGCGACCAAGCCCAGAGCGGCAGGGTAATGACCGGTACGACAACAATAGACCACCACTGCAAAACGCGCCTATTGCGCAGTCGTGGCGGCCTACAAATCAAAACGTAAACATAGTAGAGGTCGCGGACAATAGCCGTCCAAGTACCTCGCAAGCAAGCCATCCAACAAACTAGAATCGGGTTTGATATGCTCTCCATCGCTGGCCGAGGGGTGGAGTGAGAGCAACACGAATGACAATAATATCCCTGGAATACATATGCTGCGATACAACGACGGTATCAGTATGGATAAAGATCTACTGACCGAACCGCACGAATGTAAGAAAGGTAGCAACGAAAATGTGCAAGCCATAATAGAAGCGAAAATCAATGATGTTGCAGTGAATATAATCATTGACACAGGTGCCTCAGTGAGTGTAATGAGTACAGAGTTGTTTAAAGTGCTAGGGAAGGGACGTAGCATACCGACTTTCCCGGTTAATAATTGCAAGGTGTCTGGAGCTATAAGTGCACAGAGCCAATTAGTTAAGTACCAGGTGCAGGTGGAGATTTGTAAGGAGGGCGAAGCCGTAGTGAGCTCGTTCCTCATTGTTAAAGGGTTAAAGGTGGCCTGCATTCTGGGAGTAGATTTTCTCCGTGAGAGGGACGCAGTGATCGACCTCTCCTCGGGAAAACTAAGCATAGTTAATAAGGGTAGGAGGATTGAGTTGTCTATGATGAAATCGAAGGAGGTACTTGTGCCATGTTGTAATCGAATTAATATCAAATGTAGGAACCCCTGGGTACTACACCTCAATGATTATTCACCTGTGACGGATCTCTATTATCCGAATATAGAAGATAGAAATTTTGAACCAAATGTTGATGAATTTCAAACCAAAGTACAGGAATCTGAAAGTTTAAGCAACATACAAAAGCAACAGTTGACGCAGCTGCTATCGGAATATAACATGGTATTTACCGACCGCCCAGGAATAGCCAAAGGGTACCACTATCACATAGAGGTGATGCCCCACAAAACATACTGTCGCGCATCTTACTCCATCCCTTGGTCGAGGAGGGAAGTAGTGGCTAAAGAGATTCGGAAGATGTTAGAATGGGATATCATTGAGCCCTCTCTCTCCCCATACAGTAGTCCTCTTGTAGCAGTGGCGAAAGCCAACGGAAAAATCCGGCTAGTGTTAGATGCACGGGATATCAATAAAATTATTATACCCGTCAGAACTCGCCCAGAAAATTTAGATGAGCAGATACAAAAATTCCACGGAGTGCAGTACTTGACCTCGGTCGATCTTAAAAGTTCATACTGGCAAATCCCACTTACACCAGAATCAAGGAAGTACACAGCCTTCATATTCGGAGGGCGAAGTTACCAATTCAAGGTACTTCCCTTCGGATTGAATGTAAGTGCTGGAGTATTTATTACTGCTCTAGACACGGTACTGGGTCCAGACTTGTTAGAAAAAATCACAGTATATGTTGATGACCTTGTAATCGCTACTGCTACTTGGGACGAATATATGGAATTGCTGCATAGAGTATTAGAGAAATTTAAGCAAGCGGGTGTGACAGCAAATTTAGAAAAGTCAAAATTCGGACGTAATAAAATTAAATTCCTAGGACACCTTATCACGCCGCTTGGTATCAGCCCAGATAACAAAAAACTAGAGGCGATCCGAGAATTTCCGAGCCCCCGAACTAAGAGACAATTGAAAGCGTTCATTGGACTTACGTCTTTTTTTAGAAGGTTCGTACCTAATCAGTTGTTAAATGACGCGTCATTGTTAAATCTACTGCGAAAAAATGTGCAGTGGGTGTGGACTGACAAATGTCAGCAAACTTTCGAAGCAATTAAAACCGCCCTGCTGAATGCAAATATTTTGCAGCACCCAGACCTATCAAAAAATTTTTGTCTTGCGACGGACTCGTGTTCCTATGGCTTGGGAGCGTGCCTGTTCCAGTGGGAGGAAGGCAACGACCCGGCAACAATAAAGATTATCGGCTTTGCCAGTAGGACTTTAACTAGCGGCGAGAGAGCCTACTCGGCAACCGAACTGGAAGCGCTTGCAGTAGTCTGGGCTGTAAAAAAGTTTAATTACTACCTATATGGGAAGGAGATTAAAGTGTATAGTGACCACCAGGCGTTAAGTTTTTTGATGTCATGCAAGCTATTCCATACCCGACTAAGGAGATGGATGCTTACATTACAAGAATACCGAATAAATATTATGTACATAAAAGGACAAGATAACATAGTAGCGGATGCTTTGTCGCGACTGCCGGTAGGATTACCGGAGTTAGCAGAAATGCTAGAACAATCCGCCGAATATAAAGTGCTTTTAGTACGAGACAATGCTTACAGGAAGGATTTTCTATATATATGTCAAAATATGTCTGAACTACAGAGGTCAGATCCGATGTGGGCAAAAATCATTAACAATATTGAAAATGGTGTCAACAATAGAGACGAACAAGGTTTTAAAATTGTGGACAATATTTTGTATCATAAACTTAGCATGAAAGAAGACTGCTGGGCAGTATGTATACCTAACCAGTCCGTCAAAGTCATAATATGGCACACGTACTTGGCATGGGGCCATGCAGGGATCGGGAAGTGTGCAGAAATCATGGCGAGATTCTGCCAGTTTCCCCGAATGAAACACCAAATTCAGGTAACAGTTAGGACTTGCGCTATATGCCAGAAAGCAAAACACTATAATAGATCCACCAAATTTGAACTTCATCCCATAGTTCCACTCCGGCCGCTTCAATTAGTATCGGTGGATGTAGCAGGTCCCTCCCCCATGGCCAGAGGAGGTATGAAATATATACTGGCCATGTACGATATTTTTTCCAAATACTTGGCAATTTATTGTATAAAATCAGCTACTGCCAAAACCATAGTCAGACGGATCAATCAAGAATACTTGACTCAAGTGGGGAAACCTGAAGCCATAACGACTGACAATGCCACTTATTTCACGGGTCGCACTTGGAAAAATTACCTCATGGAACAAGGTATACAGCATATTCTGGTATCCCGGTTCCATCCAGAAGCAAGTTTAGTCGAAAGAACGTTCGGAGAATTGAATAAGTTCCTTAGAATTTACATAGGGAACCGACACACAAGATGGCCTGAGTTGGTACCTAAATTTGTAGAAATACACAATTTAACACCCCACTCAAGTACAGGATACCCACCGGTAGAGATATTGAAAGGGGTTAATGAGACACAGAATGAATGGCTCACGCCTTTACCGAGACTACTAGCCAGGGCAGAAACAAGAGAGGAAAAGATAAAAAATATATGGGACAACGTAACCAGCTGTGCCGCAAAGAGAAAAAAGAAGTACGACCGAGGTGTAACTAACAAACAGAAATACAATGTAGGGGACATGGTGCTTATTCGTAACCACCCCAAATCCTCAGCCACCCTAAAGCGAAATAGTAAGTGGCAATTGGTATATTCAGGGCCCTTTGAAGTAATAAAGGTGCCACACGAATGTAGCTATTTGTTAGCACATCCCCAGACGGGGAAAATAAAAGGACTGTATCCACGTAAAGATGTAAAATTATTTATTCAGTGACATGTCTGATGTAAATAGTAGTAGTAAGAAGATTTCAATTGTGTTTTAGAGTATAAGTATGTTAGTTTTAAGAAAGAATTTGTGTGTAATTAAAATTTTGAGGAAGTAGAATCAGTAAACTGAGCAATAATATGCAAATGGAAGACTTTGTTTACAGACAGTTAGTCTCATTAAAATACTATATGTTCTTCAAGCAATTAATAATCTTTTTGTTGATAAAATAATGATTAATTTCTTGAATCATTTTTCATTTGTAGTAAGTAAGTACAATTAACGATGAAATCTCATATAGTAATGTAACAGATGTAATTGTGTTAGAATTAAGGAACCCTGAGAGAGAGTCTCTACTAGCCAAAAATGGACTTTGTAGTACGAAATAATTATGTGATGTAATGTTTACTGCCAGTAGTGATCTGAGAACGACACTGGAGCAGAATTCAATCAAAAACAAAACCGTTCCGTGTGACCTACGCTTTGTATGTATCGATGCTTTAATTGAAGCCTGTGTACTTGGTACACGTCCTTGAATATTAATTACGCGGTACGCGAATCAAGTTACGCGGAAAATACACTGTAGTCCTGATGGACAGATCATTAAAAATAATACTAGTACTAAATGGAGTATTTATTGAGCAATATGCCCAAGTCAAGCTGTCATGCACATGGTAAAATCTGTTTGCTAGATGGGTGATAACCTGGCAAGCTACACTAAAAGAGGAAAAGAAAGCTATGTACCAAAAATCACACACCTTTAATTAATTACAAAAAAAAGCCATATATGCCTAGTAATAGTATTAAAAGTGTGTAATGACAAGGTAAACACAATGGACTCAATGTAGATGAGAGTGATTATGCTAAGAACAGTTGTTATGCATTAAAAATAAACTGTGTGCATAAACAATCTAGGAAAGGACGGAATATTGTGTGTAGTAGGGACAGAAAATGACTGTTGTATCTGCACCAATATATACGTCGGTATAAGTTAAGTGTTGAGTGACTAACTGTCATAGTGCAGTGCTCAACGAACAATACACTGTGAGTAAAAACGGTAGTTAGTGATCCGTTCAGAGTCGATACAAACAAACATCGCTCAACGGAAACATTTAGTGTGTGTGTGAACCGAAACATTTTCGCGTGTTGAGAGACGCTCTGGCAGCGAATCGACCGTGAGAATAAATGAAAGTGTGTAGTACAATGTGTGTGTGACGAACCCTAAATACCAGTGTCACAAGAAACCCGTTATCACGCCAAAACAGCCTGTGCATACCAGCGAAGCGACGGCGTAATGAACAATAAACGCTTTTAACCAAAGTGCATTTTCTTCCACAGCTAATAATTTGTATCCTTAAAGACAGTACACCGTTGTGGAATATTTGTTTCATGCGTTACGACGGGGAGCCATGCGGAGAAGCAGAGACGGGTGCCGTGCCGCCAGCCAGCCGGTCGCGGGAAACCACTGCAACACGCCGACATTGGTGAATGGTTCGGCGCGGTTCGCGACTGCCATTACGTACTCATTTTAAAAGGTGTGTATTAGTTAACATATTTGAATGTTTTGAATAGAGTTATTTAATGAAACCTTGCATTATTATTTGTAGTAGCTTGCTTGGAATATTATCCCATCCTTTTGAGACATTTTCAGTTATTTAAATATTATCCGTGGTGCAGAGCTGCGCTACGAACGAACGAGCCGCTGCCGCGGCGCATTCAAACTGCATTAAAAGAAATCTATCATACCGCAAAGAAGCGGGAAGGTAATAGTGAAATAAAATCATCTTTTTCAGTTTCCGGACTTGCAGAGCAGAGCAGCAGATTTTATGATGTGTTTTGCAGGTTGACGCGGGCTGCTGATAATATATTGCTAACAGTACAAAAGAGATAATTTACCTTCGTAACATAATAGGAATTTTGCTGTGCTTAGTTCTGGTCTGGCAAACCTTATAGTAAAAACGTATTTTTCTCCGACAATAGTCTCATGTTCTTGTGCTAGCCGTGGTAATTATTGGTGTTTTACTCTTAACAAAAATCCACTGCAAAATTTTGATATTGAACAATCTTTGCGAACTGTAACATCAGTATTCATAACAAAGTAATTTTCATTTTCAATAACCATAAAGTAGGGAAGATATGTTGACTTTTATAGTGAGTTACAGTAACGAGAAATGTTCCTTTAATAGAAAGCCAGATACAGAACAATAAGAACCCAATATATTCTGTTTTGTTGAAAATTAATGATTATAAAGAAATTCAAGGCACAGCATTACTAAAAGGTATTTCGCGGCTCTTTTCGTATATGCGTTATTACGCGAGTAATAATAAAACAAAATTATAGAAAAGAGTTTACGAAGCGAAAAACGCCAGTTTCCTTTTTCCTGATAACGACATCCTCTTGAGTAGTCCCCGCCCGGAGATCCGAATGGGGGACTATTTTACCTCAGGAATAATTTACCCAAGAGGACGCCATCATCATTTATCCATACAGTAAAGCTGCATGCCATCAGGAACAATTACGGCCGTAGTTTCCCCTTGCTTTCAGCCGTTCGCAGTACCAGCACAGCAAGGCCGTTTTGGTTAATGTTGCAAGGCCAGGTCAGTCAATCACCCAGACTGTTGCCCCTGCAACTACTGAAAAGGCTGCTGCCCCTCTTCAGGAACATCACGTTTGTGTGGCCTCTTAACAGATACCCCTCCGTTGTGGTTGCACCTATGGTACTGCCATCTGTATCGCTGAGGCACGCAAGCCTCCCCAAAAACGGCAAGGTCCATGGTTCATGGTTCTTCCACTTATACATTCAATTCCGTGTGTTCAAAACACAGACTTAGTAGTTGCAGACACGATTTAACAACGTGCTTAGATGAGTGTATAGCGTCCCCAGTGCTATATTACATTGGTTTTCTTCCCCTCTCTTGCTGCCATTTCCCTAAGGGGCCCCATTACGCGCCTGACGTTGGAGCTCCCAACTACCAGTAAGCCCACCCTCTGCGACCGCCCGGATCTTGCAGACTGAGGGGCAACCTCTGGAACAGGACAAGCAGCCATGTCAGGCCGAAGATCAGTATCAGCCTGAGACAGAGCCTGAAACCGGTTCGTCAGACAAACTGGAGAGGCCTTCCGTTCAGCCCTCCGGAATGTCTTTCGCCCCCTGCCACACCTTGAGACGACCTCCCACTCTACCACAGGTGAGGGATCAGCCTCAATGCGGGCAGTATCACGGGCAACCACAGTCTTAGTCCGATCGGGGGATGCGAGGGACGAGCTGGCCGTCCCCGACAAACCCCCATCCGGACCCCCACAGCGATGCCCATTGGCAACAGCCTCAAGCTGTGTGACCGAAGCCAACACTGCCTGAAGCTGGGAGCGAAGGGATGCCAACTCAGCCTGCATCTGAACACAGCAGTTGCAGTCCCTATCCATGCTAAAAACTGTCTTGCAAAGAACGTCTGAACTAATCTACAGACAGCGCAAACAAATCGACAAAATTTAAACGGTTATTAAAATACAAGATTGCCTAGTAAATGCAGTAATGCTGCTACTTGCGCACTGCTGACACACTGCTCGGCAGCGGAAGGAGACTACGCGATTTTACACTATTCAGGTACTAAAACGCGATGCTACAACTCTCAAATACTATAATACGCCCGAAATTGATGTATCAAACAATGCAAGTACCAAAAACACGCAAAGAAATTAAGAATTAAACTATATAAGAAATGAGTGAGCTAGGAGTATACGACTTGCTGCTGCAGCTGCTTATCCAACGGCGGCAGGGAGCACACGTCCTTTTCATTTGTACATGACTATATTCGTAACCAATTGTATATTACATTGTTATGTAAATAACTTCATCTGTAGAATAATCTGTAGAAAAATCTGCGCGTGGACACTATGGACATCAAGTAGGAAATATTTATGTCAAAAAAAAACGAACAGTTTTTTATGACATAAACATTTCGGGGTGCAATATAGCGTCCCCAGTGCCATATTACGAAAAGACTTAAAAACAGTATTTATAAAGAACAGACATTTAAAAATTGAATAATATATTTTTATCATGTAGCCGTAAAATAATAATTTCTCTGTGTAGGTTTCGAGTGCAAAGAAATGTAACAAAATGATCTAAAGAGATGACAAGATACGCTCTTTTGTTAATTTTTTAGTCGTCTTCACTTCTTCTCTTGTCTTGGTTGTGTGTAGACGGACATCTGTCGAGTGCTGGCAAGTGTAAGCATATTTGTATGAGTTAAGCAGATAATATATTGATTTAATATTATTGTAAACTTTTAATTTGTAATAGGTGATCCCGATTTCATGTCCGCCTTCCTTGAATTAACCTGCATTCCAGTAATTTACAGTTCAACAATCGCAGCGGCCGATGCAGCCAACGACGCCATTACGTGGCGATATTAACTTATGAAAAATTAGCGGAAGCGAAAAACTCGCCCGCTATTAACATAATATTAATGTTTCTCCACAGCTGCCCGACGTTGCAGAAAATACGTAGCTTTAAGATTCTTGTTTTCAGTACCATACCCGAGAGCCAGAGCCAGGACTCCCGACTACAATACAATGGTTAACGGAGGTACGAAAAGTACTCTCGCGCGTGTGTGGGCCGCAATTGTAATTAATAACTAAAGATCTTTTGCTTTAAAGTGAACTGACTAGCCAAGGAAATTAATATGAAAAGTATATTCCAATGTTCAACTTGTATGCTCATGTTTTAAGATTCAGCGAGTCTAACATTCATTAACGTGACAAATAATTTAAGATTAATATTCTTAAAAAGGAGAACTTCACAAAAGCATTTAACCGTAAATCAAAATTGAATGAAATGTCATTTTTATTAAGGCCCACCACGTAAGTCGGCAACAATGAAAATAATAATAATAATATATTAAATTACGACGGCCGACGGAAGCGAGAATGGCGCCGCAACTTTGGGGCCCTATCAAAGAAAATACGAAATTTACTAAATCTGACTCTATTGTAATGAATGCAATTATGTATGTGTCTAATTGTTGTATAATATTAATGCCTATAAGAATTCTTTTACATGTACAACAACAAAACCACACCCTGAGGAGAGATGGAGAAGAAAAAGTGTAGAAAAGAAAATGGATTACAAGAAAGAAAAATAAAGTTAAGGCCTATTGTGCAAGCATCTTGTGTAGCTCTGTGCGGAATATCGAACCCATATGCACATGAGATACCATCGGTCAAAAACAGTAAGTAAAGTGCAAATTAATCTTTGTGTAAATAGTCTTCACGGGTGTGCCGCCGGATGACGTTGTGCAAGTCCCACAACGTCATCCGACGGCACACCCGTGAAGACTATTTACAACATATCCACCGGGAAAGCCTGAAGAGTCTAATCTTTGTGTATTTATATGTTTATTTTTGGAGGGGATAATTATTCGTGTGTGTATCAGTGTTAAAGATTTGTCAGTGGCTTAAAGTGAATTTAGTATGGGTAAGATAGGACAACCTAAGGCATCCGTACCAGAAGCACAAAATTCTGTTAATATGGAAAGTGAGGATCATTTGCAAAACGTAAACGAATCCCAAGCCACCGCCTCGGGTAATATAATTTCCAGAGCGGGGGACGAGGATCTGTGGATAGTGAATGACGCTCCACAGCAGAATGGGAATAGAGTAACAGCTCCACTGCCTGGGAAGGGGGGCCAATCGAGTGCTAGATTAAGCGGGGCACCAGTATGCTCACCGATTGCAGACCCTTTTGCTGAATTTCTGCGTAGGCTCGAAGAAAGAGATAGGGATAGAGACGAAAAACTGGCTCAGATGCTACATGACCAGGAGAAAAAATTAACGCAAATGCTACATGACCAAGGGAAAGAATTTACGCAAAAGCTCAGTGAGCAAGAGCAGCGCAGTAAAGCGAAACTAGATCGTATCCAAAGCGAACTTGCCGAGATGCGGGACGCGTGCAAAGAAATACCCGATCTTGTGCAAAGCTTAGCCGGCGAGATGCAAAAACTACAGATATCGCAGGCTAGGCTTGAAGACAATGTCCAAACTTTAACTAAACGCCTGGATAATGTGGAGATAGATGCATGGAAAAGTACTGATACATATTTGGAACTGCAAGCTCAAAAAGTCGAAAAAGAATTTAATGAATGGCTAGAAGTAAAAGATAGCGAGATATCTGCTAAGATTGAAAGCGACGTAAAAACAGCTGTAGAACAAGCGACTGCGACCGCGAGTGTAAATACTGACGCTAGCGCTGCCGCACTACATGCCAAATTAACACAGATCAAATCCCGTGTGACAGCGGAGTTGCCAAATTGGCAACAGCAGGTCGCGCGGAGACTGTCTGCGTTGGAAAGCCATGTAAGCAGTGGCGGACAGATGAATCCGACTCCGCATACTGACTACTATAACAGCGCAGACTGTATGCAGGGTGCGAGTCCGCAATCGCAACCTAATGTCAATTACGGGCACGAACAACATGCGATACCGTGCAGCGCACATCACGAAGTAATGAGGGTCACAGAATGTAGCAATCAGGTGTGCAAAAAAGAGGACAATGTAATAAAACACAGGACATTCCAACCCTTCAATAGCGAAAAACGAAATGTCCACGCTGTGGTATTTAGTAAGAGCTTCAGGAATGTGTTTCCTAGGACATGGACGGAAAGACAAAGAATACAGTTCGTGGTCTCCTTTATTCAAGGTGACGCAGCACTGTGGGCCACTGACGTGCCCGAAAAATGTCTAACGGTGCAACAGTTTGAAGGTGCATTCTTGCAAAAATTCTGGTCCGATAGCGTCCAAAAAAGACTACGCAAGGAGTTGTACAGTCCTGAAATGTACAATCCTAAGATGGGAACGTTACGCAAATATTGTGAAAAGTATATAACAAAACCAGGTACTGGGAGAGCCAATGTCCGATCGTGACATAATCAGATTAATAAAAATGAAGTTGCCCAGTGAGATTAAAAGATATTTCATCAATGTGCCGGAATACGATATAGAAAAATTCATGGAAATAGTGGATTCTGTTGACTTATTGATCGAAGATATGAAAACCGAAAACAAGTGGAACCACGCAGGCTGTAATCAACAAAAAGCCGATTACAATGGCAGCCACAGTAACATTAGTAACGTAGTACCAAATGGTAACGGGAATAGGCAAGAGCACCGGCAACAGAATCGAGGCACAAACAATGGCAATGGTTATAATGGCAACGGTTATAATCGTCAAAATAGAAAGACACATCATGATGGACGTATGACTAATGGATATAATTGTAAAGGGCAATCCGCAATGGCGGACCAACCGAAACCAGTGGCGTGGTAGTAATGAACCGACACCACAGTGGCAACAAAACACAACGCCACAATGGAACGCCAACCCAGGTCCATCACAGAACATGGCAGGAAGTTACAACCGACCACCGCAAAACCAGGGCCATACACAGTATCAAAATACGCCATCGGGGTGGCAGGGCGGCCAACCCAACAGTAGCAACAACAACAACCAGAACCACAATGTGAGGTTAGTGGAAGTAACAGACAACCGTCAACCCACTAACGCTCATCCGTTAAACTAAAGACAGCCACAATACGCTCTCCGTTGTTGGCTGCACGATGGTGTAGAGAGGGCACATTCACAGATGACAGCCATAAACTTTGTATGCCGAGATACAGTGAGGGAATAAAAATAGAAAAGGAACTTGTAGACATACCGCAGAAATGTAACCGAACCGACAAAAGTGTTGTGCAGGCTATATTGCAAGCAGATATGTACGGAGCACCAGTACAGATAATAGTCGATACCGGTGCGTCAACCATGGCATGAGTGCAAATTTTTACAAGTACTTGAGTCAAAATAATAGAATACCAGTATTGCCAGTGAAGAATTGTCGTGTAACAGGTGAAATAGGTGCACAATCTCATATCATAAAGCATATAACGTTCCCTGGCAACACTCACACTATTAATAAACTAAAATTTAACTGTACTATATACGCCGCCATGAAGCAATTTGTATATACTGTAATTATTTAACAAAAATATTATTTAATTTTGTGTAAAGGACGTTCGTTATTATTGTAATATTTTCTGTAGTAATATTCTCGATGTATTTATGATTGTAATATTTCTATACTCATAATGTAATTGCGAAATGTGTCAATATCTGCGACAACAAAAATGTAAAATTCAGCCACAGAAGGGAGTAATGTTGTAAGATTGCAAATAGACATTAACGGTCGGCAGTGGTATAAATAGGAATACATAATGTGCATTCTTTGTCGTCTTCCTCGAGAGCTGAGAGTGAGAGGAAGCTGTGACGTAGCATTTTATGAATGGGTAGACTTCTTTTGTCTGTATCTAGATTTAGCCGCCATTAGAGGAGAAATTACAAACTAATGTAAGTTGAATTATTGTTGTGGTCTAAATACATTATAATTTAACAAAAGTGTGTATTACTAATGTAAATTAGCTTGCCCATGTCATCTATAATATTTATTTAAAGAATTTTCAGCATTTTTAGCGGTGTTGCTGGGCTGTGCCGCGACCGAACGATTTGCAGCGACGGCACATTAAAAAAATTGTTCCGCTAAGAAAAATTAACCAAACCCGTAAATCGGGAGCAGATAAAAATTAGCAGTGAATTAAGAAAATGTTTTTCTTTTACAGCGATCCTGAGACTGACGGAATTTATTACGAGTTTCACATTTGTGCATTCATAGGCGGATAGTTAACGTTGAAATTTAACAATTTTGGTTCTTTCAAATAACTTAAATGTATAGTGAAGTGTGTTTTATCAATGATAATTAAACGTCGGCTTGGTAATATTTAACCATTTTCTGCTAATAGAGACAGTCTTGTGTTCCATAGCTAACGCCGGGAAAGAATTCAGTAAATATTTAAAAAAAACCACTGCATTTAGAACAAGTGTGCCAAGGCCGAATTATGTAAAGGATTTAATTCTCAACTAAATATTCTTAATCAGTTAATATGAATTTATCAGCATGAGAGGGTTGACTAAGTTCACGTAATTTTAAATGTACTTAATTCTGTCTAAATGAATTTTTATTACCACACGTAAATAAGAGGTTCTACAACAAAGTTCGTACATACAGAAGGAAAGAAAGGCAAATTAACTAAAAACAAATTTTTAAAAAAAGTAACTGATTATTTTTTTTTAATTAGAAATTTCATTAAATTGGCGCCCAACGTGTGGCCCGAATATGCAGTGGCCACAAAATACACATGAGATAACTAGGGAATTATTGTAGTCGAACTTTGTTGGAGAACAATTAATATTTTTTTCCATGTATTGTATGTATTGCCTAACCAATATTGTGTGGTAATACCTGTATATGATTTTTCGCATGAGAACACTATATACCCAAAGGCAAGCTGAAGAAGAGAGCTCATTATATCGAAAAATTAATTACCTACCACAATACCAGGGGGCAGCTGCACCCAAGATAGATCACCATAAGGTAAAGCTACAGTGTAGTTGTCCTGTGGGTAGTAAAGTAGCCTCAGTGCAGTGTTCTCGGATCATTAGTGGTGTGCTTGTTGTTAGTGTTCTTTTTTTAAAAAATAACAGGACATTTGAGTAGTTAGTCATTGTAGTATATAATAAGTGTGTTTCAACAAATGACCATTTCTTGTGTGATTATGTCAGTGAAACTTGAGTGTTAGGATATTTAGTTCAGATTTTGTTTCTTTTGTTGACTATGGTTAGATTGCGTAGTCAGAAAGATATAAACATGGATAATGGAACAGCAGTTAGCAAGCAGTGATACCGAGTTAGAAAGTGGGACACAAAGTAATGTTAGTGGCGTAGTTCAGGAAGTACAATGTGAGAATCTGGGGGCAGAAGGGCAAGAAATGTTGCCACTGCCAGCCAGTGATTCAGTAGTTGAAAGTAGAAATACTGTACCACCCACAAGCACTAGACACGGACCAGAGAGTGGTGAGGTGTCAGAAGTGCAATCATTAAGTTATGTTCGAGCGCATGCTCAATTTCCAAACTACGTTTATGCATGAACAAGCAGAGCGTGATCGACGCCAGCATGAGAGAGATTTGCAGTTAATGCAATCTTTGGAAGCTATGCAAAGTGAGATTGTTAGTTTGAAACAAAACTATGAAACCATACCCAAAGCGGTGCAAGAACTGAGCGAAAGAGTAGATAATATCCAAGTGGCTAACGCCAGTATCGTGGGTGAAATCAGTGTACTGGCTAACAGGAAGGAACAATTAGAAATTGACACAAGTCAAGTAATTGAGCACAAAATGTCCGAACAAGTGCACAAAATTGAAAACGAATTTATAACAAAAAATAGACGAGAAGGTGCACGCCGCGATTCAAGCCAAAGACGTGGGCTCCAATGCGGAAGTGCAGGACCTAAAAAAGGTGGTGCACACTGACATTCCGCTGTGGCAGCGGAATGTCAACCGTCGTCTTGCGGAGCTGGAAAACAGCTTGCTGCACGGCGACGCACTGGCGCGTGTCACGCCAGCCAGGTCCAACAATGATAGGCATTTAAATACAGCAGTGAAAAATTGCGACTGCGAGACAGAACAGGCAATCAATGTTAGCGAAACAAACAAATGTCACTCCAAAATAGTGATTGAAGAAAGCCTGATTAAAAACCGACAGTTTCAGATCTTTACAACGGAGAAGAAATCTGTTCACCCTGTAGTGTTTATCAAGGGATTTAGAAACATTTTGCCTAGCGTTTGGAGTCATACACCGAAAATACAGTTCGTTATGTCTTACATACAAGGAGATGCTGCATGATGGGCAACCGAAGCAGCTGACAGTTGCGACACATATGAGCAATATGAAAAGGCATTCTTGGCCAAATATTGGTCAACATGTATTCAGGAGAGATTACAGAAAGAGGTACATAATCCAGAGCCGTATTCTCCACGATTAGGCAATTTGCGAAAATATTTTGAGAAATACATTAATAAGACCCGTTACTGGGACGAGCAGATTTCATCCCGGGATTTGATCAGACTTTTGAAATCACACTTGCCGATACACGTAAAGGAAAAACTTATACACGTACCGGAGAACGACATGGAACATTTCTTGTCTGTTCTGGACTCAATTGACCTGATTCAGGAGGATGTTAAGGCAGCCTCTGAACAGGCTAGAAGTAACGGAAACGGTTACAGATATTGTCGAAATAACACGCCTCCACCAAATAATGGAAACGGCGGAGGTAACAATAGGAGACAAGATTATGTACAAAACGGGAATAGAGGTAGAGACCGGAACGACAATAGTCCGCCGGTGAATAATGACCGAAAAGGAGGTCAGAGGACCGATATGAAACAGGCCCACCAAGCAATAGTAGATGGAAAAATGCCAGGGGGCCGTGGAACACTAATACCTATAACGATGCAAACCGAACTTGGCCACAGAACCAGAGGCCCAGTCCGGACCGGCAAAACAGTGAAAGATACGACAATAACCGACCGCCACCACAAAATGCGCCAATTGCGCAACCGTGGCGGCCGACGCAACACAACTTACACATAGTGGAGGTCAGCGACACAGAGCAGCCACACCCATCCACCAGTAATAATCCAACAAACTAGATTCAGCCGAGATACGCTCTCCATCGTCGGCTGAGGTTTGGAGTGAGAGCAGCCCGACACAGAACAAAACATCGGGAATCTGTATCCTCAGGTATAATGACAGGGTACAGATGGGACATGAACTAATAACTAAACCACCCACGTGCATAAAGGAGCACAAAGACAAAGTACAAGCGATAATAGAGATCAAAATTAACAATACTGATGTGCAAGCAATCGTAGATACAGGTGCTACTGTCAGTGTCATGAGTATGGACCTATTCAGAGTACTGGGGAAAGAAAAGCGTATGCTGACTTTTCCTGTGAACAATTGCAAAGTCACTGGAGCCATCAGTGCACAGCGACAAATAATTAAACTCCAAGTGCGGGTAGAGATGTATATAGGGGGAGAAGCCATAGCGTGCTCATACCTGGTAGTAAAGGGTTTAAAGGTAGCCTGCATTTTGGGGGTAGATTTTTTGAGAGAAAGGGACGCAGTAATCGACCTTTCTCGGGGAAAATTAAGTTTGATGAACGCGGGTAGGAGGATAGAATTGTCATTGCTCAGATCTGAAGAGGTACCTGTGCCTAATTGTAATGCTATTAACATAAAATGTAGGAATCAGTGGATACTACATTTAGACAATCATTCTCTAGGACAAAATCTCTATTATCCAGACGTACAAAGTGATCAATTAAAAGCAAATGTGGACGCACTTGTGAACAAAGTATCACAGTCCGAAAATTTGAACTCAATGCAACAGTAGGATTTGGTACAGTTATTATCTAACTATGCAGATGTATTTTCAGAACGACCACAAATTGTTAAGGGGTATCAATACAATATCGAAGTGAAGCCTCACAAAACCTACTGTCGAGCCTGATACTCCATTCCTTAGTCCAAGAAGGAAATAGTAGCTATCTCTTAGCAGATCCCCACTCAGGGAGAGTACGGGGACTGTATCCGCGTAAGGATGTAAAAATATTCCTACAGTAAATGACTAATAGTCCTATGTGTTATGTGTAAAAAAAAAAGGGACACCATTCATTTGAAAATGAATGAACATTAATGATGTGTGATCTGTAGAGATAATGTACTAGTGTAGATGTATTTAGTTATAAGAATATGATTGACTTTCTCTTTTGTTTTTGAATATTTGTGTTATGTCTTCTTTTAATTAGTGTTAGCTTAAACATGCTCTAAATGTCTGCACAGATAACCTGATTAGTGCAATTATTTATAGTGTTAAATTGTGACAGAGATCAGTCAGGAGGGACATTTTAGTAGTGATTAGTTTGTGTACTGCATAATATTCTATATGTGTGTCAAACTTGAAATATTTCTTGGTACAATCTTTTCTATTATATGTATATATGTATATATGTGTAGCTGTCAGATTGACAGATTCGAACCCAAAATAATATCAATAATATGAGACCCTGAGAACTTTATTTTCAAACCAGTGTTATCAAAGAGAATAATGCACCCAGTAGTGACCCGAGGGCACCATGGGAGGCAAACTTATTGCAAATTTAAGTAGCGCAAGGTTACGCACAAAGAAGCTTCAATTGAAGCATGTGCAGATCCAATCAGTAAAAAGGAGCTAGCCTGATACAGTCCGAGTCAATTTTAGCCTACAGAGACTACACTGTAGTTACGTAGGACCTTGCAAGTAAAGTGAGACATAATTTCAAAGGAGTTATTGAACAATATGCCTGAATCCGGCTGGAATGCACAAATAAAATCTACTCGAACATAAATATGGATGATTTTTGGGCAAACTAATACTAAATTTTAATATTTGTTACCATGTACGCAAATATCACACACCTTGGTAAAGAGCGAGCAAAGAAGTTACGAATGTGCTGTTACAAAATTTGCACAAGGAACATTGTAAATGAAAAAACTTAAACAAAAGTGCAGTATTGTGTGGCAGAGACAGACAGTGACTGTTAAACGTGCAGCAATACGTCACGAGGTTGTTTTGAACAAGCAATAAGAAACTGTATCATCGCCGTGTGTGCAAGTGGACAAGGAACTAGCACGACACGAACAGTGAGCCGATAACGGACGGTGGACCAAGTTAGTGTCCAACTATAACTCTTTGTGTGTCAAGGGACGCTAGGAAAGCGCATTGACTACAGAGATACATTTTGTCCTAAGATGAAAACTTGCGTGTGACTAATGACAAGTCATGAAATGGTGAAAAAATATTGTGTGCCCATAAAACGTGTTACTGTGACAACGAAACATTGTGCAAACCAGACTAGTGAAGGCCTACTGAATAATAACTGCCAATAACTGTGTGCGTTTTTTCCCACAGCAGGAAAAATGCCCATAAGGATAGTACGCTGTTTGTGAACTTGTTGCATGTTTGCTGGAGCACTGCAAGAAGATTTCACACGGGCGAGCTGATACACAACGCGCACCCGGCTACCTCAGCCATGCAGCGGCCGCAGCAGCCCGTAGCAGACCAGACAGCCACACGCCTCTCCGCGCCGTAGCTGTCAACACCGGGGGCGGTGACCTACACGGAGCCGACGCGCCGCGCCGGGCGCCGCTCAACAATCACTCCGCACCGCTCACCAACTACAGCATTATTGACATATTCCAAAATATTTACACAAACTGCATAACATGTCAATGACTCCATTTTTGATAAACATTGAACATTGATTATGTATACCCGTAAACTGATAAGAGAAAATGAACACTAACAAGTGTAGGAGATGGATTTGTAACACGTAGGTAGAGGGAACATTATAAAAAGTGACGCTGTGCTAAATGATTTCAAAAAACTAATATATCCTAGGACAAGTGACCTTGCAGTATATCGCAAAATTAATAATGAGTTGTTAATCACACACAAAAAACTTTCGTTGAACTGTATGTGACTGTGATATTATGTAACCGTTGATGACAAACTGCTAAATCAATTCAAAAGAATGACTGTTAAAGAGACAAGATTAATCATGAACCAACTGGGATGGCTGGGCTCCGGCACAGTTTTGCCCAGGTTTCCTGTCTACCTTCGCCCAAACGGGGGAGCCATGAACATATATAACCCTGGGACTAAATAAAAGAGCCATTCCATTAAAAAAAAATACAGAATTGTAAAGAACGTTAATGGCACCATTGTGTCAAAGTATAGAAACCCTTTGCCAAATGCTGCCAGGGGGCAATGTAACGTTCCCTGGCAACACTCACACTATTAATAAACTAAAATTTAACTGTACTATATACGCCGCTATGAAGCAATTTGTATATACTGTAATTATTTAACAAAAATATTATTTAATTTTGTGTAAAGGACATTCGTTATTATTCTAATATATTCTGTAGTAATATTCTCGATGTATTTATGATTGTAATATTTCTATACTCATAATGTAATTGCGAAATGTGTCAATATCTGCGACAACAAAAATGTAAAATTCAGCCACAGAAGGGAGTAATGTTGTAAGATTGCAAAGAGACATTAACGGTCGGCAGTGGTATAAATAGGAATACATAATGTGCATTCTTTGTCGTCTTCCTCGAGAGCTGAGAGTGAGAGGAAGCTGTGATGTAGCATTTTATGAATGGGTAGACTTCTTTTGTCTATATCTAGATTTAGCCGCCATTAGAGGAGAAATTACAAACTAATGTAAGTTGAATTATTGTTGTGGTCTAAATACATTATAATTTAACAAAAGTGTGTATTACTAATGTAAATTAGCTTGCCCATGTCATCTATAATATTTATTTAAAGAATTTTCAGCATTTTTAGCGGTGTTGCTGGGCTGTGCCGCGACTGAACGATTTGCAGCGGCGGCACATTAAGAAAATTGTTCCGCTAAGAAAAATTAACCAAACCCGTAAATCGGGAGCAGATAAAAATTAGCAGTGAATTAAGAAAATGTTTTTCTTTTACAGCGATCCTGAGACTGACGGAATTTATTACTAGTTTCACATTTGTGCATTCATAGGCGGATAGTTAACGTTGAAATTTAACAATTTTGGTTCTTTCAAATAACTTAAATGTATAGTGAAGTGTGTTTTGTCAATGATAATTAAACGTCGGCTTGGCAATATTTAACCATTTTCTGCTAATAGAGACAGTCTTGTGTTCCATAGCTAACGCCGGGAAAGAATTCAGTAAATATTTTAAAAAAACCACTGCATTTAGAACATGTGTGCCAAGGCCGAATTATGTAAAGGATTTAATTCTCAACTAAATATTCTTAATCAGTTAATATGAATTTATCAGCATGAGAGGGTTGACTAAGTTCACGTAATTTTAAATGTACTTAATTCTGTCTAAATGAATTTTTATTACCACACGTAAATAAGAGGTTCTACAACAAAGTTCGTACATACAGAAGGAAAGAAAGGCAAATTAACTAAAAACAAATTTTAAAAAAAGTAACTGATTATTTTTTAATGTAATTTCATTAAAAGCACCAGGTGCAAGTCGAGTTTACGGTAGGAAATGAAGCAATGAAAAGCTCGTTCCTAGTAGTTAAGGGATTAGGTGTTGTTGGGGATGGAATTTTTACGCCAGAGGGACGCAAAAATCGACCTCTTGTGCGGGGAAGTAAGCCTTATGAATGAGGGTGGACGTGTAGTTTTGCCATTGGTGAGGACACGGGAAGTGCACGGTAAATATGGCCGGAGCTTTCAGTCTAGATTCGAAGGAATACAGGTAATGAATTTATATTCTGACTTAAGGTCAAGACAAGCATATTATAAAGAATTTATTACTGAAGACAGAGAGGAAAAAAGGACACTGATAGCCATGAAACTCAGGGAGTCGGAACATTTGACTGAAGCACAACAAAACGAATTGACTCAGCTACTTACAGATTATGAGAATGTGTTTTCGTAAAAACCCGGTGTTATCCAGGGCTACGCCTATAACATCGAAGTTGTACCTCACGATACATTCTGTCACGCAAACTACACCATCCCGTGGTCAAGGAAGGAGGCAGTTACGAAGGAAATGAGAAAAATACTTACAAAGACATTCGCTCAGTGGAGCAACGTTTACATATGTGAGTAGTAGGTTAAAATTAGAGTGTATTTTTCTCTGTGTGTAAATGTTCAGATTTTAGTGTAACAGGTAAAGACAATGAGGCACACAAGATTAGTGCGATTCAATTTTGTAGATGTTAAGGAATAACACTATTATTAAGTAATTGCATTTTGAAAGAAAAATGAACGTAGGTTTAAGAATATTTTACAAATTTCATTTTTAAAAATGCTTTAAAAAATATTTAAAAAATTCAACAGCATGTAATGATGAAAGAATTTTTCATTAGTGTGTCATGAATATTTTTGAACTGTAGTAGTAATGAAACTTATGAAATTCAATATTATAGTGTATATGTTGTTCCATGTATTTATGTCTATACCGATCCTGAAATATGCTCAATCATAATTTACTTAACAACGTGAGTGCGGGGCGTATATCACCTAAGGTACCTCATGTGTTGTGGACAAGGTACAAAGCAAATCAGTAAACGCGACTACCGCTAAGCACTGTTAAAATATATTGCCATCTATTAAGGCAGAGATTTGCACGAATTTATCGTGTAAACAAAAGTCACAAATCTAACATTAATCTAGGAACTTGCACGCTAGGCCTAGATTATAAAATGTGTACAATAATGCGAGAGGCAAAGTTTTGTAAAGTCGAGCCTGGCTCTGGAGTGCAAGTACGCAATGAGTGGGCAGACATGACATGGGGACTTACCTCAGATGAGACGGAAATACAATTGTATAGTCAAAAAATCTGAAGGCAAGTACGACTCCCGAGCCAAAATCCAGTTCAGACTGAATGAAATACATTAGTGTTTGTGAACTAATCGAAACAGTTACTTTAAGCAGTGTGAAAAACTGTGAAGGTGAAACTGTGATACGGACAGTGCAGTGCTAGCATTGAACGTTCAACAGCGGTAAGGACGCCAAACGCCAATATTACGCACGAAAAACTGTGAATTTGCTTATAAATGAGAACTGTTAACGTGAAGTGAACCCACAGTCAATATTTTTGGGACAGACTGTAATTTCAGTGAGTACAATAATGCGAGATTGGAATGCGATGCGTGGACTGTTGCAAAACAGCGACCGCAGAAACGGCGAATGTTTGTGCTAAGTTCGTACTGGGACACTCACCAGTTCCTGCGAGTGCGTCGAAAACATAAATAATTTTATCAAGACAAAAACTGACGTGTAATGGAAACAGTGGTGCATCAAAACTTCATTCACGGGAGAAGATCCATGTCATGTATTCTGCAAGACAGTGCTAGCTTGACACTCGTAAACTGGCGAAAACTTTACAACTGCCGCACTAATAAATGCTTGTTTCCCACTAGCGTAATCATCTGCAGCGGGAAACAAATATTACGTTGGTTGTGTGTATGTTTCATGTACTACGTCGGAGATGCGTAGCAGATCTGACTCCTGCCAACAAACGCGGGGGGGGGGGGGGGGGTGAATATCATCCCATTCCGCCACGCCCGGGCGAGACAGAAGCGCATCGCCAACCGTGCAGCCGATCAGCTGATTCTGACGTTCCACGACGGCGAGAGACACGCTGGCGTCGAGCGGGCGTTGACCTCTCCACAGTCGCCGCGAACGCCGAGCACCGAACACACCACCCGGCGCCGTCGCGAGCTAAACGACGCGGCGTAGACCATCAACGACACCGTACTCAATAACGGCGATATATTGTTATAATTACCTCATTTTTTTCCTAGTGCAACAAAAAATTATTTGTAATGTATGCACATCCTGTACTCCAATGACATCCCAGAAACGATTAAGTGAAAGTAAACAAAGCAGTTAGTGTGTCGCTCCGCCGAGGTTTTCCTCAGGGTTTCCCTACGGCCGCGTCAAATGAGGAGCGAACAGTCGACACCCCTGGGACTTCAAGTATTACGGACTAACTCTTGATTGTATACCTTTGAACACTGCAAAAGTTACAACCCTAGAAAGAAGCAGCCAAAATGAAACTAATTGTATTCTACATCCTTTTCATTTGTACATGACTATATTCGTAACCAATTGTATATTACATTGTTATGTAAATAACTTCATCTGTAGAATAATCTGTAGAAAAATCTGCGTGTGGACACTATGGACATCAAGTAGGAAATATTTATGTCAAAAAACACGAACATTTTTTATGACATAAACATTTCGGGGTGCAATATAGCGTCCCCAGTGCTATATTACGAAAAGACTTAAAAACAGTATTTATAAAGAACAGACATTTAAAAATTGAATAATATATTTTTATCATGTAGCCGTAAAATAATAATTTCTCCGTGTAGGTTTCGAGTGCAAAGAAATGTAACAAAATGATCTAAAGAGATGACAAGATACGCTCTTTTGTTAATTTTTTAGTCGTCTTCACTTCTTCTCTTGTCTTGGTTGTGTGTAGACGGACATCTTGCGAGTGCTGGCAAATGTAAGCATATTTGTATGAGTTAAGCAGATAATATATTGATTTAATATTATTGTAAACTTTTAATTTGTAATAGGTGATCCCGATTTCATGTCCGCCTTCCTTGAATTAACCTGCATTCAAGTAATTTACAGTTCAACAATCGCAGCGGCCGATGCAGCCAACGACGCCATTACGTGGCGATATTAACTTATGAAAAATTAGCGGAGGCGAAAAACTCGCCCGCTATTAACATAATATTAATTTTTCTCCACAGCCGCACGACGTTGCAGAAAATACGTAGCTTTAAGATTCTTATTTTCAGTACCATAGCCGAGAGCCAGAGCCAGGACTCCGACTACAATACAATGGTTAACGGAGGTACGAAAAGTACTCTCGCGCGTGTGTGGACCGCAATTGTAATTAATAACTAAAGATCTTTTGCTTTAAAGTGAACTGACTAGCCGAGGAAATTAATAAGAAAGGTTTATTCCAATGTTCAACTTGTATGCTCATGTTTTAAGATTCAGCGAGTCTAACATTCATTAACGCAACAAATAATTTAAGATCAATATTGTTATAAAAGGAGAACTTCACAAAAGCATTTAACCGTAAATCAAAATTGAATGAAATGTCATTTTTATTAAGGCCCACCACGTAAGTCGGCAACAATCAAAATAATAATAATAATAATATATTAAATGACTACGGCCGACGGACGCGAGAAGTGTCACATAGTAAGGAAACAGAAAATGAGATTATGTGCTTGCAATAAATTCTCAGTTCACGAAAGTAGTTGTCAACATCTAGAATGATGATGGAAACTGTCAATAATGGTTTATTGGGAACGAACGAGGCGTCTTCTTCTTAATCAGGTCTTTATGAAAGATGGTGTTAACACTGTCCGCCGCAATTCCGAATTTTGTAGTATTTGTGTAAGTTATGCATGCTGTGTTATCAATTCCCACCTTTCTAAATGGAGAATTAACTATCTGTTCAAGTGTCTAAAACGTAAGGTAAATTTTACGGTATTTCAAGAAAATGGGAGATACCTTGAAAGAAACTGAATTTACTATTTCACAATATTGCCAACCATCAAAAAGCTGCTGCAAACCGTCAATGTAGGCTTTTTGTAACCGGTCGTTGCATCTTCCTTTTAGACTGAACTGAGAAAATGTTGGTGTTATCACTGAACTTGATAATTGCCACTTTGTCAGAGTTTACCTATATACTCGTAATTGCAGAATCCGGCGCACCTATCGTCAAGTCACCCATATAACACGAATATAATGATTCGTTAATAGTTTTCATACGACCCGGAAAGCTTCTGAGGTAGTCAAAAGGACGTATCCTATTTGTATACTACCACTAACGTTACAAGAGTCTGTATCTAACTAGTAAAAATGTTCTCCTGTTCCAGTAAAAACAAGGCGCTTCATACTTACAACGGTACAGTGATCGCTGTACATAAACGCGTCTCAAACTACCGTACTTGTAACTATATGGTATTTTTGAGATGGGATACTAGAGGACGCAGTACAGGTACTCGGACTCATTGTTTTAAATCTAGAAGGCAATCAGAGTACATCCGATGGACGAGCTGGTGTAGATACTAACATAGACGTCACTTTAGCAAACCGCATGGCAGCATATAAGATTATAAGTTGACAAGTGCTCCAGTACCTCCACTGATAGTGCCACATTTGACACCATTACTAAATGAGGCGTTGTGAATAGGCAGGATCCCGGCGATATGGAAAACAGCTAGAGCAGTAGTAATTAAAAAGGGGGAAGGATAAAGACCCGGCATCACTGAAAAGCTATAGACCTACTTGCTTATTAAACGTCTTGACCAAAGTTCAAGAACGTTTGCGTGGGATCGATTGCAGGCGCAAAAGTAGCTCTTGGGTCTAAACTAGTGTCAATATAGATTCAGAGAAGGAAAATTTATACATGATGCGGTTAATAGGGCTCTTCAGACTGTAGAAAATTCGACATCGAATTATGCAATCGCGCTCATGATTGACATCACATGCCCATTCGACAATCTTTGGAGGCCTGCTATGATCGCACGCCTTCATGTTCTCGGGGTCCACAAACGTCTTTTGTAAGAGCTTTGTAGATTTCTGCAATGGACGTAGAATCCAGTGGCTTGCGGAGTAGAGCAGGATATTCAAAAAATTAAAAAAGAGCAACTGCCTTACAGCAGTGGATACACGGGTTCCCGTGAGATCACCGAAGTTAAGCGCTATCGGGCGTGGTCGGCACTTGGATGGGTGACCATCCAGGCCGCCATGCGCTGTTGCCATTTTTCGGGGTGCACTCAGCCTCTTGATTCCAATTGAGGAGCTACTCGACTGAATAGTAGCGGCTTCGGTCAAGAATACCATCTTACGACCGGGAGAGCGGTGTGCTGACCCCACACCCCTCATATCCGCATCCTCCTCCGAGGATGACACGGCGGTCTGATGGTCCCGGTAGGCCACTCGTGGCCTGAAGATGGAGAGTGCTGTACTAAAGGCTCCATAGGTCCACTGTTTAGGGATCCTAGTACGAACACCTAATACATCTGTTAGACGGGGCGGAAGTAGTTGCATACTCATATGACGTCCTAGTAGTTGTATCTACGGACTCCAGGGTGAGACTTGAGGAAAAGGTGAATAATGTGGTTCCACAGACGCAGCATTGGTGCGAGAGCAACAAACTCTCTATAGCTGTTCGTAAAACAACATACATACGTCTGAAAGAAAGACTTTCTCTTGCCAGAAATCCTTCCCTTAGGCTTGACGGAACACCTGTAAAACGCAATACTGTTTGTAGGCACTTAGGCATTTTTCTAGACGAGAAAAGAAAATTTCTAGAACGTGTTAAATCTGTTACTCAAAAGAATCCAAAGTTGTACGTAAGACTGCCCGTGTTGGCACTGCTGTTATGTTACCGTTGCATATGGTGCGTCATATCACGAAGCTACAGTATCTTCAGAACCATTGTGGGCTTCGCTCTCAGTGTCGGGGCGCATTGCCCTAGTAGGGCTGCGTTCACTCTGCCGGCCTGGCCGGGCCGCGATGACGCGTACTGGCTCGGCTCGTGCCTAGCCAGCTCAGACCGACGAGTAGTGCATTCACATTGCGCGCCGCGCCGAGCCGGGACAGCGAAATGGGGGGAAATCCACTACTCCGATTTTCATGTTTTAAAAATTCTTAGCGGTATATAAGACTTCGCCACATCGTTTTATGAACTTATTTTTTCCTTAAAAGCGTTACTTACGTCGTGAAAAAAGAAAAAGTATACTTTTCGTTTCGCGTGATTTCTTAGTTTCGTAACGATTTTGAAGAAAGTATGCAGCTAAAAAATATGATTTTTGTGCACGTGGTAGTGTAACATCTTAGCTTCGTATTGAATCATTTATCTTTCCGTATTTCTTAACAGTCATTGTGAAATTATGCTATTTGTCAACGTTCTGCACTTGATTTACAAATCTTGTAGTGGAAAAGTTATGTAGCGGGTAGCTTATTGTTAGATCCGTTTTAGACCATACATTGATGGGAATTAAATGTAGCTAAAAGTACCAAAAAGTTTTTTAAATTATAATGATTCTGATATCTGTCTCTGGTCACAAGTAATGCGAACTATTCAGTGACGTCAGTACCGCGTCCGCAAGCGACGGAGTTCGCGCGGTTACAGCTTGGTTTAGTGTAGTCATATAATGCAGGACAGAAAAAAAACTGATTACTAGTGATCAGCGCAGACCTAGTGTCGGTCCCTCGTATTATTTTAATAGTCTCATTGTCTAGATAAATCCAAGTGTATAAGAATTTTTCCCTCCGCTACTGGACAATCATCTGCTATGCTTTCATAATTGGCCACACGTTGCATCACAAAAGGCAAACAATTATTTGTCATCAACATCCTACAATTAGTATAATGTACTTATCGTATTTCGAACTAAAAGATAAGAGTATATTAATCTAAGATGAGATCTTGCTCCTGATGCATTGTAAAAAAAGCTTGCAACATTCTACATGATTTCTTTCTAGTTGCATACAGATGTTTCTATGACTAAGTTTGACTAAGGCGCAAAAAGTTCTTTTTTTTTTATTATCGCTTTTGCAGTTCACGTAAGTGTGGTACCGCAAGCTGTAAATAATTACAATCTTTATATCGACCTTATCTCCACTTAGAAAGATCTGTGGATAGCTCTTACAAGTACTCTATTTTAGGAAATGAATGCAATGAAACCAAGGCTGAGTGGGACAGCGTTTCAATCAACGCTTTGCTGGATCATTTGACGACCAAATGATTAAGTTATCGTTTTCTGTAAGGTGCTGCCATTTCGATTTTTCTACTGTAACTGAAAGAAAATGCGCGGATTCAGCATAGCCTCAAGCACAGCAGGACAGGTAAATGAATTATTGTCGATTGATGTGTTGGATTCTCGTCTAGTTCAAAGCAGTGTAAAGGATGAGATGTGTGTGTCACTGTTTGCTTCTGTGTATTTTTTCCCCTTGGTGATCTGGTCCCCTGCGGCAAAGGGATCTTAATTCATTAGCAGCTGAAGGTCGAAGATAACACAGTTTTTCACCACTATCCAATTAGAACCGTCTAATGTAACAATGATTTCATTGTTATCTTAGTTATGTTTTCACATTATGGTGCCTCGTCGAATTTTGAGCACATTGTAATAGGGTGGACATTGACTCTCCCTAAGAATATCGACTGGCATTTAGTAAAGGTTTTTAATTACAATAATAAATAACGTTGCTAAAAAACTTGTGTTTATATTGCAGATTGAGTAATAACATGTATCCAAATAACATTTCAGGCAACAATTACAAAACGGAATACAGTTTCACATTAATATAATACAAAAGCAAAGTTGTCTGTAAGGAAGAACTAAGTTGAATTAGCGCAGTCATTGTTTTAAAGAACCTGGCACTGCACTCACTGCCTCCAATTCATTATAAACAAGCTCGTGTATTATAAGTTTCACAAACATTTGCCTCTGAAATGGAAGGGAGTTTATTGCACCCCTGAGACTCATCAGGAAGTGGTATGTCTTGATGTGCCTTCATCACAGCTAATTTGTCCTTTTTCGAGCTTTAAAAATTCTTCTTCAATATTTGGCCCACTACTTCTTTTTTTTTCCTTTGCGATAATGTGCTGGCAAGCTATTGTTGTAAATGCATGTAAATACGGTAGATTAAATAAATGAAAAAAAAGTAATTTTTCATGTATCATTATAATAAACATAATTTTCCCTCACTTATTGTGAAATGTGAGGTAACATCTTAAAATAAAAGACGTGTGCATTCACACTTGTGATGAAAGCGGTCGGCTCGCGCCGGCAATATTAAACACTCGGGATGTCGCCGGCTCGGCTCCGGGAGGCTCACGCCGTGTCGGCTCGGCCCGGCCGCCAGTGTTAACACCGCAATTCAAAACCATGTGCTTGATATCAAAGCGGGCGGCGGCCAGGCCAGGCTCGGCTCGGCCCGGGCGGCCGTGTGAACGCAGCCTATTAGACTTGGCAGCTACAAAACAATACCGCGACAAGTTCAGCGCAGCGTACTTCTGAGACTCACCGGTGCCTTTCGCACTTCACCTGTAGTGGGTTTACTGGTGATCCTCCGGATATGTCCGATATATATCATGATACGTTACTAGGCACCGCTGTATTTGTTGCGGCGCGAGCAACGAGATCGTGTGTACTAGATTAAAGGAACGCATATTACTGGTAAAAGACATTTATGAACTTGGAAAAAAAATGGTTCAAATGGCTCTGAGCATTATGGGACTCAACTGCTGAGGTCATTAGTCCCCTAGAACTTAGAACTAGTTAAACCTAACTAACCTAAGGACATCACAAACAACCATGCCCGAGGCAGGATTCGAACCTGCGACCGTAGCGGTCTTGCGGTTCCAGACTGCAGCGCCTTTAACCGCACGGCCACTTCGGCCGGCTATGAACTTAGAAGTTAGATGAATGGCAATCTGAGCACTGCAGGGCGTTTTTACAACATATTCCCACGCATCAAGAACAGGATTAAACTGCGCGACATTGCCCCTACGCGAGGCATGGTGCACCTATTAATAGGTCTCCCGCCCCCCCCCCCCCCCCTCCCATAGACCAAACATCAGCATCCAGTGATTAACACACCAGTCTGTGAAGGTTCCGTTGATCATGTCGTTCTCAGATGGACCCTTTCTCGGACAGAGAGGCGGCAGACAGATTGCGATCTGCAAACAATTGTAACTGACCAAACGTTGCGGACTGAAGCTAATATAATAGCACATCCAAAAGGCACCTACACGGGTATACATAGACTCCAGGATTGCCGAGACACGTACGTACCAGAGTGGGTGATGTAGAATAGTGTAGCAACAATAGGTTTAGAAGAAATACGTTGAACTGAATCGAACTGAAATGGATTGAATTATTCCGAAAGAGGAATGAGTTAAAATTGAGCATGCCTCATCATTTCCTGTTTTGTGTCGTGAACCACGCTTACAGCTCCAATGACCTTTTTTCCTACTATCACCAACAATTCGTGCCTGTGACAGTGCTTCCGAATACAGAAACGACCAGCAGCGCACCTCTTGCGATTTAATACTGAAATAATAATGGTATGACCCCATGACACCTTTACAGTGGTCGCAGTCATAACTAATTTTATACTGATCTTTGTAGGGAATAAAGATGTCGTCAATCAGAAGTAATCCATGTCGCCGTAGATTCCCGAGACAAGCGGGAATAAAATATTCGGCCTTCAGTGCAATGTGTAGGTTGGTGGGTCATACACAGGCGAAAAATGCTGAGCAGAAAATTTTGATATGTATTGCAGATGTAGCAAAGTAGTATTAACCTACACTATGTGTTGAAAAGCATCCGGACACCCCCAAAAACATACGTTTTTCATATTAGGTGCATTGGGCTGACCTACTGCCAGGTACTCCATATCAGCGACCTCAGTAGTCATTAGACAACCTGAGAGAGCAGAATGGGGCAGAACTTACGGTCTTCGAACGTGGTCATGTGACTGGGTGTCACTTGTGTCATACGTCTGTACGCGAGATTTCCTAACGCTTTAAACACCCCTAGGTCCACTGTTTCCGATGTGATAATGAAGGGCAAACGTGAAGGGACACGTACAGCACAAAAGCGTACAGGCCAAGCTCGTCTGTTGACTGACAGAGACCGCCGACAGTTGAAGATGGTCGTAATGAGTAATATGCAGACATTTATCCAGACTGTTGTTGTGGTCTTCAGTCCTGAGACTGGTTTGATGCAGCTCTCCATGCTACTCTATCCTGTGCAAGCTTCTTCATCTCCCAGTACCTACTGCAACCTACATCCTTCTGAATCTGCTTAGTGTATTGATCTCTTGGTCTCCCTCTACGATTTTTACCCTCCACGCTGCCCTCCAATGCTAAATTTGTGATCCCTTGATGCCTCAAAACATGTCCTACCAACCGATCCCTTCTTCTGGTCAAGTTGTGCCACAAACTTCTCTTCTCCCCAATCCTATTCAATACCTCCTCATTAGTTATGTGATCTACCCACCTTATCTTCAGCATTCTTCTGTAGCACCACATTTCTAAAGCTTCTATTCTCTTCTTGACCAAACTAGTTATCGTCCATGTCTCACTTCCATACATGGCTACACTCCATACAAATACTTTCAGAAACGACTTCCTGACACCTAAATCTATACTCGATGTTAACAAATTTCTCTTCTTCAGAAACGATTTCCTTGCCATTGCCAGTCTACATTTTATGTCCTCTCTACTTCGACCATCATCGGTTATTTTACTCCCTAAATAGCAAAACTCCTTTACTACTTTAAGTGTCTCATTTCCTAATCTAATTCCCTCAGCATCACCCGACTTAATTTGACTACATTCCATTATCCTCGTTTTGCTTTTGTTGATGTTCATCTTATATCCTCCTTTCAAGACACTGTCCATTCCGTTCAACTGCTCTTCCAAGTCCTTTGCTGTCTCTGACAGAATTACAATGTCATCGGCGAACCTCAAAGTTTTTACTTCTTCTCCATGAATTTTAATACCTACTCCGAATTTTTCTTTTGTTTCCTTTACTGCTTGCTCAATATACAGATTGAATAACATCGGGGAGAGGCTACAACCCTGTCTCACTCCTTTCCCAACCACTGCTTCCCTTTCATGCCCCTCGACTCTTATAACTGCCATCTGGTTTCTGTACAAATTGTAAATGGCCTTTCGCTCCCTGTATTTTACCCCTGCCACCTTCAGAATTTGAAAGAGAGTATTCCAGTCAACATTGTCAAAAGCTTTCTCTAAGTCTACAAATGCCAGAAACGTAGGTTTGCCTTTTCTTAATCTTTCTTCCAAGATAAGTCGTAAGGTCAGTATTGCCTCACGTGTTCCAACATTTCTACGGAATCCAAACTGATCTTCTCCGAGGTCGGCTTCTACCAGTTTTTCCATTCGTCTGTAAAGAATTCGCGTTAGTATTTTGCAGCTGTGACTTATTAAACTGATAGTTCGGTAATTTTCACATCTGTCAGCACCTGCTTTCTTTGGGATTGGAATTATTATATTCTTCTTGAAGTCTGAGGGTATTTCGCCTGTCTCATACATCGTGCTCACCAGATGGTAGAGTTTTGTCACGACTGGCTCTCCCGAGGCCATCAGTAGTTCTAGTGGAATGTTGTCTACTCCCGGGGCATTGTTTCGACTCAGGTCTTTCAGTGCTCTGTCAAACTCTTCACGCAGTATCTTATCTCCCATTTCATCCTCATCTACATCCTCTTCCATTTCCATAATATTGTCCTCAAGTACATCTCCCTTGTATAAACCCTCTATATACTCCTTCCACCTTTCTGCCTTCCCTTCTTTGCTTAGAACTGGGTTTCCATCTGAGCTCTTGATATTCATTCATGTGGTTCTCTTCTCTCCAAAGGTCTCTTTAATTTTCCTGTAGGCAGTATCTATCTTACCCCTAGTGAGACAAGCCTCTACATCCTTACATTTGTCCTCTAGCCATCCCTGCTTAGCCATTTTGCACTTCCTGTCGATCTCATTTTTGAGACGTTTGTATTCCTTTTTGCCTGCTTCATTTACTGCATTTTTATATTTTCTCCTTTCATCAATTAAATTCAATATTTCTTCTGTTATCCAAGGATTTCTATTAACCCTCGTCTTTTTACCTACTTGATCGTCTGCTGCCTTCACCACTTCATCCCTCAGAGCTACCCATTCTTCTTCTACTGTATTTCTTTCCCCCATTCCTGTCAATTGTTCCCTTATGCTCTCCCTGAAACTCTCTACAACCTCTGGTTCTTTCAGTTTATCCAGGTCCCATCTCCTTAAATTCCCACCTTTTTGCAGTTTCTTCAGTTTCAATCTGCAGTTCATAACCAATAGATTGTGGTCAGAATCCACATCTGCCCCAGGAAATGTCTTACAATTTAAAACCTGGTTCCTAAATCTCTGTCTTACCATTATATAATCTATCTGAAACCTGTCAGTATCTCCAGGCTTCTTCCATGTATACAGCCTCCTTTCATGATTCTTGAACCAAGTGTTAGCTATGATTAAGTTATGCTCTGTGCAAAATTCTACAAGGCGGCTTCGTCTTTCATTTCTTCCCCCCAATCCATATTCACCTACTATGTTTCCTTCTCTCCCTTTTCCTACTGACGAATTCCAGTCACCCATGACTATTAAATTTTCGTCTCCCTTCACTACCTGAATAATTTCTTTTATCTCGTCATACATTTCATCTATTTCTTCATCATCTGCAGAGCTAGTTGGCATATAAACTTGTACTACTGTAGTAGGCATGGGCTTTGTGTCTATCTTGGCCACAATAATGCGTTCACTATGCTGTTTGTAGTAGCTAACCCGCACTCCTATTTTTTTATTCATTATTAAACCTACTCCTGCATTACCCCTATTTGATTTTGTATTTATAACCCTGTAATCACCTGACCAAAAGTCTTGTTCCTCCTGCCACCGAACTTCACTAATTCCCACTATATCTAACTTTAACCTATCCATTTCCCTTTTCAAATTTTCTAACCTACCTGCCCGATTAAGTGATCTGACATTCCACGCTCCGATCCGTAGAACCCCAGTTTTCTTTCTCCTGATAACGACGTCCTCTTGAGTAGTCCCCGCCCGGAGATCCGAATGGGGGACTATTTTACCTCCGGAATATTTTACCCAAGAGGACGCCATTATCATTTAATCATACAGTAGAGCTGCATGTCCTCGGGAAAAATTACGGCTGTAGTTTCCCCTTGCTTTCAGCCGTTCGCAGTACCAGCACAGCAAGGCCGTTTTGGTTAATGTTACAAGGCCAGATCAGTCAATCATCCAGACTGTTGCCCCTGCAACTACTGAAAAGGCTGCTGCCCCTCTTCAGGAACCACATGTTTGTCTGGCCTCTCAACAGATACCCCTCCGTTGTGGTTGCACCTACGGTATGGCCATCTGTATCGCTGAGGCACGCAAGCCTCCCCACCAACGGCAAGGTCTATGGTTCATGGGACTATCACACATGAATTCCAAACTGCACCAGGATCCACTGTATGTACTATGACAGTTAGGCGGGAGGTGAGAAAACTTGGATTTCATGGTTGAGCGACTGCTCATAAGCCACATATCACGCCAGCAAGTGCCAAACAGCGCCTCGCTTTGTGTAAGGAGCGTAAACATTGGACGATTGCACAATGGAAAAACGTTCTGTGGAGTGACGAATCACGGTGTACAATGTGGCGTTCCGACGGCAGGGTGTGGGTAAGGCGATTGCCCGGTGAATGTAATACAAGACAACTGCAACAACAAATATATATGCAGGTACGATATAAGAACTATAGAAGCATTAAAAATGACACGAAATACAAAAACAAATGCAATATGTAGACTCGAATGTAAACAGCAAAAACGCTACTGTAAATAGGGATAAAAATCAAATATACTTGTAGAATGTAGGACACGAACGCCAATACATATATAAATACTACAGACACAAACATAAATCATTCTTTTTTGTATCAGAGGAAGAAATGGATACAAATACGGAGATATAAAGAAATATTTTTGTACTTACTTATTACATGTAGACAGTAAAATACAGCATGCGCGACGCCAATTTTTCGCGTGGAAACGGCAGAGGTTTCGGAAGCTTCGGCGACATATCTTCCCAAAACATTGGTCAGGTGACATCCTCGAAGGAAGCAGTCTCGCACGCAGTTGATCCAGCTTGTCGCCTTACCGTAGCTGCCGCTTTTCCGGGTCCTCTGTGTAAGTCACTTCTCTGAATCTGCGACGCTTTGTTCGGCTGTTACGTAGTCGCAACCAGCAGGAATAGCACTCAACTTCTATGTACGCCTTGTCTTTTATAGGTGCTCGACAATGCTAAGAGTGGTTTCCGCGGAAACGTCGCTTGACGTTAGTCCTGCGCATTGTGTGAAACTATATTGTAATCTATAGATTCTAATCTTGTATTTTTCTGTGTCAGGTTAGTATCCGAAAAAGTGGTAAAACTTATTTTAATATCGAAATACGTAAATCTCAGTGCAAGACAACAGAACTGTGTTGAAATCCAATATTCAATGAAAATATGTGAAACCTACGCTACCCGATGCGAAATCCAGACTCTCCTGTATATAAAACAATTCGCCTGCGAGAAAGAAATCCGTTTTCAATGGAATTTATATACGCTGATTGCTAAAAGAAAATCATTCAGTTGAAAATGTTAGCCCGATATATTCCTAATCTTTATCTTAGTCTTGTTAACAAGCATTGATCCTCAATTGTCATTCTAATACAGAGCAAATGAACATAAAAATTAACGCATTCGACTATGTGATGAAACTGTAATATCACAAGAAAGCACTTTACTGAGATCTTCTACTGGTATTAACCCTCTCAACATATACGATGTTTTCACACATACTTTCCGACAACCACTGTACCTTACAGCAGACATGAGCATTGATGATAATTAAATTTCTTGGCCTACCTGAGTGCACTGACCGCTTGCCTGCTCTGCAACCTTTCACCATAAAGAATAATGATGTGACTGTCAAAATTAAATTTCATTTACCGTACTTGTGATCTGCAATGCTAGACGGTATCTCACCAATTTTCACAAAATTTCTTCTCCGTACACAGCTCGCGGTGCGCAACGCGAGAGTGCAAACAATCGTAACAGTAAATGAAAATATGGAACTGAACTTCACGACTGATAAATTCGAACAAAGACTCCAAGTTAAGCTATGCTTCATTAAGCCATGACAACAATACACATTTTCATAAAGTTCACACAACTACACAAGTTAGCAAAGCATTTCCTAATCACTCTCCTGTGAACAATTACGTTCCTTAACACTTGTTTCAGCTATAAGACAAAACCATATGTTGCATTATATAATTTCTGCAGCGATTTCAAAATAACACAGTATCCTAACAATAAGAAATTACACGGTTACGAATATGAGAAAATATGACAAAATTGCATTACCTTAACACCTGAGTTCGTAGTTCTTTCTTTAATATTTGGTCCATATCTTAAATATTCCTCAGAAACATATTATTACAAATTCTTTTTTTAAAAAATAGTGCTGCCTCCACTACACGGCAGGCAAGCTTTTATCCTCTTCAAACGAAGTACATAGCCAGATGGACTAACACGTACTGCTGGCTACGCTCTTCAAACGAAGTAACCTCTCTGACCAACATTTGTAGTGTCAAGAAAAAGAATATTCTTGTATCGATACGACAGAGGTTGAGTACAATTACCAAATTCACAACTTCCCTTGCGTTTATGGTCAAAATTTCTTGAAAATCGACATGGAAAAATGGGACAGTCCCCTTTCAGGTGCCTCTCATACATTCATTGTTAATTCACATCGTTACACATCGTTCGCATCGGCCAAGGATGGGAAAGACAATGCAACGTCTACAGGTTTGCCGTTTGCTGATTGTGCTGAAAACCTTGAGAGTCTGCTAATCAGCTCGTTTTTGTGATGTCGAAGTGTCAAGAATGTTAATACCGCGTGTCTCACTTTTGACATGTATATGCACATGTGAGACGTGTGTGCAAGACCTAAGAGATTTAAAATGCCTGATGCATATTCTCACTTCCGCCTTACTGCATTCAGTTAACTTCGATTAAATTGATTATGGCTATCTTGTCGCCGGCCGCGGTGGTCTCGCGGTTCTAGGCACGCAGTCCGGAACCGCGCGACTGCTACGGTCGCAGGTTCGAAGCCTGCCTCGGGCATGGATGTGTGTGATGTCCTTAGGTTAGTTAGGTTTAACTAGTTCTAAGTTCTAGGGGACTGATGACCTAAGATGTTAAGTCCCATAGTGCTCAGAGCCATAGAGCTATCTTGTCGAGCATTCTTTCTTCCGTAAGACTTGCTGCTGGCTTACGCTGTGTGTGCACGAATGTGTGTGTGTGTGTGTGTGTGTGTAGCACTGTCACATGAGTGTTACGTAAGTCACTCATCCAGGCCCAGGGATGCTAAGTGTAACACTGTCACAGCTAACGGCGGAATGAATGTTCGAAATATTCAAATGGTTCAAATGGCTCTGAGCACTATGGGACTCAACTGCTGAGGTCATTAGTCCCCTAGAACTTAGAACTAGTTAAACCTAAATAACCTAAGTACATCACACACATCCATGCCCGAGGCAGGATTCGAACCTGCGACCGTAGCGGTCTCGCGGTTCCAGACTGCAGCGCCAGAACCGCGCGGCCACTTCGGCCGGCGTTCGAAATATTGTTTGCTATAGTGCGTACACGGGGACGCACAATAATGCTATGTGCCATTTACATGTGAAAGTCGAGTGCGTCCGTCCAGCACTTCTCGTAACTGAACTTTAGTCATTTCGCTTACCTCGCGTCTCGTACACACTGCCCCAAGTACTTTCTTCTCCGTCGATCGCGAGCTCTAACGGTTGTGCAATAAACAGCGCATAATAAGCCAAGCGAGTAGCTTTAAATGCTAAGCATAATGAGAATGGTAAAATGTTAGAATGACAACCAGTTTTCTTTCATTAGTTCAATCGTAAAATTAGTAAAACTATTTCTAGCGTCAGTCTACCGTTAATATTATTAACAAAATTCCCGGTCATTAGTCATTAGTTCCCAAGCCCCGCAAAAGTCACAAACAGTTTCACAAAATCCACAAATTTTTTTCCGAGGTAACTTTAACAGTTAATTCCATCTTGACACGGAGTTGCACTTCACACACTACTTTGCTTGTTACCACCTCGCAAACCAATCTTTGGCCGGCCGGAGTGGCCGTGCGGTCGCAGGTTCGAATCCTGCCTCGGGCATGGATGTGTGTGATGTCCTTAGGTTAGTTAGGTTTAATTAGTTCTAAGTTCTAGGCGACTGCTGACCTCAGAAGTTAAGTCGCATAGTGCTCAGAGCCATTTTAACTATTTTTTCATGAGATCCGATTTTATACACGTATTCGGGTAGAGGTATTACCTACTCATAAACCGATAGTAGCAGATTGGCACCTGTCCCATCAGGGTGCCCTTGTGGTGGGTCCATCCTCTCCATCAATAAGACTGACAGTAACTAAAATTTTTAATTACCTATGAGTGGTACTGAAAATTCTTGTTAATGAGTTCCCCGTGCAAGCACGGTTGAGTATGTGTGTCAATATTTAAACACTAAACATAAGTAATGAAATTCACTATTTGGCGCCCAGCGTGATAGGTGAATCCCACGCTGTCTCTCTGCTCGAATAAGACACGGCTCTTACTCACCCGACCGTTCTCACGCTGTAACACCAGCTAGCGTGTAGTTCAGTGAATATGCTTTGTGATCCTACCTATTCACCAGCCCCTGTAACAAAGCATTCCTATAGTGTGCATAAAACATAGCAACAAAAAATGTAATCAACGTGGGTAGGGATGAAGCATAAACGCCACAAGGTGGAGTGAAGGTATAATGACTCCGTTGACTGGTATTGAGGGTTAAAGTGATTGTGATCTATGCAAGCAATGACTAGGCAAAGAATCGTGCCCCTCTCGTACCTTTGCTGGTACTTCTGTGTCACGTTCTAACCATCATCTGAGAAAGAACGATCAATGGACTTCCACTGAACATCATAGTCACACGTATCTGTTATTAAAATCAGATACGTGGTGTGAAGAGTTTTATGCTATAAAACTCACCTTCGGTTTCTACAATTAAGTAACAGATAATAATAAACTCATCTTCAGTTTCTACAATGAAATGAGAGACAATATCTTTCGGAGTTGGTCATATTGATTTCTCTTCCTGCGTCATTTGTGTGAATAGGCCGTCTAAGCACTACACGCAACAGCTTGTCGACAAAATCCATCTTCCATTCTGGGTCCGGGTCGTGTGGTATAAACCAGACGCCTTTCTTTCTTGATTTTCGATCTCACTTCAGAATATTTTACAGAGGGAATACGGCTAAGAACACGTTGGGGCCGAGCTAAGCCACTATAGCACTTCGGTAATCTCCGGTGGGGCAGAAGTTATATGAACGTTCACTCACTGGAAGTGTCTAGGTGACTCGTGTAGGCGACTCGTAGGGAACTGTGAGTGGGGGACAGAGATGGGAGGGGGACGGGAACACTAGTAGCTCAGGGATTCAATGGAGCGGCGAATGGCTGGAAGAACCACCAGGGTACGCCGCACGATCCCTATGTATCTTGCGGCTAGCAGGGCTACCAACTGTGGCCGCAGGATGGGCAGCGCACTTGTGTGGATGACTTTCACGTGGCGTTTCGATGAAAAAGGTACCTCAGCATTGATCTTCAGAGGAGTCAGCCCTCCTCCACTTAACAATGCGCACCGCAGATATATCTTAGCTTTCTCATTTCAGAGGATATTCTCCTATTGTTTATCGTTATAAATTTCAAATCAAATGACTGCTGATAAATTGATGCTAAATTTAAGCGATCTACATCTATATCCACATGTATACTCTGCAAATCACATTCATGTGCCTGGCTGAGGTTTCATCGAACCATCTTCACAATAATTCTCTGTTATTCCACTCTCGAACAGCACGCGGAAAAAACGAACACCTATAACTTTCTGTGCGAGTTCTGAACTCCGTTATTTTATTATGATGATCGCTTCTCCTAATGTAGGTCGGCGTCAATAGAATTTGTTGCATTCGGAAGAGAAAGTTGGTAACTGGAATATCTTGAGGAGATCCCGCCGCAACGAGAAATACTTTTGTTTAATGACGTCCATCCCAAATTCTGTGTCATGTCAGTGACATTCTCTCCAATATTCCTCCATAGTACAACACGTGCTCCTTTTCTCTGAACTTTCTTAATCTACTCCGTTAATCCTATCTGGTACCACACCGCACAGCAGTGTTCCAAAAGAGGACGGACAATTGCAGTGTAGGCAGTCTCTTTACTGTATCTGTTACACTGCCTAAGTGTTCCGCCAATGAAACGCTGTCTTTGGTTTTCCTTCCCCACAACATTCTCTGTGTGTTCTTTCCAATTTAAGTTGTTCGTCATTGTGATTTCTAGGTATTTAGTTGAATCTACGGCCTTTAGATTTCACTGATCTAACGCGTAACCGAAGTTTAACGGATTCCTTTTAGCACTCATGTGAATGACCTCAATCTGTTTATTATTTAGTGTCATTTGTCAATTTTCGAACCATACAGATATTTTCTCTAAGTCGATTTGCAATTTATTTTGATCTTCTGTTGATTTTACTGGACGATAAACGACAGCATCATCTGCAGATAACCTGAGACGGCTGCTCAGAATGTCTCCCAAATTGGCTATGTAGATAAGCAACAGCAGAGGGCCTATAACAATACCTCGGTGAACGCCAGAAATCACTTCTGCTCTACTCAATGACTTCCCATCATTTACTACGAACTGTGACCTCTCTGGCAGGAAATCACGAATTCAGTCACATAAGTGTGACAGTATTACATAAGCACGCAATTTCACTATAAGCCGCTTGTGAGGTTTAGTGTCAAAAGCCTTCTGGAAATCTAGATATACCGAATCAATCTGAAATCCCTTGTTAGCAGAACACAACACTTCGTGTGAGTAAAAACATAGTTGTGTATCACAAGAACGATATTTTCTAAATCCTGTTGACTGTGTCTCAATAGACCGTTTTCTTCGAGGTAATTCATAATGTTCGAACACAATATGCGTTCCAGAATCCTGCTGCATATCGACCTCAATGATATGGGCCTTTAATTTAGTGGATTACTCATATTGCCTTGCTTGATTATTGGTGTGACCTGTGCAACTTTCCAGTCTTTAGGTACAGATCTTTCGTCGAGCGATTGTATGTGATTTAACATGGAGCTACTGCGTCAGCACACTCTGAAAGGAACCTCATTGGTATGCAGTCTGGACCGAAAGATTTCCTTTTATTTAGTGACTAAAGTTGCGTCGCTACTCCTAAGATATCTGTTTCTAAATTACTTCTGTTGGCAGCTGTTCGTAATTCGAATTCTAGAATATTTACTTCGTCTTCTTAGGTGAAGGAATTCCGGAAGACTATGTTTGCTAACTCTGCTTTAGCATCACTGTTACCTATAGTACACTATGTGATCAAAAGTATCCGGACACCCCAAAAACATACGTTTCTCATATTAGGTGCGTTGTGCTCCCACCTACTGCCGGCTATTCATGTCAGCGACCTCAGTAGTCATTAGACATCGTGAGAGAGAAGGATGGGGCACTCCGTGGAACACATGGACTTCGAACGTGGTTAGGTGATTTGGTGTCACTTCTGTCAAACGTCTGTACGTGAGGTTTCCACAGTCCTAAACATTCCTAGGTCCACTGTTTCCTATGTGGTAGTGAAGTGGAAACGTGAAGGGACGCGTACTGCACAAAAGCGTTCAAGTCGACATCGTCTGTTGACTGACACAGACCGAAGACAGTTGAAGAGGATCGTAATGTGTAATACGCAGCCGTCTATCGAGACCATCACACAGGAAGTCCAAACTGCATCATGATACACCTGCAAGTACTATGACAGGTAGGCGGGAGGTCAGAAAACTTGAATTTTGTGGTCGAGGGGCTGCTCATAAGCCATACATCACTCCAGTAAATGCACAGAGTCCTGACCTGAATGTATAGAACACCTTTGGGATTTTTTTTGAAACGTCGACTTCGTGCCAGGCCTCTCTGACCGACATCAGTACCTGTCCTCAGTGCAGCACTCCTTGAAGAATGGGTTGCCATTCCCCTAGAAACCTTCCAGCGCCTGATTGAAGGTATGCCTGCGAGTGTGGAAGCTGTCATCAAGGCTAACGGTGGGCCACCACCATATTGAATCCCTGCATTACCGATGGAGGGCGCCACAAACTTGTAAGTAATTTTCAAATGGCTCTGAGCACTATGGGACTTAACTTCTGAGGTCATCAGTCCCCTAGAACTTAGAATTACTTAAACCTAACTAACCTAAGGACATAACACACATCCATACCCGAGGCAGGATTCGAAACTGCGACCGTAGCGGTCACGCGGTTCCCGACTGCAGCACCTAGAACCGCTCGGCCACTCCAATAATTTTCAGCCAGGTGTCCGGATGCTATTGATCACATAGTGTATCTCCATTGCTATCGCGCTGAGAGAAGGCATTGGTTGTGTCTTGCCGCTCGCGTACTTCACGTACAACGAGAATCTCTTTGGATTTTCTGCCAGGTTCAAATGGTTCAAATGGCTCTGACCACTATGGGACTTAACTGCTGAGGTCATCAGTCCCCTAGAACTTAGAACTAATTAAACCTAACTAACCTAAGGACATCACACACATCCATGCCCGAGGCAGCCTAGAAACGCTCGGCCACCTCGGCCGGCTTTCTGCCAGGTTTCAAGACAAATTTTCGTTGTGGAAACTATTAAAAGCATCTCGCACTGATGTCCTCGCTAAATTTCGAGCTCCTGTAAAAGTTCGCCAATCTTGAGGATTTTGTGTTGTTTGAAATTTTGCATGCTTTTCTCGTTGCTTCTGCATCAGTGTTCGAACATGTTTTGTATACCAAGGGGGATCAGCTCCGTCATTTCTAATTAATTTGGTATACATCTCTCAACTACTGTCGATACTATTTCTTTGTATAGGCTACAAGCCATATCTGGTCTGGGCTTATATTGTTAATTTGGAAGGAGTAGGTACTGTCTCTCAAGATGGCGTTAAGCGAACTTTTATCTTCTTTTTTGGGGATTTGAGAATTATGGTATTCAGTCTCGCTACGACAACCCTTTGTTTACTAATCTCTGTACCCGTTTCGATGCTCGTAATTAGCTCGGGATTATTTGTTGTTGTGAGGTCAAGTGTGTTTTCACAAGCATTTACTTTTTGAGTGGGCTCATGAACTAATTGCTCGAAATAATTTTCAGACAATGCCTTTAGCACAATTTTGGATAATTTTTTATACACTCTTTCGGATTGAAAACATGTATTTTCGCGAAAATATCAAGAGTAGAGCTTTCAACACCAACTACAATTGTATTAGCCTGGTACGTGTTTGAAATTAGACTCAAGCTTTCTTTGAAAATTTCAGCAAATCTATCAAGTGGATTGGGAGGTCGGTAAAAGGATCCAATTATTATTCTATTCTGGTTGCCAAGAATGACCTCTACTCATACTAGCTCACAGAAAGTACCTACTTCAATTTCAATACAAGATAATCTACTTCTAACGCTACAAGGTAAATAACTTCTAACAGCGGCATTTACGCCACCGCCAACTGTATTTAGCCCATTACTTCTGAACACCCTTAGATCCCTTACAAAAATTTCGACTGAATTTTTCTCCGGCTTTGGCCAGCTTTCACTGTCTGTAACGATTTGAGAATCAGAGCTTTCTATGAGCGTTTGGAGCTCTGGTCCTTTCTCAACGTAGGTGTGACAATTTACAACTGTTATATCTATGGTACTTAGATCTACGTTGTTAGTGTTTTCGACCTGCGTCCTTTCACACTGAAGCCGTTTCTGTGTTTCCCCGAGCTCTTAACCTACAAAACCGCCCAGTCCACGCACACAGCCCATGCTACACGTGTAGCCGCCTCTTGCGTGTAATGGACTCCTGACCCATTTATCAGAACCTGAAACCCCACACCCTATGGCGCAAGTTGAGGAATATGCAGCTTACACAGTCGCAGGTCTGAGCCTCTGATTCAGACCCTCCATTCGGCTGTCTGACCTGTCGACTATGCTGCAAAAGGTCAGCTCTGCTTTCATCTCGCAGGCAAGACTGGCTGCCTTTACCACTTCTGATAGCAGCTCGAAACCAGAGAAAATCTCTTCCGGTCCTAAGCTAAACACATCATTGTTTCCGACGTTGGCAACAACCTGCAGTTGGCTGTACCCTGTGCTCTTCATGGCATCCGGAAGGACCCGTTACACGACTGGAATGACTCCACCCAATATGCACACGGAGTGCACATTGGCTTTCTTCCCGTCCTTGGCAGCCATGTCCCTATGGGGTCCCTTAACACGTCTAATGCAGGAGCTCCCAACTACCGATAATCTCACTAACTGTGTGCTCGTATCTTGCAGGCTGAGAGATTTCCTCTGAAACAGGACAAGCGACTGAATCTGGCTGAGGCACAGTGTCAGGAACAGACAGCACCTGGAACCTGTTTGTCAAAGTAACCGGGAAGGTCTTACTTTCAGCCCCACAGGAAGTCATTCGAATACTGTGAACAGTTTCATAACGAATGTTTCAATTCAGGTGAACTGTTACTTGAAGAGATACAAAAGAAAAAAGAAACGAAGAAGATTCGAGGACCTCGTCACTTTAAAGCGACTCAACGCACTGAAACCTACTGAGGAGTTGTGCATGGTAGCACTGAATGTCTTTATGCGCTTGGCAGCGAAGTTTCACTGCAACATTTTTCATTGTTTACATACTACAAACTGAGAATATTCGTAAAAGATCGCCTGGAAGCCATATACAAGCACATATGTTGGATTTTATCATTTCTGCATCTGCCTATAGATGTAGTTGGAGTAATACAGAATACTACTTACTCTTTTCTTTGTATATCCAAATTGTATTGCATTTTATCATAAAATTCAGCTGTTTCGCTATAAGTATACATATTTCTGTTAAAAAAGCATGTCACCGAGGAAAACGTTTTAAAAAAGTGGCTCTTGGAGTCTAATATGGAACAGTGGGTAAATGTGGAATAGGCAAAAATGCTGATAATTATGTAAATTTTGGGATAAACATGCTTTAAGTACGCAAAATGCAATATAATTATGTAAATTTTGGAAAAAAAGCATGTTGTAAACACATGAAATACAATTCTGAGATTGCTCTTACTTTAAACTACTAAAAGAATTACTTATCAGTAAAAGAAAACATAATTTTATTCGATAAGAAATCTGTTACGTTTACTAACTTCAAAACAAAGTTCTGAAGAATGTTATGTTTATGTAGTACAGATGATTCGTTTCATATTCATATGCTTGCATAAGTCACAAATCTAGTATGCGTTCTCAGAAGCCACATAGTAAATGTGACTTTTTCGGAATATCAATTATTCCATGTTACCCAACGTACCACCCTGGACTTAACGCAATAACAACAGGACAAACTGTGTTAATAAACAAAAATCGAGCAGTCGTAATGATCTACTTCCCTTTTATTTAATAAACTGCATAGTGTAATCGTTTTGAGACAGGCAGAGAGAGAGAGAGACATATCGATTCATCTACACAGCGATATGTTATCAACAGCCCTACTTAGAGTACCATTCGTCGCATGAAAAATTACGGCACCCCATATTGCCTGATTATTTCGTAATACCAGAAGTTCATCTACAGGATGGTCAGAAAGCATCTGTTACAAGGTTGGTTGCGCTGGAAAATAACTGTTGGGAAAAAAATTCGGTACGCTACGCCGTTTCAGAAGTAATTAGCACTGCCGGTAATCAAACATGTCGTTGCGCGTGAAAATTCAAGCGACCTGCGAAAGACGGTGTCGTCAAACGTGTTCTTCGTTTGGTTTCCGAAAACCGAAAAGAGAGCGATACAACAATTGGCCATGGGACGGTGATAAGGATCGAACCCGAGCCAAAGGCTGAGCAGTCTCGTGGACTATAATCTACGCTATGAGAACAAATGACATCTGTCAGCCGCAGACAGCACCTGGAACCTGTTTGTCAAACTAACCCGGAAGGCCTTACGTTCGGTCCCATGGAAAGTGTTTCAGTTGAACTGCGGGCCGCTTGAATTTGCGCGCGCAACGGCCTGACTAGCTAACTTCGTAGCTGATCAACTCGGAAACGCAGCAACGTATAGACTTTCTCTTCTTAAACGCTATTTCTCAGCACAAATTATCCTGCAACATAATAAAAATTTCCAGATTTTTTTCTAATCACCCTACATACTCCGCAAGTCACAGTACAGTGCATGGCGAAGGACACGTCGCACCAGTATTAGCTATTGTCTTTCCCTTCTTATCGTTATATCTATGTGACTTGCAGAGGTTGGACAAAAATATTGAAACATCGCAAGAAATGCGCGCTTGGAGATAAATGTAGATGCTAGCCAAACCTGCAGGTTGTGTTGTTGTGTTTGAATTCAAACGTTTCCTGTGAAATGTCCTCAGCACGCTGCGGTGTCACTTGTGGTGAGAGCAGTGTTCCCTATAGTTGTGCGTAACATCGAAGCTATAATTGTGAGTGCATAATATCGGAGCTATAGTTGTGAGTGCATAATATCGGAGCTATAATTTGAAACACGTATGTATTCAGTGTATTCATTAACAGCGATGGCGAGGCATGACAGAATCTCTGACCAGAGAGTTTTTTATCGTTGCTAGTCTGCGCTTGACCGCGCGAGTGTTCAGTTGCATGTAGGGAGTCGGTAGTTGCAGTCGAGTTGCGAGGCGGTTGTTGTACGTAGCGAGTCGCGAGAGCATGTAGTAGCGCGCGAGAGACAGTCGCAGTTGTGTGTGAGGAGTCGGCGGGCGTCGACATGGGGCTCTGGTCAAGGTTCAGGGCGAGGTGTATTTTTAAATAAGGTAATGAAGCAGCATTGCGCTCATCTGATAATGTAATGTATCTTAACAGTAATTAATTTGTTCAAGAATCGCCCCAATAATAATTTTGTTCTGAAAGCAATTTTTTAAGAAAATAATCATTACAATTGAAACAATACTTCCTATGCTTTTCCTGCCAGAATCAATTTATCAGATTTGCACAGGGCCTAAGGTCAGCGCAGATGACCTTATAAAATTTATCAGGTTGATCATAACGTTAATTTTGTGGGGACTTAATATTTTTGCACATTGTTATTATCATTGAGTTTTACTACTGTGGGAAGCTAACATTTGGCACTGTTTGCAATTCTTATTCAATTCATATCATTTAAAATTAATTGCGGGAAGATTACACTTAGCTCTATGTCCATTTACATTTGAATAAAATTATCAAAAATTTCTCCGGGGAGGTTACACTTGGCGACATCCAGACCAGGATCGTATTTCGTTGAGAATCTTCTGAGAAGTAGTCAGATATTTGCTCTTATTTACTTAATATAATTAGCATTTGGCGCAACGCTTTTACTAATTTTGTGACTTTCTTTCCTCAGGTCATCGGCAATTCGTTGCTTTGTTGTATTTGTGTGTTGATTTTGCATTGTGCTTATTTCTTTTGTGAATAATTGTGACTATTGTAAAAATGCCGCGAAAGACTGTGAATAGTGTATCGCGAGGTATTATGAATGAAACTACCGATTTAAACAACTTCACCGATAGTACTTGTGACACGCACTGTAATGATGACAATCCTGCGTTCACTGACAATCAGTGCGTTCCAACCACTAATGATGATATTTATCTTACTGATGAACAAACGAACTCAATTGTCTGTTCTGTTAATTTGACGACAATTGATGACGCGGGGAGCTCTATTGTAATGAGCGCCGCCCAGCTTAACACACCCGGTTTGGAAAATTCAAATAACGTACAGACAAATTTCTCTAATGAAAATGGACAGTGTACGACGGATCCATTTAATTCCGAAATAGTGACCGACAGTGTACATTTGACTGGCAAACAATTTTGTAAATTAGAGAATGACCAAATGGTCACACAAAGCGCGACAATTGCAGATGCACCATCAAACGGTACAGAAAATAGAGTGGGTAGTGCTATCTTGGAACAAATTATGGAAATATTGCTACAACAGGGTAAGAAACAAGACGACCTTAAGGAAGATTTCAGACAACAGAGTAAAAAATTAGACAACAATTATGTAAATTTCAAACAACTTAGTGAACAGGTCAAACAACAGAACGAAAAACAAGACAACCTTAATGAAAAATTAGACAACAATTCCAAACAATTTAAAGAAGATTTCAAACAACTTAGTGAACAGGTCAAACAACAGAACGAAAAACAAGATAACCTTAATGAAAAATTAGACAACAATTCCAGACAGCTTAGTGAAAAGATTAGAGCCGTTGCCGCGTAGTGTCATGATACTAAGGAACAGTTGCGCGAGGAAATTGAGGCTTGTTCAAGAAAAAGTAGCGAAGAAATTAGGTCTGTTGCTCAGGAATTAAGGGAAATGCAAACAGCTGCAACAGAAACACTTAGAGACGAAATTAGCGGAGTCGCTAAACAATGCTCTGAAAAAGCTACACAGCCGGCCGAAGTGGCCGTGCGGTTAAAGGCGCTGCAGTCTGGAACCGCAAGACCGCTACGGTCGCAGGTTCGAATCCTGCCTCGGGCATGGATGTTTGTGTTGTCCTTAGGTTAGTTAGGTTTAACTAGTTCTAAGTTCTAGGGGACTAATGACCTCAGCAGTTGAGTCCCATAGTGCTCAGAGCCATTTGAACCAAAAAGCTACACAATTACGCGACGAGTTTAAAGCAATGACAGCAGAACTTTCACGGACAATGGACGCTAAGATAGACGCGAAATTCGACCAACAGAACACTCAGATTGACGAACGTTTTAATCACCACATACAAAACAGTGATACGCGTTTCCGCAAATTCATACAGGATCAAAATAAAGTAAAACGTCAAGTAATGGAAACAAATCACAGCACAGAGACAAGAACACAAACGTAAATTGTTCGCGAAAGCAAAGACATACGTAGACAACAATACTGCCACAGTGTCCGACGAAATTAATACCATCAAACAGTCGAACACAGAATTACGTGACGAAATTTCCGATCTTAAATCGAAAACAGACACATACACAACAGATTTTCAAACAGTGACCGACAGACTCGAACAATTAGAACTAACACAGGATTCCGATGTCGTCAAAGCTGACGTTAAAAAATTGAACGAAACTACACGTAAATTGCAAAAACAGATTAATGCCTCTGACACTAAAACCGATGATCAGGTAAAAATACTGACTGAAAAATGTGATGAATTGGCCAGTCGTATTGATGTTATTGAAAGTAATAATGACAGCAAATCAGACGATACCTCACCGGTTTCATTTAATCAAACACTTGGATTCCAAAATTTACAACAGACAATTAATGAGATAGATTCATCTAATAACACCTTGCGTAGAAAATTGTCAAGTTTACAGCAAGAAGTAACAGAGATGAAAAATATTTCAGTTAATAACACATCACAGCAGACGCCATTTGGCGAACATTTGTCAGACTCACGCAGCGCGTATAATTTGAGTAATCTACAGAGACTACGGGACTTAGATTCAGAACAGACACAGACAAACAGATTCTCACACAAACCTGAACGTGTTCTCAAATTCAGTGACGAGAACGTTGATTATAAGCAATTTGCATTTGTAAAAAAATCTAAGGAATTTAATAATGACAGAGCACAGATACACGATTTGAACTGGATACGTCGATTTATTTTTGTATTTTTAATAGCATTGCCTGTAATGAAGAAACAACAATTAGCATGGAAACAGCAATTTATTTCTGAATTTTTACCGCCATTGCCTATAACACGAAAGCTGAAATTTATTTGCAGCGCGTAAAAGACCTCAGGGGATTCATTACGCTTTAATGAATATGTGCCGTAGCGTGCATAGGGCCCCGAGCTGTAGTGGTGCTGTTTCATCTTTAGTTTTCTGCACTGCTGCCTTCTGTTCTACTATCCTTTATATCTATCAAAATAGCTCTTTAACTATCGCTCTATCTAGTATTAAGAATGTGTAATGAAAAACCGATAAGATAAATTTTTACCGAAAGTGACAATTTTTCATTAGACGTTCCAGAAATGACAACTACAAGAACTTTAATATCAGAGAAAATTTTAATCATCAGTATGTACAAAATTAACAGCAAACGCTGCTTTTTTTTTAGTAACAATAGATGTTTTTCACCGCAACAGCATGAAAGTCAGCCGGTTAGCATACCTAACCAACAATACAGTCTACAAGGCCAACCAAGCTTTAATGTTTCGCCGCGTGCACGTATAGTCCCAGCTACAACAAATAGCAACGCACGGCAGCAAGGAAATAACTACGTACAGGAAACTCAGTATTTCAACTCCTATCGCACTGCACCATATAGAAATGACTATCACGACATACGTAAAAACAATGAGCACAATTATCAGCGTACGTATAATAACAGTCGGTCTTACCAGCAACAAAATGATCAGCAACAACATATTCTCGTGAATGAACCCGACAGTAGGTATCATCCAGAACGTAATACGTCTGGAAGAAATAACAGAACCGTACAAATAGTCGAAATGCCACAGAATCGTGCTGACAATAATAATACGTCAGATAGAATTTGACTAGATACTGTACAGGGCGCATCTTCCAGTAACACAAGCACTACTTTTGACACGCAAAATGTTGTTCACGAAAATGTTATTACTTTTGACCAAATCCGAGACACTCTTTTACAGGAAAGACCAGTTATTCAGAAAACTATTTCACATCCTGTCATCGAAATTAAAATAGGTTCATCGAAATTTTCAGCAGTAATTGATTCTGGCTCACCTATGTCAGTCATTAATGAGGAAACTTTTAACGAGTGTAACAAAGAGAATACCTATCCCACATTACCTTTAGGCAAAACGAAAGTAAAAGGAGCAGTATCGAGTAAAGGAGTAGACGTTAAATTACAGACGCATTTATCATTTTGTATTGGAGGTCATATTTTTCACTCAAATTTTTGGATTGTTCCTTTATTGACAACAGACGTAATTTTAGGTACTAATTTTCTCGTACAACACGACGCAGTGGTTGATTTTCAAAATTCTTATTTAATGCTAAAAGATGAAAATGTGCAGTTAGCTTTAGAATTTCAGCATTCACTATCTGCGGAAGAACAAACAATTAACCGCACAGAGGTCATTTCCGTATCACGTAACATAGACTGTAAACCCACATTGTTCACTGATACGTACGTACATAACTATAATACTCCAGACGAAGCTGACTACGACGTAATGCAGATGATTTCTGATAAAGTTAAACAAAGCAGTGCAAATACAGACGACGAACGCACGCAACTATACAAAATTCTTTTACAGCAAGCTCCAGTTTTTGACAGCATTCCTGGTACTATGTCCGTCTTTATGTATGAATTTCAAGTCAAACAGCACGACACATTTAAAGCCAAGCATTATCCCATTCCTTATATCCATAGAGAACAAGTTAAAAAAGAGTTGCAGGATATGCTTGACCAAGGAATTATTGAACCAGCAGTTAGTCCGTACATAAACCCGCTACATATTGTTAAGAAAAAAGATGGCTCACTTCGCCTCGTACTTGATTCACGTCACATTAATGAAATTATTTTTAATGAAACAGATCGACCACAGACACTAGAGGAACTTCTACAGAAATTTCATGGTACTGCTATTTATTCCACACTAGATTTGAAATCGGGATTTTGGCAAATTCAACTTCATCCGAATTGCAGAAAGTATACAGCTTTTCTCTGTTTTGGCGACTGTTATCAATTTTGTAAATTACCGTTCGGCTTAACTATTTCTTCAGCTGCTTTTATTCGCGGTTTGAACACAATACTTCCGACAGAACGTAAGGACAGAATTACGACGCACGTAGATGACATTCTTATTGCAGAAGCTAACTGGACTGAACACAATCTGATTCTAGAACAACTGTTGCAAACTTTTCATGCACAAGGACTTACAGTTAATCTTAGTAAATCGCACTTTGGCAAAACTTCTATAAAATTTCTTGGACAGGTAATTTCAGCAGAAGGCATTGCGCCTGATCCGGAAAAACTTCCAGCTCTACGTGACATTACTGTTCCTACGACGAAGAAGCAACTACGCAGCTTCTTGAGTTTAATTAACTTTTTTCGTAAATTTATTCATCATTCTGCTTTAGATACACCTAGATTATGCCAATTGACAGGTAAAAACACTATTTGGTCTTGGGATAAGCAAGCACACTCTGAATTTGTGAACCTGAAAGAAGCCTTGTTGAATGCTCCACTTTTATCGCACCCAGATCTTACCAGAAATTTTTCCATTACCACCGACAGTTCAAACACAGCTTTAGGCGTACATATTTTTCAGGAAATTGAAGAAGATGGTTGTACAGTAATTAAAAACATCGCATTTGCAAGTCGCATTCTGTCACCTGCGGAACGAAATTATTCTGTTACAGAACTGGAAACATTATGTGTTGTATGGGCTTTTACAAGATTTCGGCACTTTCTTTATGACAGACATACCACCGTCTACACAGATCACAGAGCGATACAATTTTTACTTTCAGCTAAATTTACTCACGACAGGTTAAGTAGATGGAAGCTTTATTTACAGGAATTTAATTTCACAATTGTTCACATTCCCGGAACACAAAATATTGTAGCAGACGCACTATCTCGTTCTCTCAGCAACAATCAGCAAGACGTCGCAACCAACTTCTGCAAAGCAAATTTCAGCGTTATGTACATTCAGCAAGTTGCATTTGAAAATTTTATTTCGTCGTCATTACAGGACATAGCAAAAGAGCAAAGTAAAGGCAACGTATGGAAAGAAATTAAACACCTTTGGCAAAACAAGAATAATGTTACGATTAGAAACCATTACACTGTACGCAATGTCATTCTATTTCGCCGCTCTCATCCTGACAGCAACAATTGGTTTTATGCATTCCTGACGAACTGGTTAACAAATTAATCTGGTACACTCATTTAAGTTATGCACATTACGGAGCTAGAAAATGTTTTCTTATATTGAGACAGAACTGTTATTTTACCAGCATGGAGAAACGTATACGACGAGTTTTAGAGTCATGTAAAATTTGCCAGAAAGCTAAGTCAGACACAACTTCACATATTCCTCCATTATATCCCATTGTACCTGTTAAATTAAGACATATGGGCGCTGTAGAAATTTTTGGTCCAATTCCGCGAACTAATAGAGGTTTCTGCTACATCTTTGTCGCTGTTGAACTCACTTCAAAATTTGTTACCTTCACTCCGTTACGCAAAGCTACTGCTAAAACCGTTTCGAAAGCATTTGTAAAACATTTTCTATTTCATGTAGGGCATGTGATGAAAGTAATTTCTGACAATGGATCACAATTTCGTTCTGCTATATGGACACGCATGTTACGAGCTAGAAACATTTCTCCGATCTATATATCCAAGTACCATGCTTCTTCGATCCCTTGTGAACGATTAATGAAAGAAATTTGTAAACTGTGTAGAATATACTGCCACAAAAGGCATATTGATTGGGACAGACATATATTTTCATTCCAAGATGTAATTAATTCCATTCCAAATGAATCCACTATGCTATCTCCGTCTGTTATACTGAAAAATATTGAACCACCTAACAAAATTAAAGAATTAGTAACATTTCCTACATCTCGTCGATTAAGACACCACGAAATAATTGACATTGCACTGAACAACATCAAACGTGCCGCAGAGCGCCGGAGAAGACAGCAAAAACAGGTTTGTACACGCCGAGACTTTCACATTGGACAGAAGATATTAGTACGTACACACTATTTATGCAGCAGAATAAAAGGTAAGTGCAGTAAATTTGAACTTCTATACGCAGGTCCATATCGGATTCGCAGCATTCCTCACCCAAATGTTGTACACGTCGAAACCCTGAGAACCAGAAAAAGTAAAGGCAACCACCATGTCTCTAACATTAAACCCTTTATTGAGAGAAGACACTTTATGATTTAACATGCTATGATGCCATTTACACATTTTGTGACTATTTCTGCAACTATATTCACATGACTACTTATTGATGACTATCGTATTTTTTCTTGGGAAATGCCCGACAAGGTAAGGTTAGCAGGTCGCTCTTCTTGTCGTTACACATCAGACCGTGCATATTTTTTCAGATAAACTTACGTATCTTATGAATAATTATGCAATTTTGCCTAGTGACATCTTAATTTTATTAAATTCTCTCTCCATTAAAGTCTTTAATTCTCGCCTCTATTAACTACACAACATACAAGCTGAACGCAAAGAAGGTCACATTTCTTGTCATCATTTTTTTATGTATGTACGATTGTCTCATGTTTGTTTGTGTGCACTATGAAATGGTTAAGATATAGCAAACACCAGTTGACTTTGACATTTTTTGCCCTATGATATCTCAACATCGTGACTGTTTTATATTTTTTTTTTTTTGCTGCTGCATTGTGATATTCTGTGTACATTTTTGCCTTTGAACACTGTCTATGCTTTTGACATATTACGTTTTCTGTCATATTATGCTGTATGCTTAATTATGTTACCATAAACCAGTCATTATTTAGTGAGTATATGATGTAAATGCAAGACATTAATCTTTGTTCATCATTTTCAGAAAGAAATAACGTGTAAAGGAAATAAATTAAACAGAAATGGGAATTTCACCTACGGAATAGACGAAAGAAGATACAAAAACCCTATGAGGAAGAGTAAATGGATCAGAATTAACAAGCATTAACAAGAATATATTATACACGTCGTAGAATAGTAGTCTTAACTAATTTTTTCTTTCAGAATACGAAGCGATTGATGCAAGCTGTCAGACAGAACTACACATCTTAGTTTTAGTGATGAAATGTGATAGAAATAAGGAATAATTGTCTAATGAATAATGAAGTGACTTTTTTGCAGATGATAATGAATGATGAAGAGTAATGATGAAGAATATGCAGCTATGAATAATGAAGGTTTTCTTTACAGGTGATGATAATAATGGAGTTATGATAATATGGATAATGAAGTGATGGATAATGAAGTTTTTTCTTTACAGATGAGGATGATATTGAAGTTTATGTATTTATGCTATGTAGTTATTTAAGTATTTGTTGCAGTTTGTTTTGACAGTATGTTTTATATCGTATGGTATGATGACTGAAGGTTTTGGAAACGACAGCTAGAGAACACATATTTTTGTACACATTTCACTACCTGTTAATTCGAAGTTCACTACTTTTCAGCATAGTATGCGTTTCTTCTTTCAGCTCAATAATCCATTTTGTATTTTTTCCAGGAGAAGCTTTTCATGCTACTTACTAAACCTGTTACTTGTTAAACCTGTACTAGTACTTGCACTTTTTTACCCAGTTATGTCTATCATTTATGAATGTGACTACATATACTCTACTTGTTTCATAACGTTGCTACAGCTGACTCATGACGAATGACGTTACACATTTTCATTTACAGGAACAACCCAGAAGCAAATTTTTTTTCTTGCTTTCCCCTATAATTACCCAAAGCAATGTACTGCTAACAAAAAAATGTATTACCAGTCCCAAATAATGCTACCCGTTTAAGAGTGTTCTGAATAATACTGATCAGCTCTGAATAGTATGTCAATTGAATACATAAATACTATGCGCATAATTTCAGCGAATAATACTTTTATTCTACTGTTCTCTGTAAAATGTTCTCTGTAAAACGAATGACTTCTGATGATTTGTAATTAGGCAATCAATTTCAATGTTCTCTGTAAAACGAATGACTTCTGATGATTTGTAATTAGGGAATGAATTTCAATGTTGTCTGTAAAACGAATGACTTCTGATGATTTGTAATTAGGCAACGAATTTCAATGTAAAACGACTGACTTCTGATGATTTGCAAATAGGCAATCGATTTCAATGTTGTCTGTAAAACAAATGACTTCTGATCATTTGTAATTAAGCAACGAATTTCAATGTTATCTGTAAAACGAATGACTTCTGATGATTTGTAATTAGACAACGAATTTCTATGTAAAACGAATGACTTCTGATGATTTGCAAATAGGCAATCAATTTCAATGTTCTCTGTAAAACGAATGACTTCTGATGATTTGTAATTAAGCAACGAATTTCAATTTTATCTGTAAAACGAATGATTTCTATGATTTATAATTAGGCAATGAGTGCCAATGTTGTCAGTAAAACGCCATTCAATGAACATTATTCTGTAATACTACATACATGGTACAGAAATGTTCAATAACTGGACTATGAATGCCGCAAACTACTAATGTAATTTTCAGTGAAGACTAGTATGTGACTTAATGTCCTTCACCTTCTGGCCTAACTACCCTGAATTACTGCAATATCCATTTGTCCTGTCTATCCTCTTGATCATGGAGCACTATATTTGGTTTTTGCACTAATTCTACGTTGGTGTGCCTTGTAAGAGCGTGGTGTTGACACGACATGCTGTCCACCACCGTGAGCGATGGGGACGTTATTATGGTCCCACTGTTTGGTGTACCTGATGTACTGCCAAAATGATAACATGGAATATTACTACGACATTTCAGTGTCTTGGCTACGCTGATAAATACTTCTGGAACAGGAACTTCAGATTGTCTCACTTGGTGTTGTACTTCTGTGGAAAGATATGGACTTTCAGTGCAGCTGCGTGCAACCTAAGTGCTACAACCATGACGCAATCCTTCCTATTCCTTTCACAATTCTTGTAAAATGAAAAAGTCATATACAGTGCGTGTGCCTTTCCTTTCATTTGTTAATAAGATCAGTTGTCCTGAAATTACTAAAGACTTCTATAGTGCATGTGCACTTTATTACACTCCTTGATTTGTTTGTTGTAGAAAAATACTAGAGCGTATTACAGTGCGTGTGCACTTTTGCCATTTGTTAATATGTTTTGTACTTAACTTCAGTGCGTGTGAACTTTATGCCATTTGTACTCATTACGTATACATTTTGATTTGCTGATATGTTCTGAACTGCAGTGCATGTGCACTTATGTCACTTGTCAACATAATTTTTTGTTGTGAAAATGCTAAAGAGTTTTTCAGTGCGTGTGCACTTATGTCATATGTTCTGTACTCATTGTCATTGTCTGAAATATTTTGTACTCGGTGCATGTGCACCACATTTAATTCATGTTCTACATCTGAATATTCTGTGAATTGTAAAAGTTAATTAATTAAGAAAAAATTTGTTGCTCATGGCAAGTCCAAATGACTCACCATCGCTGCCAAATTTTTGCCCCCCCCCCTCCCCCCCAATGGAGGGTTATGAAACACGTATGTATTCAGTGTATTCATTAACAGCGATGGCGAGGCATGACAGAATCTCTGACCAGAGAGTTTTTTATCGTTGCTAGTCTGCGCTTGACCGCGCGAGTGTTCAGTTGCATGTAGGGAGTCGGTAGTTGCAGTCGAGTTGCGAGGCGGTTGTTGTACGTAGCGAGTCGCGAGAGCATGTAGTAGCGCGCGAGAGACAGTCGCAGTTGTGTGTGAGGAGTCGGCGGGCGTCGACATGGGGCTCTGGTCAAGGTTCAGGACGAGGTGTATTTTTAAATAGGGTAATGAAGCAGCATTGCGCTCATCTGATAATGTAATGCATCTTAACAGTAATTAATTTGTTCAATAATCGCCCCAATAATAATTTTGTTCTGAAAGCAATTTTTTAAGAAAATAATCATTACAATTGAAACAATACTTCCTATGCTTTTCCTGCCAGAATCAATTTATCAGATTTGCACAGGGCCTAAGGTCAGCGCAGATGACCTTATAAAATTTATCAGGTTGATCATAACGTTAATTTTGTGGGGACTTAATATTTTTGCACATTGTTATTATCATTGAGTTTTACTACTGTGGGAAGCTAACATTTGGCACTGTTTGCAATTCTTATTCAATTCATATCATTTAAAATTAATTGCGGGAAGATTACACTTAGCTCTATGTCCATTTACATTTGAATAAAATTATCAAACATTTCTCGGGGGAGGTTACAAATTATGAGTGCACAATATCGGAGCTATAGTTGAGAGTGCATATTATCGGAGCTAAGTGAATTCGAATATCGAAAAATTATTGTTGCTCGCATGTTCTGTGCTTCCGTAAGCCAGGTAGACGAAGTGTCTGGTGATCCGTAAGGCAGCGTATCGAAGATTTATATACCATACAAAGAAACAGGAAACATCACCGGCTAAGTTACAACGCGCACAGTTCAGGGTGTTGAGTAATCGCGACAAAGGATCACTGAAGAAGATTGTGACGTAAAATGAGAGCAGAACATTTGCAAAGGTCACTGCAGAACTGAATGATGCACTCTCGAAATCTCTCAGCACCAATTCAACACGAAGGCATGGAACTGCCGGACGAACTGCAATTCAAAAACCACTCGTCAGTGATACAAATGCCCGTAAATGGAAAACCTGGCCTTGGTTGAGTTTAGTTGAAGCTAGGAGGAGGTATAGCGATGATCTGGACAGCCATATCTTTGTACTCCACGAGTGGCGTGGTTATTCTACAAGGGCACATTAATACCGAGCATTATTTCATAATTTTGTCTGATCAAGTGCATCCCATGGTACATTGTTTGTTGCCCAAAGGTGATGCAGTATTCCAAGATGACAATGGCGCTGCTCACGCAGCCGAATCGTCTAGGATTTGTTTTGTGTGGACGAAGATGAATTTTTGGTACTCCTCTGGTCACCACTAGCACCAGATCTCAATATATTTGTGCGTTTGTGGTGTAATTTGGAAGGAAGAGTGCCTGACTGATATGCATTTTCTTCAGCGTCAGCTGAACTTCCCCATTATTTTGCAGAAAGAATAGAATCACATTCCCTAAAAAAACATGCAGGACCTGTATTTGTCCATTTCGAAACGACTGGAAGCTGTCTGAAGTACCTACACTGTATTAGGCATGGTAATGGGCTGAGTTATTGGTGCTTCCATATTTTTGTATGCTCTCTGTAAATAATTCCCAAGACACTACACAATTTATGACAGTCGATATATTTTTCGATTGCAACTTTTGTAAATTTGCTAAACAGGGATCCGTGAGAATCACGTCGTCTCTGTTCTAAGGCTTGCTATTTAGGTTACCTGAGCACTTCTGTTGTACCTTCATATGGGTTGTACTGACCTGATCCCAACATCTCGTCTCTGAATTCATTCGATGTCCATTGTGTCTTCTTGATGAAGTACTCCGGAACGCTTACAGCAAATATTCCATTCCCTTTTCCTGATGCTGATTTTACGAGATCGTCCCATATCGTTTCGCATCTTTGTACTATTCCTAAATGCTGTTTGGGCCTTTATCTTTCTTATAACCTTTATCTTACGTTTATCAGCACTTATAGAGAGCGCCATTCACTACGTCAAGTCAGTTCCGTACTATCGTTCAAAGACGATACTTTCCTGTACGCAACAGTATCGCCAGTGAACATTCTTATAGTGCTCCTGATAGTATCGAATAAATCATTCACGTATACAGAAACGTTAGAATACTATTTTGCCTATTTGGGCACACCCGATTTTACATTTGTTTTTGTGGAATGTTCGCCGAGCAGGATTAAGTACTGGGTTTCGTTAGTCAAATACCTCTCGAGTTAGTCATATCTGCCGATATATTCTGCGTGATTGTGCACTAATTACTAGTGAACCATATGACCTTGTGCCGAACGCCTTTCGGAAATCTAGGAGGACAGGAATAGCCGATTCATTTGAAGGAATTGTTTGCAGAAGGTCGTCTATACACACGCATGAAAAAAAAAAAAAAAAAAAAAAAACGCGAAGGAATTATCCGGATGGGACGGTAATCGGTAGATTGTACGTATACAGACAAACAAATGGTTAGAATTTCAGTGGCTCATTTATTCAAAAGAACGAGCGTCACAAATTGAGCATGGCAATAACGCATTGTTGGTCCACCTTTGGCCCTTATCCAAGAAGTTATTCGGCTTGACATCGATTGACTGAGTTGTTGGATGTCCTCCGGGAGCATCGTGCCAAATTCTGTCCATTTAGAGCGTTATGCTTGATCCTTAAAATCACTAGCTGGATGGGGGCACCTGCCTATTACGCTCCAAACGTTCTCGTTTGGGGAGAGATCCAACTACCTTGATGGCTAGGGTGGGGTTTGGCAAGCACGAAGACAAGCAGTAGACATTTTCGTCATGTGCTGGTGGGCATTATCTTGCTGAAATGTAAGCCGAAGATGACTTGTATGAAGGGCAACAAAACAGGGCGTGGACTGTCGTCGATGTACCGCTGTGCTGCAAGGGTGCTGAGAACCAAAAGAGACCTGCTATGAAAGAAACAGCACTCCAGGCAATAATTTCTGTTTGGACAGCCAGGTTGGTCTTCCATCACCCTCCAGGACGTTTCCAGTACCTCACCTGCCTGGAATCTCATTGACTGGAATAAACTGTCTCGAATTGAGTCCCGATGAACAGCGAAAACGTGTCTGGAGAGGCTGCGGATGTCAGTGGGATGTGAGTCCGACTGTCGGCCGCCATAGGGACCGACAAGCCTGAGTGATGGTCCATGGTGCCATTTCTTTTCATATCAGGTTGCCATCCGGTACGCCCTTACAGCACAGCAGCACATCGATGATATTCTACGCCCCGTTTGGTTGCCTTTGATGGGAAGTCACACCGGTCTTACATTTCAGCAAGATGATGCCCGACCCACACGGCGAGTGTTTCTACTTCTTATTTTCGTGCGTGCTGAATCCTACGTTGGCAAACTAGCTCACCGTATCTCTCCCCAACTGAGAAAGTTTGGAGCATTATCGGCAGCACCCTCCAATCAGCTCCGGATTCTGACTATCTAACGCGCAAATTGGACAGAATTTGGCGTGATATACCTCACGAGGACATTCAACAACTCTAAAACTCAGTGCCACACCGAAAAAAAAAATGTTTGCGTCATGGTCATGGGTCCACCAAGACGTTATTGATTTTCTCAATTTATCAAGTTCTTTCTCCTGAATAAATCATCTAATTTTTCTGAAATTGTAATCGTTTGTTTTTCTGTACATGTACATCACCTTTACCGATTTCCTTCACTTTCGGACAATTCCTTCGTGGTGCGTCGTTTATTTTTTTCCTAGACACTACTGTAAATTAAAATGCCACTGTGCGCCTTTCTATCTTTATTCGAAGGCTTAATCTCAGGATCTGTGGTAGGTATGTTGGTACGGTATAATGCTTGAGCTCGGAATACGCTCCGTAGTCTGGAACAGAGTGACGCCAGCGATATGTCTGTTATTCTCAGCATCCAGTCTTTTACGCTTTTTGTAAACATGAGTGATCTGCGCTCTTTCCCAGTCGCATGGAGGTATTTATTGAGCAAGCGCGTCTCTATAAATATGAGAGCTAAATAAACGAGCTAGTTCCGTGGCGCATTCAGTGTTAAAGGTCACTAGAATTCCTTCAGGATCTGCTGCATTGTCCGCCTTAGGCAGCTTCAACTGTTTCTCAATATGGGTGTAGGTGTTTTTATTTTTTCTCACGACAGATCATTGTTGTCTTTTATTACTCTGGCTGTTGATATCAACAGCCATGTCACCCTGTCGTGAAAGCCTTCATTTTATTACTCTGCTTGAAACACACTTATCGAGACTTACAATCATTCTGCGTTTGCCACATCTGAAATATAAATTCTCAGTTGTCCTTTAAAATAGCTGATATTGACTATCCATCAGTTTGACCAAACACAAATATTCTCCTAGTGCAAATTTTGTTCTTTGGTGACGGTTGTTTCTGTAACTGCATTATGGCCATTAATCCCTCACTCACTGGTGACACTCACGAGAAGATTTCGCCTGTTTGTAACTAGGAAGCCTATGACCCTGGGTTTGGTGTGGGGCGGCGGTGGGGTGGGTGGACTGCTGTGGCCTGTTGTGGGGTTGTGAACCACAGAGAGCTAAAGCGGGACGAAGCCTCTCCGTCATTTCTAGGTCCCCGGTTCAAGATACAATACATACAAACTAAGAAGCCTCCAATTTTTCTTGCGATTTGTGTGATTAGTTGGTTGTGACTGTTATCAAAGTGTCTAGTATAGTCCCACTATACTGCTTGTCCTATACGACCATAACGTATTTTTCCTGTAGATACATATCACGGTAAAGTCATCTACTACTACCGTATGCGTGGGGAATCTCCCAAGACCAGGGTGTATCTGAAAGACTGTAAGACGGATGTGTCTGAATCTGTTGGTCAGTGAAAACACGAGGTGATTAATCTAAATCGATCGACATCAGCTATTCTTGTGGATATTGTTTCGCAGCTGGTTTCATCTTGACCCTCGCTCGACCTAATTCTTCTACTTGTCACTACAAACACTCATCCTCCTAGAAGAGTCTAATCTATATTTCCACTCTCTACTCTGGTTAAAAATGACTATAAGAACTATGGGACTTTACATCTGAGGTCATCAGTCCCCTAGACGTAGAATTACCTAACTTAACTAAGCTAAGGAAATCATACACATCCATGCCCGAGGCTGTATTCGAACCTGCGACCGTAGCAGGAACGCGGTTCCGAACTGAAGCGCCTAGAACCGCTCGGCCAGAGCGGCCGGCTCTACTCCGGTATCCAACCAACTTTGTGCTCCTAGTATGGTGAGCAACCGGCTGCTTTCTGCAAGAGACGCGAGCTCTGCGATTTTACTGCAAATTCTTTAGCAGATAACAAATATTTTAGATGTTCCTAATCTAACACAAAAAAAAAATCATATCGTTCTACACGTACTTTGCCACTCGAGTGTTCATTGAAGCATGTCGCACTAAAAGCATATGGAGCAATGTGGGTCAGGTTTCGCAGCTGGAGTAGTGATTTGAAGTCAAACTAAACGCATCATTTGCATTTTTATTTTTGTCTTGTCACCACAAGGTGAGGGCTATTGGCTCAATACTGAAAGGCAAAGTGCAACAAAATTTGTTGTATGACTAAAAAGGAACAGCTTATATCAGCAAAAACAACGTAGAAAGTGCCGGCCGGTGTGACCGGGCGGTTCTAGGCGCGTCAGTCTAGAACCGCGCGACCGCTACGGTCGCAGGTTCGAATCCTGCCTCGGGCATGGATGTGTGTGATGTCCTTAGGTTAGTTAGGTTTAACTAGTTCTAAGTTCTAGGGGACTGATGACCTCAGATGTTAAGTCCCATAGTGCTCAGAGCCATTGGATCCAACGTAGAAAGTAAATAATATTGTTAAAAATCTCCTCGATAGATGTTGTCAACACATCACAGTAAAATAAGTAATGTTGTAAAGCAACGTGTCCACGATCAAAGAAAATTAAATATATTGCATGTTTCGGCCTAACGATAAGCGCCGTCACGAGGATGAAGAACGCAAGAGCAGAGAAGGCTGTGAGACGACGCCAGCCAATAGTACGCTCAGTAGGACCGCACCACGACAGAAGCGGCCTCTAGCTGAAGAAAATATAAACGCCGCTGCTTCCAGCCTCGGCGGGACAGTAGGAGACGGACTCTAGTAGACCTGGACTTGTGATGCATATCCATTGCTTGCATGGACATTGTATACAGCGAAGGACATTGATTATTTGTGTGTCGCCCATCGCTTGCGACGCCAATGTAAACCAAAGTTAACTACTTTCAATCTATTCTAATGAAATAAAAACCATTTCTTGATGGGTAGAGCTTTTGTAGTAAGGCGTTTTGACGCTGGGGTCGCAAAGAGCGAGCATTCCAGAGTCAATAGGGCGAGAGCCGTCGCTGAAGGAGGTCGGGACTAGTTTCGGCAGAGATTATAGTGACAACACTTATGCGTGATTATCGTTTTTGCTATGGCTGGTTTTATGAACATCATGCGTTGGTGAAATTCAGGTTTTTGCTCGGCAAAAATAGAACATAAACTCTTGGAATGATAAAAACGGAGACAAAAACGATGCTACGGGGAAAACACAAGAGTTACAGTGATTTTCCTGTTTCAAAAATAACGAAATGTCAGTTAATGAAAAAATTCGTCCTGGTCGCCCTTCCACGGCCCAAACACATTAAAATGTTGAAAAGATTCGTGCAATAGTCAACTAAGGTCGATGACGTACCAGTGAAGGAATTGTGGAGCTGTCAGGAATGACTTGGAGTTCAGTGCAAGGAATTCTGACGAAAGATTTGGGAATGAACACGGTCACGACTGCTGACTGCTGGACAAAAACGAGGGCGCATGCAAGCATGCTGTGCTTTGAATGACGAGTCCCAAAATGAACCAAACCCTTTTTTTTTTTTTTAATTACTACAGGTGACGAAGCTTGGTGCTATTCTTTCGATCCTGTATCAAAGCAACAATTAATCCAATGGAAGACTTCAAAGTCGCCTCGCCGCAAAAAGCTCATCAGATGAAATCAGACGTTAAGACAATGCTGATTTGTTTCTTCGATGTAATAGGAGTCGTTCATTTAGAGTATGTTTCGCTTGCTCCGACAGTTAACCAGGCATTCTACTTGGAAGTTTTTAAAATATTGTGCAGCAGTGCGTGTCGGAAGCGGCTTCATTCGTTGATGTCAGGTGACTGGTTTTCCTCTCATGACAAAGCCCCTGCTCTCACAGCCCTGTTTGGACGACAATACTTGACCAAAAAAATGGCATGACACCTGTTCATCGTCACCTCCCGTATTCACCCGTACTCACCCGACCTTCCCCCGTGCGAATGTCTTTTTTTTTTTTTTTGTTTTATGAAAAGAGTCATGAAAGAAACCGCTTTGCTGATGTTGCTGAGGTGAAGAAAAAAACGAGGGTTGCACTGTCAAGCATCACAAATGATGAATTTAAAGAACGTTTTAAAAAATGTAATAAAAGATAAAACAAGTGTATTAGTGTATGTGGAGCGTACTTTGAAGGGGATTGAAGCTTTATGCTTAAAATGTGAATAAATAATCTAAAAAAATTAATTCCTTTGTTTTGGGTACCTCCTCTCTACAGGGCATATGAAAAGTTCACAAAAATTTTACGCTGTTTACCTTACCTGGATTCTATTGGTCCTTTCTGTGTTTCCCTATTTCAGTACCTCCATTTCACATGTTCCACCAGTCCAGTGGCGTACTCTCGCGATTATAGACATTTGAGTTAACGTTATATGTATTTTTTCTTAAAATAAGGACGAGATGCTATACAACATCAATTACCTTCCTGTGCTGCTTTAATGATATTTGTGGACGAATTGTTGTACAACGTTATTTACACGGAGGAGTGTTGTAACTTGAATGACTTTTCATACTTTCATCTTTAGATAGCCATTTAAAAAATTTCAATATGTCTCCTTATTCCATTCTAAAATGACGGCATGCACTTTAAAAATCTGCTGCAGTCTTTTTCTGGGATAACAAAAATTATTCCGGAAAATTTATTTTGTTCCAAAAGCAAAAACGTATTCCAAGGTACAACATGGACAGTCTAGGGACAAAGGTGATGCTGAATTTTAAAAGGGCTGAAATCGAGAACATCTTGTCAATATTGCATTTAATAGCAATCTGTTACTTTATTATTCTATAACACTCCAATGATTGGTAACTCTATCGAATCAATCGAAAGTACTATCAAGAACCAGTTACAAGTAAAATATTTTTTGAGACTGAAACCACTCGAAACTAACACAGATTTCCATTTTCGAGACAGGTGAAACTGTTAAGACGTTAAAGAAGATCATTTCGTTTGCAAATGTCATGTGTTCCCTGGTAGAGGAACTTCTGTTTGAAGGTAAAAGACGGTTCATGACTGACGAAGTAAGGCTTAACTGTCCACGTGTTATATAAATATATAGAATTTTACTTGCCATAAAAGTTCTGTAAGAGATAAATTAACGGTTTATTCATAAAATCCTTAATATACTATGGAGCACCGGGTATACGAGGGAAGATTGGAAAGTATCGCACATTAATTTTATTAGCAAAAGGTTTAATAGGTAACGAAACAAAAGAATCAGAAATGAACTTATATCTTTTAACTACTTTTCTACATAGTCACCAACGTTTTCAACACATTTGTCCCATCGTGGTACCAGTTTAAATATGCCCTGTTTGTATAAGTCTGTTTGTTTGGAGTATAGCCAACTGCGGACTGCTGATTTCACTTTCGCATGCAATTGTTTTTTTAGAACCAACCAGATGAAAGTCCGATGGTGCAAGGTCCGGGCTGTATGATGGATGCTGGAGCACCTCCCACCCAAATGTGGCGATTTTCTCACGTACAGGAGCAGCAATATAGAGGCGAACATTTTCATGAACAGGTTTTGACACTGTCAGCATTAGTGTTCTGGCGTCTATCGTGAAGGGCACGACGCAACTTAACCGAAGTTTTAATGTATATTCCAGTATTCAGAATGGTTCCGCGTTCAGCAAATTCTACCACTAACACGCCAAGCATATCCCAGAACACTGTCACAAGCACTATCCTAAACGACTTGAGTCACTTCGAATTTTCTTCGCACTGGGGAACCTGCACGTCTCTACCCCGTAGATGCCGGCTTGGTTTCGTGCGTATAGTGGTACGCCCACAACTCCTTTCAGAGAGTCATACCCTCCTGAGGCGTAATGCTGTAGGTGTCCAAGCTGGTCATCATTCGCTGTCCGTTGTACGAGTTGTTGTCTATCAGGTTCTTAGACACCCAGCGAGCACAAATTTTACGAAATTTCAACGTGTCATGAACAATATCGTATATTGTATCATATGATATGTTGAAATGCTGCAATAAGGTTCGCATTTGCACTAGCCGGTCGTTCAAAAGTGCTGCCGCAATGGCTCCGACATTCTGCGGGACTGCAGCTGTTACCGGCCGCCAGGAGCGTGGCGGTTCACCATGGTTCACACGACCCGCTTTGAAGAATGCACCCTTCCTGGAGACATTGCTACGGCCCGTCCCACAAATATCGAACTACACTTCGCTGGTCTTCACAACTCGTCTGTTTCGTAGTTTAGGCTTCCGTCGCTGGAGCTGCACACGAAAACAAAATACCCTCTGCAGCGCAAACTTGAAACTATATCGTCTTGAAATTTCAACATTCCAATTGCAATACCAGGGCAGAAAAAATTATTGTGCGTTACATTCCGATCCTCACTCGTATTTGCAAATGCTGCACGAGAAACAACCGCAAAAATAACAACAAAAACTGTAGAATATGACGGTAACTGCCTATGGTGGTATGTATTTGACATTCTTTCATGTGATTCTAAATCCAGTCACTAGCCTGTAGTACCGACCCACAAATATCATACGTTCTTAGGTACACTATCCTCTAGGTACAACAATATTCCCCACTCAAAACTTGTTTTTGGCTGTCTTCTTACTAACTTTGTCGTCCAACTATTTCAGTTGTACGCTGCTTTACAGTATTGTGCAGGTAGCCACTAGGAAAGCATTTCACCAAAAGAGACTGCGAAGTACAAAACTGCTGGAAAATACGAAAGAAGCCAGCGGATATGTGGAAATCTGATATGGAGGACGAAATGGAACATCATAATAAGGTGTAAGGACAGTCCATTTTGGACCGCAGTCCTGAAGAGGATGAGGTATGTTGCTCAACTGAACTATATGCGAATGTCGCGGAGATCAATTTTGACCTGAGCGGTGATATACTTGATGCCGAGTCAAAAATTCAAACAAGTGTCGATAGCAGAGTCACAGGCCTCGATAATACGTAAAATAAGTTTCTAAATTAGTTGAATGAAAGCACTGACTAGTGTTATTCCTTAAACCATAGTGAACCAGAAAAGCCTGTTCGTTGAAAAAGTGCGCACATGTAGGTCAACGTATCACTGATGTCAGATTCAAGAGCTTCTTGTAAAAGTCATGTTGGAATCACGTCGATAGCTACAGAGAGACTCCGTTTACGGTGCTATCACCTGTCTGCAAGATTATCGTCCTGCCACAAAACATCACTTTAGGACATGTATGTGAGGCACGTAGAAATACATTATAAACCTTTACCTATCGCAACTGTTGGGATCACGAAGACAAGAGGCGTTTATGGAAATATTTTGTTCGCGAATGGAACATTGAAGAGTCGTCGTATGACACAACCCTCCCCCGTACTCTTTAGAGTTGTTTACTGACTATAGACGTTGAAGTAGATATTAAGTATAATCAACCTTGATTTGGAAAATAGCCTGTCTACCTGAAATTTAAAACATATAATGCCAAATCTGCTTCTAAATTTGTGTCTGAAATACCGTACATTAACAAATTTAGAGACTCAACGTATATGAAGGATGTATATTTGGCTTGGAGACTGCAACTTCTCCGTAAGAAGAGGCGCTAAATCCTCAAACATCGATCACGTGTCATTCAGCATGGCCTTCGTGCTCACGAGGCCTAAAAGGTTGCAAATATCTAACTGCCATTTTGGTTCACTTCCACAAGCCACTGACACATTTACAAGTTATCGCAAAACTAACCAAACATAATGCTAAGGAATAATCATTCCGTACTTTTCTACAAATACAACTTATTATTTTCGTCGAGACGACTTTAATGCCAGGGTATGTCATACTGAATTACCGCCAAGTTTTTGTCTGGGACCATTTTCAAATGCCGACAGAATAGCAGCTGAAAATGGCCATACGTCGTAACTAGGCAGTATTGCAATGTGTTACGTGATGCAATAAAGGTAACCTTCTCTTCTCTTTCTGTCTCGCTCTCTCTCTCTCTCTTTTTATATATATATATATATATATATATATATATATATATATATATATATATATATATATATATATATGTCCAGGTACTCCCAGGACTACTCGGGGAATTTTGATCCGCTTTTGAATAATACATCCACTGATTCACGAGGAAGGGTTTTGTTAATAACTTATAAATATTTCGTACAAATTGTCACTGCCAGCTAGTGAGCAACCACCATACCTCGTAAGAGGAGCAGTAGAGATTCGTCAGAAACAAAACGTGCCTCGGATTTCATGTTTCTTTGTAGCCCCCCTTTCCATGGCTGGGTAACAGGTTAGAGGCATGCCAATCACCTAAATGACATCTTGGTGTTTGAAATCGTTTCAGAAAAACTGCACAGCGAAAAGAGACGTGAATCCAAAACCAGTGCTATTCAATTTTTTATGCATAAATAGAAACACAGCATGGGACGCAGCTTTGGTTCGTTTACATATAAAAAGAAAAGTTTTACATTAGTGCAGCATATCACCCAACTCTGAAAAAAAAAACTATTGCTGTTACCGACTGCCCTTTCGTTAATTGTTGCTTTTATAAAAATTGTTTTTGCTCCTTCTGGTTTATTTAATTATTTTTAATTATTATTGGCGTAACAACGCATATATGGAAAGAGTGACGTGAAATTCTTTTAACAATGCTGTGCTTTTAATTGCTTTATCATCGTTACCTTTTTTAGCAAAATAAAATGATGGAAGTATTATTGTTCTGAATCTGGCCTACAATTTAAAGAACGATTTTTTAGTAACTGCAACTCATGCTAAGTATCAATATATCTTTCCTACTTCGTAATTATTCAAAGTTGAAATTAATGTCCTATGATCACTGATGTTACAGTTCGTACGATCGTTCACAAATACAAGTTTGCAGTGGATTTTATTTCTTACTAAAATGCTATTTCATACCACGGCTAGCCCAAGAACATGAGACTCTCATTAAAGAAAATTACGTATTCACTATAAAATTTAGCCGTGGTCAGAACGGAGCACAGCAAGTTTCCTATCAGATTCTTTAGGTACATAAAATTATTTGCACTGAAAATTATATCCTATCAGCAGCCCGCGTCAACCTGCAACACATCATAAAATCTGCTGATCTTCACTGCCAGCCTGGGAGCTAAAAGAAATAATATTATTTTTTACTATTATTTTACCGCTTCCTTGCGGTATACTCGACTATATTGTAAGTCGTTTAAATATGCCGCGGCAGCGGCTCTTCTTTCTCCACACAGCTCAGCTCCACAGATAATATTTTTATATGGCTGAAAAATATCTTAACAGGATGGGATAATAGGCAGGCACACTTTAACATTTAAGTAATACAAGTTTTCATTTAAACAACTCTATTTAAACATTTAAATATCTTAATAATTACAGACCTGTGTACATTCACGCGCAATGGCGTCCAATTCACAATCTCGACAAAAGAATGCTACCTTCGCGCTCTCTACGACAATAACAGGAGATCTTTCTCTCACAGCTTTCAGATTAAGAAGACAAAGACATTGCTTTACATCATGCCTTATATACAAATTCATTTGGTGATCTTTGTACAACATTTATCTTCTGTGTCGGTCTTATTACTCGCCGACACAGACGTTCTCAAAAATAAAAAATAAAGAAAATAATACATAATTTTACATAATGACACAATATGACACCTCTAATATTTTAATTATTACATAATATATTGTCTTTGTTTATTACAAGACGTTACACTGCCCCCTGGCAGCATTTGACTAACGATGAAAATGTTCGGCAATATGCTGCCACTAACGTCTGTCTTGTTTATGGTTTATTACTTTGGTTGGAACATTCACTTTACACTACTCAGTTCTTTTACACTGTAGGTTTAATTACACTTCGTATACTGTTCTTACACTTTGCGAGGTGACCGTCAACCTAGTCCCAGGGTCATTACATTTATTTGGCTCCCCCATTCGGGCTACGTGCGATCAGAAAACCTGGGAAAACTGCGCCGGAGCCATGGTCATCTCACGAAAAGTTTAGACTCTATTCAATGTCCACATATAACAAAGGCTATTTGTGATAGCATGCTACACTTTTAGTCTCTTTGTTATCAATATACTACTTGTATTCTGGATTGTTATGAAAGTCTCTGAAAAAAAAAACTATATCTGTTGCCGACTGCCCTTTCGTTAATTGTTGCTTTTATAAAAATTGTTTTTGCTCCTTCTGGTTTATTTAATTATTTTTAATTATTATTGGCGTAACAACGCATATATGGAAAGAGTGACGTGAAATTCTTTTAACAATGCTGTGCTTTTAATTGCTTTATCATCGTTACCTTTTTTAGCAAAATAAAATGATGGAAGTATTATTGTTCTGAATCTGGCCTACAATTTAAAGAACGATTTTTTAGTAACTGCAACTCATGCTAAGTATCAATATATCTTTCCTACTTCGTAATTATTCAAAGTTGAAATTAATGTCCTATGATCACTGATGTTACAGTTCGTACGATCGTTCACAAATACAAGTTTGCAGTGGATTTTATTTCTTACTAAAATGCTATTTCATACCACGGCTAGCCCAAGAACATGAGACTCTCATTAAAGAAAATTACGTATTCACTATAAAATTTAGCCGTGGTCAGAACGGAGCACAGCAAGTTTCCTATCAGATTCTTTAGGTACATAAAATTATTTGCACTGAAAATTATATCCTATCAGCAGCCCGCGTCAACCTGCAACACATCATAAAATCTGCTGATCTTCACTGCCAGCCTGGGAGCTAAAAGAAATAATATTATTTTTTACTATTATTTTACCGCTTCCTTGCGGTATACTCGACTATATTGTAAGTCGTTTAAATATGCCGCGGCAGCGGCTCTTCTTTCTCCACACAGCTCAGCTCCACAGATAATATTTTTATATGGCTGAAAAATATCTTAACAGGATGGGATAATAGGCAGGCACACTTTAACATTTAAGTAATACAAGTTTTCATTTAAACAACTCTATTTAAACATTTAAATATCTTAATAATTACAGACCTGTGTACATTCACGCGCAATGGCGTCCAATTCACAATCTCGACAAAAGAATGCTACCTTCGCGCTCTCTACGACAATAACAGGAGATCTTTCTCTCACAGCTTTCAGATTAAGAAGACAAAGACATTGCTTTACATCATGCCTTATATACAAATTCATTTGGTGATCTTTGTACAACATTTATCTTCTGTGTCGGTCTTATTACTCGCCGACACAGACGTTCTCAAAAATAAAAAATAAAGAAAATAATACATAATTTTACATAATGACACAATATGACACCTCTAATATTTTAATTATTACATAATATATTGTCTTTGTTTATTACAAGACGTTACACTGCCCCCTGGCAGCATTTGACTAACGATGAAAATGTTCGGCAATATGCTGCCACTAACGTCTGTCTTGTTTATGGTTTATTACTTTGGTTGGAACATTCACTTTACACTACTCAGTTCTTTTACACTGTAGGTTTAATTACACTTCGTATACTGTTCTTACACTTTGCGAGGTGACCGTCAACCTAGTCCCAGGGTCATTACATTTATTTGGCTCCCCCATTCGGGCTACGTGCGATCAGAAAACCTGGGAAAACTGCGCCGGAGCCATGGTCATCTCACGAAAAGTTTAGACTCTATTCAATGTCCACATATAACAAAGGCTATTTGTGATAGCATGCTACACTTTTAGTCTCTTTGTTATCAATATACTACTTGTATTCTGGATTGTTATGAAAGTCTCTGAAAAAAAAAACTATATCTGTTGCCGACTGCCCTTTCGTTAATTGTTGCTTTTATAAAAATTGTTTTTGCTCCTTCTGGTTTATTTAATTATTTTTAATTATTATTGGCGTAACAACGCATATATGGAAAGAGTGACGTGAAATTCTTTTAACAATGCTGTGCTTTTAATTGCTTTATCATCGTTACCTTTTTTAGCAAAATAAAATGATGGAAGTATTATTGTTCTGAATCTGGCCTACAATTTAAAGAACGATTTTTTAGTAACTGCAACTCATGCTAAGTATCAATATATCTTTCCTACTTCGTAATTATTCAAAGTTGAAATTAATGTCCTATGATCACTGATGTTACAGTTCGTACGATCGTTCACAAATACAAGTTTGCAGTGGATTTTATTTCTTACTAAAATGCTATTTCATACCACGGCTAGCCCAAGAACATGAGACTCTCATTAAAGAAAATTACGTATTCACTATAAAATTTAGCCGTGGTCAGAACGGAGCACAGCAAGTTTCCTATCAGATTCTTTAGGTACATAAAATTATTTGCACTGAAAATTATATCCTATCAGCAGCCCGCGTCAACCTGCAACACATCATAAAATCTGCTGATCTTCACTGCCAGCCTGGGAGCTAAAAGAAATAATATTATTTTTTACTATTATTTTACCGCTTCCTTGCGGTATACTCGACTATATTGTAAGTCGTTTAAATATGCCGCGGCAGCGGCTCTTCTTTCTCCACACAGCTCAGCTCCACAGATAATATTTTTATATGGCTGAAAAATATCTTAACAGGATGGGATAATAGGCAGGCACACTTTAACATTTAAGTAATACAAGTTTTCATTTAAACAACTCTATTTAAACATTTAAATATCTTAATAATTACAGACCTGTGTACATTCACGCGCAATGGCGTCCAATTCACAATCTCGACAAAAGAATGCTACCTTCGCGCTCTCTACGACAATAACAGGAGATCTTTCTCTCACAGCTTTCAGATTAAGAAGACAAAGACATTGCTTTACATCATGCCTTATATACAAATTCATTTGGTGATCTTTGTACAACATTTATCTTCTGTGTCGGTCTTATTACTCGCCGACACAGACGTTCTCAAAAATAAAAAATAAAGAAAATAATACATAATTTTACATAATGACACAATATGACACCTCTAATATTTTAATTATTACATAATATATTGTCTTTGTTTATTACAAGACGTTACACTGCCCCCTGGCAGCATTTGACTAACGATGAAAATGTTCGGCAATATGCTGCCACTAACGTCTGTCTTGTTTATGGTTTATTACTTTGGTTGGAACATTCACTTTACACTACTCAGTTCTTTTACACTGTAGGTTTAATTACACTTCGTATACTGTTCTTACACTTTGCGAGGTGACCGTCAACCTAGTCCCAGGGTCATTACATTTATTTGGCTCCCCCATTCGGGCTACGTGCGATCAGAAAACCTGGGAAAACTGCGCCGGAGCCATGGTCATCTCACGAAAAGTTTAGACTCTATTCAATGTCCACATATAACAAAGGCTATTTGTGATAGCATGCTACACTTTTAGTCTCTTTGTTATCAATATACTACTTGTATTCTGGATTGTTATGAAAGTCACTTATTACACATTTTTACAATAGTATAATGAACCGTCTTTGCACTTACTCGCGACAGTTGGTTTAAAATGTCTAGCATTCGTGCGAGTATCTTTCATTAACATGACGCAAACATATTAGATCGATACATCACTAAATCCATGAATATTGTGAGTTCGTGTTGGATAACAACAAAAAAATGTTTATCACGTCATTGCGTGTCCATTAAACACCATTCATGTTAGCACATTATACATATAGTTAATAGTTCATTTGAATGACAACAATGTGGTATGGAGCTGGCGGCGCGAAGCAATTGTTGAGTAGCGTCGTCTGGAACGCCGCGTACCGACGGCCGCTGGATTCGACGACCGGCTCTCAATAACAGTGAGGTCGTGCTAGCGTGGCGCCCAAGCAGTCGCGAACCGCGCTGAACCATTCGCTGTTGTCGGCGAGTGGCAGTGGTTTACCGCAACCGGCTGGATGGCGGCACGGCACTCGTCTCTGCTTCTCCGCATGGCTCCCCGTCGTGGCGCATGAAACAAACATTCCACAACGGTGTACTGTCTTTAAGGACACAGATTACTAGCTGTGGAAGAAGAGGCAATTTGTTAAAAGCGTTTATTGTTCAGTAAGCCGTCGCTGCACTGGTATGCACAGGATGTTTTGGCGTGATAACAGGTTTTTTGTGGCATCGTGACACTGGTATTCAGAGTTCGTCACACGCACATTGTACTACACGTTTTCACTCACTTCCACGGTTGATGCACTGCCAGAGCGTCTTTCAACACGCGAAAATGGTTCGTTACACTCATACTACATGTCTCCGTTGAGCGATGTTTGTGTAAATCGTCTCCGAACGGATCAATAACTACTGTTTTTATACACTGTCTATTGTTCGTTGAGCGCTGCACTAGGACAGTCTATCACTCAACACTAGATTTATCGACGTATATATTGGTGCAGATACAACAGTCATTTTCTGTCCCTACTACACACAATATTCCGTCCTGTCCTTAAGTGTTTATGCACACAGTTTATTTTTTAACACCTTTTAACTGTTCTTTGCATAGTCACTCTGATTTACATAGCATTTATTTGTTTTCACTTTATCACAACATACTCTTCATATTGTTGCTAGGCGTATTTGGCCCTTTTGTAAATTTTTTTTTAACGGTGTGTGAGTTTTTTTTTTTTTTTTTTTTTTATACATATTTTTTTTTTTTCTTAGTGTAGCTTGCCTGATTATCACCCATCTATCAAACAGATTTTACCATGTGCATGACAGCTTGACTCGGGCATATTGTTCAATAAATACTTCGTTCAGCAATAACATTATTTTTAATGATTTTTCCTATATGACTACAGTGTAGGTTCTGCATTGTCTGACTTAACTCGCGTATCGCGTAATGAATATTCAAGGTCGTGTACCAAGTACACAGGCTTCAATTGAAGCATTGCTACATACAGAACGGAGTTTCCACGGAACGGGCTCGTTTTTAATTAGGTTCTGCTCCAGTGTCGTTCTCAAATCACTACTGGCAGCCAACATCACATTACATCATTGTTGCATATTGCAAAGTCAATGTCTGGCTAGTAAAGACTCTCTCTCTCAGGGTTTCTTATCCTAATACAATTACAGCAATTCCCTTACTCTATAAGATTGCATCATTGATTGCACTTACACACTACACATAGAAAATGGTTCAAGAAATTAATCCTTTATACAACAAGAAAATTGTTCATTTTTTAATAAGCACATAATATCTTAATGACTAATTGTCTGTAAACAAAATCTGTCCTGTGTAAGCTATTGCTCACTTTCTGGTTCCACTTCCTCCCAACTTCATTACACACAAATTTCTTTCTAAATACTAACACACTTATATTCTAAAACACAATTAAAATCTTTTTACACCTATTACTCTTTATATATTATGTGTCACTGAATAAATAACTTCACGTCTTTACGTGGATATAATCCTTTGATCTTCCCCGTATGGGGATGTGCTAACAAATAGCTACATTCATGTGGCACGCCTATTACTTTAAAGGGTCCTGAATATAGCAATTGCCACTTACTATTCTGTTTTAAGGTGGCTGAGGATTTAGGGTGGTTACGAATGAGTACTAGGTCTCCTACATTATATTTCTGTTCGTTTGTTACTCCTCGGTCGTACTTGCTTTTCCTCTTTGCTGCACAGTTGGTTAGTCTGTTCCATATCTTTTTCATCTTTTCTTCCCTTGTTTCTGCCTTAGCTGGCAATCTCGGCAACGGCGTGAGCCATTCATTCGGTGTCTCCTTAAATCCATTCAATATCTCTACCGGTGGATAGCCTGTACTTGAATGGGGTGTTAAAACTTCCTGGATTCCGTTGTAAGGGGAATTTGCCAATATGAACTTTTCAGATCGATCGAGGTCAAGTACTGCACTCCATGAAATTTTTGTATTTGCTCGTCTAAATTCTCTGGACGAGTCCGGACAGGTATAATAATTTTGTTAATGTCCCTAGCATCTAACACTAGCCTGATTTTTCCATTGGCTTTCGCCACTGCTACAAGAGGACTACTGTATGGAGAGAAGGAGGGCTCTATGATATCCCACTCTAACATCTTTCGAATTTCCTTAGCTACTAATTCCCTCCTCGACCAAGGGATGGAGTAGGTTGCGCGACAGTATGTATTATGGGGTATCACCTCTATGTGATAGTGGTACCCTTTGACTATTCCTGGACGGTCGGTAAATACCATAGTATATTCCGATAGCAGCTGCGTCAACTGTTGCTTTTGCGTATCATTTAAACCTTCCGATTCGTGCACTTTAGTCTGAAATGCCTCAACATTTGTTTCGAAATTTTGATCCTCTAAGTTCGGGTAATAGAGGTCTGTTGCATGTGAAAAATCATCGATGTGTAGTACCCAAGGGTTCCTACCTTTGATATCGATTCGATTACAGCACGGCACAAGTACCTCCTTCGATTTCATCATAGATAATTCAATCCTTCTACCCCTATTAATTATGCTTAGTTTCCCCACGGAGAGGTCGATCAATGCGTCCCTCTCACGGAGAAAATCTACTCCCAGAATGCAGGCCACCTTCAATCCTTTAACCACGAGGAACGAGCTCACTATGGCTTCGCCCTCCTTATAAATCTCCACCTGCACCTGGTACTTAACTGATTGGCTCTGTGCACTAATGGCTCCAGACACCTTACAATTATTAACCGGGAAGGTCGGAATACTATGTCCCTTTCCCAGTGCTTTAAATAGCTCCATACTCATCACACTTACTGAGGCACCTGTGTCGATAATTATGTTTACTGCAACATCATTGATTCTAGCTTCAATAATAGCTTGCACATTTTCGTTATTATCCTTCTTACATTCGTGCGATTCGTTCAGCAGATCTTTATCCATACTGACACCTTCGTTGTATCGCAGCATGCGTATCCCAGGTCTATTACTGTTATTACTCGAGTTGCTCTCACTCCATCCCTCGGCCGTCGATGGAGAGCATATCGAGGCCGATTCTAGTTTGTTGGATTAGTTACTTGGGAGGTACTTGGACGGCTATTGTCCGCGACCTCCACTATATGTACGTTCTGATTTGTAGGCCGCCACGGCTGCGCAATAGGCGCGTTTTGCGGTGGTGGTCTATTGTTGTCATACCGGTCACTAGCCTGTCGCTCTGGGCTTCTACACTGATTCTGTTGCCAATTTCGATTACTATCATTATAATTACTCTGCCACTGACCTCGCGCATTTTTCCAGCGGTTGGTCCCTGACATTCCGGATTCGTATCTGTCGTCAAATCGACGCTTTTTGTTATAATTTGGTTGTCCATACCCGTTTTGGCCTCTACCGTTACTACCATTTTGCGATTGTTCTTGTCGCTTGCTACCACCCCCACCATTTCTATGGTTGTGGTTCTGTGCACTACTGTTTCTGTCGTGATTACATCCCGACCCATTATTCCGCAAATGGTCGCACGCCGATTTTACATCTTCCTGTATCAAATCTATGGAATCTAGGACCGACAGGAAGTTTTCCATGTCGCTTTCTGGTACATGTATTAACTTCTCCTTGATCTGAATTGGTAAATGGGATTTGAGTAGTCTTATTATGTCTCTCGGTGATATAGGCTCGTCCCAGTAGCGTGTTTTGTTTATATATTTTTCAAAGTACCGCCTCAAATTCCCAAGACGGGGTGAGTACGGTTCGGGATTATATACCTCTTTTCTTAGTCGCTCTTGTATACACGGCGACCAATATTTCGATAAAAATGCCCTTTCAAACTGTTCGTATGTCTTGCAGCTGTCTGCTACTTCTGTAGCCCACAGTGCTGCGTCACCTTGAATGTACGACATTACGTATTGTATTTTCTGTGTTTCGTTCCATACACTGGGTAAGATATTTTTAAAGCTTTTTATAAATACCACTGGGTGTACTGATTTCCTTTCAGTAGTAAATGTTTGAAATTGTCTATTTTTAATTAAACTTTCTTCCACTAATATTTTTGAACTACATGGGTTCGCTGCTGGGACATATGCTGTGTGCTCCGAACCGGAGCTACAGCTCTTCGCATTATCGACTACAGATTCCCCATTGTTGTATCGCATATAAGTTTGTGCGTTGCCAAAACCATGGGCTGTTGGCGACAGAGGTTCCTGTTCCACTTGTTTCCTGCTTTGTGCTAAACCCTTCTCCAGATCGGATATCCGTTTGTTAACATTCACTTGCCACTGCGGAATATCCTCACTGAGTATTTGTTTAATGGTTTGCACATCGTTCTGTACCTGACTATTTACGGCGGTACTGAACGATTCTGAATCTCTATTTGCTATTGCTGCTTCTACTTTAGAATTAATATTTGTGTCAATCTCAGTCTCCTTCACTTCTAGCCATGAGTTAAATTCTGTTTCAATTTTATTTGCCTGTTCATTCCACTTCTGCTCTACAAGCTGTGTGGAATCTATTTCTAGCTTTTCTACTCTGTTGGCTAAGACACCTATTTCATCTACCATGTTAGTGTTTGCTACTTGCAGGTGGGTGACCTGTTCAGTCAGCTCCTGCACGGCCTTAGGTATCGACTCGTAATTCTTTTTCATATCTGCTATCTCTTTTTTCATATTTTCTAACGATTGCACAAGTTGCTGGTCCCGCTCGGCTTGCTGGCGATCTCGCTCGGCTTGCTGGGCAAGTAAATTTTCTGCTAGCTTACGATCTCGCTCAGCTTGCCGGCGATCTCGCTCAACTTGCTGTTGCGCAAATTTTGCCTGGTAATCTAGCACACGCTCTAATATAGTCTGAATTGAATACCCACCAGGCAGATTACCACTCTCTGGTTCCTGCTTTTCTGGTGGTGGTACAATTTCTTTATCTACATCAACTTGATGACTAGTGGGCGGTGGCACTACTTCCTGTGGCCCTGCCCCCACATTTTCGCCAGTTATATCTTCAAAGAGAGTACTAGTACTACTTGAGGCACCCTGTTCCACATTTCCTTCACTAGCTAATTGTTGTTCTTCAGTATCCATATTGCTTGGACGTTGACTACGCAACTTAACCATATTCCTAAATTGCTTACTAAAACACAAAATCTAACAGTTTTTCCCCTTGCATACCAAATACATCACTTTATATACACTACACTGCACACTAAAAATTACTATCTACATCAACTTTGTCCTGTCACAAATACTAACATCAAACTACGTACAGTATGCACACCACTAGCGATATGAGATTACTTCACTGGAGCTCAACTTCTACAAACAGGACAACTACACTGTAGTCTTACCTTTAGTTTCTATTATCTCGGGGTCCGGCTGCCCCCGGATTACGTAGTCGTTATAGCTTCTCAGTACAATCAGGATCGTCTTCTCAAACTCGCTTGCAGTAGTACGTTTTGTCATGTAAGAGTGTTTGAACATTCATTAATACATAGCATAGATCATGATATACATACATTTAACACTAAATACATATACATATACACCTACATAACAATAGACACTGAAAGAAAATACATAAAATTTTATAATTGTGGCCACTGCAAATTCGGGCCCCGCGTTGGGCGCCAGTTTCACGTCTCTCTGAAAAAAAAAACTATATCTGTTGCCGACTGCCCTTTCGTTAATTGTTGCTTTTATAAAAATTGTTTTTGCTCCTTCTGGTTTATTTAATTATTTTTAATTATTATTGGCGTAACAACGCATATATGGAAAGAGTGACGTGAAATTCTTTTAACAATGCTGTGCTTTTAATTGCTTTATCATCGTTACCTTTTTTAGCAAAATAAAATGATGGAAGTATTATTGTTCTGAATCTGGCCTACAATTTAAAGAACGATTTTTTAGTAACTGCAACTCATGCTAAGTATCAATATATCTTTCCTACTTCGTAATTATTCAAAGTTGAAATTAATGTCCTATGATCACTGATGTTACAGTTCGTACGATCGTTCACAAATACAAGTTTGCAGTGGATTTTATTTCTTACTAAAATGCTATTTCATACCACGGCTAGCCCAAGAACATGAGACTCTCATTAAAGAAAATTACGTATTCACTATAAAATTTAGCCGTGGTCAGAACGGAGCACAGCAAGTTTCCTATCAGATTCTTTAGGTACATAAAATTATTTGCACTGAAAATTATATCCTATCAGCAGCCCGCGTCAACCTGCAACACATCATAAAATCTGCTGATCTTCACTGCCAGCCTGGGAGCTAAAAGAAATAATATTATTTTTTACTATTATTTTACCGCTTCCTTGCGGTATACTCGACTATATTGTAAGTCGTTTAAATATGCCGCGGCAGCGGCTCTTCTTTCTCCACACAGCTCAGCTCCACAGATAATATTTTTATATGGCTGAAAAATATCTTAACAGGATGGGATAATAGGCAGGCACACTTTAACATTTAAGTAATACAAGTTTTCATTTAAACAACTCTATTTAAACATTTAAATATCTTAATAATTACAGACCTGTGTACATTCACGCGCAATGGCGTCCAATTCACAATCTCGACAAAAGAATGCTACCTTCGCGCTCTCTACGACAATAACAGGAGATCTTTCTCTCACAGCTTTCAGATTAAGAAGACAAAGACATTGCTTTACATCATGCCTTATATACAAATTCATTTGGTGATCTTTGTACAACATTTATCTTCTGTGTCGGTCTTATTACTCGCCGACACAGACGTTCTCAAAAATAAAAAATAAAGAAAATAATACATAATTTTACATAATGACACAATATGACACCTCTAATATTTTAATTATTACATAATATATTGTCTTTGTTTATTACAAGACGTTACAAAAACCAGTGCTATTCAATTTTTTATGCATAAATAGAAACACAGCATGGGACGCAGCTTTGGTTCGTTTACATATAAAAAGAAAAGTTTTACATTAGTGCAGCATATCACCCAACTTTCAGCTTTCTGCTTCCATTCAGTCAAATGTAGATGCGAATACGATTCCCTGCGGGTTGGCCGGTAGACAATATTTGTTTGGACACTTTCAAATTGTATAGAAGACCGGTAAACGAATCTCCATCGGCGAAAACGGAGTTTTGGAAGGATATACATGATTTCAAAATACTTCTACATCCGATTGAGGGACGCATTTTGAAATATGACGAGAGTTTCAGACTGGCAATTTATGCCTGCCTCACGTTAGAAATCGCATTCGCACTCTTACTTCACTATAACTTCTTCGAACAACGGGCAGTGGATTACTCAACTTTCAAGTTTTCTAATAAATATGGAAATATGGCCAACAACGAATGATATGAGACTCACAATCTGAAATCGTACGAGAACAAATACGTAATGAGAAAACATGCGAATTCAAATTTTCCAGAAAACTACTCCTGCAAAAATGGTTCAAATGGCTCTGAGCACTATGGGACTCAACTGCTGTGGTCATTAGTCCCCTAGAACTTAGAACTACTTAAACCTAACTAACCTAAGGACATCACACACATCCATGCCCGAGGCAGGATTCGAACCTGCGACCGTAGCAGTCGCACGGTTCCGGACTGCGCGCCTAGAACCGCGAGACCACCGCGGCCGGCCTACTCCTGCAACTTTGCTTCGTTTACATGCAGTGCGTTCTTTCACCAGCGCACCTACATGTGGACACGATTCTTTGCGTGGCACGACGAAGTCTGCCACGAAGTTTTCGCTACAATGGATTGCAGCAATGAGTCTCAACAAAGCATCACTGTGTGTGATACGCTGCACAAGAAATATGCTGTAACACGACCTTAACGAGTACTCATGAGAATGTTTTGATATTTTTTTCCTTTATTTGTGTCACCTTAGCTAGCCTCCGATATAAACTGAATCACCCACACACAAGTACATCCATGATTCGCACACAACATTTACATTAGCTGGAAACATACTACTTGCATCACGATGTGCTCCCGTCATTGCCATGGTTCAAATGGTTCAAATGGCTCTGAGCACTATGCGACTTAACTTCTGAGGTCATCAGTCACCTAGAACTAATTAAACCTAACTAACCTAAGGACATCACACACATCCATGCCCGAGGCAGGATTCGAACCTGTGACCGTAGCGGTCGCCCGGTTCCAGACTGTAGCGCCTAGAACCGCACGGCCACTCCGGCCGGCCATTGCCATGAGACGGCACTCAAAATACCAACTCTATATGGAAGAAATAACATTCATTTTTCTAGACAACATTCGTGTAGTGCACTGCTTACATAGTGTGAATTATATGAAAATGTTCATGTTAACATACTTAATGTTGTGCTCTGAATAATCTTATTCCTGTCCCTTAAATAGAATGCGCAACGCCGTAGATACTTAAGGCTACCTGTGCGAAACCGGGTTGGGTCGCTTTCACGTATAAAGAATTTGTATGTTTACGGTGTATATTTAAAATAGTTTTATCATTTAGATCGTGCTCTGTCCTCACTGAGGAGACGGTCGGTCTAAGTGTATTAGAGGACCGAAAGAGGTTTTTGGGGGACCTAGGCTTTAACTGGAAATCTGCTATCTAACAATAAACTGGCTGTCTCCTGCAATAAAGCAACGAAAATTCCCATGTAGCAGTCGTTCCCATTACACGTTACTATGTAACATGGGATAATGTTCATTTTAACTCTTCGTAAATTCGTACCCTGAATTTATTCGTACTTTGAGAAGCATGACTTGAAACCAGTTTACACATCTCAGAAAGGGGTATATAAAAATTATTGAAATGCTAATCGTTTACTTTAAAGTTGAAATCTCGTTTTGTTTCCATGGAAAACAAATATGTGGTTGCTTGGGAACTAGGTAATCCGTATTATAGTGGTGCATGTACCTCGATGGAACTCTTTCAAATACAGTTTAAACAATAACTTTTCCTTCATAATGATGATATACATTCTTTATCCATAGTATAAAGAATGTCATATATGCAGGCAATATCGTTAGTAAGTCAGTATATACTATTACAAAAGTAATTTGTGTTCCTCTTACCTTTTGCCTTGCTGGACTTAAAAAGCAAGTAAAACATTGCACTCAGATAGATAAAGGGATGTTATTTTAAGGAATTTCATAATTAAAAAAATTTTAACTGTTGTACCTTCGACTCTGAATTAATAGTTTTCTATGTGTGAGATTGAAGTAACAGAGTATTTTGATGCTATAGAAAGATAAATGAAATAGATTGCCTTATCTTCTGCACTGTTGTTAAAAATGAGTAGTGATATACGAGTGCTTTGTTTTATGCTAGGATGATGAAGTGATTCAATTTTATTATTTAAATGAAATGGAAAAAGTCTACTGAAATCAGAAGAATTTTTTGTTATGCAAAAGCTGTATCTATGTGCTCTCTAATTACAGATGGAGCCCTATCGCAGAAAAGAGTATGTTGACGTTGTGTAGACGAAGCACTGTATTTTGGGCCTGCGGAGCTAGTGATTTTTTTTAAATGTCAGAGTGGTCATTTGTGATAGAAAATACGACGAATAACAAGAGTAAAGGTATAAAATTTACTGAAGCAAATGGCACACATTTTTCTTATTAGCCCTAATCATTTTTCAGTGCTGGAGCTGTGTAGCTAAACTAACTATAGAAATTACTATTATTTAAAGCCAGAAGTGACAAGTCAACAATGAGGTTACAGAAACACTGTCAGGAAAATTATTGCACCTCAGGCGCCAAGGTAGGGTGTCTCAGATGCGACTGTTAACTACATACATCTCATGTCGTATTAATCAGACTGTTGACCTCGCTTCTGTTTTTAAAGTCGAGAAACGTTGCAATCTGGTGTACTGCCGCAAATGATTTGCGAAGTTTTATTAAGACAGTTTCCTCGTGTTGTACTGTCAACGTCGCTCGTTAACAGCAGGAATCGTTTACTCTGATACCAACTAAAAACACAAACTTCTTAGAATGATCCAGCTTCCACCAAATCACCAATAACACTAAATCTCTTATAGCAAAATTATCATTGTAACAGCTCCCCTTTTCCACCCACAAGCGTGGACAACATGGTCATTCCTAAAACAAAGGTGAAATTTGTACGTAAAGAGCACATTCAACCACTGATTGTCTGATGTCCACGTCTCTGACTACTCAATAAATGGAATCTTCCGCGCACTACCGTTATATTGGAACAGATCAAAGACAGATTTGTTGGGCAACTGAAACTTAATACGGGTATTCGGAATAGTATTTCGGCAATCTCGGCTTATATTAAATAACGGCCTGCCGGGAACGTTGATACTGCAAAAAAACACTAGATGAAATAAATGTGCGGTTTATTACTGTCACTACCATCAATATGATAAATCATCACAGCTTCCATGCAGGACATATATTCAAATATTTTTTAACACTTTGCTGATGACAATACTTTCGGTTTGTTAGCTATATACGTAACTAGAACGAAAAATGTTCCTATCATAGTATAAAAAAGGCGAATAGGTCCTGCGCAGAGTTACGGATTTAAAAAAGGAAAGCAGTTTTTCGACATACAGTAATTATTAATATTAGTACCCATGCCATGTAATATAATGTAAAATGTCAGGTAAAGTAACATAATACATGATGTCATCCCCCCGGAACGAATCCACCCCGAGAAATTTTATCCATCCAGGAAAACATTTTTAGCTGTTACATGTCTGCTCTCAAGCCATATGATACTATACTTTGTTTACTATGGCTGGCGAATCTTATAGATTTTGGGCACAAGATTGGGGTCATTAGTTTATAATCTCTAAGATGCAAGGGTGCCAAAACCTTCCAGCTAAGAGAGCTCATTGCGTTGGGGAAGCAGGGTTACCTTATACAAAAGCACGAATGTGTGAAGATGTTTTGATTTAAATGTCTTTAAAGCAGCCAGATGAGTTGAGAAGCTAATTCCCTTCTTTTGCATCCATCACTATGCTCAGGGCATATTCGACGTTTTTCTACTATGATAGCAGCATTTTTCATTCTGGTTTCCAACTTCTGCTCTGCCTTAACTTGGCAGCCGATGTAGAGTTTAGTTGATTCGGGTGTTATCTGATACGGTATAGGTTCTTTTATTGCCTTCTGAACCTCGTTTCTTAGGTCGTGGCAACGGATAAAGCTGTCACAAAATATCAGGAGGACCGTTAATTACATGCACAGGTTCTTATACTCCGGTTCAAAAATTAAATAATAAATTTTTATAAATGCACGCGGATTTTGTACTGCCGCAAATTCCTCAGACGTCCACAAGTCCTGAAGATAACTTTCTTACAGACGCCGAAGTTAATCCAGTTAATGCAAATTATCGGCCATATTGTTCACACTGTAGTGTTTACGATGAACATTTCATGTTTCACGAAAACAATCTAAATCAACCCTTTACGGCGCACTACCGCTGCTGAAAGGATAATGTGTGTCTCACCTACACTCCTGTCACCACATCTTTTTTGGTCATGATTTGTATTTATTTGTTTCGAACACGTCATAGCAGATATGTGACATATTTTGATACTTTACGTTCCAGCTTGTTTAGTGAACCGGGACTTTTGTCGCGGCACAGACTAATGCGTCGCCATGTCCAGTGTTAAATTTTACAGAGCACAGCCAGTGTGAATTCCTTGAATGCCTTCGTAACAGGTCGCTTTAATTCGTCAATTGTCCGGTATCGTTGTTTCGCGACATGCTGCTTAATTGTTCCCCGCAGGAAATTGTCGCATAATGTCAGATATGGACTCCTTGGAAGTTACTCGACCGACGCTGGGAGATACGCTCAGTCTCTCCCTGTCCACCGAACACGCAAATCGTAGTAAGCAGGAGCTCCATCATGCTGAAGCCACGTGTCACCAAGAATGTTCAGTCTCTGTAGCTCTGGAATAAGCCGTTGTAACCTTCCCGCAAAATAAGTTAAATGAAAAATGTGAAATAGTGCCAAGCGTAACCTCCTCACACAAAAATTAATTAATGATAATTAACCATGAACCACAAAATAATATTGATTAAATAATGAACCATGAACCAAATGTAACCTCCTAACAGAAACAATAATATCTGGTAAATTTATAAGGACAGCAGCACTGACCTTCGGCCCTGTATTCTGAAGAAAAAACAAGCAAAAATTCTTACCTCAATAAAAACTGCAATTATATCTGCTCTTAATTATACATTCTTCGACACAGCTTCGTCCAATGCTGGCGTATATTTTTTTTTTTTGATTCTTGGAAGCAATGATAATGCATTGGAAATTGAAATGAATGCTTTTCTTTAAAAGAGTTACTTTATACGAGGGGCGTTCAGAAAGTAAGCTCCGATCGGTCGCGAAATGGAAACGACTATGAAAATCCGATAAAGCTTTGCACAGATGTGTTGGGTAGTGTCTCTAGTATAACCCCAGTTAGCATCACGTCGCTCTTCTCATTTCTGAGCTCGCAGTGAGTGCGTAAAGATGTCTAGAAAATAGTGTCTGCCGCCAAGTACGAGGGCCTGGTGAGAAATTTCGCCTGAAGCTATGCAGCTAACATTACATAACTGTCGTGCTGTTTCTTCTTCAAGACAATTCTCAGCCACATTCTGCAGGGGCAATGAAGATGCTCCTGCATCGTTTTCAAATGGAAATGTGAGATTACCCACAATACAGTCCGCAATTGTCTCCCCCTGAGTTTCATCTCTGGTCACATGAACCGCTGTCTTTGAAGACAACATGGAGAATTGGCGGAAAGCACTGGCGGCTGCCTTCTATGATGAGGCTATTGAAAAGTTGTTACAACGCTATGACAAAAGTCTAAGTCAGAACGGCGACTACGTAGAGAAGTAGCTGAAAGGTGTAGCTAATTGTTACAAGTAAAACATTTCTGATGTTCACTGTGGTTTCAATTTGGCAATCAATCGGAGCTTACTTTTTGAACAGGCCTCGTATTATAAAAATTATTATTGGGGCATTTTTTTTGAACAAATTAAATTACAATTAACGTACATTATTAATTATGCGCAAGGCTGCTTCTTTACCTTCTACAACAATACTCATCCTCCAGAGTCCTGACCAGAGTCGCGACCAGAGCACACAGCGGACGCATGCCTACTCCCGCAGACTACTACCGTCCACTCGCTACTAAAGCCGACCGACTACTGCTGTCGACTGACTACTACTGTATCCGACTGACTACTACTGTCGACTCGCGCAGACTAGCGCAGACTCGCGACAAGCAACAACTAACAATAAACTACTCTCTGGTCAGAGATTCTGTCATGCCTCGCCCATCGCCGGCGAAGCATACGCCTTACACCGTTCACGCAACATTTGCAAGTAAGAATGCTGATCCACTGCACTGTCAAAGAAATACGAGCCTATGAGATGTCTACTGAGCACTGCAGCCTGGATCATAATGTGTTGTTCTCTAACTTCCCATAGTAATATGGGTTTCCCTTGCTACAGAAAAGAACCTCTATTCCGACAACATTGATAAATTGAACTTTCGATTGAGAAGAAAACATTGCCTCGCTGAGGGATTCTCACGAACATATCGAGTAATCTTGACTAAGCTGCAGGTCTTCGCCGCTTGTCCTCATCACTCAACTGAATGTTGGCCTAAAGGTTTAATTCCAGATTTTTTTTTTTCGCGTGTGACAGCATATTCAGTTTTGGAATTCCAAGTTCAGCAGATCTTTCCCGCAATGATTTTACGGGATATAAGGCCACAAAATTTGCCTCACATGTTTGTTGTCATGTTGATGATAGACTCATCTTCTTTCCATCGAAAATGGATTCGGTTCTGAAGAGTTTCTGTTGCCATCGCAGTATCGTTCCTCATGGAACAGTGTAGCAAAATTCTGTGGAGCATCTTTTATGGTTTTCCCGGTGTGTACACGTTCATGAAGCCATGCACTTGTTAGAGCGCGTTCTTCCAGACTGTAGGTACTTGCGTGAGCCATCTGAAAAGAGAGAAAAGGTGTACTGAGTATAAATATACAGCATTATCAAAGACGAGGGGGTGATATGATGAAAGGTGGCTACACTGAGCCACAGCGCCAGAGATCGCGCTAGAGAGTATTGTTCCGCCGCCTCCACTGGGAGTGATTATTGAGAACTCGTAGTGGGCAGTGCTTGGGGAGAGCTCGTGGTAGTCAGTGCTTGTTAAGAACTCGTAGCAGAGAGTGATTATTGAGATGTCGTAGTAGTCAGTGCTTGGGGAGAGCTCGTGGTAGTGAGTGCTCGCTGAGATGTCGTAGTGAAAAGTGTTTGCTGAGATGTTGTAGTGAGGAGTGCTTGTTCCATGTTTTATGCAGTTGTTTGATGGGCTAGACAGCAGATGCTGTTCGAATGGAAATATTGTAGTGATCAGAGTGCTTTTCGTCAATATATGAAGGTAACGAAACTTGATTTATTTTTCATTATTTAATGTCGTAAATAATGCTTCATTACAGGTTCAGTCAACAAAGCATCTGGCTTGTGTTCTTGTATTAGAGTGTAATCCTGGTTTTCTTGCGCAATTGTAGTATTTCTATTTCTTTAATTACTTCAGTATAAATGATATTTGAAATTTCTTGTCTTATTGGAGAAGAACCGTGCCAGATGTGTACGTTGAGTCATACTCCCACAAACAGAACAGTGACACCTGTGTTTTGGTTTCATAGGTTTTATAGTTGCTGGGGACTTAATTAATTAATTGTGTTAACGAAAATTTTCATTTCATTCTTTGTTGTTGTTCTATGCAGTCAGATAGCGTAATAATACTAGTCAGGGCCAACCGTTACGAGACTTCGTAATCGGACAGACAGCTACTAAAGCAAAAAAATTAAAATTATTTTCATATTACTTTTAATTAAGCCCCCATGCAATGACTCTAGGACCTTACAGTACTTCAGATCGTCCTCCAAAACAAATACAAATTTTCTTCCCGAGATTAACGCACACAATTTAAATTTGATAATGGCATAGCATATGTCTTAGCACAGAGTGATTGTGAAGGGCACAGCAGATTTCAGTTCTTTACTACAGACAAACTATAAAAGATGGAAACACACTGTGCATGTCACTGGATGGTGGAAGCCTCAAAGTTTTGACACGGCTGCGCTGGAGGCCACATCACAATAGACATCATTTTATGTATAGGAATTTCCGCGAAGCTAATCAACTGTTAGCGTGCAACGTGCATTCTGCCGTCGAATCAACAAGAATTCGCCTCGGCACAAACAGATTTATGACTCGTGTAACAAATTCTTGGAAGTTGGTTGCATGTTCAAAGGAAAGAGCACTGGTCGGCCACGCACGTCTGATGAAAATGTCGAGCGCATACGAGATGCGTTCACACGGAGCCCTCGGAAGCCCACACGAATTGCGGGCCAGGATCTCGAACTTGCTCAAACAACGGGGTGGTGTGTCCTGAAACGACGATTGCATATGAAGCCTTATAATTTGGAGTCACTGCAGTAAGTGCGTCCCGGTGACCATAAAGCAAGGTACGAATTGATAGTTTCAGTTCTACATAACAGAGGATACTTTTTCCGAACAATTCATCTTTTCGGACGAATCGAAATTTCATCTGTAGTCTCTGTTTATCCATTGTGGACATGGGACAGTGGCTGGTCAAATATTTAACAATGAAATTCAGTAAACAGCCGTGCAGTTCAGATGCTTTATTTTTATTTGATTTTATTTTCGCTACCACTATCTGCAATTATTTATACCCTCCCTAGGCCCCATATTCTATTCTCAAACATAATCGAAATTGGCGTACTGGGCCCATATGTTTCTGGATGTCGTTAATTCTTAGCTCATGTGCTTTCTTCAAAGATTTGATTGCAACTGACGTTATTATTGAGAGGTGAAGATTATTTTTGAGAGGTGAAGATAGCACAATGAATTGCCGAAACTGATAGTAAAACCAAAATGAAATAACATCTAATTTTCACTCTCATTCCGTGAATTTCATTGTTAAATAAAGATTTCGTCTATCAGGTACAGTAAACCGCCAGAATGTAAGAATATGTGGGTTACAAAATCCTGACGCCGTCGATGAAGATGAAAGAAACTCACCGAAACTGAATGTATTTTGTACCGTTTCTGTTCACAAAGTTTATGGATTTTTCCTTTTTGATGGAGGAAACTGTGACAGGAATTTCATACCTGGACGTGCCGCAAAATTTGTTGTTTCTTCAGCATCATAAAAATTCCAATGGTTTCATTTTAATGCATCACAGCGCCCCGCGTCACTCTTACCTATAGGTGCGGCGTTATCTTGACTCCATATGACCACGTTGGATTGGAAGTGGTGGGCAATAAGATCTTTTTCATTGTTTTTGAGCTCTCAGGCCACCAGACCTCACACCTTGAGGTTTATTTTTCTGTGGGGATATATAGGTGACAGAGTCTTTGTCCCACCTACAGCAGCTACTCTTCAAGATCTGAGAAAACGAATTGTTAAAGCTGTAAGTTCAATAAAAAGGAAGCTGTTGATTCATGTGTGGAATGAAATCGACTACTATGTCGGTATTTCTCGATCAACGCTTGGTAATCATATTGAGTGTATCGTACAGTGTTTGTACGAAAATAAGACTTTGAACCTTCCTTTATCCAGCGACTTGCGCAATATTTTCCTATCATTCATCGTTTGTAATATATAACTGAAATCTGCTTTTTCTTTTTGAATCACCCTATATGTTGATATATTTTTGATGATCGTAATTACAAGCTATTTGAGATGAGTACATCAGATAAGCACTTACTTTTGCTTCAAAGTAAAAAGAAAAAGAAAAGGAAAGAATGGAAATATTTAGATCTATGGAAACAGTCTGTAGTCAAATTTTGTAAGTCCCTCTTATATTAATAAGTCATGTTCTACGTGTATTGTCTATACACATAATTATTATGTATTAGAACGGTACACACTTGTAGTTTGGTTTTCTCATTTAGGCGCAGGAGATCTGAAAATGCTTTGATGCTTGATCGAAATTGATCGTCTTTAACAGAAAATAGTGGTCAGCTGTGTATTCCATAACGCAGTTTTTAACAAGACAGTATTGTTGACATTAACCAGTGATTAGTATGTACGAGAGAAAAGCTTTTTTAAGAACTGAGAAATATCGCAAGGCATCATACGAAGCAAAAATTTGTCGCGCTGATGGCCACCGTCTTCAATCAGCATTACTTGCCCGCCATATCGTGTTCGGGTGCAGTTTACAATAAAAGTTGCCGACTGCTACTGCCATTCAGGTGGTAATCAAGTGGACAAAAACACAGCACCGTGCTGGCAACAATAATTGCCTCGCCACTCCCACGCAACGTTTGATTTATATCGACAAGTTCTGTAACCTGCACATTACAAACAGAACGCTTGTTGAAATTGTCGACAGATGCCTATCATCTCAAGTGATGCGAGACAGGGATCTCTAGCCGACTCTGCTGATGGATTTGGCCAAACCGTTGTGGTAATATAAAGCAAAAGTTCTCCACGAAGAGAGTGCGCTAGTACATGGCGGGCAAAGGAGTTGTCATGAGTACAATACAACTTAAATGTGTTATCAGTACAGCAAGGCCACGACATCCTAGACAAAGAAATATAGCGCGTTATATATCTTAAGTAGAAGCCTTCGTTGTACTGTACTTCTAACTTGACCAGAGAGCATAATCTTAAAATGCTGCGCCATTTTTTGTGGGGTACAGTTCTCAGACGCCCTGAAGCGGTGGTTCAGAGAGAGTCTGCCGTTAGTCTGATCAGTATAAATGGTGCAGTGGTTATACCACTACGCTGACAATCTGGACGTCATACAGGTTAGGTTTTGATAAGCATATGACCTATATCACTGCCCATCGTCTTTCATTTCTTGCCAATGCGTGTCCAAGAGCGTGAATGTATGACGTGTAAAACTGCCTAAAACTCTGATATCAACAAAATCCACGAATGAAAATATCATAAGTGAAGTCAAAAAGACTGAAACTAAAATGACTGGATTTGCCTTAAAATTATGGAGTCCCTGCAAAAGTGTAATGTCTCAGGTTAGTGTTGCATTCTACTTCTCTAAATTATTTATATTCAAATACGGTGCAGTGTCTTGAAAAAAAAATAGAATACATTTTCGTAAGGACCACGAAGGTAGGATTCGAGAAATTAGGGCTCATACGGAGGTATATACACAGTCGTTCTTCCCTCGCTCTATTTGCGAGTGGAACAGGAAAGGAGATGACTAGTAGTGGTACAGGGCACCCACCGCCATGCACCGTACCGTGGCTTGCGGAGTATCAGTGTAGGTGTACATGTAGATGTAGATATAGATGTAGATGTTGTTTCTGCGTACATTTGGAAACTTCATTACCAACTCTTTCGTAATAACCAGATAATATACAGGAGAAAATTCGTGAACACTTCCGCATTTTCGGCGCTGTCATAGTCTTTGTGACAAAAGCAGACAGAATAGTATGACAAAAAGCGACCACTTCATCAAAATTTACCGATTCATATGGGACTTGTGGGAGTTAGACGATAAGAATAAGTCAGCAGCAGTTTAAAAATTCACCTTCCTCTCCTTACATTTCAAGTTAATATTTCAGCGGGGAGTGAAGAAGCATACGTATCTGGAGCGTTACAGAATGTGTAGAAAGAGACAGCAAACTCTTGTGAACAAATGTAATTAGAAAGGTCACCTAAGGTCGTCTCTGGCTGTAGTCAAACAAATGGCCTTTCTCCTACAAAGTGTCATTTCGTCGAAAATCAACTTTAAGAAGTACCCAGCATGAATCGTCAGCGGTTATGAGGGATTACTTAAGGCGCATCGACGTATTTCATACGAAACAGAATCCAACATAGTCAAGTAACGGTGAATGCAGATCTCAGTTTTTCAGGCAGCCGCAAACGAGTGTGGAAACGATATAACTTTTACTTCTTCTACTAAAAAGCTGAACTCATAGATCTACGATTTAGAAAAAAAAGTTAAAAGCTAAATTATTGTCATATTTACTAGTTATCTATCGTTTTTGTGAATATTAGTTTCCGTTCTAATGCTATACAGTCAGAATTGCTACGCCAATCACGCAAAATCGCCGTGAGCATTGAGCAACCACGCAACAAAGGCAGAAGGTTGAAGATATCTGTCTGGTAAAACACTGTGTCCTGCTGCGTGAAGAAGTCCGTAACTGCCTGCTGCACATCCTCGTGCGACAGGAATCGTGGACTCTTCGAGGCCTTTCCAAGAGAACGAAGGGGTGATAATAGCATGGGGAGAGATCAGGACGTCATGGCGTGCACTGGAGTGAAAACGTGAGTTGGCGTAACTTCGTACTTACAACAATTGCAATACGTGCACGGGCGCCATCATGAAACAGCAGCACACCTTGGCGTACCAGTCCACAAAGGTGGTTTTCGTTAACGTGCTGCCCCATACACATTCTTCAAATGGTTCAAATGGCTCTAAGCACTATGGGAACTTAACATCTGAGGTCATCAGTCCCCTAGATTTACAACTAATTAAACCTAACTAACCTAAGGACATCACATACACCCATGCCCGAGGCAGGATTAGAACCTGCGACCGTAGCAGCAGCGCAGTTCCGGACTGAAGCGAATAGGACCGCTCGGCCACAGTGGCCGGCCGCAATCTTCATTCTCCGAAGGATTTCTACCGGTTATTACCCTTTGGTGGCCAAGAAAATAATAAGAACACATTGGTCCTGTTTGGACGTATGTGGTAATGATGTCGCCATAGTTCATGTTTCCATATTTGGCGCACGCACGTCGGAAAGACACGAATACCGCACTAACCCCTTTCCTACATATCAGGCTTATATACCCGTATATGAAGTCGCTTTAAGTTGCAGACACGGATTTTCTCGACAGTCCTTCTATTCCGTAGACGAATCTGTTATTGTAATATCTACAAGGTAGTGGGTAGAAAAAGAAATTAAAAAGCTTCTAAATGTTCAGGATGCTATTTAGAAATTAATTTTCGATGTAAATATAAAATTACTCCACGTCATTACGATTTATCATGCAGAATGATCCATGTAGCATGAAACTGAACTAAACACTTTCCTATTATACTTCATTCCGATTGCTTACTTTCAGAGAAATTTGTGTTCCGTGTTAATTTACGTATCTTTTCCATGAAAGGATATCCTGCTATAGACAGTCGATATTTTAATCCTCTTTACGTCTGCCCTCATTGCAGAAGTACTTTACTATTTCAGCGTTTCATTTCCTAATCTAATTCTGTCAGGCTTTCCTGACGACATTCGACTACATTCCTGCCATTACATTTAATTTTCCTTTATTTATTTTCACATCACAAACTCTTTCCCAGACACCATTTGTTCAGCTCAAGTATTTTACCAAGTAGTTTGCTGTCTCGGACACAATTTCAATGTTATTGACAAACGTTAGAGGGTTTATCTCTTTTCCCTGATCTTGAATTGCCTCTCCCGTTTTCTTCTTCGTTTCATTTATTGCTTACTCGGTGTACATATGAAATGACATGGGGGAGAGACTACAATCCTTAGTCCCTTCTTAATTACTCCTCCAGTTTATGTCCTTCCAGTCCTCAGTCTACTCTGCAAAAGTAACGTGTAGATGACAATTAGCTCCCTGCTTTTTTCGAATGATAATTTCGCAATCCAAGCAATGTATTCCAATCAAAACGGTCAAAATTGTTTTTTAAATCTACTACTACCGTAAAAATTGGTTTGGCTTTAATCACACCTTCCTCTAAGATAAACCGCATAGTACCGTGGATTCCTGTTCCTTTTTTCACTTCGCAAACTGATCTTTCCCCAGGTCGACACTGAGGGAACGTTAAATCGCAATATTCCATCCATCCTGTATCGGATTCCAACAGTCGTACGAGTCTCGTGTAGATAATCCGTGTTAATAATCTATAACCATGAATAAACCCATGATTAAGTGATTAAGTGATTAGACAGCAGTTCTTTGGAACTGGGATCGTACAGCAGTTTCTCTTTTCTCAATGTAACTAAATTCTTACTAAAAATTATTATCGTAGTTTGATCTACGAAAGGCAACTTGCAAGCTACATTAATCCACTATTAAGTTTTCCGTCTCTACGCATGAAAGTTCGACACTTCTAAACACAATGTTGTGTCACGACGGTGGTCAAGTTTCGTTTGTGCTACATCCGGTACAGCACGATTTTTCGAACGAAGCTACGAACGAAATTTTATTTTCCCTTACTTCTTCGTGACATTTTATGTATGCGAAGTTCGCACCTGTGTTTCCGAATGGGTCATAAAATATCCAATCTCTTGTACGCAAATAAAATTATTTGGAGAAGCAACACAGCGAACTCTGCAAATAACTATATGAGAAGCAATAGAAGTTTTGTAACGAAGTTTAATTTTTCGAAGTAACTGCCGCCGAATTCAGTTCCTGTTTAAAATTCATGGGAGGTAACAAAGAAATACGCAAGTTCTGTAGCTCCAGCAGAGCTTGTATTACGTGACCGAATTAAAATACAGTAAGGAAAAATCTGAGGCTAGGGCCTTTCTCCTCGCTCGTTGAATAAACTACCTGAATTAAATAGGGAGAGTCGATATAATTAAATTGTGGATCGTATCTGATGAAGTCTTCTTTCTCTTAGAGCTGAGAAACTGTACCTATAAAAATGAAACAGCGCAGTGAATAAATATTCATATTTGTTCTGCATTTTTTCTTTCATATTTGATCAGCATTATTTCTGTTTTGCTGCTACCTACGAGTGGTGATATGAATGTTTTCGAACTATATATTTCTAAAAGCAAATTGTCGAAGTACAACTGTTCTCGTGATAATTTGAAGAATGGTGCTGTTGGAGCCTATTGCTTGAACCGTTTCTAGAATACTTGGTCCCTTCATAACTGAAACTCCAGTTTTCCATGCAAAACAGGCGAGTATGTATCAACTTGGATTTATGACTATCTATTATCTTCGTGTTGTTTTTCTGCAAGAACTGGTCATTCATTGAATAAACTCTTGTTCAAAGATCGGATTTACTGCTAAAATATAGTTACATACTGTCGTATCAACATTAACACTGTCAATTTTCTGTCCTTATGAACTAGAATAAAATTAAACAATCATCAACGCTGATGCCCATAGAGCCTGAGATGCTATCATCCTTTTTGATATCGAAAGAGACGGTGGAAGAACTCGCAAATGGGAAATCTCCATTTAAGTTGTCCGTGGTTTGCCCAAATCAAGTGCTGCAAATACGTGGACAGTTTTTCTTAAAACGACGTGGTATCACTCGTTGTCAGTCCTTGCCTTCCGTCTCTAATGGTCTTATAATCAGCGAGACGTTGTGTCATAATCGCCAATCACTTTTTCTATTTTAGTGATTTATACAGGATGGCCCAAAAATTACTACCGGTACCTAGGTTAACCCAACAGGTTGTATCTGTTGACATGGCCTGACAATTTGGAAGTTGACTCATCCCTCCAAATTAAAAAAACAACTCATTATCACCTATTAATTTAATTAAAATTGTCTCGCAAAACCGAAGCCTACCATCTGGATCGCCTCCCAGTAACCCATGCATGTAAAATTCTCCGCACAGAAGTTCTAGAAATATCATGATCGGGGGACTCCCTACGAGTAGACCTTTTATGTCTGTGGGTAACAGTTAGTAAAATTTTAAGGTTAGTTTACGTAAATTGAAGACATCCTTCTTTGTAGATGGAACAGTGTTGCAATTATTATACCACTCACCTATTATTTAAATTCTAAGCACATTCGTAGCAAAAACTGATTCTTTATTAGAAAACATCTTCGCAACAGGTTAGACTCAGCAATGAATAATGTAAGAAATGTTTGAGTTGATGGCAGGGCACTCTGCCGTTTATATTAATAATTATCTGAAAAAAATATAGCATTGTACTCTGGGGTTTCCATCTACAGTTATGACATATGAACAAGATTACCTCAGTGGTTTCAGTGGATTGCGTTGGGTAGTTACTTCTGGCCCACCTAGTATAATAATATTTCTGCAACTATAAAACAAATTACCATGCCAGATAGCAGGAACCGGAGATTAGCGTGAAAGTAACAGCGAACCTCGTAATTGTCACATACAAACAGATAAATATTAGAGCTCAAAGTCTGAATGTCAGAACTCGTAGGCTGGTTCATTAAAATATAGTCAACATATTATGTGAAACGAAGAAACTGAAAAGAATATCGTTCAAGGAATTTTAAAGATTAGAATACGTCAACTTGATGAGAATGATTTTGAAATGAATGCCAAGAAAAGAGCGAAGCTGCTTGAAGTACTCATTCGGTAAACACTGGCTGTGGGAAAACTGAAGACCAAAAGAAGGTAATACGTGGTACCTGGTAATGGCTAACACGATAGTCCTCTCCAAAGAAACTCGGAAATTAAGTAACCAATGTGTTGGACGATTAGAAGCAATAGCAGCCAAGCATTCACGTCATATGCCGATTATGAAGACGTTTGAGTGCATTTGAAGAAAACTGTGCACAATTTGGTTAGTAATAATTGCACGACATCGTATTATATCTCATTCGGGAGAAATAATCGCTCGTAAATGGACGTAGAAGTATCTAAATTGACTGCCACCATCTCACAACGGTTTGTTTATGTAGATGCAATGTGCTTTGTTTTACTTTTGCTTAAAACGAAAGTTTTTCTTACAGGCCATTTAAAAATACACTAACCGTTTGTAGAGTGACAGCTTAGAAACTGATAACTTTGGTGTAGTTCGTAAACTTAATATTAGGAGTAAGAGCTGTAGTTGTGTATTTAAACCAGAAAATACTTCATTCCTCTACATTTCACGAAATTTTATTTTATGATTTTCGTGTTTCAAGCCCATTTTTGTATCAGTTATATTATTCACTTCGTCTGGTGTGCTACGGGAAGAACTATCTGCACTTACCTAAGACAGTATGTGGTACTACGAAATAAGACAAAATCTTGCGGCATACAACAAATAAATGAAGTGATAATAGGAGACATGACTGGTGTGCAGCCTATCAGGTCTAGGAGTAAATACGGGTCTTCTCGGCAGTCACTATTTACGATGGACTAACTAGATTACTGGTCACGTACAAAGTCTCTTATAACATAACATGATATTGACAGCGTGGTACTATTTACTGTAGAGTAGAGACTCAAGGTTGCTTCGGTGAGGGAATGAGAGAGGTTAATATGGTTTTCGTTTAGGCATTGTGGAAGTATACAAGAGTGGTTCTCGGTAAGTAGCAATTCTGAGTGGCTATTGTGATGTTTCTTTCACAATTTACGAGCAATATTTGAAGCTCTGGAAGTAACTGTTCTCTCGATCCTGAGTACAGGCTTATTTTATGTAACACCATGTCAAATAATCGATCACTGGATCACTGTGACCTGCCTTATAGACTCTGGCCGGAATTTACCGTAACGTTTTACTTCCATTTGTAGTTACTACTTCTCGTCTGAGATTACTTTTCCGATGACGACAATGCATATTCCCACAGGTAAATCAAAACACTCTCTTCCGATCGTTAATCGCATAAGAAGTTTCTGCAAATACGACATCAACAAGGAAGCTGTGTATGTAGAAGACATACAACAAACCTATACGGTTTCATTGCTTCAAGTGAGAGTAGAGAAGACACTAATGGTGCAATCGTGTACTGATTCTTCCCATTAAGTTATAGGTTATTATCTTTAGTCACTTCCTTCTCTACTATTATTACATAAAATTGAAAATAACCCATAAATATCATTACAGAAACATCCAAAGAAATTGTAATAAAAATACATCTACACACCATACTTGCTCCGGACACTGCGAGAGGGCTGTACAAGCAATGATCACACGCACGGCACAGCGGACACACCAGGAACCGCGGTGTTGGCCGTCGAATGGCGCTAGCTGCGCAGCATTTGTGCACCGCCGCCGTCAGTGTCAGCCAGTTTGCCGTGGCATACGGAGCTCCATCGCAGTCTTTAACACTGGTAGCATGCCGCGACAGCGTGGACGTGAACCGTATGTGCAGTTGACGGACTTTGAGCGAGGGCGTATAGTGGGCATGCGGGAGGCCGGGTGGACGTACCGCCGAATTGCTCAACACGTGGGGCGTGAGGTCTCCACAGTACATCGATGTTGTCGCCAGTGGTCGGCGGAAGGTGCACGTGCCCGTCGACCTGGGACCGGACCGCAGCGACGTACGGATGCACGCCAAGACCGTAGGATTCTACGCAGTGCCGTAGGGGACCGCACCGCCACTTCCCAGTAAATTAGTGACACTGTTGCTCCTGGGGTATCGGCGAGGACCATTCGCAACCGTCTCCATGAAGCTGGGCTACGGTCCCGCACACCGTTAGGCCGTCTTCCGCTCACGCCCCAACATCGTGCAGCCCGCCTCCAGTGGTGTCGCGACAGGCGTGAATGGAGGGACGAATGGAGACGTGTCGTCTTCAGCGATGAGAGTCGCTTCTGCCTTGGTGCCAATGATGGTCGTATGCGTGTTTGGCGCCGTGCAGGTGAGCGCCACAATCAGGACTGCATACGACCGAGGCACACAGGGCCAACACCCGGCATCATGGTGTGGGGAGCGATCTCCTACACTGGCCGTACACCACTGGTGATTGTCGAGGGGACACTGAATAGTGCACGGTACATCCAAACCGTCATCGAACCCATCGTTCTACCATTCCTAGACCGGCAAGGGAACTTGCTGTTCCAACAGGACAATGCACGTCCGCATGTATCCCGTGCCACCCAACGTGCTCTAGAAGGTGTAAGTCAACTACCCTGGCCAGCAAGAACTCCGGATCTGTCCCCCATTGAGCATGTTTGGGACTGGATGAAGCGTCGTCTCACGCGGTCTGCACGTCCAGCACGAACGCTGGTCCAACTGAGGCGCCAGGTGGAAATGGCATGGCAAGCCGTTCCACAGGACTACATCCAGCATCTCTACGATCGTCTCCATGGGAGAATAGCAGCCTGCATTGCTGCGAAAGGTGGATATACACTGTACTAGTGCCGACATTGTGCATGCTCTGTTGCCTGTGTCTATGTGCCTGTGGTTCTGTCAATGTGATCATGTGATGTATCTGACCCCAGGAATGTGTCAATAAAGTTTCCCCTTCCTGGGACAATGAATTCACGGTGTTCTTATTTCAATTTCCAGGAGTGTAATTACTGAAGTTATGATTTTTAAGAAAATAACTCGATTTAAAGCTTACTTAGTTAAGTATCTCCAAACTGTATACTATCTTCAACTAAATACTCGGTAGTATACTGAGAAGGCACTGTAGACTTGTCTGCATAATCACTTCATGTTTATTAAAACACACTGCCAACAACATTCTTACACAAAATAATGTTTGAGCAAAATAATATTACTTGCTTGTACTATGTTTCAATTTAAACTACCATATGCATGTCATCAGCGTAAATACTGTTTCAAATCCTTATACTGATAAAACTCCTTGATTTTAGTACGTTCTACACCTGCTAGTAAGTAAATATACCCATGTGGGCTACTGATTATTTTATAATTGCCACTTCTTATTTTTCTTAATTAAGGCTCACCATTTAGGGTGTACCACAGAGACAGCTTGATAATTCCCCATTCTATCATTTTTCTTAACTCTTTAGTAACACACTCCTGTTTGGTCCATCGGCTGGCGTATGTGGCGTGGGCAATATGTATCATGTGGTATTGTCTCAATATAATACGTATACCCCTTGATAATACGAATCTTTACCATTACCTATGAAACTCTCCTACCTTCATTTAAAAAGCTGAGTTCGCCATTAGAGAGGTCACTATTTGCTTTCCTCTCGAGGAGAAACTCGCATGTCATTATACAGGTCATAACCAATCACTTAACTATGAGAAAGGAGCATAATACCGCTTCCTTTCCGATTAAAACCTCCACCTGTACTTGATACTTAATGGTTTGTGTCTGAGCGTCAGTGGCATAGGTCACCATGCAATTTTTTACTGGAAATGCTGGTAACTTATAGGCCTGAGTTATTCCCTCAAAGAACTCTGGACTTATTAAATTAACTGAAGCGCTCGTATGTATTATCAGGTCCACTAGTATTTCGAAAATACTTGTTTCGACCACGGCTTGTACTAATTCAGTGTCTTTCTGTGGAATAACAAGGTTCGTTTAATAGCTCTCGTTGCAGTCCGATACCTTCGTTGTATCTTAACGTTCCTATAATATTGCCTATCACATCGATGTTACTCTCACTGTGTCGCACGGCTAACAACGGAGAGCTTATTGCAGCCGAATCTCATTTGACGATTGAGACATTCCGGGACGGATGTTGTCCGTTACGTCCACGATTCTCACACTCTGATTATTGTTTTGCCATTTCGGTGCACTAAGATTCAGCCCTTGTGCGGGAGTATGGCTAACATTATTATGCATACTAGTATTCTTCGGAGATGATCAGTGATTATGATGGCGCCGGCCGGGGTGGCCAAGCGGTTAAAGGCGCTACAGTCTGGAACCGCGCGACCGCTACGGTCGCAGGTTCGAATCCTGCCTCGGGCATGGATGTGTGTGATGTCCTTAGGTTAGTTAAGTCCCATAGCGCTGAGAGCCATTTGAACGGGACTAACAAAGGTCTAATGAACGTATGTCCGGAAACGCATGGTTTCCATGCTAGAGACAATTTATTCAGTTGTACATTGTTATAGAGACAGCGGTCTAATGCGTCCTGAACCCTGCAGCCACAGTTAGAATATGTGTTGAAAATTGTTTCCATGTGCCTCATCAGATGCCTTTACGAGCCGTAGCATGTTCTGTTTCACAGGTGTACATAGGCCAGGCTGCATCTAAACAGTGTCAAATGCAGCATGAATACGCTGCTCCAATGTCTCTACATCTGGGATGGGTACTACATGCACGATTCTTTTGAGATCGACCCACAACCAGAAATCGCACTGGTTGAGATCCGGTGATAGAGCAGGCATGCAGCTGGCCCTCCTCGTCCGATTCATCGACCAAGGAAGATACAATTAAGATGCGTCCGGACGCTAACGGCGAAGTGCGCTGGAACACCATCGTCAAGCAGCCAAATAACCCTTGGAAGCATCAGTGGCACTTCTTCCCGCAGGGGAGGCAAAGCCACCCGCAAGAAACGCTGATAGTTCCGGCCTGCTAGGCGACGTGGAATGAAAACTGGTCCTAAAACATGGACGCCAATTATCCCCGCACTCACATTCCGGTTGCCCAGATGCTGACGATTCGCTGTCATGGCGGTTCTTCATACTATTCCACAGATGACTGTTATGAAAGTTGAAGATACCACTTCACGTAAAGGTTGCCTCATCTGTGAACAGGATGAATGACACAAATCCCGGAATCGTGTTTGCCTGGTGAAGAAACCAGTGAAGAACGTGCTCCCGATGTGGAGCAAGTAAACCCTGCACACGCTGCAAATGATAAGGGTAGTATCAGTTGTCATGGAGAATGTTGCACAAGGTCGTCTGGCTTACCCTGTGTTGGCAGGCCAACTGCCTGGTACATATATGGTGGTCGCCATCCATAGTGTTAGTCACATTTTCCGCCAAGTTTGTTGTCCGAACATTTCAGGTACGTCCTTCATGACTTCCTCCTTTAATGACCCTGTCACAGACAAACGGCGGAACACTGTTGCAAACACTGAATGCCGTGCTTGTTGACGGCGGCCCGTTCCCATTTGCCTTTCCGTAAGTAAACACCATGTGGGAAGCCCTCGATTCGAATGCGGAAACATTGTGTACACCGCCGTATCACATCCACTACAAGGTGAGTACGCAAGAGAAGGTGAATCAGACGCAACATTACCAATTATTATGGCAAGAAAGGGCGCTAGGGTATGACGTATGAGGAACTGTATCACACTGTAGGAGAAAACCATGAGAACAGTAACTGCGGCTGCACGGTACAACGTGTGTTGAACCGCAGTCTCTGTAACAAAGTATGACTGAATAATTGGGCCGGCCGGTGTGGCGAGCGGTTCTAGGCGCTTCAGTCTGGAACCGCGCGACTGCTACGGTCGCAGGTTCGAATCCTGCCTCGGGCATGGATGTGTGTGATGTCCTTAGGTTAGTTAAGTCCCATAGCACTGAGAGCCATTTGAACCATTTTTTGAATAATTGGTCTCTAGCATCGAAACCATGCATTTCCTAACATAATTTCATTAGACCTTTTTCCTCCCGTATCCTCTCGTCTATCAGTCCTTAGAGTTTGTACACGGTGGAAAAAAATCACCCTGTATATCCTTCGAAAAAGTGTTAATATTTTAGTTCGTTATTATTATGTTAATTAAATACCGCTATTTTTATTCGAGTGAAATTGTCAGGATGTGGCGTAATATTACTACAATTGATAAAACAATAAAAAGAATCTGGCAACGCTACGTAAATTCTAAGCCACATACGATCATTGTCTTACGAACATGTTAAAACACAACCTAATGCACCTTTATAATTATTCATATACTTTTAGGTGTCACTTTGTCCTTCAACGTGCTGGGTCTAACATGAAGTTCACTCTTTGTAATGAAAGTAGTCTTCCTTTAGACGTAGTACAGGCCAGGGTATAATTCCACGCATTATCTTCAAAAGTTGGCAAACTCGTCATCAAACTACGTGGTCCTGGTCTCCGGCCATGAGAGAAGAAAAATTATTAAATAATTAAGGCGGCTCAAAAAGAATAATATAAAAATTGAACTGCTGCCTAATGGCGGCGGACTGCAGCGCTCCGGCGATGCTGTTTTCGCGCAGCTACAGACAATACTATAATTGTGAAAACTGGAATTATTTGACATAAGTTAAATACTTCTACAAATAAAACTCAACTCCAACTTTAACTTATTATCAAATGGTTCAAATGGCTCTGAGCACTATGGGACTTGACATCTGAGGCCATCAGTCCCCTAGAACTTAGAACTACTTAAACCTAACCTAAGGACGTCACACACATCCATGCCCGAGGCAGGATTCGAACCTGCGACCGTAGCAGTCGCGCGGCTACGGACTGAAGCTCCTAGAACAGCTCGGCCACCGCGGCCGGCTAACTTATTATCTATTTCATATCAGCTCAGTAAATTACAATACAGATCTGCACAAGCAGTATACGTAATAACACTTCGGAAGACCATCACAGACAGAAAGTGAGAGAAAGCCTTTACATATATAAATCGGTTGAAGACCACAGAAGAATACATATCAGTACAATGATATCTTTTATTTTTCCAATGAATAATTATTGTCTTTGTTTTTGAAACTGTTATTTTCGTGATTGTTCGCTTAAAACACTGTCTTTACGCATTTTGTAGTCACACGACATTTTCGTAGTTTTTTTCCGTCTCACTTCGCTTGCAAGAAATGTTGTTATTACGTATTGGTATAGAGAATGAGGTACTGTGACCAGTCCAGTGTTAGGATTGTTCTCATCAGATTAGACAGTAAACCAACGCTGACAAGCAATGGTTGAAGAGACAGGGGAAGTATGAGGATATTCAACGGATAATACAGTGTGTGAAAGCAACTATAAATCTAATAGTCTGAGCGATTTATACTCGGTTGTAGGAGAAGGAGTAGAAGACAGGAATACGCCAGAATATCGGCTAGGCAGTGGGAATGAGAGAGGAAAGAGACTAATTCCGTTCTAAAATACATTTAAGATGATAACAGCGAATACTCCGTTCGAGAATCACAAAAGGAGGCGCTAGACTTGTCTAATTCCAGGAGAGTCGGGGAGATTCCAGCCGGATTATTACCCCATGGTCAGGCTGAGATTCCGAAATCAGCTGTGGGGTTGTAAGGCGTAGCCAGGAGCTGATCAGATTACTGTCATAGTTTAGTAATGACAAATAGTAGAATTAAATTTAAGAGGCTCCAGAAAAATCAGTTTAGAAGGAAGTGGAATCCTGAACCACTGTGGAATAATGACTCACGTTTGAAGTTCGGTAGGGATGCGCATACTGCGATAAGCAATAGGCATTTCAGTTCAAGAGACGTGAACCTCTCTAAGGTGGGCAATCAAAGATGATGGATAGTCAGACGTAGGTAGAAGGAATGCAGTTCCAAAGAAAGCGGGAGAATTTGTCTGATGACCTGATAGAAGAATAAACAGGAATCAAAGGGAAGAGATAAGAGATTCTATATTAGAGTGAGAATTTATAAGGGCTCTGGAAGACGTGAGATCAGATAAAGGAGAAGGGATAAATAACAACCCAAAAAATTTCTAAAACTATGCCAACCAAACGTCTATTCAAGTCGGTGTATAGAATGTATGAGACTTTCGGAAAAATATCGTCCATACTATTCCGAAAAAGCAAGGGTAAATACGTTCAAAACTATAGCACAATCAGAGTAACATCTCATGTATCCAGGCTGCTGACAAGAATGATATGCAATGGAATGGAAACGATAACTGAGTGTCTTTTAGATGACGATCACTTTGCTTTAATAAAGGTAATGTTGCGAGAGAGGCAGTTCAGACATTGCGCTCGATAACGGAAGCCAAACTGATGGAAAACTGGTATACGTTCAAAGGATTTGTCCACCTAGAAACAGTCTTCCAGTCTGAAATGGTGTAAGATTATCGAAATTCTGCTAAAAATAGGAGTAAGCCTCAGAGAAAGACGGGCAATATACAATTGTACGAGGACCAATAGGGAAAATAAAACTGGAATACCATGAACGAACTGCTTGGATTAAAAATGGCGCAGAACACGCATACAATCATCTGTCCCTACTGTTCAATCTGTACATCAAAGAAACAATGATAGAAATAAAAAAATATTTCAAGAGTGAAAATGAAAATTCAGAGTGAAAGGATATCTAGATTAGCTGATGACACTGCTATTATAAGTGATAAAGAAAATGTTACAGAAAATCTACGATAGACATGGAAGCTGAAGAAATGAATGAAAATTCCGGCCGTGGCCGGGACATGAACACAGGTCTCATTGCTTACTTTTTTTCTTAATTCAAGCAACCATTATTAACAATCTTTCAGAAAATATCGATAATTAGGAATTTATATATGAAATGAACACAGGAATTTTGCGTGCAGTATATAATTAGAAAAAAGGAGGCCTGCATTTTTCGTAAGAAATTATGATGAATTTTACAATTAGGAGATGTAGGTACTTCAAACTGAACGGAAAAATGGATGACCAAGGTGGGACTGAGAGACTAGCGATCCATGACCTGCTTCAGATTATCTTTCTTATAGTAAAATAGTGATAAGGAAATGATGAAATAAATTGGATTTCGTCGTTCTTGCAATGCCATACAGTAACAAAATTTCTTTAGTGAAGATACACACATCAAAAAATGTTTTGCCTCACCCTGTTCCCAGAACTGCTGAAGATAAACGTTGACTGTGGATATTGCATCACAGACACAGTCCCTTCGATTGATCAGGGATGTCACTAAACCTGCCCAAAGATGTAAACAACCATGCATGAGCAGCGCCTATTAGACGGAGGGGGTCCGACAAGCAGATCAGTTCCACTCATTCCACCAGGAAGGAGATACACGGTTCGTATTGTCTGTAGTTCAACCATGCATAGACCGTCAATACCCCGGTTCCATCGAGTCCGCATTGTCACTGTGCCAGGAAGGGCTCTCAACAAGGGAAGTGTCCAGGTGTCTCGGAGTGAATCAAAGCGATGTTGTTCGGACATGGAGGAGATACAGAGAGACAGGAACTGTCGATGACATGCCTTGATCAGGCCGCCCAACGGCTACTACTGCAGTGGATGACGGCTATCTACGGATTATGGCTCGGAGGAAACCTGACCATGTTGAATAATGCTTTTCGTGCAGCCACAATACGTCGTGTTATGACTCAAACTGTGTGCAGTAGGCTGCATGTTGCGCAACTTCACTCCTGTCGTCCATGGTGAGGTACATCTTTGCAACCACGACACCATGCAGCGCGGTACCTATGGGCCCAACAACATGCTGAATGGACCGCTCAGGATTGGCATCACGTTCTCTTCACCGATGAGTGTCGCATATGCCTTCAACCAGATAATCGTCGGAGGCTTGTTTGGAGGCAACCCGGTCAGGATGAACGCCTTAGACGCACTGTCCAGCGAGTGCACATAGGTGGAGGTTCCCTGCTGTTTTGGGGTGGCATTACGTGGGCCCGACGTATCCCACTGGTGGTCATGGAAGGCGCCGTAACGGCTGTACGATAGGTGAACGTCATCCTCCGACCGATAGTGCAACCATATCGGCAGTGTATTGGCGAGGCATTCGTCTTCATGGACAACAATTCCCGCCCCCATCGTGCACATCTTGTGAATGACTTCCTTCAGGATAACGACATCGCTCGACTAGAGTGGGCAGCATGTTCTCCAGACATGAACTGCATCGAACATGGCTGGGATAGATTGAACAGGGCTGTTTATGGACGACGTGACCCACCAACCACTCTGAGGAATCTACGTCGAATCGCCGTTGAGGAGTGGGACAATCTGGACCAGCAGTGCCTTTATAAACTTGTGGATAGTATGCCACGACGAATACAGGCATGCATCAATGCAAGAGGATGAGCGTTTTAGAGGTACCGGTGTGTACATCAGTCTGGCCCACCAACTCTGAAGGCCTCATTGTGTGGTGGTACAACATGCACTGTGTGGTTTAGATGAGCAATAAAAATGGCGGAAATGATATTTATGTTTATCTCTATTGCAATTTTCTGTACAGGTTCCGGAACTATTGGAACCGAGGTGATGCTAATGTTTTTTTTATATGTGTAAATGGCGAACTGAATTTAGGCGATTATTAGTGGCTCTGAGCACTATGGGACTTAACATCTATGGTCATCAGTCCCCTAGAACTTAGAACTACTTAAACCTAAGGACACCACACAACACCCAGTCATCACGAGGCAGAGAAAATCCCTGACCCCGCCGGGAATCGAACCCGGGAACCCGGGCGCGGGAAGCGAGAACGCTACCGCACGTCCACGAGCTGCGGACACGCGATTATTAGTCTTGGTTGCATAAAATGTATTTCTTCGCAAGTGACAATATAAAACTAATCTACATGATAAGAATTGTTTTCTTCCTCTATTTAAATAAAAGTATTTTCTTTTGCTATAGGTTCTTCTTCCAAATGATTGGATTTTAATCGCGTTTTATTATTTTTTTTTTATGAAATTTCTTTGATCCATATACTTGTTACTCCTGTGTTGCCAAATTCTACTACTAGTCTCATACCTGTATCACTTACATGAATCAGCTACAGCATTGTAAGAGATTCTACTATAGTGTCCGCTTTTACACTGCGTCGAGTATCAGTTAATGGCGTAATGGAGAGTACTTGCGGAGATTTCGTGGTCATGATGGGCATTACGCCACCATAGTAATATAGGTACCACAGGTGTACTGACTACCCTATTCCAGTACCCTCCCTAACACATGTAAAACATTGACAAGAAGAAAGGAGGAGATAACACGACATGTGTTAAGACATGGTTCTACAGGGTAATGTATAGGGTAAAAAACTACAGGAGAAGACAGAGACGGAATGCTTTCAGAAAATAACCGAAGACGTAGGGTGCAAGTACTGCTCTGAAATGAAAAGGTTGGCACAGAAGACGAATACGTTGTGGGGCGCATTAAACCAGTCAGAAGACTGATGACTAACCACAGAATTTAGACCTAGCTAACTTCCAGTTACATGTTACTGTTACATGGGACTCATTGTGACGCCAAGTTTTGCGGCCATTTGACACTAGGATATTAAACCATCATATATTCAAAGCCGAATCGTCAAAAAAAAAAAAAAATGGTTCAAATGGCTCTGAGCACTATGGGAGTTAACTTCTGAGGTCATCAGTCCCCTAGAACGTAGAGTACTTAAACCTAACGAACCTAAGGACATCACACACATCCATGTCCGAGGCAGGATTCGAACCTGCGGACGTAGCGGTCTCGCGGTTCCAGACTGTAGCGCCTAGAACCGCTTGGTCACTAAGGACGGCCGAATCGTCAATATAATTGATTTTCAGTGCACTGTTTGAAAGACACGTTTTATTTTTCTGTGACAATTTAGTTCGCCTATGATTAACGAAGCAGTCCCGTGTCGTAGCTAGATCCACAAGAAATTTGGACTGTTTAACAATACTTGCATTTTCCTATCTGAGCAGTTAGTATTTTAGAACTATTCTTTTATGTGGCACATAAGTGCAATAAATGGTCACATAAACAGTAATCAAAGTGCACATTATACTGTGCCTGATCCGTGAAGTACATGAACACTACTTTGCGATATTGTTTACATGATTTCAGTCCTATGGGCATGAATTCTAAATTTAAAAAGTCGCGCAGTAACGTGTGATAGTGTGTGTGGATGACCATGTGTGTGTATGTGTGTGTGTGTGTGTGTGTGTGTGTGTGTGTGTGAGCTGGGTCGTCAATGAAGTGGTACACCTAACACTGAAAGTACGTTTATTATGAACGCCACCCAGAATAGGACCGTTATGTACACAAAAATCGAATGTTCCAGTGTATACAAACATAAAAAATTTCGGTTACCTTCCAGATGTGGTAAAGAGCAAAAAACTACTGGTGTTCGGTTTTGCACTGCCGACCGGCAGCCCGATAGCTTATGACGCCAACCGATAAACCACACTACACGCATTACGACACCGGATACTATGGCTAATTCTTCACGTTTACTGTTAAGTTAATCTATCAGTTTCAATGGTTAAACTGTATGTAACTAATTTTCGTTAACAACAATATCCTGAGGAGAATTACTGACAGACGGGGAAAATGTTTCAAACGCATGAATGTCCCTGCCATCGAACTACCACTGAGAAGCCGAACAATACGCATTGTTCAGCAAACAATGGCCTAGTAGTGAAAGCCCTGCATCTAGCTTCGATTGTCAATGCAGTTCATAGTTTCAGTCTAGCTGCACTGGCAAGTGTCCTCAGCGGTGGCGAGGGTTTTACTTCATTCGGGACGGAGCGAGGCGGCACAGGTACAGCACAGTGGACGCGCACTCCGGCGAACGACGGTTCAAATCCCCGTCTAGCCATCTAGAAATATGTTTCCGTAGTTTGCCTAAATCATTTAAGGCAAATGCCAGTATGGTTTCTTTGTAAGGCCAACCTTCTTTCGAAATGGTTCAAGTGGCTCCAAGCACTATGAAACTTAACATCTCAGGTCATCAGTTCCCTAGATTTAGAACTATTTAAATCTAACTAACCTAAGTACATCACACACATCCATGCCCGAGGCAGGATTCGAACCTCCGACCTACCAGCAGCGCGGTTCCGGACTGAGGCGCCTAGAACCAATCGGTTACAGAGGCCGTCTCATCCTTCTTTATCAGAGCTTGTGCTCCTCTGAAGTTGTTACTGTCGAGGGGACGTTAAAGCTAATCTTATTTTATTATTCATCACGAAGTTAACGCAACATACCATAGGTGTCTACTGACATAAAGCTAGTAAACAACTAAGATCTTTATCATTTCATAGTTCGTGTTTATTACTGTCACAGCTGAAAATTTTTGCTCACTTTATTGGTGGATAACTTATTGCTACAACGTGATTGGCTACAGCAGACCTATGCGTTTTTGTATGCAAAGCCAAGTGATACTCAAAAGCGAAGTCCGTTGGATATCATTCTGATCATTAACAGAGGGAAGCAGAGGTGAAGCATTCCGTTGATGGCCGTGGAAGGAAGTACGCGTGAAGATTTCTAGATTCCGAAGGAGGTATACACAGAGCTGAGGCGTGACTTCAACTCATCAGTGGAAAGAGCTGCCTTGCAAAGCTTCAACTAAATTCACTGAAATCTATGTACAGAGCCTGTGAAGTGACCACAGCTTAACTGATCAAGCCCATACACTTACCCCCTGAAAGAATAACTCACGCAGTGCCGAATGGGTGGTATTGGCTCCTTTTGCATGTATGGTTAATCCATTTCTCAGGATTAATGTTGAATGATGCAGCTGTTTTGGTCCTACGGATATGTACAAGCCTTGTGACTTCGATTATTACAGGTAATGCCATTAATTTCTTTTCCCACATTAACCCTTCCCTGCGGCCCAACAACTGAGGTTACGATGTACCGTGTCAGTAATCACTCGAGGCTATTGTATTAATGATTGTGTTTCCCTCATTGATTTGCTCACCCTGTGTAACCTTGTATAGTTTAAATCTTCAGTCTTAAGACATAATAAATATTGAGAATACAAACTAATGGTCTGGTTCCAGTAGATAGGATAGTACCCTACCCTTTGTGCTAGTGATTACAATGATAGTAGCACTAGAAAAGGATAGTACCCTACCCATTGCGCTAGTGATTACAACGATAGTAGCACTAGAAATTGAAGCACCTCACCCTACGTACGCTATTTGGACCTACCAAGAGGTGTCATAATATTGTAGAGCTCTTTATACGAATTAAAGTGTGTAAGACTCCGAAAGGTTGCTTATAGATTGGAAGTAAATGTGGGATTTATTACTAAAATATTCCTTTATGAACAATGTTTTGTGTTGGTATTATTTTCTTCGCACATTTTAGGCCCAGGTGGGAGAAATTCATTTGTGAGCACCACACAGGTTGCTCAGAGGGGAAAATAGAAGTGGAGAATGATGCCTGAAAGTGAGATTTAAAGAAAACAACTGAAACATATAGAATAATAATAATAATAATAATAACAATAATGATGGTATAGTAATAGAAATTTACTAGTGTAAAGTAAAGGAAACTTGTTATTTAGTTATTGTCACCACAGAGAGATGATTCAACTGTCAGTACTAAAGTGAAACAAGTACAGTTATTGATGAGGACAGTCCTATGCCTCATACGAAAGTGAGGAAACTGTCCCTAGTCTTTGAGCAAAGGAGAGAAGCCCTTTAATTTTTTTCTTCAACATTTAAAAGTGTATCCACTCCCAGTTTTTCAAATACTGTCAATCAGCTCTCTACCTCTCCTTGAAGTTTCACCGTATTCTCCGCCCACATACGAATGTTACGTGTTATAATACAGTAATAGAAGATTGAGAATAGGTTACCTTTCTTCGTTTCAATGTTTAGTTACAAAATTCCTCGAATCACGAACTTACAGTTTGCTATATTTAGACTACAGTAAAAGATCTCACTTCCCGTCCATATCAGTCTGATTCTATTACATTGTACAACACATTCTCCCTCATGTATCTGGTTAACAAAGATTGAGTTCATTTAGTGTTCATGCCCCTGAATCTTCCACTAATGTACTATCGTAGGTCGCTATGTTGTAGATAGTGTTCCTGTGGCAGTGACCAACTGAATAGTTCGGTTTGTTACATGACTACAATGTAGTCAGGTCCTGTTCAACACGGGATAATGCCCCTCCCACCTCCTCCCCTCCCCCTCCCCGTAGGACGCCATCTACGAATACAGCGTTTTGCAGGGAACGGAATTTTCACATGACCGGGTGTCTTGAGTGTGCCAAGACTACTTCGATTCGGGAAATACCAACGCCACATTTCGAGTTAACTACCGAAGACAACAGTATGTTGATGATACGAAGTACTGTTATATCTATTGAAATCTATTTGCGATAGGCACTGCAGAGGAAAGCAATTGCAAGGACCGGCAGTTCAGTGTGCTTAAGTGATACGAACAGAGTCCGGAGATGAGCGGTGCAACTGCTATGCTCTGGGGAAAATTCTGCTAGGGTGAGGGAGAAAAACTCCAGTTGAGGCTGGACTTGGAAAATTCCTGACAGTAATTAGAACTGATATTATGTAGTGTTTGAAATAAACTGATTAAATTTGTGCTGTGATAGGAAACCCAATAAATGACTTCATCAAGAACAAGAAAACTAATAGTAACAGAAAGAGAGATAACAAAGAACCACTAACAGTTAAGGTAATAAAGAAGAAAACTTGAGGAAAGGGGAGAGATAGTACAAAAGAAGATAAAAGTAACGGTACAGTGCTAATGAATATACAGGAATATGTCAAACAAACAAAATAACTGTTACAGAAAAAAATACCGGAAAACTAAAGTCTAATCCAGTTAATACATTTCAAACAAAACTGACAAACGTACTAAGAGATGTTAAAACCAGACTATAAACAGCGCAAAATTAGCCAGCAGCACCAAAGCCCAAAAGCAACTCCGAAAAACGTATAGATAAAATTCCTATGAGATAATTTATTAATTTCAGGAGTGCTCACATATATCACATTACAAAGTTAACACACAAAAACCTAACTGCACATTTCAAACTGGAGAGTAACCGAAGTGTAATAAACTCTTTGGAATTAATTAAAAAATAAAATACACACTCATCATATCAACTGTAAAACTGATGTCCTTTGATGTGAAAGTCATGGACGCTTCAATTCCACCTGATGATACAATTAACATTATAAGAGAAAATTTGAAAAGAAACCGAGAAATTCCAAACTTCACTACAGAAGAACTTATACAAAGAAGGCCTACCGACAGAAAGTCTATTCTCACACATACTATAAATATTCTCATGAACCACAGTGAAAACAAGTTTTTTACAGAAATAATAGAAATAGAAAAGTGAGGTAATATATTGGTACAGATATGTAGATGGAATCACATACGTCATAGAGGAATCACAAGTTCGTATAAACAGTTTATATAGACAAATAAACAACATTCGCCATAACTTTCAATTTACCATGGAGGCAGAAACGGAAGGGACAATACAATACTTAGATCTCAAAATCCAAAAATTTAGATACAGAAACAGCTTCAACGTTTTCAGAAAGCAACAAGCAACAGACACTCAGGAATGAAATCACCTGCATTCTCAAAGGCTTTGCATCTATCAGACATATTGTGTACATTCTGTGCAGAATACCTATACGCAAAAATAACTGTCAAGGAGAACTAAACTTGATTATTAATACAGCAGAAAACAATGGATATAGCAGCAACAAAGTTCACCAACTTCATGAGACCATTTAAAAAATACAGATCTAAGACAGGAAAATTAAAAACAGTTCAAATATACCAACAAGGAACAATAATACACAACGCACACTCGCACCATAAGGCATAGGCCACAAGAAAAAACTGAATTCCATGACATACCACAAGTTCACATACAAAATTAGTAGCTTCATCATAAAAAAGAATATTAGAATAATATACTTCCGGTCATCTGATACAATACAAAAGGGACTAAAAATAGGTGCAACTAAATTTACTGGGATGAGTGCAAGAAATTTTTACATCATGTACAAAGAACATACAAGGGTATACACAGCCTCCATATACGCTGAACATCTACTAAAAGAAAGTCACCATCACATCAGGATGAAACCGGATATGTCAGTCTTACAAAATAACAGCAAAAGAAAGGGAGCACTCATTCCCCAGGAAGAATATTTCACACAGTGGCCCATAAATAAAAGTGAAAAAAATGTTCTCAATGTCCAAAAGAGAAACAATAAAAAGCCAATATTCAACCTAATTCGTAGTCTATCATAAATATATTTTAAAAAAATAAAACTAAATAAACAAAAATAAAGAATAAAAGATTTAAACACACACACACACACACACACACACACACACACACACACATACTGTGTCTCACCATCCACTCTACCTCAATCTCTACCAGAACACCGCATTCATCTCTCCCAGGATCTCTCAGTCAATTCCCATGACCCCTCAGTCAGCTGTAAGGCATATGAACAAAGCAGTGCAAGTATACGCAATTTTCTGCAGTAGAGGTTAGAAATATTCACTGGAAGAAACCTATACTATGTGCATTTGGAGCATATGGAAAAACAGTATGTGCTTGAAGAATACACAAAAGCCAAGCACTTGAACATATAGTTGTAAATAGGCGTAACCAGATCCTAAAAACTGCCAAAGAATCACTACAAAATCTAACATCAAAATTTGTATAGTTAAATTATTTCATAATATAGGCCACTGGAGATGCCGAAAATGAATACGTGAAACATGCCTGGTATTGTATTGTATTGTATTGTATGTTAACCGGGGGCCTAGACGCGACGGAGAGGCTCCGTCCCCACCGCAGCCGCAGTGGTCCACAACTCCACGACGACTACCACAGTCCACCCCTCCGCCGCCCCACGCCGAGCCCAGGGCTATTGTGCGGTTCAGACCCCGGTGGAACCCCCCAGGGAACGCCTCACACCAGACGAGTGTGGTAGAGTAATGGTGGTGTACGCGTACGTGGAGAACTTGTTTGCGCAGCAATCACCAACGTAGTGTAGCTGAGGCGGAATAAGGGGAACCAGCCCGCATTTGTCGTGGCAGATGGAAAACCGCCTAAAAACCATCCACAGACTGGCCGGCTCATTGGACCTCGACACAATTCCTCCCTGTGGATTCGTGCGTTAGACCACACGGCCAACCGGGCGGGCATTACATGTCTGGTACTCAAGAATAAATTTCAGTTGCAAAAGACGGAAGTTTTCCTATCTTTATAGCAGCACGAATATGATAGTGGACTGATGATACGTGCATTCATTAATTGCTATCTGACTACAAGTCTGACTCACATTGTGCTGCCCGCATCTCGTGGTCGTGCGGTAGCGTTCTCGCTTCCCACGCCCAGGTTCCCGGGTTCGATTCCCGGCGAGGTCAGGGATTTTCTCTGCCTCGTGATGGCTGGGTGTTGTGTGATGTCCTTAGGCTAGTTAGGTTTAAGTAGTTCTAAGTTCTAGGGGACTGATGACCATAGGCGTTAAGTCCCATAGTGCTCAGAGCCATTTGAACCATTTGAACCACATTGTGCTGCTGTTTTCTGAAAATACAGTAAATACAACAACGCGCAACGCACACCCACACCAGAAAACACACTGTTTAGTTCAGAGAAAAACTCTGTCACTTAATCTTGTTGAGATCCATCACTGATCTGCGATTTGGTGAATTTACGTACTTTCTCGTGGCCTAGGGCATAGCGAACTCTTCCTATGTGGGCCTGTTAGACACCTGTAAACTTCAGAACCAAGTTCAGTACGATATTAAGTGCCAATAGGTAGATAATGGATGTTATATGACAATCAGCTTGCATTTGGAAAGGGGAACGCATTAAAGAGCTGCCTTGCACTTGACAATGGATGCAATACGAAATAAAGCCAAGTCACGTTATAGGACGTGTGGAGCAACAAATGGTTTTAGACAATATCAAATACTGCTAGGTGTTTTTAATGTATACCAGATTGTTCTAAATTACGAGAAAAATCGTAGTAAACTATAGGGAAAGAAGGGTAATATACAACAAATACGAGAACCAAGGGGGGGCAATAAGAATGGAAGGCCAAGAACAAAATGCTCTGGTTGGAAAGAGTATAAGACAGCGATGCAGTCTTCCATTCCTACTGTTCAGTCTGTTAGTCGAAGGAAGAATGATATTAATAAAACAATAGGTTATTGGGCTAGGTATTTACGAGTATATCTTTCGTAATGTCGACTGTACGTTTCCAATCTTGTAGCTGTAGACCTGAACATGTGATTAGTAACTGGTCGTTTTCCTGTAAAAGTTCAGACACAGCTGAAAGCTGTTTATTTCAGAAACATGCACGTGTAAGTTCAGGAGTAATACGGACAATATAGGTGTAGAAATATTTAAGTGAGGGTCCATTGTGCCTTGCAAATGTGAGGTACAATAATCATTGCCAATGTGCCTCAAAGTTAAGTATGTTCCCGTGAAAGTTCGTATACAGATGAAAGCGGTTTGTTTCAGAAATGTGGACCCTTCTATTGGGCCCTGAAGAAACTAAGGCAACATATTTTACCGTAGATGTTTAATGCCGACCACGCTGTATTTAACAGACTACAGGTAAATTTTAGTATTATTGGCTTCTCCATGTCTTCCTTCACTTAATTAAATGAATTTTAGTACGATGATGCGACACGTGGGACATGGGACGATGTCTAGATTTTACAATGGGACTCTTGGATAGCCTACAGCAGGTAGGCTGTCAGCTCCGTATCGGCTCTGAGGAGTAAAGCGCCGCCCCAGCCGCCCCCGCTGCCCCCGGTCTGCCCTGAAGGCCTTTCGCAGTCGCTCCCAGCCGCCACCCACCTCGGGGCAGCGCATTAGGGCCTGCAGGTCACATCGCAGGCCGGCAATCTCGGCGCAGCTTTTCGCTTGGCTTGCACGTTGGGGCGGCACCCATCAATTTATAAGGCGGCGCCGCCGACCTGGCCGCCTGTACATCATATATCTTCTCCGTCGCAGCCACCGCCCCCGCCGTGGGGGCGGATCTGCGAGGGGCGGCGGCCGGAGGCGGCGACCCAGCACCCAGCACCCAGCGCACCGCACCGCACCCAGCCGCGGACGAGCTATTGCTTTTTAACCACTTTCTTTCACTTGACTTCCTCAATTTTGAAATCCAATATTCGACGTGAAATTGAGGTCGGAGCGAAGGTACTGGGAAAGGTGGGGGACGGGGTGGGGGTGAGGGGAGGAGGTTTCTAGAGGAAGAGGGCGACGGAATGTATCCTACGTTCCGATATCTAATCCGCCAACGGGCCCTCAGCCAGTCCTGGCGAGAGTGGCTAAAAGGAATTGAGCAATATGAAGCCGCCGAAGAGGATGGGGAAAGGGGGGGGGGGGGAAGAAGCGGCGACGGCGAACAAAGGGTCGGACGAAGTAATTCTGTTCCTAAGGAGCGGGCATCCTCCCTCTCCCGCATATTTCTGTTGAAAGGGCCGAGGAATTATGCTTATGAGCTGAGTGACGTTTTCACCAACTTCGCTTGGTACTGAAATGCCTAGCAGCCCATCCTCTCTCATTTGCTGTCATTCGTCTTTAGTGCTCTTCTGAGATCGTTTATTTCCGCTTTCCACGTTGCAGGAAACATAACTACATACACAATCTCACTACCATAATATAATTCGTTAAGGTACCAGTTTTCAGTGTAAAGTACTTATTTAATGTGACTACAAGAAATTTCATTGAAATAATTGAAAAGCCTGGCTGGGCAATGGATCCACTTTCTTCAGTGCGAATGCGCAAATACGTCGGACCTCCAATTGGAATCTCTAAGTACCGAACAGGAGAATAACGGACTGGGACTGCGGGCAGGTGGCGCTCGTTGTTAGTGTGGATCGGCCGTGAGGCGTACCGAGATAGTCCGTGCGGTTGCGACAACTCTGTGTCCTGCTTACCGCGCCTGCCTCCGTAAGCAGGAGATCCTGGGTTTGAATCACGGTCCGGTGCACATTTTGGCTTGTCGTCAATCATTCCGCTTAATGTCCCGCTGCAGATGATAGCAGTGATCCTCCTTCAATTTACATATAGTAACTACCTTCGTCTTTCGTGAACTGTAGGTTCTTTGGTTGATCTCGGAGAAGCCTCGTCAGTCTAGAACACATCAAGTTGGTCTGTTACTTCACTTTGTTACATTAATGAATAAAAGACGTACTTAATTTTTGACAAATTTGTTTCTTTGCCACGGAGCTCCCTGACTGAAAGCATTGCTTGATGTATTAAAATGTAAGTAACAAACTGTTCTCTTGCAGTATAAACTGCAACATTTATAGCATTACAAGTTCACCTGAAACTTTAAAAACTCGATGATCCTTCACTATGATACTGACTCGTTCAGATGATGTCACGAACTGCTATCCTGAGGGCCTGTCTTCTGGCGTACCTCCCATTGATAGTTGTGGTTTACTTTTGTATCTGCGTTATTGATTGGCGTTGCCGACTTTGGTTTGGCAGCGCGATCTCTGGACGTTACCATAAAATCAACTAGCACAGGGCGATTTTCTGTTCTGCATGAAAAACAAAGGAAGCACATCGGTCTGAAAAAGACCCGCTGTGTTTTCTCGACACGAACCAGAAAGTGTTCTATGTCACTGTCGTTGTGACATTCAAGCATAGGTGTCTGTTCTGTAAACAAGAGGTGTCCGTATATTAAAAGACTTCGAGGCACGCATTAGTAGAGGTGTTTTGAACAACAAATCAATCACCAGAGGAGCCGGCCGAAGTGGCCGTGCGGTTAAAGGCGCTGCAGTCTGGAACCGCAAGACCGCTATGGTCGCAGGTTCGAATCCTGCCTCGGGCATGGATGTTTGTGATGTCCTTAGGTTAGTTAGGTTTAACTAGTTCTAAGTTCTAGGGGACTAATGACCTCAGAAGTTGAGTCCCACAGTGCTCAGAGCCATTTGAACCAATCACCAGAGGGTAACATTGCAAAAAGGTGGCGAAAAGCTGAAGCACGTTGTTGAAGATTTGTAGATTTTAGAGAGGCGCTATATCCAGAGATGGAATTAGAATAGATAGAAAAACACAGTATATTTTACAAGGAACATTAATGTACAAAAAATGTAAATCACCATTGGTGAAAGAAATGTCTGACCTATCTGAAATTAGAATTAGAAGTACACAAGGCACTGTGTAATATACAATGTGGTTATAATCAAACATTCGTTATTTGAGCCAATATACCAAGAATTTAGGTTGCAGTAGTTACTCGGAGCTGAAGAAGCTTGCACAGAATAGAGTAACAATGAGAGCTACATCAAACCAGTCTCACGACTGAAGGCCACAACAACATCATATCGCAGCGGAGAACCCAACTTCTTAGGAATGATGTTCAGACAGTGCTCTCCAGGATTTGCTTTGTTAATAGTGTTACTGTCATGAATCGCCGTTAGACGCCGTTACTAGAACGGCGACGTAGGGCTGAAACACAAGCATCACTGTCCATTACAGTTGCAGACAGTCGACGTGGGTCCGGACAAGGTGAGCAGGGCTCTACTCGCAAAGCTGTTTTATCAAAACAACAGCAGTAACGCTGCTGCTCTAAGCAAGTATCGACGCATCGGGGTTGAAGAATATGATTCGGAATTTAGTGTTAACTGGCGCGTGGGGAATTGCTCCTTGGGAGGCAGATGCCAATTGCTCCACGAATTGCTGAAGAAGTTAGTGTTGCCTTGGCTGAGAGTGCTGGACTCAGTGTGCGAGCTTCAAGCAGTACAGGAGCTGTGTCGCGACAGTTGAACATTCCATGGTCCAACGAGCTGTCTGTCAATCAGCAGAGGAAGTTCACACAGTGAAGCACCGGCTTCGCCATCTGGACAAGGGCTGGTATCGACAGGGCATACAAACCCTTGTTTCGCGCTGGAAGAAGGCCACAGAACGGGATGGAGGTTACGTGGAAAAATAGGGTGTGTGGATAAAACACCATTCTTTGGTGTGTGTAATTCTCATTATATTCAATAAAGAATTGTTGAAAATAATGCAACCTCAAATGCAACGCCCGTATTACACCTACTTTGAAACTAGATTGTGTTTCCTTTTTTAAAAAAATAAAAACGAAATAGGTGTCCGCTTTTAGGGATTTTCCTCTCTAAATTTCTGCTTGTGGAATAATCGGGTCTACGGCCGGATTCCACATGTCAAGATCTCGCCGGGAAAGCCTGAAGAGTTACGTCATTTCTGCTCGTTCACTCACATCAATGTAAGCTGTAGTCTTAGGGCCCAGCCTAGCCACACCCATGGAAATGGCATTATAGAAAAAAAACGCCAAATATTTCTGACAAGTAAGAAAACAAATATCGTTGCTGTTTTCAGAGACCGTTACAAACGCGAAGATGAAAAAAAAAAAAAAAAAAACCATGCATACACCAAACCGCGAAGCCGGCACTATTGTCGCGATAATACATAGCCTCTAACGACACAGCCAAACCAAATCTTGAATACAAGTAACAAAAATATTTTTCATATTAAGATCTCCTTATGTCTTTCTACCGTCGAAGCGTCTTTAACTGATATTTAAATTAAGTAATTCTGCCAAGGATGACACGTTTGTTATAAATCTTCAATGCGCTAAAACAACTTTATTAAGAAAACCAAAATAAACTTGCACGCTTTTGGAAAATAGTGCTTTCCGACTTGTTTTCGAGTTCATTTGGTAACAGCTGAGATGACGTGTGGACATAGTAGAAAACTCTGTGTCGTTTCCGTTCTCGTGTGCACATATCGATGCGTCCATTTACGTGCAGCTGACGCTCCATACAGTCTGCAACTGTGGCCCCAGCCTTAAAAGGTAACATGAAGGGTCTAAAACCAACCCGGTGCGCTGTGGATGTTGGTAATAGCGTTTCGGGTAAAGCATGCTTCGGCTGTAAAACACGTTCACGAGGAACTATGGATCAATCCCATATTGTGTAAGAATCTATTGACAGAAGACAACCCGGTTTGAAAAGGCAGATTCGGCCAAAGTTTGCGTACTTTGTCCACGATACGGGTACGACTGTCTCTCAAGTGGTTTCTGCTATATGGTGGCGAAATGCGCCCTGCTGCAGCAATTCTTCCAGAATTTGTGCTCGGCATTGCGTCTATTTGTCAAAATACAGTCTCCTCGATTCGTGATATCGGCACTGATCTTGATCTACCTGCATGCTGCGTATTAGATTCAAATAAACCGGTCTCGTGCAGGCTCTGATGGAAGAACTTCGTTGACTGATACCATCACGGTGCCTCCAACGCGTTACCATTAGCACGCGGGTACATGTTATAGATCTCAGCCACTTCTTCGTGAGTGGAGGAATGGCAACTGTTTGAAATGCTACAAGTGTACACAGCGTTTGTTCTTCAGCGTGCCATTAGCGAAGTTGCAGCCTAAATGTAGCCTTAGACCAGTATATGTCCAACTTTTCAACTTACCTAGACCACAATGGAGTAGTACTAATAAGTAACGTAACTTTCAATGTATGAAATGTTATTTTTTTTTTCTGATCGTGTGTAGGCGCTCACTTCTTGGGCCTCACTGACACATGCTTTGGACCGTATGCGGACCGCGCGCCACGGTTGGAGACCCTTGATCTAAGTGTTTCTTATTTTTAAACCAATGTTTTGAGACAGTATTTTTTTTTCTCCCACTCGATACAAACATCACAAAATTTACACATTAAAAGATTGCTTTTCGAAATGTATAAAACCTTCACACGCTATCTATTCAGCTCTGCTGGGCACCGTTAACACTTGTTTTCGCTACTACTGGCGAACTATAGATAATAACTGGCCATTTGACGAGCGGCTGTTGCGGGGAGCGGGAAGAGCGACAGGGTATGCTGCTGCGGAGATGGGACGCGGGGAGAAACAAACTCCGCCTCCATGTACTGTAAGAATGCAGTGCAGGAAACAGAAATTTGTATTTTGAGCTTCTAGGATCTCCTGGTAACCGGCTTCCTTTCATGAACTGGAGTAGGTAACCATGCACTGCGCCACCATCTGCATCATTTCTCATGTTCGAAACAAAAAAAAAAAAAAAAATCACAGTGAAAATAAGGTAACGAAACATAAACAGTGACAGATCGGCAACAAAGCAGACGACAGTGCTGTTGAAAAAGGCCAATGGTACGCTGAACAGTTGGCAAAGAAAATCTACAAATCATTACTGCATGAAATCTCCCGACTCTTTCAGACTACTACCGATCAGAACTGTGGAGCTGTATTGTGTTCATCGGGAAATAAGTAAATCTCGCCTTGAGACTACTTTAACACTTTGATCCACGAAGTAGGATTATTATTTCCGTAACCAGAGACATTGATTTTCACAATTTCGCCAAAATTGCCAAATACCTTTCATTGCGTTTAATGTTAATGTGAAAAATTGCCAAATACCTTTTATTGCGTTTAATGTTAATGCGAAAAGTCATGCCTCCATGTATACATATATTGCCCAAGCATAGAAACCGACGGCAAAAGCATATTGAGCCCCACAAACAACAGTGTAGCGTGTTAAGGTTATCGTAGCTTTAGAAGCCATAAGTGTGAGTGCTACCTTAGATTCGTCACAAAAGGAGTGTAAACGGGAAAGTACGTTTACTCAAAAGGACGATTTTAATAAAGAAATAGTCAGCACGACTTTTAGAATACCACAGCAGAGAAGAGTATCCCACTGACAGCAACGTTAGTGCCCTACTACAACACAAAATTCAGTATGAGGGCCAAGAAATGTCCGTTATTGCTCTTCTAAAAGATATCGGATTTAAGTTTTAGAAATGTAACGAAAGAATATTGGCTCCGAAGAGGTAAAGTTTTGAACATCGCCCATGTAAGGCATACGGAGGACTACAGGCCAGAAATTTATAGAGATTAAACATGCGTTTCGTAAAAGTCATAAAGGCAAAAATATTTGGGAAGACTCCAAGGGAAGTGGCAGATTGAAAGTACCTACACAGGCTCTACATCTGTATAGTGTATATTGATGTTTTGGGTGATGGGTGCAATGACGAAGATACTGTTACAGCTGCTTATATAATCTCTTCAGTAGTTAGGGAATATTCTCTGTCCTATCAAGGCGTCGGAATCAGAATCGTGTGGAGGCGGCTAGCACGTACTTGCGCGCTGCCACATGTGGAGTCTCTCGTAAATAAATCGCGTTCGTAAGTCACGTGGTACAGCTGTTACGTCTCACACCGTACCAAATTTGATTTTATAGTTTACTTAACTTCTTTCTGGCTGTAACTTTCTACAGTGTCAAATAGAAGGCAAATACATCGGCGATGACAATTTTTGTAACACGGGCGAAGCAATTTCGCCCCTCATTCGGTATGTTATTTTTTATCTCTGTGTAGTTTACTTTTCACTGTAAAATACGTGTCTGATCCATTGATCAACTTACAGAATGTTACTACATATTTTGAGTGCAAATATGTTAGTGTTCCTGGCTTTTTCCTCAGATTGCAGTAACATAATATAATTCTTTAAAATGTCTTGTAAAGTTAGTTTTTATCTTTTTTCGTAAAAACTGATAAGAATTTTATTTTGAAAAGTATTCCATCATATTGTGGACTAAAAATTATCATGTCCAATATTTTTTGGAAATTTTTGCCAATATTTTAAATAATTCATAAATGGCAATATAGTAAATGGCAATTCATGACGACTACTACAGCATTTCGGATTCAATAATAGTGAATGATCTCTGTCATCTTCCCAGGCTGAAAGCTTAGAAATAAATACTCAGAGCTATAATTCTACAGTGATTTATACTTGTCGCTAGGTGAACCGAAGACCAATTGAATTTTATTCACTCCATCGAAATTTCACTAGTGAAATTTGATCCCAGTTGACAGCGAAAATTTCCGGTTAACGCTCATACAACACACATTTCCAAGTTTGTTTCTTGTGCTAACCTGCGTCGCACAGTCGGCCTCTTAGTGTCTGAGAGCGCAGTAAACGTGCAGCGCCACTACCCGCCGCCATCCGCCCTACAGATGGGTCGTTCGCGAACTAAGGGTCCAAAGGAACGGTTCACCAAGATGAACAGAACGAGCGAAGAACGCCATTACAAGTAACGGTGTTTCATAGGTGACTTCGGTCGCGGCTTTCTACTTTCAGTTCCCGGGAATGGGAAACGGTTGGTTTCGTTCGCATAACGGCACGTCGGCCGGTCTCGTTCCAGGCTCGGTCCCGTTCCCGTCCGTCTCGGTCTCGGTCTCGCTCGGCCGGACTCGTCCTTTTTCAAGCGTGGCCACACGTCGCATTTCCACTGCCGACTGTTCGTAGTTAGTTCAGCATAGAGTTGCTGTTGTTCGTTTCATTCGCTTTGCATTCCTTCTAGATATGTTTCAAAGCTGTTTTGAATTCTGAACTTCTGGTTCTTTTCGTATTCTATTCAGCGTCCACTCCCTTAGTTAAAATGTATTTTATAATTACATAAATTACATAAAATTTATGTGGTATGTAATACGCACATTTTTTCAGCTAACAAAATAGCGTATCAGCTTACTTCACTATTTCGATAAACAGCAGAAGTAATACTTGTAAAAAGGCAAGAATTTTTTGTTATTACCCATGCAAAAGACGTCGGCACGGCACACACTTGTAGCCCTTTTCCGTCTTTTTTTGATCCAAGGTAAAAGAGCATGTTCATTTTTATGGAAGGCAGACCGACTCACAACCGAATGAAGCCCGCGCTTCGTAATCGAGTGTATGGTGTTACATTTTGTACAGAGAATATGATAACTACTACAATATTATTTCAGTGGTACGGGGTGGCACATGAAAAATCGGCTCCGAATACTAGACTGCTCATTGTCGCTTACCAATCGTCAACTATTGTTTCAAAGTTGTTTGCATTAGCTTATTGTTTATTTCTCTGCTGCCTAATTATTAAATGTTTGTCTATTCTACTAGTAGCGATCAATAAATCGTACGTAATTGGCGAGCAGTCTGTACTCGGGGCCGGTTTTCCTAGCGCCACCTTATATTATTTCACTGCGATCAGCCACACAACGCTACAGTTGGCTAAACGAGACGTTTTTCAGAATCACGAAAATTACAAATGTGTGAGAATTCTGTTATGAGTAAAAACTCTGTACTCCAGGGGGGAGACAATTTACCCCCTTCGCTCCTTCCACCTTCAGTCACCTATGTTACTAATTTTCGCCAGCCGGAGTGGCCGAGCGGTTCTAGGCGCTACAGTCTGGAACCGCGCGAGCGCTACGGTCGCAGGTTCGAACCCTGCCTCGGGCATGGATGTGTGTGATGTCCTTAGGTTAGTTAGGTTTAAGTAGTTCTAAGTTCTAGGGGACTGATGACCTCAGAAGTTAAGTCCCATAGTGCTCAGAGCCATTTTACTAATTTTCAACTTCTGATAAGAACCACATACTAAGCACAGTGAATGGTGAACGAGTAAAAATGAACAGTTCCCAAAGAAGAGCCATCATCATAGAACTAGTTCCCAAGGATGAACGACTGAGCCCATCTATATATAATCCGCTCCATTCGAGCACAGATCACGCCAGGCCAACGAGAAAACTGTGACGTCACTGGCCGGGCTCAAGGTCACCGGAGGTTTTGGCTGGTTGGTGCTCGTTAAGCGGCCACGGCCACGGTACGCCTACATCAGCGTATGTGGTGGGCACTGAAGGTCACTTCAGGATAGGGAGCAGTGGGTGACGATTTCGGATATGACCTTAGAACAGCCGGTTCGTGATACAGAGCTGCCTCGTACAGTACCATCACACCTGCTTTCTATTAGATAACACTGGGTGTAATGGTGTTCAAAATGGGGACCACTCTTCAACCAGACATTTTATTCGCTACGTATTAGGACAAATATCGACATGTGGCAGAAGTAGCAAATGAAGTAGATATAACAAATGACGAAATATGAACGCTAATTGCACTTAGACCTAAAATGTATTAGTAGTGTCGGGTCGAATCTATTTCTAGTTGACTGTGATTTGAAATATACTGCAAAGTTTGTTGAGACATTCTCATGTTTGAAAAAGGTCTCATTTACTAGCTGTTGACAGAAGGTGTGACAATTTCTGTAGTGTGGACTTTCGTCTTTTCAAATGAACACTCCTTATTACTTACCCTTTCTCCTTGTCGATAACTCCATTTCTTCCGTAAACCAATCACTTTCCATATCGTCAGACGATACAGGGACTGTCGTCTTCTCAATTGTCGCGTCCCTGCACAGCTTCCTGTTACTAATGTGGATTCTGGTCAGGATAGGTGTAGCGTAATCAGGACGTTGACGACATTGTGGGTTTGTATGCCCTTAAGTCTTGCTGTTATAGCGGAGCTGAGAGGTAGTAGACTCTCCTAGGCTACTTAAGGGTGTTACAGGGGTTTGGATAACTGCATGTAGAGTAAGGCAAAACATGTTGACTTAGGTAACAATATACCTCATTAGCTTATTCCTGTATAACACATTTCACAGTGAGGTGCCAGAACCTTTCCCCTTAATTGAATGACAGAGTTCTCCTTATAGATTCAGCCACACTTCCACATGCGTTTAAACCATCCGTATGGTCTTAAGTATTAGTAGCCTCTTTGTCTGTTTCCTGCAGGAGACAAGTCGAGACAGTGACTTGTTCCCGCTAATAAGTGAAGCGATACACAACTCAGGTTGAAGACAGAGACAGCCTGCCTCTGTTCAATACTATTCCAATGAAACAACTAAAGTTTGCTACTTATCCAACAGTTGCAGGTGTCCTCTTCGGAGTAATCTCGTAGGTGAGGTAGCGTCTGCTACCGTCGTGACGCTGCTTCACTCCTTCTTCTGAGCTAGTTCCATACATCTGCTGTCTACTGCTCAAAGCTGCCCTTATATACGCTTTTTAGAAGGTCGACCCCACTTTCCCTAACATTTTTCGTTCTATCTGGGTACTCTGCTACGGCAGACCTACTGTGTCCCGGAATGGAATGAATGGTCCCCCAAGGTCTGGAAACTCTGGTCGGCTGTCGATGTCATGTTTACGCATTTGCCCTCTTGCTCCACTTTCCAAAAGGCGCGTCTGCTAGCCTCCGCACCTCAGCGTGAAGCGCTTGTTCGGGAACTGCTGGCTGCACCTTTTTAATTTTAACTTCTCTCTCGTAACTAAGTTATTAATTTTCTCTGGGGTCCTGACACAACAGACCACACACCCCGCAGTAAGTAAACGTTTTATTGTGCAAGTAGCTGCGTTCTGGAAAGAAAAGAGTTAGAAGCTGTGGGACAGTCAGCTAGCAAAGAGAGAAACTGCACGCTGTACCCGCCCATTGCATTCTGTACACGCCGTGTTTTATTAACTTAAAAGAGATAGAGAGACAGAGAAAGAGAGAAAGAGAGAGCAGGCAACTGAGAAGAAAGCCAGCGGGGAGGAAACAGACCCTCCTCTCCACGCCTTCGGTGCCGACCAAGTCCAAACTGTGTCATTGGCCGCCTGTAAAATATGTTGCCTTGCTAGTAGATTCGAATGTAACCACTGTATGTCATTGTTCACTGCTCATGGTCTCAGACTTTGCTTTTATTCACTGCTCCACTTACAAGGGGGGAAACTCAAGTGAAACCGGAATGCAGACATCATATCTGCATTAAACACAAAAAACAGTCAAGAAAATCCTACTATTGGCTATGTTTCAAGTGAATAAAACCAAGCATGTATCATAACAAATGGCTCTGAGCACTATGGCACTTAATTTCTAAGGTCAGCAGTCCCCTAGAACTCAGAACTACTTAAACCTAACTAAGTTAAGGACATCACACGCATCCATGCCCGAGGCAGGATTCGAACCTGCAACCGTAGCGATGGTGGGGTTCCCGACTGTAGCGCCTAGAACCGCTCGGCCACTCCGGCCGGCGTATCATAACACAAATATGGAAATACACATTTCAGTAGTTCCATCCACAATTTGACCGGCGTCATTTCCGAAGTTTCAGCGTACGGAAGACGTGAGGCGATTCAGTCACCGCATACTGTCCTTTGTACACGACCCTCACTGTATTTGCAGCCACATTCCTCCCTCGCACATCCAGCTGCGAAGGCCGCCCTGGAAGGCGGAAATTTCCATCGTCGCCGGCGGGGCGGTAGGGCGAAGGAAGGAGGAGACGGAGGACGACTTTGTGAAACATCAGCTACATCTTGCCCGTGTATACGAGGCTGTCCCACCAGACGCCAACAACGCTGAACTGATCTGGACAGGGCGGAGTAGTGCTAAGATTTTTTTAAATGCAAAAGCGTTTCAAGTTAATACCTCACTTTCATTTACCATAACGGTTATATTATTTACGATTTTTGACTTGTTTAGGTTACACCTACATTACAAGAAAGTGCTTGCTGATTTTATGGTCATGCGCTATGTTTTTTCCCACCATGACAGTTCTTGAAATATATTGTTCTATGAGTATTAGATACAGGACGAAATTCATTACGTTAGTTATCAGAAGATAAGTGTTTTATTTCTCGCACACTTCCTTTCAGTGTCAAATATTTTGTAATAGTAAACTGAATATCACTGAAGCGTAGGACAGACTAAAATAGCAGATTTCGGATATGTGACAGTTTTATGGCAATAGCTGTTATGTTACCACAATGCACCCACAACAAATTTAAGTTTGTCTCCTTTCAGAAAAGTTATGTCATATTATTAACTGGACCAGATAACGTTGCTTATTACAGTTCTTCAACTTTACTTCCTCCCACTTTCAGCCCTATTGTCATTCAGTGCCATTACTGTCTTCACTTTTATCAAAATTTCCCAGTTGTCTGTTATCGTTCACTAAGAACATGTATATACACTACTGGCCATTAAAATTGCTACACCAAGAAGAAATGCAGATGATAAACGGGTACTCATTGGACAAATATATTGTACTAGAACTGACATTTGATTACATTTTCACGCAATTTGGGTGCATAGATCCTGAGAAATCAGTACCCAAAACAACCACCTCTGGCCGTAATAACGGCCTTGATACGCCTGGGCATTGAATCAAACAGAGCTTGGATGGCGCGTACAGGTACAGCTATCCATGCAGCTTCAACACGATACCACAGTTCATCAAGGGTAGTGACTGGCGTATTGTGACGAGCCAGTTGCTCGGCCACCATTGACCAGACGTTTTCAATTGGTGAGAGATATGGAGAATGTGCTGGCCAGGGCACCAGGCGAACATTTTCTGTATCCAGAAAGGCCCGTACAGGACCTGCAACATGCATTCGTGCATTATCCTGCTGAAATGTAGGGTTTCGCATGGATCGAATGAAGGGTAGAGCCACGGGTCGTAACACATCTCAAATGTAACGTCCACTGTTCAAAGTGCTGTCAATGCGAACAAGAGGTGACCGAGACGTGTAACCAATGGCACCCCATACCATCACGCCGTGTGATACGTCAGTATGGCGATGACGAATACACGCTTCCAATGTGTGTTCACCGCGATGTCGCCAAACACGGATGCGACCATCGTGATGCTGTCAACAGAACCTGGATTCATCGGAAAAAATGACGTTTTGCCATTCGTGCACCCAGGTTAGTCGTTGAGTACACCATCGCAGGCGCTCCTGTCTGTGATGCAGCGTCAAGGGTAGCCGCAGCCATGGTCTCCGAGCTGATAGTCCATGCTGGTGCAAACATCGTCGAAATGTTGGTACAGATGGTTGTTGTCTTGCAAATGTCCCCATCTGTTGACTCAGGGATCGACACGTGGCTGCACGATCCGTTACAGCCATGTGAATAAGATAACTGTCATCTCAACTGCTAGTGATACAAGGCCGTTGGGATCGAGCACGGCGTTCCGTATTACCCTCCTGAACCCACCGATTCCATATTCTGCTAACAGTCATTGGATCTCGACCAACGCGAGCAGCAATGTCGCGATACGACAAAGCTGAATCGCGACAGGCTATAATCCGACCTTTATCAAAGTCGGAATCGTGATGGTACGCATTTCTCCTCCTTACACGAGGCATCACAACGTTTCACCAGGCAACGCCGGTCAACTGCTGTTTGTGTATGAGAAATCGGTTGGAAACTTTCCTCATGGCAGCACGTTGTCGGTGTCGCCACCGGCGTCAACCTTATGTGAATGCTCTGAAAAGCTAATAATGTGAATATCCCAGAATCTTCTTCCAAGCGGTTAAATTTCGCGTCTGTAGCATGTCATCCTCGTGGTGTAGCAATTTTAATGGCCAGTAGTGTATAATCAGCGAGAAACAATATTTTCTTTATTTTAAGGAGGGCGAGAGCAAGAAAATTTTACTAGAAGGTTTGATATTATGCGCGAAGATTGTTGGAAGTCGCTAAGTGTTCTCGTTCTAAAATACTGGATGAATAAAGTCTGTACAATTCATCGCCTTGAGCCTCGCTATCTGAATATATATTAAAAAAAAACAGTTCATAACTTCAAACTTGATTTACTATGTTAAAATTATAATGTAAGATTAATCAGTAGACTACGATAACACTGAAATTGTATTTAATATTGAAATTAGTGTTTGATAGGCAATCTACAGCTCAGACTGTGTAACCATCCACCATTTTAGCAATTTTGTCCCGATGTATAAGTTCCTTCACTTCGGCATACATGTGCTTTTTATTCAGTCTATAACTGCCAGTTTGAGATGTGGAGCATCTTCTTCTTGTCGGTTGAATTTCGCGACTGTAGCACGTCATCTTCGTGGTGTAGCAATTTTAATGGCCAGTAGTGTACATAGGGATTGAAAGATTGGCATTAAAACAGGAAAGCTGGAGGAAAACCTCCAACCAAGTGAAAAAAACTGGTGACTCGAAAGACGATTTGGCAGACATCTGCAGGACCACCGGTGTCATTAAAAACGCCTTTGTCCACGAAAATAGTTTACTCAGAGAGAGAGAGAGAGAGAGAGAGAGAGAAAGTAAGAGAGAGACGCTGTTACACGAAGGATGACCCCCCACAACCAAGACTCTCGTGGAATCTCCGATACTAAGCGAACGGCGCGGCGCCTCTTGGGAGGTGCTGCTAGTGTCATTATACTGTGTACTGTGTAGCAAGAGCGTACAGACTTTGTAGTACCACCGGCCGCTAACCCCGCACTGTGACTATGTGAAGACCAGCAAGAGAAGACACAGAATGTTATTTTTTAGACAAATATTCACTTTAATAAACAAATATAATTCCAGTTCTCAAAGCAAATACGTTTTACAGGATCCTTCTCTCCTTTCCGGGAAGGAAGGAAGGAAAGCTAAGTAAAAAAATTTACGTTAACGAACTTGAGGGGTCGGCCGCCATCAGACCAATAGCAGGCCGCAGTATGTATGTGTTTGTGTGTGTGTGTGTGTTTCCCTGCTGTATAGTGCGAGAGCTACCGATACCTGCGACCGCGTTGTTCTACAATTTGTAGAACGAGTAAACCCGCGATTCTTCAAAAAATCTAACTCATGCATAAAATGATTTTAAACGTCTAATTGTTCTACAAATGAGTTAATGTGTTAAATATTTGACTTTAAACGTGGAAGCAAGAGAAGGTTAGAGAAGGTATGAAGTTACACTAAGAGTTTGCTGTATCAAGCGCTTGAATGTATACAGTTATGGAGTTAATCTTGTACTGTTTCGTGTTATATGATGTTATGCTGGGAACTCATGTTTCACTTTTGAATCGTAGATATTTGTCTCTGTTTGGGCGTTGGTTCGCAGCAGCCGATGTCGCGACATCAGAGCAAGTGCAGAGAGATCTCATCGCCAACAGTACCTTCAAGAAATACTCTACACCAGTCGTCGTCCAACTGTTTTGCTAAAGTTCCATTGTTGACATATTGGGGTGACACCTTGAGCCGTATAGGTTAGGACCGGGGAGGGGGGGGGGATGTTAAGTGGTTAAGTGGCCACCCAAAAAGAAACTGAGTTTCCAACAAACCATTGTTATTGGAACGAGATGACCACTGAAACACTCTGAACCTACATAATATAAGGTACCACACCAAAAATTCTTAGGTGAAAAAGCAAATAATGTATAGTAACTAAACGCATTTCTATGAATATTTACATAGTGATGAATTTTCAATGCATAAACCGATAATGTGGCTAGTGCCGTTTCAAGAGAATCCTGCGTTGGTTTTCCTGATTTCCGGACACATTTTATAGGCATCTTTCAAGCCTAGTGTATGAAAGAAAACTAACCGGCTGCGGCAGTCCGTTTTCAATCCGACTTTAGTATAACGCCAAATAAAATAGAAAAAAAAAGAGTGTAAATCATCTAAGTTACCTAATTCAAAACTGTCACAAAACGCCCGCATCTCGTGGTCGTGCGGTAGCGTTCTCGCTTCCCGCGCCCGGGTTCCCGGGTTCGATTCCCGGCGGGGTCAGGGATTTTCTCTGCCTCGTGATGGCTGGGTGTTGTGTGCTGTCCTTAGGTTAGTTAGGTTTAAGTAGTTCTAAGTTCTAGGGGACTGATGACCACAGCAGTTGAGTCCCATAGTGCTCAGAGCCATTTTTTTTGTCACAAAACGATAGAATCGGATGATAGCAGTGTTTGTCAAACGGTTTAGAAGACGTTTTTTCCGTTGTACTAGGTGTGCTTTATGAAAGTAACTTAACTCTTATTGTCGTAAACATCTCCGTCGCTCTTCCCGACGAGTAGTGTGGCCACTTTTCCCGATCGGATGTGAACATTAGTCATACATGGAAGAAACTCCCAACTAAGAAGGAACTACGTTTGTAGCTCAGAAGGGGTGTTCAAACATTGATATCGTAGAAAGTTATTACTCTCCATTAGGGCTGTAGATAAAATACCGATATGTTGATATATTGATATTTATCAGTGTATATCGATATATAACAGCGATGTTTATTTCCACGACATATCGATAACGATATGTCATCATTGAGTGCCGATATTTTTATTTTACTGTTCTTCGCGGATGGATCACTTAGGACCACGCGTAATCAACATTTGTTAGCCTTCGTTTTCGCCCAGTATTCCTTCATACGCAACGAATGAGCTAGCTTTCGTTGCGTAGACCACGTATGTCGGTTAGTTTTCCTTTCTTCTTCCTCAAAACCCCGTGAGTTTGTGATTTTCCTGATTTCATTTCTGTTATGTACATTTGCAGATCATGATTCTCTCTGGTCTTTTTCCGTCTGTTTGTACCAGTTCGGTCTTGTAGTTTTGTTCTTTAAAAATGTATGGATTTTGTGCGTTAACCTGTTTGAGTCCATTTTTTCTAAATGACCCATGAATTGGATTCGTCTCATGCGCATTGTGTCTGTTATTTTGGAGATATTTTTACATATTTCTGCATTGGGTTCTGGATAATGAACACCATCTTTAGTTCTTGGTCCTAGGATTTTCCTCATTATTTTACGTTCTTTCACTTCCAATTCCCCTTTTAGTGTTCTGTGTTGAAGATTTAGTGTCTCAGATGCGTAGAGTGCTTCGGGTTTAATGTCGTATTTTGCAGTTCCACGAGAGACTCTTTTTCTTGCAAACGTTTTTTGGTACCTCAAACGCCGTCTCCATCTTCTGGACTCTTGATCCGAGAGATTTCTTTTCATAACAATTTTCTGCTATCCATTCACCTAAATATTTAAATTTTTTTACTCGAGAGTTGTAGTTATTACCAGTTTTGAGATCAGAAGGTGCATCTTTGATGTCAGTCATAAATTTTGTTTTATGAAATGAAATTTCCAATCCTATTTTTGCTGCCTGCTCTTGTAATAATTCTAGCGGTTTCTGTGCATCGGTAATGTCTTGGACGATCAGTGTCATGTCGTCAGCAAATGCTAAACAGTCTAATTCTGTGCCTTTACATTTTGGTCCCAGTCTGTGTGCTGATGCACCTGCTTTTCTCCATTCTCGAACAACTTTTTCAAGAGCGCAGTTGAAGAGCACTGGGGACATTTTTATTTTATGTTATATTTTTCCGCAATTTTCGGTACATATTTGAAATTGGTCTTTTGAAATAATAGTAGAACTTAATTTTTCTTTCACTATGTGAATGAGTCTTGCAACATTTTGAGCTTTCATCACGTCCAGTCTTTCTCATTGACTGTGTGAAGCAAGTGTAGGTGGCACAAAGAAGTCCGATTATACTGTGGATGCCGTTGTGAATAGAATAACAGGATTACCGATGTCAAGAAAAAGCGTACCAGTTGCGTTAAAAAATAATTTTTAACGCAACTAGTGTGCTATTTCTTCATATCGGCGTTCTTCAGAAGCAGTTGCTGAAAATGATGAACAAAAATCTAAATGACAAAACTGGTCTTTGCTGTAGGCGGCGACATGCGAGGAGAAATGCTGACGTAATCGGTGCTCACGCTACCAACAGAAGCTGCAACGTTTAGCTTCATCACGTAATTGTGACACTGCAACAAGTAGGTTGCAGGTGTTGGCAGAAATGGAAGAAAAAAAAATACAGGGAAGTCGACATTGAGCGTTCCGGAAAAGTCCGATATGTGACGAAACCGACCAGCGGGCCCATCGGACACCTTTTATTGTGCCACTTACATGCAGTTACCGTTATTAGCAAAGTGGTTATCGCCAAGGGTGCCTCGTTTTCCTTCCAGTTCACGCTCTAAGGCGGATTGGCAGGCTGCTAGTCTGCTGGTTTACAGAATATCTAATATCAAATCAATACATAAATACACATCTCTAAGGCTGGCAATATATTTTCTAGGTACAGCCGATATTTTTATAATCCGATATATCTATTCTTTGCTCGATATAATACGTGGCTATAATGACATTTTTTAAATATCGGTATTTCCTATTCCCAATATTTTTAAAAATATCAACAGTCCTACTCTCCATACAAGTATGGCAACAAGAATAGTATAAATGACTTACTTTACATCAGACAACTCAAAATCTCTCTAATGGGCATTCACGAATCCAGTTACTTCCATCCTAATTTAAAGCCGTAGTAGCTGAGTGGTGGGAGTTGCGCACGCTCGTGTGTTTTCAGCACTGCCAGACAAACCATGTAGTCCTTCCCATCTCACTTTTATTAATCCGCAGACGCCGCGTTACTTACCGCTCTGCGCCTGAGATAAGCGGCAAACTTCATTTAACTCACGGTCGAATTCACCAACTTCAGTTAAGCATATGTATTATATAGGGTGTCACGCTCTAAAGAGGACCCACAGACATGTGTAGCAATTCCGTTGAAATTGGACCGTGTAATTTGTGACGTTTGACGTGGCAACACTGCACTCTGAAACATCGTTTGACGCAACAGAGTGTTTACGCGCGTCGCTGTGGCTGGAGCTCAGTTTTCAGTGTTTCGTGACAATGTATCGCTCTTCTGTTGAAGAGCGCGTGTTTCTTGTGGAACCATATTGGATTACTGGTACCATTAAGACACGATAGCGAACAGTTTGGTGCCCAGCATACCGACTAAACGCTGCATACAGAAGTCAGTGAAGAACATGGAGAGCAGTGGGAAAGGGTTGGATCTTCATGGCGGGGGACGGCCGCCGTTGTCGGAAGAAAAAGTGACTGTCGCGAAACAATGATTGTTCGCCTCTCCTGCAAAGATTGTTCGACATTTATCTCAGGAATGTGGAAAGTCACGGAGTATACGTCACAGAACTGCGAGGACAACCGGCATGTATCCATACAGGTTTACAGTTATTCAGGAAGACAAACGCATTACATTTTACTGTTGCTTTCATCAATTTTTGCTGAGAGGCCAGGAATATTGGAGTACACATAGGTCAGTAATGAGACGTGGTTCTAGCTCTCTGGCCACGTAAATTCTCTGAATACACGTTTATGGTGAAATGAAAATCCGCATGCACTGGTCGAGCTACCCCTGCACCCTCAATATTTTGGTGTTTTCTGTGCAATATTACAGCGCCGCATCATCGGACCAATTTTTGTCGAGATTACTGTGAAGAGTTTTGCTTTCATAGAAGTGTTTTGGGAATTTGTGAACTAGCCGGACGACGAAGAACTTACCCTCGGCTAGTACCTACAGGACGGCGCTACATGTCACACGTCTCCAATGACCATGGCTTAAGACGATTCATTTTTCGCTGGCGGAGTAATTTCGAAAGGACCGTGGCCCCCAAGGTCATCTGATTTAACACCAACTGACTCTTTCCTCTGGAATGGCGTAAAAGGTAAGGTCTACAGGAACAAATAACACAACTTGGAAGATTTACGAGAGAACTTCATCCGTGAAATCCAGTCAGTGGTTTCAGAGGTTCTGGAAGCAACATTCAAGAATCTGCACCGTTGTGTCCAACTGTACTTACAAGTTGAAGGCGATCACTTACAATACCTTCTGCGATTCACCATTATTTCTCCAAGAACAAGATATGACATGTTCACTTCATTTCATTTCCTGTTTTTTATATGAAGCCTTTAAGCGTAGTTTAAGCAAATGTTTGTTTGTGGGGCCCCTTTCATATGGGACATCCTGTCTCTGGAAGTATTTTTGTTTGTTACTCGGCGAGAAAAACACACTCTTAAGATGTTTCTGTATTGTGCCGTTTGTTGCTGGAAGCACATTATTATAAAATGCGGCTGGGAATGATGTGATGCACGAACAAATGACACGGGCTGCATGCGTCCCGCGGGATGCAGCGAGACCACTGTGCTAAACGGTAGATTCATTGAACCCTAATAAAGATTGCTGTAGAAGAAAACATCGAGCTTGAGTGTACATTTTTAAGTAGTTTCTTGTGTAAAGTCTCTAGATCAGGGGTGCCCAACCTTTTAGCTGACCTGGATCACACTGGAAGAAGACTAGTATATTTGGGCCACGCATAATATGCTTCAAACAGCTAACAATAACTGATGAGAAAAAAACCGTGACGGACCCGTGAGAGAATAGCATCGTCTGGCGGGAGTTTCAGATCGAATGTATTCAATTTACCGTAATTGACACAAACAAAATTTTATGAAATTTCTTTTTTTTCCTGTAGTGTGATAGATGCTCACTTCTTGGACCACACTGATACTTGCTTTGGGATACATGCAAGCTACGAGCCGCGTGTTGAACTCCCCTTGATTAACAGTGTTTTACCAATGTTCTGACTCCACTTGTACGTGCATCGTATCGGAGAAACAATTGATTTCAGCTCCAATGTCTGTTAGTATTATTTGTTTCTCCCATTGTCGGTTTCGTCTCTACTTATAACACTGGAACGTCAGACTTGTTAGCCCTGGCGCGGGTAACGCCGAACACTACCAACCGACAAACCACTGGCAATGACCAAAAATTGTTTTACTTGTTATTCGAACGGCCACACGGTCGAAAAGAAATACGCTTAAAGTTACACATTCTTCAAATAAAACGAGCACCAAAATGCGGTGTTATGGTGGCAATACTTCCAGAACCAAAGTAAACTTATTAGATCTAGAAAACAAAGGTATCAAACACAGCTATGTTAATGTGATTAATTTTGACGTGTTGCATCACGGTGGAAATGCATGTTGCTGAAATTGTGGAACTGAGCAAGAGGAACATAGGTAACAGGAATAACTGAAACACCCTGACAGATTTTCGAAAGTGCACACTAATGGAGTCCAATCTCTTTTGAAACTTCCTGGGACCAAGGGAAGCTAGAAAATCTGCAAAGGGAAATGCTAAGGCTCAATCTAGATACAGACGGTGTTAGTTAAGGGAATTGGAAATAAGACAAGGATTTTTCGTTAGCTAAACATAGGGTAATATCAACAGCAGCAGCAAACAGTACAACGAGAGTGAGATTCGTTATGAAAGAAAGGTAGGGTAGAAAGTGAGTTACTGTCAACAGTTTAGTAATGGGATTGTTTTCATCAGAATCGACAGCAAACCAATACCGACAGTAATAGTGCAGGTATACATGCTAGCGCAGCAACCAGGGATAAAGGAACAAAGAAAGTAATATTGAATTGCGGTTGCAGTGGAAACAGTAAAAGAAAGGGTTACGGGAGAATATGGGCTTTGTACTAGGAATGAGAGGGAAGGCAACAAGACCACTTAAGATCTTCAATAAATTTCAGCTTGTAATAGTGAATACTCTGTTCGAGAAACACAAGAGAAAGAGGTGTACTTGGAAAATGTCGGGAGATACGGGAAGATTTCTGTTAAATTACATCATGATCAGGAGCAGATTCGAAATCAGATACTGGAGTGTAAGGCGTGCCCAGTAGCAGATATAGCCTCAGATTACAATTTAGTAATAATGAAGAGTAGGTTGAAGTTCAAGAGATTAGTCAGGAAAAATGGATGCGCAGAGAACTGGGTTACGGAAATACTAAGGAGTGAAGAGATACATTTGAAGTTGTGTACGGCTACAGCTACTGTGGTAGTAATAGCTCAGTAGGCAATTCAGTTGAAGAGGAGTAGACACCCCTAAAAAGGGCAATCACAGAAGCTGGAAAGCAAAACTTATGTACCAAGAAGGCAACTGCAAACAAATAAATGTAAAAATGTAAATACAAGTCACTTAGCAATGAAATAACTAGGAAGTGCAGGGAAGCTATGGCGAAATGATTGTCCGAAGACTAACTCAAAAGAGTCAAAACAGTTTACTTGCGTGTTTTTTTTTATTTTACAAGCCTAATTCCGAAGGACCAAATTGACAAGCGAATGTCCAAGGTATTGGAACGTGTCAGTATATGAAATTACAAAATAAAAGTAATAACAGATAAAATAAAAGTTTATGAACCTCCATCCCCCCCACAAAAAAGACAAGGCATGAGTTTATGTGAACCCAGTCAACAGTATAACACAGGAATCAGCTTAATTTTTCAAGGAACTCCTCGACAATTAAATTAAAAGCAATAGCGGTAATATTAATGGTGCAGGGGAATCCATTGTTAAATGCAGAGAAGAGAGTGAACAGGTGGAAAGAGTACATTTAAGGCCTCTACGACGAGGAGAACGTGTCTGATGATGTAATAGAAGAAGACACACGAGGCGACAGGGAAGAGACAGTGGATCCAGTATTAGAATCTGAATTTAAAAAAGCTTTGTCGAATTAAGATGAAATAAGATAGAAGGAGTAGATAACATTCCATTGAAGTTTCTAAGATAACTGGAGGGAAGTGGCAACAAAATGACTATTATCGTCAGTGTTTCCCGTGTATGAAACTGGCGACGCACCATCAGACTTTCGGAAAAAATATGATCCTAACAAAATTGGTTCAAATGGCTCTGAGCACTATAGGACTTAACATCTATTGTCATCAGTCCCCTAGAACTTACAACTACTTAAACCTAACTAAGGACATCACACAACACCCAATCATCACGAGACAGAGAAAATCCCTGACCCCGCCGGGAATCTAACCCGGGCGTGGGAAGCGAGAACGCTACCGATCCAAACAATTCTGAAGCTTGCAAGAGGCAATAATTGCGAGAATTATCGCATAGTCAACTTAACAGCATATGGATCTAAGAATAATATACAAAAGAATGGAAAAGAAAATTGAGGGTATGTTAGATGACGAACAGTTTGGCTTTATGAAAAATAAAGACACTAGAGCGATAGTTCTGACGTTTGGTTGATAACGGGAGTAAGTCTGAAGAAAAATCAAGTCTCTCTTAAAGTATCGACTTGGAAGAATCGTCCGATAATGTCTGTTCGAAATTCTCAGAAAGACAGGTTCAAAAATGACTCTGAGCACTATGGGACTCAACTGCTGTGGTCATTAGTCCCCTAGAACGTAGAACTACTTAAACCTAACTAACCTAAGGACATCACACACATCCATGCCCGAGGCAGGATTCGAACCTGCGACCGTAGCAGTCGCACGGTTCCGGACTGCGCGCCTAGAACCGCGAGACCACCGCGGCCGGCTCAGAAAGACAGGAGTAAGCTGTAGGGAAAGATGGGTGATGTACAAATGTACAACAACCAAGACGGAATAATGACACTGAAGACCAAGAACAAAGGGCTTGGATTTAAAAGCACCTAAAACATGAATGCAGCCTTGCGCCCCTTTTGTTCAAGCTATGCATCGAAGAGATACGGCAATGAAAGAAAGGTTCAAGAGTGGGCTTAAAAGTGGAGGTGAAAGGATATCAATGACATTGTAGGAGGTCCATGATTAAGGAATTTGTTGCTAGTGCACCCGAGCAGATGTAATTTCGATGGATTGCTCATGCACTGCCTGCGATATGTAAGCTATAAGAGAATCTCAGACCAGAGAGCAGTGTTGTATGCAGTAAGAGCAGTGGCAGTAGGAGTAAGTAGTTGCCTGCAGTCTGGTGTATGGAGTTGGCTGGGCCGGTCGTGGGGAGCGATGGCGGTGCCCGAGCGTGTAGTATAAGGTAAAAGCAGCCTCGCGCATATGTACTTTTGTAATATCAAGTTCCATGTAAATGTTTTTCAAAAAATCTCTTAATAATAATCTTTCTTATAAAAATTAACTTTTGACAATCATTCATCTCAATTTAAAGAATTTACTAATTTCTCCAATCCGTGGTCATCCCGATTATTGTAAAAAAACCTCAGTTGTATCCTTTGATACATGACAAATCTATGGGCCAGCATTGCACTGGGCTGTGCCAGAAAAATTTCTTATAGGAGCGGATATATATGCGTTATCTGGCGACCTTATTGGGGTAAAAAGTTTTAATTTATTCAGTATGATCTTTCAGGGCCATGACGCAGCACTGCTGACGTCCTAATTTACCAGTTTAGATTCACAGTCAGTCAATTATTGAAAGGATATAGGTGAGCCACAATTTTATTGAGAGATTAGTCACATTTTATTATTGCTAGGTTACGGAATTTTTCTGTTGCTAGGTTACACTAAATGTCAATTATATACTTATATTTTTTATTTATTGGGAGGTTACGCTGAATGTGAATGCTATAAATAATTATTTTTTGTGGGGAGGTTACAACATCGCTATCCTCAGTGAAAGTGAAGAATAATTACAGTATCTGTGAATGGAATGAACAGATTATTGAATACAGAATATGGATTAAGAGTAGATACAAGAAAGAAGAAAATAATGAGAAGTAGCAGAAATGAGAGCAGCGAGAAACCTAACACCAGAGTGGTGATCACGCAGGTTCTTAGCTACCTAGCTGCTTAGGCATCAAAGTAATCTAAGATGGCTGGAGCAAGGAGGACATAAAAAGCAGACTAAAACCGGCAAAAAGGGCATTCCTCGCTACAAATATATACCAAATAGAGGAGTTCTTTTGAGGAAGAAATTTCTGAGAATATACGTTTGGAGCACAGCATTGTATGGTACTGAAACACGAACTGTGGGAAAATCGGAACAGACGAGAAGCGAAGCATTTGAGATGTGATGTTACAGAATATTACTGAAAATTAGATGGACTTACAAGGTAAGAAATGAGGAGGTTCTCCGCAGAATAGGCGAGGAAAAGAGCATATGGAAAACACTGTCAAGAAGCAGAGACAGGATGATAGGACATCTGTTAAGATATCACGGAGTAACTTCCATGATACTAGAAGAGTTATGGAGGGTAAAAACTGTAGAGGAAGACAGAGAATAGAATACATGCTACAGTAATTGAGGACGCAGGTTGCAAGTACTACTGTGAGATAAAAAGTTTATCACAGGAGAGGAATTCCTGCCGGGCCGCATCAAATCAATAAGACTGATGACTCAAAAAAATGAATAAAATAAATGTCATAAGTTTCCAAAGTGTAAAAAAGTCATTTTTATGAACTTTATCCATACCATGATAGGCTTATTAGCACAGCAACCAGTATGAAGAATTAGTTTTGCTGCAAAAGAGTTTTAGTTGGCTCGTATAGGCTAGGAACTTGCGCTAACCCATCAGCTCACATAGTTTGCCAAAGAATCAGTCAGCTTGATCTTTGCTGAAACCTGCTACTCGGTTCAAGCTCTGCGATTCAGCTGTACTCAGCTGTAAGTCCTCAGGTGTTTACACTTTGACGTTCAGTTTTCTTTTATTGAACCTATGCTTTCCTTTCGGCTGCTTTGCTTATTCGTGCATTATATTTAAGAACTCATCTTCTCTGAAAGCCATGATCTCGTTACCTAAATTTTTAGCATGTTCGTATAATACTAATTCCTCTTAATCAATGAATGTTCTCAGACAAAATGTTATTATTTCGTTAAGCTGAATTCAGAATATGGATTAAGAGTAAATATAAGAAAGACGAAAATAATGAGAAGTAGCAGAAATGAGAGCAGCGAGAAATCTAACATTAGAGATCAGCTCTTTGTTTCAACGTAAATCTTTCATCTAAGGTACTTACTGGAACAGCTTTATCCATTCTCTTCCCTGATTGTCATTTCAAGAAACCTGACTTTTCTTCCGCTACCCTCAATTTTATTTTCATCCTATTTGTGTCTTGACTTCTCCATCTTCACCTGTTAAAGAAAAAACCGTAAATACTCAAAATTTTAAGTTATGTTTTGTCGAGTATAAAAATAACTCCGTATTCGGGCCAATAGGGCTCGACCTGCCGCCGTGTCATCTTCAACCACAGACGTCATCGGATATGATCTGGAGGTCGTTGTTGGGTATCTTGACATTGGAACCGCTACTAATCGGCCGAGTTGCTTCTCAGTTGGTCTCAGGGAGGCTGAGTGCACCCACTGCCCATCCTGCCAGCGAGGAAAAAATCACTGGCAGTACCGGGAATCGAATCAGGACCCCAGCATGGCAGCCAGCAGCGCTGAGCACTTAGTGACGAAGGCGTACTGTTTTGTTCAGTATATATTGATATTACGTTGTCCAATACAACCTGAGTGTACCGCTGTAGTATTTTAACGTTCTCACTGTTACTACGTGGGCTAGACATTGTCAGAGCCTACGATACAGAGAGTGATATCAATTGTACACCGTCCTCATATTAATGTGACCACCTGTCAAAATCCAGAAAACCACCCTGCAGAGCGGACCGTTGCGAGAAGTGCAAGATTAATGTTACTGAGTTTCATGGAGGTACTGACAGGGCTCTGGAGCCGTGCCGGCTCCAGTTGGGTGTTGTGTGATGTCCTTAGGTTGGTTAGGTTTAAGTAGTTCTAAGTTCTAGGGGACTGATGACCTCAGATGTTAAGTCCCATAGTGCTCAGAGCCATTTGAACCGGCTCCAGTGCCGTGGGCAGCTATCCCGTTTCTCGGTTGAGGAGCCTTGGCACGAACAGCCCGACAGGGATGGTGTCACAGTTTCTCGATTGGGTGTAACTCCGGGGAGAATGGTGGCCAGGGGAGTACGGTAAATACAGCCTGGTGCTCTTCGAATCATGCACGTATACTGCAAGCTGTGTGACACGTTACACTGTCCTACTAATCGATGCTATCGTGCCGAGGAAAAACAAACTGCATGTGGGAGTGGGCATGGTCCTCAAGGATAGATACTTACTTGTGTTGATCCAATGTGCATCCCAGAACGATGAGATCATCCAGTGAACAATACGAAAACACTCCCCAGGCAACAACGTACACTTCTCCGATCTGTAACCTTCCGACGTTTGCTTTCAGATGTTTCATGCCTATAGGGGATATAACGTCACTTATCAGAAAAGGTCACTTTTTTACCACTCATTGGACGTCCATATGTATTATCGGCGTGAAAATTTCAGTCTTCGTCGCCTACAAACAACGTTCAGTATGGGTGCATGAACCAGGCGACTGCTGCTGATGCCCATACGCAGGAATGTTCGCTGGAGAGTCTTTGAGGAGACACTCTTGGTAGCCCCTTGTTTTCTCTGGGCGGTTAGTTACTCAATAGTTGCAAGTACACTCGCCCGTAGACATCTCTGCAGCCATCGTTCACACTTGTCATCTATAACCTGTATTGCTCCACAGTTATCTCGAGGCGGTTTGTATAGCGACAATTCGCCATGCACCGTATGTTTAAGGGCCGGCCGCGGTGGTCTAGCGGTTCTAGGCGCGCAGTCCGGAACCGCGCGACTGCTACGGTCGCAGGTTCGAACCCTGGCTCGGGCATGGATGTGTGTGATGTCCTTAGGTTAGTTAGGTTTAAGTAGTTCTGAGTTCTAGGGGACTGATGACCACAGATGTTAAGTCCCATAGTGCTCGGAGCCATTTTTCCGTATGTTTAAAACACGGTCGCATACGAACAGTTTGCAAACTTAACTGCTTCGGAAATGCGTTCACCCTTGACCAAAAGGCTAATCATCATATCGGTTTGGACTTCAGATTAATCACTCCCTTCCGCACTACGACAATCACTGCACTGTTTTTCGCATCCATCGGACATACTTTATAAATCCTCCATTACTAGTGCTGCCATCTGCCGTCTGTGAGTACTTACTGAATGTTGATATCGAACATAGGTGGTGGTGACAATAAGTATTCGCTTACTTACAGCCAATACACAACACTCCAAAAGTTAAATTAGTGCTCCCAATGAAAATATATCTTGTTGTCACTCCGAAGTACGCCGTTGGTTTGATGCAAAATTGCGTGCGTTCCCAATTTTCCTTCGTAGCAAAGTGTGCAGACTCAAACGTTAGAGTGTAGCTCTCGTCCAATACACTGAGGCTATAAGCGTCATGGGATAGCGATAAGTACGTATACAGATGGCGGTAGAATCACGTACACAGCGGTGCATTGGTGCAGCCGTCATTTTTACGCAGGTGCTTCATGTGAAACGGTTTCCGATGTGATTATGGTCGCACGGCGGGAAGTTACAGACTTTGAACAAGGAACGACAGTGAGAGGTAGGCGAGGAGAAATTCCATTTGGAAACCGTTAAGAAATTCAGTATTCCGATATCTACAAAGTCACGAGTGTGCCGAGAATAGCAAATTTCAGTCATTACCTCTCACTAGGAGCAACGCAGAGGCCGACTGCCTTCTCTTGACGGGAAGCAGGGGAGTTTGGGTAGATTTGTCAGTGCTGAAGAAGAACAAGATACACTGCATGCAATAATCGCAGAAATCAATGTAGGACGTATGACGAACGTACCAGTTACGTCGGTGCGGCGAAATTTGGCGCTAAGGGGCTACGGCAGCAGTTGACCGATGCTAGTGCCTTTGCTAGCAAACACGACATCGCCTGCAGTGCCATTCTGGACTCGTAACAGACGACTGGAAAACCATGGCCTGGTCATATGAGTGCCTGTTTCAGCTAGTAAGAGCTGATGGTAGGGTTCGAGTGCGGCTCAGATCCAACAAAACCATGTACCCAAATTGTTAACAATGCATTGTGGTTCAAATGGTTCTGAGCACTATGGGACTTAACAGCTATGGTCATCAGTCCCCTAGAACTTAGAACTACTTAAACCTAACTAACCTAAGGACATCACACAACACCCAGCCATCACGAGGCAGAGAAAATACCTGACCCCGCCGGGAATCGAACCCGGGAACCCGGGCGTGGGAAGCGAGAACGCTACCGCACGACCACGAGATGCGGGCGAGGCATTGTGCAACCTGGTGGTAGCTCCATATCGATAGGGCTGTGTTTACATGGAATGGGCTATGTGCTCTCTTCCAACTGTACCAACCATTGACTCGAAATCCTTATTTTCGGTTATATGGTGACCTTTCATGTTCGTAAAAAACAATGGAATTTTTATGAATGACAATGCGCCGTGTCACTGGGGCGCAACTGTTATCGATTGGTTTCAAGAACATTTTAGACAATTCGAGCGAATGATTTTGCCACCAAGATCGCCCGACATTCCATCGAACATTTGTGAAACATAATCGAGAACCGGTAACACTCTCGCATTATGGACGATATGGATACAATAGAGGCTCAGAACTTTTGCAGAGGACATTCAACGACTTTTAGAGTCCACGCTGGGTCGAGTTGCTGCACTAGGCCGAATATAAGGAGGTCCCACACGATATTAGATGGTATCTCATGAATTTAGTCAACTCAGTGTACAACGCTTTGTCCGAAATCATCCGACGGAGATTGATACTGGAGAGAGATAGTTGTTATGAAATGTATACCGCGATAACATAAGCACATGCAAGAAGGAAAGGAAGAGTGGACGTACGAAGCAAACAGTTTCCCAGAGTTTGATATGTAAACTGCACTTGACGAAAAATTTTCTAGAACATGTTTAGTTTCTAGACAAGTGGCCAAATTTTGAAACAGTGAAAAGCAATGCGTGTGGTGAAATGAAGAATAAAACGCTTTTATTAGCTGCATAGGCGGTACCTGCATTGATGAAGCTTTCTTTTATGCGGGTACTGCTGGTACCACGCGAGTGGCAGTGAAGAATTTAACGCCTTGTTTATTTTCATTACGAGGCTCAGTTTTCGCCCGATCGAGGTATTTTGCAATTTCACCGGCACCTGCAGAACGCGTTCCTGTCGGCGCAGTCAGTTAGCCCGGCGTAGGTGGGAAGAAACTGGCACAGAGCGGAGAACGCGTCAGCAGCGCGGAACGCCGGCAGCAATTTCGCCGTTTGGTATTCCGGGTGCGACCGGCTCGCGTGCAGCAGGTTTATCGCCGGCCTTTTGTTGCTGTCGCTCTGCGGTGGCTTTACGGGGGCGGCATGAATCACGGCGGACGTCAGCGAGACGCTTGTACGGCCATTTGAAACACGACAGCACTGTTTCCTGGCATCGACAGCCCCAGAGTTATGAGGTCCGCAGTAAACTGCCACCGAATGCATGGCCAAATGTAGCACGATTTCACTCCATTTTCTGTTGGCTTGACTCTATTTCTCTGGCACCGTTGAAGCTTTTAGACTATTTTTGCAGCACAATACAGTTCTCTATTTTCTTTCGGTATTCAAAATATTGTACTCCTCTGACACTAAGGAATTCCAAAGGGACTGCGAAAGTTTTTCTGCTGAATTAATGGCCAAATAAACAGCCGATGCTTTCAAATAATCTCGAAAAGTAAAATTCTGAAAAAATAGCGATTAGGAAGATGGGCACACAGTTTTCGCCGGAATGCCATCACCGTAAATCTTTTTGTATGTCATATTCATTACGCGTTTCAGAACCTTACGTGTGATGCGAAACACTCCGGTGAGCAAAACTTAAAAGCGAAATCAACTTTTGCAAGACGTATCACTGTCACGTAACATAGCCTGATGAAATTTGAACTGTACACAGAAAGAACTGCAACAGCGTAATACAGAAGACAACAGAAAGGAATACGCTATATGTCGAGTAGAACCGACACTTTTATTCCCAGACAATAATTCGACTGGAGTCACTGTGATTCATGATTGCCCTTTGGACATTACAAAAGACGGGATGTGGTTCTTAATAATGCGTGTGATCACCATGGCGGGCAGTGCGTCATATGCAACGTGCTCCCATACTGGCCGCAAGGTTTCTCTGACAAGGTGGAAGCTTTTACACTGCTTCTGCAGCACAGTATAATTCTCCGTTTCGTTTCGGGACTCGAATTACTGCAGTTATCTGTCATTTAAGGAATTCCAAAAGGACTGTGAAAGTTTGTACGCTGAATGAATGCCAAAATAAACTGTCCATCCCTTCAAATATTCTCGAAAAGTTAAATTCTGAAAAAATTTTAGTGACTGTAGAAGACTCGCACACAGCGATACGTTAGAATGCTTAGATGCAAATCTGTTCGTATTCCGCATTAATATCGCGTTTCAAAATCTTACGTTTGGTATGAAACACATTGGTGTGCTAAACTTAAGCACTAAAGTAACTGTTGCGACGTATGTGACTGCCACGTAACACAACTAGATCAAATTTAAACTGTAGGGTAAAACAGTGGTACATGGTCATGAGTTTCTCATATGCCAATTTCAAACCCTAGTACACCAAAAAAACTGGAAAATTTTCATATATTGCTTTATATATTTTTGAAAATAAAATGGGACTTCTTTCACATAGTTAGACGAAATTTCAAACTAAATACGATATTTTAAAATTTCCAGAATGAGGTTTTTCACTCAGCAGTGCAGTGTGCGCTGATATGAAACTTCCTGGAAGATTAAAACCGTATGCCGGACCTTTGCCTTTTGCGGGCAAGTGCTCTACCATCTCAGCTATCCAAGCACGACTCCGGCCTCGCCCTCACAGCTTTATTTCTGCCAGTATCTCGTCTTCTACCTTCCAGACTTTACAGAATCTCTCCTGCGAACCTTGCAGAACTAGCACGCTTGAAAGAAAGGATATTGCGGAGACATGGCTTAGCCACAGCCTCGGGATGTTACCGGAATGAGATTTTCAATCTGCAACGGAATGTGTGCTAATATGAATCTTCCTGGCAGATTAAAACTGTGTGCCGGACCCAGACTCGAGATCGGGATCTTGCCTGCGAAAGGCAAAGGTCCCGAGTTCGAGTCTCGGTCCGGCACACAGTTTTAATCTGCTAGGAAGTTTCATATTTTAAAATTATTTATCACTTGGCCATCTCACTCTTGTATCAGGCTTAGGTAGCCACACACGCAAGGGATAGATCGCCAGCTGGCCAAAAAACATTGGAAACAAAGAGGAAATAGTATTAAAAGAGTATCCAATAATCTTAACACGTTTTTATTGAAAATAATGTATATGAGTATGGTTCCAGAGCCCTTTTCAAGTCTCAAACATCTACGATGTGTATATGCAGTCTGAAGCGACGAATGAAAATTTGTAGCAAGGCTGGGATTCGAACCCAGGTATGCTGCTCATTAGGAAGATGTCCTATCAACTACCCTGCCCTGGCACAGTGGCATTGCACACCTGCACGTACTCCTCGGTCCAAATTCCCATTAACGCCTCAGTCCACTTGGTACTCTCAGTTGGAGAGTCTCTGCAATGCTGCTCAAGTTTATGGGGAATACCAAGTGGGCTGCCGCATAAACGGCAATTTAGATTGAGGAGGGAGGCGTGCTCTGGTAGTCGGTGCAGTTGTGCAACGCCACTGTGTGAGGGTGGCATAGTGCTAAGTGCATCTGCCTAATGAGCAGGAGACCTTAGTTCGAATCTCCGCCTTGGTACGTATTTTCATTCGTTGCTTCAGTCTACGTGTATACATCGCTGATGTTCTTATAAAACTATTTGTTACAGATAAGTTTTGTATAGAAAATTATAGAAATCACAGAAGTCGTTCCCACCGGATAAACTCAATAAACTCAAACAGGAGCATGGACTCACTGCAGTGTTTGAAACGCAGTCCGTTTTTATACTTAGTGCTACGGATTTCCTTGCAGTATGAAACTATTTAGAACTTTTTCTTGCTGAAAACTGTCATTTATTACTTTGTTAATAGCAATTTGAAGTCTCCTTCTCTCCATTTGCCTTTTACTGAACCAATCTTGGGAACGTACATATTTTGTATCTGTAAACAATATGAATTCCCCTCAAAACAAAAAAATAAACAAAGTTTTGCGATGTGGCTAACTGTCCCGATGGTATGGCCATCTATCGCAATCGGCAGGGAAAGATGGCCACAGTGCTTCATCAGACATAAGACACGGAATGCGAAGAGAAACAACATGACGGTATGTACATTGACCAAAACAGAAGTGTAGGTTTCCATAGCTACTTCCAGTCGAACTTACTAAAAATAGAAAAATGTTGACATGCTATATAACATTAATGTGTGTAAAAAATTAAAATCATGAAAGACACTTGGTTTCTGTTTGAATAAAGAGTCAAGGGAAGCGTCAACGTGTCACTCGCGATAAAGACTCACTATCAACAGACCGGCAGCGCTGTGATATGGGTAGTTGGAGAAGCACATCCCTTAGCCATTCTACCTGTCTAGGCGGGCGTCAACGAAATATTTTCACACTCTCAGAAGTAATTTGGTGATTGAAATTTCATGAGAAGTTTCTACTGCAACGAAAAAGGCTTTTGTTTTAATGCTTGCCATCCCAGTTCGCGTATCGTACCTATGGCACCCTCTCCCCTATTTCGCCACAATACAAAACGAGCTACCGTTCGTTGGACTTTTCCGATGTCGTCCGTCAGGCGTAACTAATGCAGATCCCAGACCGCACAGGAATACTTCAGAAGAGGGCGACCGAGCGTAGTGTAGGCAGTCTCTTTAAGAGATCTGTTGCATTTTCTAAGTGTTCTGTTAGTAAATCGCAGTCTCTGGTTTGCTTTCCCCACATTATTTACGCGATCATTCTAATTTAAGTTCAAAAATGGTTCAAATGGCTCTGAGCACTATGGGACGTAACATCTGAGGTCATCAGTCCCCTAGAACTTAGAACTACTTAAACCTAACTAACCTAAGGACATCACACACATCCATGCCCGAGGCAGGCTTCGAACCTGAAACCGTAGCGGTCGCGTGGTTCCAGACTGAAACGCCTAGAACCGCTCGGCCACGCTGACCGGCCAATTTAAGTTATTCGCAATTGTAATTCGTAACTATTTAGTTGAAATTACAGCCTTTAAATTTGTGTGATATATCGTGTAACAGAAATTTAACAGATTCCATTTAGTACTCATGTGGAGGACTTCACCCTTGTCATTATTTACAATCAATTGTCATCTTTCGCGCCACGCAGATATGTTGTATAAATCATTTTCCAACGTTTTTTTTTATCACATTATAGCTTTGGAAGACAGCAAATGACTGCATCATCGGGAAAGAATCTGTGAGTCTATTCAGATTGTCTCCTAAATCGTTTATGTAGATCAGGAACACTACAGGACCTATAACACTTCCGTGGTGAAGCAAGATATAACTTCGCCGACTTTCTGTCAGTTACTATGAACTGTGACCTTTCTGACAGGAAATCCCGCATTCAGTCGCATAACTGAGACGATACTCCATAGGCGAGGAATTTCATTAGAAGTTGCTTGTGAAGAACGGCGTCAAAAGCCATCTGGTAACATAGAAACAAGGAATCAATTTGACAACTCCTGTCAATTGCACTGATATACTTGTGTTTCACAAGAAAGATATTTTATAAAACTGTGTTGGCTGTTTCTCAGTAACTCGCGTTATTCCGGGTAATTCAGATACTTAGAGCACATTATCTATTCCAAAATGCTACTGCACATCGATGTTAGCATATGGCTCAGTAATTCAGCGGATTACTTCTATTTGATTTCTTGGGTACTGGTGTGACGTTTGCAACTTTGCAGTCTTTAGAAATGCATCTGTCAACTAAGAATGGATCTACTGTATCTGCATACTCTGAAAGGAACCTGAATGGTTTGTTACACTAAGGATATCTACTGTCAAGTTACTGATGTTTGGAGTCGTTCTAGATTCGCGTTCTGGAATATTTATTTCGTTTTCTTTAGTGAAGGAATTTCTGCAATCTGTATTTAATAACTGCACTTTAGCGGCGCTGCAATCGATAGTGTTACTATTTGTATCGCCGAGAGAAGGTGCTGATTGAGTCTTGCCACTGCTGTATTTTACACACAACCAGAGTATCTTCGAGTTTTGTGCCAGATTTCGAAACAGAGATTCGTTGTGGAAATTATTAAAAGCATCTCTCACTGAAGTTCGTCCTACATTTCGAGTTAAAATGCAAAACATTACCCTTATGGCTGTTATAGCAGGAGTTCTACATGTCGTCCCCGTATTTGGATGCAATACACGTGTTACGAGTTCTTTGAAACACCGCCTGATCATTTATTAATTTTGACTATGGTGTACAACCCGCTGACCCAGTTCAAACGGAGTGCTGTACACTTTATTTTTGAGATGATTCCACACAGAAAAATCCGAAGGTTAACTGATGTTGCAAGCCCGACTCGAGCAATCCATATTGTATCTCGTTGGCGCGTTAGATGCCGCCTTCCATGAGCAACAAATGGTGCTAGTGGTCCATCGTGCATATGTTACATTTCACAGCCATGGACCGTGGCCAAAATTTGAGTCAGTTAGATGGGAACGTAATTGAAAAGCTTACATTTCAAGTATATGTGACCCAACTAGAACAATATCTGATGCTGTATTCAGCTGCAGCTCATAACTGCACCATTCACCATTGTGTCGCAAATAGCTTGTTTGCGGACCCCTGAGCGCTGGAATGTTTCTGGTTTTACTATAGGGTACTGTCACCCTACACCCTGGCAGCATGAGGATGATTTTGCCGAAAGGGGACAAACTGCAAGGTACTATCTCGGGGATATAGGGGCCAAAAACGGCCATTTAAACATATGGCCAGAAATACTAGCGACTTTCCGAAAGTGAATTTCGTCGTCGGTTTTGCAAGAAAAGTTGGTACACCAGGTGGGTCAGCAACGGAATGGCCGTCAGCGAAGGAATAGTGACACATGCACAGAGCGCGCAAGAAGAGAGTATGGCAGCAGACCAACGTGTTCGAAGTTATTGGTGTCAACATCACGATGGCAGACGGGCGTGTACTGACAACGTGGTCGGCGATGGAAGTGCATGCTGTTATCCTATATGAATGGGCACATGGGACTAGTGCGACCATCATCCATGACTCCATGACTGCCTACAGACTGTGGCTGGTGAAGAGATTATATCTCGCCAAATGATTGGTCGCTGGTGTTGCATGTTCAGAGAAGAAAGGCAGTGTGTGGAAGATGATTTTCACCTGTTCCTTGCATTGAAAGCGACACTCTCGGGATGTCACTTCGAAACCAGTGCTGAGGTGGATTTCGCGTAACTCGTAAATTTAATAAATTCTCTCTTTTCTTATTTTGTTTTGGTTTTGTTTTTGTTCGCGTAATAACGCGTATACGAAAAGAGCCGCGAAATACCTTTTGGTAGTGCTGTGCCAAGAATTTCTTTATAATCATTAATTTTCAACAAAACAGAATATATTGGGTTCTTATTGTTCTGTATCTGGCTTTCTATTAAAGGAACATTTTTTGCTACTGTAACTCACTATAAAAATCAACATATCTTCCCTACTTTATAGTTATTGAAAATGAAAATTACTTTGTTATGAAATACTGATGTTACAGTTCGCAAGGATTGTTCAACATTTTGCAGTGGATTTTTATTAAGCGTGAAACACCAATAATTACCACGACTAGCACAAGAACATGAGACTATTGTCGGAGAAAAATACGTTTTCACTATCAGGTTTGCCAGACCAGAACTAAGCACAGCGAAATTTCTATTATGTTACGAAGGTAAATTATCTCTTTTGTACTGTTAGCAATATATTATCAGCAGCCCACGTCAACCTGCAAAACACATCATAAAATCTGCTGCTCTGCTCTGCAAGTCCGGAAGCTGAAAGAGATAATTTTATTTCACTATTACCTTCCCGCTTCTTTGCGGTATGATCAATTTCTTCTAATGCAGTTTGAATGCGCCGCGGCAGCGGCTTGTTCGTTCGTAGCGCAGCTCTGCACCACGGATAATATTTAAATAACTGAAAAATGTCTCAACAGGATGGGATAATAGGCAAGCAAGCTATAACAATTAATAATGCAAGTTTTCATCTAAATAACTCTATTCAAACATTCAAATATGTTAACTTATCTACAATACACACCTTTTTTAAACATGAGTACGTAATGGCGTACATCGATTAACCATGACAAAAGAAGACTACGTTAGCATGTACAACTGCGACACAGGCTATCTTACTCCCGTAACTCCAAGAAGCAGACAGAGAAATTAATGTTGTTGCTGTATTATTTATACTATTGACATTTTTCATCTCTGTATGATATTTATTGTCTGTGCGGTTTCAGTACTCGCCGACACAGATATTATCTAAAATAAATAATAATAATAAAAAAAATACATAACTCCATACAATAACAGAATACGATGCGCACTATTTTCTCTTTACTACAAAATATGTCTTTTTCTAAGGGACGTTACAATGCCCCCTGGCAGCAATTGACTAACGTTAAGAATGATCGGCAATATGCTGCCACTAACGTCCGTTTTGTCATTGTCTATCACCTTGTTTGGAATATTCACTGTTCACTTCTTTCCTCTTTTACATTATAGTTGTAATTACATTTTTTTATAGTTTTTCACACTTTGCGAGGTGACCGTAAACCTAGTCCCAGGGTCATTACAGTTTTCTGGCTCCCCCATTTGGGCTACGTGCCATCAGAAAACCTGGGAAAACTGCGCCGGAGCCATGGTCATCTCGTCTGGTTTGTCTTAACTCACGGTTTTGTTCATTAAACAAGGGTGGACTTTATCCAATGTTCACAGATAACAATGATTATTTATGTCAAAATGTTAAACCTTTTAGTCTCTCTATTAAAAATGTACCTTCTACACTTTTTCACATTTGTGTTCTGTGTCACAATTAAGGTCAATCATTAAACAGTTCGATAGCAATGTAATGGATTGTCTCTACACTTATTTACGACAAATGTTCTACCATTGTATGGCGTTCGTGTCAGTTTGTTTCACTAATATGCCAAAAACATATGACATATGTCATCGAACAGGTAAATGTTTTGAGTTTATATACAGGAAACTAAAAGAAAAAAAAATGTTTGTCACGTAATTTCGTGTCCAATAAATCATTTTCATATTAGTACATGAACAACGTAGTTGGTAATGTTCGGTTGAACGTCAACAATGTCGTACGGAGCGGGCGGCGCGAAGCTATTGTTGCGTAGCGTCGTCTGGAGCGCGGCGTGCCAGCGACCGCTGAGGTCGACGACCTGCTAGCAGCAACAGCGACGGCGTGCTGCGGTGGCGCCCGAGCAGTCGCGAACCGCGCCGAACCATTCACCAATGTCGGCGTGTTGCGGTGGTTTCTTGCGACCGGCTGGCTGGCGGCACGGCACCCGTCTCTGCTTCTCCGCACGGCTCCCCGTCGTAATGCATGAAACATATATTCCACAACGGTGTACTGTCTTTAAGGATACAACTTATTAGCTGTGGAAGAAAATGCACTTTGGTTAAAAGCGTTTATTGTTCACTACGCCGTCGCTTCGCTGGTATGCACAGGATGTTTTGGCGTGATAATAGGTTTCTTGTGGCATTGTGACATTGGTATTCAGGGTTCGTCACACTCACATTGTACTACACACTTTCACTTGTTCTCACGGTTGATACACTGCCAGAGCGTCTTTCAACACGCGAAAATGTTTCGGTACACACATACTAAATGTCTCCGTCGAGCGATGTTTTTTTGAATCGTCTCCGAACGGACCACTAACTACCGTTTTTACTCACAGTGTACTGTTCGTTGAGCACTACACTATGACAGTTAGTCACTCAACACTTAACTTATACCGACGTATATATTGGTGCAGATACAACAGTCATTTTCTGTCCCTACTACACACAATATTCCGTCCTTTTCTAGATTGTTTATGCACACAGTTTATTTTTTAATGCATAACAACTGTTCTTAGCATAATCACTCTCATCTACATTGAGTCCATTGTGTTACCTTCTCATTACATACTTTTAATACTATTACTAGGCATATATTGCTTTTTTGTAATTATTTAAAGGTGTGTAATTTTTTTGTACATAGCTTTCTTTTCCTCTTTTAGTGTAGCTTGCCAGGTTATTACCCCTCTAGCAAACAGATTTTACCATGTGCATGATAGCTTGACTTGGGCATATTGTTCAATAAATACTTCATTTAGTACTAGTGTTATTTTCAACGGTCTGTCCTACAGGACTACAGTGTAGTTTCCGCGTAACTTGATTCGCGTACCGCGTAATTAATATTCAAGAACGTGTACCAAGTACACAGGCTTCAACTGAAGCATTAATACATACAAAGCATAGGTTACACGGAACGGTTTTGTTTTTTTATTGGATTCTGCTCCAGTGTCGTTCTCAGATCACTACTGGCAGTAAACATTACATCACATAATTATTTCATACTACAAACTCAATTTTTGGCTAGTATAGACTCTCTCTCAGGGTTCCTTAATTCTAACACAATTACCTCTGCTACATATTTATCTGAGATTTCATCATTAATTGTACTTACTTACTACAAAATGATTCAAGAAGTTAATCATTATTTTATCAACCACAGATTATTCATTGCTTGAAGAGCATATAGTCCTTTAATGACACTAACTGTCTGTAAACAAAGTCTTCCATTTGCATGTTATTGCTCAGTTTACTGATTCTACTTCCTCAAAATTGTAATTATACACAAATTCCTTCTTAAAACTAACATACTTATACTCTAAAACACAATTGAAATCTTCTTACTACTACTATTTACATCAGACATGTCACTGAATAAATAACTTTACATCTTTATGTGGATACAGTCCTTTTATTTTCCCCGTCTGGGGATGTGCTAACAAATAGCTACATTCGTGTGGCACCTTTATTACTTCAAAGGGCCCTGAATATACCATTTGCCATTTACTATTTCGCTTTAGGTTGGCTGAGGATTTGGGATGGTTACGAATAAGCACCATGTCCCCTACATTGTATTTCTGTTTGTTAGTTACACCTCGATCGTACTTCTTTTTTCTTTTTGCAGCACAGCTGGTTAGGTTGTCCCATATCTTTTTTATCTTTTCCTCTCTGGTTTCTACCCTGGCTGGTAGTCTCCGTAAAGGCGTGAGCCATTCATTCTGTGTCTCATTAACCCCTTTCAATATCTCTACTGGTGGGTATCCTGTACTTGAGTGGGGTGTTAAATTGTGGATTTCTACAAATTTAGGTACCAACTCAGGCCATCTGGTGTGTCGGTTCCCTATGTAAATTCTAAGGAACTTATTCAATTCTCTGAACGTTCTTTCGACTAAACTCGCTTCCGGATGGAACCGGTATACGAGAATATGCTGTATACCTTGTTCCATTAGGTAATTTTTCCAAGTGTGACCCGTGAAATAAGTGCCATTGTCAGTCGTTATGGCTTCAGGTTTCCCCACTTGAGGCAAGTATTCTTGATTGATCCGTCTGACTATGGTTTTGGCAGTAGCTGATTTTATACAATAAATTGCCAAGTATTTGGAAAAAATATCGTACATGGCCAGTATGTATTTCATACCTCCTCTGGCCATGGGGTAGGGACCTGCTACATCCACAGATACTAATTGAAGCGGCCAGAGTGGAACTATGGGATGAAGTTCAAATTTGGTGGACCTATTATAGTGTTTTGCTTTCTGGCATATAGTGCAAGTCCTAACTGTTACCTGAATTTGGTGTTTCATTCGGGGAAAGTGGCAGTATCTCGCCATGATTTCTGCACACTTCCCGATTCCTGCATGGCCCCATGCCAAGTGCGTGTGCCATATTATGACTTCGACAGACTGGTTAGGTATGCATACTGCCCAGCTGTCTTCCTTCGTGCTAAGTTTATAATACAAAATATTGTCCACAATTTTAAAACTTTGCTCGTCTCTATTGTTGACACCATTTTCAATATTGTTAATGATTTTTTCCCACACCGGATCTGACCTCTGTAGTTCAGACATGTTTTGACATATATATAGAAAATCCTTCCTGTAAGCATTGTCTCGTACTAAAAGCACTTTATATTCGGCGGATTGTTCTAGCATCTCTGCTAACTCCTATAATCCTACCGGCAGTCGCGACAAAGCATCCGCTACTATGTTATCTTGTCCTTTTATGTACATAATCTTTATCCGGTATTCTTGTAATGTAAGCATCCATCTCCTTAGTCGGGTATGGAATAGCTTGCATGACATCAAAAAACTTAACGCCTGGTGGTCACTATACACTTTAATCTCCCTCCCATATAGGTAGTAATTAAACTTTTTTACAGCCCAGACTACGGCGAGCGCTTCCAGTTCCGTTGCCGAGTAGGCTCTCTCGCAGCTAGTTAAAGTCCTACTGGCAAAGCCGATAATCTTTATTGTTGCCGGGTCGTTGCCTTCCTCCCACTGGAACAGGCACGCTCCCAAGCCATAGGAACACGAGTCCGTCGCAAGACAAAAATCTTTTGACAGATCTGGGTGCTGCAAAATATTTGCATTCAGTAGGGCGGTTTTAATCGCTTCGAAAGCTTGTTGACATTTGTCAGTCCAAACCCACTGCACATTTTTTCGTAGTAGATTTAGTAATGACGCGTCATTTAACAACTGATTAGGTACGAACCTTCTGAAAAAGGATGTAAGTCCAATGAACGCTTTCATCTTAGTGCGGGGGCTTGGAAATTCTCGGATCGCCTCTAGTTTTTTGTTGTCTGGGCTGATACCAAGCGGCGTGATAAGGTGTCCTAGGAATTTAATTTTATTGCGTCCGAATTTTGACTTTTCTAAATTTGCTGTGACACCTGCTTGCTTAAATCTCTCTAGTACTCTGTGCAGCAATTCCATATGTTCGTCCCAAGTAGCAGTAGCGATTACAAGGTCATCAACATACACTGTGATTTTTTCTAACAAGTCTGGACCCAGTACCGTGTCTAAAGCAGTAATAAATACTCCAGCACTTACATTCAATCCGAAGGGTAGTACCTTGAATTGGTAACTTCGCCCTCCGAATATAAAGGCTGTGTACTTCCTTGATTCTGGTGTAAGTGGGATTTGCCAGTACGAACTTTTAAGGTCAACCGAGGTCAAGTACTGCACTCCGTGGAGTTTTTGTATCTGCTCATCTAAATTTTCTGGGCGAGTTCTGACAGGTATAATGATTTTATTGATATCCCGTGCATCTAACACTAACCGGATTTTTCCGTTGGCTTTCGCCACTGCTACAAGAGGACTACTATATGGAGAGAGAGAGGGCTCAATGATATCCCATTCTAATATCTTCCTAATCTCTTTAGCCACTACTTCCCTCCTCGACCAAGGGATGGAGTAAGTTGCGCGACAGTATGTTTTGTGAGGCATCACATCTATGTGATAGTGGTACCCTTTGACTATTCCTGGTCGGTCGGTAAATACCATGGTATATTCCGATAACAGCTGCGTCAACTGTTGCTTTTGTATGTTACTTAAACTTTCAGATTCCTGTACTTTGGTTTGAAATTCATCAACATTTGGTTCAAAATTTCTATCTCCTATATTCGGATAATAGAGATCCGTCACAGGTGAATAATCATTAAGGTGTAGTACCCAGGGGTTCCTACCTTTGATATTAATTCGATTGCAACATGGCACAAGTACCTCCTTCGATTTCATCATAGACAACTCAATCCTCCTACCTTTATTAACTATACTTAATTTTCCCGAGGAGAGGTCGATCACTGCGTCCCTCTCACGGAGAAAATCTACTCCCAGAATGCAGGCCACCTTTAACCCTTTAACAATGAGGAACGAGCTCACTATGGCTTCGCCCTCCTTACAAATCTCCACCTGCACCTGGTACTTAACTAACTGGCTCTGTGCACTTATAGCTCCAGACACCTTGCAATTATTAACCGGGAAAGTCGGTATACTACGTCCCTTCCCTAACGCTTTAAACAACTCTATACTCATTACACTCACTGAGGCACCTGTGTCAATGATTACATTCACTGCAACGTCATTGATTTTCGCTTCTATTATGGCTTGCACATTTTCATTGCTATCTTTCTTACATTCATGCGGTTCGGTCAGTAGATCTTTATCCATACTGATACCGTCGTTGTATCGCAGCATATGTACTCTAGGAATATTCTTGTCATTCGTGTTGCTCTCACTCCACCCCTCGGCCAGCGATGGAGAGCATATCGAGGCCGATTCTAGTTTGTTGGATAGCTTGCTTGCGAGGTACTTGGACGGCTATTGTCCGCGACCTCTACTATGTTTACGCTTTGGTTTGTGGGCCGCCACGGCTGCGCAATAGGCGCGTTCTGCAGTGGTGGTCTGTTGTTATCGTACCGGTCATTACCCTGCCGCTCTGGGCTTGGTCGCTGATTCTGATTCCAATTACGATTACCGTCATTGTAATTGCTATGCCACTGACCTCGCGCATTTTTCCAGCGGTTGGTCGCCCGCATCTCGTGGTCGTGCGGTAGCGTTCTCGCTTCCCACGCCCGGGTTCCCGGGTTCGATTCCCGGCGGGGTCAGGGATTTTCTCTGCCTCGTGATGGCTGGGGGTTGTGTGCTGTCCTTAGGTTAGTTAGGTTTAAGTAGTTCTAAGTTCTAGGGGTCTTATGACCACAGCAGTTGAGTCCCATAGTGCTCAGAGCCATTTGAACCATTTGAACCAGCGGTTGGTCCCTGGCAGTCCGGAATCGTACCGGTCGTCAAATCGACGCTTTTTATTATGGGACGGTTGCCCATACCCGTTCTGACTTCTACCATTATTACAATTTTGCGAATGCTCTTGCCACTTGTTACCACCCCCACCATTTCCATGGTTGTGGTTTTGTGCACTATTATTTCTGTCATGTTTACATCCTGATCCATTATTCCGCGAGTGATCACACGCTGCTTTTGCGTCTTCCTGTATTAAATCTATTGAATCTAGAACAGACAGGAAATGTTCCATGTCGCTTTCTGGTACGTGTATTAATTTCTCTTTGATATGTATGGGTAAATGTGATTTTAGGAGTCTTATTATGTCTCTTGGTGAGATAGGTTCGTCCCAGTAACGCGTTTTGTTTATGTACTTCTCGAAATACCGTCTCAGATTCCCAAGACGGGGTGAGTACGGTTCGGGATTGTATACTTCTTTTCTTAGCCGCTCTTGTATACAAGGCGACCAGTATTTTGACAAAAACGCCCTCTAGAACTGTTCGTATGTCATGCAGCTGTCTGCTACTTCTGTAGCCCACAACGCTGCATCACCCTGAATGTATGACATTACGTATTGAATTTTCTGTGCTTCGTTCCACACACTAGGCAAGATATTTTAAAGCTTTTTATGAATACTACTGGGTGTACTGACTTTCGTTCAGTAGTAAACGTTTGAAACTGCATATTTTTGATTAAACTTTCTTCAACTAATATTTTTGGGCTATACTGGTTTGCTCCTGGGACATAGGCTGTGTGCTCCGAACAGAAGCTACAGCTCTTCGCATTATCACCTAAAGATTCACTATTGTTGCGTCGCGTATAAGTTTGTGCATTGCCAAAAACATTGGCTGTTGGCGACATAGTTTCATGTTCAAGATGTTTGCTACTTTGTGCTAAACCCTTTTCCAAGTCGGATATCCGTTTGTTAATATTCACTTGCCACTGCGGAATATCCTCACTGAGTATTTGTTTGATGGTTTGCACGTCGTTCTGTACCTGACTATTCACTGCGGTACTGAACGATTCGGAATCTCTATCTGCTATGGCTGCTTGTACCTTAGAATTAATATTTTTGTCAATCTCACTCTCCTTCGCTTCTAGCCGTGAGTTGAATTCGGTTTCAATTTTAGTTGCTTGTTCGTTCCACTTCTGCTCTACCAGCTGTGTGTAATCTACCTTTAGCTTTTCTACTCGGTTGGCTAATACACCTATCTCGTCTACCATGTTAGTGTTTGCTACTTGCAGGTTGTTGACCTGTACAGTCAACTCCTGCACGGCCTTAGGTATCGACTCATAATTCTGTTTCATACAGGCAATCTCTCTTTTCATATCTTCTAACGATTGCACAAGTTGCTGGTCCCGCTCAGCTTGCTGGCGATCCCGCTCAGCCTGCTGGGCAAGTAACTTTTCCTCTAGCCTGCGATCTCGCTCAGCTTGCTGGCTATCTCTCTCAGCCTGCTGGCGATCTCGCTCGGCTTGCTTTTCCTCTAGCCTGCGATCTCGCTCAGCTTGCTGGCTATCTCTCTCAGCCTGCTGGCGATCTCGCTCGGCTTGCTGTTGCGCAAATTTTGCCTGGTAATCCAGCACGCGCTCTAATATCGCCTGAAGTGAATATCCACCAGGCAGATTACCACTCTCTGGTTCCTGCTTTTCCGGAGGTGGTGTAATTTCTTTGTCTAACTCTCCTTGAGCACTGGTGGGCGGTGGCACCACTTCCTGTGCCCCTGCCCCCACATTTTCGCATGGTATTTCCTCAAAGAGAGTACTTGTACTGCTTAATGCACCCGTTTCTACATTTCCTGCACTAACTAATGGCTGTTCCTCATTATCCATATTGTTCGGACGTTGACTACGCAATTTAACCATATTCATAAATTACCTACTCGAACACAAGACCTGACAGTTTTTTCACTTGCACACAAAATATGTTAGTTTATCTCCAATACTGCACACTAAAAATTGCTATCTACAATCAACTTTGTCCTGTCATGAACACTAACATCAAACTACACACCACTAGCGATATGAGATCACTTCACTGGAGTTAAGCTTCTACAAACAGGACAACTACACTGTAGTCTTACCTTTTATTTATCTGATCTCGGGGATCGGCTGCCCCCGGATTATGTAGTCGTTACAGTTTCTCAGTACTATCAGGATCGTTTCCTCTAACTTGCTTGCAGTGGTGCGGTTTTTCATGAAAAAATTTTTGTACATTCATTAAAACATTGCATTAATCATGATACACATACATACATTTATCACTAAATACATACATATATATAACAATAAACACTGAAAGAAATTACATAAACATTTATTTTCGTGGCCACTGCAAATTCGGGCCCCGCGTTTTTGGGCGACAATTTCGCGTAACTCGTAAATTTAATAAATTCTCTCTTTTCTAATTTTGTTTTGGTTTTGTTTTTGTTCGCGTAATAACGCGTATACGAAAAGAGCCGCGAAATACCTTTTGGTAGTGCTGTGCCAAGAATTTCTTTATAATCATTAATTTTCAACAAAACAGAATATATTGGGTTCTTATTGTTCTGTATCTGGCTTTCTATTAAAGGAACATTTTTTGCTACTGTAACTCACTATAAAAATCAACATATCTTCCCTACTTTATAGTTATTGAAAATGAAAATTACTTTGTTATGAAATACTGATGTTACAGTTCGCAAGGATTGTTCAACATTTTGCAGTGGATTTTTATTAAGCGTAAAACACCAATAATTACCATGACTAGCACATGAACATGAGACTATTGTCGGAGAAAAATACGTTTTCACTATCAGGTTTGCCAGACCAGAACTAAGCACAGCGAAATTTCTATTATGTTACGAAGGTAAATTATCTCTTTTGTACTGTTAGCAATATATTATCAGCAGCCCACGTCAACCTGCAAAACACATCATAAAATCTGCTGCTCTGCTCTGCAAGTCCGGAAGCTGAAAGAGATAATTTTATTTCACTATTACCTTCCCGCTTCTTTGCGGTATGATCAATTTCTTCTAATGCAGTTTGAATGCGCCGCGGCAGCGGCTTGTTCGTTCGTAGCGCAGCTCTGCACCACGGATAATATTTAAATAACTGAAAAATGTCTCAACAGGATGGGATAATAGGCAAGCAAGCTATAACAATTAATAATGCAAGTTTTCATCTAAATAACTCTATTCAAACATTCAAATATGTTAACTTATCTACAATACACACCTTTTTTAAACATGAGTACGTAATGGCGTACATCGATTAACCATGACAAAAGAAGACTACGTTAGCATGTACAACTGCGACACAGGCTATCTTACTCCCGTAACTCCAAGAAGCAGACAGAGAAATTTATGTTGATGCTGTATTATTTATACTATTGACATTTTTCATCTCTGTATGATATTTATCGTCTGTGCGGTTTCAGTACTCGCCGACATAGATATTATCTAAAATAAATAATAATAATAAAAAAAATACATAACTCCATACAATAACAGAATACGATGCGCACTATTTTCTCTTTACTACAAAATATGTCTTTTTCTAAGGGACGTTACATGGACCAGGCTGTGCAACAATTCCTTGCATCTTAAGACACAGAGTTTTATCTGACCGGTTTATTTAAACTGGTTTTAGGCTTCCACAAATAGCTCAATGTCGGTGGCGACTATGTTCAAAAAGTATTGAAAGTTGTGTAGTTGATGATGACATGGTGTATTTGTTTCTGGCAATAAAATTTCCGACTAAAAAAGAATGATGAAACTTACCTTCGAAACGTCTCTCCTACGTTCCGAGGGAGGTGCACTCAGTTGATCGTAGAGGTGAAGATATTTCACAGTGTAGGTTTCAGTGATTGAAAGCACACTGAGAATATACTACGCAACTGGAAATGTCGTCTCTGCCATAGTGCTTTCACGCCACACTCAAGAGAGCAGTTCTCCTCGTGGTATCGCCATCGTTTCACAATGTCTCACCAGGGAGATATGAAAATCTGCACAGCCTGTGGGAGAGCCTGTCTTGCTGGAAGATGTACCTTTGTTGGTACAGAGCGTAAGGTCGCTGCTATATGATGCTGCTGCAGCAAATTTTCCCATTTCCGTTTCGAAATATCTCGTCAACATCTACCCCGGTTGATGAGGTGGACGAATCGCATGGCATATCCGATCACCGGACCTCAACCCTTTTCGATTTTTTACCTGTGGCGCATCTGAAAGCAAGCTGTGTATGCAGAGCCCATTCCGGACGTACACATCCTGGAACAACTCATTCAGTCTGCCTGTAAAGCCATTCGGTTGCAGAATACATGCGTCAGTCACTGCTGTGCTATGTTCACGCTTGCTTAGAGGCTCCCAGCTTATCTAACGCTGCTCTAGTCACAGCATGCAGCGCACTACATCTTACGGTACAGGTGCGATGAATTAACAAATATCTTGTAACAGACACATCTTACATTTCCAGCCTCATGCCCGTATGACATTTTTTGTTCTTTATTCTCCAGGGATCGTTTCTAGATGCAGTCTAGATTTATAATATATATTTTACAAAAAGAGAAATAAAAATCCAAACATATCATGAAAATGTATCTGTGTAAGTTTTACATCTCTTAATGTGGAAAGATGCAAGCAATACCTTCACTGCGCGATAAAAACGGTGAATTCACTGATGACAGTGCCACTAAAACAGAGTTATTAAACACGGTTTTCCGAAACTCCTTCACCCAAGAAGACGAAGTAAATATTCCTGAATTCCAATCAAGAACAACTTCCAAGATGAGAAACATGGAAGTAGATATCCTCGGAGTGACGAGGCAGCTTAAATCATTTAAGGGGCTCCGGAACGCCCTATACTTGCAATGTTAAAATAACGCTTATAAATTACATCTTTCCTCAAAAAGTATTTGAGGTAGGAAGTTGAACTTTTTACAGATTATTTATTGGAATATGGGCTACAACTTAACACAGGGATTTTACAAAATTTTAGTTCAGTTATTAAAGATAATTTTTTTCAATTCTAATGAAAATTCACAACATTTTTTTGCAATTTTTTATTTATATATTCAAAAATATACAGTTTTTTGGAAAAAAGGCTGTGTTAAATTATGCAGAAGGTACTGTGTAACATTTACTGAAAGTCTGAAACAAATATGTTTGGAAGATCCTTGGAAAACATGTAATTAGTATGAAAAAATAAAAGTTTTGGGAATCGAGCGACAAAGATTGGATTAAATTTTTAGTGCATTCCAGGTCCATAGGATGGATTATCTTCATCCTCTGCAAACTCCTCCTTCAGCTTCCTCTTGTTCCTCCTCCTGTTTACTCTTGCTTGTATTTCTAGACTCTTTACAGCCCTGTCTGCAGCCCGAAGGCGTTCCTTGTCTAAAGCAAGCATCGCTCGTACCATGTTAGAACCTATCTTCATTCCCATATTTCTAAATACCTTGCACCTTACAATGTTGCCATCATTGAAAGTCGTAACAGCATCATACACACCAAAGTGAAGTGTTTTTATTCCAACAAATACAGTCTTGGGGATTCTCGACCATATAACACTATTTACACTTTCATTGGGGTTTTGAGTTTTTCCGTGAATACACTTTTTCAACAGTTCAGGTACTGCTAAGTCTCTGAAAATAGGTTTTATCACCTCCATTATTGCATGAGGCAGACTATGCTTATGAGTGTACACTTCACCAGTTATCAATCCTTTATTATATTTACACCAAGTGTCTTCTTCTTTGGGACACAAGCTATGTTGGGGATTTTCATCGTCTTTATTGTTTACTGTAATAACACATACCTTTGGCTTTCCAACATTTCTCCTTTTCTTAAAAGCCTTCAGAGGATTTCTAATAACTTTACTTTTACTCATTATTATACTTCAACAAAACAGAGACTCAAGAAACAGAATTAATTACGAATATTTTCGAGATAACGACAGAGTAAATAAACATGAAACAATCGACAATCACACCAGCGATATATATAGAACCATCACAGGTTAGCCACAACACATACTTTATCTCACATCACTAAAATGTACCTGATGAACACGGACGTTAATAATAACACCATTTGACAGCAGTTTAACAGCGCCACAGTGGGTCACGCCCATGTAGAACACATTTCAAAAAAATTTAAAAATAGTTGTAGTCTTCGGAATTGAATAAATTATATATCTATTAAAAGGTAATAGTTTGCAGATTCAGAAAACGCAAAAAAGTAAAAATTGAACTTTTCATGATTTTGAGCCTTTCCAGAGCCCCTTAATAAAGGCAAGGCCTCCGGTCCAGACTGTATACCAGCCAGGTTCCTCTCAAAGTATGCTGATAAAGTAGCTCCATATTTAGCAATAACATATTTAGCAACCACACGCTCACAGAAATATCCGTACCTAAGGACAGGAAAATTGCTCAAGTCACAGCAATACCCAAAATGGAAAGTAGGAATAATCCTTTGAATTACAGGCCTATATCACTAACGTCGATTTGCAGTAGGGTTTTGGAAAATGTACTGTATTCGAACATTATGAAGTACCTCGAAGAAAACGATTTATTGACACATAGTCAGCACGGTTTCAGAAGATATCATTCTTGTGAAACACAACTAGCTCTTTATATTCATGAACTAATAAGTGCTATCGACAGGGGATGTCAAACCGATTTCTTATTTTTAGATTTCCAGAAGACTTTCGAATCGTTGCTCACAAGCGTCTTCTAACCAAACTGCGGGCCTACGAAGTATCGCCTCAGCTGTGCGACTGGATTCGTGATTTCCTGCCAGAAAGGTTGTAAGTAGGCTGTTTAGGTTTTTTTATTGATAACGCCACCTCAGTATGAAAATCACCGGCTGTGCCGTGTGCAGTCTGTGGCTGCTTTGCATTGTTGTAATACTCAACCATTGTAGTGTTAGGCAGCTGGCTGTGAACAGCGCGTAGCGCTGGGCAGTTGGAGGTGAGCCGCCAGCAGTGGTGGATGTGGGGAGAGAGATGGCGGAGTTTTGTAATTTGTCATGATATCAAGGTAAATACATTGTTTGTTCTCTATTAATATCTTTCATTTGCTAACTATCCCTATCAGTAGTTAGTGCCTTCCATAGTTTGAATCTTTTATTTAGCTGGCAGTAGTGGCGCTTGCTGTATTGCAGTAGTGGGAGTAACCAAGATTTTTGTGAGGTAAGTGATTTCTGAAAAGTACAGGTTAATGTTAGTCAGGGCCATTCTCTTGTAGAGAATTTTGAAAGTCAGATTGCGTTGCGTTAACAAAATATTGTGTGTGGAAAGTCAGATTGCGTTGCGCTATAAATATTGTGTGTCAGGTTAAGGACAGTCGTGTATATTGTTCAAAAGGGGACGTTTCATATGTCGACCCTTAGCCGAGGATACCTCACTGGAATCTTCTGATTTTTTCCTTGTAGTTTGTGTAATTAGTGTAGATTTTGTTTATTGCTAGCGCGTAATTATAGAGAGAATTTCCTTTGTAGTTGTAGTTTTTCATTGTTGTACAGTAAAACAGTTGTGGCATGCATGTAGATTTGCAGCAAGTATTTCGCAGCTGCGCTTGCAATTAACTAGATATTATTTTCAGTGCTATGTTAATGTGTTTTCTTATTTTTGCTCTTCAAATTGTGTTTTTCTGTGTTGTCGTGTGAAATACTGTGACAATAATGGCGTGTGAAAAACGTAACACTAGGCTCCAAACTAAATTGAGAAATGTTAGCGCCGCAGAGTAGTGAATTAACTAATGTTAAAAGTAGTAATTTGGTAATTGCGCATAGGGAGATGGAGCGGGTTGCAAACAATGGCGTAGACAGTGGAACAATCAGTGAGCAGGGAAGCATTATCGATCGGTCGGTCGGCAACAGCTCGCCTCAGGAATCCGAAACGACAGGAAACAATCTCGCAAATGCTGTGAATTCAGGATTTGGGTCCTCACCGTTTTCTCAAATGAGTCAAGACACATTTTCTGCTTGTCAAAATGTGAATGTTTCCGGTGCAAATTCACTGCCGAAAAGCACTGAGGAACATGTTCCAGACACCAGTGCATTGTTATTGCAATTAATACAACAAATGGGACAAACACAACAAAAGCTTCAAAAGTTAGACACAACGCTCGAACAAAATCAGAAACAAATGGGACAAAATCTTCAAAAATTAGACACAATCGAACAAAATCAGAAACAAATGGAACAAAATCAGAAACAAATGGAACAAAATCAGAGTCAAACACAGCAACAGCTTCAAAAGTTAGACTCATTGGAGCAAACTCTTGAACAAACACGTGAGGATTTAACTAATGAGTTACATCACATTGAATCGAAATGTCAAAAAGTCTGTAACGACGTAAAAACACAAATTTGTGAGCATTTCCAACCTATTTTTTCGCGGCATGAAAATGCACTACAGAATCACGAAGTAGCCATAAAAGAACTGCAAACTACTGTTCATGAAAATCATGAGACCTTGCAAGCTAAATTTGACTCAGTTGCATCTACCGATTCGGTTACGCAACTTGCAAAAACCCAGGAAAACTTAAAAGACACAGTAGAAAGACACATGGAGGAAATTAGTACATTATCAGAGAAAGTAGTTGAACTTTCGGATCAGCTAAATAATTTATCTACGAAGGTAGATGATAATCTGAATGACACAAAACCGGTAGTCTTTAATGACACAGAAGAGTGCGAACAAATTAGGAAATTCAAACAAAATCAGAATCAAATTAATACGCAACACCAAAGAGAAATCCGCGAAGTACAATATCAGCTGACACAGGTAGTACAAGAATTACGTATTTCGGAAGACACTCGCGCCCCAATACGGGAAGAGGGACTTAGCAATATGGAACAGCCACAAAATAATAACACAGGACACTTCGGAAATTATGACAGAAATTGGCAAGGCACACCGAATTTTGAGATGGAACCGCCGAAACGACGTAATAATGACCGATATGCGACTCGCCGACATGATGACTTTGACTATAAGCTGTTCATTACTACACGTAAATTCAAAACGTTTAAAAATTCTGCCAATGACATTCATCCACAAGCGTGGCTCCATCAATTCTCTCATTGTTTTCCCCCTAACTGGTCGTTAGAACACAGATTAGAATTTATGTGTGGCTATTTAGAGAATGAACCAGCTGTAAGAATGCGTTCGGTCATTCACGATTGTCATAGTGAAGGAGAATTTTACCATGCCTTCCTCTCAGCATATTGGTCTCAAGCCACACAAGACCGAGTAAAACATGGCATCATAATGATGAAACATTTCGAACAATCTGAATTCTCCAGTCTTGTGAAATATTTTGAAGACATGTTGCACAAGAATCAGTACCTGTCAAACCCATACAGCCCCTCAGAACTCATCCGCATTTGCTTAATCAAACTGCCTGAACATATACGACATATTATCTTAGCAGGACGTTGCAAAGATGACATTGAAGTTTTCAGGGTCTGTTACAAGAATTGGACATTGACACTGACAATCGCGGAACGCGGAAACAGGAACATAACAATTACAGGTCACATCCGCCACAATTCCGCGATGAAAGAAATATTAACTGGACACGTCAAGGCTATTCTTGCAACGTAAATCGTGACCAAAACAGACACCACCCGTATGACAACCACTGGCAGAGTAATAGTTACAGAGAAAGTTCGCATTTCCGTAGTAATGAATATGACAGAAACAATCATAGAAACAGACAATATGGTAACCAGAACTATTATTATCAAGGGAGACAGAATAACTTCAGACGCAACAGTTCAGAGCGCAGGTACGATTCAGGAAGAAATTCTCCACCACATGACCGACAAGAAAGAAACTATGTAAACTACCGACATAACGACAGACCTGAATTTCATCAGAACTGGCGGGATTCTAACAGAGCTGGGCCCTCTCGGCAAGGAGAATTTGTAGAAGTTAGGTCTCCTAATCCCAATAACGGCGTGCGGCAACAAAGAGACAGACAATGACTCGCACGGCAGGCAGACACCTGCGCCGGCTGGCTCCGAGAAAAATAACATAGACGCTAACCTTGAGAAAAATTCCAGTATTCTTTACCGATGTATACAACATGATAATTGCGTTGAAGTTGAAACTCTGCGTACTAGGAAGAGTAAAGGTTTACACCACATTTCACATGTAAAACCGTTTATTGAAAGATAATCTGCTTTTTTTTAATGCAACATATTGGTTTACTTGCAAATACATTATGGATTCAAGGTGCTTTCTGAGAGATACTAGGTGACACAGTGGTTAGTCTATTTGACAGCTACACGACTATATCACGACTCTACTAATGTGTGACACAATTCACCTTGTTGCTTTTGCGGTGTATCTGTTTTATATCTGCACAGTTTTTCTGAATTCTTCTGGAAAGTAAAACATGTTTTAGTAGTAACTTTTGTGGTATAGCAACAATGAGGCAGCCTTTTCCGTAGCACAACAATACGTTACAGCACAATACTTTCTTCATCACAACAATAAGCGTAATAACTAAGATATCTATACGCAAAGCATTTCACTTTTGTGTATCATCAGGTAAGTACATTGACTTCTGCAGAACTTAGCTTTCGGAGGACGATAACTACGACACTTCCACAGAGATTATCTTACAACATGACGCACAGTTTAGCGCTACAGGACACGCATTTGAGTGATTAATTTGGTACTTAAAACATTTATTTTTAAAGATATTTGAAGTACAATGATACGAAGTTTTTCCGTGATACATTTCATTCCATTGCAATAATCTGTAACACCTGAGGGTATAATTACATTTATCCTCAGGGGGGTACACGCTTACTTTGTGTACCATGTGTGTGGCAACCACAAGGAACCCTAGCTAATATGGTATTTGCTTATACAACTTTACACATCGGTACCATATTTCTCCAACACATAAATTACACAGCTATCTGATCATGTAACTGAGAGATAAACATTTTTTTTTACTACATCAGTGACAGATGTTTACGTAATTACACAGTTGGATAACTTCACTCTTACGAAATTGTATTCTGTATGTACCTTGTGAACTCTTCATATTTTTTTCAGAACCATTGTGATACTATGAGAGCTTTGAATGATGTATTTGGTAAGGGAGCATGATTTTTAAAGTACGTTTGAGGTAAATGACACTACTGACATGAGCAGAGAATTTTTTTAGGTTTTGAAATTATTGCAGAAAGCTACGACGTTTTTGAGATTTGACTGAGGTGTTATGATGTTATTTTGACGACGACGATGTGTTTTGTGCTGCTGAGGTATGTTTATGGTCAAGAAGCTGATGCTATATGAGGAATTTGATTATGCTACGTATTTCATGTAATGAAATATTAAAGAAGCGTCGACGAATATATATATGTATAATAAGGTAAGGAGTAATGAGTAACGGTTAGGAACTCTGCCTTGTGAAGACGTATGTTGGAAACCGAGAATCGTACTTTTAGAATTATGAAATGTGTGTAAATGCGTGAATGTATCACAATGCCGACGAAAATTTTTTGGACACTGTTATATTCATAGGATTTTGTTTTTACAGATTTGCAACGCTAATTCTTGACCTGTGAAATATTTAAGACTGCCATTGTAATGGAAACTGCTGTCGTAAATATTTCCGTACGAAAGTTAAGTGACCACCTGCACGTAATGCGTCGCGGGCACCCACCTGGGCGACAGCCGCCCGAACAAAAAAAAAAGGGGCCATTAGCCTTCCAGCGGCACAGGTAGAAGAAAAAGCCATTAGGGGAGGCCATTATAATTGCTATTGACGTTCCTTTGTAGAAAGCATCGCAAAAACGACACGGTCGAACTTGAAAACGATGAGAAACATTTCACGGCTATTGTCGTGTTAATTGAGAGAAATGCCATATGGCTAGTGAATGACGTTTCACGCCTTGCTTTGCCCATTTTGTTTAATATCTAGTTTCTAGCTGCACTGCAGCACTGGTTAAAATAAAATTTTATAGATGTACTAAATTAAATATTTTCTGTCTACAGATCTATTAAATAATAATTTTGTAATCCACATTAAAAAAAAAAAAAGGAGCACTTGGAAAGGAAAGAACAATAAGAAGGGACTAGTAACAGTAACTGCACACATAATTTTCTTTTCAAGTATATGGTAATATTTTTTTTACAATACGTTGTTGTGGTGCACCACTTTAATTACATAGACATTAAGATGTGATTATACATTTCCCTTATCTGCATTGTTGTCTTTACTGTAATATTTTTCTGCTTGAGCGTTGTCATGTTTAGATATAATTTATTGCTTTTGCTTCTGCTGTTTGCCAGGCATAATGTTACTGAATTTGATTTTGTATTACGCTGTTAAGCCAGTTTTACTAATGATTATTTTATTGTTTGCTGCGCATTGCCTCATATTAGTTGTAATGTTGAATTGCTTGGTAATTTAGATTTACTGAAGCTTGCTTTGCCAGTTTGAAATATTTGTCATTGATGTTTATTGTTTTATGTGATGCTGCATTGCCTCGTCCCTTGGTATATATATCTGAGCTCAGTAGATATAAGTTAGCTTAAGAGGGGGTAGCCTATAAGATAATGAGTAGCGATTAATTGGAAAAAATGCATTGAGAAGCTATACGAGTAAAGTACAGAAAGCAGGTATAGATAGGACTTTTGGAAATAATGAAGAACGATGGGAGATCTCCAAGAACAAAAAAGGTTTTGTTCGCAAAATACTGCAGTACCAAAAGTTACACTGGAAACGAACCCTGTCCTTTCCTTGTGTTATCCCACTATGTGTTTGTGTACCCTTGTGTATTTGTTTTCTTCCTGTCGTTGTGTAGTTTCATAGAATTTTTCCTTCTTCTAATACTCAGCTACGTGAACTATGATGAGGAATACTGTTATCCTCAAATATAATTTGCATTGATAATATGTTATTTACTTTGTAAAGATGTTTAGATATTTATTCTGTTCTATTTTAATGCCCATGTGTGAAGTCGATGTTTCAATAATTATTCTGCGCTTTTATGTATGTACTTATGTCATTAATTTTGTAACACTGATGTATATGTTATTTCGATTCTTTTGTAAAGCCTGTACTACAAATGTTATCTGTATTATTATGTTTTTAATGATGTATTTTGTACCTTTGTAATTGTATTCTTATGTTATAAAATTGTAATTGACACCAGGTCATCAAATTAAGTACCTTGTAAGTTACATTTCACTGCACACGTTTCTATTGGTCATAGTATATGGACAATATGTGAGAAGTAGGGACTGTTAGTGTTTGCATGTGTGTTAATAATTCAGCAAGGGACTTGATAACAGCATTGCTGGTTCTGAGGACAATTCCAAAAACTTTGTGAGTGCACAAGTGGTGGTTATGGACTTGCTACATTATCCGCAAGACTCTTCGATGGTGATTGTGCACCTGCACAGTCACAACAGATGGTTGCTGGCCATCTCTACAAGGACTACAGTGGGTCTGCACCTCTGGTGGCCCACCAGTACCGTCATTTCTACAAGGACTACAGTGGGTCTGCACCTCTGGTGGCCCACCAATACCATTATTTCTACAAGGACTACAGTGGGTCTACATCTTTGATGATCCATCAATACCATTATTTCTACAAGGACTGCAGTGGGTCTGCGCCTCTGGTGGCCCACCAATACCATAATCTCTACCAGGACTACAGTGGGTCTGCTCTGTGATGACCTACCAAACGATATTCTTCAAAACTTCGATAGACTACGCTGTGGGTTTGCTCTGTTGTGGCCCATTACGTGTCAGCATGTCAAGAGTCAGCACTGTCTTTCCGTTGGAAGGACAACGATACTTCTTCAAGACTGCATGGAAATCCACTACGTCTATGTGCATTTTCTTTTACTGCTCAGACTTTGAGAAAAACACTGCAATGTGATGAATGATCAGGACTGTCTTTATGGACTGTGAGAAAATTTTAGCTTTTGACCAACATTGTATCAATAAGTGTGTGCATTTGATTTCTTAGTTATTGTAATTATGAAAAATTTTTTCAAATCTGTATTGGGCACTGCCCAACCCAATTTGTAAAATTTTTTGTGGGGAGCATGGGGGCTATGTAAGTAGGCTGTTTAGGTTTTTTTATTGATAACGCCACCTCAGTATGAAAATCACCGGCTGTGCCGTGTGCAGTCTGTGGCTGCTTTGCATTGTTGTAATACTCAACCATTGTAGTGTTAGGCAGCTGGCTGTGAACAGCGCGTAGCGCTGGGCAGTTGGAGGTGAGCCGCCAGCAGTGGTGGATGTGGGGAGAGAGATGGCGGAGTTTTGTAATTTGTCATGATATCAAGGTAAATACATTGTTTGTTCTCTATTAATATCTTTCATTTGCTAACTATCCCTATCAGTAGTTAGTGCCTTCCATAGTTTGAATCTTTTATTTAGCTGGCAGTAGTGGCGCTTGCTGTATTGCAGTAGTGGGAGTAACCAAGATTTTTGTGAGGTAAGTGATTTCTGAAAAGTACAGGTTAATGTTAGTCAGGGCCATTCTCTTGTAGAGAATTTTGAAAGTCAGATTGCGTTGCGTTAACAAAATATTGTGTGTGGAAAGTCAGATTGCGTTGCGCTATAAATATTGTGTGTCAGGTTAAGGACAGTCTGTAAAATTGTTCAAAAGGGGACGTTTCAAGGTCACAGTTCTTAGTAATAGACGAAAAGTCATCGAGTAAAACAGAAGTAATATCCGGCGTTCCCCCAGGAAGTATTATAGACCCTCTATTGTTCCTGATCTATATTCACGACACAGGAGACAATCTGAGTAGCCATCTTAGATTGTTTGCAGATGATGCTGTCTTGTAAAGTCATCAGATGATCACAACTCCTTGGAAAATGATTTAGATAAGATATCTGTATGGTGCAAAAAGTGACAATTGACCCTGAATAAAGAAAAGTGTGAAGTCAATCACATGAGTACTAAATTCCCATTACGCGATATCACACAAATCTGAGGACTGTAAATTCGAGCCGGCCGCGGTGGTCTCGCGGTTCTAGGCGCGCAGTCCGGAACCGTGCGACTGCTACGGTCGCAGGTTCGAATCCTGCCTTGGGCATGGATGAGTGTGATGTCCTTGGGTTAGTTAGGTTTAAGTAGTTCTAACTTCTAGGGGACTGATAACCACAGCAGTTGAGTCCCATAGTGCTCAGAGCCATTTGATTTGTAAATTCGACTAAATACTAGGGATTACAACGACAAATAATCTAAATTGGAACGATCACGTAGATAATATTGTGGGTAGGGCAAACCAAAGACTGCGATTCACTGGCAGTACACTTAAAAGGTGCAACAGGTCTTCCAAAGAGACTGCTTACACCACGCTTGTCCGCCCAATTCTGGAGTATTGCTGTGTGGTGTGGGATCTACATCTACATCTACATCTACATCTATACTCCGCGAGCCACCTTACGGTGTGTGGCGGAGGGTACTTATTGTACCACTATCTGATCCCCCCTTCCCTGTTCCATTCACGAATTGTGCGTGGGAAGAACGACTGCTTGTAAGTCTCCGTATTTGCTCTAATTTCTCGGATCTTTTCGTTGTGATCATTACGCGAGATATATGTGGGCGGTAGTAATATGTTGCCCATCTCTTCCCGGAATGTGCTCTCTCGTAATTTCGATAATAAACCTCTCCGTATTGCGTAACGCCTTTCTTGAAGTGTCCGCCATTGGAGCTTGTTCAGCATCTCCGTAACGCTCTCGCGCTGACTAAATGTCCCCATGACGAATCGCGCTGCTTTTCGCTGGATCATGTCTATCTCTTCTATTAATCCAACCTGGTAAGGGTCCCATACTGATGAGCAATACTCAAGAATCGGACGAACAAGCGTTTTGTAAGCTACTTCTTTCGTCGATGAGTCACATTTTCTTAGAATTCTTCCTATGAATCTCAACCTGGCGCCTGGTGGGACTGACGGATGACATCGAAAAAGTACAAAGAAGGGCAGCTCGTTTTGTATTATCGCGGAATAGGGGGGACAGTGTCACAGACATGATACGTGCATTGGAGTGGCAATCATTAAAACAAAGGCGTTTATCGTTGCGACGGGATCTTCTCATGAAATTTCAACCAGTTTTCTCCTCCGGCTGCGAAAACATTCTGTTGGCACCCACCTACATAGGGAGAAATGATCATGACGATAAAATAAGAGAAATCAGGGCTCGTACAGAAAAATTTATGTGCTCGTTTTTCCCGCGTGCCGTTCGAGAGTGGAACGAACGGTAGAGAGACAGCTTGAAGGTGGTTCATTGAAACCTCTGCCAGGCACTTTATTGTGAATAGCAGAGTAATCACGGAGCTGTAGATGTTCAAATAAACCACTGGACTTATTTCAGCCAAACGTTGCACAAGTGTCGCTTATTGCATAGAAAGAATCGCTGCTGGGGAAGATTCGCTTCCCTATCAAATGCTTGGGGCTGGGGGTGAAAAATAAGTGTAACTCACGATGCGAAAATATCCAGAATTTATTCATACAGTATTTGAGAACGAGAGTACTTCGTTGCACTTTATACACAATTCCGAAACTAAGAAACTTTTTCTTGTTGACAATCGCCACAAAATGATGAAAAGAAGAAAGTTTATCGCTTACAACATTTTCGCCGTCCACTCATTAAAACTGCCGCATTAGCCAAGACGTTTTAATTTTTTACTTCTTTGATACTAACAGCATTCGCGTTACATTTTGCAGACAGTATTCACGTATTCTACTGAATGTACCTGCAAAATTATATCATTGTACGACACTTAGTTCCCGTGATATGACCTCATAAACGTTCAGCTACGTGGAAACGAAACTGCAGTTCAAAATTCGATAGAGATACAAGTGAACCATGTATACAGGAGTGTGGGAAATTTGTTAAATATATGCGAAATATATGTGACATAAGCGTATGTGGTCAAAGCCACGAGTAAAAAGTTTCTCCTAGATCGGTTTCGACCAACTTGGTACGCGTAATACTTATTATCTGGGAAGAAATATTGTGAGAGTAGGAACCGACATCCTCTTGTTTGGGGGGGGGGGGGTGATAACGTGGAAAGAAATGGACACACAGGAGGAAGCAGAAATGGACACAGATACGGGGAGGAAGAGATGGACGGAGAGAGAGGCAGGAGGAGGAAACGCAGAGAGAGACGGGGGAGGAGGGAGGAGATGAACAGGGAAGGGGAAAGAGCGGTGATGGTCAGAGAGAGGAAAGAGAAGGATGTGGACAGAGGAAAGAAAGAAGAGGAAATGAACAGAAGAAGGAGGAGGAGGAGGAAGACTCGAAAAAGTAAAATGAGAGGAGAGAATGACCAGAGAGAAGGGGGAGACAAAATGGGCAGGGGGATGAGGAGATGGACAAAGAGAGGGTAAGATCCGACTCCCCCACTTTTTACTAAATGTCCAGAAGTAACTCAGTTTAGGTAGTGAGTCCGTAGAGAATGACATAAGTGGCGTACAGTATGACTGTCCATGCTTTTTCATTCGGGACTTACAGAGAATGAGATAAACCATCTCTGGATTATCTTAGTGAGTCATCGCGCAGGATTTCTTCCCACCCGTTTTGACGTAGAACTTTAGCACTTGATGTCCATCGCAGAAGCAGTATCGTGCACCATTGGATTCTTTTGAAAGTGCAAATCTCTGTCCTGTAATTTGTATGTTATGAAGTGGTAAGCTGTATTGGTTGAAATAAAGTTCATGGATGCCCTTAAGATGTGTTTATTTACGAAAGCACCGTTGTCTGACAATAATGTAACAGAGTATAACTGTTTAGCTCAAAACTACCTGTTTATTGAGAGCTTGGTGACTGGCAACCATGGCGCGCAGTCTAGAACCTGTAATTACAGTCGTGAAATATCGTAGCTGTTCACATAACTCTGTTATCTTAAACATTATTTATCTGTTGCTAGAAATGGCCGCTTTCTCGAGTCGTAATATTGTTGTAAGAATCTGTTTATGACCAGTAGGCTTCTATTAATATCTGTAGTGGAAAATGTGGCTTCTATTGGTAAATACTTTTCAAACAAAAGTACCTGACTCGCACCAGAAACGCTTGGTGTCCCTAAGTATCATACGTTGCACGATACTTAGTCACATCACCTCACCCCACCGTCTACCTGGATCGCCGTATGATTCAGCAGCTGCTTCAGCCAGCGTGCGACACTAGTCTTAGTCCCTGCCATGCGTTCTGCAGTACTGTCTGAGCTTACTGTATGCTGCTGATATCTACAGACACGATATAATACGTAAATCCGGAAAATAAGGAAATTGAATGTAATCTGGAAATAAAGGTGAGCTTACACATCCCTCTCGATAATTTCTTTTCAAAATTGTGGATTTTACAAATGAAATTGCAATTTAGGAAATACTAGGATCGTGTTCTTACGCTTATTAGGAGTAGACTTTACAATTTAGTTTTTTTTTATATTTTTTCATCAAAATATTTGTAATGTTTTGAAGTTTCAAACACGTCTAATTTCTCTAGACACATCATTCAATTGATAATAAACAGATTTTCTTAGATTTCCGATTTACTGCGTTAATAGAATCTTTGAATTTTGTGTCTTATTCTTCTTTCATAATATTCTAAGATCATTCCGACTTCTAGTTGATAATTGTGGAACGCAAATACCATGGAAGACATGACACATCAGATACAATATCAGAGCCCATAAATATCAATTTCTTAACACAGATTAGGTATATGAAAGGTGCTAATACGATAAGCAAACCATTGTTTGAATTTCCAAAATTTTATGAAGAACGGTAGAATATTTCGCTCATATTTTCCAGTGGCTGGTTGGTCGTCCCACAGAAATCCAATGGAGGATTTTTCCACAGTTTACACTATACAGAAACAAAATGTGAAACGTCCCCTTAGAACAATAATACATGACTGTGCTTAAACTGACACACAATATTTTTAGCGCAACGCAATCTGACTTTCAAAAATCCCTACAAAAGAATGGCCCTGTCTAGCATTAACCTATACCTTTCACAAATCACTTACCTCACAAAAATCTTCGTTACTTTAACTACTGCAATACAGCGAGCGCCACTACTGCCAGCTAAATAAAAGATTCAAACTACGGAAGGCACTAACTACTGATAGGCATAGTTAGCAAATGAAAGATTTTAATATAGAACAAAAATGTATTTACCTTAATACTGATGAAAAATCATAATATACATAGCAGTTCATGACATCCAGTCTTACAAATTTCAAAACTCCGCCATTTCTCTCCCCACATCTACCACTGCTGGCGGCTCACCTCCAACTGCGCAACGCTACACGCTGTTAACATCCAGCTTACCAACACTACAATGGCAGACAACAATGCAAACTAGTCACAGACTGCACACAGCACAGCCAGTGATTTTCATACAGAGCGGTACGTGGCGTTACCAATAAGAAAACCTAAACTGCCTACTTACATAGTCCCCATGTTCCCCACAAAAAAATTTACAAATTGTTTTGGGCAGTGGCCAAAAATGATTTGAAGAATACTGGTAGGTAGGTCATCACAGAGCAGACCAACTATAGTCTTGGTGGAGAGTATGGGATTGGTGGGCCATCAAATGTGCAGACGCACTGTAGTTCTTGTAGAAATAATGGTACTGGTGGGCCATCAAAGATGCAGATCCACTGTAGTCCTTGTAGAGACGGCCAGCAGCCATCTGTTGCGACTGTGCAGGTGCACAATCACCAGCGAAGAGTCTTGCGGAGAATATAGCAAGTCCATAAACCACCACATGTCCATTCACAAAAAATTTGTTTGAAATGTCCTTAGAACCAGAAATGCTGTTATCCAGTCCCTTGCTGAATTATTAACACACGTGCAAACACTATCGGTCCCTACTTCTCACATATTGTCCATATACTATGACCAACAGAAACGTATGCAGTGAAATGTAACTTACAAGTTACTTAATTTGAGGAACTGGTGTCAATTACAAATTTATATCATAAGAATAAAATAACAAAGGTACAAAATACATCATTAAAGAACATAACAATACAGATAAAGTTGTAGTAGTACAGGCTTTACAAAAGAATAGAAATAAACAGATACATCAGTGTTACAGGAATCATGACATAAGTACATACATAAAAGATCTGAATAACTTTTGAAACATCAACTTCACACATGAGCATTAAAACAAAACAGACTAAATAACGTCTAAGCATCTTTACAAAGAAAAAAACATATTATTAGAAAAATTCCACAACATAACTCATATCAGCTAAACACATAAAGACAGGAAAAACACAAATATACAAACGTACACAAACACATAGCAGAATAACACAAGAGGAAAGGGCAGGGTTTGTTTTCAGAGTAACATTTGGTACTGCAGTCCAACCTAAAACTTCATTCCATCGATCTTTCGTCTTATTTCAACATTTGTTTCCACCAAAAAAATCCTATCCAAGCATGCTTTCCGTATTTATATGTTCACATATTTCTTACCTCATTATTTATTTTCCATTATCTTACCTCATCATTTATTTCCAAGAAAATCCTACCTAAACCTGTTGTCCCTAAACCCTACTTTTTTGCTCATATCCTCTTTCAAAATACTTTTTAGGCCAAACCATTTTCTTAGGGCTTCTCAATGCATTTCTTCCAATTCATCACAACTCGTTCTCTCATATATCCTACCCCATCATAAGTTAACTTAAAGCTACTGAGCTCAGATGCTAAACTAAGGAACGAGGCAATGCAGCAGCACAAAACAATTAACACAAACGGCAATGATAAAAAATACATATGGCAAAGCAAGCAGCATAAATTAACAAAACAAATGCAATATTACAACTAATATAAGGCAATACGCAGCAAACAAGAAAAATAAATTCGTAGGAAAACTGGCTTAACAAATTAATACAAAGTGAAATTTAGTAGCACTATGTCTGGCAAACAGCAGCAGGAAATGCAATAATTTATATCTAAACATGAGAAAGCTCAAGCAGAAAAAATATTACTGTAAAAATGGGCATGTTTAATACCTATGTCACATCTTAACACTAGAGTGATGCATCACAATTTATTCTACAAAATACACTCCTGGAAATTGAAATAAGAACACCGTGAATTCATTGTCCCAGGAAGGGGAAACTCTATTGACACATTCTTGGGGTCAGATACATCACATGATCACACTGACAGAACCACAGGCACATAGACACAGGCAACAGAGCATGCACAATGTCGGCACTAGTACAGTGTATATCCACCTTTCGCAGCAATGCAGGCTGCTATTCTCCCATGGAGACGATCGTAGAGATGCTGGATGTAGTCCTGTGGAACGGCTTGCCATGCCATTTCCACCTGGCGCCTCAGTTGGACCAGCGTTCGTGCTGGACGTGCAGACCGCGTGAGACGATGCTTCATCCAGTCCCAAACATGCTCAATGGGGGACAGATCCGGAGATCTTGCTGGCCAGGGTAGTTGACTTACACCTTCTAGAGCACGTTGGGTGGCACGGGATACATGCGGACGTGCATTGTCCTGTTGGAACAGCAAGTTCCCTTGCCGGTCTAGGAATGGTAGAACGATGGGTTCGATGACGGTTTGGATGTACCGTGCACTATTCAGTGTCCCCTCGACGATCACCAGTGGTGTACGGCCAGTGTAGGAGATCGCTCCCCACACCATGATGCCGGGTGTTGGCCCTGTGTGCCTCGGTCGTATGCAGTCCTGATTGTGGCGCTCACCTGCACGGCCCCAAACACGCATACGACCATCATTGGTACAAAGGCAGAAGCGACTCTCATCGCTGAAGACGACACGTCTCCATTCGTCCCTCCATTCACGCCTGTCGCTACACCACTGGAGGCGGGCTGCACGATGTTGGGGCGTGAGCGGAAGACGGCCTAACGGTGTGCGGGACCGTAGCCCAGCTTCATGGAGACGGTTGCGAATGGTCCTCGCCGATACCCCAGGAGCAACAGTGTCCCTAATTTGCTGGGAAGTGGCGGTGCGGTCCCCTACGGCACTGCGTAGGATCCTACGGTCTTGGCGTGCATCCGTGCGTCGCTGCGGTCCGGTCCCAGGTCGACGGGCACGTGCACCTTCCGCCGACCACTGGCGACAACATCGATGTACTGTGGAGACCTCACGCCCCACGTGTAGAGCAATTCGGCGGTACGTCCACCCGGCCTCCCGCATGCCCACTATACGCCCTCGCTCAAAGTCCGTCAACTGCACATACGGTTTACGTCCACGCTGTCGCGGCATGCTACCTGTGTTAAAGACTGCGATGGAGCTCCGTATGCCACGGCAAACTGTCTGACACTGACGGCGGCGGTGCACAAATGCTGCGCAGCTAGCGCCATTCGACAGCCAACACCGCGGTTCCTGGTGTGTCCGCTGTGCCGTGCGTGTGATCATTGCTTGTACAGCCCTCTCGCAGTGTCCGGAGCAAGTATGGTGGGTCTGACACACCGGTGTCAATGTGTTCTTTTTTCCATTTCCAGGAGTGTAAATTACCAAGTACTTTAAAAAAAATTATGTCGGCAGTTACTGTTATTAACCCCTTCTTATTGTTCTTTCCATTCCAAGTGCTCCTTTTTCGAAGTATATGGATCATAAAATAATTGTTTAATAGATCTGTTGACAGAAAGTGTTCACATTAGCAAATGCATTTAAGTTTATTTTATAAAACCAATGCTGCAACACTGCTGGAAAACAGATATCAAATGAAATAAGCAATTACGCAAACCAAAGCATAAAAACATCATTCAACAGCTATGTGGCATTTCATAAGTCAGTAGAAATTCTATCAATTCTCGTAGAAAGACACTTGTCATAATCAGGTGTGCAGATGTACGAATATTTCCCATCAATTTATAAGCATTTCAGTAAGTAGCACAAAGTACGAGTAATCATGTTTCCAAGTAATGAGCATGTCGTATTTGCGATGCTTTCTGCAAAGAAATGTCAATTGCGAGGATAATGGCCTCTTTTTTTTTCTCCACCTGTGCCTCTGAAAGGCACACACTAATGGCTTTTTTCCAGGCAGGTGGTACAGCTGGGTGTCCACGATGCATTACGTGAAGGTCACTTAACTTTCTTACCGAAATATTTACGACAGCAATGACAGTCTCATATAGAAATTTCACAGGTCGAGAATATGCTTAACAAATGTGTAGAAACAAAATCCTATGAATATAACAGTGTTCAAAAAGTTTTCATCGGCATTGTGATATATTCACACATTTACACACATTTGGTTTCCAACATCCTTCTCCACAAATCAGAGTCCCTAACCACTACTCATTATTCCTTACCTTATTACACATATACATATTCGTCGACACTTCTTCAATATTTCATCATAAGAAATACGTAGCATAATCAAATTCCTCATTTACGGTAGCATCATCTTATTGATCATAAACATACCTCAACAGCATAATACACATCGTCGTCGTAAAAATAACATCATAACACCTCAGTCAAATCTCAAAAACGTCGTAGCTTTCTGCAATAATTTCAAACACTAAAAAATTCTCTGTTCATTTCAATAGTGTCATCTACCTCAAACGTACTTTAAAATCATGCTCCCTTACCAAATACATCATTTAAAGCTCTCATAGTATCACAATGGTTCCAAAAAAATATGAACAGTTCACAAAGTACAGACAAAATACAATTTCATCAGTGTGAAGTTACCCACTGTGTAATTGCGTAAACATCTGTCACTGATGTAGTGAAATAAATATTTGTCTCTCTCAGTTAAATGATCAGATAGCTGTGTAATTCTGTGTTCGAGAAATATGGTACCGATGTGTAAAATTGTATAAGCAAATACCATATTAGCTAGGGCTCCTTGTGCTGGCCAGACACATGGTACACAAAGTAGGCGTGTACCCCCTGAGGATTAATGTAATTATACCTTCAGGTGTTACAGATTACAGCAATGGAATGAAATGTATCATGGAAAACTTTCTTTGTAATTCAAAAATCTTTAAATATAATTGTTTTAAGTACAAAATTAATCACTCAAATACGTGTACTGTAGCGCTAAACTGTGCATCTTGTTGCAACATAATCTCTGTGGAAGTGTCGTAGTTATCGTCCTCCGAAAGCTAAGCTCTGCAGAAGTCAATGTACTTACCTCATGATAAACAAAAGTGAAATGCTTTGCGTATAGATATGGTAGTTATTATGTTTATTGGCGTGATGAAGAAAGTACTGTACAGTAACGTATTGTTGTGCAACGAAAAAGGCTGTCTCATTGTAGCTATACCACAAAAGTTACTACTAAAACATGTTTTACTTTCCAGAATAATGCAGAAAAACTGTGCAGATATAAAACAGAAACACCGCAAAAGCAACATTGTAAATTGTCACTCATTAGTAGCGTCGTTATAAAACCGTGTAGTTGTCACATAAACTAACCACTGTGTCGTATGGTATCTCACAGAAGGTACTTTAAATCCAGAATGTATTTTCAAGTAAACCAAAATGTTGCATTAAAATCTCATTAGCAGTACCAGTATATGTTCTAAGTATGTAAGCCTTATAGTCGTTACATAATCGTGCAACTAACAAGCAAGAATGTACACACACAATTACACTGTGTCGTCTGTTCACTATAACAATGCATTCGTAATTACAGTCTAAATATGTTCCCTAGCTTCTAGACTGGATAGTTAATTTTAAAACATAGTTGCATGTTAACAGTTGGACAGTGTTTGACAGTGTGACAAAGCATACAAGTAATGTGAAGTGAAAAGTATTATGGCAAAGACTAAGTTGATTATCTCACAATAAACGGTTTTACATGTGAAATGTGGTGCAACCCTTTACTCTTCCCAGTGTGCAGAGTTTCAACTTCAAAGCAATTCTCGTGTCGTATACCTCGGTAAGGAATGCTTAAATTTTTCTCAAGGTTAGCGTTTATGCTACTTTTCTGAAGCCCAGCCAGCGCACGTGGCTGCCTGAGGTGCGAGTCATTGTTTGTCTCTTTGTTGGCGCGCGTCGTTATTGGTATTTGGAGGTCTAACTTCTATAAATTCACCTTGCCGAGAGTGCCCTGCCCTGTTTAAATCCCGCCAGTTCTGATGCAATTCAGGTCTGTCGTTACGATCATATCGTCTGTCGTCATGTTGGTAGAGTCCATAGTTTCTTACTTGTTGGTCACGTGGTGGAGAATTTCTCCCTGAATCGTAACTGCGCGCTGGACCATTGCGTCTAAAGTTATTCTGTATCCCTTGATAATAATTATTTTGGTTCCCAAATTCTTTGTTTCTCTGATTGTCTCTGTGATAGTCACTAGCGTGGAGAGGTGATCTTTCCCTGTTATTATTACTACTCTGCCAACGGTTGTCATACGGGTGGTGTCTGTTTTGGTTACGATTTGTGTTGTGAGACTAGCCTTGTCGTGTCCCATTATTATTTCTTTCATCGCGGAATTGCGACAGATGTGACCTGTAATTGTTGTGTTCCTGTTTTCGCGTTCCGCGATTGTCAGTGTCAATTTCTAGTTCTTGCAAGAGTCCCTGAAAAGCTTCAATGTCGTCTTTGCAACGTCCTGCCAAAATAATATGTCGTAAATGTTCAGGTAATTTGATTAAGCAAATGCGGATGAGTTCCGAGGGGCTGTAGGGGGTTTGACAGATACTGATTCATGTGCAACATGTCTTCAAAATATTTCATAAGACTGGAAAATTCAGATTGTTCGAAATGTTTCATCATTATGATGCTATGTTTTACTCGGTCGTGTGCAGCTTGAGACCAATATGCTGAGAGGAAAGCATGATAAAAAAATTCTCCTTCACTGTGACAATCGTTAATGACCGATCGCATTCTTACAGCTTATTCATTCTCTAAGTAGCCACACATAAATTCTAATCTGTGTTCTAACGACCAGTTGGGAGGAAAACAATGAGAGAATTGATGGAGCCATGCTTGTGGATGAATGTCGTTGCCAGAATTCTTAAATGTTTTGAATTTACGTGTAGTAATGAACAGCTTATAGTCAAAATCATCATGTCGGCGAGTCGCATGTCGGTCACTGTTACGTCGTGTCGACGGTTCTATCTCAAAATTCGGTGTGCCGTGCCAATTTCTTTCATAATTTCCGAAATGTCCTGTGTTATTATTTTGTGGTTGTTCCGTAATTCTAAGTCCCTCTTCCCATGTTGGAGCGCGAGTGTCTCTGAAATATGTAATTTTTGTATTACTTGTGCCAACTGATCTTGTACTTCCCGGATTTCTCTTTTGTGTTGCGTATGAATTTGATTCTGATTTTGTTTGAATTTCTTAATTTGTTCATACTCTTCTGTGTCAGTGATGGCTACAGGTCTTGTGTGATTCAGATCATCATCTACCTTTGTAGATAAGTTAGTGAACTGATCCGAAAGTTGGGCTACTTTCTCCGATAGTGTACTTATTTCCTCAGTGTGTTTTTCTGAACCAAGTTTCAGAGTATCTACTGTGTCCTTTAAGTTTTCCTGAGTTTTTGCAAGGTGTCGTGATTTCATGAACAATGGTTTGCAGTTCTTTTATGGCTGCTTCGTGATTCTGTAATGCATTTTCATGCCGCGAAACAATAGGTTGAAAATGCTCACAAATTTGTGTTTTTACTTCATTACAGACTTTTTGCCATTTCGATTCAATGTTATGTAACTCAGTAGTTAAATCTTCACGTGTTTGTTCAGGTGTGGTGTCTAACATTTGAAGCTTTTGCTGTGTTTGTCTCTGATTTTGTTCCATTGTGTCTAACTGTTGCTGTATTTGTCTCTGGTGTTGTTCCATTGTGTCTGACTTTTGAAGCTTTTGCTGTGTTTGTCTCTGATTTTGTTCCACTGTGTCTAACTTTCGAAGATTTTTTTCCATTGTGTCTAACTTTTGAAGCTTTTGCTGTGTTTGTCCCATTTGTTGTTTTTAATTGTAATATCAATGCACTGGTGTCTGAAACATGTTCCTCAGTGCTTTTCGGCAGTGAATTTGCACCGGCAACATTCACATTTTGACAAGCAGAAAATGTGTCTTGACTTATTTGAGAAAACGGTGAGGACGCAAAACCTGAATCTACAGTATTTGCGAGATTCCGTGTCCTGTCATTTCGGATTCCTGAGGCAAGCTGTTGCCGACCGATCGATCGATAATGCTTCCCTGTTCACTAATTGTTTCACTGCCTACGCCATTATTTGCCGCCCGCTCCATTTCCCTATGCACAATTACCAAATCAATAGTTTGAACATAACTTAATTCATTACACGGTGGCGCTAACACACTCCTTTCGTCTCCACTGTCATTTCTCAGTTTACTTTGGAGCCTAGTATGACGTTTTTCACACGCCATTATTATCACAATATTTCACACGACGACACAGAAAAACACAATTTGAAGAGCAAAATAAGAAAACACATTAACATAGCACTGAATATAAAGAGCAAAATAAGAAAACACATTAACATAGCACTGAATATAATATCTAGTTAATTGCAAGCGCAGCTGCGAAATACTTGGTGCAAATCTGCATGCATGCCACAACAACAGTGAAAGACTGCAACTACAAAGGAGATTCTCTCTACAATTACGCGCAAGCAATAAACAATAGCTACACTAATTACACAAACAACAAGAAAAAAATCAGAAGATTCCAGTGAGGTATCCTCAGCTAAGGGTCGACATATGAAACGTCCCCTTTGAACAATTATACATGACTGTGCTTAAACTGACACACAATATTTTTAGCGTAACGCAATCTGATTTTCAAAAATCCCTACAAAAGAATGGCCCTGACTAGCATTAACCTATACCTTTCACAGCGAGCGCCACTACTGCCAGCTAAATGAAAGATTCAAACTACGGAAGGCACTAACTACCGATAGGCATAGTTAGCAAATGAAAGATTTTAATAGAGAACAAACAATATATTTACCTTAATAGTGTTGAAAAATCATAATATGTTCATGACATCCAGTCTTACAAATTTCAAAACTCCGCCATTTCTCTCCCCACATCCACCACTGCTGACGGCTCACCTCCAACTGCGCAACGCTACACGCTGTTAACATCCAGCTGCTCAACACTACAATGGCCGACAACAATACAAACTAGTCACAGACTGCACACAGCACAGCCAGTGATTTTCATACGGAGCGCTACGTGGCGTTACCAATAAGAAAACCTGAACAGCCTACTTACAAATAGACAGACTGCACAATCACATTATACAAAGTTCGCACAGGATCTTAATTTCTCTGTACTTCGTTGAATTGATGTTCACCATAACATTTTGTAATATTTTTTAGTTAATTATTTATTTATTTCCGCATTTGTAACTCAAAAGTCATTCTTTGAGAACTAAAGACACTGACACATTATATTTGCTTGAACCACTGTTACTCACCAACCGAATTTATGGTCCTAGGCGATGTGTTTCCCTTGTGTTTCCCCGATTACAGACGTTACTTGCGTATATGGCAATTGCGTCACTTGTTGTTGACTCCTCATCTAGTTTGGCTCTTAGTGCACGTCATCTGGTTACATGTGCTCTGAGTTCCCCATCCATCATTCAGTTTCGTATGAGTACATCCAACAGAAACATATTTTAGAGCGCTGCAGTCATGGACTGTGCGGTAGGTCCTGGAGGACGTTCAAGTCCTCCCTCGGGCATGGATGTGTGTGTTTGTTCTTAGGATAATTTAGGTTATCTAGTGTGTAAGCTTAGGGACTGATGACCTTAGCAGTTAAGTCCCATAAGATTTCACACACATTTAAACAGTTTGAACATATTTTAGAAACGAGATATTGACAATTATTTGCATTTCCCAAAACGAATACTGTGATAACTATTTTCTTATTCCGACAAAGTGGGAAATTTAAAAGACTCTTGAAGTGTGAATTTTATTAACTCATTAATGATTTAAAGATTTGATGTAATTAAATTTTCCTCAAGACATTTGAGTCTGACCTTTATCTATGATAATGGTGGAAGCTTAAGAAATGACTTAAAATTTGTGCCCTGGTCGAGACTTGCACCCAGGTCTCTACTCCTATTAGGAAGGTAAGCTAGCCGCTACACCACCACACCACTGAAACTAATAGTTCAGCTAAGACTACCCTAATCCAGTGCCCTCCCTAAATCATTATTTGTTTTTAAATGCATTAATTATCCTACAATAAACAACTAACTAATCACATGACAACCTAATATTTTGAGTGCCTCGTTCAAATACATTTTCCAGATTCTGAGCCTATTACTAATGATCTTATTGAATTATTCTTTACTTCATCACACAACCATAAATAATAGATCCAAAAGAAAACAATTTGTCCATATACCTGAAGGCCAATACCTGTCAAATAGTTTGTTTACTAACATAAGCACTGAGAAACGTCCTTCATTACATCTTACCTGCGTTCATTCATTCCCGCACTCTGGTCACTTCGGACACAGGCCGTGCCACTCAGAGGCTGTTAGCACCTCTCCAGCTGCCTTGGCCCTTTAAACGCCACAATTAGCCTAACTCTAGGCTCTCGTGGAGCTCATTCACTTCCTGCTGCTTAGTGCTTACTATATAAAAACGATTGACATAAATATACGTTATCTCAAAGTACTTAATACTATCGTTTCTTTTAAAAATCTTACATTCTTACTGTTTTACTATGTATAGTAGATTATGTGACATATCTGGGTATTTCATATGTTTTTTTAATAGAGAGATATTCTCATTGGTAGCTCGTATTCGAACAAGTCAGAGCCGGCAGGCTTCCCTTTAACTTCTCTTAACATCAACTACTTTTTGCGTACCTCTTATTACTTTACATACAAGATGAGCCCCTTCTACTGGATTTCGTCTGTGTACCCTACTGATAATACAGTGCTCTTCAAAATTCACTTTATACATCTTTGTCTTCTCCATAATAATGAATGATTTTTTCATCATTTTTCATTAATGTTGTGCACTCATGTTTAGAAAAAAAAACACCTTGAACGACTGGAGATTGGATGTTCCTATCCACAGGACATGTACATTCGAATGTTTTGCAGGAATGATTAGCATTTGAACCATGTCGGCTCATGCGTTCAAGGTCAACATCGATATTGCGACGCAACACCTCCTTCCGGTAAAATGTGCCTGCTGCTCTCGTTCTCGCTGTACACCACAAATAATTGGTCAGTTTGACTTGAACAGACGTCCAGGATGCCTCGCAGACGTACCGTCATATCAGTGACTTTAAAAAAGGGGGCATTATTGCATGAGAGAACGTGATGCATCCATCCGGGAAATTGTTGCTTGTGTGAGAGGAAGTGCTTCACAGTGCAACGGGTGTGTGCAGAATTGTTCAGACAAGGTCGTATAATATGACGAGTGGTCAGGCTGCACCACTCAACCACGCCTCCCTCCCCCCTCCCCCCCCCCACCACAATCTCCGAGAAAATCGACATCTCATCCGAATGGCGTTGCAGGGCAGATATGAGTCTCCTTCGGGTCTGGCGCAACAGTGAAACAATTAACACATCATACACTGTCAGGGGTGACTATCCGTCGCGGTTTATTACAGCATGGATTATGTGCACATCGTTAATTTCTCTGCCTACCTTTGGTGGCAGTGGTGTATGGAACGACGTTGTTGCGGACAGGAATGGCATCAGACAGCGTTTTTCGACGAATCCAGTAGTAGTATAGCCAGGCCCCAAAGTACCGTTATCAAAGATGGCTGTCGTGACGTCAGCTGATGATGCGAGTACCGTTATCTAAAATGGCGGGAAGATAGGTAAATTGAGTTACCTCCACTAACCAAAGTCACCCGACCGTCACCTCGTCCGATGAACTCGCGGGAAGTTTGAATTTTGGAGGGAAGATAGATCAATTGCGCTATCTCTACTAACCTAATAAAATGGCGGGAAAGAAAGGGCAGTTGGGCTGCCTCCACTAACTTAAGTCACCTCGTCCTAGGAACTGGCGGGAAGTTTTAATTTTGGAGGGAATATAGGGCACTTGGGGTATCTCTACTAACCTAAGAAAATGGTGGGAAAGAAAGGGCAGTTGGACTACCTCCAATAACCTAAATCACCTCTTCCTAGTAACTGGCGGGAAGTTTGAATTTTGGCGGGAAGATAGGTCAATTAAGCTACATGTACTAACCTAAGAAAATGGCGGCAAAGGAAAGGTACCTGGACTACCTCCACTAACCTAACTCACCTCTTCCTAGGAACTGGTGATAAGCCTTTATTTAAACAATTAGACCCACTACCAGCATCAGTTGTCTTCGCCATCCTCTTGGAAAATGAGCATGAATTTTGCTCTAAGAGCTTACTCCTGCAGCTGACGGGATTTAGCATTGTGTCGCCCCCACTAGAGGCTACTTATTCAATTCGAATATAATTTCTATAAATTTGTTTAAATTTGTATAAATTTTTTTAAATTTGTTTAATTGTTTATAAATTTGTTGAAATTTGTTTAAATTGGTTTACATTTATTATCTACCCACAGCATTAATTTCGTGTTACTGCCGCAAGAGGCTGAGATATCGGTTTTCGCTGTTTTAATTGCTTTATTACATGCGCTCATTCAGCTCTGGAGATAAGTCTTTATTTAAACAATTAAGGCCACTACCACCATCAACTGTGTTCGCCATCCTCTTAGAAAATGTGCGTTAATTTTGCTCGCAGAGCTTACTCCTGCAGCTGAGGGGAGTTAGTATTGTGTTGCCTCCACTACACCCTACTCATTCAATTCGAATATAATTTGTTTAAATTTGTTTGAATTTGTATAAATTTATTGTCTACAGCATTAGTTTCGTGTTATCACCACAAGAGGCTGAGATATCGACAGCTGTATTACTGGCACTCATTCAGCTGAGCATTAATGCTTGAACATATGAAAAGGAAGAGTAAGGTCCTTCAAGTAAATGCTTTGCACAAGAGGCAACTGCCTCCGACCGAAGAACTGACCTAGTTTGCAGCTACTACAGCACTTCACGATATGTCACATTGTCGTCCGGCTGTATGAGTGTCGCGCTCCCATCTCGGGCGCGTTGATGTCCATTAATAATAAGTACGACACATGCCTAGCCTGATTACAGAACCACTGACGTCTGCTGGACACAAACATCCGCTTGTCACTAAGAATATCCAGGTCCGCCTGTGCCAGCCTCAAGCGCGTCCAAGTCCCACAAAGCTATATATAGGTAAGAAAAGGGGTCCGCTACACTTTCAACTACCTAGTTCCAACCACTCACTTCCACAGTTCTTACATACATCAAGGGACCTATGTCACCTAGTTTATTTATTACGCTGATACAAAACACTCACCCTGCCGGCAGTCTGGAGGGGGAAAAATTGGTGTGAAAAAGTAATTAGCCTGTTCTGGGCTGCTCGGGAGAGGAAGGAGTGTACTTTATTTATTTTTTTAAACCATTTATTTAGCTACGGATTTCATCTAATTTCAGACTCTGCATTGGCTGAGCATGTGCTGAGTGAGGGTCACAACAACCAGCCAGTGTCCCATGTACTTCACTTAGCAAACAAAGGCCATAAACTCAACTTGCTGCAAGGCCTGGAAATTAACAAACATCTTGCTCACAGTCCAGATCTCACCCTAAATGACCAGACACAGCTCAACACTTCCCCTCTCCTAAACTTCATATAATAATCTTTGTTGTTCATTACTCCCCACACTCTCTCTTCCTACATATTCCCATTTTCCTGTATTCATTAAGTTGTTTTGTTTTGTTGAAGTTGTCTTTGTATTCCACATAGACTTTAGTTTCAATAGTTAAGGCTTTCTTTTAACTGGTACTTGTATTACTGTCCATGTTTAACACCCCTTGTAGTTGTCTCATCAAATACTGTTCATATTTTACTTTGCTCACTTATTTAATCAAAACTGTTTCACAGTCACTGCTTTGATTATAATGTTAATGTTAAAATGCAGTACCACCACACTCTCAAACTGTAGGTTCCCTCAAACAACTCCATTTTCCTGCATTTATTTATTTCTGTTTATCTTATTGATATTGCTTAAGTTCCTTATGTATTCGGTATTTACATTGATAACTGTCTCTTCTTTTATTTGTTTGTGTATCACTCTCCATGTTTCATACCTCTTGATGCAGCCTTGTCTAGTACTATTTTTGTTGTTGTTTTGTTTATTAATAGAAACTGTTATGTAGGCATGCTATTCCTATTTTGTGCTAAAGGTTTTCCTGTCTACTCCATTGTTATTTATGTACTGTTCAGATTTTACTTTTTCATTACAAAGATGTTACTTACTGTATGTTTCTACTTCAGTTTAGATGTGTTACTTCTCTTCCAATGTTGTCTGCAATCATTTAACTTCTTTGGTGATAATATTCAGTAAATGTCTGAAGATGGCCTTGTAAGCCGAAAACCGGTTAACAATAAAAGTAATATTGTAGAACAAAAGCAAACTGGTGCTTTTCATTTATTCACCTAATTTATTTATTAAGTTGATCCAAAACACCCTAACGTCCTTGGAGTCACAATATACAGTTTGCAGATCTCGAAACTACTCCTAAATAATGCTTTACGCAGATGTGCGGAGACGCAAACAATTAGTAAATTACGAGATTGCGCAGTGACTAGCAACCTGGACTCGCATTCGGGAGGACAGCCGTTCAATCCCTCGCCCAGCCACCCTGATTTAGCTTTTCCGTGATTTCCCTAAATCGCTCAAGGCAAATGCTGGGATGGTTCCTTCAGAAGGGTATGGCCTCCTCCTCCCCTGTCCTTCCCTAATCTGATGAGACCGATGACCTCGCTTTCTGGTCTCCTCCCCCAAACAAGTCCTAAATTACCGAAATAATCCAGTACACACAATGCAGAGGTGCAAACTACTCGTAGATCACCGAAATAATGCATGCAAGCACGATCACAACGCTTAAACACCAGAAAATAATTCAATGCACAAACACTCAGTGCAAGTAAGAAATCCCAACTTATCAACCACTCAAATCCTTATTCTACTGGATGGAAAACCTAAGTGTACTCCCTAAGACATAGAAACTGTCCAGATGCGGGGGAGGAAGGTTAGGTTAGTGCACTTTCTTTATTTTTCTCGGGAAAATGACTCAAATATCCATCCTAATTACATAATTAATCAAAAATATCGGTCCTAATTACACAACTATGTACATAGCGCTGCACAAGGATTGCTTAAAATCGCCAAAACGAACTATACGACACCACTCCTGTTTTATTCCTGTTAGGAAATTATACTACTCCAAACTTACGCAAATATCGATCCCAATCACTACGATCGGTCCTAATTATACAACTATATGTATAGCACTGCACAAAAACGGCTTAAAATCTCAAAACTGACAACTAGTGTTATCCTGTTGGGAAAAAAAATTACACCACTCGAAACCAGCGACAGAAGTACTCAAACTCAACCCTACACCTACAAGCTAGGGGTGAAAAACGTTCAACTGACCACATGCCTATGTTGGACAGATAGGTGTTACAAAAAGTGTATGACCTACAGTCATATACCATCTTACACTGTTTGACGTCAGAGTTCACTACATATGCATACTAAAAATCGCCCTAACAGAAGCCAATACACGCTATCACAGCTGATGGAAAAAAAATTAATCACACTACTAGGGGCAATCGTCGTCCTAAAAGACTGTGTTCTCATACATCTAAAATCACAAACTATTGAATGGAGCTACTACGCCCACACTCTCTCAGCCCATGCGGCCGTGTTCTGGCACCAAGGCGAAAGTCCAATGTGCTGAATCGGGCACCCCCAACCGAGATACCTCGATAACAGTTATAGATATAACGGGACAGGCACTCAATGCCTCTCTTTCTTAGACTTTGTTTCACGTCACCTAGGACGCTCAGGCAGCGCTGTTGTATGTGTCTAGTCCGCTCGATTATTTATTTACTATCAGCTAGACTCCTATAATAAAGCAAAACATTCCCGACCATAATAAATGTCCTCTTCTCACGAAAATAGACAAAGTCCTGTTTTATGAGCGCAATTGGTAGAGTTTTTTATGTTCGACTGAGACACATGTCACGTCTCCGAAGACATTTACGTGGAAACCGATATTTCCACTCACGAATACAGATGTTGGTGACGTAGCAGTTTCCAAATCGCCCCCTATAGTTTACAAAGTCAAATAAAGTATTTATCATATCCAGAGAACCGGCAAACGTATCTTCCACCTCGGAAATACATCCTGCTGACGTCTGTAGCTCTGGAAATAGAAATATCTTTACCATTCTTATAACATGACATACGCCTCCATTCATCACCACAGTATTGCACATCAAATCCATACCTTCCTTATGACTGGACATAGTCATTCCCTTCGCACATGTCAGAACACAAACAAATACTTTATAACCCTCAAGTTGAAGGCTAACCTATCACACATCCCCTACTAATAGGTGTAATACATCGTCAATAACTGATTGCCTGTGATACGAAATAATACTGACCGAAAATCAACCATGGATCGACATTAATATGTTTTATTGCGAGTGGTACCACTGTGTCCTATAAAGAGAGGCTTAATCGTCTTACAAAAAGCGAGATGTTAAAAAAACACAACCATGGCAAACGGTCTTGGTTCTTCATGCATATAAAAGTATCCATGTTAAAAGCCATACCCGCTTTTACAAATCGAGTTATGGTATTACCTCTGAATGAGGTGGTCTTTTGTCCAGACAAATATCGTAACACTTAATATACACGGTGATCGCTGCTGTACACTGAGATTTGGAATCTAGTCCTCCTACTGAAGCACATACCTGCGTATGATACTATGGAGAAGTCGTTTATTGATTACAGCCAGTAGTGAATTAAATTTCTAGCACTCTCATATCTCCAAACGAGCCACTTTTCTCGAACCTATCTGATATAGTAAAATTTCATCCTCGTTTTAGGTAGCTCCCATGCATCTTGCAACTGCTGTTATTTCTCCAGCTTTACGCGTGTGATCGTTCCAGTTTAAGTCGGAACTCAGTAGGAGTCGAAGAAAAATATACTACCACCTTCTGCAACCTATTCAGAAACAGGCCAAGCTGGGTTATTTCGAGAGGACTGCGTTTTGGCCATTCGATGGAAATGGGAACTGCGATAAAACAAGGATTTATTTGCTAATGCAGGGGCTGCACAGTCAGGGAAAGTGTGGGTGTAGTACCTCCAATCCATAGTTTGTGGTTGTAAGAGGATGAGAACTCCTTCTAGTTTTATTTCACTAAAGTTCTCACTATTATTTTCTTTTTCTGCTGCACTTTCAAATTTACCGAATTCTTATTGAAAACATTCACCGATCATCGTCACATAGTATCACGTCTCTAAGAGAAACCACAAATTTTTGCTAATTTCATGGTATTCTCCGTACCAATTACCTTAACGGTCCTTCGCCATACTCATGATGACATGGTGTACCATCGGATTCTTTCCCAAAACGAAACTGATACCGTGATCTGTTGCCACCATGTCAATCATTCTCACTACTTTTTCTTAATGTCCTATTTTCATTAATATGCGTTTCTTAATTCTGACGGCCTCCACGACATCAAATCACTGCAATGGAAACACGGGCAAGTTATCTCTACCTGTTATTTACACATACGATCCTCCTTTTACAATGCACATAATTTGCTAGTTATCGCAATGATCGCTATTGTGTCAATATTGCCAACTTAATACCTCACACTCAACTGATAATTCTCTTTGTTCTCATGTTATCAATATTTTCCCTAACATTGTTGTTGCATTGTCTGTTATTATGAAATTTTGATTCTCTCTTTGCCAGAGACTCTTTGACTCTCATTTTGTCCACAATCGTGAAAATGGTTTCTCTGTCACTATCATTACGAGGGTAATCGCGAAAGTAAGGTCTCCTATTTTTTATAAGTACATAGACCTGTTTATTTCTACAATGGTTTTCATCAGTTTACAACTTGAACATTTAGCTATTTTTCGACATCATCACCATGAAACTTCCTGGCAGATTAAAACTGTGTGCGCCGACCGAGACTCGAACTCGGGACCATTTCTGTCGATGCATTTTTGTAGACGCTGTGGCAGTTTTTGTATGCTCATGTCATACCAGCTCGCCGCCATGCTGTTCAGAAAGTTATGAACCTTTTCTTTCACCTCGTCGTCAGAGCTGAATCACTTTCCGGACAAATGTTCTTTTACCTAGGGAAGAGGTGATAGTCACTGGGCGCCAAGACAGGACTATAGGGTGGGTGGGTGATTATGTTCCACTGAAACTGTTGCAGGAGAGCCACGGTTTGCCGAGCGATGTGGGGGCGAGCGTTCTCATGGAAAATGAGTACGCCCTTGTTCAACAGTCCTCTTCTCTTGTTCTGAATTGCCCGTTCGAGTTTTTAGAGAGTCTCTCAGTACCTGTCAGCACTAATTGTGGTCCCAGTGGGCATAAAGTCGACCAACAATACCCATTTCCGACCCCAAAAAACGGTTGTCATGACTTTACCGGCAGACTGTATTTGTTTGAATTTCCGCGGCTTTGGCGAAAAAGGATGCCGCCACTGGCGTGATTGTTGCTTGGTCTCAGGTGTAAAGTGGTGTGCCCAGATTTCGTCACCAGTGACAATTGATTCCAGAAAGTTGTCCTGTTCGGCTGCAAGGCGGTGAAAAAATGCGCGGGAAGCATCAACTCGTTGCCTATACTTTTTGTGCCTATATAAATCAATAAAATAACCTATATGATGTTACAGTTAATTGTGATGTTAGTAGTGCACGCATTGCATCTGAAAAAGAAGCTAGCATTAGAATTGTTTTTATAAGAATGAAAAAAAAACAGTGGATAGAGCCTTTTACAATATTGGGGTTATTTACCGTTTTTATGTAAACACTTCAGTCAAAATTTTGACGTCGATCTTACGAGCACGCGAAGTCTACACGATTTGTGCATCGATACACAATGCAGTAGCTGCACATACTCATTCAGCTTAAGCCGCTTGTCCGTGATACACACCTGTTTTCAATACCAGATTTACAGTTGCAGGATAAGATGTGAAGTATTTCCTCTGGTTCTGGTTCGTATTCAACAAGAATTCGTTTAAGCTGATCAGCAAGAACGCCCGATTACCAAACTTTTTTCCATCCACACTTGAACTTAAAGGTAATGATACACATCAGTTAAGGATCCGTGGGTTGTGTTCGTCTTAGACGAAATTAATGAAGCTAATGCGTTCCTCATCTGTCGGTAAACTCGGCACTGTTTTGCCGTTTGGGGTGTTGGTTCAAATGGTTCAAATGGCTCTGAGCACTATGTGACTTAACTTCTGAGGTCATCAGTCGCCTAGAACTTAGAACTAATTAAACCTAACTAACCTAAGGACATCACACACATCCATGCCCGAGGCAGGATTTGAACCTGCAACCGTAGAGGTCGCTCGGCTCCAGACTGTAGCGCCTAGAACCGCACGGCCACTCCGGCCGGCTGGGGTGTTGGTGGAAGTGCGGCTAAATCAAAAGTTACTTTGACGGACTGCTTTGCAAAAGTCCTGTAGTACAGCCGATGTCAGCCACTGTTTAAAAGAAGGCCTTGCTGCTAATTCGTTTTATGTATTATCCAAGATAACCATCGTTGCGTACTAAACACTGCAGTCGGTGAAGTTGATTCGGATTTATTTTGAGAGCACTGTCTTTGATATTAGACCTTATAGACACTGACTCAAGAGTCATGACTTTACGCTTTCCTTTCGCTTTTAGGAATATGTCAATGAATTTTTAACAATTGATTTCATTGCTAGCAGACCGAGGGAAAGAGCTTCGTAACAGGAAAAACTGTCATCGACTACCACATCGGTAACCGCGGACACTAGAAGGTTGTTAAAGCAGTTAAAATGATTGTGTGACCGAGCCAGTTCAGTATCTTCCCAAAATCTGCGTGATCCAGAAATCTGCGAGACTCTCTTAGCTCCATATGTTGGTCAGAGGTTTCAAAGAACACTCCATACAAAGTTTCTCTGGCATCTATTACTTCTGGACATGTAGGCTGACACGAGCCCATCGAGTGAACGCGTTATCCGACTGTCGGCGTCCATGCGTGATCCCACCCGTCGTGTTCAAGTTTCTCATCAACAGTTGCGTTACGCTCGTGTCAGTCCATATGAGTCAGTCCATATGACGGACCAGAACATTTCAGATCGTCGGACAGTGAAGCAGCCTTCCTTGACTGATCGACGGCACTCCAAGGAAGTCATAATGGTGTCATAATGACGACTGCTGTAGGTAGATGTGATCGTATTTCGCATGAGTAAAGTGCCCCGTGGAGTGGAAAAACGGGATCATGCTTTGGATGCGGAACAGGTATGGTGCCCAGTCTCCCGAACGTTCGGCTGCGATAAACAGTAGCGTGACACCTAGCAGTTCGAAGTATCCCACCCAGTGGGTAGCCCAGGAGACGTATTCAGGCGCTTCAGTTTTGAGTCGAACGAATTTGATGCGTGGGCGATGAACTCTGACGAAAGAACGTCGTAAACACATATCTCTCCCGACAGAAGGTCCAAGTGTGTTTGTTTGAAACGATTACTGTGACAAGATTAAATTTCTTCCATATCTTTAATGATAAAGATCGTCATTGGGAGCTGCTTCAGAAAATGCGCGCAGGTAGCTGTAGTGTAAGCATGGCTCGTCACTGTCATTGAAACTCGAAAATGCCAAGATGTCGGATTTTTCCGAAAGTGGAGTTTTGACGACTTTTGTATATTATGCTGGACATCATCCTGAGCGTTTCTGGCAATTTTCAGCTTTTTTTTCTTTTAATGTTCGGGGTTGGGCGAGTTTTTGTCTACCGTGACTGGCCTAATATTAAAATTTACTGCAATACGATTTCTTAATTTTGAATCTAATTTTTCTTCTACACTTTCAGCGAAGATATCGGAGTCTCGGGAAGTAAAATCACGGACTTCTTGCTGAATATAAGCTACACGGCCAAACATCTGTTTAGTATTAGTTTTTACAAAATTCTGTACTGACTTTATTCTATCAGACAATGCTGATCCAGTTTCACTGAATTTTTTTTATTAAAATGGAGGGCGACTCATTACAGTTTTGTCACATTAATGACATCAGCTTTTTTCTTAGAAGAATCTATTTCGACTGCTGGTGTGCTTTGGATTTGTTCATCCGTGACTGATTATTTACATCGAAATTTATGTCAGAGTTTATTGTAACATTTAGTACCGATTCAACCTGTTGATTAGCTTCGCGCCAGCGTGGCTGTGCTTTTCCTACGTATCGAGCGCTGACATCACTGTCTTTCTCACAGGTAGCCACACAATTTCATCCCACTGGCTACCGTCAATGCCAGATGTTCCAGCGACTACTCCAGCCAATGTGGGGATAGAATTCTTACTCCCTGCTAAGCATCTGCAATACTGCCTGAGTTTATTGGATGCTACTGATATCTGGAGACGTCATATAAAATGTAAATCAGGAAAATAAGGAAACAAAACGTAATCTGGCAGTAAGGGGTACCCTACAAAGGGGGAGTGGGGGACAGAGGGGAAGAGTAGGTCGTGGATGGACAGTTGGGTAGCAGCACATGGAAACAGAATGAAGAGAGGAGCAGGCAGATAGAGGACGCAGAGAGAAGCAGATGGAGACAGAAATGGAAGAGGAGGACATTACCACAGAGAAATGGGGGAAGACATTGACAGAGAGAGATTGGAGGTGGGAATGGAGTAATAGAAGCTAGCTACTCATATTTGAACTTGTACACCTGTACGTATACTTGTATGTACCTATAACGCAAATCATACATTCAACGTTTTCTTATTTTTTCCAATTCTCCTTGACGGTGACGTTCCATAAGGCTTCTTCTTTGTTCAGTACGCACTTTGCTCGTTAGATTAATAAATTAAATTAATTCGTTGAGCCAAAATTGGGTATGGCATTGTGGGAGAGAGAAAAGAATTTTTCCGCCTAGGTAGCAGGTTTACATAGTATTGATATAACGACGGTGTTATCAGAAACAGATTCGCACAACGGAGAAAGGAGTCCCTAATACAACATCTCTACTGATGTCTGATATTTATATAGAAATTAGGAAGATGTTCCAGATCATGCACATCTGGAACAAAGAGTTCTTTGGAAGTGAAACGTGGATGATTACAAAAACGTAGAAGGATGTGGAAGTATTAAAGGGTGATGCTGTCGAAGACAGTTGAAAATTAAGTGGACAGTTAAGGTACTAAAAATTTTACGGGAGGAAAGATCTGTATTACTAAACAGCTAGCATTGTGCTTGCTGCACAGTATGTGGTGCAAGGCTCCGCTGCAGTCTGCCTATCTAACGGCTCCCAGGGGCAATAAAAATTTGATTTTCAATATTTCATATTACTATTGACCGAACTCAAAAATTTAAATTGCTGTTATAACCTACTTAATAAGCGGTATAATCTTAGGGAGGTATAATCTTAGGTTAACAAGTCCATTATCTTCTTCTTCTTCCTCTTCTTCTTCTTCTTCCTTTCTTCCTAGGCTAAAGTCTGTTTCCTTTAGTACCCCTTTGCCCACCCTGAGGCTGCCCCTCCATCTTTACCTTGGACGGCCAATATTTCTTGTACTAGCTGCTGATTTATTTCTTACGATTGTCACTATCATCATTTGACCAATCCTGTCTATCTGCTCGTTCCACTAATTCTTTATCTTATGTATCAAGTCATTACTGGAGTTCGCTTTACAGCCTTCTATAATCCATTCATTTATTTCTCTGTCTCTCAGTGTCTTCCCGCAATCCTTCAAAGAATTTTCATTACCGTGGTTTCTAAGACTCTCTTCGTTTTTAATGTTTTCAGTCTGGTCTCAGCTACGTAATTCATACTGGTCTCACTATTGTTCTGTATATTGTTGCCTTTGCATCTTTTCCGATATGCTTGTTTTTCCCAATAGTATTAATTAATCACCCTGACACTTTGTTTGCTATGGATTCTTATTCTCTAACTTATGAAAGGTCTCTGATGGATTCCTTTCATGTTAATTTCTTAAATCTGTTGTCATTTACGGCATAAATTCCTCTTCTAAATTTACTGTGGCGTTTCTGACTATCTGGGAGAAGACTGAGTAGTGGAACGTGTTACTTTTACACATAAACAAGAACGATCTGTTTACATGTAATTCATGTCACGCAGTCTCATACGGAACCTACATCCGCTTTCTTTTATATACTGTATATGATAAGATGCTGTCATCCCCCTTCCCTTCTGTGTGAGAGGATGAATGAGCAAATGTATTTCTAGTTGCATGCTTGAGGGTAGCAGACAAGCCTGTCTGCTAGAGAACAGTAGGACCAACGTCAGAACAGGTAGCTACGCTTTCTAAAAGCAGAGAGGTTTCCATTCTTAGCATGGTCCTGGCCGACCCTTGTCATGTTGGTATAGGAAGCTGCCCCTCTGGTCACTTCCGTTTGTATCTGGGAAGCACGCTCAGTAGGAGCGCAAGTCAGTCCGTCTGTGGCGAGCGTCTGAAGTGGTAAGATCTCCGGCTAAGCGCGTGTCTGCTAAGTCTGTAGGACAATGGATTTCTTAAGTTCAGCCTAACTGAAAATTTAATCACCTTTATTTCAGGTTTAGCTCTAAAATATCTAATGTTATCTTAAATTGCAGCGCAGTGTAATTCTCGTGTGAAGTTCAGATTATTTTCCGGTAGTTGCTTTGTCACTACTTTGTGAGTAAAGTGGAACCACGTGTTGATCAGTAACTCTAACTAAGATCAATCTTAAATGCGAATGCTTGTGTGATTATAACGTCTCGTCTTGACAATATTTTTCAATATAGCAACTTTTCTTTATGTTCAACCCATGTGGGGTGTACTTTGCGAGACCAGTACCACGTGCTTATATAACTGTTTGACCCATCAGGTTAATAGTAAGACGTTAGTAACCAGTTCGAGGTTTTTCTTTTGTAAATTGCTTTTAGATCTAATTTATTTTAATTATCAAAATTATTGTGGAGTTATACGCTTTGTGTAAACCAAGTTGACCACGTGAAGCATGTGGTGTAATCATCAAAGTAGCTATCAGCTATTCTTTTTGGGAAGATTTCACAGAGAGTTAGTATGAATTTAGTATACCAGTGTGTGGTAATTACATGACGGACAGGATTGTGCTACGAACGTAATTTCTTTCGGTGAAAATTGAATCGGTTGGTTGTGGTTAATTTCCTCTTGCATGTGTTTCAACGTTCTTCGTGTGTTATTTTATGAATGCAGTGTTGTATGCAGTCTCCCAATCTTGGCTCCATATTTGATGTGTTCCATAAGATTACAATCTCACATTTTCACAATCCTAAATAAGGTACCAGCTTAGTTATGAATCGAGTTTAATATGCTGAAATTGCAATGATCAATCTTAAAATAAATTTCCAAATACAAACTGATTTGTTTCTTTTTATTTAAATTCTCTTATATATATATATATATATATATATATATATATATATATATATATATATATCACCGGTTGTCGTATGACTACTAAAAGATTATACATAATGTTCGTCTGGTTGGGAATTTGGTAAGCTAGACTGGATACCTGGTGAAACAGCTGCGCAGTAATGCACGATTAACTTCCCCAGACAGCTCACAGCTTTTAACCCGCTTTTATTGTCTAGCAGCACCGCTTACATAGCAAATTAAAGTAACAACGTTACACATGGTGACCCTGTTCTGTGATTCCGCTAGACTCTGGAATCTCTGAAACGTTGGATTGCGAGCGTTGTATAATCTTAATTTTTTTTTCCCTACAGCACTCAATCAACTTCTGCGTTGTTTCTGAGCAGACTTTCAAAAGATTCATGGCGTTGTTGAGCGGCGTTGTGTTGTTTGTCTTGTTTTGTTTTCTATATTTGTGTGTTTTATATGTGTGTGTGTTTTTTTTCTAGCTTGTAAATTCCACTGTTTCGATCAAAGATAAAAATTTGTTTTGCGTGTGAAAGAGTGCGTACTAGGTTGGGTATCTTTCGTGTGACTGTCGTAATTTTTGGGGGACACATTTATTTTGATTAGTGTGTCACATACCGGGTATAAATTGCACTAATGCAGACACGTAACCAAGCTAAAAGTAAGCGGTCCGACAACTTAAGCAACATGTACCATGGGGATAATTTGATTTCGAATATTAACACGCCGGACGGTTCCGAAAATGCAATGGGGAATGCTTCAGAGGAAATGCAAAACAGGACGAACGGGCTCACATCAGAGCCAGAAATTAGTTTGCCTCCAACTAACCAAATTGATTTGGCAGAACTCATGAAAGCCTTATTGCAACAAAATAAAGAAAACACAGAGAAATCTGAAAAATCGATCCGCGACCTAGGGGAACAAATGACGCAGAAATCAGAAAAATCGTTCCGAGAACAAAAAGAATCATTCAAGAAATCGATCCGAGAGCTAGGCGAACAAATGACGCAGAAATCTGAAAAATCGATCCGAGAGCTAGGGGAACAAATGATGCAGAAATCTGAAAAATCGATCCGCGAGATAGGCGAACAAATAGACGAAAAACTAATCCAGCAGACAAATAAAGTCGACAAGTCGATGCAGAGAGTGTCCGATGATATCTCACAAAGAATAAAGAATCTGGCAAGTGAAATAAAAAGTGATATTATGAAAGAATTAGGCCGTACATTTGAACAAATCGATGATCGTCTGCAAGGCTTAGAACAGGGCAAGCGGAGTCGCGATGCGGAATCGAAAGAGCGCGAAGAACAGCTACTTAGGAATTTCCAAGCGCTGAGAGAAGAATGCCAAAGCGAACACCAGCAGGTACTTTCCAGGGTCCAGGAGGCGGAAACGAATTTCCCGCGTCCATTAGCAACACAGTAGCGGACAACGGTCGAGCGATTCACGCACTCGAACAGCAAGTGTAACACTTGAAGCAGACTGGGGCGGAGGACAACAGACAAATACATGATAAGATTGCGGCATTAGCGGACATCGTAGGCACGATGAAGGTGACGGAAAGCGAGAACAATACTACACCGGTAGCTGCCGCAGAGACCGAAGAAGTGCGTTCCCTTCTTAGATTTCAGAAGGGACAGTTCGAAGTGAACAGGTGGCACAAAGCTGTAACAGGCGAATTACAAGAACGCGTGGCGCATTTGGAAAACCACATGGCGTGTGATTACGAACTCGCCAATAGCACTAAAAATAGCTGTACGGACGGTGCAGAGAGGGACTCCGGCCACGAGGGAGATTTTGACGACAGGGAAGAATGTATTTTGAGGGGCAGACATGAGACGAATAGAAACATACAAGGGCCTCGCCGGAAGGAAATGCGGGGATTTGATTTCAAACATTTCCTTACGGTGAGAAAGTTTGAGATATTTCGAAATTCGCAAAAAGGAATACATCCACGAGCATGGCTCGAGCAATTTGAGTTTTGTCTTCCCCCCGACAGGGCAAGTTCACATAAGATAGAATATATGTGTGGCTATTTGGAAGGCGAACCAGCGATTTGCATGAGGTCGGCAGCGCGTCACTGCAACTCCACTCGAGAGTTTCGACAAGCTTTTCTGCCCGCCTATTGGTCGGAAGCGGCACAAAATAGGGTCAAACATGGCATAATTATGCTGCCAAATTTCAACGAGTCTGGTTTCGGCAGCCCAGCACGCCTATTCGACCACATGCTGCAGGCAAATCAATTTTTATATGACCCATACGGGCCTGCGGAACTAATTAGGATATGCATCACCAAATTGCCGATGCACTTGCGCCACGTCATTCTTGCGGGACGATGCAAAGAGGACGTGGAAACGTTTAAGACACTACTCCAAGAGTTGGAATATAATACAGCAGAATGCCCGCCTAATCAGGCACAAAGTTATTACGGGGCACAGCAGTGCGATCGCAGTCGTGGCCGTAGTACTAATCAACGGCGTGACTGGTCGTCGCGACGCGAACGGAACAATAATCGGGACCGGCCGTATAGAATCTGGGGTAACAGTCGCGAACACAGGTGGAACAACGGAAATGATCGAGGACGTGGACAAGATCGTGAACGCTACAGGTACGGCAACCAGAATCGATACTACGATGAATACGGTGGGAATAGGACTGTAGGCGGAGCACCTCATGATGTTGAAATTCGGCCGGCTATCCCTAGACATAATCCAGCAAATGGAAATGAACAAAATCGGCAATGACAAACGATCAGTGCAGAAGGCGCCCAATCGGAACAAATAAGCGACATGGCAAATGAGTAGAAAGGGCAGTGAGGAGTAGAGAGGACGGTGAAGAGAAACAATTGATTAGTTTACATTTGTGATAAATACATTTTGAATAATATGTTGGTAAAAATAGTGATAAAGATGTTTCTATGTGATTGATTGAAGTGATGTTTGTAGTGTTTTTTTCTTTTCTTGCGCAATTAGGATTTAGGTTGATTGAAATGTGAACATAAAAGGTTTCTTTCTGAACGAGTGAAATGCTGTTTATGTTTTTCTTTTTTTGTGTGTAAATTGAAACGAGTCGGTCCTGAGGGAAGCAAGATCTGTGTTGAATTAATGCAAAACTCAGGGGAATATCCGATCTGTGGGTATTATGGGTCTGGCAAACCCAGGTCCACAGCTGTTAGTAGCCTTGTTTCCGATTTTCTGCTTTCAGTGCTACTATCTATCTATTACTATTCTATATCTGTCAGTATAAATGAGGATCTCTTACTATAGTATCCGTGCGGTATGAATATTTTAAGATAGGAGAACTCTGAGAAAGGAATGAGGAAGTTTAGAATCTTGAAAACAGGATGCGATAATACGATTGTTTAACCATTGGCTTCCCAATATGCGATGATATGTTAATATTGATGATATGTGTCTTTTTTGTTCTTTATAGCTGAGTACGTAAAGTGCTGTCTGTGGATTTCGTAAGTATATTGATTCCCTTCAAGGTGAAAGAAGAATTGTGGTTTGTGTAATTTACGTGGCCCTGAAATATTATTGTGGTAGTCAAATACGAGCAGTTTTTCAGCAAATGGAGAAACGAACAGAAATATGGATCCTTTCTGTAGTCTTGATTGATGTTGAGTCAAAGCCTGAAAAATTATTCTGCGATAATACTCGTCCTAGAAAAGCGACGTTTATGTGTTTTGCTGATGCTGTGAGCATTACAGCTTACTGTTTTCGCTGGTGCAGGATGCACTGCAGCCTATATGATTTGTACTGAGGAGGTTTCCCGCTTGAAGGTAGAGGAAGATTAAATAATTTTGATTATGGGACCGAAGGAAAGCTTGGTTTAAGGTAATAAGGATGAAGCAAAACATTTGTCATTTAAACTACAGGAGGATTCGGATCTTTTGTGTCTGTTGTAAGTTCAATATGTTAAGATGAAACTGTTTTACAGAATAGAGGAGACCACAATTTTGCCATTCATGAGAAATGAACCCAGAATAACCACCACAGGCGAAATAACTGATTTGGAAGCGAAAGGTAACTTAAAGAAGGAACGAAATGAGTAAGGAAATGTAGTGTAACCTGTATAAGGAAAATATTTTTACCATTCTCAGAGTCATCTGCGTGATTAACTCTTGTGATAACGTAATTTTAGATGAAATTTTCTTACTGTTTCATGTGTGAATGTATGAGTATGATAAATGTATAATTGCGAGTCTCTTATCAGGTGTGTCAACTGGTATAAATGTTTTGGCGTGTAAATAACCATTGTTCTTTTTACTGTGTATGTTTAAGAAAAGTTTCTCCGTATTTATCATGTGACAAGACATATGCGGCGAGCGTCAGGAAGAGGACGAATTAGGACAATGTTGTAGTGGTGTAAGTGTTGAAGTAGCATTGAAGTAGCTTTTTGGATTAACTAGTAGTGGATAGAAGTAGAATTTTGCGTAATGCATGTTTATGGGTAGTTAGTTTGTAGAATAGACAACAGGTGTGCATGTATGTGTGTGTGTGTAAATAACATGTGAACCCTATGCTGTCCTGGCCTATACTTGCACAAGGCATAATCCTACTCATTTTAGTGAATTAATAAGTAGCATTTGATTTATTAAAACGTAAGTGAACCACATTAGTGATGTGGATTTAAATATTATATTGTCAGTTCATTTAAATTTAATTTTTGTACTGCAAGTCATTTAAATTTTATTTTTTAATATTGTCAAGTCATTTAACTTTTATTTTTTATATTGTCGATTCATGTAATTTTTTTATTTAAAAAAAAAGAATAAGTCTCACTTTTGTTCTTAAAAAATTGTGAAAGACAATACTAAGCGGTATTATGTATGACATTTGGTAATGACATAAGTATGATGAACAATTTCTGTGAATGCAGTTGAGAATGTGAAAGCGAACCGGCTAAACTCTTACGAGACAGCGGGAGCAGCGAGGAGGAGGGCTAGTTGTAAACTAGTGGGTTTTCCAGCCGGACACGCTGTCAACCAGGCCACTTCGGGAGCGCGGCCGACAACAAAAGAAGGGTCTGCGGCAAACACTTTCCCTTGCACCTGGAGCTAATGGGCGGCCGCCCTGTGCGACCCTTCCTGGAGGTGATGACATGAGATGGGCGAGCGGTCCACCGCGCGGAAATCCATCTGCTGGCAACGCACCACACACACACGACCGTGGCGAGATGGCCGCGGTGAAACGACAGAAGACAGGGGAGAAAGGGGCGTGGAGCCTTTTTGATACGTACTGTCCAGAGAAATTGGCAGACTTCAATGACACCTATCAACATTTCCTGACGGATGTCACTGTCAAGTGACAGTAAATCATGGTTCAATGTTCTCTGGTTGCTAAGGGTGGCACAAAGAAGAACCATTAAGTATCATCCTTGCCCAGGAATATCAAACCGGCGAGCCAATTGAGGATAACTCAAGAATGTAACAACACAAGGGGCGTGGAGCCTTTTGACACATACTGTCCAGAGTAATTGGCAGACTTCAATGACGCCTATCAACATTTCCTGGCGGATGCCCACTGTCAAGCGACAGTAAATCATAGTTCGATGTTCTCTGGTAGCTAAGGGTGGCACAAAGAAGAGCCATTAAGTGTCATCCTTGCCCAGGAAAATCAACCTGGCGTGTCAAACGAGGATACTACACGAATTTAACACAAACATGGAACCTAATCGAGATGTACGTGACACAGGCCACCAAGAGAAACTTCATGAGAGGGCAGAGACGGCGGGATTGCACGCAACAGATGGACAAAAATCCCTACTGACAGCTGCGGCGACGAACCCCCCACTCCCCCGCCCCTCATATTGTGCTTCGGAACAGTGGAAGTACTGAGTGTGTCAGTGGACAGTGATTATACGGTTCTTAGTCCAGTGCATATACGTGTGTTTCTGTCACAGAAACTTTGACTCGTGTGTTTTGCAGGGGTTCGATTTATTGGTGTTTATTAGACTGACTCTTGTATTTTGCAGGTGTTCTATTTATTGTTTTTTTTTTAGACTTTGACTCTTGTGTTTTGCAGGTATTTTATTTATTGGTGTTTTTTTTTAGATGTTGACTATTGTACTTTCAGAGCTGTTTTATTGATCAATGTTTGTTCTTGTGTGATGTATTAGATTTGTGATATTTTGTTTCGTAAATTCATTCCTGTGGCAATGCTTCGTTTATCAGTCGGATAGCTATTCATTCACATTGGACTGTGATCGATTAGCTTTTGCATGGGGCATATTTATAGTGAGGAACTCCATAAGGGTAACAATCACTTAATTAATTGTAGTTTCAGTATAATGACACAGTGGTCATTGTTTGCTAACTAACTGAAATATAGTAGAGTGATTAAATTAGTGCCACAAAGTTATTTTAATTCTACAAATTATTAGTTTTCTAAGATATAGAATTTTTTTGCAATAACCACTTTGTAAAACATGTTTTCTCTCTTATCTGGGAAGCACGCTCGGTAGGAGCGCAGGTCAGTCCGTCCGTGGCGAGCGTCTGAAGTGGTAAGATCTCCGGCTAAGCGCGTGTCTGCAAAGTCCGTAGGACAATGGATTTCTTAAGTTCAGCCTAACTGAAAATTTAATCACCTTTATTTCAGGTTTAGCTCTAAAATATCTAATGCTATCTTAAATTGCAGCGCAGTGTAATTCTCGTGTGAAGTTCAGACTATTTTCCGGTAGTTGCTTTATCACTACTTTGTGAGTAAAGTGGAACCACGTGTTGATCAGTAACTCTAACTAAGATCAATCATAAATGCGAATGCTTGTGTGATTATAACGTCTCGTCTTGACAATATTTTTCAATATAGCAACTTTTCTTTATGTTCAACCCATGTGGGGTGTACTTTGCGAGACCAGTACCACGTGCTTATATAACTGTTTGACCCATCAGGTTAATAGTAAGACGTTAGTAACCAGTTCGAGGTTTTTCTTTTGTAAATTGCTTTTCGTTCTAATTTACTTTAATTATCAAAATTACTGTGGAGTTATACGCTTTTTGTAAACCAAGTTGACCACGTGAAGCATATGGTGCAATCATCAAAGTAGCCCTCAGCTATTCTTTTTGGGAAGATTTCACAGAGAGTTAATATGAATTTAGTATACCAGTGTGTGGTAATTACACGACGGACAGGATTGTGCTACGAATGTAATTTCTTTGGGTGAAAATTTAATCGTTTGGTTGTGGTTAATTTCCTCTTACATGTGTTTCAACGTTCTTCGTGTGTTATTTTATGAATGCAGTGTTGTATGCAGTCTCCCAATCTTGGCTCCATATTTGATGTGTTCCGTAAGATTACAATCTCACATTTTCACAATCCTAAATAAGGCACCAGCTTAGTTATGAATCGAGTTTAAAATGCTGAAATTGCAATGATCAGTCTTAAAATAAATTTCCAAATATAAACTGATTTCTTTCTTTTTATTTAAATTCTCTTTTATATATATATATCACCAGTTCTCGTATGACTATTAAAAGATTATAATTATTGTTCGTCTGGTTGGGAATTTGGTAAGCTAGACTGGATACCTGGTGAAACAGCTGCGCAGTAATGCATGTTTAACTTCCCCAGACAGCTCACAGCTTTTAACCCGCTTTTATTGTCTATCAGTACCGTGTTCATAGAAAATTAAAGTAACAACGTTACACTTCGTTTTCGATATTTCCACTGCTGGAGAGTTCAGTACCATCCTGTTTGTCCCAGAGATGTCATACATTTATTTTTATGAGTTGATACGGCCATATTTAGGTTTCGGGCTGCCACTTTAAATATATGTAACAGTTTATGCAAGTTACCTTCACTGTTTGACAGCAGAACTGCATCGTCAGAATAACAAATGGTTTCTAGTACTATGCGAATTGTAAAAATTAGAAGCGCAACTCAAGGTGCGAAAATAACCCAGACAATTTTCGTCCAGTATTTGAGAATGACAAATCCAACGATTTCCAACAAACTTAAAACTTAATTTTATACTTTTTCTAAACTTTTCTCGGAGACAAAGCCACTCCCACTCCACAAAGGAAGGATAGGAAAAAAGTTTATGACTTACTACATTTCCGCTGTTCGATCACAAAATTTCAGCATCAGGCGGGACGCTTTAATATATTAACTCTATTCGCAACATAGTTGTATCATTGTACAACGCAGATAAGGAGCTATTACGTTATAAACATTGAGGTGCTACAAAAAGTTGCTTTTGCTTAAAACGGAAGGCAAATTATATGGACTGTACTGATAAAGAGTCTGACAATGAGAGCACATAGCGACTGCCAACATCTTTTGTAAACCTTTCCTCGCCGTATAAATTTTACATGACTAACGTCAAATGTTTAAGACATTAACTCATTTGCAAAGTAATCAGACGTAGAATCTGTTTTCTACATGGAATTTAGATTCTTTAAATAAAAAGGGGTTTAATCGTTGCAATAATCCAAGAAATCTTTGACAGCGCCGCTGCTCTGAGATGAAGACGTTGGTACAGGAGAGGTATTTGTAGCGAGTCACATCAAAGCGGTCAAAAAACTGTTGAACCGATTCTGTCCCACTTCCACGAAAAAAACTTGTAGAGAAGCTTCCAATGCTGACGCTGAAGCTGTTGCTGTTATTGATGATGACGAATCTGGTCGAAGCAGGAGCTTAAAAAATTGTTTTTAAATGCGGCTAAATCACTGCATCTATTTAGACCTGCAGCGGACAAAAGGCAAGAAACAACTTGTACCGCTTCGCACATAGAAAGCACCTACTACCGTTTCTGGTGTTCATCGTAGTTTCAAAAGTCAATTACAAAATATTTTATGTATCTAATATTGACATTTTATAGTTATGTGAGATGTAATTCGCGAGCTAGACCCACTGACACCGCCTTTGCATTTAGACTTATATAACGGATCTGTGGCTTTTTTAATTACATTTTCTTTATTTTTTCTGATTGTCATTTGTATGTGTGTGGTAATGCTTTACGGAAGCTCAGGAGACGCTAGAAATCAATTGTAAACTGCTGATTGTAATTTTACACTACAGTCAAAAATACATACATGGTGACTCAACTGCCCCTGAAGACGTAATGTTATATCTGTCCAAATACGTAAGAAATTTTCATATTCTCTCACTCGCTACGCACAAACTATTAGCGCTGCATAAAAAATGAACGGAATCTCTTTGTAGGAAGTTTAAAGTACTATGAAACGTCCCCTTAGATAAATTATCAATGACTGTGCTTAAACTGACACACAATATTTTTTTAGCGCAACGCAATCTGACTTTCAATAATCCCTACAAAAGAATGGCCCTGACTAACATTAACCTATACCTTTCACAAATCACTTACCTCACAAAAATCTTCGTTACTCGAACTACTGCAATACAGCGAGCGACACTACTGCCAGCTAAATAAAAGATTCAAACTACGGAAGACACTAACTACTGATAGGCATTGTTAGGAAATGAAAGATTTTAATAGAGAACGAACCATGTGTTTTCCTTAATAGTCATAATATATATAGCAGTTCATGACATCCATTCTTACAAATGTACTGTTTCTGATGGACACACATCCAGATTATCTGCTCTCAAAAATCCGCCATCTCACTTTTCTTTGTCATCACGATGCCTTATCCTTCATTTCGCTGAGGAGTATTTCACCAGAGTATTTTTATCCCACAAGCAGAGCTCAGTTTTTCAAATATTTTATCTACAAGAAAACCCCCAACCTAATGCGATTCTATCAGTTTTAAATACTCAATTAGAAAAATTTGTGGAGAAGAATATTCTATTGTTTGGTTCAAACGCCGAAGAAAGCGATCACGGCGAGCATAAGCTGAGGGTCAGGGGATTTGAAACTTCCCCTTTGTATGTAAAGAATGACTGCTGGTAAACGTCTTACGTTATTTGATTTTCATATAGCAGAGCAAAACTGAACGTACTCAGCCAATTCTCTCTTTACTTATTATGATCATCTGACACACAATATTTTTAGCACAAAGCGATCTGACTTTCAATAAAGAATGGCCCTGACTAACAATAACCTATACCTTTCATGAATCACTTACCTCACAAAAATCTTCGTTACTCGAACTACTGCAATACAGCGAGTGCCACTACTGCCAGCTAAATAAAAGATTCTAACTACCGAAGGCACTAACTATTGATAGGCATAGTTAGCAAATGAAAGATTTTAATAGAGAACAAACAATGTGTTTACCTTAATAGTTATAATATATATAGCAATTCATGACATCCATTCTTACAAATGTACTGTTTCTGATGGACACACTTCCAGATTATCCGCTTTCAAAAATCCGCCATGTCACTTCCCCGCATCCACCACTGCTGGCGGCTCACCTCCCACTGCGCAATGCTACGCGCTGTTAACATCTAGCTACCCAACACTACAATAGCCAACAACAATGCAAACCAGCCACAGACTGCACACAGCACAGCCAGTGATTTTCATACGGAGTGCTACGTGGCGTAACCAGTATAAAAACCTAATCAGCCTACTTACATAGCCACCATGCACCTCACAAAAAATTTTACAAATTGTTCTAGTCAGTGGCCAATAGAGATTTGAAAAAAAATTTCATAATTACAATAACAAAGAAATCAAATGCACATACTTATTGATACAATGTTGGTCAAAAGCTAAAATTTTCTTACAGTCCATAAAGACATTCCTGATCATTCATCACAGTAAAATTGCAGTTTTTTTTTGTTTTTTCTCAAAGTCTGTGCAGTAAACGAAAATGCACACGGAAGTAGCGGATTTCCATGCAGTCTTGAAGAAGTAGTGTTGTCCTTCCAACGGAAAGACAGTGCTGACTCTTGACATGCAGACAGGTAATGGGCCACACCAGAGCAAACCCACAGCAGAGTCAGTCGAAGTTTTAAAGAATAATGGTAGGTAGGTCATCACAGAGCAGACCTACTGCATTCCTGGTAGGGATTGTGGTATTGGTGGGCCATCAGAGGTGCAGACCCACTGCAGTCCTTGTAGAAATAATGGTATTGGTGAGTCATCAAAGATGCAGACCCACTGTAGTTCTTGTAGAGATAATAGTACTGGTGGGCCATCAAAGATGCAGACCCACTGTAGTCCTCGTAGAGATGGCCAGCAGCCATCTGTTGCGACCTTGCAGGTGCACAATCACCATCGAAGAGTCTTGAGGACAATATAGCAAGTCCTTTAACCACCACTTATGCACTCACGAAGTTTTTGGAATTGTCCTTAGAACCAGCAATGCTGTTAACCAGTCCCTTGCTGAATTATCAACACGTGTGCAAACACTAACAGTCCCTACTTCTCACATATTGCCCATATACTATGACCAACAGAAATGTGTGCAGTCAAATGTAACTTACAAGTTACTTAATTTGATGAACTGGTGTCAATTACAATTTTATAACATGAGAATACAATAACAAAGGTACAAAATACATCATTAAAGAACATAACAATACAGATAACATTTTTAGTAATAGGGGCTTTACAAAAGAATAGAAATAAACAGATACATCAGTGTTACAGGAATTATGACATAAGTACATACATAAAAGATCAGAATAACTTCTGAAACATCAACTTCACACATGAACATTAAAACGAAACAGACTAAATAATGTCTAAGAATCTTTACAAAGAAAATAACATATTAGAAAAATTCCAAAACATAACTCATATTAGCTAAACACATAAAGTCAGGAAAAACACAAATATACAAGAGTTCCCTCCATAGATCTTTCGTCTTATTTCAACATTTGTTTCCACCAAAAAAATCCTATCCAAGCATGCTTTCTGTATTTATATGTTCACATATTTCTTACCTCATTATTTATTTTCCATTATCTTACCTCATCATTTATTTCCAAGAAAATCCTACCTAAACTTGTTGTCCCTAAACCTTACTTTTTTGTTCAAATCCTCTTTCAAAATCCTTTTTTGGCCAAACCATTTTCTTATAGCTTCTCAATGTATTTCTTCCAATTCATCACAACTCGTTCTCTCATATAGGCTACCCCGTCTTAAGCTAACTTAAATCAACTGAGCTCAGATGCTAAACTAAGGAACGAGGCAATGCAGCAGCACAAAATAATTAACACGAACTGCAATGAAAAAAAATGCAAATTGGCAAAGCAAGCAGCAGTAAATCCAAATTAACAGAGAAAATGCAACATTACAACTAATATGAACCAATGTGCAGCAAACAAGAAAAATAAATCCGTAGTGAAACTGGCTTAACAGAGTAATACAAAGTCAAATTCAGCAACATTATGCCTGGCAAACAGCAGCAGCAAATGCAATAACTTATATCTAAACATGAGAAAGCTCAAACAGAAAAAATATTACCGTAAAAATGGCCATGTTTAATACCTATGTCACATCTTAACACTAGAGTGATGCATCACTGTAACTTACTCTAGCAGACAAGTTACCAGGTCACTGACAAAAATTATGTATGCAATTCCTGTGAAGTGGAAATGTCTTTGCACTTCCTCGTTTTTTTTTCTTTTTTTTTTTTTGGAAGTAGATCATAAAATTATTCTTTACTGGCTCTGTAGACAGAAAATAGTGATATTAGTACATCTATTAAATTTTATTTTAACCAATGCTGCAGTGCAGCTAGAAACTAGATTTAAACAAAATGAGCAGTCTCTCAACTAGAACGGCAATAGATGTAAAATGTTTCTCATCATTTGATTAGGCATTTTAGTAAATATCAAAAATTAAGAGCTCCACAGTGTAATCATATGTTTTCAAGTTTGAGCGTGTCGTATTTGCGATGCTTTCTACAAAGAAATGTCAATAGCGAGGATAATGGCCTCCTTTTCTTTCACATAATGGCTGTTTCTCCAGGCGGCTGGCACAGCTGTACACCACAACGCATTACGTCAAGGTCACTTAGCTTTCTTACCGAAATATTTACGGCAGCAGTTTCCACTACAGTGACAGTCTCATATAAAAATTTTCACATGTCAAGAATTTGCGTTACAAATGTGTAGAAACAAAATCCTATTAATAGAACAGTGTCCAAAAAATTTTCGTCGGCATTGTAGTACATTCACGCATCTACACACATTTCATAGCTCTTAAAGTACGATTCTTGGTTTCCAACATCCTTTTTCACAAGTCAGAGTCCTTAACCACTACTCATTATTCCTTACCTTATTACACATATACATATTCGTCGACACTTCTTCAATATTTCATCATAATAAATAAGTAGCATAATCAAATTCCTCATATAACATCAGCTTATTGATCATAAGAATACCACAACAACATAATACACCTCGTCGTTGTAATAACATCATAACAGATCAATCACATCTCAAAATCGTCGTAGCTTTGTGAACATTTTAAAACCTAAAAAAAATTCTCTGCTCATTTCAAAAGTGTCATCTACCTCAAACGTACTTTAAAAATCATGACCCCATACCAAATGCGACATTCAAAGCTCTCATAGTATCACAATGGTTCCAAAAAAAAAAAAAAAATGAACATTTCACAAAGTACAGACAAAATACAATTTCAAAAGTGTGAAATTATCCAACTGTGTAATTGTGTAAACATCTGTCACTGATGTAGTAAAAAAGACATGTTTGTCCCTCTCAGTTAAATGATCAGATAGCTGCATAGCTGCGTAATTTTTGTGTTAGAGAAATATGGTACCGATGTGTAAAGTTGTATAAGCAAATACCACATTACCTAGGGCTCTTTGTGCTTGCCAAACACATGGTAGACAACGTAGGCGTGTACTCCCTGAGGATTAATGTAATTATACCCTCAGGTGTTGCAGATTACAGCAATGGAATGAAATGGATCACGGAAAACCTTTGTATCATTGTACTTCAAATATCTTTAAAAATAAATGTCTTAAGTACAAAATTAATCACTCAAATACGTGTACTGTAGCGCTAAACTGTGCGTCTTGTTGTAAGATAATCTCTGTGGAAGTGTCGTAGTTATCGTCCTCCGAAAGCTAAGTTCTGCAGAACTCAATGTACTTACCTCATGACAAACAAAACTGAAATGCTTTGCGTATAGATATCTTAGTTATTACGCTTATTGCCGTGATGGAGAAAGTACTGTGCTGTAATGTATTATTGTGCTACGGAAAAGGCTGTCTCATTGTAGCTATACCACAAAAGTTACTACTAAAACATGTTTTACTTTCCAGAATAATTCAGAAAAACTGTGCAGATATAAAACAGAAACACCGAAAAAGCAACACTGTAAATTGTCACTCATTAGTAGCGTCGTGATAAAATCGTGTAGCTGTTACATAAACTAACCACTGTGTCATCTGGTATCTCACAGAAAGTACTTTAAATCCAGAATGTATTTTCAAGTAAACCAAAATGTTGCATTAAAATCTCATTAGCAGTACTGGTAAATGTTCTAAGTATGTGAGCGTTATAGTCGTTACGTAATCGTGCAACTAACAAGCAAGAATGTACAAATAAAAACACTGTATCGTCTGACCTCTATAACAATGCATTCATAATTTCTGTTTAAATAAGTTCCCTTGGTTCTTGACTGGATATTTCACTTCATTGTTGCATGTTAACAGATTCTATGTCTGACAAAGCATACTAGTAAAGTAAAGTGAAAAATTTTATAGCAAAGACTAAGTTAAAAAAACAGATTATCTCTCAATAAATGGTATTACATGTGAAATGTAGTGTAATTCTTTACTCTTCCTAGTGCGCAGAGTTTCAACTTCAAAGCAATTATCGTGTTGTATACGTCGGTAAAGAATGCTAAAATTTTTCTCAACGTTAGCGTCTCTGTCATTTTTCGCTGAGTCAGCCGGCGCACGTGGCTGCCTGTGGTGCGAGTCATTGTCTGTCTCTTTGTTGGCGAGCATCGTTATTGGGATTAGGAGACCTAATTTGTACAAATTCAACTTGTCGAGAGGGCCCCGCCCTATTTGAATCCCGCCAGTTCTGACGCAATTCAGGTCTGTCGTTACGATCATATCGTCTGTCGCCATGTCGGTAGATTTCATAGTTTCTTTCTTGTCGGTCACGTGGTGGAGAATTTCTCCCTGAATCGTAACTGCGCACTGGGCCGTTGCGTCTAAAGTTATTCTGTATCCCTTGATAATAATTATTTTGGTTCCCATATTGTCTGTTTCTCTGATTGTCTCTGTGATAGTCACTAGCGTGGAGAGGTGATCTTTCCCTGTAATTATTACTACTCTGGCAACGGTTGTCATACGGGTGGTGTCTGTTTTGGTCACGATTTGTGTTGTGAGAATAGCCTTGTCGTGTCCAGTTATTATTTCTTTCATTGCGGAATTGTATCGGATGTGACCTGTAATTGTTGTGTTCCTGTTTTCGCGTTCCGCGATTGTCACTGTCAATTTCCAATTCTTGCAACAGTCCCTGAAGTGCTTCAATGTCATCTTTGCAACGTCCTGCCAAAATAACATGTCGTAAATGTTCAGGCAATTTGATTAAGCAAATGCGGATGAGTTCTGAGGGGCTGTATTGGTTTGACAGATACTGATTCTTATGTAACATGTCTTCGAAATATTTGACAAGACTAAAAAATTCCGACTGTTCGAAATGTTTCATCATTATGATGCTATGTTTTACTCGGTCTTGTGTAGCTTGAAACCAATATGCTGAGAGGAAGGCATGCTAAAATTCTCCTTCACTGTGACAATCGTGAATGACCGATCGCATTCTCTCAGCTGGTTCATTCTCTAAGTAGCCACACATAAATTCTAATCTGTGCTCTAATGACCAGTTGGGAGGAAAACAATGAGAGAATTGATGGAGCCACGCTTATGGATGAATGTCGTCGCCAGAATTCTTAAATGTTTTGAATTTACGTGTAGTAATGAACAGCTTATAGTCAAAATCATCGTGTCGGCGAGTAGCATATCGGTCATTGTTACGTCGTGTCTGCGGTTCCATCTCAAAATTCGGTGCACCTTGCCAATTTCTTTCATAATTTCCGAATTGTCCTGTGTTATTATTTTGTGGTTGTTCCGTATTTCTAAGTTCCTCTTCCCGTGTTGGAGCGCGGGTGTCCTCTGAAAAATGTAATTTTTATATTACTTGTGCCAACTGATCTTTTACTTCCCGGATTTTTCTTTTGTGTTGCGTATTAATTTGATTCTGATTTTGTTTGAATTTCTTAATTTGTTCATACTCTTCTGTGTCAGTGATGGCTACAGGCTTTGTGTCATTCAGATCATCATCTACCTTTGCAGATAAGTTAGTGAACTGATCCGAAAGTTCTGCTACTTTCTCCAATAGTGTACTTATTTCCTCAGTGTGTTTTTCCGAACCAAGTTTCAGAGTGTCCATTTGTGCTGAAATCGTATCTACTGTGTCCTTTAAGTTTTCCTGAGTTTTTGCAAGTAGCGTAACCGAATCGGTAGATGCAACTGGGTCAATTTTAGCCCACAAGGTCTCATGATTTTCATGATCAATGGTTTGCAGTTCTTTTATGGCTGCTTCGTGATTCTGTAATTCATTTTCATGCCGCGAAAAAATAGGATGAAAATGCTCACAAATTTGTGTTTTTACGTCATTACAGACTTTTTGACATTTCGATTCAATGTTATGTAACTCAGTAGTTAAATCTTCGCGTGTTTGTTCAAGTGTGGTGTCCAACTTTTGAAGCTTATGCTGTGCTTGTCTCTGATTTTGTTCCATTGTGTCTAACTTCTGAAGCTAACTTCTGAAGCTTTTGCTGTGTTTGTCTCTGATTTTGTTTCAATGTGTCTAACTGTTGTTGTGTTTGTCTCTGGTGTTGTTCCATTGTGTCTAACTTTTGAAGATTTTGTTCCATTTATTGCATTAATTGTAATAACAATGCACTGGTGTCTGAAACATGTTCCTCAGTGCAATTCGGCAATGCATTTGAACCGGTAATATTCGCATTTTGAAAAGCAGAAAATGTTTCTTGACTTATTTGAGAAAACGGCGAGGACGCAAAACCTGAACCTACAGTATTTGCAAGATTTTGTCCTGTCATTTCGGATTCCTAAGCCAAGCTGTTGCCGACCGATCGATCGATAATGCTTCCCTGTTCAGTAATAGTTTCACTGCCTACACCATTATTTGCAGCCCGCTCCATTTCCTTACGCACAATTACTAAATTACTACTTTGAACATTAGTTAATTCATTACACGGTGGCGCTAACTCACTGCTTTCGTCTTCACTGTCATTTCTCAGTTTACTTTGGAGCCTAGTGTTACGTTTTTCACACGCCATTATTGTCACAATATTTCACACGACAACACAGAAAAGCACATTGACATAGCATTGAAAATAATATCTCGTTAATTGCAAGCGCAGCTGCGAAATACTTGGTGCAAATCTACATTCATACCACAACTGTTTTACTGTACACGTTTGAAAAGCTACAACTACAAAGGAAATTCTCTCTACAATTACGCGCTAGCAATAAACAAAGGCTGCACCAATTGCACAAGCTACAAGAAAAAATCAGAAGATTCCAGTGTATCCTCGGCTAAGGGTCGACATATGAAACGTCCTCTTAGAAAAATTATCAATGACTGTGCTTAAACTGACACACAATATTTTTTTAGCGCAACGCAGTCTGACTTTCAATAATCCCTAAAAAAGAATGGCCCTGACTAACATTAACCTATACCTTTCACAAATCACTTACCTCACAAAAATCTTCGTTACTCGAACTACTGCAATACAGCGAGTGCCACTACTGCGAGCTACATAAATGATTCAAACTACAGAAGGCACTAACTATTGATAAGGCATAGTTAGGAAATGAAAGATTTTAATAGAGAACAAACAATGTGTTTACCTTAATAGTTATAATATATATAGCAATTCATGACATCCATTCTTACAAATGTACTGTTTCTGATGGACACACGTCCAGATTATCCACTCTCAAAAATCCGCCATCTCACTTCCCCGCATCCACCACTGCTGGCGGCTCACCTCCCACTGCGCAACGCTACGCGCTGTTAACATCCAGCTGCCCAACACTACAATAGCCAACAACAATGCAAACCAGCCACAGACTGCACACAGCACAGCCAGTGATTTTCATACAGAGCGCTATGTGGCGTTACCAATATAAAAACCTAAACAGCCTACTTACAACTATATTTATTCGGTAGAGGCAACGTCATTTGAGTTATTCAAGAAAATCTTGCAAAAGAAACTTTCAAACGCATCTCCACCCCCATACTCATTCCTCATCAGTCAGAATTTCTGGTATGTTGTTCGTGGCACTTTCTCCTACCACTGTACAAGATTTTCCGACTACACGCACTATTCGCGATACTCGGCGTTATATTGGTCCCTATTCATTCGGCCGTTACACTTCCAGCATAGTCAGCTACTTCGTTAACATTGTTAAAATTAACGTGCCCGTGAGGGTGATGAAAGGGAAATAACTTTTGTAAACACTAATTAAGTTTTCAGTTCGATCCAAATTAACCCTTACAAGAAAAGTTGTTTCGTAGTCAGAAGGTCTAACGAATACAAAAATGTAATTGTTCATGTTATGCTGTTAAAATTCACAAAAATGTTAGGTAAAATTTACAGAAACGTCAGTTTTACGATTTTGATGTGCTTGACTAAGCCGGTGGCGAAATAAGGCCAGCCAATGAAGAACAAAATGTGGGAAATAATTCGTGGAGTCGCAAATGTTTGTAGAGGGACACGACAGAGTGCCACGAACAACATACTAGAAACCCTGACTCACGGGGGCTAAATGTGGGAAAAGAGGTGCGTTTGAAGGTCACTTTTGTATCTTTTTCGTGAAAATCTCTAAAGCTACGGGCTTTAGCGAAAATTAATCCCTGTAACTACATTAAATTTTCTACAAAATGTCCTTGTTCCTTTTTTCTGTAGACTAATAGTTTTCCGGGAGCGTGCGAGAGAATTTGAACATAAGGTCACCAGAGAGGCAATTCTGACGTTGCCGTTGATAATGGAAGCAAGACTGAAGTAAAATCAACACACGTTCATATGATTTGTCGACGTAGTAAAAGCGTTACATAATGTCAAATGGATCAAGGTATTAGAAATTGTGAGAAAAATAGAAGTAAGCTATATGGAAAGACGGGTAATATGCACTATGTACTAGAACTAAGAGGGAACAATAAAAGACCAAGAACGAAGTGCTTAGATTAAACGGATTGTGAAACAGGGATGTAGTGTTCCGCCCCTACTATTCCATCCACACATCGAAGAAGCAATGAGGGAAATAAAAGAAAGGTTCAAAAGTGGAATTAAAATTCAATGTGAAAAAATATCAACTATAAGAATCGCTGATGACATTGGTATCTTCTGTTAACGTGAAGTAAAATTACAGGACTTGCCGAAAGGAAAGAACTTTTGTTTCTCTCCTCTGTACTCATTGAGTAGAGAAAATGGATTGAGAGCAAATCGAAGTAAAACAAAAGTAATGAGGTGTAGCAGAAATGATAACAGAGAGAAACTTAATATCAAAATTGGCGATCACGAAGTAGTTGAAGTTAAGGATTTTTGCTACATACGTAGCAAAAGCACCCATGACGGACGGAGGAAGAAGAACATAGCAAGCAGACTACGTCTGGTGAAAAAATCATTCCTGGCCAATGCTGTTATCAAATGTAGGGCTTCATTTGAGTAACAAAATTTCTGAGATTGTATGTTTCGAGCACAGCAGTGAAATATGGATTGTGGGAAAACCGGAAAAGAGGAAAATGGAAGAATCTGAAACGTGGTCTCACAGACGAGTGTTGACAATTAGATGGGCTCATAAGCGATGAGGAGGTTCCTCGCAGGAATATATGGAAAACTCTGACAAGAAGAAGGCACAAGATCGTAGGACATTTGTTGAGACAACACGGAATAACTTCCGTGGTACTAGACAAAGGTGTAGAGGGTGAAAACTGCAGCTCAATACAGATTACAATACATCCAGGAGATGGTTGAGTAGGTACATTGCAAATGCTACTCTAAGACGTTGGATAGGAGAGGAACTCGTGGCGGGCCGCATCAAATTATGAACAATTTAAATTGGAAGGAACACATAGAAAATGTTGTGGGGTAGGCTAACCAAAGACTGCGTTTCATTGGCAGGACAGTTAGAAAATGTAACAGTACCAACAAGGGAACCTCCCCATCGCACCCCCCCTCAGATTTAGTTATAAGTTGGCACAGTGGATAGGCCTTGAAAAACTGAACACAGATTAATCGAGAAAACAGGATGAAGTTGTGTGGAACTATGAAAAAAAAGCAAAATATAGAAACTGAGTGGTCCATGTGCAAGATGAGCAACATCAAGGATACTGTAAGCACAGGAGCGCCGTGGTCCCGTGGTTAGTGTGAGCAGCTACGGAACGATAGGCCCCTGGTTCATGTTTTCCCTCGAGTGAAAATTTTAATTATTTATTTTCAGACAGTTATCAAAGTTCAGACACTCACACATAATCAACAACGCTCTCCAAAATTCCAGGACATGTTCAGATTTGCTTAGACATATGCAGTATTTGACGGTCTACACACGGAAAAAATTGAAAACGTTAAAAACAAGTTTTGATAGAGCACAGGGAAAACTATGCGACTGTGAAACTGTTGCATTCATTTGTTGCAGTTTATGTGACAAACTCTTATGTTTTCATCACCTTTTTGGGACTAATTATCACATCCACAAGAAAACCTAAATCGGGCAAGGTAGAAGAATCATTTTACCTGTGGTGTCACAGCCAGACACCACACGTGCTAGGTGGTAGCTTAAATCGGCCGCGGTCCTGTAGTACATGTCGGACCCGCGTGTCGCCACTGTGTGATCGCAAACCTAGCGCCACCACAAGGCAGGTCTCGAGAGACTGACTCGAACTCAGCCCCAGTTGTACGGACGACAGAGCTAGCGACTAGACGTACGAAGCCTTTCTCTCTCATTAGCCGAGAGACAGAATAGCCTTCAGCTAAGTTAATGGCTACGAACTAGCAAGGCGCCATTAGCCTTACAGTGATTGTAATTAAAGTCTGCTTTGTGCGACGTACCACAATGAATGATTAAAGATAAGTATTATACCAGCTACGTAATTTTCTTCATAGAATTACGTATCCTGTTCCAGTACTTCACGCCCGTCTGCGTTAGTCTAGCGTGCCTTTTAAGCCACCTCTATCTACAAGGTGTTGGCCCAGCTGCCGACACATCATTACCCAATTGCCAAGTGTACAAGTTAGGTGGATCGACAACATATTCCTGCCATGTGACGCACATGCCGTCACCTGTGTCGCATAGAATATATGAGACGTGTTTTCCTGTGGAGGAATCGGTTGACCTATGACCTTGCGATCAAATGTTTTCGGTTCCCATTGGAGGGACACGTCCTTTCGTCCACTAATCGCACGGTTTTACGGTGCGGTCGCAAAACACAGACACTAAAGTTATTACAGTGAACAGAGACGTCAATGAACGAACGGACAGATCATAACTTTGCGAAAATAAAGAAAGTAAAACTTTTCACTAGTGGGAAGACTTGAACCAAGGACCTCTCGTTGCGGAGCTGCTCACGCTAACCACAGGACCACGGCGCTCCTCAGGTCAGACTCTCCTTGATGTTGCTTATCTTGCACATGGACTACTTAATTTGTATATTTTGCTTATTTTTTTCATAGTTCCACACAACTTCTTCCTGTTTTCTCGATTGATCTTTTCAAGGCCTATCCACTGTGCCTAGTTATAACTAAATCTGAGGGGGGTGCGATGGGGAGGTTCCCTTGTAAGGAGACTGCCTACACTAAGCTTGTCCGTCCTCTTAGAATACTGTTGCGCGGTGTAGGATCGTTACCAGATAGGACTCACTGAGTACATCAAAAAAGTTCAAAGAAAGGCAGCACGTTTTGTATTATCGTGAAGTATTGGAGAGAGTGTCACAGAAATGATACAGGATTTGGGATGGACATCTTTAAAAGAAAGGCGTTTTTCGTTGCGGCGGAATCTTCTCACGAAATTCCAATCACCAACTTTCTCCTCTGAATGCGAAAATATTTTCTTGACACCGACTTACATAGGGAGGAACAATCACACAGATAAAATAAGGGAAATCAGAGCTCGTACGGAAATATATAGGTGTTCATTCTTTCCGCGCGCTATACGAGATTGCAATAATAGAGAATTGTGAAGGTGGTTCTGTGAACCCTCTGCCAGGCACTTAAATGTGATTTGCAGAGTATCCATGTAGATGTAGATGAAGAAACCAGTCAGAAGGCTGATGACATAACCTCATGCGATGACGAATATTCTGTAAATCTCTTATTTAAGTCAGTGTATAAGGGAACGAACTTTGTGGCGTATCTCCCTAATTGTGGTGTGACGTAAGTAAGTAGCTGCGTGATGTAAGCTACACCTAGTCTTAGCCGACTGCGCCGCCACGGCCTCGGTCACTGTATGATTGCAAACATTAATATAATACCCACAGATAATTAAATTCGCAGTCCTTCAGTTATTTAAGTATTATTCTTTACAGTGACTGAAAATATTTATGATTTTTGCTCTACATCACAAAAATCTCTTTATGAATGTCAGATAAAAAATAAGCTGCATGCGTATCACATCCCCTCCGAAAGGGGGCATATACAGACGTTGAACAATATAAAGTCGACGCCACACTTATAGTACTCAGGCTGTACTGAACGACACTCGTATGCAGCCTTTTGTGTCCGCACGTCCAACGTGCGACCGAAATAATCCCCTAGACACAGCCGGTACGTTTTTAGCGGCCGCCAGCAAGTGGCGCGGAGCGTAGGGCGGACATTAGCGCTCAGGTCACGCCGGCCGCCGCCGCAGCGCGGCGCGGCAATCAGCCACTGTGCGGGGCGGCGCTTAGCGCGCCGACGGACCTCAGGCGCTGATTGCAGGCGGCGGGCGCCGCGAGTATTATTTCGCGTGTCGCTGCCATTGTGTGGCGGGCCGCCGGCCCGCCTGCCGTGCTTCGGCCGTATTTAGCCGGCGGCCTGGCACAATGGGACGTCTGAGAGCGCACGGCTACCCGGGTTGGGGGTGCGAGCGAGTGCGTGCGTGCTTGCCGGTCGCGGGGGAGTCGGCAGGCGGCATCTCGCAGCAAAATCCTCTCGTCCCGTGCAGTTTCTGCTAAGTGACGTCACCACCAATCGGCAGCTACAGAAAAAAGACCTGTAACATATAGACGCAGCTTGTGAAGTGTCTTTCAGTTGCTGCTTGACTCACAAAATCTCTCGAAAATCGGAGCCGTTGTGTAATTCCGAAGCTTTTGTTCTTCGAGAATAAGACAACTAATTTGTTCTTTTCTATAGTTCTTATTGTGACCATCTCTTCCTTGGCCTTCTACATCTACAGCTACATCACCCAACGATGTGTGGCGGAGGACACTTTACGTGCCACTGTCACTACCTCCCTTTCCTGTTCCAGTCGCGTATAGTTCGCGGGAAGAACGACTTTCTGAAAGCCTCCGTGCGCACTCGAATCTCTCTAATTTTACATTCGTGATCTCCTCGGGAGGTATAAGTAGGGGGAAGCAATATACTCGATACCTCATCCAGAAACGCACCCTCTCGAAACCTGTCGAGCAAGCTACACCGCGATGCTGAGCGCCCCTCTTGCAGAGTCTGCCACTTGAGTTTGCTAAACATCTCCGCAACACTATCACGCTTACCAAATAACCCTGTGACGAAACGCGACGCTCTTCTTTGGATCTTCTCTATCTCCTCCGTTAACCCGACCTGGTACGGATCCCACACTGATGAGCAATACTCAAGTATAGGTCGAACGAGTGTTTTGTAAGCCACCTCCTTTGTTGATGGACTACATTTTCTAAGGACTCTCCCAATGAATCTCAACCTGGCAACCGCCTTACCAACAATTAATTTTATATGATCATTCCACTTCAAATCGTTCCGCACGCATACTCCCAGATATTTTACAGAAGTAAGTGCTACCAGTGTTTGTTCCAGTATCATATAATCATACAATAAAGGATCCTTCTTTCTATGTATTCGCAATACATTACATTTGTCTATGTTAAGGGTCAGTTGCCACTCCATGCACCAAGTGCCTATCCGCTGCAGATCTTCCTCCATTTCGCTGCAATTTTCTAATGCTGTAACTTCTCTGTATACTACAGCATCATCCGCGGAAAGCAGCATGGAACTTCCGACACTATCTACTAGGTCATTTATATATATTATGAAAAGCAAAGGTCCCGTAACACTCTCCTGTGGCACGCCAGAGGTTACTTTAACGTCTCTCCATTGAGAACAAGATGCTGTGTTCTGTTTGCTAAAAACTCTTTGCTGGTCTGATATTCCGTAGGCTCTTACTTTGTTTATCAGGCGACGGTGCGGGACTGTATCGAACGCCTATCGGAAGTCAAGGAAAATGGCATCTACCTGGGAGCCTGAATCTAATCTTTTCTGGGTCTCATGAACAAATAAAGCGAGTTGGGCCACACACGATAGCTGTTTCCGGAATCCATGTTGATTCCAACAGAGTAGATTCTGGGTTTCCAGAAACGCCATGATATGCGAGCAAAAAACGTGTTCTACAATTCTACAACAGATCGATGTCAGAGATATAGGCCCATAGTTTTGCGCATCTGCTCGACGACCCTTCTTGGAGACTGGGATTACATGTGCTCTTTTCTAATCACCTGGAACCTTCCGTTCCTCTAGAGACTTGCGGTACACGGCTGTTAGAAGGGGGGCAAGTTCTTTCGCGTACTCTGTGTAGAATCGAATTGGTATCCCGTCAGGTCCAGTGGCCTTCCCAGCCTTCTTCGGCTAACCGCTTTACTCTTTCCGAATTTATAAGGTAAAGTGCCGCTATTCATTACGTGGAGATGTTCCTCCCATTTTCTTCTGTTGTCCTTAGTTTTGGTTCAAATGGCTCGGAGCATTATGGGACTTAACATCTGAGGTCATCAGTCCCCTAGAACTTACAACTACTTAAACCTAACTAACCTGGGGACATTACACACATCCATGCCCGAGGCAGGATTCGAACCTGCGACCGTAGCGGTCACACGGTTCCAGACTAAAGCGCCTAGAACCGCTCGGTCACAGCGGCCGGCTGTCCTCAGTTTTGTTTCTTACGTTAAATATATTTAATACTTTCCTAATGTTGCTCTTTCATAATACCTCTGCCTTCCTGCATCCTTTCAGATAGCTAACAAAATTCATTTCAGCGTCGTAGACGTTATTTCTGGTTTTTTCTTTTTACCTTTTGCATGGCCATATACCGTGTCGCCACGGAGTAGGCATATTATTCTGGATTTTTGCAATATTAGGATCATAAGGCGGGTGGGTGCGCTTCCTGTAGCAGAACTGAGATTATTGCCCCAAATTAACATCAAAACTGGAAACCAAAAAGTAAACAAAGTGAAAAAAATTTGCTACTGCGAGAACCAAATGACGTATGCAGGTGAAGCAAGAAGGACATATGAACAAAACTAGCACAGGCTTCAACGGTGAAGCTGATTTTTTGATATAGTTCGTTGAATGTGGCTGTTAGGTGTTCGATGCTCTTTTTCCTCCTTCACGTAACATAGTGGAGTTACCGACATATCTTTTCTATTTATGACATGTGCTTTTGTTTGTGAGTCATGGGTAAACGGCTAAAAATTTGTTTTCCAGATATACGATAAAAATTTCAGTTTAGAACCTTTCAAGACAGTTTCCCATCGCTGGACCATCGTTCTGTCTGTTGTTGAGTAAAAAAAGAGTTGAAGCTTAACTTAACCTACAGTCAACATTAACAATTAATTTAGAAGTTAGAAATACGGCAGTACGGAGTGATTTCAAGCCTTACGACCTCACCGAAAGTAATCGTAAAACGACTATACCAGACTATGGTTTATTGGAAGCCTCTTCAAGAACTGTAATTCACATGAACGGTTTAGATTCTTAATTATTGTTCGCAATCAGTGATGTTTTCTCAGCTACATTAATGGAGAGAATATAGAAGATCGACAGATGATCGGCGCGTTTCTTCTTTTGTTTGCTCATCGATGACGAGAGCGTCACTGAGATGAACATCCAATTAGAAGAGAAACATTGTGCATCACAGCACGGTGTGCTGTTAATGTTGTGGATTGGCAGGAGCCAATCCACGGGGTTTGGAGGAAGCCGAAAGGCACGCGTTTAGCTCACGCAGGCTGGCGTGAGGTCTGGAACAGGACACGGTTGTTATAGTAGCAAAAATAGTACGTAGCTGCTGGAATACTTAACTTTAATCCATAATTGGTTCAAATGGCTCTGAGCACTATGGGACTCAACTGCTGAGGTTATTAGTCCCCTAGAACTTAGAACTAGTTAAACCTAACTAACCTAAGGACATCACAAACATCCATGCCCGAGGCAGGATTCGAACCTGCGACCGTAGCGGTCTTGCGGTTCCAGACTGCAGCGCCTTTAACCGCACGGCCACTTCGGCCGGCAATCCATAATTGGTGAACATCGCTCTGACTGTACAGGCATCACAAGATTAACAGCAAATGATAATGGCGCCTTGCTAGGTCGTAGCAAATGACGTAGCTGAAGGCTATGCTAACTATCGTCTCGGAAAATGAGAGCGTAATTTGTCAGTGAACCCTCGCTAGCAAAGTCGGCTGTACAACTGGGGTGAGTGCTAGGGAGTCTCTCTAGACTAGACCTGCCGTGTGGCGGCGCTCGGTCTGCAATCACTGATAGTGGCGACACGCGGGTCCGACGTATACTAGCGGACCGCGGCCGATTTAAAGGCTACCACCTAGCAAGTGTGGTGTCTGGCGGTGACACCACAGTTAAAATTCCAAGGACGCAGCTTCCAAGAAGAGGCAAGCAACGTATTAGCTCGTCGCACACAAATCCCACGAAAGTAGCGTGATCGGAATATCAGAGAAATCTAAACTCACACCACCACTTCCTGACCCACACTCGTTGTTGTACGACGGTGTGCTGAAAAGTCTTTTATTCTGTTGGCAATACACTATGACGCATGTCATAGTATTACTCAATAGAGTTTCCCGCATCGCTAATGTTCGTTGCATCCCTTTGTCGCTAGAGAGTTCCGATTTGCTGCGTGTAACATGGCGCTGTGTAACATCACTACGTCTGTGAGTGACAAAAGGGGTGCTATAATCGAGTTTCTAACAGAAAGCGCGAATGCGAAGGGTTCGCTCGCATCCTCTCTCCTTCAGCTTGCCAATACCAGATAACACGCGAGCGCTGAGACATCTGCAACAATCCGACGCATTCGGTTCACTGTCATCGATCATCCCCCATATAGTGCCGGCTTGCTCCCTTTACGACTTTCATCTGTTTCAAAACCTTACAGGACAACTTCGAGCACTTCACTTTGATAGTGAAGAAGCAGTGCAAGGAGAGGCTGGATTGTGGTTCCGTCAAAAAAATTAAACATTCCATAATGACGATATCAAAATATGGTCTCTCTTGGGACAAATGCGTTCGTCACTATGGTGACTGTTTTGAGTAATAAATATGTAGAAATCAAAGATGGAGGTGTGGAGTATTAATGTATATTTTATTTAAAAGCCGTTAAGAGTTTTCACATAAAACACCGGAGGCGTTTTTTCAGCGCACCCTCGAAATTAGAAAGCAAGGGTGAGACTGTTAGCGATTCTTGACCATCCACCACACATTATAAAATGTCTTGAGGAGCAAAAATGTATACCTAGGAAAGCGATACATATATGTTATGAATTTCACGTTAATTTCGGCTTGAAACGTCCAGATAAGCGAAAAGCTTTGATTTGCTCTGAAACTAATTGCTAAATCGAAATTGTGTACTGAACAGGGACTCAAACCAGGAAACTTACCTTTCAGGGGCCCACGGACAATGCTCTTACCGACTCATATATTTCTGTGTTTCCTTCGTGGCCTCTTTAAATCTGTAAGTTGGTTGTTTAGGTTTCTGTGTTGGTAACGACACGTAGTGTTCTGTATGAAAATCGCTGACGGCGCTGTGTGCAGTCTGCGGCTGGCTCAAATGGCTCTGAGCACTATGGAACTTACCATCTGACGTCATCAGTCCCCTTCAACTTAGAACTACTTAAACCTAGCTAACCGGAGCACATCACAGACATCCATGCCCGAAGCACGATTGGAACCTGAGACCGTAGCAGTCGCGCGGTTCCGGACTGAAGCGCCTAGAACCGCTCGGCCACATCGGTCGGCCTGTGGTTGGTTGGACTCATTGTTGGAATATTCGCTTGTGTAGCGTTGGGCAGTTGGATGTGAACAGGGCGTAGCGTTGGGTAGTTGGAAGTGAGCCGCCAGCACTGGTGGATGTGGAGAGAGATGCCAGAGTTTTGAGAGGTTACTACGAGTGGAAGATCTGGACGTGTATCGATCAGAAAAAGTGTAAGTAGGCTGTTTAGGATTTTTTATTGGTAACGCCACGTAGCGCTCTGTATGAAAATCACTGGCTGTGCTGTGTGCAGTCTGTGGCTGGTTTGCATTGTTGTTGGCTATTGTAGTGTTGGGCAGCTGGATGTTAACAGCGCGTAGCGTTGCGCAGTTGGAGGTGAGCCACCAGCAGTGGTGGATGTGGGGAGAGAAATGGCGGCGTTTTGAGAGATGATGATCTGGACGTGTGTCCATCAGAGACAGTACATTTGTAAGACTGGATGTCATGAACTGCTATATATATTATGCCTTCAGTAGTTAGAAACTTTTATTTAGCTGGCAGTAGTGGCGCTCGCTGTATTGCAGTAGTTCGAGTAACGAAGATTTCTGTGAGGTAAGTGATTCATGAAAGGTATAGGTTATTTTTAGTCAGGACCATTCTTTGTTGAAAGTCAGATCGCTTTGTGCTAAAAATATTGTGTCAGATTAGTGATGATCATAATAAGTAAAGAGACAATGGCCTGAGTACCCTCAGTTTCGCTCTGCTATAAGAAAATCAAAAAACGTAAGACGTTTACCAGCAGTCATTCTTTACATACAAAGGGGAAGTTTCAAATCCCCTGACCCTCGCCTTAAGCTCGCCATGATCGCTTTCTTCGGCGTTTGAACCAAGTAATAGAATATTCTTCTCCACAAATTTTTCTGATTGAGTATTTAAAACTGATAGAATCGCATTAGGTTGGGGGTTTTCTTGTAGATAAAATATTTGAAAAACTGAGCTCTGCTTGTGGGATAAAAATACTCTGGTGAAATAATCCTCATCGAAATCAATGATAAAGCATCGTGATGACAAAGAAAACGTAAATATGAAAATCTGTGGTGTGGAATGGAAATAACAGAATGTATAATACATAGATCGAATGTTAAGAGAATAAACCTTCAGGTCGACACATGGGCAAAAGAAACAATTAACATGAATCAGCTTCGTTCTTTTGAAGCCTTTTGTTTCTCCTTAGCAGTGGGTGGCAACCGTCGATATTTCGTAAGGTGGACTCGGTGATATTACCAAGGCACAAATGCAAAGGGAGAGTGCAGCTAAAAGAAATTTAAACCATCAGTAGGTGGAGCTATGTTGGTCAAGATCCATAACGAGGCATTTCCAGAAAAAAAACACACATTGAAAACAAATAGTGCCAACAGACAGACAAATACGACCAACTCCAGAAATTATCCATCTTCTTTCTCCTGTTCTTTTCTGTTTCGCCTTTTCCTGTTTCCTTACGGGAACAGCATTGTGATACATCTGTTATGGTATTGTTAGCTATGTTTAAATGACCTTCATGACGTCACGACTCTCACCGAAAAGGAAACTGTACAGAGCCATGTGCGTCGAATATAGATCTCATGGTCAAGAGTGGTGACGTTTGCTATGTGTCTGCGTAGTGTGTACTTGCGCAGCAGCCCGCTATTTACCCATTTCGATTACCACATTCAGTCCAGCCAGCTCCCCATCCCTTATCATCAGATCACGAGGCGGTTCCGATCAACTTCCACATGTGTTCGGGCGGATTCCAGAAATAATCGGTAGCGAATATAGACTAGAAACATATGAGGAAGCAGCATTAACTTTGGTTCAAAAATGGTTCAAATGGCTCTGAGCACTAGGGGACACAACTGCTGAGGTCATTAGTCCCCTAGAACTTAGAACTAGTTAAACCTAACTAACCTAAGGACATCACACACATCCATGCCCGAGGCAGGATTCGAACCTGCGACCGTAGCGGTCTCGCGGTTCCAGACTGCAGCGCCAGAACCGCGCGGCCACTTCGCCCGGCTTAACTTTGGTAGCATTAACTTTGTTTCTCTGATGTTTGACTATGCAGAGAGCGGAATTCCATGTAGAGGGGTCAAAACATTGCAATACGTATGTTTTACTTTTTGCTCACTTTCGCTTTTAAGGAGTAAAGCACGCTCCAAAAGGTAATTTGACATTTTAGGTTTATAGGGAATACCTTCGAAACCTTGACAGATGAAAAACGTGTGTCATATAAAAGCTGAAATGTAATTAACATTCCTGAGAAACTGTATAATCAACTTTTCTAATAATCTGAAATTTAACAAATTACCTCACTACCATTAATCAGTTGGAAAATATGAAAACGTTCGTTTCAACATAAACTGAAGCAGCTTCCACGTCACATATGGCTGGTATCTGAAATAACATTTCTGGAAAATAAACTGTACACTGTGTACTGTTAGAGTATTTTCAACATGTCCAATTGCTATGTCTAAACATTCATTATTGTTCTAATTATTTAATTTACTTATACTTGTTTTGTGTCTGAAATTGACAATTTGCGGTTTACATTAACGTTTTGTCTTTTTTTTAGTTTATTATTTCACATACTTGTACTTTGTTAATTTGAAATAATAAGTATCTCCTTATTACAATACAGAATCATTATAGTAATCATAATCTGTAAAGAAATGCTTGAAATGTTATCTTTTCTTTACAACATGCACATAAAATAAAGAATTTTTTTCAAGTAATACGCATGAGGGACGACGCAATCTAAAACAAAATTCAGCAGGATTCTAAAATTGCGACAGGTGATCCTCTAAATATCCTGATCTGTACCACGCATATTTCAGTACCCTGGGAAACCTTGAAGAAGAGAATTGATTATGTAATAGTCCATGAATCTTGATTATTATGTTACTCAAGTGGAGATTGGCATCATAATCACTCAGCAGAACATTATGTAAAAATTGTCTCACAAAGTTTCGATATAACGAAAAGGACAGCAATCAGTCACAAAATCGGTCGTTTATTGGAGCAGATTTAGATTTCGACTGTTAAGTGTCATCACCGTTGCAGTTACCTAATGAATGAAATGGGCATGCATGTGACTGAGAGACAAGTGAGGCCTTTGCTTGGAAGTTTGAAACAAAGGCTCTCTTCTCTGTCAGTCACACACATGTCCACGTTATTTATTAGTGTTCATACTCCGACACGTTGGGATCTACGTCACTTGTAGGAAATTACAAGACATAAGATTTTATATTTCAGATTTGATTAATGCTGGTGGGGTATTTTGCAAAATTTCAAATTGTTAATACAGCTTTCAACAGTGCTAATTACACTGCAAATTTTACGTGAGGTACTTTTTTTATTTATCGAGGTTTCAAAGATATTCCTTCGAATCCTAATATCCCCAATTACTTTTCTGGGTGCCACTTATCCTTTAAAAGTGAAATTGGGCAAAAACAAAAACGTATGTATCGCATTATTTTGACCCTTCTACATACCTTCAAGTTTCATAAAGCTCGTTTATTTATACTTGGGATGTTACCTTGTGAGCGATAACTAGCGTATTCATTCTATTCAGCATTCCTTCGTAACTGATCCTAAATTGTGATCCAGTAGGACTGTCTTATAGGTACAGCATAGCACATTTATAGTTTTTCCTTGCATTTTTGCACTGTTCATCTATTGCAGTCCACAAAAGTTATTGATTCATTGGGGCACTACTTAAAAAACCCACGGCCAGACACTGTAGATATGCTTTAAACTATTTTGTCTATCTTTGTTTTTCATAGCCTAGTAACTGGCTGAGAGGAGAAAACTGAATTCGAATTTAGTTGTGTACACCCTGCAATAAACATTGATGATAAATAGAAAGGTATTGTCAGATCAGTAGTCACATCCAAAGTGGTTGTAACCTGGTCCTATCATAATACAGAATTCTCAGCTGTAGCATTTCTTCGAGAGACGCTAATTCCATAGCACTGTCGTTGAGTATCTGTGAAATCTACAAGATATGGAGAGCAACATAGTATAGTTCAAGTGTTGCATCTTTCCATAAGCATTCTATCCACGGATCCACGGAAAGAGCGTATCAGTGTCTGGTTTCTAGACTGACACAGATTTAGTTTGGGGAAAATTTTATTTTCACATAGGACTAAATTTTTTTTCGTTTTTTCTTTTTACATTTTTTTAAGAGCCATAAAATTTCACAAAAGTGTATCTTTTAAATACAGGAAATACAGCCCTGGAGTACATTTGACAAATACGTTTAACTTCTTTATCTGTGACGAATGTCCACAGTACCATGCAAAAAAATGGCTGTGAGCACTATGGGACTTAACATCTGAGGTCATCAGTCCCCTAGAACTGAGAAATACTTAAACCTAACTAACCTAAGGACACCACACACATCCATGCCCGAGGCAGGATTCGAACCTGCTACCGTAGCGGTCGCGCGTTTCCAGACTGGCGCGCCTAGAACCGCTCGGCCACTCCGGACTGTGCCATGCACTGTACGCCCTAAAATCATCCAGACGATTATCAAGCTCGCCCCATTTTTTTCCTGCATATCTTAAGTTTCTGTTTTCACTGCTGTTGTTGTACAACCTCGCAGTTGACCAAAAGTTGTCCAATGGAGAGACATACGCAGAGTCTTTCACATACCCCAACAAAAAGATCTCATTGAACATTATAATTTATGAAATTAGGGGAGGCTGAAAACTGGAATATATAGATAGGCTTACAATTCAATGAACTTTAAGACAAAATTATAGAAGGCGAAGAGGACGTTAAATGCAGATGAAATAAATGGAAAGCTAGAGAAGAATCTCACTGCACACTGAAAGACACAAAGCCAAGAGGAAGAAGACATTCCCTTCTGATGACAACCAGGTACAACAAAGTTGTTCCACCTTGTGTGCAAGACATGCGTTAAAGACGAAGTACCCTCAGCTTCCTAGAAAAAGAATGCAGCAAGTGGAATTCCTAAGAAAGCAAGTAGTAACAAGCATGAATATCACCGAACTATGATAAGGAAGAATGTAAAAACTGGTAGATGCCGATCTCTTGGAAAATCAGTTTGAGTTCCGGTAAAACATAGTATCCCTCGAGGCAATATTGATCATATGGCTTATCTTAGAAGATATGTTAAAGAAAGGCGAACTACGGTTACAGTATTTTTACATTTAGAGTGAAATGCTACTTGAAAATCGTGACGTACGAGTGGTAAAATACAGCTAAAAGAAAGTTATCTAAAACTCTACTGAAACCAGAGTGCAGTTAGGAGAGTCGAAGATTGTGAAAAAGAAGCAGTAGTTGAGAAGGGGTGGAAGAGTTGTAGACCGCATCCCATGTCATTCAGTCTGTACATTGAGGATGCTCTGAAGGGAACGAAGCCTAAATTAGGAAAAGTAATTAATGTTCAGCGAAAAGAAACAAAAACTTCGAGAGTTGTTGACGAAACTGAAATTCGGAGACGGTTTAGGACTTGGAGGAGCAGTTGAACGGAATGAATAGCGTCATAATTAGAGGTTACAAAGTGAAAATCTACAAAGATAGAATAACAGTAATGGACTGCAGTAGAATTAAATCAGTCAGTGGTGAGGACGTTAGGTTAGGAAATGAGACATAAGTAGTTGATGAGTTTAGCTGTTTGGGCAACAAAACAAGTGATTAAGGCCGAAGAAGTGGCGAATATAAAATACAGACTTACAACAACGAGAAAATAATTTCTCAAAAAGAGTAATTTGTTTACATAAAATATAAATTTATGTGTTACGAAGTATTTTCTGTAGATATTTGGCTGGAGTGCAGTCTCGTACTGAAATAAAACGTGGACGACGGTCAGGTCAGAACAGAAGAGAATAATGTAAGAATTTTAACTGCTTAATGCGGCTGGAAAACAGAGGACATTTTATTCCAGACGAAAATAGAGCGTTTTGAAATGTGTTGCTACAGAAGAATACTAAAGATTACCCAGGAAGATCGAATCTTGAGGTTCTGAACCGAAACGGCGAAAAAGAAATTTATGGCAAAATCTGACTAAAAGAAGTGCTCGGTTTATAGGACACATGCTGGGACATCAATGAATTGCAAGCTTGGTAGTGGAGGGAATTTGGGGACGGTAGATGGGAGAGATACAAATTGAAGAGGAAGTTAAATGCCCGAAAACAGTAAGCAGGCTCAAATGGATGTAGTTCGCAATAATAATGCAGAGATGAAAGGACTTTCACGGGATGGATCAACGTGGAAAGCTGCATCAGTCCTGCCTTCGCTTTGATGACCACAACTAAAACAACACTGTCAGATCAGGGACCTTGGAGACCAGAGGTGCAATGCGTGATCCTTACGCTGTAGCATGTGGTGTGTCCAGCTCTCAATGAAAATTACGAAACAGGCACACGGTTATAAATGAATTGGACATGTGGAAAAGGAAGAAACCCATATGCCTTTTGTCCATGAATTTCGTTGAGACTCATTCCGCAGCTGCGATGAACTATTTAAATGATACCTGCCAACAACAGCTCTCACATTTCCTTTGTTGGTTGTACGATTGTGAAGTTTCGGTTACAGAAGACCACCAAGTATCTAAAACGTAAGCATCATACGTTCAGTGCTTTAGTACGCACTTAAGAATTAAAAATAAAAACACGTCATTTCCAAAAAACACTATGAAAAGTATAAAGTACTTCACAAAAAAAATAAGTGACACATTGTGGCAAACAGGTCTGCTGTGTAAATTTAAAAAGTATCCACAGTTTTTGTGCCTGTGACTGCATCTTTCGTAACCTGTCATAAAATTGTAAATACCACTCCCATTGTTGCAGGAGGACATCAGAGTTTTAGAAACAACATGCATTTCAAGTCCCATCGCACTCTACATACACGATATTGGCGCACGATGTTTAATGTTGTCAAGCGACTACTATACAACGTAAGATCTGTGCAACAGCTGTTTGATAGTTGCATAGCCACATTAAGCATTGTGCGCCCGTAATGTGTGTGTAGAGTGCGATGGGGCGTGAAATATATATTATTTTTAAAACTGTGACGTCCTCCGCATGAATGGGGGTGGTGCTTCCAATTTTATGACTATTACGAGACGTGCACTCATAGACACACAAACGGTGAACGCTTTTCAGATTAAAAAAAAAATTGTTCAAATTGCTCTGAGCACTATGGGACTTAACATCTGAGGTCATCAGTCCCCTAGAACTTAGAACTACTTAAACCTAACTAAACTAAGGAAATCACACACATCCATGCCCGAGGCAGGATTCGAACCTACGACCGTGGTGGGTGAATGGGGGTGGTGCTTCCAATTTTATGACTATTACGAGACGTGCACTCATAGACACACAAACGGTGAACCCTTTTCAGATTAAAAAAAAAAAATTGTTCAAATTGCTCTGAGCACTATGGGACTTAACATCTGAGGTCATCAGTCCCCTAGAACTTAGAACTACTTAAACCTAACTAAACTAAGGAAATCACACACATCCATGCCCGAGGCAGGATTCGAACCTACGACCGTAGCGGTCGCGCGGTTGCAGACTGAAGCGCCTAGAACCACTCGGCCACACCATCTGGCTCATATTTAAACAGGAGACTTGTTTGGAGTAATGTGCTACTGATTAATCTTTTGTGAAGTAAGTTATATTTTTCGTAGCAAATATTTTGATCTGACCTGCTCTTGTGTTTAATTCTTGTGTGACTGCTAATGCACTGAACGTATGGCTCTTCCGATTCAGATACTTAATGATTACCCAAAACCAAGACTGTACAGTCGTAGAACCAATAAAGGATAAATTGTACAGGATGGCAACCAGTCAAAGAGTATTTCGTCGGGGATTGGTTTAAAAAGTTATTTCAAAGCCCCCAGACAAATGTTTACAAGGTTTCTCGGGGAGCAACTTCGTCTGTTCCTACGTGACACAAGTTGCCTGCCTTCAAAACTGTTTGGTTAAAGCTGCTGACAAGATATGCCGTCAGCCTTCAGCTGAAAATGCTAGCGAATTCACGCCATCTGTTTTAACCAATAGCGTGCGTGGACGTTGGAAGATTCTACAGAGAAGGACACAGCTGCCTCGCTCTCTTGTGATCCAGGCATCGACGAGATGCCTCTGGCTCTGCGCCCAACAGAAATTGACAGAACCGTTTCCTCTTCCGTCACCCACTTATTTAGTTGTCCGTCCTTCTAGATTGACCTACACCCGGTAACTTCCGATCCTCGACGCGCCCTCTGCATTCCGTACATCGGAATATGTTCTCTATTTTGACCGAATTTTCTATTCTATCATTTAACGCACCCGGTAAGTCCTGATCGCTCGACCTCCTGTACATTGTCTCATAAGCCGTATACAAGAACCTACTCCTCTCTTCCTGCGCATGTACAAAATGACAGCTGCAGACGACATGAAATTATTTAAAGGTCTTTTGTCGTCGATGGACATAGTTAGCGATCTACTAGCACCACTGAGACCTGTTCCGACAGCGGATGAACTGGCAACATACAACTGATGCCAACATAAGCTTTTAGTTTAGATGCTTAACCGACAATTTACTTCTAGTTTCTATCTTCATTCATGCAAAAGATATTGTCTTATGGAATCGGACGATCCTTTTGAAACACTCAGTGTTTTATGTACGCTACCAAAAGGAAGATAAAGAGATAAGTAAAGAGTCACTCAGAAATGATACGAGGCGGGACAGAAAGAAAAAAAAATGTTCAGATGTGTGTGACATCTTATGGGACTTAACTGCTAAGGTCATCTGTCCCTAAGCTTACATACTACTTAACCTAAATTACCCTAAGGACAAACACACACATCCATGCCCGAGGGAGGACTCGAACCTCCGCCGGGACCAGCCGCACAGTACAGAAACAAAGATACGTAGATGTATACACTGGCACACATATACGCACACAAACACGCAGAGAGAGAGAGAGAGAGAGAGAGTAATGGAAAGTTTCATTCTACGAGTGGCAAATCCTTTAACTCGCTACGTGACCGTTCCACATGTGAGTGAATAAAAATTCAGTTTCGAGGGGCGAAACTCATAAACGGGCTGGGCGCGTGTCTGCAGCGCGACATCGCAACTTTGCGGAGCACAAACGACGCGGGGCGCGCGATACGGCCAAGTGTTGTTGGCGTGTCAGCATGATTAAACGTCACGCCATCGCCGCCGAATAATTGGATTTATTGATCGGCCGACAAATTCTGCCGCCACCGCGCCACTCTGCGTGGCCGCTGTGGCCCCTCCTCTCCCCCTCACACACACACACACACACACACACACATACTGCAGTACTGTACAGCACAGCACAGTACAGTCCCCACGACGCCAGCGCTACCTCCCCCCCCCTTCCGCCCCTCCCTCTACTATCTAGTGTACCGACCACAGCGCTAGACAGCTCGCCGAGGCCTACTAATTGAAGCGTAACTCTGCCACTTAACCACTCTACTGCTGCCTAATGCGACTGAATTGCTGTCCAGACAAATGAGCACCGGAAGTGCTACACCCTCACTTACCCTCACCACACGAACATGCGCTCATGCACTTACTCCCTTTCTCTGTCTCTATCTCTCACATATACAATACAAAAGCAACCGCGTCCAACATATTACAAACTTGCTGCCTTATCACAAAAGAAAGAGATTTTGTTTCACTATGTCATCATGGTAGGCGCGACGTAATATTGTTGTGCTATTAGCTTTACACAATATACTAAGGTCAAGTTTCTTATTTATGTATATACTAAGATGGTATCTGTTCTTTCGGACATGTCCGAAAGAACCGATACCGTCTTAGAACATATATAGTTAAGGCTCACCGGCCACTTGACCATCTTATTCTGTGCGAATGCGCAAACAGTGCCCGAACTCTTACGGGAATCGGCAACGCGCCGCGAGTAATGAGTATAATGGGTGGGGACACTACGAATGTAGTGCGGGACAATACGTTAAGAATGTGGGTTTCGCGGGAGGCGTGCCAGAGATAAATCCCTGCAGTCGCGCTGCCTCTGTGTTCTCGGTGGCTCAGATGGATTCCGGGCGGGAAGGAGCGCCTGGTCCCCGGCACGAATCCGCCCGGCGGATTTGTGTCGAGGTCCGGTGAACCGGCCAGTCTGTGGATGGTTTTTAGGTGGTTTTCCATCTGCCTCGGCGAATGCGGGCTGGTTCCCGTTGAAACCTTGCCGTCTCCTCTTTATCTCTTATGCCGGCACGGTAGCTCAGCGTGTTCGGCCGGAGAGCTGGTTGGCCTCTGTAATAAATAACTGAGTGGAAGGATCAACCACCGATCTTGAACAAGATGTCTTGCGACGTCCGCAACGACCAATCACGACGATCAATAACGAACAAAAAAGATGGATAGACCGTCTGCCACGTAAGTAGGAGATCCCGCGTTCGAGTCCCGCTCGGGGCACACATTTTCATCTGTCCCCGTTGACGTATATCAACGCCTGTAAGCAGCTAAGGGTGTTCATTTCAATGTAATCTTATTTATGTGTTTATGATTTCCAATATGTATTTTTTACTAATGGATTAATATGTCCTAGATCTTTAACTGCCCCTATGATCAGGCATCACCGTTCCCGAATAACAAAAGTGAAAGGGAAGAAAGTACATTGCGAACGTCACACTTTTCATATACTTTCATACTAACTTCTCTCATATATTCACTTCTTTAGCACAATGTAGAGCCTATTGCCTTACGAAGGTAGTAATCTCATCTAAACTGAATACATTAATTTTACGTCTGTAAACTAAACTGTTTAAATATAGTTACATTTTATAACTAATAATTTAATATTCCGAGAAATAAAATAAAGAAGAAAAAATATTGCAGTGATAATCGAATCCGAGCCAACAAATTGCATCAGTGTGCTTGCCCACTGTTCCACGGCACCGATAAGCCAAGTATTGCTTAAAAATTACTTATAGTCTGCTTATAAATCAATAGAGCACATTTTAAAAAGGCTCTGATCACTATGGGACTTAACTTCTGAGGTCATCAGTCCCCTAAAACTTAGGACTACTTAAACCTAACTAACCTAAGGACATCACACACATCCATGCCCGAGGCAGGATTCGAACCTGCGACCGTAGCAACATTTCCGTGCACAGGTTCACTGTTACTTCTACAAGCAGAAACTACTGCAAGAATTAATTTAGAGCCTTCATGAATAGAGGCAGTAGATTATATGACAAGAACACCACCTTCTGTGTAGAATAATAAGAGGAGTCTGAAGATCTCTGTGACAGACATACACCTGTTTCTCATTTGTTATGATCACCGCAAGCAAGATTTTGTTAGTGTTAGTGGAAGATGGGATCAATGCGTACGTTCTCCAGACGGCACCTTAAATTAAAATCTGTCTTCATAACCCAACATTTGTCGTACTTTCCAGTTTCGTGAGGAATGCAGGAGCAATTCTTGCTCTAACAAAGATCTTTCTGTGGTGGAAGGAACCGAACAGCGCGCATTACGCCCTATGTTGTCAGTTCAGGACTTAGATCAACAACAATGTGAGGCTCTCTTTTAGAAAACAAAAGCCCTATAATATTGAGATCTGTGCTGTGCTAGCCATCAGTGTTTGCTAAAGTAATTGAAAAGGCTATATATGTAATCATAATTGATCATTTCGTTTCACATAATTTTCTGTCAAATGTACTGTTCGGTTTTACAAGTGGTTTAACAACTAAAAACGCTGCAGCTGTCGGCTGCTACCTGTGTGATGTTGTAGACTGATGACAGTATGATGCCCCATAATACGGCAGTCGGCTGGCTGTGGAGGACGGTAGCTCAAATCCCTACTTGGCTTTTCAGAATTAGTTTTTCGGTGATTTCTCTCAGTCGTTCGAGGTAAATAACGGAATGGTCTTCTGGAAAGAATCAGCCGATTTTATTCTCCAATATTACTGGATGTTTGCATTCTATCTCTAATTACGGTGTAGTAACTGATCGTCCTTCCTTCACTCTCCTCCTCAGCATCGTCAATATTGAACTTTCAGTCTAGATATTTCTTTCCTTTATCTCAAATATTGGTCGTTCAGCTTCCTTGCGCAGCTTAAAACACCCAGGGTCATGCACCTTTGTTGGTTCCACTACTGAACTGTGATGTCTAATTTCGGTTCTCTAAGGCAGTTGTTGTTTGTTGTGTGTTTCCTTGTTTACCTTTTCCTTCTTGCATAGCTCCCTAACTCTAAATCATGGTACTGCCTTTGCTCTCCTCTTTAGCCAGTTCAAAATATTGCATCCACCCCTCCAGACATCGCATCTCTTGGGAGTAGTGGATTGCGTTGCTGCCACTAGATCGTGAGGTTCTGGCTCGAATTTCAGGCCAGCTAGGAGGTTTTATTCGTTTGGGGATCGGGTGTTTGTATTTCCCAAATCATTTCATCTCATGCATAATTATTTATTACATCACGATCCTTTAGATACATCAAAAACATTCGCATTTAGGCACTTTCAACATAATTAAGTCATTAAACATACAAGGGGTGGACAAAAAATGGAAACACCCAACCTACTGCCACATCTAACACGGTGCAAGAAAATTGCAGGCTTTCAAAACAGCTTCCAGTGGTCACGCAATGAATAAATACAGGAGGTATATGGTTTCAATGAAATCTTACACCGTTCGTACCGCAAAATAGTGGCACCTTCTGGTAACGGTGATGGATATGAATAGCGATCATGCGCCCTTCTCTCCAAAGCTGACAACAAATGCCCTATAGTATTGAGATATGGTGCTATGCTAGCCATCGGTGTTTGCTAAAGTTATTGGAAAGGCTATGTATGTAAGCATAATTACTCATTTTGTTTCACATAATTTTCTGTCAAATGTACAGTTCGGTTTTACAAGTGGTTTAGCAACTGAAAATGCTACATTCTCTTTTCTCTGTGCGGTAATGGATGGATTAAATAAAGGATTTCGAGCGCTAGGCATCTTTTTTCATGTAATTAAGGCGTTTGTTTGCGTTGATCAGTCGCGCGAAGTGGCCCCGCCGGAGGTTCGAGTCCTCCCTCGGGCATGGGTGTGTGTCTTGTTGTTAGCATAAGTTAGATTAAGTTGTGTGTAAGTCTAGGGACAGATGACCTCAGCAGTTTGGTCCCTTAGGAATTCACAAACATGAGAACATTTCTTCGCGTTAATCACTAATATTGGATCATTATGGAATACGAAGAGCAGTTCACAACTGGTTCACCTTTTACTTTAAGGACAGACAGCAAAAGGTCATTCTCCACAGTACTGAGAATGCTTGTGATGTGGGATCCGAATCGGGTACAGTTAAATTGGTCGGGGGAGGGGGGGGGCTGGAGGGGGGGGGGTCGGACAGGGAGCAATGCTGGGGCCACTCCTGTTCCTTATTTACATAATTGATATGCCTGATCGTACTGTAAGTGATCGTAAAATATTTCTGTTTGCTGATGAACTGGCTTAGTAGTAATGGATGTGTCCAACACCGGCACTGTTACAGTTAGTGCAGTTGAAGAAATAAGTTCATGACTTGTAGAAAATAAACTACGCTAAATCAATGTTAGTTATTGTAAAATTTCTAAGACACATTTCAACCAAACCAAATAACACAGAATCGGCATATGATTAGCGAAACTGAGCAGTTCAAGTTTCTTGGAGTTCAGACTGATAGTAAAATGTGGAAAGCCCATGTTCAGGATCTCGTTCAAAGACTTAATTCTGCCATTTTTACTGTTGGAATAGTATTGTAACCTCCCCACAGAAATTTCAATGACAATATTTATTAGTAATGGAGCCAGAGCTAAGTGTAAGCTCCCCAGAGAAATTTAATGACAAAGACAATTAAATAAAAATTAGCTATCTGACCCAAGTATAAGTTCCTCACAAAAAATATAAGTCAATTCAGTGATAATAAAATCTCAGTGACAATGAAAACAAATAGACCGAAATATCAGTCTTTGGCCCTGTGCGAAATCAGAATTAATTTCTTACCTCAGTATAACTGCATGTCAAAGTTCTGCTCTTATTGGTGGCCGCGGCTTGGAGGAAATGCATTGCATGTACCTTTTTTTTTTTTTTTGAAATCTAACTGAAACTTTTCTTTAAACGAAATGTAAGGGAATCAAATGATTTTTTTTGTTAAAAATTGCTTTGAAATCAAATTATTATTGGGGCGATTATAGCACAAATTAGTTACAGTTGATTTACATCGTTAGCTGAGCGCAATGCTGCTTAATAATATACCTTGTCCTGAATCTCGACCATTGCGGTGCCGACGCCCGCCGACTGCTCTGGGCTACCACTACTGACAGACTGCTCTTCGCTACTACTACCGACAGACTCCTGTTCGCTACTGTACTGCTACAGCGCTATCGCGCAACTACACGCAACAGAGCTGAACATGCTCTCTGGTTAGAGATTTTTACCATGCCTCACCATCGCTGCCATCGAGCACATACGCCTTTCATAACCCTCCACTGGGGGGGGCAAAAATTTGGCAGCGATGGTGAGTCATTTGGACTTGCCATCGTAACAAAATTTTTTTTGTTTTTTAACTAATTAACTTTTACAATTTACAAAATATTCACTTGTAGTACAAAATGTGAGTACAAAACATATTAGCAAATCAGAAAAATGTATATACAAATTATTTGACAGATAACAAAGTGCACACGCACTGTAAGATTCTGTAGCATTTTCAGAACAAATAAATAGAATGGCAAAATAGCATGTTGACAAGTGACATGAGTGCACATGCACTGCAGTTCAGAACATATCAGCATATGGCGAAATGTATATACAATGAGTAACAAATGACATAAAACATATCACGAAATCATAAAAGGTATACAGAATAAGCACAAATCATATTGAAAAATGAGAAAAGTGCACAGGCACTGAAGTTCAGTAGAAAACATATTAACACATAAGTGCACATGCACTGAAATCTTTTGAACATTTTCATCACAAAAAGTATATACAATATAGATGACAAGAGTGCACACATACTGCATTTCAGAACAAATCGAAAAAAATGTCTTTACCATTTTCACAATAAATAAACATAATGGCAAAAAATCATGTCGACAGGTGACATAAGTGTACTTGCACTGGAGTTCAACAAATCGAAAAGAAATGTATAGGCCATGAACATAAATGATGTTAGCTAAAATGATTTTCACTATTAGGATAGGAAAGGAAAGGATTGCATCATGGTTGTAGCACTTTAATTTGCACACAGCTGCACTGAAAGTCCATATCTTTCCACAGAATCACAACACCGAGTGATACAATCTGCAGTTCAGAAGCATTTATCAACGTATCAAGACACTGAAACGTCGTAGTAATATTCCATGCTATCATTTGGCAGTACACCAGGTACACCAAACAGTGGGACCATAATAACGTCTTCATCGCTTACGGTGGTGGACAGCATGTCGTGTCAACACCACGCTCTTAAGAGGCACACCAACGTAGAATTAGTGCAAAAACCAAATATAGTGCTCCATGATAATGAGGATGGACAAGACAATGGATGTTACAATAATTTCAGGTAGTTAGGTCAGAAGGTGAAGGACATTAACTAACACACAAGTCTTGATTAGTGATTACATAAGTAGTTGGCGGCATCCATAGTCTAGTTATTGAACATTTCTGTACCATGTATTTTAGTATTACAGAATAATGTTCATAAAATTAAATTCTTGCCATCATGGGTAGTCGTATTACAATAAACAGCGGCAGTCTTGGGCCAGTTACAAACCATATTACAGAATAATGTTCATAAAATTAAATTATTGCCATCATGGGTAGTCGTATTACAATAAACAGCGGCAGTCTTTGTCCAGTTACAAACCATGTTTAGTATGACAGAATAATGTTCATCAGAAGTCTTAATTACATTAATTATTGGCACTCAGTGGCCATTTACTAAAATCATTATTGAAAACAAGAGCTAATTAATGGCATAATTAATAACATAATTTATATAGTTACATTAATTATTGGCACTCAGTGGCCAGCAAGTATTGAATAGTATAAAACATTGTTCATCATTCAGTATTATTCAGATAATTAAGAAGTCATTATAAAAAAATCAGTTAATTACAATCATAGCATTAATAATCATGGGCATTATAAGTAGTCTCATTACAATAAACAGTGGCAGTTATTAGCCAGTTACAAAATTACAATCATAGCATTAATAATCATGGGCATTATAAGTAGTCTCATTACAATAAACAGTGGCAGTTATTAGCCAGTTACAAAATTACCATCATAGCATTAATAATCATGGGCATTATAAGTAGTCTCATTACAATAAACAGTGGCAGTTATTAGCCAGTTACAAAATTACAATCATAGCATTAATAATCATGGGCATTATAAGTAGTCTCATTACAATAAACAGTGGCAGTTATTAGCCAGTTACAGAGCATTATATTTTTATATATATATATATATTTTTTGTATCATTAAGAAGTCATTATTCAAGTGACATACTATTCAGAGCTGATCAGTATTATTCAGAATTATCATAAACTAGTGACATTATATGAGACTGGTAATACATTTTTTTTTGTGCTAGCAATGCATTGCTTTGGGTAATTATAAGGGAAAGCAAGAAGAAATAAGAGAAAAAATTGCTTCTAGGTTGTTCCTATAAATGAAAAATGTGTAACGTCATTCGTCAGCTGTACCAAGGTTGTGACACAAGGTAGTATATGTGATCACATGTGTAAATGATATACACAAATGGGTAAAAAAATTGCAAGTATTAGAACAGGTATAATAAGTAACAAGTTTAGTAAGTATCATGAAAAGCTTCTCCTGGACAAAATACAAAATGAATTATTGAGCTGAAAGAAGAAACGCAGACTATGCTGAAAAGTAGTGAACTTCGAATTAACAGGTAGTGAAATGTGTATTAAAAATGTGTTCCATAGCTGTCCTTTCCAAAACCTTCAGTCATCCTACTACGCAATATAACACCTGCTGTCAAAGCAAACTACAACAAATACTTAAATAACTACATAGCATAAATACATAAACTTCAACATCATCCTCATCTGTAAAGAAAAAAAAACTTCATTATCCATATTATCATAACTTCATTATCGTCATCACCTGTAAAGAAAAACTTCATTATCCATATTAGTATATTCTTCATCATTATTCATCATCAGCATTCATTATCATCTGCAAAAATCACTTCATTATTCATCACACAACTATTCCTTATCTCTAGCATATTTCATCACTTAAAACTAAGATGTGTAGTTCTGTCTGACAGCTTGCATCAATCGCCTTGTATTCTGAAAGAAAAGATTAGTTAAGACTGCTATTCTGCGATGTGTATAGTATATTCTTGTTAATGCTTGTTAATTCTGATCCATTTACTCGTCCTCATAAGGTTTTGTATTTTCTTTCATCTATTCCGTAGGTGAAATTCCCATTCTGTTTAATTTATTTCCTTTACGCATCATTTCTTTCTGAAACTGATGAACAAAGATTAATGTCTTGTATTTAAATCATATACCCATTAGATAATGACTGGTTAATGGTGACACAATTAAGCATACAGCATAACATGACAGAAAACGTAATATGTCAAAAGCATAGACAGTGTTCAAAGGCAAAAAGTGTACAGAGAATATCATAATGCAACAGCAAAAAAAAAGGAAAATGTAAAACAGTCACGATGTTGAGATATCATAGGGCAAAAAATGTCAAAGTCAACTGGTGTGTGTTATACCTTAACTAGTTCACAGTGCATACAAACAAAACATGAAAACAATCGTACATACATAAGAAAGACAAAATGTGACATTCGTTGTGTTCAGCTTGTATGTAGTGTAGTTAATAGAGGCGATAATTAAAGACTTCAATGGAGAGAGAATTTGATAAAATTAATGCGTCACTACAGAGAATTGCATAATTATTCATAAAATGCGTAAGTTCATCTGGAAAATATGCACGGTCTAGTGTGTAACGACAAGAAGAGCGACCTGCTAACCTTACCTTGCCGGGCACTTGCCAAGAAAAAATACGATAATCATCAATAAGTAGTCACATAAATATAATTGCATAAATGTTCATAAAAATTTGCAAATAGCATTACGGCGTGATAAATCATAAAGTATGTTCACTCAATAAAGGGTTTTATGTTTGACCAATGGTGGTTACCTTTCGATTTCCTGGTTCTCAGAGTTTCGACGTGTACAACATTGGGGTGAGGAATGCTGCGAATCCGATATGGACCTGCGTACAGAAGTTCAAATTTACTGCACTTACCTTTTAATTTGCTGGATAAATAGTGTGTACGTACTAATATCTTCTGTCCAACGTGAAAGTCTCGGCGTCTACAAACCTGTTTTTGCTGTCTTCTCCGGCGCTCTGCGGCACGTTTGATGTTGTTCAGCGCAATGTCAATTATTTCGTGGTGTCTTAGTCGACGACAGGTAGGGAAGTTTCAAAATGGTTCAAATGGCTCTGAGCACTATCGGACTCAACTGCTGAGGTCATTAGTCCCCTAGAACTTAGAACTAGTTAAACCTAACTAACCTAAGGACATCACAAACATCCATGCCCGAGGCAGGATTCGAACCTGCGACCGTAGCGGTCCTGCGGTTCCAGACTGCAGCGCCTTTAACCGCACGGCCACTTCGGCCGGCTTAGGGAAGTTTACTAATTGTTTAATTTTGTTTGGTGGTTCAACGTTTTTCAGTATAACAGACGGAGATAGCATAGTGGATTCATTTGGAATGGAATTAATTACATCTTGGAATGAGTGTATGTGTGTGTCCCAATTAACATGTCTTTTGTGGCAGTATATTCTACACAGTTTACCAATTTCTTTCATTAATCGTTCACAAGGGTTCGAAGAAGCGTGGTACTTGGATATATAAATCGGAGAAATGTTTCTAGCTCGTAACATGCGTGTCCATATAGCAGAACGAAATTGTGGTCCATTGTCAGAAATTACTTTCATCACATGCCCTACATGAAATAGAAAATGTTTTACAAATGCTTTCGAAACAGTTTTAGCAGTAGCTTTGCGTAACGGAGTGAAAGTAACAAATTTTGAAGTGAGTTCAACAGCGACAAAGATGTAGCAAAAACCTCTGTTAGTTCTCGGAATTGGACCAAAAATGTCTACTGCGGCCATATGTCTTAATTTAACAGGTATAATGGGATATAATGGAGGAATGTGTGAAGTTGTGTCTGACTTAGCTTTCTGGCAAATTTTACATGACGCTAAAACTCGTCGTATACGTTTTTCCATGTTTGTAAAATAATAGTTCTGTCTCAGTATAAGAAAACATTTTCTGGCTCCGTAATGTGCGTAGCTTAAATGAGTGTACCAGATTAATTTGTTAACAAGTTCGTCAGGAATGCATAATAACCAATTGTTGCTGTCTGGATGAGAGCGGCGAAACAGAATGTCATTGCGTACAGTGTAGTGGTTCCTAATCGTAACATTATTCTTATCTTGCCAAAGGTGTTTAATTTGTTTCCACACATTGTCTTTACTTTGCTCTTTTGCTATGTCCTGTAATGACGACGAAATAAAATTTTCAAATGCAACTTGCTGAATGTACATGACACTGAAGTTTGCTTTGCAGAAGTTGGTTGCTACGTCTTGCTGATTGTTGTTGAGAGAACGCGATAGTGCGTCTGCTATAACATTTTGTGTGCCGGGAATATGAACAATCGTAAAATTAAATTCCTGTAAATACAGTTTCCATCTGCTTAATCTGTCGTGAGTGAATTTAGCCGAAAGTAAGAATTGTATAGCTCTGTGATCTGTGTAAACGGTGGTATGTCTGCCATAAAGAAAATGCCTAAATCTCGTAAAAGCCCATACAACACATAACGTTTCCAATTCTGTGACGGAATAATTTCGTTCAGCAGGTGACAAAATGCGGCTTGCAAATGCGATGTTTTTATTACTTTAGAATCATCTTCTTCAATTTCCTGAAAAATGTGTACGCCTAAAGCTGTGTTGGAACTGTCGGTGGCAATGGAAAAATTTCTGGTAAGATCTGGGTGCGATAAAAGTGGAGCATTCAACAAAGCATGTTTCAGATTCACGAATTCAGAGTGTGCTTGCTTATCCCATGACCAAATAGTGTTTTTACCTGTTAATTGGCATAATCTAGGTGTATCTAAAGCAGAGTGATGAATAAATTTACGAAAAAAGTTAATTAAGCCCAAAAAGCTGCGTAATTGTTTCTTCGTCGTAGGAACAGTAATGTCACGTAGAGCTTGAAGTTTTTCCGGATCAGGCGCAATGCCTTCTGCTGAAATTACGTGTCCAAGAAATTTTATAGAAGTTTTGCCAAAATGCGATTTACTGAGGTTAACTGCAAGTCCTTGTGCATGAAAAGTTTGCAACAGTCGTTCTAAAATCATATTGTGTTCAGACCAGTTAGCTTCTGCGATAAGAATGTCATCTACGTACGTCGTAATCCTGTCTTTAAGTTCTGTCGGAAGTATTGTGTTCAAACTGCGAATAAAAGCTGCAGAAGAAATGGTTAAACCGAATGGTAATTTGCAAAATTGATAACAGTCACCAAAACAGAGAAAAGCTGTGTACTTTCTGCAATTCGGATGAAGTTGAATTTGCCAAAATCCTGATTTCAAATCTAATGTGGAATAAATAGCTGTACCGTGAAATTTCTGTAGTAGTTCTTCTAATGTCTGTGGTCGATCTGTTTCATTAATAATAATGTAATTAATGTGACGTGAATCAAGTACAAGGCGAAGTGAGCCATCTTTTTTCTTAACAATATGCAGCGGGTTTATGTACGGACTAACTGCTGGTTCAATAATTCCTTGGTCTAGCATATCCTGCAATTCTTTTTTAACTTGTTCTCTATGAATATACGGAATGGGGTAATGCTTAGCTTTAAATGTGTCGTGCTGTTTGACTTGAAATTCGTACATAAAACCGGACATAGTACCAGGAATGTTGTCGAAAACAGGAGCTTGCTGTAAAAGAATTTTGTGTAATTGCGTTCGTTCGTCGTCTGTATTTGCACTGCTTTGTTTAACTTTATCAGAAATCATCTGCATTACGTCGTAGTCAGTTTCGTCTGGAGTATTATAGTTGTATACGTACGTATCCGTGAACAATGTGGGATTACAGTCTATGTTACGCGATACGGAAATGACCTCTGTCCGATTAATTGTTTGTTCTTCCGCAGATAAGGAATGCTGAAACTCTAAAGCTAATTGTACATTCTCGTCCTTCAACATTAAATAAGAATTTTGAAAATCGACCACTGCGTCGTGTTGTACCAGAAAGTTCATGCCTAAAATAACGTCTGTTGTCAATAAGGGAACAATCCAAAAATTTGAATGATAAGTATGACCTCCAATACAAAATGATAAATGCGTCTGTAATTTAACGTCTACTCCTTTACTCGATACAGCTCCTTTTACTTTCGTTTTGCCTAATGGTAATGTGGGATAAGTATTCTCTTTGTTGCACTCATTAAAAGTCTCCTCATTTATAACTGACATAGGTGATCCGGAATCAATTACTGCTGAAAATTTGGATGAATCAATTTTAATTTTGATGACAGGATGTGAAATGGTTTTCTGAACAACTGGTCTTTCCTGTAAAAGAGTGTCTCTGATGTCAAACGTAATTACATTTTCGCGAACAACATTTTGCGTGTCAAAACTAGTGCTTGTGTTATTGGAAGATGCGTCCTGTACAGTATCTAGTCAGATTCTATCTGACGTGTTATTATTATCAGGAGGATGTTGTGGCATTTCTACAATCTGAACAGTTCTATTACTTCTTCCAGACGTGTTACGCTCTGGATGATACCTACTGTCGGGTTCATTCATGAGAATAGGTTCTTGTGGATAATTCTGCTGTTGGTATGACCGACTGTTGTTAGATGTACGCTGAAAATTGTCGTCATTATTCTTACGTCTGTCGTAATAGTCATTTTTATACGGCGCATTGCGATGGGAATTGAAATAGTGTGTTTCTATACGTAGTTATTTCTTTGCTGCTGTGTGTTACTATTTGTTGGATCTGGGACTATACGTGCACGCGGCGAAACATTAAAGCCTGGTTGACCTTGTAGACTGCATTGTTGGTTAGGTATGTTAACCGGTTGACTTTCATGCTGTTGTGGTGGAAAACGTCTATTGTTACTAAAATGTGATTCCTGTTGCTCAAAATTTTGACGGCATTGATAATTGGAATTTGGTCTGTTATTAAAATTTTGGTGGTTGTCATTCCTAAAGCGTCTGTTACCTTTACTATTGAAACTACGTGCTTGACCGTAATTACTGTAGGTTTGCTGGCCTTGGTTGTTATATGAAAAATTTTTGTTTACGAAAGAATAATCTGATTGCTGCACTTCTAAAAGCTGCAGCAGATCCCTGAATGCCGAAATATTTTCTTTTTGCCGACCTGTTAAAAGTGACACTCTTAATGATCGTGGTAATTTAGAGATACATAATTGAATGAGTGCAGATTCACTATAGGGTTCACTTAAGTACTGGTTTTGTTGCACCATGTGCTCAAAAAATTGCGTCACACTGGGAAAATTCGAGTTCTCATAATTCGGCAAACTAATTAGCTGATCTTTAATTCCGCGTTGTGTCGTTTTCGACCAATACGCTGACAGAAAGGCATTCTGAAACTCTTCTACTGAATAGCATTGTCTCGCGATCGGTCTCATACGAGTTGCCGGCTCAACTTCCAAAAAACTGCAAATAAATTCAAGTTTGTGCGTTACGGGCCAAGTCGGTGGAAAGGCAAAGCTAAATTGTTGTATCCAATCTAGCGGGTGAATCTGTGTTCTGTCGTTTTTAAACACTTTAAACTTTCTCACTGACAGAAAATGTTTGTAATCGAAATTATCGTCTGTGTGATGGAACAGGTTCAGGATTGTAGGAGAATCTATTGAACTGTGGTTGTTCGGAATCTAAGTCCCGTACTCTCTGTAGATTACCCAAATTATACGCGTTGCGCGACTCTGGCAAATGTTCGAAAAGTGGCGTCTGCTGTGATGTGTTATTAACTGAAATACTTTTCATCTCTGTTACTTCTTGCTGTAAACTTGACAGTTTTCGACGCAATGTGTTATTAGATGAATCTATCTCATTAATAGTCTGCTGTAGATTTTGAAATTCCGGTGTTTGATTAAATGAAACCGGTGAAGTATCGTCTGATTTATTGTCATTAGTACTTTCGATGACATCAATACGACTGGCCAATTCATCACATTTTTCAGTCAGTATTTTTACCTGATCATCGGTTTTAGTGTCAGTGGCATTAATCTGGTTTTGCAATTTACGTGTAGTTTCGTTCAGTATTTTAACATCAGCTTTGACGACATCGGAATCCTGTGTTAGTTCTAATTGTTCGAGTCTATCGGTCACTGTTTGAAAATCTGTTGTGTATGTGTCTGTTTTCGATTTCAGATCAGAAATTTCGTCACGTAATTCTGTGTTCGACTGTTTGATGGGATTAATTTCGTCGGACACTGTGGCAATATTGTTGTCTACATATATTTTCGCCTTCGCAAACATTTTATGTTTGTCTTCCTGTCTCTGAGCAGTGATTGTTTCCATGACTTGACGTTTGACTTTATTTTGATCCTGAATAAATTTACGGAAACGCGTATCACTGTTTTGTATGTGAAGACTAAGACGTTCGTTAATCTGAGTGTTCTGTTGCTCGAATTTCGCGTCTATCTTTTCATCCATTGTGCGCGAAAGTTCTACCGTCATTGCTTTAAACTCGTCGCGTAATTGTGTAGCTTTTTCGGAGCATTGTTTAGCGACTGTACTGATTTCCGCTCTAAGTGTTTCTGTTGCAGCTGTTTGCAATTCCCTTAATTCCTGAGCAACAGTTCTAATCTCTTCGCTACTTTTCTTTGAACAAGCCTCAATTTCCTCGCGTAACTGTACTCTAGTGTCATGACATTGCGCGGCAACGGCTCTAATTTGTTCACTAAGCTGCCTAGAATTGTTGTCTAATTTTTCATTAAGCTTGTCTTGTTTTTCGTTCTGTTGTTTGACCTGTTCACTAAGTTGTCTGAGATTTTCATCATTGTCGTCTAATTTTTTACTCTGTTTGTCTTGTTTTCATTAAGATTGTCTAATTTTTCATTCTGTTGTCTGGAAGTGTTGTCTAGTTTTTCATTAAGTTGTTTATTCATTTGCAGCAAAAATGCCATAATTGGATTCGACATAAAATCATCATTTCTATTCTTCGTGCTGTTTAGTGGTGTACCTGGAATTGTCTCGCTTTCCGTAACCATTTGGTTATTCTGAGATTCACAAAAAGGTTTGTCAGTCGGATGTACATTGTTAGACATTATTTCGGAATTAAATAAATCTGTCGTACTTTCCGTACACTGTCCATTTTCATTAGACAAATTTGCGTGTTCATTATTTGAATTTTCCAAACCAGTTGTGTTAAGCTGGGCAGCGCTCATTACAATAGAGCTCCCCGCGTCATCGATTGTCGTCAAACTAACAGAGGACATAACCGAGTTCGTTTGTTCATCAGTAAGATAATAATCATCATTAGAGGTTGGAACGCACTGATTGTCGGTGAACGCAGAATTGTTATCATTACACTGCGTGTCACAATTATTATCGGTCACGTTATTTAAGTCGGTAAATTCATTCATAATACCTCGCGATACACTATTCACAGTCTTTCGCGGCATTTTTACAACAGTCACAATTATTCAAAAAAGAAATAAGCACAAATACAAAAAGCAACAAACACAAATACAACAGAGCAACGAATTGCCGATGATCTGAGGAAAGAAAGTCACAAATTAGTAAAAGCGTTGCACCAAATTCTAATTATACTTAAGCAAATAAGAGCAGATATCAGACTGTTTTTCAAAAGATTCTCTACGAAATACGATCCTGGACCGGGTGTCGCCATGTGTAACCTCCCCACAGAAATTTCAATGACAATATTTATTAGTAATGGAGCCAGAGCTAAGTGTAAGCTCCCCAGAGAAATTTAATGACAAAGACAATTAAATAAAAATTAGCTATCTGACCCAAGTATAAGTTCCTCACAAAAAATATAAGTCAATTCAGTGATAATAAAATCTCAGTGACAATGAAAACAAATAGACCGAAATATCAGTCTTTGGCCCTGTGCGAAATCAGAATTAATTTCTTACCTCAGTATAACTGCATGTCAAAGTTCTGCTCTTATTGTTGGCCGCGGCTTGGAGGAAATGCATTGCATGTACCTTTTTTTTTTTTTTTTTTTTTAAATCTAACTGAAACTTTTCTTTAAACGAAATGTAAGGGAATCAAATGATTTTTTTTTGTTAAAAATTGCTTTGAAATCAAATTATTATTGGGGCGATTATAGCACAAATTAGTTACAGTTAATTTACATCGTTAGCTGAGCGCAATGCTGCTGTCCTGAATCTCGACCATTGCGGTGCCGACGCCCGCCGACTGCTCTGGGCTACCACTACTGACAGACTGCTCTTCGCTACTACTACCGACAGACTCCTGTTCGCTACTGTACTGCTACAGCGCTATCGCGCTACTGCACGCAACAGAGCTGAACATGCTCTCTGGTCAGAGATTTTTACCATGCCTCACCATCGCTGCCATCGAGTACATACGCCTTTCAGTATCTGAATAAATGACAGTTCGACACGAAAAATCGTCTACTTTGCTAAATTTCATTTGCTTATAGCACTCCGTCTTCAGGCCACAAGTGGCCCATCGGGACCATCCGACCGCCGTATCATCCTCAGCTGAGGATGCGGATAGGAGGGGCGTGTGGTCAGCACACCGCTCTCCCAGTCGTTATGATGGTTTTCTTTGACCGGAGCCGCTACTATTCGGTCGAGTAGCTCCTCAATTGGCATCACGAGGCTGAGTGCACCCCGAAAAATGGCAACAGCGCATGGCGGCTGGATGGTCACCCATCCAAGTGCCGGACACGCCCAACAGCGCTTAACTTCGGTGATCTCACGGGAACCGGTGTATCCACTGTGGCAAGGCCGTTGCCTCATTTGCTTATGACGTATGGTATTATATTTTGGGGTAACTCTTCCCATTCCGAATAGTAATTTTGGCTCAGAAAAGGTCGATTGGCGCAATCACTAAGTTCACGAACCTCTTGTTGACCCCAGTTCATTACTCTGGGTATTCTGACATTGGCCTTTCAGTGCCTTGTATCAGCTACTTTGTGAGTCAGCACGGACACAGACAACGAAGGAGAGAAGCTGCAATGGCCAATGGCAGCAATCCAAAATGATCTGTACATTAAACTTTAAGATTACCTGAACACCTTATTTCCAAAAATAAAATAAACACAATTTAACTTGTTTCCTATGCCTCCTACATGCAAGTACGTTTCAGCATTAGTACTCACAGAACCCAGGCTATGTATCGGCTTCCTATTCCCAGTACTGATGCTCTCGAAGTCTGCAACTGAAATGGGGCCGACTAGCGATAGATGGCTTGTTAAAAAAACCTTAAAAAACCGGGCGTTGAAATCTGTCTTTCTGGAGGTGTGGCGCTGGCCGCTCTTTCCATTCGCAAAGGATATTTTTGGCTCAGGCAGTTTGGGCAATAAGTGCCGTAAGTTCGCGCACCTCTTGTCGACCCCTGTTCACTAGTCTGGGTATTCTGACATTGGCCTCTCAATATAAATAATGCGGTTCCTTGTTAACAATATCAACTTTTTCCCAAGAATTAGCAGCTTTCACTCAGTTAATATCAGCCACAAATCCAATCAGCGTTTGGATCTCACCTCCTTGACTCTTGTGCAGTAAGGCGTGCAGTATTCTACTGCATTTTCAATAAGCTACAGCAAGAATTCAAAAATCTTAGCAGTAATGCACGTACTTTAAAAGCCAAACTGAAGACTTCTCTCATCTTCTAGCCTGTCGAGGAGTTCCTTGAAAAATTGAGCTAAATCCTGTGTTACATTGTCGGTTGCGTTCATATAAACTTGTAGCTCGTCGTCCTTTTAGGATTCATGAACACTTTATTTTATCTATTATTAGTTGTTTCTTGAAATTTCATGTAGTGACATGTCCGCCCCAGTAGCTGAGAGGCAGCGCGACAGAATGTCAATCCTAAGGGCCCGGATTTGGTTCCCGACTGGGTCGGAGATTTTCTCCGCTCAGGGACTGGGTGTTGTGTAGTCCTAATCATCATCATTTCACCCCCATCGACCCGCAAGTCGCCGAAGTGGCGTCAAATCGAAAGACTGGCACCTGGCGAACGGTCTACCTGATGGGAGGCCCTAATCACTACGACATTTCTTTTATGTACAGACATGCTCCATAACCACGGAGATTTACTCCTCAGTTTGATCCTACGGAATTAGATGTGAAATAAAAAAGGAAAGGGGAGTTACGACAATATATCCTCGTGCCCACAAAAGTATGTCATGGACGATGCGAGCTCTGTGAACAGGGCCCCTCTCGTTCTGGAACGCAGTATCCCCGCTGAGGAACAAACACTGTGCACGGGATGGACCTCATCGTCCCAAACGGTCACAGAATCTTGGGCAGTAATGCGACCTTGCGGAGTAACTAAGGGGCCCATGAAATATCACTATGTGCCTACCCAGATTATCATCGAACCCCCGCCACACGTCACACATGGTATGTAAACTCGGTCAGAAGGTGGAAAGCGTGTGAAACAAGACTCATCCGACCACATATCATTTTTCCATGGCTCCGTAGACCAGGTTTTATGGCTTCGGCACCACGTTTCTTGCTATGGACATGAAAGTAGATTATCGTTAATGAAGTAAACGATCCACCAAGTGACAAGCTACTCCTTATGTATCAGATCTAGACTGCAATAATAAAATTGGAAGGAACTTTTAATTAGAAGTCAGGTACAAGTTGTAGTCCTATAACACTCGATTTATTCATCTTAAACATGACAAGACAACAAAATTATTAAAGAAACATCACACAAATATTTTTATTTAACAAAAGCCATACTAACATGAGATCTATAGTGGACAAAGTGATCTGCTGGGGATCGACACACGACACTAACCAGAACACAAATTGCTCTATCTGACTTCATACACGTGAATCCAGATTATGGCACCAAACTATGCAACCACAAGCATCTATATCCTACCATACAAAAAAAAAAAAGAAAAATATTGTTCGAAAAACAGGGGGCTAAGAAATATATATTATAAACCTGCATCACAGCAGCGAATACTTTACCATCCTGCTGATCAGGGAGGCACACCATGATGCGTTCGGCAACTGAAGTCATGAACGGCGGAAATCTGTTATTAAATGTGCGTTCCCGAGAAATGCAAGTATGTGGTCTCGCGTTCGGTTAATTCAGAATGCAGTTACTTCCCTATGAGTCTCTGAAACCCCAATGGATTCCAGTGTGCAGGTGGACATGTTTCCTGGTGTGCCAAACAAATTTCACTCCGCGCCATGATGTGCATGTTGGAATATATCAAAAGTTTAGACGGCCGACTCAAGACAAATAAAGACATGCATTCATCACTCATTGTGACCGTCATGATATAAGAAGTATCTCTGACGGTTCAGAAGGTGACTGGCACAGGCTCTGAGCCGCACAGTAGCAAAGGACACAAGTCTCACCATTTAGGTAGAGACCTGCAGTTCTTTATTAGCGAAGTGCCAGTACAAGAGACTTGTACCAGAGTGATCCTTCTTCCTTTCTTCACGTGTCTCCACACTTCTTCTCAGCTCGGTTCCTAAAGCACATTTCTCTTTTTTGACTTCCCCCACTTTCGCACAAGCCAATCATGAGCTGGAGCCCGGCATTCTAAGCTCAAGGAATGGTCTTTACACTGCTAAGCGATTTGACCAATCAGAACACTTTAAAGTTAATTGACAGAAAACGGAAAAAAGATTCAACTTTGAGGCTTCTTTCCCACGCCTTTGCCATGTCTTTTGCTAACAAAATACAGGGTGGAAGCACAACCCTCCATAAACAACTTGTTATCTCCCTTGTTGTGTCCATTTCAAAGTTTCCAAAGAACGGCCATAAACTCGCCAAAAGCCTCGTGCTTTCACAACATGTTTTGAAAGAGAGTCTGGACGTCAGGACGCCGGTTTCCGTGTTCCACGGGAATTCGCAGAACGTTTACATTTCTTTTGATGGCTTGCTCCCTAACAAGGGCCCATCCCCTGCTTTATTCCCATCCTACAATGCGCTGTCGGCGACTTCTCGGCACTGGCCCATATACCTGGACGCCAGCCTTCCGTTTGGCGTTCACTTCATGTGTTTTGCACAATGTGACCACGGCACGCGGCTGTCTGGAAATGTCTCCTCACCGTTCCCCAGAAAAAGGCGCTTTGTCGGCCCACCAATGCCGTGCTTTTACTGCAGTTGTTTAAGTTGGCACTCTCTTCCCTTCAACACAGGTAAAGCTTACTGTATTTCCTTCCCCAGAGCATGCAAATAAGACCATTAACTACTGCCCACCTTTTCATCATTATGTATGAAGTCAAATCGCAGTAAAGATCATATTCTCCACGAACACAAAGTGGCATAACACTGAATCAGAAGTGAGAGTGCCCTGCAATCTCTCAGGCATTTACATCACCGCTGAGCTGTTTTGGAATTCCAGCTCGCCCTTAAATTTCCAGCTTCAGGAGCTCCTTTGTTTTGTTTTGGAGCTGACAATTCTGCAGTAACTTTTGCAGCTATCAGTTTCGTCCGCATTGTGCCTTAGAGTGGTGATGTTTCTCCTCTTTCCCCATATGCAGCATAAATCATCGATGCATCGATATCGTGCCTTTTGAATTTCCAAACGCTTTGCCTCTCGTGGTTAAGGAAACACCCACAATAGGAGTACCAAGAATTTGCCAGTGTTTGAATTACCTGAGCTCCGACATGATGCACCGTTCTGACCACAACTGACAATTGCAGAGACATAGCGCAGGTGCCGTTCGTCATCGAGTGCAACATCGCAACTTGCACTCTTGCCTAGCATCTGAATGTCTGTTCAAGCATGCATAACTCGCAGTGTTTCCACATTTTTGTACAGCTCCTGTATATCATTGAATGTTCATCACATTGCCATATCAAGTCTTTTTACTGTGAGACTTCATGATGTACAATCGTCGAAATATGTTAAATGAGTTCATGATGTTCCAAGTCCCTAACTGCATTGATTAATATGCGAAGCTTTTTTAGCAGATTGAGCACATCTGAAGATGGTAACAACTTGCCGAATATTTTTTGAATATCTAAGCGATCGTGATGTAATAAATTATTATGCGAACATATACGGAGTGGACAGTGCCTTGAGAGTGGGATATAAGATGAACATCAACAAAAGCAAAGTGAGAATAATGGAATGCAGTCGAATTAACCCAGGTGGTGCTGAGGGAATTAGATTAGGAAATGAGACACTTAAAGTAGTAGATTAGTTTCCCTATTTGGGAAGCAAAATAACTGACGAGGTCGAAGTAGGGAGAATGTAAAATGTAGACTGACAATGGCAAGAAAAACATTTCGGAAGAAGAGAAATTTGTTAACACCGACTATGGATTTAATTGGCAGGAAGTCCTTTCTGAAAGTATTTGTATGCAGTGTAGCCATGTATGGAAGTCAAACATGCACGATAAACAGTTTAGACAAGAACGGAATAGATGCTTCTGAAATTTGGTGTTACAGAAGAGTGTTGATGGGTGGATCATTTAACTAATGGGGATGTAATGAATAAAACTGGGGAGAAGAGAAATTTGTTCTACAATCTGACTAGAAGAAGGGATCGATTGTTAGAACAGATTCTGAGACATTAACGGATCACTAACTTAGTACTGGAAGGAAGCGTGGTTGGTAGAAATCGTAGAGGGGGACCAAAAGATGAATACAGTAGGCAGATTCAGAAGTATTTAGGTTGCAGTACTTACTTGGAGATGACGGGATGGAGTAGAATGGAGAGCTGCTTCAAACCAGTCTTTGGACCGAAGATCACAACAGCAACAACAACGAACATTTACAAAGTTCACGTGTTACCATTTGGCAGTATGTAAACTTGTTTAAAAAATCATGTTATCTTCACTGACGCACAAGTAGATAAATTAGTGTCAAACAGTAAAATTTTCACCAGGAGGCCGAACAACGGCCTACTGGATCATCCACCATTAGTGTCGTACGATCATTTCATTTCATCTGAGACATCCGAAACTTTAACTTGTTTAACTTCCCCGTGTCTTGTTGACCGACAATTCTTCTCTGACGCTCTGCATACTGACTTTTTTAAAAAGAAACATTTGACCACTGTACTTTTAGTATGATGTGAGGTTTGGAACTGTAATAGTGGCAACACCACAACATAGACTCAACGCAACAGGATCACTGACGCTTTTGCCAACGTTAGTTATAAGGAACCCCTTGTAGTAGACGATCAGACGTAGTGTCATCGCGAAGTTGTAAGACGATCAACGGATTAGGGTGAAAATTTCTTACCTCGGCCGACTTACAGCACAAGAGGCTCATTAAGGTCTTCAAGAGGATGGCAGGGAATATGCCTTGCCTTGTAGAACAGTGGCAAAACTTTTTACGAGGGACGCCAAAATACAGCAGCGGTTTATCAGCCAGATCGTCCCCTTGTGAGTGAAGAAGTTTCCGTTCTCACCGTGTTACTGGACCGTGACCGACGCCAAACGATTTGTGAGCTGGGCCAAGACACAACTGACGCATACGACTGCGCTTGACATTATAAACACCACCTGGATGTGAAAAAGTTGCATCACGATGAGAGCTACGTGAGCTGACGCAAATGCAGTAAAGGTTACGATACGACGTTGCTTGTACCCACTTCGAACCTTTGAACGCGTTAGAAACGCATTACTACTCCATAAGCTCACGCTGGATAAGGCATGGTGCAAATCATACAGCACCAAACGAATGATGTCATTATGTGTCAACACGACAATCTAACGTTTGTCGGATCCCGTGCGATGTGAAAGATATGGTGATTCTCGTGCACGTCTGTGAGGGTATTATCAAAAAATGGTTCAAAAAATGGCTCTGAGCACTATGAGACTTAACATCTTAGGTCATCAGTCCCCTAGAACTTAGAACTACTTAAACCTAACTAACCTAAGGACATCACACACATCCATGCCCAAGGCAGGATTCGAAGCTGCGACCGTAGCAGTCGCGCGGTTCCGGCAAAAAAATGGCTCAAATGGCTCTGAACACTATGAGACTTAACATCTTAGTTCGTCAGTCCCCTAGAACTTAGAACTACTTAAACCTAACTAACTTAAGGACATCACACACATCCATGCCCGAGGCAGGATTCGAACCTGCGACCGTAGCAGTCCCGCGGTTCCGGACTGCAGCGCCTAGAACCGCACGGCCACCGCGGCCGGCCTGGTGTTATCCTAAGCGAACTGTTTCCAACGGCACACAGTCAATGCGCTGTACTGCTGTTCATTGTTGTAATAAAAACCACTACAAGTTTTGGGAGAGAAGTGGCTTCACTTTCTGTAATACCTACCCATCATATTGCAGGACAACTTTCGGGCGCATACAACGCAAGCCGTGACTGACTTATTTGACCCGTGGGGCTGCGAAGTGCTGCATCATCTACCATACTCACCAGTCACGAGACCTTGTGACTTCTACTAAATTACTAAGATGAAGAAATCACCTCGTTGCATTTGCTTCGTAACTATTACAAAGATTCGTCGGTTAATAGACCGTTCCATTCAAACCACGAACACGACTTGCGATGTAATATCTTATTCGACTATAGATTATTTGGAACATTGATAGCAACAAACTCTTTGAAATTTTATTTTCGTGTGGGTCCACGGCCTCAACGTGTTTTGTGAAAGGAAACATAGTCCAGGTGAGCTGTATTATTACAGCTTACCTGGACCATGTTTCCATTCATAAGACTCTTTACGCTAACCCATATTGATAATACGTAATTACAATAATTTTATACGTAAGACATTTTGTAACAACTGCAATAAATTTCTAATTGCTTGCATATTACATAGATATCACACTATCCTTCTGAAATTGTATTTTAGGATTCATGTAATAAGTCCAGATTTAGAATGTAAAAACGAGTTAATTTCGACACATCATAATTTGCTTGCATGAACTGAGAATCTATGAAACTAAAGATTTAATAGGATAATATGTCTTACAGATGACATATTCTTTTTTTCTAATTCCAAAGTTATGTCAAATAGCGAGGGAATTTATAATGCAATATCAGAATTCAGCTAAACGAACGTTTTGACGAGTGATGTTCATTCAATCACATCCCCTGAACTGGTGAGGAGTCGCATGCTTAAATATTGATATTTAAGTTCAGTGTGAGTTACCATTGAGATAGGTCGAGTGACTGATAATACGTACCCTTTTTGTAGTTGTCTACCAAAGTTCCCCTCCATGAACCATTGACCTTGCCGTTGGTGGGGAGGCTTGCGTGCCTCAACGATACAGATAGCCGTACCGTAGGTGCAACCACAACGGAGGGGTATCTGTTGAGAGGCCAGACAAATGTGTAGTTCCTGAAGAGGGGCAGTAGCCTTTTCAGTAGTAGCAGGGGCAACTGTAACGTTCCCTGGCAAACTCACGTTATTAAAGAACAAGAGTTTATTTGTACCATATACGCCGCTCTGGGCAAGTTGTATATACCGTAATTATTGAACAAAAATATTACTGAATTTTGTGTAAAAGACATTTGTTGTTATCGTAATATTTTTTATTGTCATATTTCTCTGTATTTAGGATAGTAATTTTTCTGTCTTTATGTTGTGATTGTAAAATGTATCAGTATTTGCGATAACAGAGATATGAAATTTTGCCAGAGGAGAATAATATCGTCAAATTACAAAGAAATGTTAATAGTCAGCAATACTATATAAGCACAATGCAATATGTATTCTTTGGTCTTCTCTGTTTAGAAGTCAATGCGGTAGGACACTGTGAAAAAGTTTTTTACGACTGGGTAGACTTCTTTTGTCTCTGTCTAGACTTAGCCGCCATTAGACGAGGCGTTACGATTTAATGTGAGTTGAATTATTGTTTGATCTAAATATATCAGAATTTATCAAAAGTGTGAATTATTAATGTAAATTAGCTTGCCCATGTCATCTATAAAATTACTTTAACGAATTTTCAGCATTTTTTAGCGGTGTTGCTGGGCTGTGCCGCGACCAACAATTAGCAGCGGCGGCACATTTAAAAAATTGCCAAACCCGTAAATCGGGAACAGATACATAAAAATCAACAGTGAATTAAGAAATTGTTCTTCTTTTACAGTGATCCTGAGGCTGATAAAATTTGAATTAATTATACGTTTGTGCATTCGTAGGCGGATAGTTAATATAGGTTAACATTGAAATTTAAACAGTTTGGTTCTTTCAAATAACTTAAATGTATAGCGTAGTAGGTTTGATCAGTGATAAATGTCGGCTTGGCAATAATTAAACCATTTTCTGCTAATAGAGATAATCTTGTGTTCTAAGGCTAGTGCCGGGATAAAATTCAGTAAATATTTAACAAAAAACCCACTGCATCTAGAAAGTGAGTGCCAAGGCCGAATGATCTAAAGGACTCAATTCTCAACTAAATATTCTTAACCAGTTAATATGAGTTCACGTAATTTTTTTTAAAATGTACGTAATCCTTTTGAAAGTGAATTTTTTATTACCACACGAAAATAAGAGAGAGGTTCTACAACAAAGTTCGCACGCAAATAAAAGAAAGTAAAGAAAAGTAAAAAAAAATTATTATTATTCTTTAACGAAATTTCAATTCAATTCATTCGATTTCGTTAAATTGGCGCCCAACGTGGGGCCCGAATATGCAGTGGCCACTAAATACCCATGAGATAACTAGGGAATTATTATAGTCGAACTTTGTTGGAGAACATTTAATAATTTTTCCATGTATTGTATGTATTGCATAACCAATATTGTGTGGCAATACCTGTGTATGATTTTTTGCATGAGAACACTATATACCCAGAGGCAAGCTGAAGAAGAGAGCTCATTATAGCGAAAAATTAATTACCTACCACAATATCAGGGGGCAGCTGCACCCAAGATAGATCACCAAAAGGTAAAGCTACAGTGTAATTGTCCTGTGGGTAGTAAAGTAGCCTCAGTGCAGTGTTCTCGGATCATTAGTGGTGTGCTTGTTGTTAGTACTTTGTTTTAAATAACAGGACATTTCAGTAGTTAGTAACTGTAGTATATAGTATGACCATTTCTTGTGTGATTATGTCAGTGAAACCTGAGTGTTAGGATATTTAGTTCAGATTTTATTTCTTTTGTTTACTATGGTTAGATTGCGTAGTCAGAAAGATATCAACATGGATAATGAGCAACAGTTAGTAAGTAGTGATACCGAGTTAGAAAGTGGGACACAAAGTAATGTTAGTGACGTAGTTCAGGAAGTACAATGTGAGAATCTGGGGGCAGAAGGGCAAGAAATGTTGCCACTGCCACCCAGTGATTCAGTTGATAGCGAAAATACTGTGCCATCCGCAAGCACTGGACACGGACCAGAGAGTGGTGAGATGTCAGAAGTGCAATCATTAAGAGTTATGTTCGAGCGCATGCTCAATTTCCAAGCTGAATTTGTACATATGCAAGCAGAGCGTGACCAGAGATTGGTAGCTAAATTTGCATGTATGCAAGCAGAACGCGATAAAGAACGTGATGCTAAACAAGCAGAGCGCGATAAAGAACGTGATGCCAAACAAGCAGAGCGCGATAGAGAACGTGATGCTAAACAAGCAGAGCGTGACCGACGCCTGCATGAGAGGGACTTGCAGTTGATGCAAACTTTAGAAGTTATGCAAAGTGAGATTGTCAGTTTCAAACAAAAATATGAAACCATACCCAAAACGGTGCAAGAATTAAGCGAAAGAGTAGATAGTGTTCAAGTGGCCAACGCCAATATCGTAGAGGAAATCAGTGTCCTGACTAACAGAGTCGAACAATTAGAAATTGACACAACTCAAGTAATTGAGAACAAAGTGACCGAACAAGTGCACAAAGTAGAAAATGGAGTCATAAAAGAAATAGATCAGAAAGTGCACGCCGCAATTGAGGCCAGAGAAGTGGACTCAAAAGCAGAAGTGCAGAATCTAAAAAATATTGTGCAATAAGACATTCCGGTGTGGCAGCGGAGTGTGGACCGTCGTCTTGCCGAGATGGAGCTTAGCTTGCGGCATGACGAGGCACAGGCGTATGTCACGCCAGCCAGGTCCAACAATGATAGGCATATAAATACAGCAGTAAAAAATTGCGACTGCGAGACAGAAGAGGCAACCAGTGTAAGCGAAACAAATAAATGTCATTCTAAAGTAGTGATTGAAGAAAGCCTGATTAGGAACCGACAGTTTCAGATCTTTACAACGGAGAAGAAATCTGTTCACCCTGTAGTGTTTATCAAAGGATTTAGAAACATTTTGCCTAGCGTTTGGAGTCATACCCAGAAAATACAGTTCGTTATGTCTTACATACAAGGAGATGCTGCATTATGGGCAACCGAAGCAGCTGACAGTTGTGATACATATGAGCAATTTGAAAAGGCATTCTTGGCCAAATATTGGTCAACATGTATTCAGGAGAGATTACGGAAGGAGGTATATAATCCAGAGCCGTATTCTCCACGACTAGGCAATTTGCGAAAATATTTTGAGAAGTACATTAGTAAGACCCGTTACTGGGACGAGCAGATTTCATCCCGGGATTTGATCAGGCTTTTGAAATCACACTTGCCGATACACGTAAAGGAAAAACTTATACACGTGCCGGAAAATGATATGGAACATTTCTTGTCTGTTCTGGACTCAATTGACCTGATTCAGGAGGACGTTAAGGCAGCCTCTGAACAGGCTAGAAGTAACGGAAACGGTTACAGAAATGGTCGAAATAACACGCCTCCACCAAGTAATGGAAACGGCGGAGGTAATAATAGGAGACAAGATTATGCGCAAAACGGAAATAGAGGTAGAGACCGGAACGGCAATAGTCCGCCGGTGAATAATGACCGGAAAAGGAGGTACGATGACCGGTATGAAACAGGCCCATCAAACAATAGTAGATGGAAAAATGCCAGGGGGCCGTGGAACACTAATACTTATAATGATGCAAACCGAACTTGGCCACAGAACCAGAGGCCCAGTCCGGACCGGCAAAACAGTGAAAGATATGACAATAACCGACCGCCACCACAAAATGCGCCAATTGCGCAACCGTGGCGGCCGGCGCAACACAACTTACACATAGTGGAGGTCAGTGACACAGAGCAGCCACACCCATCCACCAGCAATAATCCAACAAACTAGATTCAGCCGAGATACGCTCTCCATCGTCGGCTGAGGTTTGGAGTGAGAGCAGCCCGACACCAAACAAAACATCGGGAATCTGTATCCTTAGGTATAATGACGGGGTACAGATGGGAGATGAATTAATAACTGAACCATCCACGTGCATAAAGGAGCACAAAGACAAAGTACAAGCGATAATAGAGATCAAAATTAACAATATTGATGTGCAAGCAATCGTAGATACAGGTGCTACTGTTAGTGTCATGAGTATGGACTTATTCAAAGTACTGGGGAAGGAAAGGCGTATGCTGACTTTTCCCGTGAATAATTGTAAAGTCACTGGAGTCATAAGTGCACAGCGACAAATAATTAAACCCCAAGTGCGGGTAGAGATGTATTTAGGGGAAGAAGCCATAGCGTGCTCATTCCTGGTAGTAAAGGGTTTAAAGGTAGCCTGCATTTTGGGGGTAGATTTTTTGAGAGAAAGGGACGCAATAATCGACCTTTCTCGGGGAAAATTAAGTTTGATGAACGCTGGTAGGAGGATAGAATTGTCCATGCTCATCTGAAGAGGTACCAGTATCTCATTGTAATGCTATTAACATAAAATGTAGGAATCAGTGGATACTACATTTAGACAATCATTGTCAAGGACAAAATCTCTATTATCCTGACGTGCAAAGTGATCAATTAAAAGCAAATGTGGACGCATTAGTGAACAAAGTATCACAGTCCGAAAATTTGAACTCTATGCAACAGCAGGATTTGGTACAGTTATTATCTAATTATGCAGATGTATTCTCTGAACGACCAGGAATTGTTAAGGGATATCAGTACAATATCGAGGTGAAACCTCACAAAACCTACTGTCGAGCCTCATACTCCATTCCTTAGTCGAAGAAAGAAAATAGTAGCTATCTCATAGCAGATCCCCACTCAGGGAGAGTACGGGGACTGTATCCGCGTAAGGATGTAAAAGTATTCCTACAGTAAAAGACTAATAGTCCTATGTGGACACCATTCTTTTGTAAATAATGAACATTAATGATGTGTGATCTCCAGAGATAATGTACTAATGTAGAAGTGTTTAGTTATAAATGATTCACTTTCTCCTGTGTATGGATATTTGTGTTATGCACTCTTTTAATTTGTGTTATCTAAAACATGCTCTAAATGTCTGCACAGATAATCTGATTAGTGCAATTATTTGTAGCGTTAAGCTGTGACAGAGTTCAGTCAAGAAGAACATTTTAGTAATGATTATTTAGTGTACTGCATAATTTTCTATATGTGTGTCAAATTTGAAATATTTCTTGGCACAATCTTTTCTATTATGTGTATGTATGTATATATGTGTAGTTGTCAGATTGACAGATTCGAACCCAGAATAATATCAATAATATGAGGCCCTGAGAACTTTATTATCTCACCAATGTTATCAGAGAGAATAATGCACCCAGTAGTGACCCGAGGGCACCACGGGAGGCAAACTTATTGCAAATTTAAGTAGCGCAAAGTTACGCACAAAGAAGCTTCAATTGAAGCATGTGCAGATTCAATCAGTAAAAAAGGGAGCTAGCCTAATACACTCCAAGTCAATTTTTGCCTACAGAGACTACACTGTAGTTACGTAGGACGTTGATAGTAAAGTGTGACATGAGTTCAAAGGAGTTATTGAACAATATGCCTGAATCCGGCTGGAATGCACAAATAAAATATACTCGAACACGAATATAGATGACTTTTGGGCAAACTAATACGAATTTTTAATATTTGTTACCATGTACGCAAATATCACACACCTTGGTAAAGAGTTACGAATGTGCTGTTACAAAAAAATTGCACAGCGGACATTGTAAATAAAAATAAAGGAACTTAAACAAAAGTGCAGTATTGTGCGGCAGAGACAGACAGTGACTGTTAAACCTGCAGCAATACGTCACGGAGTAGTTGTGTATAAGTAATAAAAAACTGTATCATCGCCGTGTGTGCAAGTGGACAAGGAACTAGGACGACACGAACAGTGAGCCGATAACGGACGGTGGATCAAGTTAGTGTCAAACTTTAACTCTTTGTGTGTCAAGGGACGCTAGGAAAGCGCATTGACTACAGAGATACGTATTGTCCTAAGGTGAAAACTTGCGTGTGACTAATGACAAGTCATGACATGGTGAAAAATATTGTGTGCCCATAAAACGTGTTACTGTGACAACGAAACATTGTGCAAACCAGACTAGTGAAGGCCTACTGAATAATAACTGCCAATAACTGTGTGCGTTCTTTCCCACAGCAGGAAAAATGCCTATAAGGATAGTACACTGTTTGTGAACTTGTTGCATGTTTCCTGGAGCACTGCAAGAAGACGTCGCACGGGCGAGCTGATATCCAACGCGCATCCGGCTACATCAGCTATGCAGCGGCCGCAGCAGCCCGTAGCAAACCAGACAGCCACGCCCCTCCGCGCCGTAGCTGTCAACGCCGGGGGCGGTGACCTACACGGAGTCAGCGCGCCGCGCCGAGCGCCGCTCAACAATCACTCCGCACCGCTCACCAAATACAGCATTATTGATTTTTTTGAAATGTTCACATAAACTGAATAACATGTCAATGACTCCATTTTGATAAACATTGAACAAAATGGTTCAAATGGCTCTGAGCACTATGGGACTTAACATCTGTGGTCATCAGTCCCCTAGAACTTAGAACTACTTAAACCTAACTAACCTAAGGACATCACACACATCCATGCCCGAGGCAGGATTCGAACCTGCGACCGTAGCAGTCGCGCGGTTCCGGACTGAGCGCCTAGAACCGCTAGACCACCGCGGCCGGCAAAAAAACATTGAACATTTACTATGTATGTCCGTAAACTGATAGGATGAAATGAACACTAACATGTACAAGAGATGAATTTGTAACATGTAGGTAGTGGAACCATCATGAAAAGTGATTTAAGAAAAAAAAACAACCCAAAGTGATATATCCTAGGACAAGTGACCTTGTAGTGTATCACAAGAATAATAATATCACACACAAAAAACTTCCGTTGAGCTGTATGTGACTGTGATATTGTGTAATTGTGTAACCGTTTGTGACAAACTGCTAATTTAATTCAAATGAATAACTGATAAAGAGACAATATTGACCATGAACCAAATGGGGTGGCTGGGCTCCGGCACAGTTTTGCCCAGGTTTCCTGTCTGCCTACGCCCAAATGGGGGAGCCATGAACATATATAACCCTGGGACTAAATAAAAGAGCCATTCCGTAAAAAATACAGAATTGTAAAGAACGTTACTGGCACCATTGTGTCAAAGTATAAAAACTCTTTGCCAAATGCTGCGAGGGGGCAATGTAACGTTCCCTGGCAAACTCACGTTATTAAAGAACAAGAGTTTATTTGTACCATATACGCCGCTCTGGGCAAGTTGTATATACCGTAATTATTGAACAAAAATATTACTGAATTTTGTGTAAAAGACATTTGTTGTTATCGTAATATTTTTTGTTGTCATATTTCTCTGTATTTAGGATAGTAATTTTTCTGTCTTTATGTTGTGATTGTAAAATGTATCAGTATTTGCGATAACAGAGATATGAAATTTTGCCAGAGGAGAATAATATCGTCAAATTACAAAGAAATGTTAATAGTCAGCAATACTATATAAGCACAATGCAATATGTATTCTTTGGTCTTCTCTGTTTAGAAGTCAATGCGGTAGGACACTGTGAAAAAGTTTTTTACGACTGGGTAGACTTCTTTTGTCTCTGTCTAGACTTAGCCGCCATTAGACGAGGCGTTACGATTTAATGTGAGTTGAATTATTGTTTGATCTAAATATATCAGAATTTATCAAAAGTGTGAATTATTAATGTAAATTAGCTTGCCCATGTCATCTATAAAATTACTTTAACGAATTTTCAGCATTTTTTAGCGGTGTTGCTGGGCTGTGCCGCGACCAACAATTAGCAGCGGCGGCACATTTAAAAAATTGCCAAACCCGTACATCGGGAACAGATACATAAAAATCAACAGTGAATTAAGAAATTGTTCATCTTTTACAGTGATCCTGAGGCTGATAAAATTTGAATTAATTATACGTTTGTGCATTCGTAGGCGGATAGTTAATATAGGTTAACATTGAAATTTAAACAGTTTGGTTCTTTCAAATAACTTAAATGTATAGCGTAGTAGGTTTGATCAGTGATAAATGTCGGCTTGGCAATAATTAAACCATTTTCTGCTAATAGAGATAATCTTGTGTTCTAAGGCTAGTGCCGGGATAAAATTCAGTAAATATTTAACAAAAAACCCACTGCATCTAGAAAGTGTGTGCCAAGGCCGAATGATCTAAAGGACTCAATTCTCAACTAAATATTCTTAACCAGTTAATATGAGTTCACGTAATTTTTTTTAAAATGTACGTAATCCTTTTGAAAGTGAATTTCTTATTACCACACGAAAAAAAGAGAGAGGTTCTACAACAAAGTTCGCACGAAAGGAAAGTAAGGTAAAGAAAATTAACGTATAAAGCAAAAGAAAAAATAAAATTTATTATTTATTCTTTAACGAAATTTCAATCCTGCTCAATTCATCAATTTCGTTAAACAACATTCTGGATGATTGACTGATCTGGCCTTGTAACACTAACCAAAATGGCCTTGCTGTTCTGGTACTGCGAACGTCTGAAAACAAGGGGAAACTACAGCCGTAATTTTTCCCGAGGGCATGCAACTTTACTGTGTGATTAAATGATGATGGCATCCTCTTGGGTAAAATATTCCGGAGGTAAAATAGTCCCCCATTCGGATCTCCGGGCGGGGACTACTCAAGAGGACGTCGTTATCAGGAGAAAGAAAACTGGCGTTCTACGGATCGGAGCGTGGAATGTGTAACCTCCCCACGGAAATTTAAAAGACAATACTTAATAGAAATGGAGCCAAGTGTAACCTTCCCGCAAAAACATTAATGACAAAGACAATTAAATAAAAATTAGCTATCTGACCCAAGTATAAGTTTCTCACAAAATGAAAGTCAATTCAGTGATAATAAAATCTCACTGACAATGAAAATGCAAATAGACCGAAATGTCAGTCTTTGGCCCTGTGCAAAAATCAGAATTAATCTCTTACCTCAGTATGTCTGCATGAGAAATATCTGCTCTTATTCTGCGCCACAGCTTGGACGAAATGCATCGCAATAATTATTTTCTTTTTTGTTTTTTTAAAGTTATCTAAAAATTTTCTTTAAGGAAATGCAAGGGAATCAAATGATTTTTTTTTTGTTAAAAAATTGTTTTGAAATCAAAATTATTATTGGGGCGATTCTTTAAAGTCAATTACAATGAATACACACTAGATTATCTGATGAGCGCAAAGCTGCATGAAAACTTATTTAATAAAATTATACCTCATCCTGAATCTCGACCATTGCGGTGCCGACTGCTCTGGGCTACCACTGCTGAACTCTCTCGCAACTAGATCGCAACTCTACTCGGGTACAACTGCCGACAGACTACTGTACTGCACTCGACAGACAGCTCGCTACTACTGCCTCTGGTCAGAGATTCTGTGCCTCATCATCGCTGCCACACAACATACGTGTTTCATAACCCTCCACTGGGGGGGCAAAAATTTGGCAGCGATGGTGAGTCATTTGGACTTGCCATCGTAACAAATTTTTTTAACTAATTAACTTTTACAATTTACAAAATATTCACTTATAGTACAAAATGTGAGTACAAAACATATCAGAAAAATATACAAATTATTTGACAGATAACAAAGTGCATACGCACTGTAAGAGTCTGTAGCTTTTTCAGAACAAAATCATGTTGACAAAGGACATGAGTGCACATGCACTGCAGTGGAGAATATATCAGCAAAAGACGAAATGTATATACAATGAATAACAAATGACATAAAACATATCACGAAATCATAAAAGGTATACAGAATAAGCACAAATCATATTGAAAAATGAGAAAAGTGCACAGGCACTGAAATTCAGTAGAAAACATATAAGTGCACATGTACTGAAAACTTTTGAACATTTTTATAACAAATAAACGCAAGGGTAGAAAAATCATCAAATCACAAAAAGTATATACAATATAGATGACAAGAGTGCACACATACTGCACTTCAGAACAAATCGAAAATGTCTTTAGTATTTTCACAACAAATAAACAATGGCAGAAAATCATGTCGACAAGTGACACAAGTGTACTCGCACTGGAGTTCAACAAATCGAGAAAAAAATGTATAGGCCATGAGCATAAATGGTGTTAGTTAAAAATGATTTTCACTATTAGGATAGGAAAGGAAAGGATTGCATCATGGTTGTAGCACTTTAGTTTGCACACAGCTGCACTGAAAGTCCATATCTTTCCACAGAATCACAACACTAAGTGATACAATCTGCAGTTCCGTTCCCAGAAGTATTTATCAGCGTATCAAGACACTGAAACGTCGTAGTAATATTCCATGCTATCATTTGGCAGTATGCCAGGTACACCAAACAGTGGGACCATAATAACGTCTTCGTCGCTTACGGTGGTGGACAGCATGTCGTGTCAACACCACGCTCTTAAGAGGCACACCAACGTAGAATTAGTGCAAAAACCAAATATAGTGCTCCATGATAATGAGGATGGACAAGACAAATGGATGTTACAATATTTTCAGGTAGTTAGGTCAGAAGGTGAAGGACATTAACTGACACAGACTAGTTTTGATTACATTGGTAGTTTGCGGTATCCATAGCCTAGTTATTGAACATTTCTGTACCATTTATGTAGTATTACAGAAAAATGTTCATTAATTGTTTTACAGACAACATTGTCATTGCTCATTTCAATACCGTAATCAGTAGCATTCATTTCCTAATTACAAAGCATTATTAATTAATCATTGGTCATTTCAATACAGTAATCGGTAGCATTCTTTTCCAAATTACAAAGCATAATCAATAGCATTGAATTCCTTGTTACAAAGCGTAATTAGTAGCATTAATTTCCTAGTTACAAAGCATTAGTAATTAATCATTGGTCATTTAAATACAGTAATCATCTCAATACAGTAATCACTAGCATTCTATTCCAGTTACAAAGCATAATCAATAGCATTCAATTCCTTGTTACAAAGCATAATCAGTAGGATTCATTTCCTAGTTACAAAGCATAATTAATTAATGTTCATTTCAATACAGTAATCAGTAGCAATCATTTTTCAGGTGACATTATTCATAGCTGATCAGCATTACACAGAATTCTCTTAAACTGCTATCATTATTTGGGACTGGTAATACATTTTGTTAGCAATGCATTGCGTTGGGATCGATAATTAATTGCTCAGGCATAACAATATTTGCTTTTGACCTATTGCTGCAAATGAGGATAGGTAACGTCATTCGTCATGAGTCAGCTGTAGCAAGGTTATGAAACAACGCAGTATATGTGATCACATTTAAAAATTATAGACACAAATGGGTAAAAAAATAAAAATGCAAGTATTAGAACGGTATAATAAGTAACAGGTTTAGTAAGTATCATGAAAAGCTTCTGCTGGAAAATACAAAATGGATTATTAAGCTGAAAGAAGAAACGTAGACTATGCTGAAAAGTAGTGAACTTCGAATTAACAAGTAGTGAAATGTGTATAAAAAATGTGTTCCATAGCTGTCCTTTCCAAAATCTTCAGTCATCCTACTATGCAATATAACACCTGCTGTCAAAGCAAACTGCAACAAATACTTAAATAACTACATAGCATAAATACATAACTTCAACATTATCCTCATCTGTAAAGAAAAACTTCATTATTCATATCATCATAACTCCATCATTATCATCATCACCTGTAAAGAAAAAACTTCATTATTCATAGTAGCATATTCTTCATCATTATTCTTCATCAGCATTTATTATCATCTGCAAAAAGTCACTTCATTACTCATTACATAACTATTCCTTATTTCTATCATATTTCATCACTTAAAACTAAGATGTGTAGTTCTGTCTGACAGCTTGCATCAATCGCCTTGTATTCTGAAAGAAAAAATTAGTTAAGACTGCTATTCTGCGATGTGTATAGTATATTCTTGTTAATGCTTGTTAATTCTGATCCATTTACTCGTCCTCATAAGGTTTTGTATCTTCTTTCATCTATTCCGTAGTTGAAATTCCCATTTCTGTCTAATTTATTTCCTTTACGCATCATTCTTTATAAAACTGATGAACAAAGATTAATGTCTTGTATTTAAATCATATACCCATTAGATAATGATTGGTTAATGGTGACACAATTAAGCATACAGCATAACATGACAGAAAAACGTAATATGTCAAAAGCATAGACAGTGTTCAAAGGCAAAAAAAATGTACAGAAAATATCACAATGCAGCAGCAAAAAAAAAGAAAAATGTAAAACAGTCACGATGTTGAGATATCATAGGGCAAAAATGTCAAAGTCAACTGGTGTGTGTTATACCTTAACTAGTTCACAGTGCATACAAACAAAACTTGAAAACAATCGTACATACATAAGAAAGACAAAATGTGACATTCGTTGTGTTCAGCTTGTATGTAGTGTAGTTAATAGAGGCGATAATTAAAGACTTCAATGGAGAGAGAATTTGATAAAATTAATGCGTCACTACAGAGAATTGCATAATTATTCATGAAATGCGTAAGTTCATCTGGAAAAATATGCACGGTCTAGTGTGTAACGACAAGAAGAGCGACCTGCTAACCTTACCTTGCCGGGCACTTGCCAAGAAAAAATACGATAATCATCAATAATTGTTCACATAAATATAAGTGCATAAGTGGTCATAAAAATGTGTAAGTTCATCTGGAAAATATGCATGGTCTGATGTGTAACGACAAGAAGAGCGACCTGCTAACCTTACCTTGCCGGGCACTTGCCAAGAAAAAATACGATAATCATCAATAATTGTTCACATAAATATCTGGAAAATGTATTACAGTGTGATAAATCATAAAGTATGTTCATTCAATAAACGGTTTAACATTGGATATATGGTGATTGCCTTTCGATTTTCTGGTTCTCAAAGTTTCGACGTGTACAACATTGGGGTGAGGAATGCTGCGAATCCGATATGGACCTGCGTATAGAAGTTCAAATTTACTGCACTTACCTTTTAATTTGCTGGATAAATAGTGTGTACGTACTAATATCTTCTGTCCAACGTGAAAGTCTCGGCGTCTACAAACCTGTTTTTGCTGTCTTCTCCGGCGCTCTGCGGCATGTTTGATGTTGTTCAGCGCAATGTCAATTATTTCGTGGTGTCTTAGTCGACGTGATCTAGGAAAATTTACTAACTCTTTGATTTTGTTTGGTGGTTCAACGTTTTTCAGTATAACAGACGGAGATAGCATAGTAGATTCATTTGGAATGGAATTAATTACATCTTGGAATGAGTGTATGTGTGTGTCCCAATTAACATGTCTTTTGTAGCAGTATATTCTACACAGTTTGCCAATTTCTTTCATTAATCGTTCACAAGGGTTCGAAGAAGCGTGGTACTTGGATATATAAATCGGAGAAATGTTTCTAGCTCGTAACATGCGTGTCCATATAGCAGAACGAAATTGTGATCCATTATCTGAAATTACTCTCATCACATGCCCTACATGAAATAGAAAATGTTTTACAAATGCTTTCGAAACAGTTTTAGCAGTAGCTTTGCGTAACGGAGTGAAAGTAACAAATTTTGAAGTGAGTTCAACAGCGACAAAGATGTAGCAAAAACCTCTATTAGTTCTCGGAATTGGACCAAAAATGTCTACTGCGGCCATATGTCTTAATTTAACAGGTACAATGGGGTATAATGGAGGAATATGTGAAGTTGTGTCAGACTTAGCTTTCTGGCAAATTTTACATGACGCTAAAACTCGTCGTATACGTTTTTCCATATTTGTAAAATAACAGTTCTGTCTCAGTATAAGAAAACATTTTCTTGCTCCGTAATGTGCGTAGCTTAAATGCGTGTACCATATTAATTTGTTAACCAGTTCGTCAGGAATGCATAATAACCAATTGTTGCTGTCAGGATGAGAGCGGCGAAACAGAATGTCATTGCGTACAGTGTAGTGGTTCCTAATCGTAACATTATTCTTATCTTGCCAAAGGTGTTTAATTTCTTTCCACACATTGTCTTTACTTTGCTCTCGTGCTATGTTCTGTAATGACGAGGAAATAAAATTTTCAAATGCAACTTGTTGAATGTACATGACGCTGAAATTTGCTTTGCAGAAGTTGGTTGCTACGTCTTGCTGATTGTTGCTGAGAGAACGAGAAAGTGCATCTGCTATAACATTTTGTGTGCCGGGAATCTGAACTATTGTAAAATCAAATTCCTGTAAATAAAGTTTCCATCTACTTAACCTGTCGTGAGTGAATTTAGCCGAAAGTAGAAATTGTATAGCTCTGTGGTCTGTGTAAACGGTGGTATGTCTGCCATAAAGGAAGTGTCGAAATCTCGTAAAAGCCCATACAACACATAATGTTTCCAATTCTGTAACAGAATAATTTCTTTCAGCAGGTGACAAAATGCGGCTTGCAAATGCGATGTTTTTAATTACTGTAGAACCATCTTCTTCAATTTCCTGAAAAATATGTACGCCTAAAGCTGTGTTGGAACTGTCGGTGGCAATGGAAAAATTTCTGGTAAGATCTGGGTGCGATAAAAGTGGAGCATTCAACAAAGCATGTTTCAGGTTCACGAATTCAGAGTGTGCTTGCTTATCCCATGACCAAATAGTGTTTTTACCTGTTAATTGGCATAATCTAGGTGTGTCTAAAGCAGAGTGATGAATAAACTTACGAAAAAAGTTAATTAACCCCAAAAAACTGCGTAATTGTTTCTTTGTCGTAGGAACAGTAATGTCACGTAGAGCTTGAAGTTTTTCTGGATCAGGCGCAATGCCTTCTGCTGAAATTACGTGTCCAAGAAATTTTATAGAAGTTTTACCAAAATGCGATTTACTGAGGTTAACTGTGAGTCCTTGTGCATGGAAAGTTTGCAATAGTCGTTCTAAAATCAGATTATGTTCAGACCAGTTAGCTTCTGCAATAAGAATGTCGTCTACGTACGTCGTAATTCTGTCTTTAAGTTCTGTCGGAAGTATTGTGTTCAAACCGCGAATAAAAGCAGCAGAAGAAATAGTTAAGCCGAACGGTAATTTACAAAATTGATAACAGTCGCCGAAACAGAGAAAAGCTGTATATTTTCTGCAATTTGGATGAAGTTGAATTTGCCAAAATCCCGATTTTAAATCTAGTGTAGAATAAATAGCTGTACCGTGAAATTTCTGTAGCAGTTCCTCCAAAGTCTGTGGTCGATCGGTTTCATTAATAATTATGTCATTAATGTGACGCGAATCAAGTACAAGGCGAAGTGAGCCATCCTTTTTCTTAACAATATGTAGCGGGTTTATGTACGGACTAACTGCTGGTTCTATAATTCCTTGGTCTAGCATATCCTGCAATTCTTTTTTAACCTGTTCTCTGTGGATATATGGAATGGGATAATGTTTAGCTTTAAATGTATCGTGCTGTTTGACTTGAAATTCATACATAAAGCCGGACATAGTACCAGGAATGTTGTCAAAAACTGGAGCTTGCTGCAAAAGAATTTTGTGTAATTGCGTGCGTTCGTCGTCTGTATTTGCACTGCTTTGTTTAACTTTATCTGAAATCATCTGCATTACGTCGTAGTCAGCTTCGTCTGGAATGTTATAGTTATGTACGTACGTGTCCGTGAACAATGTGAAACTACAGTCTATGTTACGTGTTGCGGAAATGACCTCTGTGCGGTTAATTGTTTGTTCTTCCGCAGATAAAGAATGCTGAAATTCTAAAGCTAATTGCACATTTTCATCTTTTAGCATTAAATAAGAATTTTGAAAATCAACCACTGCGTCGTGTTGTACGAGAAAATTAGTACCTAAAATTACGTCTGTTGTCAATAAAGGAACAATCCAAAAATTTGAGTGAAAAGTATGACCTCCAATACAAAATGATAAATGCGTCTGTAATTTAACGTCTACTCCTTTACTCGATACTGCTCCTTTCACTTTTGTTTTGCCTAATGGTAATGTGGGATACGTATTCTCTTTGTTACACTCGTTAAAAGTTTTCTCATTAATGACTGACATAGGTGATCCGGAATCAATTACTGCTGAAAATTTCGATGAACCAATTTTAATTTCGATGACAGGATGTGAAATGGTTTTCTGAACAACTGGTCTTTCCTGCAAAAGAGTGTCTCTGATATCGTCAAAAGTAATTACATTTTCGTGAACAACATTTTGCGTGTCAAAAGTAGTGTGGGTGTTATTGGAAGATGAGTCCTGAACAGTATCTAGTCAAATTCTATCTGACGTGTTACTATTATCAGGAGGATGTTGTGGCATTTCTACTATTTGAACTGTTCTATTACTTCTTCCAGACGTATTACGCTCCGGATGATACCTACTGTCGGGTTCATTTACTAGAATATGTTGTTGCTGATGATTTTGTTGCTGGTAGGACCGACTGTTATTAAACGTACGCTGATAATTGTGCTCGTCATTTTTACGTCTATCGTGATACTCATTCCTATACGGTGCATTGCGACAGGAATTGAAATACTGTCTTCTCTGTACGTAGTTATTTCCTTGCTGCCGTGCGTCACTATTTGTTGGATCTGGGACTATACGTGCACGCGGCGAAACATTGTAGTTGGGTTGACCTTGTGCATTACATTGTTGGTTATGTATTCCAACCGGCTGACTTTCATGCTGTTGTGGTGGAAAACGTCTATTGTTACTAAAAGGTGGTTCCTGTTGCTGAAAGTTTTGATGATGTTGATAATGAGGATTTTGTCTGCTGTTAAAGTTCTGGTAGTTGTCGTTCCTAAAGCGTCTGTTATTTTTCCTATTCAAATTACGTCCCTGATCATAATTACTGTAAGTTTGTTGACCTTGGTTATTATACGAAAAGTTTTTATTTACAAAAGAATAATCAGATTGTTGTACTTCCAAGAGTTGTAATAGGTCTCTGAATGCTGAAATATTTTCTTTTTGCTGACCTGTTAAAAGTGACACTCTTAATGACCTTGGTAATTTAGAGATACATAATTGAATGAGTGCAGATTCACTATACGGTTCACTTAGGTACTGGTTTTGTTGCACCATGTGCTCAAAAAATTGCGTTACACTGGGAAAATTGGAGTTTTCATAATTTGGCAAACTAATTAACTGATCTTTAATTCCGCGCTGTGTCGTTTTCGACCAATACGCTGACAGAAAGGCATTCTGAAACTCTTCTACTGAATAACATTGTCTCGCGATCGGCCTCATACGAGTTGCCGGTTCGCCTTCCAAAAAGCTGCAAATAAATTCAAGTTTATGCGTTACAGGCCAAGTCGGTGGAAAAGCAAAGCTAAATTGTTGTATCCAATCTAGCGGATGAATCTGTGTTCTGTCATTTTTAAACACTTTAAATTTTCTTACTGATAGAAAATGTTTGTAATCGAAATTATCATCTCTATGTGATGGAACAGGATCAGGATTGCAAGAAAATCTGTTGAACTTCGGTTGTTCGGAATCTAAGTCCCGTACTCTCTGTAGATTACCCAAATTATACGCGTTGCGCGACTCTGGCAAATGCTCGAAAAGTGGCGTCTGCTGTGATGTGTTATTAACTGAAATACTTTTCATCTCTGTTACTTCTTGCTGTAAACTTGACAGTTTTCTACGCAAGGTGTTATTAGACGAATCGATCTCATTAATTGTCTGCTGTAGATTTTGAAATTCAGGTGTTTGATTAAATGAGACCGGTGAAGTATCGTCTGATTTATTGTCATTAGTACTTTCGATCACATCAATACGACTGGCCAATTCATCACATTTTTCAGTCAGTATTTTTACCTGATCATCGGTTTTAGTGTCAGTGGCATTAATCTGGTTTTGCAATTTACGTGTAGTTTCGTTCAGTTTTCTAACGTCAGCTTTGACAACATCGGGATCCTGTGTTAGTTCTAATTGTTCGAGTCTGTCGGTCACTGTTTGAAAATCGGTTGTGAATGTGTCTGTTTTCGACTTAAGATCCGAAATTTCGTCACGTAATTCTGTGTTCGACTGTTTGATGGAATTAATTTCGTCGGACACAGTGGCAATATTGTTGTCCACGTATGTTTTTGCTTTCGCAAACATCTTACGTTTGTCTTCCTGTCTCTGAGCAGTGATTGTTTCCATTACTTGACGTTTTACTTTATTTTGATCATCAATAAATTTGCGGAAACGCGTATCACTGTTTTGTATATGAAGACTAAGACGTTCGTTAATCTGTGTGTTCTGTTGTTCGAATTTCGCGTCAATCTTTTTATCCATTGTGCGCGAAAGTTCTACCGTCATTGCTTTAAATTCGTCGCGTAATTGTGTAGCCTTTTCAGAGCATTGTTTAGCGACTCCGCTAATTTCATCTCTGAGTGTTTCTGTTGCAGCTGTTTGCAATTCATTTAATTCCTGAGCAACAGCCTCAATTTCTTCGCGTAACTGTTCCTTAGTGTCATGACACTGCGCGGCAACGGCTTTAATTTGTTCACTAAGCTGTCTCGAATTGTTGTCTAATTTTTCATTTAACTGTTTGTTCTGTTCATTAAGTTGTCTGAAATCTTCTCTCTGTTGTCTGGCCTGTTCAATAAGCTGTTTGAAATTTTCATTAAATTGTTTATTACCTTCACTCTGTTGTCTGACCTGTTCACTAAGTTTGTCTTGTTTTTCATTAAACTGTTTGTTCTGTTCACTAAGTTGTCTGAAATTTTGTTGCAAAAATGCCATAATTGGATCCGATAAAAAATTAGCATTTCTGTTCTCTGTGTTAATCAATGCTGGATCTGGAATTGTCTCATTTTGTGTAATCATTTGGTTATTCTGAGATTCACAAAAAGGTTTGTCAGTCGGATGTGTACTGTCAGACATTATTTCGGAATTAAATAAATCCGGCGTACTTTGTGTACACTGCCCATTTTCATTAGACAAATTTGTCTGTTCGTTACTTGAATTTTCCAAACCGGGTGTGTTAACCAGGGGAGCGCTCATTACAACAGAGCGTCCCTCGTCATCGATTGTCGTCAAATCAACAGAGGACATAACCGAGTTCGTTTGTTCATCATTAAGACAAAAGTCATCATTAGCGGTTGGAACGCACTGGTTGTTAGTGAACGCAGGATTGTCATCATTACACTGCGTGTCACTAGTACTATCGGTCACGTTGTTTAAGTCGGTAAATTCATTCATTATACCACGCGATACACTATTCACAGTTTTTCGCGGCATTTTTACAGTAGTCAAAATTATTCACAAAACAAATAGGCACAATGCAAAAGCAACAAACAAAATATAACAGAGCAACGAATTGCCGATGATCTAAGGAAAGAAAAGTCACAAATTAGTAAAAGCGTTGCGCCAAATTCTAATATTTAAGCAAATAAGAGCAGATATCTGACTGTTTTTCAAAAGATTCACAACGAAATACGATCCTGGACTGGGTGTCGCCAAGTGTAACCTCCCCACGGAAATTTAAAAGACAATACTTAATAGAAATGGAGCCAAGTGTAACCTTCCCGCAAAAACATTAATGACAAAGACAATTAAATAAAAATTAGCTATCTGACCCAAGTATAAGTTTCTCACAAAATGAAAGTCAATTCAGTGATAATAAAATCTCACTGACAATGAAAATGCAAATAGACCGAAATGTCAGTCTTTGGCCCTGTGCAAAAATCAGAATTAATCTCTTACCTCAGTATGTCTGCATGAGAAATATCTGCTCTTATTCTGCGCCACAGCTTGGACGAAATGCATCGCAATAATTATTTTCTTTTTTGTTTTTTTAAAGTTATCTAAAAATTTTCTTTAAGGAAATGCAAGGGAATCAAATGATTTTTTTTGTTAAAAAATTGTTTTGAAATCAAAATTATTATTGGGGCGATTCTTTAAAGTCAATTACAATGAATACACACTAGATTATCTGATGAGCGCAAAGCTGCATGAATACTTATTTAATAAAATTATACCTCATCCTGAATCTCGACCATTGCGGTGCCGACGCCCGCCGACTGCTCTGGGCTACCACTGCTGAACTCTCTCGCAACTAGATCGCAACTCTACTCGGCTACAACTGCCGACAGACTACTGTACTGCACTCGACAGACAGCTCGCTACTACTGCCTCTGGTCAGAGATTCTGTGCCTCATCATCGCTGCCACACAACATACGTGTTTCAAATTTCAGATCCCTTAATCGGGCAGGTAGGTTAGAAAATTTAAAAAGGGAAATGGATAGGATAAAGTTATATATAGTGGGAATTAGTGAAGTTCGGTGGCAGGAGGAACAAGATATTTGATCAGGTGAGTACAGGGTTATAAATACAAAATCAAATAGGGGTAATGCAGGAGTAGGTTTAATAATGAATAGGAAAATAGGAATGCGGGTAAGCTACTACAAACAGCATAGTGAACGCATTATTGTGGCCAAGATAGACACGAAGCCCACGCCTACTACAGTAGTACAAGTTTATATGCCAACTAGCTCTGCAGATGATGAAGAAATTGATGAAATGTATGATGAGATAAAAGAAATTATTCAGGTAGTGAAGGGAGACGAAACTTAATAGTCATGGGTGACTGGAATTCGAGAGTAGGAAAAGGGAGAGAAGGAAACATAGTAGGTGAATATGGATTGGGGCTAAGAATTGAAAGACGAAGCCGCCTGGTAGAATAACTTAATCATAGCTAACACTTGATTCAAGAGTCATGAAATAAGGTTGTATACATGGAAGAACCCTGGAGATACTAAAAGGTATCAGATAGATTATTTAATGGTAAGACAGAGATTTAGGAACCAGGTTTTAAATTGTAAGACATTTCCAGGTGCAGATGTGGACTCTGACCACAATCTATTGTTTATGAACTGTAGATTAAAACTGAAGAAACTGCAAAAAGGAGATGGGACCTGGATCAACTGAAAGAACCAGAGGTTTTACAGAGTTTCAGAGAGAGCATAAGGGAACAATTGACAGGAATGGGGCAAAGAAATACAGTAGAAGAAGAATGGGTAGCTTTGAGGGATGAAATAGTAAAGGCAGCAGAGGATCAAATAGGTAAAAAGTTGAGGGCTATTAGAAATCCTTGGGTAACAGAAGAAATATTGAATTTAATTGATTAAAGGAGAAAATATAAAAATGCAGTAAATAAAGCACGTAAAAAGGAATACAAACGTCTCAAAAATAATATCGACAGGAAGTGCAAAATGGCTAAGCAGGGATGGCTAAAGGACAAATGTAAGGATCTAGAAGCGTGTCGCACTAGGGGTAAGATAGATACCGCCTACAGGATAATTAAAGAGACCTTTGGAGAAAAGAGAACCAAATGAATGAATATCAAGAGCTCAGATGGAAACCCAGTTCTAAGCAAAGAAGGGAAAGCAGAAAGATGGAAGGAGTATATAGAGGGTCTATACATGGGCGATGTACTTGAGGACAATATTATGGAAATGGAAGAGGATGTAGATGAAGATGAAATGGGATATATGATACTGCGTGAAGAGTTTGACAGAGCACTGAAAGACCTGAGTCGAAACAAGGCCCCCGGAACAGACAACATTCCATTAGAACTACTGACAGCTTTGGGAGAGCTATTCCTGACCAAACTCTACCATCTGGTGAGCAAGATGTATGAGACAGGTGAAATACCCTCAGACTTCAAGAAGAATATAATAATTCCAATCCCATAGAAAGCAGGTGTTGACAGATGTGAAAATTACCGAACTATCAGTTTAATAAGTCACAGTTGCAAAATACTAACGCGAATTCTTTACAGACGAATGGAAAACTGGTAGAAGCCGACCTCGGGGAAGATCAGTTTGGATTCCGTAGAAATATTGGAAAACGTGAGGCTACACTGACCCTACGACTTATCTTAGAAGAAAGATTGCGTTTCTAGCAATTGTTGACTTAGAGAAAGCTTTTGACAATGTTGATTGGAATACTCTCTTTCAAATTCTGAAGGTGGCAGGGGTAAAATACAGGGAGCGAAAGGCTATTTACAATTTGTACAGAAACCAGATGGCAGTTATAAGAGTCGAGGGACACGAAAGGTAAGCAGTGGTTGGGAAAGGAGTGAGACAGGGTTGTCGCCTATCCCCGATGTTATTCAATCTGTATATTGAGCAAGCAATAAAGGAAACAAAAGAAAAGTTCGGAGTAGGTACTAAAATCCATGGAGAAGAAATAAAATCTCTGAGGTTCGCTGATGACATTGTAATTCTGTCAGAGACAGCAAAGGACTTGGAAGAGCAGTTGAACGGAATGGACAGTGTCTTGAAAGGAGGGTATAAGATGAACATCAACAAAAGCAAAACGAGGATAATGGGATGTAGTCGAATTAAGTCGGGTGATGCTGAGGAAATTAGATTAGGAAACGAGATGCTTAAAGTAGTAAATCAGTTTTGCTATTTGGGGAGAAAAATAACTGATGTTGGTCGAAGTAGAGAGGATATAAAATGTAGACTGGCAATGGCAAGGAAAGCGTTTCTAAAGAAGAAAAATATGTTAACATCGAGTATAGATTTAAATGTCAGGAAGTCGTTTCTTAAAGTATTTATATGAAGTGTAGCCATGTATGGAAGCGAAATTTGGACGATAAATAGTTTAGACAAGAAGAGAATAGAAGCTTTAGAAATGTGGTGCTACAGAAGAATGTTTAAGATTAGATGGGTAGATCACATAACTAATGAGGAGGTATTGAATAGAATTGGGGAAAAGAGGAGTTTGTGGCACAACTTGACTAAAAGAAGGGATCGGTTGGTAGGACATGTTCTGAGACATCGAGGGACCACCAATTTAGTATTTGAGATCAGCGTGGAGGGTAAAAATCGTAGAGGGAGACCAAGAGATGAAGCAGATTCAGAAGGATGTAGGCTGCAGTAGGTACTGGGAGATGAAGAAGCTTGCACAGGATAGAGTAGCATGGAGAGCTGCATCAAACCAGTCTCAGGACTGAATACCACAACAACAACAACAACAACTACCAAAGTTAGGTTGCCACCACTGGAAAATCGTAACCGAATCTTTGTAATTGCCATCGTGAATGTTAACTGTGTAAACAGAATAAACGTTTTTTTTTTCGGAAACATGTTTTGGTTTGGCACTTGGCACACGTAACACAGTGCCGGTACAAGTGAACCCTTGGTCCAAACTCTAGTAATGGAGAGCGTCCAGGTTAATTAATTCATAACGTTACGAAATCCAAAAGGTAGATTTGTGGCGTAATCTATGGGGTTCAGAATTTAATTGTTTATCGACCTCGAGTCTAGGAGACGCCACAGAGTGCCACTAGTAAAGGTGTCCTACGAATTCCACATATCTGACAATGCTGGTGGCTGCTTTGAAGAAGCGTAAGTCTTTCAAACATGTATCTGTGTTGCATGAGTCGTAAATAAATATCAAAGTGCCAACCTTCGGACCTAAAATGTACAAGGAGTTGCTGAAAAATAATATCTCCGAATTTTTTTTGTCATGCAAATTATTCTGTCGACTTTCCCGCATTGCTGACTCGCTCGAGTTGCACCCTCTGTCGCTTGAGGGGCCCGAATTGACGGTGTGTAACGTCACAGCGTGAACTAATCGAGTTTCTAACAGCAGAAAACGTGTCTCCATTTGAAATTCGAATTTCTAACGGCAGAAAACGTGTCTCCAACTCGAATGCATAGAAGAATGAAAGCTGTGTACGGTGATGATTGTATCAACATCAGTAATATGGAAACGGTGGTGGTAACCCCAATGTGTGTGCCAGAGCTCCGAGTGGATGGCCGCGTACGGCAACCGACGACACTTATCGGAATCGTGAAGATTAACACATCAGAGAAAATACTCTGGTAAAACAAAAACTAAACTTCTCAGGTAACTACCGCATATCACGAGAGAGTATCAGGCCATTATTGCAGAACCGCGGTACAGAAAACTGTGCGCCCGATGGCTGCCGCGACTCTTCACTCCTGGCATGAAACAGAAGAGACTGGACATGCGTCAACAATTTGTTTTGCGTTTTGAGCATGATGGGTTCCTTAGGAGGGTCCGAGAAGGTTGGTAGTGCCTGTCTTAAGTAAGGCAAAATTTATTCATAAGAAAGATACTTTTTTTTTCAGAAACTATTCGAAAAAATAATTCTAGAAAATATGGCTTGGACGTTCACATTTCTTAACACTTTAAAACAAGTATTTCTAAAAATTTTGTTTAGTTTTAACGTAATTAATATTGTAGAAAGGGGACATCAAAACAAGGAACTTTATTCTTATAAGATACAACTTGCGGGAAACAGCCTTTAATGTTGCCAGTGTATTCCACCTCACAAGATGTCTTGTCTGTATCCTCTTCCACCTTATCTTGCAAATACTGTGTTGTCCATTTTACTGCTCGTCTGCGTTCTCTTGCCCTTGTTTCAAGGTGTCAAACAGATCTGATGCCCTAACTGTTTTTTCATCTAAATTTAACATTTGGTTTCACTATGAAATGACCAACAGTTTCTAGCAGTCTTTTCAGGACTTCACACTGCGTCAAAGACATCAAACTGCAGTGTACAAATTGACAAACGCTGTCTTGGAAATTCTGGCGCAGTTTACGCTGTTGATAGGCTCTTGGGCGTCTTGTCACGGTTCGCGCGGCTCCACCGGTCGGAGGTTCGAGTACTCCCTCGGGCATGGATGTGTGTGTTGTCCTTAGCGTAAGTTAGTTTACGCTAGATTAAGTAGTGTGTAAGACTAGGGACCGATGACTTCAGCAGTTTCGTCCAATAGAACCTTACCAGAAAACAAACGTAGTATTCTACATGCCACCATAATGATATTTCCTCTATAGACTTACACCTGACAAATTTCTGAAAGTTTCTTTGAAGATCTCCGCTATAGTATAGCTGGTTTGTGAATAAATTTTTCACCATTTTGCTGTACTCTGTTCTATTTGCGCCATGAATCACTTCCTGAAGGTCATAGGCCATAAATGGGTTTATCGCCTGTTGAAGAGAGGTTAAACATAACTCCACATCAGCTTTTCTCATATCCTAGACGCTACCAACATATTACCTTATGGCCATACCATAATAATTTTGGGTTTTGTAAGACAGGTTCTGTGTGTCTATTCTTACCATCTAACCATCTGACATTTTCCAATTTCGGTCCATTGTATGCAGTTTTCAGTCGTCGTAGCCTCATATCCGTTCACTTTTCCGCATGACTTACAAACTCCAGTTTAATGATAGTTACTTTTTCTCCATTAGGCTTCTGTTCTTCAATTGGTTTAAAAGCTTCTGAATCTCCGTTTTCTAAACAACTGAGTGATCTTATCTTGTTCAACTGCTCAGATTCTTGGAAAATGGTCATGCCCATACGCTGTTTTGTTAAATCAATGAATAAATCAGAAATAATGCAATTTAATGTAATTGGAGAAGGGAAATTCCGTAGATTAAGATGAATTTCATCTGGTATGGAGTCCCACAACAACATTGTGACAAATGGGGAAGACTGGGTCCTCTATTTTGATCCTGAAAACAAGGGAACATCAATGGAATTCCGCCAAATAAGATCATCTGCGCCAAAAACATTCAAGACCATGCCATCAGCTGGGAAAATTATGCTCAAAAAGTTCTGAGTTGTTCAAGGTATGGTACATTTGGAATTTATGCATAAAAGCAACACGATACCAAGGTATTGCAAGACCCTCAGAAAACTGAAAGAACGAATTCGAATAGTTGGTCCACGCACAAAGCACTCTCTCCTTCAGCATGAAAATACCAGAGCACAAACAAGTGCTGCAACGTCTCCAGCAATCCGACATCTTGGGCTCACTGTCATCTATCATCCTTCATGTGCTCCTCGCGTGGCCCCATCTTACTTTCATCTCTTTGCTGTTATGTACTACTTCACACACAATGGTCAGTAGACAAGTGTAATGTGCTGCGAATACATAGAAAGAAAGATCCATTATCATTTAGCTACAATATAACGGGTCAGCTACTGGAAGCAGTTAATTCCACAAATTATCTGGGAGTAGGCATTAGGAGTGATTTAAAATGGAATTATCATATAAAGTTGATCGTCGGTAAAGCAGATGCCAGACTGAGATTCATTGGAAGAATACTAAGGAAATGCAATCCGAACGCAAAGGAAGTAGGTTACAGTACAATCGTTCGCCAACTGCTGGAGTATTGCTCACCAGTGTGGGATCCGTAACAGGTAGGGTTGATGGAAGAGATGGAGAAGATCCAACGGAGAGCAGCGCGCTTCGTTACAGTATCATTTAGGAATCGCGAAAGCGTTACGGGGATGATAGATAAACTCCAGTGGAAGACTGTGCAGGAGAGACACTCAGTAGCTCGGTACGGTCTTCTGTTGAAGTTTCGAGAATATACCTTCACCGACAAGTCAAGCAGTATATTGCTCCCTCCTATGTATATCACGCGAAGAGGCCATGAGGATAAAATCAGAGAGATTAGAGCCCACACAGAGGCATACCGACAATCTATCTTTCCACGAACAATACGAGACTGGAATAGAGGGGAGAACCGATAGAAGTACTCAAAGTACCCTGCGCCACACATCGTCATTTGGCTTGCGGCATATGGATGTAGATGTAGATGTAGAGGAGGGCTATATGGTGGTGCCGCAGCTGTCGTCGTAGGGAAGCTGGACAGGAGCAGAAATTATCAGCAGACACATAAAGACAGAAAACAGAAGTTTTATTTAATTTGTATCTTACTCCAAGCATTGTGAAGAAACTTGACAAAAGAACAAACAGCAATAAAGTTCAGCTATTACAAGAAGGAAAAAGAGCGTTGTGCAGAATGAGGCTTCCACTACTAAGGCTGACTAAGATTGAAGTCTTTTGGAGACCGTGACTGAGACTGGACCGTATAGCTGGCGCCGGCCCCCGCTCGTGCAACTGCTATTGGCGTCTTTCGGACAATTGTGTTTCCATTAGCAAGTGTAAAACGCCAGATAGGCCGGTGTCGGTCTATGATACCACATTCCCCAAATTTAAAAACGCTTTTGCAGAAGTTACTTTGATATTGATGAAGCCGTGCAAGGAGAGGTGAGGTTTTGGCTCCATCAAGAAAGTGAAACTTTCTACAGTGACGTTCGAAACAAACTGGTCTATCGTTGGGAGAAATATATTCGTCGCTAGTGTGACTACATTGAGAAACAAATATGTAAGCATGAAGAATAAATAAATAAATAAATGTAGAAGGGTAATAAAGTTTGTATATTTAAAAAGCTTAAATAGCTTTGACGCAAAAAAAAAATTTGGAGGGTTTATTTTTCAGCATGTCCTCGTAGCTGCAATGAATTTGATAACACTCAGTATTAGGACGTGGAAAAGTCGGTGACTAGGACGAAAGACAGAAGTGGCAGGCACGATACAATCAGTGCGCGCCTGCGGCAGGTGAGCGGCGATTACGGCGGGCGGCAGTCAGTGATTTCGCGAGGGACGTGGCTGTCCCGAGACTCGTTAGCAAATTGTCGGCCCCTGGCCGGCGCCGGCTGCTCTTTAATTCAGCAGGGGCCTCCGAGGTGTCCGCCGGACTGGCACACTGGGCGCTAACAAGCACCTACCAGCTGCCGCCACTGTGCGCCCGGCTTAAAAATTCAGGCGGCGCGCCCTCCGCTCTGTACACACCTCGGCGCTGTCAACGCAGAATCCCGCGCCTAGCCGCCGGCTGCCACGCCGCTCTCTCACCTTTCCACGTTCCTGGCGCACAGAGGGCAGGTCCTCTGCAAGTAACACCACAGAAACGCTTTTTTTTTTCTTTTTCCTTTCTGTAACTCCTGCAACAGAACGAAACTTTCCAGGCCCGCGTCGTGACGAATCGCACAACGTCGTAAACAAAGAGAGAGTCGAGTAGGAATTAAGAAATATTTCAGATGACACAACATTTAATATCGAATAACCCAGAGATATATTCCTAACTTCCACTTTCCTCTTTTTTTTGTTTTGAGTCATCAGTCTTCTGACAGGTTTGATGTGGCCTACCACAAATTCGTCTCGTGTTGCCAACCTTTTCATCTCAGAGCAGCACTTGTAAACTACCTAACTACCTCCTCATTTATTTACTGAATATATTCCAGCCTCTTTCTAGCCCGACAGGGTAGCCGAGAGCGCTAACGTGCTGCTTCCTGGACTCGGGTAGGCGCGCCGGCCCCGGACCGAACCCGCCCGGCGGATTAACGACGAAGGACCGGTGTGCCGGCCAGCCTGTATGTGGTGTTTAGGCGGTTTTCCACATACCCCTACGTGAATACCGGGCCGGTCCCCACGTTCCGCCTCTGTTACACAAGACATTTGCAACACATTCGCACTATTCCATGGCTTACATTAGACACAGAAAACTCAGGTACACTAATCCTTCCCAGGGGGGGGGGGGGGGGGGGGGGTACGTGGTGGCGGCAGGAAGGGCATCCAGCCAGCCCTTAAACTTACCATGCCACAACCGATTGACCATGGCCGACCCTGTGTAACTGCGGGACAAGGCTCAGACAAAGAAAGAAAGATTTAATAAAATGGTTCGAATGGTTCTGAGCACTATGGGACTTAACATCTGTGGTGATCAGTCCCCTAGAACTTAGAACTACTTAAACCTAACTAACCTAAGGACATCACACACATCCATGCCCAAGGCAGGATTCGAACCTGCGACCGTAGCAGAGAAAGAAAGATTCCAGACTCTTTCTCCTACAGTTTTTATCCTCTGGTACCATGGAAATTATTCTCTGATGTCTTAACAGTTGTCCTATCATCCTGTCCCATCTCCTTGTCAGTGATTTCCATACATTTCTTTTCTCAACAGTTCTGCAGAGAGTTCCCTCACTCCTTACCCAGTCAGTCCACCTCTTTTTCAACATGTCTCTGTAACATCACATCTCAGATGGATTCTATTCTGTTCTAACTTTCCCACACTCCATGCCACACTACCATACAATGCTGAGCTCCAAACGCACGTTTCTAGAAATGTCTTCCTAAAAAAAGACCTATGTTTCATACTAACAGACTTCTCCTGTCCAGGAATGCCGTTTTTGCCAGTGCTACTTTGCACTTTATGTCTTCCTTGCTCCGTCCATCATGGGTTATTTTGCTGTCTAGACAACATAATTCCTTAACTTCATCTCCGTTGTGATCGCCGGGCTTACAATCAACCCATATTCTGTATTCATTGAACTCTTCATTCCATTCACCAAATCCTGTAATTTTTCTTCACTTCCACATAGGATAGCAATGTTGTTGTTATTGTTGTTGTGGTCTTCCGTCCTGAGACTGGTTTGATGCAGCTCTCCATGCTACTCTATCCTGTGCAAGCTTCTTCATCTCCCAGTACCTACTGCAACCTACATCCTTCTGAATCTGCTTAGTGTATTGATCTCTTGGTCTCCCTCTACGATTTTTACCCTCCACGCTGCCCTCCAATGCTAAATTTGTGATCCCTTGATGCCTCAAAACATGTCCTACCAACCGATCCCTTCTTCTAGTCAAGTTGTGCCACAAACTTCTCTTCTCTCCAATCCTATTCAATACCTCCTCATTAGTTACGTGATCTACCCACCTTATCTTCAGCATTCTTCTGTAGCACCACATTTCGAAAGCTTCTATTCTCTTCTTGTCCAAACTGGTTATCGTCCATGTTTCACTTCCATACATGGCTACACTCCATACAAATACTTTCAGAAACGACTTCCTGACACTTAAATCTATACTCGATGTTAACAAATTTCTCTTCTTCAGAAACGATTTCCTTGCCATTGCCAGTCTACATTTTATATCCTCTCTACTTCGACCATCATCAGTTATTTTACTCCCTAAATAGCAAAACTCCTTTACTACTTTAAGTGCCTCATTTCCTAATCTAATCCCCTCAGCAACACCCGATTTAATTTAACTACATTCCATTATCCTCGTTTTGCTTTTGTTGATGTTCATCTTATATCCTCCTTTCAAGACACTGTCCATTCCGTTCAACTGCTCTTCCAAGTCCTTTGCTGTCTCTGACAGAATTACAATGTCATCGGCGAACCTCAAAATTTTTACTTCTTCTCCATGAATTTTAATACCTACTCCGAATTTTTCTTTTGTTTCCTTTACTGCTTGCTCAATATACAGATTGAATAACATCGGGGAGAGGCTACAACCCTGTCTCACTCGTTGCCCAACCACTGCTTCCCTTTCATGCCCCGCGACTCTTATAACTGCCATCTGGTTTCTGTACAAATTGTAAATAGCCTTTCGCTCCTTGTATTTTACCCCTGCCACCTTCAGAATTTGAAAGAGGGTATTCCAGTCAACATTGTCAAAACCTTTCTCTAAGTCTACAAATGCTAGAAACGTAGGTTTGCCTTTTCTTAATCTTTCTTCTAAGATAAGTCGTAAGGTTAGTATTGCCTCACGTGTTCCAACATTTCTACGGAATCCAAACTGATCTTCCCCGAGGTCCGCTTCTACCAGTTTTTCCATTCGTCTGAAAAGAATTCGCGTTAGTATTTTGCAGCTGTGACTTATTAAACGGATAGTTCGGTAATTTTCACATCTGTCAACACATGCTTTCTTTGGGATTGGAAGATAGCAATGTCATCAGCTAATCTTGTATTTATATCCTTTTACCCAGAATTTTAATCGTACTCTTGCACCTTTGTCTTATTTCCATCATTGCTTCTTTGATGTGCAGAGTGAACAGTAGGGGCAAAAGACTACTCCCTGTCTTTCATCCTGTTTAATCCGACCACTTCATTCTTCGTCTTCCACTACTATTGCTCCCTCCTGGTTCTTGTACAGATGGTATATTACGCTTCTTTGCCAGCAATTTACCCCCACTGTTCTCAGAATTTCGAACACCTTGCACCATTTTACATTGCGGTTTAATTTTTCTTCAGCCTTGCTTCCATTGTCAATCACAACGTCAAAATAGACTCTCTGATGCGTTTACTTTTTCTAAAGCAAAACTGTTCGTCATCTAACAGATCCTCAGTTTTCTTTTCCGTTATTCTGTATATTGTTCTTGTCAGAAACTTGGATGCAACAGGTGTTAATCTGATTTTGTGTTAATTCTCGTATTATTCGGCAGTTGAAATATTCGAAATTGTGTGGATGGTGATTTTGCGAAAGTCTGACGGTATATATCCAGTCGTATACGTTATACATACACCATACACTCATACACTCTACACATCAATGTTAATAGTAGTTTTGTTGTCATTTCCTCCAATGATACCCGTATCAGTTTTACTTCGAGTTCCTTGGAAATTCAGTCACTATTTAAACTATTGAAGAAATTTTGGAGACAAATGGGACTTCATGTAAAGATTTTTAAGACGCCGAGCAACCGAAATTTTGTAACTTTGACAGGAGTTAACACTTCCCTCAAAATGTTGGCAAATGTTAAAAACTACTCAATTTGGAAACAGTCGTTCGTCTTCGTCAAAGAAATGTAGCGGTCAGAGAGAACTGCTTTTCCTACATTTGGAACCCTGCCAGAATAGGAAATCTCTGTCTACAAAGAAGACTTGTTTAGTTCCTTTGTCTCAGCAGGGAAGCTTTCGCGCCAGTCCTCCATGTAAACAGCAATGGGTCCATTTTTTCACGCCGGAAACTTACGGGAAAGGGGCACTAGCTAGATTGGCCGTCACCATGTCCCTTCAATTCGGTTTGAGCTCTGAATCTACCAGCAGCTGCAGCCTCATCTCTGGCGTCTTGCTACAAGCATTCTTCACCTTGTTCTTAGTAGGAGTTCAGCTGTTCAACACATAGATCAGAACACGTCAGTGTCTCCCACGTGTGTTCGCCATTTCGTTCACTCGTCAGGCACAAGCACCTCTTGCTATGGCCTCAAGCCAACAGCGCAAGTCATGTGGTGCGATTCACCGGGATCTCCACACCTCTACCTGCTGTCTTGGTTTGGTACTCCTTCTCTGACTTGGTTGTAGTTATGCGAACCTGAATGATTACAGTGCATTTACTCTGTAGTTTATCGTTAAATACCAACTGTGAAGGCTGCCGTGCTTTAAATATTGTGTTTTGTAACAGTAGACGTATGGGTCCTCTGGTCTACAGGCTATCTATTCGTGATGTCCTAAGCGTCAGTTGCCTACTTGCAGGGGCATACCTGCAGCCCCCCCCCCCCCCCCCCCCGCACACACACACACAAGTTTTACTCTCAGTCACAGCCTGGAATTCTGCCGGCCTTTAAAAATCATGTCCCAATCAACATTTAGCCACTAGCTGATCAACCCCCGCCGCCCACCTCTTTCCCCGCCCCTATACATGGTCTCATGTCACGGCTGTAATACAATCTTAGCATCCTTGTTGGTGTGAGACACAGGTGACACTTACATTAGTGCCACAATGTTATTTCCTTGTCTAAATTGTTTGAATGGTTGTTCTATGACAGCACATAACGAATGTACCTCAATTTATTGATGTTACTGGTGTAACTTTCAGTTTAAGGTACTCTTTAGGCCTAAAAGACTACTGTAGACCCTCAAATTTACTATCACAATGTTATTTCCACGTCTGACACAGATACACACATCGTCACTCAAAATCTCTAAGACTGTGAGATTTTTAATGCGGTGTAACACATAACTGCATATATGCGAAATACAGAAGTATAACTACGGAAATAGTCAAGCCTCAGTTAGTCAAGAACTATTTTTTTGGGAAGGAAGAAGATAATCCATCTTATTATACGCTTCAAGAATATAATTGATGTTATTGACCTGCTAATACAGCTTTTTATTACTTTCAGTCTTCAGCTTTCTTGAGGTTATGTTATCGGTGGTACAGAGATAGGAAGGGTGCAACATTTACTATCCGGAACTATGGACCCATGGCTCCCCAAAACGGTTACACAATCTCATTTCCTTATCATCCTAAACAACCAAAGAACACAAGGGGCTAACTCCAAGATATGACCTAAGACATCACATATACCCAACTTTATCGCAATAAAGCGCACTAAATATGAATAGTTTGACGAGAGATATATAATTCACAGTATCCGTTAAACTGCGTGATTCCATTACCCGCAACTCCAAAACGGACCAAAATGACATGTTAACTTAAGAAGCACTTAGACCATCACAGCCGCTGCTCGGCTTCCCTTTGTAAACCAATCTCACAACAGGATCTGCGCTGCCAGCGAAACAACGCTGTTTTGTCATCAGTAGAATAAACACTGAATATCGTTCCCAATAGTCTAGCAGGATTTGGATATAACGCTTTACGTTTACCACTTAATCAAACGTAGTTTTTCCACAAATTTTCCCCCTGCAGATGCCCCTTTCAGTTGCTAGATGCACAACATATGGATACAATGTAACCGTCGTATTTAAGCAGAGCAAAACGAGAAGGCAGGTTTATAAACATCTTTTTTCGAATATCCTCTAGTGTCGTAGGCGATCAGTTTCTCGGAGTATCCCAATATTTAATCAGTTTCAACGCTGTTTACTGTGAATGATGATATCTTGTATTCCACAGTCATACACAAATTTTTCCATTTACTGTGCTTAAAGTAACTTCCAAGCCTTAGTTGGACAAGTGGAATGGCTTTTTTTTTTTTTTTTCAGAACCAGTTTATGTTCCCTCTTCATGGTAAGTGTGTCTGCCAAAAACCCAATCAGCGTTTTAACTGACCTTCACCTCTTCCATTAATAGTATTTTTTTTTTTGTTTTTGCCTACACAACGGGCATTGGTTTCAGTCAATTAAATAAACTGCTTTTTTGCTTAACCTGCAGAATAATACTATTCTTGGCAATCAGTTCTTTTCCGCCAGTATCTGTATTTAATGGTATTGTGAAGGACAATGCCCTGTACTGCGACAAATTTGTATCTTTAGCTTTAATGCAACACTTCCGTAGTCCCTCTTGCAGTCTGTGTTAACGATTTCCACACAATTTGTAGAACCCTGATGAGTGTCCGGCCAGCTCACGTCATAATTTCTCCAGGATACACACATAAAAGAAAGTTTTCCATCACCTCGGTTCACAGAGTTCCGCAACCTCTAAAGAAAATTGGAATAGAGATCAACAGAAACATCATTTCCGTTTTTATTTTATTTCTCATGAAAAATACATATTGAATGTTGTACCACCATACAGCGAGACCTTCAGAGGTGGTGGTGCAGATTGCTGTATACAACGATACCTCCAATACCCAGTAGCACGTCCTCTTGCGCTGATTCATACTAGTATTCGTCGTGGCATACTATCCACAAGTTCATCAAGGCACTGTTGGTCCAGATTTTCCCATTCCTCAATGGCGATTAGGCGTAGATCCCTCAGAGTGGTTGGTGGGTCAGGTCGTCCATAAACAACCGCTTTAAATGCATCCCAGGCATGTTCGACAGGGTTCATGTCTGGAGAACATACTGACCACTCTAGTCGAGCGATGTCGTTATCCTGAAGGAAGTCATTCACAAGATGTACACGATGGGGTCGCGATTTGTCGTCCATGAAGACGAATGCCTCGCCAATATGGTTGCACTGTCGCCCAGAGGATGGCATTCACGTATCGTGGCGCCTTCCCTAACCACCAGCGGCGTACGTCGCCCCCACATAACGACACCCCAAAACAGCAGGGAACCTCCACCTTGCTGCATTCACTGGAGAGTGTACCTAAGGCGTTCAGCCTGACCAGGTTGCCTCGAAACACTTCTCCTACGATTGTCTGGTTGAAGGCATATGCGACGGCCATCGGTGAAGAGAAAGTGATGCCATTCTCGAGCGGTCTATTCGACGTGTTGTTGGGACCATCTGTACGGCGCTGCATGGTGTGGTGGTTGCAAAGATGAACCTCGCCGTGGACGTCGGAAGTGAAGTTGCGCATCACGCAGACTATTGCGCACAGTTTGAGTCTAACACGACGCCCTGTGGCTGCACGAAAAGCATTTTTCAACATGGCGTTGCTGTCAGGGTTCCTCCTAACCATAATCCGTAGGTAGCGGCCATCAACTGCAATAGTAACCTTTCGGTGGCTGAGCGAGGCATGTCATCGACAGTTCCTGTCTCTTGGTATCTCCTCCATGTCTGAACAACATCAATTTGGTTCACTCCGAGGCGCCTGGACACTTCCCTTGTTCAGAGCCCTTCCCAGCACATAGTAACACTGCGGAAGCGACCGAACCGTGGTATTGACCGTCTAGGTGGAATGAATGGAATGACTGGAACTGATCGGCTGTCGGACCCCCTCCATCTAATAAGCGCTGCTCATGCATGGTTGGTTACATCTTTGGGCGGGTTTAGTGACATCTCTGAACAAAGGGCCTGTGTCTGTAATACAATATCCACAGTCAACATCTGTCCTCAGAGGTTCTGTGAACTGAGGTGCTGCAAATTTTTTTTTTATGTGTGTATTTCTGCTAACAGACTCGTTGCCATCTCCAGGGGCCCCTGAAGCCATCAAGCCGGCCAGCAACGTGAGAATTCTACAAATTAGAAATCATCTGTAAACCATCACATCGCAATTTCCATAAGGTTTATAAGTAAATAATTAAGACTACAGACATAAAGAAGACATTTATAAAGTTTTAAGTCCTGATTTATCTGGAAGGGTTCCTTGTACACCGGTCAACTTTCGTGTATTCTTGTTACATGAATATAAACATTGCAGTACATCATTAAACACAGCACAGTAAGTGTTCTGTAACGGATGCGATAATTTGCAGTACACGAGACGGACTGGTGCCAGAGTATAACAGAGCGCATCATAGATAATGTTTGCAGCCATGTATTACACTTGCGTGTTAGTCTTCCACAATGTCAAACACACCGTGGTAACACAACGGTCCTTGGCCTGAGAAGAAACAGAAATTTTAGCGGCGTATATCACAGCACTTTACAAATCGTTAAGATAGATTAAGAAGCAGTTGCAAAATGTGGCTGCGAGAGCAAAATATGAGTCTTTGTGTGTGAATTTGCTCCAGCTCGCGTTGCTTCCCCTGCCTCTCCCCTAGTCATCCAACCTATTCCTGCATAAAGCCAACCTGGGCTCGTGACGTTACATCTACGTATATAGTGGACCAGATGCTGGATAGCTATATTTGTTTTTGCTCAGTTATAATTTCTGATTCATCAACATTCTTTTGCTCTTTTTTATGTTATTATTAGATTTGTGATATCCTTGGGTTGGGCTGTGTTGTTTGGGGGAATAGACCAAACAGCGAGGTCACCGATCTCATCGAAGTATGGAAGGACGGGGAGGGAAGTCGGCCGTTCCCTTTCAAAGGAACCATCTGGGCATGTGCCTGGAGTCATTTATGATACATTCCCATCTTTCGCAATAAGCAACAAATAAATCACTGTAAGTAGGAACAATGCTGATGCCATAAACGTTTGGATATTGGACGGGTAATCAGTTTAGAATCCTGGTTACCTTTTATCTACTGTTCCTGCAAAGCGAGCTAAGGTCGTTTAATTTTGACAAGCTGGGATTGAAACAGCTATGAAAGAACGCGGGATGAAGTAGCCCACCCCTTCTCTCGTTACGCATCTGACGTCAGGGAGCTACTAAATACAATCTCGTGTGTAACAAAGGTATAAGTCAACGATGTCATTGCAGTTCAGTGAAGTCCACAGTGTCTCCTTTCGTCAATGGGATAATGCCACTTCTGTACACTGTTCATTCTGTCAACATATTGCAAAGGCTCATTTCGGTTACTGCAGCACAGTCACCTCTGACTTCAATGTTATGGATTGGCCGATTCTGCCTGCACAGTTGCGTATGTAGGGATCTGCGGAAGTTGTTCCGAGCATCGTAGCGAGAGCACAGTCACCAATACTTCGTCAACAGATTACTCTCCGATCGTTAGCGTATGGGCATTCCACTATTGGAGTATAGTCTTAGCTATTTTAGAATGTCAGTTAATTCATTGAAAGTGTCTTAAATGTTTAAGCAAACTCGCCAAGTGGAAGCTTTCTGATTTCATTCTGTAACGGTTGCCTCGATTTTGTATAGTTTTATCGTGAGCATCAGAAAGTTGAAGCTGGAGAAACTGTTTGGATTTCTGGAGCATTGGGTAGAGGGCTAGGACGGCGGTGTCATCGGAGTATTTGTGGAGATAGATGAGAAGAGGTGGCTTGGGAACTTCAGTAGTGTAGGGGATATACGTGAAGCGTTCAATAAGTAATTAAGTAATGCAGCACATTTTTTTCCGAAAGCAGGTTGGTTTTATTCAGGATTCCAATACACCGTGTCCTTTGACTACAAAACCCCACTTTTTAACGTAATCTCTGTTAAATGCGACGATCTTACTCTACCTTACCGGTCGATGCCGGGGCCAATGCCTTGCTACATCAATAACCTTCTAATGTTCTGCGTACTTGGGACAAACTCATTACTCTTCATGGTCTTCTATCAGGCGCCGAGGAACCCAATGCTCACACACCTTTCAGTACCCCATCTGGAGGACGAGTGCGTCAGCGCTATCAACAGAGACGTCCAGTTGTTCTCCAGATCTGTCGATCACCCCGAATGAGCATGTCTGCACCTTCCAGCATTGCAGCAGTTACAGCTGTGTGCGACCAGCAGACATGTGGGAGTTCGGACAGGGTTGCGCGAGCTTGTTGCGATGATTATAGACGCTTCGCTCAACGGCTCACTGTGCTTTTGTTCACTACCAGATCTCTGTAAACATTCGACAAGCGCCTGTGAATATCTGCGATACTCCAGTCTTCCTCCAAAGGAAATTCAATGACAGCTCTCTGCTTGGAACGCACCTCCGTTAAAGACACCATTTTGAAGGCCATCTATCATAGCTCCATGAAACTATAGGGGGAGAAGCGGGAATATTCCTCGATGTCCCAAAACATATTCCACATTTCATCAACTTGAAATGGCCGGGAAGAAAAAGTGTTGCATTGCTTATTGAACGCCCCTCGTATAAGTGAGGACTGAACCTTGGGACATTTTTGCGTTGGTAGATAAGATACGGGAATTGGCATTGTCATCAGTAATGTAGGATGGTCGACTAGACAGAAATATAATCCGAAATATTGCACACATTTATTACATCTGCACTACTGATTTTCGTTTGAGGTGCTGATAAAACGCCAAACCCCTGTCAAAGCAAGCTATAGACAAATATTATGAAATCAAAATATCCACGGGTTTACTGCCGGTCTACAGTGTCCAACGGGCACAATATTTCGGCGATCATACATGTCGCCATCATCAGATGAACTGATGGACTGAGCTCCTGTGAACGTGCCGGTACGGAGATCCGTACGCCATGGCTGCTCAGGGGGCACTGGGTTCAGTCGCGGCGGCGGCCGATTTAAATACCCTCCGCCCGCGGCGCACTCCCTCCGCCGTCCGCGCCCCGCGCCACGGTTGCGTGGTGGAACAGATTGCGACGGCGTCTGAGATGACGTCGGTGTGATGGCTCTATCCGCCGTGGTCGTCACAACTATACGTTTGCTCGATTTACTTTTGATTAACCCAATCGCTGGTTCCCAAGCCTTGCTAAGATTATAGCCACAGTCACGGTTTATGAGGTCGTCATTGGTGCGAATTTCGATGGCCTCTCTAACAACGCTGTCCCAGTATCTCGACGATTGTACCAAAATCCTCGTGCGATCATACTCCATAGCGTGATTTTCCGACAAACAATGTTCAGCGACCGCCGACTTGCTCGGATACATCAGTCGAGTGTGCCTCTGGTGTTCACGGCATCCTCGACGGTACGCATCGTCTGACCAATATACGACTTGCCACATTGACACGGAATCTGGTACACGCCGGCCTTCCTCAAACCGAGGTCATCTTTGGCGCTCCCTACCAGTGCACGAGTTTTATTCGAAGGACAAAACACAGTTCCGACCCGGTGTTTCTTCAAAATGCTGGGTGATTTTCCGCGAGAGTGCCCCTGTATATGGAATAAACGCAGTGCCGACCTCCTCCCTCGTGATTTCATCCATCTCCACAGGCTGTGCTGTAGTGGTTGGGCGGAGAGCACGTTGAATGTGACACTCAGAGTACCCACTTTTTCGAAATACAGCTCTCAGATGTTCCAATTCCTGGGGTAGACTCTCTGCGTCAGAGATAGTGCGCGCCCTATGTACTAGATTTTTAAGTACCCCATTCCTCTGTGAAGGGTGGTGGGAGCTGTCTGCGTGCAAATACAGATCAGTGTGCGTTGTCTTCCGATACACCCCATGACCTAGGGTGCCGTCAGCCCTTCTCTTGACCAAGACGTCAAGGAAAGTAATTTACCCTCCGTTTCAGTCTCCATAGTGAATTTGATGTTGGGGTGTATGGAGTTTAGATGTTAATGATTAGTTAGTAATTTCATATATAAAAACTCTTTTCGCAATCGTGAATTGGAGCTATCGACACTCGTGGAAGCTGGGGAAGGCAGTTCATGTGAAACAGGTATGAAACTGTATTACAGATGTAGCAGTGTCTTAACACCTCATGCACAGTTTTTGCCTCGGGCTCCTGAGCGAAGATTTTGAAACGCGATTTACTGTGCCTCCAACTGAAAAAAATGTAAAATTCCCCCGCGTATCTCGACGAACCCAACCGTTCAAAGAAGTTAATCTGATGGTAGAATAAAAAAATTATATGTGTGACAAGGAACTGCACTTAAGGATGGTATTTTGTACGATTGACACACGTCTCTTTGGACTGGAATTATTTTTCTTTCTTAGAGATGAATAAAGTATGGGAGAGAGAGGGTCAACACACGGGATTTTTATCGTTATGTACAGCATGAGGTGTGGACGCAGATTGTTTAAGTTAAACAGACGATTTTTTGAAGTGTTTCTTTTGAAATAAAAGTACTATAAGGTTACTTTCCTTTCATTTAGTAATACCAGGTGTACCTTGAAAATTTTCTTATCTTTTGTTGGAAAACAATAGTGCTATGAATACTGAGACAGAATGTGCATCTCGAGATAACCGAATACATTTTGTAACTTAAATGTGTAGAACAGTATTACGAAGTCCGCAGCTCCAGATTAGTCTACCCTGTGCAAGCCTCTTCATCTCTGTATAACTTCGTCCATTTCATATTGCTTACTCTATTCAAGTTTTCGTAGGTTGTACCTTTCATACTTCCTTCTAAAACCAAATTGATTATTCCTGATCCGTCATCACATTTCCTATCAACCGATGCCTTATTTTAGTCATGTTATGCTATAATTACACTACTATCTAAAATTAAAGGAACAAACGGAAATTTTGTGAGGTTGTGTTTATTTTGCAACAAAATAGTATAAAAAGATGATATTAAAGTAGAACAATGTAAAGTAACAGGAAGCAAACAAGTGCAATATGCATAACGGTTGACAAAAATGTTCCTACATTTATTCCAACTTAACAGATTTGCACACACCTTCTAACAACAGGTTAATGTGTTCAGTTTGGGGTGTGACCCCCTCTGTCAAAAATACAGGCCTGACAACGATGGGGCATGCTGTGAATGACGTCATTAGATGAGGCATCGTGTTGAGGCAACAATGTGCATTCTTCCCGCAGAGTTGCTCGCTGTCTTGGATAGTGGTTGGTGGATGCTGACGTTATGCAAGCCATCTGCCTAGTGCATCCCAGACATGCTGTATGGAATTCATATCGGGAGAGCGAGCAGGCATGTGTGTGACATCTTCCATTTCCAAGAAAACATAAACCACCCGTCCTCTATGAAGTCGACCATTATCGTCCATCAGTGTGAAGTCCGGGTCCACAGCACGTCGCAACAACTGCACATGAGTTCTAAGATCTCTTCACGATATATGACAGCAGTTAAACCTTGACGATTCACCGTCGTTTCCTGAAGAGGTGTTTGAGTGGTCAACATATTCCCTGCCCACACTATTAGGGATCCTCCTCGATATTGTCTCTTTCCACAAAGTTTGGATCCCGAAATCGTGTCCCACGTTCCCTCCAGATGCGAATCCGTCGAGTATCACTCTCCAGACCAAATCAGGACTCATCGGTGAAAAGATTATTGGCCCACTCTTCGACCACCCAGGTGGCATGTTGGCGACTCCACTATAGACGTTCCCTTCTGTGAAGACGCATCAGGGGTAGACATGCAGAAGGTCTCCAACAATAACGGCCACTCTGCTGAAGCCTTCTGTACATTGCCTCGATAAAACACGTCTAGTGCATGCTGCGAGGTCAGATGCTAGGTGCCTTCCAGCACTAAGGGGGTGCTGTCGTGACCTTACATCCAAATAACGATCCTGTCTTTCTAATATCACAAGTAATCGGCCCTGCCGTTCTCTTTGGTGTACTTTTTGGGTCTCTATAAGTTGGTGTCACATCCGAAAAACAACAGAACGATTCGTATTAAGGCATCGGGCCTCATCAGTTTGCGACTGTCCTGCTTCCATTCTTCTTATGGTCCTCAGCCGCAGAGAGCCTGGTAGTTGTCTTCTTTGTACCATACAGCACCGTCGGTGACTTATACACAGCGATTGTGGATGTGGGACTATCCGGCAAACACTACTCCGTTTGAAAGGTGCGCTGAAGTCATCGCTGACAAGGTTGTCCGTTGACCGGAATGCCATTTTCCGTGCAGAACACGATTGTACTGACATCTGTTGGCAGTTTGTATTTCTTATGCAGTGAATTAGATACAAGGCGGAGAAACAGTCGTTCGTCGCTTTACTTTTGGACACCAGTGTTGTTATTCGATCGACCCATTTTACAATCAATATTTTACCGTAGAATCACATTTCAAAAGCTTCTATTCTGTTGTTGCCTGAACTGATGTAATCCACATTTCACTTTGCTATAAGGCTACACTTCAGGTAAATATCTCAAGAAAAAATCTCACGCTTGAAATCATAAATAAATTAGACTCTTGCTGCAAGGTTGTTTTTAAATTTATTTATTTTTGTAAATCATTTCAGGATAATGACAGTCAGTTGCGATTCCGCAAAAATAATACCTAACATTGATTAAATGTGTATTTTGAAGTTGCACCGGAAGATGGGGCAAATATTCCCGAAATCTACAACGCAATAAAGGAACTGAAAACTATCCTTACAGCAAGAGGTTAATCTACTTATAACTGCAGATTGTCACACGGTTGCACTCCCACTATCGACTACGATGTAAGTCAAAAGATTCTGTAACATTTAAATTTATATTCGGTATTTCCAAGAACGCTTTTCTTGCTATTGCCAGTCTGAAGTTCATTTCCTTCTGCTTTTGCCATTATCAATTATTTTTCTGTCAAAATATCAAAATTAATATACAACTTAAATCTAATACTCTCAGCATTGCCTGGTTTAGTTATACTACACTCAAGTTCAGAGAAAACCGAACACCTTGGACGACTAGAGATAGGACGTTCATATTTACAGGACATGTACATTAGTATGTACATCAGTATGTTTTGCAGAAATGATTAGCATTTCGGTAACCTCGGTACAGCATGTTTCCTGTTGCTTAGCAGGCACGGGATCCGCCATGGGCCCTGATATCTCATCCCAAGCGTGATGGCATTGTCGTGCTTAAGGCGCGAATGGCGTCCTGTGGTATAGCCGTCCATTCACTTGTTTCCAAAGTTCATCTGTGGTCGTTGGCATTGGGTCACAGCACTGTACCCGTTGTTTCACAACATCGACACCTAGAAAGCACAATTCATGCTGCAGAATGTGGTTGAGCGTTGTCTTGCTGAAAAATGGCCTCTGGGATGTTGTGCAGAAAGATTATGGCTACGGGTCACTGGATATCATTCACATAGGTCACACTGGTCACAGTCTCCTCGACAGGCACCAGGTGTGATTTGTGGGTGTACCCAATAGCACCCCATAACCATAAGGCCTTGAGTTGGTGCTGTATTTCTTGTGCGAATGCAGTTACTGTGATGCCACTTCCCCTATCTGCGGCGAAGCAAAATGCGGCCATCATTTTCAAACAAACATAATCTGGGTTGTCCTAAATCACAATCTGATGCCATTCCTACACCCAACGGCGTCGTTCCACACACCATTGCGGTCAAAAATGGTTCAAATGGCTCTGAGCACTATGGGACTCAACTGCTGAGGTCATTAGTCCCCTAGAACTTAGAACTAGTTAAACCTAACTAACCTAAGGACACACAAACATCCATGCCCGAGGCAGGATTCGAACCTGCGACCGTAGCAGTCTTGCGGTTCCAGACTGCAGCGCCTTTAACCGCACGGCCACTCCGGCCGGCACACCATTGCAGTCCTGCATGTTTCTGCACATTTGTCTAGGATGGAGAAATGACATAATCCATGCCTTAGTAAGCCCGTGACTGTGTACGATGTGTTACACTATTACACTGTGTACAAAGTGCTACACTATTCCTCTGTTGCGCCAAAGCCGAGGATGACGCAGATCTGTACAGAATATCATGCGGATGAGGTGTCGATCTTCTCGGGGGTGGCCTGGGTGGAGCGACCTGGCCCATCGCATCGTGTTTTACGGCCTTCCGTGAGCCATTCTGCACACATCCATAGTACTGCCGAAACACTTCATCTCAACACTAGCAGCAATGGATGGATGGATGGATGGATGAATGGATGCATCACGTTCTCTAATGCCAATAGTGTGCCGTCTTTCAAACTTACTGATTTGACGGTACGGTTCGCGGATACATCTGCGAGGCATACTGCACGTTTGCTCAACTCACACTGATCCATTACCTTCAGTTTATAGCAACAACTAGACTTGGTAGCACATTTTACCGGTAAGTGGTGATGCGCTGCGATAGTGATGTTGACCTTTAACCCGCTGGCCGACATGGTTGAGATACTGATCATTTCTGCAGAGCATACTAATGTACAGGTCCTGTGACTATGAACGTCCTGTGTCTAGTCACTCAAGATGTTCTTTCTTTGTGAAAATGAATGTATATTTCATCGCCCTTGTTTTACTTTTGTTAATTGCTTTCTGTTTATTTGCATAGAAGTCCCAAATTTTAGAAATGACAACATGTTCCTCCTCAAATGTTAATAACTACACTTATTCTTGATCACGATTTCGTCTTATTATGGCATACTGAAATAACAGTTCTTCCTATCGCACTATGAAGTGCGTCTATGCATAATTGTCCCTTTTCATGTTACATAGTTCTCGTGTTAATCGATACCTCATTTGTGAAGACAAAAGTAACGCTCTCTCTCCAGTACAGCAAGTATCTCAAACGCTCACGTGTTTAATTTCGGAGTGTGGCGCACCGAATTATGAGCTGTGTCGAAGTATCAACCTTGCTAGCTCGGGGTCGAGGCTTAGTTTTTCGGCTGTTTTTCAGAGACATGAGCTAAGCATCTGGGCTTTAGCATTGGTATCTGAGTGTTGTAGAGAGCAGAGGGAGCAGAGTAGGAGAGAGGATTTGCAGACAGAGCGACGGACACGAGTGTGACGTGGCTGTGTGCAAATAGGACTGTGGCCACCTAGAGAGGGCCCATCCAGCCGAGCAGTGTGGTACTGCCGGGCACTGACACTCGCAGCAAGAATGACGATGGACTGTGGAGCTGACGGCGAGGTGGACAGTGCAGGTACGGAAGCTGTATCACGCAGTTGCTGCGCAACTATCCTACGTCAACGCGCCTTGATTGGCATCAGCGAAGACAGAGGAACGTACAACTGATGTTCGACTATCTGCTAAGACCGACGGTACATGAAACTGGGGAATCAGCAGATTTAATAACCACGTGGTTATGCTCACAAACACAATTAAAATGTATTGTAGTCCGGTTCAATACAGGTGGGACCTGATGGTCTAGGAAGAATGGCTCTTGCCATACTGAAGCCGACGATTGGTAATTTGATAAACTGTGTTCAGTTTTGATGTCTTGTTGAGTAAAGTCATAGAAAAAGAGTAACGTTGTCTGAAGTTTTGAGAAACAGGGTGGTCAAAGGAATTGGGCAGTGGTTAATAAGTTAATTGTTTTTAATTATCAGCATTAGGATAAAAGTTGAGTGTATATTTTGTATGGTTTTTAAATTAGTATACACGCTCGCTAATGACAAGAAAAGCTTTACGAATTTTCAGCCTTATTTGAATACTGGTGTGTTGAGAGCGTAGTTGTTCAAAGCTCAGTGTGCTGTGTGAAAGCCTAGTACGACAGTTAACAGCAGATGAAGCTTTTATTTTATAAAGTGGTAACTTTTATCAATTGTGGTTCTACATAAAACTGAAAAGAGAATGCATTTGTTCAAAATACACTTCATTAATCTTTTTGCCCCCCCATGAACCATGGACCTTGCCGTTGGTGGGGAGGCTTGCGTGCCTCAGCGATACAGATAGCCGTACAGTAGGTGCAACCACAACGGAGGGGTATCTGTTGAGAGGCCAGACAAACTTGTGGTTCCTGAAGAGGGGCAGCAGCCTTTTCAGTAGTTGCAAGGGCAACAGTCTGGATGATTGACTGATCTGGCCTTGTAACAATAACCAAAAACAGCCTTGCTGTGCTGGTACTGCGAACGGCTGAAAGCAAGGGGAAACTACGGCCGTAATTATTCCCGAGGGCATGCAGCTTTACTGTATGATTAAATGATGATGGTGTCCTCTTGGGTAAAATATTCCGGAGGTAAAATAGTCCCCCATTCGGATCTCCGGGCGGGGACTATAAGAGGATGTCGTTATCAGGAGAAAGAAAACTGGCGTTCTACGGATCGGAGCGTGGTATGTCAGATCACTTAATCGGGCAGGTAGGTTAGAAAATTTAAAAAGGGAAATGGATAGGTTAAAGTTAGATATAGTGGGAATTAGTGCAGTTCGGTGGCAGGAGGAACAAGACTTCTAGTCAGGTGACTACAGGGTTATAAATACAAATTCAATTAGAAGAAATTGAAGAAATGTATGATGAAATAAAAGAAATTATTCAGATAGTGAAGGGAGACGAAAATTACATAGTCATGGGTGACTGGAATTCGGTAGTAGGAAAAGGGAGAGAAGGAAACGTAGTAGGTGAATATGGATTGGGGCTAAGAAATCAAAGAGGAAGCATCCTGGTAGAATTTTGCACAGAGCACAACATAATCATAGCTAACACTTGGTTTAAGAATCATGAAAGAAGGTTGTATACATGGAGGAACCCTGGAGATACTAAAAGGTATCAGATAGATTATATAATGGTAAGACAGAGATTTAGGAACCAGGTTTTACATTGTAAGATATTTCCAGCGGCAGATGTGGACTGTGACCACAATCTATTGGTTATGACCTGTAGATTAAAACTGAAGAAATTGCAAAAAGGTGGGAACTTAAGGAGATGGGACCTGGATAAACTGAAAGAACCAGAGTTGTACAGAGTTTCGGGGAGAGCATAAGGGAAAAATTGACAGGACTGGGGGAAAGAAATACAGTAGAAGAAGAATGGGTAGCTTTGAGGGATGAAATAGTGAAGGCAGCTGAGGATCAAGTAGGTAAAAAGACGAGGGCTAGTAGAAATCCTTGGGTAACAGAAGAAATATTGAATTTAATTGATGAAAGGAGAAAATATAAAAATGCAGTAAATGAAGCAGGCAAAAAGGAATACAAACGTCTCAAAAATGAGATTGACAGGAAATGCAAAATGGCTAAGCAGGGCTGGCTAGAGGACAAATGTAAAGATGTAGAGGCTTATCTCACTAGAGCTAAGATAGATACTGCCTACAGGAAAATTAAAGAGACCTTTGGAGATAAGAGAACCACTTGTATGAACATCAAGAACTCAGATGGAAACCCAGTTCTAAGCAAAGAAGGGAAAGCAGAAAGGTGGAAGGAGTATATAGTCTATACAAGTGCGATGTACTTGAGGACAATATTATGGAAATGGAAGAGGATGTAGATGAAGATGAAATGGGAGATACGATACTGCGTGAAGAGTTTGACAGAGCACTGAAAGACCTGAGTCGAAACAAGGACCCCGGAGTAGACAACATTCCATTGGAACTACTGACGGCCTTGGGAGAGCCAGTCCTGACAAAAATCTACCATCTGGTGAGCAAGATGTATGATACAGGCGAAATACCCTCAGACTTCAAGAAGAATATAATAATTCCAATCCCAAAGAAAGCAGGTGTTGACAGATGTGAAAATTACCGAACAATCAGTTTAATAAGTCACAGCTGCAAAACACTAACACGAATTCTTTATAGACGAATGGAAAAACTGGTAGGAGCCGACCTCGGGGAAGATCAGTTTGGATTCCGTAGAAATACTGGAACACGTCAGGCAATACTGACCTTACGACTTATCTTAGAAGAAATATTAAGGAAAGGCAAACCTACGTTTCTAGCAATTGTAGACTTAGAGAAAGCTTTTGACAATGTTGACTGGAAAACTCTCTTTCAAATTCTAAAGGTGGCAGGGGTAAAATACAGGGAGCGAAAGGCTATTTACAATTTGTACAGAAACCAGATGGCAGTTATAAGAGTCGAGGGACGTGAAAGGGAAGCAGTTGTTGGGAAGGGAGTAAGACAGGTTTGTAGCCTCTCCCCGATGTTATTCAATCTGTATATTGAACAAGCAGTAAAGGAAACAAAAGAAAAATTCGGCGTAGGTATTAAAATCCATGGAGAAGAAATAAAAACTTTGAGGTTCGCCGATGACATTGTAATTCTGTCAGAGACAACAAAGGACTTGGAAGAGCTGTTAAATGGAATGGATAGCGTCTTGAAAGGAGGATATAAGATGAACGTCAACAAAAGCAAAACGAGGATAATGGAATGTAGTGGAATTAAGTCGGGTGATGCTGAGAGAATTGGATTAGGAAATGAGACACTTAAAGTAGTAAAGGAGTTTTGCTATTTGGGGAGAAAAATAACTGATGATGGTCGAAGTAGAGAGGATATAAAATGTAGACTGGCAATGGCAAGGAAAGCGTTTCTGAAGAAGAGAAATTTGTTAACATCGAGTATAGATTTAAGTGTCAGGAAGTCATTTCTGAAAGTATTTGTATGGAGTGTAGCCATGTATGGAAGTGAAACATGGACGATAAATAGTTTGGACAAGAAGAGAATAGAAGCTTTCGAAATGTGGTGCTACAGAAGAATGCTGAAGATTAGATGGGTAGATGACATAAGTAATGAGGAAGTTTTGAATAGTATTGGGGAGAAGAGAAGTTCGTGGCACAATTTGACCAAAAGAAGGGATCGGTTGGTAGGACATGTTCTGAGGCACCAAGGGATCTCAAATTTAGTATTGGAGGGCAGTGTGGAGGGTAAAAATCGTAGAGGGAGACCAAGCCATGAATACACTAAGCAGATTCAGAAGGATGTAAAATGCAATAGGTACTGGGAGATGAAGAAGCTTGCACAGGATAGAGTAGCATGGAGAGCTGCATCAAACCCGTCTCAGGACTGAAGACACAACAACAACAACAACAACAATCTTTTTGCTACAATTGAGTAATACGACAGAACACGGTGCAACTGCGCAGCAATATTTGTTTCTTGTTTGGGCTACTGATCACAGATAAATGTTTTTCAAAGTTTCTCTTGACATTCAGTAAACTTCTAATACGTTACACTTCCCTAAATCAGTGTTATGCCATTGTTCACATTACTTTAGATATAAACATAATAATCCGTGTCGTAGTATAACTTTATGTCTCTTTTACCCACTAGTTGCAGGAACGCACGACGCTGGTTTACGTTTGTCCTTTGTGTGTAGAAGATGTTTGTCTCGGAATGCATTTTATCTACCCAGCGACACGCTCTGTATTCCGTGTTCAGTCATTATATGAACTACTATGCGAGACTCACTCCAGTCCGTCCCCATCACTGTTAGTATACTGAGGTGACAAAAGACATGGGGTACCTCCTAAAATCGTACAGAATCTCCTTTTGCCCAGCGTACTGCAGCAACTCGACGTAGCATGGACTCTAGAAATTGCTGGAAGTCCTCTGCAGAAATACTGAGCCATGATGCGTCTACAGACGTCCATAATTGCGAAAATACTGCAGGAGCCTGAACTGACTTCTCTATTAAAAATTTGCGATGAGATTCGTGTCGGGCGATCTGGATGGCCAAACCTTTCGCTTGAACTGTCCAGAACGTTCTTCAGACCAATCGCGAACAACCGTTTCCAGGTGGCAATGGCGCATAGACTCCACAAAAACACCGTCGTTGTGTAGAAACATGGGAGCAGATGGTCTCCAAGTAGTGAAACGTAATCATTTCCAGTGAATGATCGGTTCAGTAGGACCAGAGCACCCTCTCCATTCCATGTAAACACAGCCCACACCATTATGGAGCCACCACCAGCTTGTACAGTGCCTTGTTAACAACTTGTGGCCATGGCTCCGTGAGGTCTGCACCAGACTCGAACCCTACCATCAGCTCTTACCACCTGAAATTGGGACTCGTCTGACCGAGCCACGGTATTCGAGTCGCCTAGGATCCAACGATCCCAGGAGAGGCGCTGCTGACGATGTCGTGCTGTTAGCAAAGGCACTCGCATCGGTCGTCTGCTGCCATAGCCAATTAACGCCTGATTTCGACGCACTATACTAACGGATACGTTCGTCGTAGGTACCATTCTGCGGTTATTTCGCGCGGTGTTGCTTATCTATTAGGACTGACAACTCTACATAAAGGCTGCTGCTCCCCATTCTCAAGTGAAGGCCGACGGCCACTGTGTTCTCCATAGTGAGAGATAATGCCTGAAATATGATATTCTCGGCACGCTCTTCACTATGGATCTCGGAATACAGAATTTCCTGACCATTACCGAACGGAATGCCCCATGCGTCTAACTCCAACTACCACTCTGTTTTAAAAGCCTGTTAATTCCCGTAGTGTGGAGATAATCACATCGGAAACCTTTTTAGAATGAATCACCTGAATACAAATGAAAGCTCCGCGAATGGGCTGCCCATTTATGCTTTACGTACGTGATACTTCCACCATCTCTGTATGTGCGTATGGCTATCTCATGACTTTTGCCACCTCAGTGTCTACTTAAGGTACATAATGCTATTTTTATAATGATTTCTACAGTTATTTTGCCTTTCATTCATGTATCAAAGCAGTCCAGCCCGGAAGTCACACACATCGGGACTACCCTCTTCACCGTCGTCCCAACTACAACGCCCCAACGACAGAAAACCCCAATTAACAAACTTTATGGAAACTTAAAGTAGGGAAGTGAGTCATCTTGACAGTGACGGCAACTATTGACGATAAAATCTACACTGGTAATACGAGGCCTGTTCAGAAAGTAAGCTCCGATTGATTGCCAAATTGAAACCACAGTGAACATCAGAAATGTTTTACTTGTAACAATTAGCTACACCTTTCAGCTACTTCTCTTCGTAGTCGCCGTTCTGACTTAGACTTTTGTCATAGCGTTGTACCAACTTTTCAATAGCCTCATCATAGAAGGCAGCCGCCAGTGCTTTCCGCCAATTCTCCACACCGGCCTACACCTCGTTGTCTGTGTCAAAATGTTGTCTTCAAAGACAGCGGTTCATGTGACCAGAGATGAAACTCAGGGGGAGACAATTGCGGACTGTATTGTGGGTAATCTCACATTTCCATTTGAAAACGATGCAGGAGCATCTTCATTGCCCCTGCAGAATGCGGCTGAGAATTGTCTTGAAGAAGAAACAGCACGACAGTTATGTAATGTTAGCTGCATAGCTTCAGGCCCTCGTACTTGGCGGCAGACACTATTTTCTAGACATCTTTACGCACTCACTGCGAGCTCAGAAATGAGAAGAGCGACGTGATGCTAACTGGGGTTATACTAGAGACACTACCCAACACATCTGTGCAAAGCTTTATCGGATTTTCATAGTCGTTTCCATTTCGCGACCGATCAGAGCTTACTTTCTGAACGCCCCTCGTATTTTGATTAACACCTACATCATTCAAATTTTGAGAATAGCATACAAAAAGTGGAGATAAAAGGAAATGATTTTCATAGATTCTGTATCAAGCATCTATGGAATAAATTCAGAATCATATGAACGAAGGTTAAATCCAAGAAAGGAATTCAGTCAAAGATAACATTTACCATGGAAGAGAGTTGCAGCCGCATCGAAAAGGAAATTCAATACGACTAAAATGCAACTCGAATATGGAATTGTTCAGTTACTACTTCTTGAGTCGCTCTACAGTACTTTTGCGATAGTTGTTTGGATGCAAACGCTATGAGATTGTTCCAGATTTGGAAGTTTGATAAGTAGTGAGTTAGAGACTGACATATTGCTCAGTCATTCGACTGACGAAAGTTAATCTTTATCGTTCTCAACGCGACAGTGTAGTAAAACGAGTGTTAGACTTCAATTGAGTGATACTGGTTTATCGGACTTCGCCTTCGTACTGATGAACAGTTACAAGTCTTGAGAGCAATGGATCAACGACAGAATAACAATTCGTAATCTTGAGTAGGACACAATAAAACGAAGAGACGAAGAAAGACAAGTACGCCGATTAGTCAAAAGTTGACGTCACGATTACTGAACTGAGCAGAAGCTAATCTTGAATGATATATCGGTGTGCTTGTGTGTAGAGACAAACAATTAATTACGGAAATAACAATAAAATCTGAGTCAAAAGATAAATCATTAAACGGACAATACAATGTGTATTAATGCAAGTTGATTGACTCTTTAAACATTTTAAGTGACTAAGCGAGTACATGAATAATGGACAGTGAAAAGTGATTAGTTTAAAGCAGTATTACGGCATATAAAAAAAAATCATTTACTCCAACATAAGTTATCTCTGGAGTTACGTCGGACCGTTGTTAAGAACTTGACGTAGCAACGGTATAGCAACGGAATAGTAGACAGCAAAATTTCATCCTCGCTATGTATGATGTGAAAAACGGCCGTAATGATGAAATCAAGAATCAAGATTTTATTTCATCACAGAACTAACCGGGCACAAAAATAAAAATAAAAGATTGCAGTTTACCATTCGCACAAGCTGAGAAGACTGTTGCGGACAGGTAACAGAATATTTCTAAACCACGCGAGGAGTTGTGTTCTTACGAGAGTTACGGGTACTGTTCCACGTAATACCGACGGGGACGAACATCGTTACGAGTCGCGTCTCCTCCCGACGATTGAAGAAGAAGGGAAGGGACGTCACACAATGTAAAGACGGGAAATGCGTCAAGAGATGTTCGTGTCGTGTGACACAGAGCAAAGATATATACAACAGCGATTTACTCCATCCACCATCTCTGGAGTCTCAGAAGGAACGACGCTTGCCCCACCCCTGTTCACCCCGCACGCACCTGAACTGCAGATTACGCTTGTGCTCTGGTGGCATTTTACGCCTATGATACATTCAAGCATCCACACATAATGTCGCAAAATCTTCAGGGAGCATGCGCCAGCCTTGAAAAATCAGACTCACTACGGCGGCTGAAATCAAACGCTGAGAAACCCGATTGCAGCTTCGGTGACGTGGGGCAGTGACAGAAGTGCTCCCGCCGGTCCCCGTACTATTCATTTCTGCGCCCTTTCACGGTGATGTCAGATACGTAGGTGCCCAGATCGACACACGCCAGACCTCGAGCCCTCTCACCGACGACTTATGGGAGAAAGAGTCCGTTCAGTTTATGTCGGCTACCACGCATAATAAAATAATTAAAATAATAATATTTTGCCGTCGTCTGTGAGAGACGTAGGCTAGTAACTAGATTTGCCCGTCAGCTATCTTAACCTATTGTATCTACGGTATCGGCTGCGACCTGGTCGGCCGCACTTTAAGATAAGCGTGCAGTCAGTTACGCCGCCGGGTTTGCTACAGCCACCACTGCGTTACGAGGGCGCTACAGGAACGATTACACCGCTGCCAATGAATGGAAGCATCCCCTCTCTGGAGCGTCAGCGGTGGATGTACCTAAGTTCGAACATTTTGTACGTTTTCCACTTGAACAACAATTACCGACTTCCATAATGGCCAGGGTTCGACATCTTCTGAATTGATATCGTAGTGACATTCGACTGCTTTATAATTCTTTTGTATCTTTATGTATTTCCACATGCAGATCTACTGTTAGCAGCTGGCGCTGCAATCAAAGCAATAAAGTCACGTATTGTTTTTAGATATTCGATGTGGAATAAATTAATATCTGAATTCTCTGTTCATGAACTGCATCTCTTCTTCGCTCCTGCGTCCACTAAAGAACCACGCAGTGTGCAGAGGAAGACATAACAGTTTCCACTTTTGTTTTTAGTTCTATGTCGTTTACTGCCTTTAGGTACTCTGTAAAAAACTTAACCTGTTCGTTCCCTCTCTCCACACATGTGGACCTTCGTTCATTTTTTTCCTCTTAAATAGGCGTATTTTTCCTCTTATAGACCGATGGTACGCGAATGTGGACTTCCTAATTCTTAGTATTAAAACCAAGATGCAGCAGCTGGCAAGGACCAATTCCTGTGTTAGTTTAGAGCTGGTCATATGCAGAACATGGGCACTTCTACGAAGGTTCACAAATAATTATTGTGCCTAAATATTAGATTGAAAATCCGCGTTTTTTATCTAACGTTCGCTGACTAGTCTACGTGTTAAAGAGTTATGTCCGATTTGTATAAATTTGCTCATTACTACGAGATAGTCCAGTTTCTATAGGTCCTTGAACGTGGACTTCTGATGATAATGAATATTTGCAACTTTCAATTTGGTCTTCGATTACGGAATACTGAAATAACAATTATTTCTACACTCTACAGCAATGCACGAAATATTAGCTGATGAGGAATTGGAAGCTCTTCTTAAAGACAGCAACGGAAAATTATCTGATTCGGAAGATGACTAGTTTCTACTGAAGATTGTCCTGCTGACCTTAATAAAACTGAATGCTAAACAATAAGGACATTAAGATATCGTGTCAATGGCTGGGAGAAGAAGACGTCCTCGCATAGTGAATTCCTCTAACAGTGAAGAGGTAGATCGTGTAAAATTTTTGAATGAAAAGCCGAGAAGAGCTGTGGTGCAACAATTTCAGACGTTTGGTTCTACGACGTTGGCCTCATATCAAAATTTGTTGAGGCGACGAATGGCTCAACATGCAGTAAACCCGGCAGAAATTGTAAGATAAGAGACTTGCATCAAATGTGGAAAGAAAAGTTTCCTTGTGTTTCTCACAAGTGAAGAGGTTAATACATTTGGAGCCAATATTTTTTTACTGATATTGCAATATTACTGCCTATTCAGTAGGACTATTGGTAGCTTGTAGCACTCAGTTTCTTCATTCCGCTGTCAAAGGTGGTGTATGAAGATTATTATTATTTTTTTTTTTTCTTTTGTCATTAGGCTTCTGACTGGTTTCACGCGGCCTCAACGAATTCCTCTGCTGTGCCAACCTCCTCATCTCAGAGTAGCACTTGCCACTTACGTCCTCAACTAGTTGCTGGATGTATTCCAGTCTGTCTTTTTTTCCCTTCCCTGATGTCTTAACAGATATCCCATTATTCCGTGTCAGTGTTTTCCACATATTCCTTTCCTCTCCGACTCTGCGCAGAACCTCCTCATTCCTTAGCCTATCAGTCCATCTGAATTTCAACATTCGTCCTAATTAAGAAAATATGGTAACCATTTTCGATTAGGCAAGCATCATTAGCCATAAAACATTAGTAGTTTACACACATATTCCTCACATCCATTGTTCACGCAGTACCTCCAACGGTCTGAAATATCCTTGGTTTCTGATACAAAAATAAGTTTACCTTCCTCAACCACCTATATAAGTTAAATACTAAATGTTGTCGACAGATGGTACAAAATGTTGCGGTGGATGTAATATTGCCGCCGTTCTTATTTCGTGGAGTTTCTGAAGCGCCCCAAGCTTTTGATTCCAGCTATACATATTTAGTAAATTCTGTCACACGAACAGTTTCTCCTTGCGGTAGGGAACTCAACAGTTTACACTCTGACATTCCTTTTTAATATAAGGCCTCTCTAAATTCAGAGTTCAGCAGGTAGTACGTAACACGCACGTCGGAGAAAGAAACGTTACGTTTTTTTTCCACAAAGTAAACTGAGTCACGCATTGATTAAACCGAAGGAAGTTTTTGTAAATTTGCGAAACTGCACGTTCCTTTCAAAACTATTACACTTACTGGATTCCGCCCCAAATCAGGGTGCCGTCGTCACTGAAGAGATGTTTTCCATATTTATTATGGAAAGGCTAGATAGTTACTCACCATGTAGTGAAGATGTTGAGTCGCAGAATGTACAGCAAAAAGGCTGGTAAACAACTGAGCTTTCGGCCGAGGCAGCCAGGGACAGTGGCCATCTGTCTACGAATTGCGATTGCGTGAATGTGTGTGTGTATGTTCTCTAATTCCGAAGAAGGCCTTCTGGCTAAAAGCTTGCTTGTTCTTTTGTTGTCCCTGCCCGCTACTTATTACCTTCGTTGTATGGCGAGTAGCAATTCATAATATTGTCATTATCCCAGCCTGGATTGTCCACTGTTTGATTTTGTTCTCTAGCTTTAGTTTTCATAAAGAACTCGTCTACTGCTGGTATATTACTACACTAGCTGATATCCTCCTCTTTACCTAATATGTTTTGACATTAGATTCTATAATGGGTTTAATAAGTTACCTATTTTTCCATTCTCAAGGCTTGTGTGAACACGAATGTTTTCATACACTATGTGAGCTACTTTTATGCTGCTGATTACTAAACAGCGCTTATCGTCGATCTCGGAATGAGAAACCTGTCAGCGATAATAACGTCAAATTAGAGTGCCCGTAATGGGATGCAATAGCTGACGTCGAAAAATGATGCCCCAAATTAACCGCGATCCAAACGAAATGATTTTTGTTCCCGTGGGGAGCCGGGGAAATGCACATGATCCCACAAGGAAGAAAGCAGTGGCACAAATCAGTCGGATACGACATTTTCGACGGGCGGCCGCATTCAGCTTTTTGTAACATGATTAAATATTGTTTGAGTGAAATCGCACAAAATGTTTGAATATTACACTCGTACGCGGAATCAACGTTTTTATTGACTTTAAGTTTTTCAAACTCTTAGTAGAATTTTCAGAAACATAAAGCTGTCAAAGCATCGGAGCACTTGCATATCTGCAGAGAACTTTTGGTTTAGATTCAGGGGGAACAGGGCTCAAATAATTAGCCTTATGAAAGTAGGTAAACACTTTCACTGTGGATCGAGAAACAAAATAATAACTGAAATAATATCAGTTTATTTTTCAAAAGTGCGTTTCTGTGAAATTGTAATACGCTGAGAGTCACATTCAGTAAGATGTTTTCCCATTCTGTGCAGTGTAACATTCTTGGATTGTCTATGATATGCTGTCCAGAAGGTATCATAGGGTACGTGGTTTCTTAATAACTATACAACAATTAGAGATCTGGTATAAACCATCTGAAATTACTTGATACAAACACAGAAATGAGACTTCAATCCCGTTCTTATTCCACTTTTAACAATGCACGAGGGCATGCTGAAAAGTAATGCCTCCGTATTTTTTTATAAAAACTCCTAAAACCCTTTGAATGAAACCAACGTTGGTAGCAAAAAAATGGCTCTGAGCACTATGGGACTCAACTGCTGTGGTCATTAGTCCCCTAGAACTTAGAACTACTTAAACCTAACTAACCTAAGGACATCACACACATCCATGCCCGAGGCAGGATTCGAACCTGCGACCGTAGCAGTCGCACGGTTCCGGACTGCGCGCCTAGAACCGCGAGACCACCGCGGCCGGCCCGTTGGTAGCATTCTACATCTTTATGCATATCTGCTTCTCAACATAGTCATGGCGACAAAGACATTTCTCCCAACGAGGGACCAGTTCGTTGTTACCGTCACTGTAGAATGTTTGACTTCGTTGACGCTTTTACTGCTTCAGCACTATCAAAGAGAAGTTCTCGAAGGTGTTCTTTAGCTTTTGGAAACAGATACAAATCGGATGGTGCCAAGTTGAAGCTCTAAGAAGAATGATCGACGACACTGAACCCAAACCGTCCGATTGCTGCAGATGTCACAGCGTTCTGTGTGGACTGGTATTGTCACCCTGAAACAGAGGGTGCTCCATGCGTGGAATTCTTCGACTACAGCATGCTGTTTCTCACGCATCGACGTTGTTAACATTATACACCGCAGTGTTACGAGCTACGATTCGGAGATCTACTGCGGCAGACAACTGTAAATACTTAGACATGGTGAATAAAAACATAGTGTTAACAACGTTTTACTTAAAAATCTTTAAGAGATTTCTAATAAAAGGTTCAAAGGCATTACTTTTCAGCACGCCCTCGTACTTGATATTCATGCATTTTGTTTTCTTACCTCTTACTACATTCCTCCATGTTTTCCGTCACATTGGTGATACTGCTTCCCACTTTCTCAGTTCTACCGTTGAGAGGAGTAAGTTATTACTATTAGGAGAACATTGCGACATAGCTTCAAGTTAGATGAAGTTATGTTTTCTCTGGGAGTGAGGAGAGAGTTCGTCAGCTTTCTTTGTGCCGTCTTGACGGGAATAAGTCTCAACAGCAGAAGCCAGCCTTACCACCTTTTTTAGAACCGAGTCTTTTGATTAGCCCTGTAGAATCCCGGACAGGTCCTTCTAGTATATTCTGGAATTTTCCCTCCTCAGGAAGAACCTAAAGGCAGCAGCCTCCGCCCTTTTCAGTTCCCCTGGTTGCTTAGATGCCTTCTACTTTTAACTGGCGCCAGCGGTTGGTCAGTAGCGGTCCATCAATAGAGAACTGACTCGAGACACATTTTTTCGTGAGAGCCACGTGGACACAGCCAGGCAGTGAGCACACGCGTTTCTGATGCAATGTGGAGTTACGTATTAAGGCGGGTTGGCATTTTATAAGTTACATCGAGTTCAAACATGGTAGCATCAGCAAGAGCACGTGAGGAGATGTTCATTTTACTTTCTTTTAATGTAGCGGTTAGTCACAATTCTTTCGTATCGGGCTTAAAATAATAAATTTCAGTTGTTGCGTTAGCTCGTCGTAAGTTGCGAGGTAGCTATGATATCGGTGGTTAGTTTTGCAGTAGTTCTCTTTCGACATGTTCAGATGCAGCTATACTATGTGATCAAAAGTATCCGAATGCCCCCAAAAACATACGTTTTTCATATTAGGTGCATAGGTACTCCATATCAGCGACCTCAGTAGTCATTAGACATCGTGACAGAGCAGAATGGGGCTTTCCGCGGAACTCACGGACTTTGAACGTCGTCAGGTGATTAGGTGTCACTTGTGTCATACATCTGTACCCGAGATTTCCACACTCCTAAACATTACTAGGTCCACTGTTTCCGATGTGATAGTGAAATGGAAACGTGAAGGGACACGTGCAGCACAAAAGCGTACAGGCCGGTCTCGTCTGTTGACTGACAGAGACCGTCGACAGTTGAAGAGTGTCGTAATGTGTAATAGGCAGACACGTATCCAGACCATCACAAAGGAATTCCAAACTGCATCAGGATCCACTGCAAGTACAATGACAGGTGGGAGGTGGATTTCATGGTCGAGCGGCTGCTCATAAGCCACACATCAAGCCAGCTGATGCCAAACGACGCCTGGTTGGGTGTAAGGGACGATTCAGCAGTGGAAAAACGTTGTGTGGGGTGAAGAATCACGGTACACAATGTGGAGATCGGATGGGTGTGGGTATGGCGAATGCCCGGTGAACGTCATCTGCCAGTGTGTGTAGTGCCAACAGTAAAATTCGGAGGCGGTGGTGTTATGGTGTGGTCGTATTTTTCATGAAGGGGGCTTGCACCCATTGTTGTTTTGCGTGGTACTATCACAGCACAGGCCTACATTCATGTTTTAGGCACCTTCTTGCTTCCCGCTGTTGAAGAGCAATTCGAGGATGGCGATTGAATCCTTCAACAAGATCGAGCACCTGTTCATAATGCACGGCCTGTTGCGGAGTGGTTACACGATAATAACATCCCAGTAATGGACTGACCCGCACAGAGTCCTGACCTGAATCCTACAGAACACCTCTGGGATGTTTTGTAACTCTGACTTCGTGCCAGGCTTCAACGAGCGACATCGATACGTCTCCTGAGTGCAGCACTCCGTGAAGAATGGGCTGCCATTCCCCAAGAAACTTTCCAGCACCTCACTGAATGCATGCTGCGAGAGTGGAAGCTGTCATCAATGACAATGGTGGCCGGCCGGAGTGGCCGTGCGGTTCTAGGCGCTACAGTCTGGAACCGGGCGACCGCTACGGTCGCAGGTTCGAATCCTGCCTGGAGCATGGATGTCCTTAGGTTAGTTAGGTTCAATTAGTTCTAAATTCTAGGCGACTGATGACCTTAGAAGCTAAGACGCATAGTGCTCAGAGCCATTTTTGCTAATGGTGGGCCAACACCATATTGAATTCCAGTATCACTGACGGAGGGCGCCACGAACTTTTAAGCTATTTTCAGTCAGTATTCGGATACTTTTGATCACATTGTGTTGGTGCCAGATCACCAATTTAGTTTCTCTAAATTGAATGCTGAGCATGTTTTGTGATTTTTATTACCCTGGTGTCGGCTGTATGCGGTCACCGATCATTCCAACTTCCACTGTAACATCCGTAACTGGAAATGTCTAGAGCTCATGAGAATACCGAAGTCCAACAGTCATTTTATCAAATGAAGTATCTACAGTTCCTTGCAATGTATTGTAGTTTGGAGCGATGGGCTGTCCCCTCTCTTTAATTCTACCTCTGAATCCCATTGTGAGTGCGTATCTGTAGATTCATTCTAAAGTAGATCGTTGTTCCAGATATATGAAGTCACTTTTTGTGCTGTCTTCCCATGCTCAGTTAAGGTAATCCATACCTTGGAACTTCCTGGCAGGTTAAAACTGTGTGCCGGACCGAGACTCGAACTCGGGACCTTTACCTTTCGCAGGCAAGTGCTCTATCAACTGAGCCACCCAAGCACGACTCATGCCCCGTCCCCACAGATTTACTTCTGCCAGTACCTCGTCTCCTACCTTCATTGCATGAATCTAACGAACCAATCTACAATAAGATTGAGCCATGTGCGGCTCACGTTGGTGGGTTGGCATGTGTAACAGGGATAGAGGCATCTCGTTTTATTCTTCTGTTTACTGCCGCCACTACTTTTGCTAGTGTTGTCTTTCCCGAGTGGCAGCAGCAGCGTTTATCTATATCTAGTACCTGTACTATCTTTGGAAGGATGTGAAGTGTTTTCCATGTCGGGTGTGTAGGAAGTTTGGTGGGACGGAGCAGCAGAGAGGTCCGGCAGCGCGTAGACATACTGGGACCGTAGGCGGCACCCAGGCATTGCCGCACCGAGGGGCTGTAGTTGCGAGGGCCACAACCTCGTTGTCCACCGGACCCAGCACGTTGAGTTGAGTGAACATTAATCCAGTAGTGAAACCTCCACTATTTTCTGATTGCGCTTTTTGTTCGTGTGTTGTTGCTCGCAGCGTTGCCATGAGATGAACAGCAGCAAGTGGAGGATGTCGAGTTGGCGTAATCCATTAGCCGTCTTTTACTGCCTGTTATCAGTTTTTGAATGGTTTATTATTATTTGGTGAAGTGCAATCAGCGGTATTTTACTGCCTAGTGGCCGCTAACGCCCCAGTTACCTGCTCTGGAGGTTAGCGTATTTTTGCCGCAGTGTACTTTTCCTCTTCTTGTCGGTGCTGTCCAGCATGACGTGTAGTTCGACAGCCTCCTTGATTACTGTGTGGATTGTAGATTATTTTCTCTACCTTGGTTGTAGTGGTTATTTCTGCCTTTCGATGTTTTAAACACCGGATTATGAAGACGCAGTGCTGTCTGTCACTTCGCCCTCGCTTGAATTATTCCATTATTGTACTGTTTATCATATGTTAGGTAGATTTGGTAAGAGAATTGATTGGCGTTTAAACTGTCCCTAGTTTTAGTTGCCATCCTGTTAGGTGAGCATAACTCTTGGCTGCCTGTCTCACTGCTTACTAAGCTACAGGGAATTTTCTCAGGTCGGTCCTTGGAGCACTGTCTTTGGATCACTCCCTTTCTATTTGGTTCGATTGTGTCAATTGTTTAAAAATTACATTTTGTTTAAAAATGGCTTGTGGCCTTCTGCCGACAAAAATTTGAATTCTTCTTAATAAGTCCTTCACACGTCAGTGTAGCTTGTGTTACAGTCAATTTTTTTAATGATTGTTTTAAAAATTATTTTGGTATTTTTTAATGTGTAATTGTCTTCCTCATTTGTAATTCAGGCCTTCAGCCATTAATTGTTCTGAAGTATTGCTCGTGGCCTTCAGCAGACAAATAATTTGAATTCTTTCTTAATAAGGCCTTCAGCCGTCAGTGTAGCTTGTGTTACTCGAATTTTTAATGATTGTTTTAAAAATTATTTTGGTATTTTGAATGTGTAGTTGCCTTCCTCACTTGTAATTCAGGTCTTTAACCGTTAATTGTTCTGAAGTATTGCTTGTGGCCTTCAGTTGACAAATAACTTTGAATTCTTTCTTACTAAGGCTGTCAGTGTAGCTTGTGTTACACAGTCAATTTTTTTAATGATTGTTTTAAAAAAAAATATTTCCTTAAACAATGTGTACGTGTTTACTGTGCAGCCAACGGTAACTGATTAGTCCCCGTCCACACTTTTTCCTGCTTTCCCTAAGTCCCACGTCTCAAAGATTATGATTGGTTTGGCTATGTCTGATGGCTTACTAAGCCCTGAAATAACTGACCAGTAACGTGACGTAGCCAGACTGTCATTGAAGATTGATTCGGTTCCTAGCCTTAGGACAGTGTTGGCAATTATCCTAGAAACAATCATTGCAATTGATAGTGAATGTAAGTAAATACTTTGTAGCTGCATGGTCGAGCCTGATCGTAGCGTATGCATTCCGTTTGTTGTTGTTCCTTTGGGTTAATCAACAAGAAAGCTGCTTGGTCGAGCCTGATCATAGCGTATCCATTGCGTTTGTTGTTATTCCTTTGGGTTAATCAACAAGAAAGTGTAGGTCCTAGGTGTTACCTGAGCAAGTCAGGATTCTTCACTAGCCGTGCACATGCAGTGAACGACTTACCCTCCATGAAGCGACGTGCGGCGAATGAAAATGCCCAGTGAGTCTGTTCGCTTTAGTAACTGGCAATGCAGAATAGTACCCAAGGGAAAATTAATATACCACACCTATTACCTTCTCACTGAAAGTAAAAAAAGTTTGAATTCAACACATATACGTTTTGATCTTCATCTGCTTCTCTTATCTTCCACTGATCATTTCACTCATCTTCCAGATAGGTGAGCTTCAATCAAAAGCATCACATAGCCGCATAACTCAAGTGTTCTGTTTGGTACCACTTCATCTACTGTGTTGGAACAGAGGTCGTACTGAACTCAGTGAAGCTATTTATCGTGTATATGATTAATGTTCTGCTGAACTTTTAATTTTTTAATGATTAATGTGCTGCTGAACTTTTAATTTTTTAAGTCCATTTTCAGTCGAAAATATTCATGAACCACATTTCATTACAGATACATTTGTATGCAACGAACTTCGCAGTGAAATCAGAGTACACTAAATTTTTTCACCTGAAACACATGGTTTTACAGCACAAAAGTCAAACAAAAGGCACACGCAAGTGAAGTGAGTTTTCTTCATCGCTTTTCGAGAGCTGTTTTCCTCTCTCGCTTCCTGTGAAATTTGTGATGAGAATGTCACTATTAAAAGTTTGGGACTACCTGTGTTAATCTCGCGTTAATCTCAACCTGTTTCTACTAGAGCTCCGTATGGACAGTGGCTATTATTTTGACACTTCGAACTGCTGGTCTTGAATTGACCGCTACGGTATATTTAGCCAACCCTGTTAAAGAAGTACCGGTCTCCATTCCTCAAGCCGCAAACGCACACCTTTGAGCTGGCGCTCGATTCGGAAGTAAGAATACCTGCCGCTGTCAGTACTAGCCGACAGTGGGAGGAGAGCTGGCGTCGGAAGGTTCCTGATCACCAGTCTTTGCGTCACATTCCCGTATTAAATTCTAAACCGGTCTCCAGTGTTTCGTGTACTGAGGGGATGTGACCCTGCGGAAGAAGGTCTGTACGTCGGCTGTGTACGTTAAGGCGCCCCCCTTGATGCTATTCGAGAGAGTAGGCTGTGTGGCGCCACCGGATTTCACGGTCTCAATTCCCTTCATCCATAACAAGACACACCAATACTACAGAGTACATACACTTATCACAGTCATCCACAAGCGACGTAGATGCACACTTCATACTTCACAACAGATAATGCTTAACTACCTTGCCATTGATGGCGACGCGGAATTCACCTACATTTACATCCACGTAGACACTCCACAAGCCACCGAACCGCTACCATTAATTTCATTCCCTCTTCTACTCCCAAATAGAGTGAGAGAAAAACGACGGTCTATATATTTCAGTGCCGGCCGAAGTGGCCGTGCGGTTAAAGGCGCTGCAGTCTGGAACTGCAAGACCGCTACGGTCGGAGGTTGGAATCCTGCCTCGGGCATGGATGTTTGTGATGTCCTTAGGTTAGTTAGGTTTAACTAGTTCTAAGTTCTAGGGGACTAATGACCTCAGCAGTTGAGTCCCATAGTGCTCAGAGCCATTTTTTAATATATTTCAGTCAGAGCTGTACAATGTACACTGAGGAGCAAAAGAAACTGGTATGCCTACCTAATATTGTGTATGGCCCCCGCCAGCACGCATAAGTGCCGCAACGCGACGTGGCATGGCCTCAACTAATATTCGAAGTAGTGCTGGAGGGAACATGACTCCCGCAGAGCTGTCCAGAAATCAGTAAGAGTACGAGGGGGTGGAGATCTCTTCTGAACATCTCTTTGCAAGGCATCCCAGATATGCACAATAATGGTCATGTCTGGGGAGTCTGGTGACCAGTGCGAGTGTTTAAACTCAGAATAGTGTTCCTGGAGTCACTCTGTAGCAACTCTGGACTTGTGGAGTGTCGCAGTGACCTATTGGAATTGCCCAAGTCCGTAGGAAAGGGCAATAGACATGAATGGACGCAGGTGATCAGACTGGATGCTTACTTACGTGTTACTTGTCAGAGTAGTATCTAGACTGCACAAGCCGATACCCCTACAGAGCCTCCACCAGCGTGAACAGTCCCCTGCTGACATGCAAGTTGCATTGATTCATGAAGTTGTCTGCTTACCCATACACATTCATCAGCTCGATACAATTTGATACGAGACTCGTTCGTCCAGGTAACATGTTTTCAGTAATCAACAGTTGGGTGTCGGTGTTGACGAGCCCAGGTGATGTGTAAAGCTTTGTGTCGTACAGTCGTCAACGGTACACGAGTGAGCCTTCGGCTCCGAAAGCCCATATTGCTGAATGGTTCTTACGTTACACTTGTTGAAGGCCCAGCATTGAAATCTCCTGCAATTTGCGGAAGGGTTCCACTTCTGGCACATTGAACAATTCTCTTCAGTCGTCGTTGGTCCCGTTCTTACAGGTTCTTTTTCCGGCCGCAGCGATGTCGGAGATTGGATGTTTCACTGGATTCCTGATATTCACGGTACACTCGTGAAATGATCGTACGGGAAAATCCCCACTTCATCGCTACCTCGGAGATGCTGTCTGCCATCGATCTAGCGCCGTCTGTAACACCACGTTCAGACTGACTAAAATCTTGATAACCTGCCATTGTAACAGCAGTAACCAATCTAACAGCTGCGTCGGTCACTTATTGTCATATATAGGCGTCGCCGACCGCAGCGCCGTATTCTCCCTGTTTACGTACCTCTATATTAGAATACGCATGCCTACACCAGTTTCTTTGGCGCTTCAGTGTATGCTGGCGACAGTAGAATCGTTCGCAAGTCAGCATTGGCGCCTGGTTTCAACCAGCTTCCTGTTCCCAATACTATCTGTGCATTATAACATTCAGTAAGCGATAATAATTCTGGGACCATTCCTTGGATGCTCCTGTAGTTTCCTAAAATCATATTAATCTTTTCTATCTGTGATCTGAGAGGACCAAGATTCTCTGAGGTTGCTGTGGTTGATTTAACAGGAAAATCCTCTTTGCTCCCAAGGGAGGAGTTCTCTAACCTAAAAAAGCCCCATGAGCACGCCACACGTACTCCGCTACCCTAGTAGACGCTTCCTGCGTGTAGCGCACGCCTGACCTATTAAGGGGAACCATACAATTCGGATTCGATAGCTGAGGTCGAGAAATTCGCATCCGATACCGTCGCAGAGTCGTCTGAGCTGCTCCAAAGCAGAAGACCGCGATACGATGCTACAAATAGACAGCCTAGCCTGCACCCCACGTGCGTCGCTAGTTGTCTTCAGCAAACCAGCCAGCCGCCGAAAGCAACCGAGGATGGCCTCAGAACCCAAGAAGCAGGCGTCATTCGTGCCGACATGTGTCAATACATGCAGCCGGTTGCACCCAGTGCGTTCGATTGTCGCCAGCAAGGCCTCCTCCACACCATGGATGAGATCTCCCGGCAGACTGAACGCACACTGTAATTGTTTCCCGCCTTGCCTGCTATCTCACTGACGGGCTCCTTCACCCGCCTAACATTGGAGCTCCCAATTACAAGCATACCCACTCTCTGTACTTGTCCGGACAGGGCAGGAAAATCGACCGCTGGCCCAGCAGGAGACGCATCCCGTGCTGGCTCAGAGTTATCATCAACACTGGGTAGCACCTCGTTCCTGTTACTAAGACGTACGGAACCAGGGCCTGCTCCCACTTTCTCCTTCCGCCCAGCGACATGCGAACCCACCAGAGTCTTCGACCCACTCTGGAGTGAGGACGGACCGGTCAGATGCTGTGTATCAGAAGCCGCAGCGACGACCGGGTCAACAGGGGATTTCAGTGGCACCAAAGCTGCCGCAGGTCTCGTCGCTGGCGCACCGACGTCACCGCAACATCGAGCGTTAGCTAGAAGCTTGACCACGGTAGCCAACACAGCTTCCACCTGTTAACGGACAGCAGCAAACTCTCCTTGTATCCGCTCACAACAAGCACAGTCCATACCCATATCGTACTGTGTGTAAAATAGATACAAGGTCTCAAATGGCGCTATTGCGTTTGAAAATATATCAAAGGAGAATAAAGTACACTACTGACCATTAAAATTTCTTCACCAAGAAGAAATGCAGATGATAAACGGGTATTCATTGGACAAATATATTATACTAGAACTGACATGTGATTATATTTTCACGCAATTTGGGTCCATAGATCCTGAGAAATCATTACGCAGAACAGTCACCTCTGGCCATAATAACGGCCTTGATGCGCCTGGACATTGAGTCAAACAGAGCTTGGCTAGCGTGTACAGGTACAGCTGCCCATGCAGTTTCAACATGATACCACAGTTCATCAAGAGTAGTGACTGGCGTATTGTGACGAGCCAGTTTCTCGGCACCCATTGACCAGACGTTTTCAGTTGGTGAGAGATCTGGAGAACGTGCTGACCAGGACAGCAGTCGGACATTTTCTATATCCAGAAAGGCCCGTACGGAACCTGCAACATGTGGTCCTGCTGAAATGTAGGGTTTCCCAGGGATCGAATGAAGGGTAGAGCCATGGGTGGTAACACATCTGAAATGTAACGTCCACTGTTATAAGTGCTGTCAATGCGACCGACACGTGTAACCAATGGCAACCCCATACCATCACGCAGGGTGATCGCCAGTATGGCGATGACGAATACACGCTTCCAATGTGCGTTCACCGCGATGTCGCCAAACACGGATGTGACCATCATGATGCTGTAAACAGAACCTGGATTCATCGGAAAAAATGACGTTTTGCCCTTCGTGCACCCAGGTTCGTCGTTGAGTACACCATCGCAGGCGCTCCTGTCTGTGATGCAGCGTGAAGGGTAACCGTAGCCGTAGTCTCCGAGCTGATAGTCCATGCTGCTGCAAACGTCGTCAAACTGTTCGTGCAGATTGTTGTTATCTTTCAAACGTCCCCATCTGTTGACTCAGGGATCGAGACGTGGTTGGACGATCCGTTACAGACATGCGCATAAGATGCCTGTCATCTCAGACTGCTGGAGATACGAGGCCGTTGGGATCCAGCACGGCATTCCGTATTACCCTTCTGAACCCGCCGATTCCATAATCTACCAACAGTCATTGGATTTCGACCAACGTGAGCAGCAATGTCGCGATACGATAAACCGCAATCGCGATAGGCTACAATCCGACCTCCATCAATGTCGGAAACGTGATGGTACGCATTTCTCCTCCTTACACGAGGCATCACAACAACGTTTCAACAGGCAACGCCGGTCAACTGCAGTTTGTGTATGAGAAATCGGTTGGAAGCTTTCCTCATGTCAGCACATTGTAGGTGTCGCCACCGGCGCCAACCTTGTGTGAATGCTCTGAAAAGCTAATCATTTGCATATCACAGCACCTTCTTCCTGTCGGTTAAATTTCGCATCTGTAGCACGTCATCTTCGTGGTGTAGCACTTTTAATGGCCAGTAGTGTAATACTAAAAATTGCTGTGCAGATTTATCACTGTGCCCTGAGACCACAAATAAATAGAAATAAATAGAAATAAATTTCTCTACTGAAGTTGACATATTTACAGATGCCTGTTATTAGAGATCCTGTATGCTGAAAAGTTAGTGCATGAGACAAATATTCAAACTAGAATGCACTGATCTAAACTGTGTGCTGTCTACTACCACAAAATTAGAACATAGTGGCGTGACGGAGTTTTTGGCGACGAGGAAATTTACACTAGGAAGCCGCCCTACAAAGGGATATTCACAAGACTTACGCAACACAAATACTGCGATTAATTTTTTAAGCACCAGTCTTCACAGTAAAATACACACGCACAGTTCACTTCCTTTGCAGAAGCACGTGAAAAAAAAAAGACTAAATTTATTTACAGTTTATCAGACAGCTGCTGCTGCTGCTCTGATGCGCGTCCTCTCGGCTCGGCGGCCGCTGCTACACTGTTTATTGTAACGATACACTAACAAGGGAAGTGCGTGACCTCCAACGTTTAGATCCACATAAAAATGTGCTTAGAATATAAATAGCTCATTCAGAAAGCAGTGTTATGAGCCATTCGCATGTAAAACTTCGGTTCTTACCACGATAAGCATTTTTTCAAAGAAAAAAGAACCTCTGGTAACGCCAAGAAACACAATATCGTTATATAGGACGAAAAACTCACATATTTCAGTGTTGTGCCTTATTGATAAATTTCCTTCTGCTCAAAATAATTACGATACATTAGCAAAAGTTTCTTCTACTGGCCTGATAGTGTCACGTAGTCTCCAAAGTCCAACTGTGACATTTCGATGAAGAGGTCAAAAAAAGTGGAACAGAATAATATGAACATTCGACTAAGGCCACTTTCAGTGTCAATATTATTGTTTGAAAATGTTATTAGAATGACGATTGATATTGAAACTGCTTGAATGTGGATGTGATGATTGTGAAAATTCGCTGTAGTCAGATGTTCATATTGTTCCGCTGCACTTTCCTAAGACTACTTCACTGAAATGCCAGACTTGTTCTCTGAAGACTGAACAGCTGTGCGAAACTATCAGGTCGAAAAAATTATCGCTCAAACAACGTAACTGTATTAAGTAGCGGGGAATACAGCAATAATTCACTATTTCGGAATTTGCGTCATTTTGATCCTTTTGTATACTAATTTTGTTTCTTCCCGTCTCATTATTCCTCGCTTAAACCATGTCTCTCGTAGTAAGAAGCACTGTTTTGCTTGCGAGTGGCCCATACCACAGGTTTTTCAGACCTGTAATTTAAATTCCAAGCACATTTTCAAGTGTTTCTGAGCGTTCGAGGGCACGCATTTACATTGTTAGCGCAAGCAAACGGGTAACATATACGACAACTAAGAATTTAACATTAAGAACGAAAAAAGTATAAGAGTAATCAAATCTCGTTGGGCCAGCCTTATGATCTTTACTTAAATGTTTCATTAGCAGACAACGAAACTGCAAACGAGAATTTGGGTGAGCAGAAGGTACCATGTAAAAGAAAACTTCAGTTAAGAAAGAAATTCACAAAATTTTATTGTAATTTTAATTTAGCTAACATCAAAGGTAATAACAGAGATCGTTAATCTGTGATCATTTACCCCAAGTTGGACCAACTTCACGAAGCTATCTTGAAATCTTGAAGTCAATAAGCATAACAGGAAACACATTAATCTGAATTCTAGCACAGTGTTGAATCTAACAGTCATAAAGGACATTCACTCATCATGTTAGTCGCGGTACATCAACAGCTCCTGTTCCACATCTTCATGGCGACTGAACCAGTAATATTCCAGGATAATAATGTGGTCTTACTTTTGGAATTCGAGGATGATTCTAGATTTCCCACTTTCTACAATTTACAACTTCAGATCGCAAAATGGAAAGTTTGCACAATGGATGCACTACCCCAAGTGGTAACTCTGATGAGGGATCCACCATTACATCTTGTAATGGGACCTAGGTTTCTAGGGAATCCCAACATTTGCGGTGTTGAAGAGATGCACTGTACTGAAAAGCCTTCTAACTTTAAGTTTTAAAAAAAGTTTCTAATTTGGAACGTTAAATGTTAATTCTCTTCTGAAAATTGGGAAAAAGAAGGAATTGGAATTATTTCTACAGAAGAACCAGATACAAATTTTAGCAGTGCAGGAAACGTGAATCTCAGATGAGAATGTAGTTGGAACACAACATTACATAATTTACAAAGGGAAATCAGGAGTAAGAATTATGGAACACATGCTAATGTTTGGAGCAGCATGTTATGTAAGCAAGAATATCGTAGACACAATAACAGAATTTTTGTCGAAATCAGAAAGAATGTGCAAGCTAACAATAAAGTGCAAGAATAAAAGCTGAAAGGAGTTTATTGGGCATGCCTGTATGTGGCGCCCGAACACGATAACAATATTAATGTAAACTAGTATACTATAAATTTTGTACGTCTCTGATATGTTCTACAAACCGGACCGCTGACTGTGCACGACTGCAGAGCCAAAGATACTGTTTCTGGTCTGAGATTTATTGTTAGAGTTAGAGAGCACTTGGCGTGAAGATGTAGGTAGCTGTCTGTGAGTGAAAGAGGATGGAGGATGGTGTGTGTGTGTGTGTGTGTGTTCTGTGAAGCCACCAAGTGTTGGATTAATGTAGGAATTGCGAGAACTTGTAAGCAGAAGTCTTTGTGTAAAAAAGATAAAGATGTTAAACAACTATCATTTTCGTTTTGCCAGAGCGTTTGTATAGATGAGTTAGCTGATAATTTGTAATTGTTGAGTAACACCAGAATGTACATAAACTGATTGATAAAAAGGCTAGTTAGATATTTCACTTTTGTAATGTTTCTAAGATTTGTTAACAGAGCTATATGTAATTTCATGATTTGTATATATGCCCTTTTAGTGACGTTAGGTAATACTTGCTGTATAAATCTCATTGTCTGTGGATCAATTAGTAACATGCAGCTTCAACTGTTGGAAGTTTTTGAAGAGCCAAACTTAACTTGCAATATAAATGACGGCAGTTGAAGCTACAATTACTAATTGATCCACAGACAATGAGATTTATACAGTAACTATTATCTAACCTCACTAAGAGGGCATAAACACAAATCATCAAATTACATACAGCTCTGTTAACAAATCTTAGAAACATTACAAAAGTAAAATATCTAACTACGCATTTTATCCATCAGTTTACGATCATTCTGTGGTTATTCAACAATTACAAATTATCAGCCAACTTATCTATACTAATGCGCTGGCAAAATGGAAATCATATTTATTTAACATCTTTACCTTGTCTGCATGAACACTTCTGCTTACATGTTCTCATAATTCCTACATTAATCTAACACTTGGTAGCTTCTTACAGCCCACCAATGAAACTGCCTACTCCATCCTCTTTCGCTCACAGGCAGCTACCTACAATTGTGTACCAAGCGCTCTCTTCAACAATAAGTCTCAGACCAGAAGCAGTATCTTTGGCTCTGCAGTCGTGCACAGTCAGCGATCCGCTTTATAAAACCTATCAGAGGTAAACATTGTTTAGAGTATACTACTTTCATTTTAGTTTAAATTAATGTTATTATCGTATTCGGCAGCCACATACAAGTGTGCCCCAGTAGGCTCCTTTTAAAGTTATACCTTTACAAATAGCCTTGTAAGCGTAAATGACTATAACAGAAGAAATCTGCATAAAGTAAATCAGTTTTGGCATCTTCTAGAATCTGAAATCTTCTACATACCTACTTCTCGGTGACTTTAGTGAGCAAGCTGGAAAGGAAAAGGTACTTAAGAATGTTGTAGCCAATGCCCAGCACACTTAAGAACAAAAGAAAGTTTGATCAATACATGTAAAATGTTTCAGTTGAAACTGATGTTCACACATTCCAGGGAACAACTTCGAAAAGCCGAAATTTGGATATCTCTAAATCCAAGCCTTTGATCACATACAAGGAATGCCATGGAAATTGTGGGTGTTAAGGTATTCAGAAACGGGGAATTTGGTTCAGATCATTATTTCTCTAAGATTTAAGTACGATTTCTCCCATCTAAAAAAAAAATGCAACCAGGAAGGAAATCAGATACAATTCCAATATAGCTAATATTATAACAGAAAATACAGAAAAATATAGAGAAAAAATTCAGACAGCAAAACATGGTGACTGGCATGAACTTCGGGTACAAATTACTAAAACATCAGACTTTAAGACTGGCAAAGAAGAAAACAGGCAATGGTGGAATGAAGATCGTGAAGATGCACTAGAACAAAGAGCTCAAAAAGGGAGAAAATGGATATGTTCAAAGAAAGAACAACATTTAGAAGAATTCATACATCAAAGAAAAGAAACATCAAAAATAATACGAAAAATCAAAAGAACCCTCTAAAAATCTCAGCTTAAGGAAATATAAGAGTATTTTACAAAAAAATTATACTAAAAATTTTCACCACAGTCTTAAACATGTACTTGAAGGGTATCAAGCGTCAGTTATTTTCTTCAGAGATGAAAATGACACAAAGAGAAATGTGAAATACTAGCAAAACTTTTTGACAGACTCTTAAACTGTCTGCTACCGACAATTCCATTGGAACTTCCAGCCATACCACAAAATCTGGAGCACAATTTCCCATCTACAGAGTAAAAAATTCATGAAATCATCGAATCACTCACAGACAACAAAGTAATTGATGAAGACTTCATTACAGCAGAATTATTGACACGGTCAGAACCAACTGATTTTTGAGAATATCTGGAAAACAGACCAAATTCCAGAAGAGTGGAAAACAGTGTTAATTTACCTGCTACATCAATAGTGAGACAAACAAAATACCAACAATTACAGAAGAGTATCATTAAGCCAGTGGCATGCATTGTATTATCAAAATTTCTCCTGAACAGAGTTGTAGAAACTTCAGACAAACAACTGAGAGAATATCAGGGAGGTTTTAGAAAGGAAAGATCCTGCACAGAACAGAGTTATTTACTTACAATCAATAATTAGCCACGGAATGTTAACCAGCAAGTCTATAATAGCATAATTTGTTGATATAGGAAAAATCATTTGATTCGGTATACAGATAAATAATAAAAAAATAATTTGATAATTTGGTGTTAAAGCGAAACTAATAAACACAAATACGATATGTTAAGTTAAATTTATGGAAGAGGTATCTCAGATATTTGAAATAAAACCCACTTTAGAGAAGGGAATAGTTTATCACCTTTACTGTTTAGCTGCACTCTAAAAAAATTACAAAGATCTGGAATTTGGAGTTAAAGAATCACAAAATTTAACCAATAATTCTAGGAAGTGAAAAAATGGAATTAAGGTAACTGTCTGACTTTTGAAGATGAATTTAGAATACTTTCAGGAAATCTGAAAGATGTAGTTATTCAAATAAATCTTCTGGATGGAATCGCAAATGGGACTAGACTCAAAATTACAGGTGAAAAAATTAAGTTCATGACAAGTATAAAACATAGACCAAAATTCGTAGAAACACAAATAGGTAAAATAGAGTGAAAAGGAAATTCGAATGTCTTGGAAAAACTTCGCAACAGAATGGACTAGAAAAATTTGCAGTAAATGAAAGTGTTAAAAAGATAAAGAGAGCATATAGTATTAAAAACAATATTTACAACAAGAAGAGGGTATCTAGAAAAACTGAACTAAAACCACTGTGCCACAGTGGTATGATCAGAATGTTTGTATTGACGTGAGTGCCTACAATGAACTATCAACTGAAAAGAATAGAGATATTTCAAACAAGGATAGTTAGAAAAATAATGCGTGCAAAACGAACTACAGATGACTGGAAAATGAGAACTAATAAAGAGATCTAGAGAAAATATCAGAAGTAATGGCTAAAAGAAGATTACTATTTTTCACACCTTTACAGGATGAATGAGAACAGCCTCACGAAACAAATATTCCTGTATTTCTTAAAAAAGATATCGACAATACCACGGATTACAGAAATAAGAAAGGATCTACAAAGATACAATATCAAAGAATCGTAAATACCAGACAGAAATGTTTTTAAGAATAAATTTTAAATTTAGAAGGCCTTCAATGTAGAAGATATAAGAAATGAGGAGCAACATGGACAGAAGAAAGGAAAAGACAACTTGGGGAGAAGATGAAGCAGTACTGGAAAAACAGAAAGCAACAAGTAAAGAAGAGAAATTGAAGTTGTTATGTGATCATAGTTAGTCAATTCAAAAAATTAAAAAAAAAAAGACATTCATCACAGCCATTTGGAAACCAGGTCAGTCTTCGCCTCCACACATGGGCACAGTTGTTCAAATGGTTAAATACGGGAGAAATAATCGCAAGACACAACTTATTACTGCAAGCGAACATGGAGAAAAACGAGTTCTGGCACTAAATGAACCAGTTGGAAACAAAGTTTGTCCGAACAGGAAAGTAGTTTCATTTCATGTATCCCCACTAATCAGCGTCTGATAACCACAAGCCTTTAAACCAATTGCTTACAACATTAAAAGTATTAAAAACATAGCAGCCCTGTAGCAGAAATGTTAAATACATTTATAATAAGACTAGTGAAACGTAACTGATCAGCCGATGCACATAGTTTACCGTACAGAACATCTTCATCAGCACAAGAGGGACAGCAACGGGTAGCGTAAAGGCTATAATTGTGCAACGCACTGTTTACGTAAAGCTGTAATTCCTTGTAACCACTTTCAGGAGAAGTCATGATAATGCGATGATTTAAAGAAAAAAACAACATAACCATTTTTAAAATAAAGGTTAAAACAATTCTGTGTAATAAAATATGTCTCGGGTAAAGAATTAATCTATTTTTATACTATTAAAACGCCGTTGTATCGAACACATGCGATGCTCATCTTTATGACTGTAGCCGAGTGACTTCTCCAGCATGCTTGAATTAGTTCCAAAACCTTTCCCAATCATCAGCAGATTGGTAATGGCATCAAACCGCTACACACCGAGCCGTGTACACCCCATGCTGACTGGAACTCGCTTCACTCCACTAAACTATCAAAGGACGTTGTATAAGCGTATCTATAATGTAGTTAGAACATATTAATTCTCTTGCAGAACTTGACCAGCAAAAGTGACAGGCACGTGGCCACTCAAATCACAATCGTTATTGCGCAACTTTCAGACTCGTCATGCAACTGCTAAGCACACTCTGACACACAGATTATCAGTCTGCAGTCATAGGCGATTAGACATCTGAGTAACTGTCGGTCAAGAATGTGAGAGAGGCCCCCTAGCCGCCGGCGACAAGGATACATAATGTCTTCACAACACTACAACCGCCATACCTAGGAGGGAGCTGCAACGCATGATAATGAGCAGAGACGATCACTATCGATTTATCGTATTCGGGCTAGTAACAAATTGGTTCAAAGCTTTTAGCCTCTCGTCATTACGCATGAGCACTGATCACGAATGAGTTCGAGTAGAAACATCGCAGTTCTTTCTTACGTGACACATGTTCGCCAATTTAAAATATCTTTAATGAATAAAAATTAACTATATATGACGGTAGTATCTGTTCCCGAAAGAACAGTTACCGTCAATGACCATGCAGCTTTGCTAGAAATGAAATGATAATTAAATAGACACCCTAGCTGCAAGCAGGCGTTGATACACTTCATTGGGGACATGTTGAAAATGTGTGCCCCGACCGGGCACTACGAATGTAGTGTTGTGGACATGTTGGGAATGTGGATCTCACGGGGAGCGTGCAAGGGATAACTCCCTGCAGACGCAGTATCCTCTGTGCCCGCGGTGGCTCAGATGGATAGAGCGTCTGCCATGTAAGCAGGAGATCCCGGGTTCGAGTCCCGGTCGGGGCACGCATTTTCAACATGTCCCCAATGAAGTGTATCAACGCCTGCTTGCAGCTGGGGTGTCTATTTAATTATCATTTCATGAATAAAAGTTCTTTTGGCTCCATTCTCTTCTCTGCGGTCCCCTCAAAAAATTTCTTGCTTCTCGTCTCAAGAAATGCAGTCGGAAGCACAGCACTGTGGTGTTATATCACTGAAAATTGTTGAAAATGCATAACGGGACCTGTTCTTCAACGGTCCAGTCACTTTTTCTTCATATCCCAGCTAAAAAGCTATTTTCAAATACAGGGCTAGAAAAATAAACATGAAACGGTTACTGAGTCGTGGAAGAAGGGCGGTAACTGGGCAAAAAATTTTATTAATGGAAAAGGAAAAAGAAATAGTTTCATTTTCGCGTCTAAAAATATCCGAGCCGCCCCTAGTTTCGCGTCGTGGGGAATTCAGTAATGAGGAAACTGATGTGGATGCGATGCAATCGGTGAACAACGGTGTATGAGGCATAGCAACCACATTCCACCTTAGTCACGGAAAAAAGGAAAACAGTTCTAAAATTGTAGTAATCAGCCATTGCATTGTGTTCAGCCTGGAACTACCGATACAGAATTGCAGCAGAACCATAACCGTTTTAGAAGTATTATTTTAAAGACTGTCAGAAAGTTATTTTTTTGAGACGCAGTGCCAATAGCAATTTTTCGACGAATATATATAGAGATTTAACTCAGTGAGCAATTGTTTAACTTAACGTGGTGACCTGAAGTAAAAGTATTTTCATTTCGTTCTCATTTAATTCTGAGCAGTGTATTTTTCCTTTAATTTGCAGCGTGAAATTACTGTCTGAAACTGAGACAAATATTTAATCTTTATTTTAACTTTTTGCATCCTTTGGTTTTCTTAGCGTCGTCGGGCGTTCTATCGTTTTTCAATGTAATGAGATGTGATTTCTGTAGCTCCAGTTATCATTCTTATAATGGTAGCTTAAATTTTCAGGGGGGGGGGTCTTCCTCTACGCTCCTTACAGTGGTGATTCATCGGAGACAAACCATAATTATTATATTATTTTATGGTCTTCAGTTACACATAGGCTTATAAAAGGAGCTGTTATTATTCAGTAACACAGTTCATTTCAATAAAAATTCAATAATACATTGGTTACTCGAAGGTTCTTACAATTTATAATTATATGGACTGGATTTTATTCTTCTGTCCGTTTTTTACTCTTCTATGTGATCAATATTTCTTTATTTTTCAGATTTTTTTCCTTTCTTCGTCTAGGAGCATCCAGCCTGTAGTTCTTTTATTGATCTATGTTTGTCGTCTGGTTTGTTTGTTTTACAGTGTTTACGTTTTTCTTCTATTACTAATTCTGTTTTGTGGTGCTTTCATCAGATGTACAAAAAATGGAATGCATGTCCTCCTGATCTTGCTCATTACCTATTCTGTCACTTTGTATACTGCTGAATTTCCAATGCCCACTCACTCGATACTGTCTATTTATGCATTTCATAATTAGTTATTTCTCTCTCTTGAGTTTCCCGTAAATTTATGCTGTATTAGTCGTTTTTAAGATTGTTTCTGCAGCATATGTAGTACGTGATTGTGAAATTGTTTTATAATGCTTCAGTATTGCAGCTGTCAATTTTTTGTTGTATTCCTTTTTGGTAACGTAATTTGCTTCGTTCAATTTTTTATTATATTTTGCCTCTAGATTTCTCTCTTAGGTTGTACGTTATGATGCCACGTTCACCTTCAGTCATCTGTGTTCTAACTGATTTGATGTGACCCACCACAAATTCCTATCCAGTGCCAAGGTTCTTATCTCAAATGAACTGATAATTAAATAGACACCCTAGCTGCAAACAGGCGTTGATATACTGCACTGGGGACATGTTGAAAATGTGTGCCCCGACCGGGACTCGAACCCGGGATCTCCTGCTTACATGGCAGACGCTCTATCCATCTGAGCCACCGAGGGCACAGAGGATAGTGCGTCTGCAGGGATTTATCCCTTGCACGCTCCCCGTGAGATCCACATTCCCAACATGTCCACACCACTACATTCGTAGTGCGCCTAATAGATGTAGTGGTGTGGACATGTTGGGAATGTGGATCTCACGGGGAGCGTGCAAGGGATAAGTCCCTGCAGACGCACTATCCTCTGTGCCCTCGGTGGCTCAGATGGATAGAGCGTCAGCCATGTAAGCAGGAGATCGCGGGTTCGAGTCCCGGTCGGGGCACACATCTTCAACATGTCCCCAGTGCAGTATATCAACGCCTGTTTGCAGCTATGGTGTCTATTTGATTATCATTTCATTTCTAGCAAAGCTGCATGGTCATCCACGGTATGTGTTCTTTCGGGAACAGATACTACCGTCATATATAGTTCTTATCTCAGTCAATTACGATCTGCGTCCGCGATTATTTGATGGATGTAGTCAAGTGTCTGTCTTCCTCCGTAGTTTTTGCCCTCTGCAGGTCACTGTAATACAGGGAAGTTATTTTCTGTCTTAACACAAGTCCTATGATCTTGTCCTTTTCTCTTGTCAGTGTTTTACAAGCATTCCTTTCCTCGCCTATTCTGTGGGGAACCACCTCATTCTTTGCCTTATCTGGCCAACCAATTTTCAACATTCGTCTGTAGCACCACATCTCAAATGGTTCGATTCTCTTCTGTTCCGGTTTTCCAAGAGTGCACATTTCACGACCGTACACTGCTGTGCTCCAAACCTAGATACCCAGAAACTTCTTCTCCAGATTAAAGCCTATGTTTGATACAAGTAGACTTCTGTTGATCAAGAATATCTTCTTTTCCAGTAGTAGTCTGCTTTTTATGTACTCCTTGCTCCGTCTGTCATGGGTTATTTTGCTGTCTAAGTAGCAGAACTCATCTACTTCATTTACTTCGGTATCCGCAATTCTGATGTTAAGTTTCTCGCCATTCTCATTTCTGCTACGTCTCATTACTTTCGTCTTTCATCGATTTACTCTGTTCATACTCTCTACACATTAGACTGTTCATTGTATTCAACAGATCCTGTATTTCTTCTTCACTTATACAGAGGATAGCAATGTCATCAGCGAATCTTACCATTGATGTCGCTTCACCCTGAATTTTAATCCCGCTCTTCAACCTATCTACTTTTCTGTCATTCCTTCTTCGATGTACAAATTGAGCAACAGGGGCAAAAGAATAATTCCCTTACTTATACCCGTTTTAATCTGAGCACATCGTTCTTGGTTCACTCTCGTTATTAGCTCTAGGTTCTTGTACATACTGCATATTTCCCGCTTTTCACTGTAGCTTACTCCTATTTTCCTCAGGATTACGGATATCTTGCTCTATTTTCAATGTCGAACGCATTTTCAGATCGATAAAATCCTACTTCACTCTAGTTTGCATTATCAGCCGTAACGTTAGAACTGTCTCTCTGGTGCCTTTACCTTCCCTGAAGGTAAACTGACAGTCGTCTAACAGATCGTCAGCTTCATTTTCCATTATTCTGTGTATCTTTCTTGTAAGCATCTCAGATGCATGAGCTGTTAAACAGACTGTGCTACTGTCTGCTCTTGGCATCTTTGAAATTGCGTGAATGATGCACCTGACCAGTGTCATAAATTTTACACTTCAATGTGAGTAGTCGTTTTGTTGTCACATCCTGCAACGATTTTAGAAATGTCTTCTAAATACTTGAATATATTAAGAGTTCTGATTTCCTGTTCATCTGTTGTGTTTTCGCTCTCAAGTGGTGTATCATTTAGCATAAACTCTGTTTTTCCAAACTTATTTCTTCTAGCGACGTTGCTTGTTGTCTGTATTCTTGAACTTTGTTGGCTAGGAGAACTAGATCATCAGCAAATCCAACCAGTTTAATATTATGACATCTTGGATATTCGGGAATCCAGCCGGATATTCGCGTCGGTCTCGCACGATATTTCAACAGCGTGCCTCGCTGTCTTCTTCAGGTGCTATCTGAGACTAAGGGCGAAAACACAACAGATGAACAGGAAATCAGAACTGTGAATATATTCAAGTATTTAGATGACATTCCTAAAATCATTGCGGGATGAGACAACAAAACGACTAATCACGTTGAAGTGTAAAATTTATGACGCTGATTATGATGAATATCCGGCTAGATTCCCGAATATCCAACATGTCAACAGATCGCCTGGAAAGCATTAAGAATTACATCAGTTTAATGTTATACACTCCTGGAAATTGAAATAAGAACACCGTGAATTCATTGTCCCAGGAAGGGGAAACTTTATTGACACATTCCTGGGGTCAGATACATCACATGATCACACTGACAGAACCACAGGCACATGGACACAGGCAACAGAGCATGCACAATGTCGGCACTAGTACAGTGTATATCCACCTTTCGCAGCAATGCAGGCTGCTATTCTCCCATGGAGACGATCGTAGAGATGCTGGATGTAGTCCTGTGGAACGGCTTGCCATGCCATTTCCACCTGGCGCCTCAGTTGGACCAGCGTTCGTGCTGGACGTGCAGACCGCGTGAGACGACGCTTCATCCAGTCCCAAACATGCTCAATGGGGGACAGATCCGGAGATCTTGCTGGCTAGGGTAGTTGACTTACACCTTCTAGAGCACGTTGGGTGGCACGGGATACATGCGGACGTGCATTGTCCTGTTGGAACAGCAAGTTCCCTTGCCGGTCTAGGAATGGTAGAACGATGGGTTCGATGACGGTTTGGATGTACCGTGCACTATTCAGTGTCCCCTCGACGATCACCAGTGGTGTACGGCCAGTGTAGGAGATCGCTCCCCACACCATGATGCCGGGTGTTGGCCCTGTGTGCCTCGGTCGTATGCAGTCCTGATTGTGGCGCTCATCTGCACGGCGCCAAACACGCATACGACCATCATTGGCACCAAGGCAGAAGCGACTCTCATCGCTGAAGACGACACGTCTCCATTCGTCCCTCCATTCACGCCTGTCGCGACACCACTGGAGGCGGGCTGCACGATGTTGGGGCGTGAGCGGAAGACGGCCTAACGGTGTGCGGGACCGTAGCCCAGCTTCATGGAGACGGTTGCGAATGGTCCTCGCCGATACCCGAGGAGCAACAGTGTCCCTAATTTGCTGGGAAGTGGCGGTGCGGTCCCCTACGGCACTGCGTAGGATCCTACGGTCTTGGCGTGCATCCGTGCGTCGCTGCGGTCCGGTCCCAGGTCGACGGGCACGTGCACCTTCCGCCGACCACTGGCGACAACATCGATGTACTGTGGAGACCTCACGCCCCACGTGTTGAGCAATTCGGCGGTACGTCCACCCGGCCTCCCGCATGCCCACTATACGCCCTCGCTCAAAGTCCGTCAACTGCACATACGGTTCACGTCCACGCTGTCGCGGCATGCTACCATTGTTAAAGACTGCGATGGAGCTCCGTATGCCACGGCAAACTGGCTGACACTGACGGCGGCGGTGCACAAATGCTGCGCAGCTAACGCCATTCGACGGCCAACACCGCGGTTCCTGGTGTGTCCGCTGTGCCGTGCGTGTGATCATTGCTTGTACAGTCCTCTCGCAGTGTCCGGAGCAAGTATGGTGGGTCTGACACACCGGTGTCAATGTGTTCTTTTTTCTATTTCCAGGAGTGTATTTCCGCGCCTCCAATTCTTGTGTCATTTGGGTTACCCTTGTACCATTCCCTCATTATATATCCTATTCTAGCACACAGTAGAATATTAATGGTGATAGGCAGTCACCTCCCACTTATCCTAAGCCTGTTTTTGTAAGGAGTAGTTCAGAAATGCCTCCTATAAACCTGACTTCTGATTCTGTGGTGGTTAAAATAAGGTATATTATTTTAATTAGTGTTGGATGAAGTTGATTACTTAGAATTTTTAAAGCTGAGGGTCTATGGAGACATACGACATCAAGAAACCATAATAAATTTTACTGAACTTTCGCGTTCGGTATAAAAGGGAAACTTACAACTTTTAAATAAATTCAGACCTCATCTTTAAGGGAGGGACCCGTCACATGCTCCACACGTAATATGAGGTTCCAACATGCCTGGAAGTATCACGTGACGTAACTTCAGCCAATCACGAACTGCAGATGGCGCCAAACGGACGGTAAAGATTGGCAACACCTTATTTAAACAGAGCCTCAGGTTGGGCCACTGGGGGACGCCAGCGAGAGAAGCCTGGCGCCGCGTCACCTGTGGCAGGGTGTGCGACGCCCCAGAGCGTCGGTGTCAGACAATTGCGGCCCCCACCCTCCCATCCTCCCGGGGGCTGGGGGCGGAGCCGCCTCCAGATAGCGCCGAGTCCATCCCGTTCCGGCAGCCACTTCTTCGACACGTGCCGACGCGCCTGCCCCGCCAGAGGCTTTGCACGTCGTAGCCGTTCCGCCTTATCTGACACGCGCTGCGCCCGGCGCACTGCCGCGGCGACAAAAGCATCGTTTCCGCTGCCGGCTGAATTACGGTGGCCAACAGCCGGGGTGCGCCCCCGATAAGGCAGAGCTCTCCCCTGGCGGCACACCTTGCGTTCAGCACAAATCCGGGAAAACAGCGCGGCGTCACAAGATAACAATCTAATCGTATGAAACACTGCCAAACAACTCAAGGCAGTCCGAAGTGTGGACATAAAAGCAAAAGGTTCCTTTCCATCGAAAAAGAAAAGAATATATAAAATAATTGCAACACTCTTATCCTTCAACTCTGCGTACTAATAATTCCGTGATAAGTATTAAATCTGTGGCTAAATATGTAACGTTACTACAGGGTGGCGCACGAAATGTGTTACCTATTGTTTCTTTCACAATTTACGACGCACATTAGATATCCCGCTGGGATCTCTGCGGCAGTACCTGCAGAGCTTGGAAAAACAAATGAGTTACGAAATGACGTGTAATTCACGATACTGTCTCTAGGAGACTAGTAAGCAGCAATGGCTGACAATGGAAGACTGACGACACAGCAACGATCGGCAATTGTGTTACGTTTTCATGAAACGAAAAGCCTTGTTGCGACTCAGAGGCGTTTTCGAGAACAGTTTAACACACGATGGGTCCATGCAAGGAGACCATCCACAGGTTGTACGATAAATTTGTACAGGAAGGAACAGTATTGGGAGCGAAGCGACCTCGTCCTAGTTCTCGGAATAGTTCAAAAATCGTTCAAATGGCTCTGAGCACTATGGGACTTAACAGCTGTGGTCATCAGTCCCCTAGAACTTAGAACTACTTAAAGCTAACTAACCTAAGGACATCACACACATCCATGCCCGAGGCAGGATTCGAACCTGCGACCGTGGCAGTCGCGCTCTCGGAATAGTTCTTGAGCGAAATGTAATTATCTTACTTTTTGAGAATAAAATTTTTAAGTTCCATGAAAAAGTTAAATATATACAGGATGATTCACGAAGATATGCAAATATTTTAATATGTTATTGTACATGTAAAACTAAATAAAAAGTTCCTATAAACATATGTCCGCAAATGTTTAATTACGGAGCTACAGCTAATAAAAGATTTTGTCTGAAAATTAGCAACTTCGCTAATATGAAGCTAACGCAAAACTTTACGAGATTAAAGTAAAGCAGGATGTCCATTTATTTTGTTGTTATTGGTCTGGCGAATCTCATAAAACATGTCCCAGACGTATATCTGATGTAGTTTTCAGAACATCCAGAGAAGCAAAGATTTTTATGTAAGTAAAGTTGTTTACTTTCCATAGAGAATGTACAAACGTTTATGCCATTGTTGGCAACCGTTAGTGAGTTGTTTCAGTCGTTTCCTAACCTTGAAATGTGTTATTTTTCTGTATTGTTCAATGAAAAACATAATAATAACAGTGTACTTAAGTGAAACTCTATAGTAACTGTTTTAGTTTGTAAATTATTTGTAAAATAGGGTTAACTTTCAAATTTACGACAGAGGAATTCGCTGCTATGGTGTTTATTTGTGGCAAATGTGATGGTAATGCTACGGCTGCAGTTAACGAATATCGCGTACGTTATACAACTCGGAGAACTCCGAATGCACGAACCATTAGTGGAGTATTTCGAATGTTACGGGAGACAGGTTCTCGACTGAGCGTTCATGATCAGTGCGAGCGCTTTATGCGTTAAGACAATGATGAGGACATTACGGATGTTGTTCGACGTAGCCCGGGTATGAGTACACGACGTATCTCTCGACGGTTAGACATTTCACAAGCTATGGTATGGCGTACACTGAAGTACAATAATATGTATCCTTACCATAAACCAAAAGTGCATCATTTACATCCGAGAGATACTGCCCCATCGCTAGGAGTGTGCAACTTCTGTTGAAAACTTTGTGCAGTTGTCTGGAATTTAAGAAACAAATTGGGCCAAGAAGCTAATAAATTAAAAATTTACGAAATTACTTCTTTGCTTCTCTGAATGTTCTCGAAAACACGCCTGGGACATGTTTTATTAGATTCACCAGATCAGTAACAACAAAATAAATGGAAATCGTGCTTTACTTTAACCTCGTTCAGTTTTGAGATGGCTTCATACTAGCGAAGTTGCTATATTTCAGGAGAAATCTTCCATTAGCTGTAACTAAACACTTGCGGAACTTGTTTCTTTAGTTTTACTTGTAGTAGAACATATTAAAGTATCTTCGTGAATCGCCTTGTATCATCCAAGGAACTTAACAGTAAATTTGTTCATTTCATGTAAAGGATGACACAAAATTTCATTTCGATATCTTCAGATATAGCACACTCATTCCCTAGAAGGAGGTTACAGTTCGCTGTCCTGCTATATAGGTTCTACATTTCCGCGTGAAAGCTGTGCCTTGCAGGTATGTTCCAAATAATGTATCGAATCCATGTGTGGTCTCGATATATAATCGAAACCGTGATAAAACTTCTTTGCCATGTAGCTACGCAACCTCTTGCCTCGCGCCTCGCCAGGGTGCATGCGCATAATCGGCCACGCCGATTTAACGGCAGTCTGTGCCTTCAGTCGCTGACCACCGTTCAGAAAATGGTTCAAATGGCTCTGAGAACTATGGGACTTAACATCTTAGGTCATCAGTCCCCTAGAACTTAGAACTACTTAAACCTAACTAACCTAAGGACATCACATACATCCATTCCCGAGGCAGGATTCGAACCTGCGACCGTAGCAGTCGCGCGGTTCCGGACTGAAGTGCCTAGAACCGCTCGGCCACAACGGCCGGCTGACCACCGTTAACTGGGGGATGGTCATCCAAGGCAATTGGTGTCAGTCACGTGGGACATGGACACTATGAGCAAGTGCCGAAATTGAACATCGTTTCGGGCGAGTTTGCGTTGTTATTCTAACACTTTATACGTTCGAGAAGCACATAATTCGAATTTGATTAAAACCAACCCTGGAACTCGGTTTGCAATTTGGCTCAACAGAAATCGTGGGCAAACTGGAATTGTATTGTATATGGACTTCTTTATGTGTGGTTTATTTGAGCTGCTATTCGTAACTGTTCTCTGCCCCATAGTATTTTTTATATTATGAGATTTAGTTCTGAGTTTACCCAGTTTTATTTAAAGAATTTACCGCTTGGACGAACTTATATTGGTAAAATTCGTCTTGTCACTTTTATATCCCTCCATCAGGTTTGAGACTGCTCGTAATTTATGAATATTATTTATCCTGATTCTATGCAACTAATTTTCTTACTCAGCATTACTTTATTGGTTATTGTTTTAAGTGAGATATTCGTGTTTACATTTTATTTGTATATTCTTTCGTAAAACTAGCTTAAGGTCAATGGCTCTGAGCACTATGGGACTTAACATCGTCGGTCCCCTAGAACTTAGAACTACTTAAACCTAACAAACCTAAGGACATCACACACATCCATGCCCGAGGCAGGATTCGAACCTGCGACAGTAGTAATCGCGCGGTTCCGGACTGAAGCGCCTAGAACCGTTCGGCCACCGCTGCCGGCCTAGCATAAGTAATCTCAATTGAAAGTCAAGCTGTGTAATTTGCTACCTGAGATTTGTAGTTTACTCGATTGCTTATGAGTGACCAAATAATATGTCTCTGGTCTACATGTAACACTTTTTATAGTAGTTCCTTGCCTGTCCCTATTTCCTGCCTTTATCAGTGTTAATTGACCCAGTAACTAAATAGTTTTTAATGCTTCATGTATGTTTTGAGAAAATTTGTTAACTGGTATGTTTTTGTCATTTTTAGTAATAACTAAAGTCATACTGGGTCTTGTTGTATTTTCATAATGGGAGGATCACCTGAGAGAGTTCAAGATTTCCACTACCTTGCAAATCCTAATTTCAGCTAAAACTCAAATGTTAGTTATTTGTTGGTCATTCCTTGAATTTATCTGAGCTTCTTAATTTCAAATGTAATGTGGCCTGGAACCTTATCACTCCCAGCTCCTCGCTTGTTAAGTATCTCTGTCTCATTGTACAAGGTGCAAGTAATTCGCATGTCTCAAAGACAACCAAGGACTCGTCCGATCAAAAGTCGTATCTTTGGTTATAGAGTAAGTAGTTTCTCTGCAACCTGTAGTCTGAGAGTGAGAAGTGTATTTGCTAACTGTACATTGAACGAGGAGCTTTGTCAGCTAATCATAACACTTGGCGGAAAGAATCAAGTTCTAATAGGGCACGTGGTGCTGCTTCTACAGTGCCTCGAGTAGTTATAATCGTGACTGACGATTTGTTAAGTTCAGACATAAATTTCTGGGCATAATGTTGCAAGGAGATACGAGGTGGAACGAGCATGTGAGAACTGTGGCAGTGAAGGTAACTGGTCGACTTCAGTTTACTGGGAGAATTTTAGGAAAGAGGGGTTCACCTGTAAAGGAGACTGCATATAGGATGCCGGTGCGACCTATTCTTGAGTACTGCTCGAATGATTGGGATCCGTACCAGGTTGGATTGAAGGAAGTAATTCAGAGGAGGGAAGCTAGATTTGTTACCGGTAGGTCCGAACAAAACGTAAGCTTCACGGAGATTCTTCGGGAGCCGAAATGGGAATCCCTGGAGGGATGGCAACGTTCTTCTCGAGAAACACTACTGAGAAAATTTAGAGAACCGGCATTTGAAGCTGACTTCCGAACGGTTCTGCTGCCGCAAACATACATCGCGCGTAAGGACCACGAAGATAAGATACCAGAAGTTACGGCTCATACGGAGGCGTACAGACTGTCGTTTTTCCCTCGCTCTATTCACTGGTGGAACAGGAGAGGAAATGACTAATAGTGGCAGAGGGTACCTTCCTGCCATGCACCTTACGGTGGTTTGCGGATTAGCTACGTAGACATAGTTGATGTAGAATTTAAGAAATACCTACATACATGAATAATGCACATTTATTTTGCGGATTCTGAGCTTGTTGAAGATGGACTGAATTATGGCCGTCAGTCAGCTAGATGTTCAGAATACGAATACTACTGCAACACTGGACGAACAGTCCCTTGAACTCATTGCAACGTAGGTAGATCATTACATATATTTGAAAGAAATTTCTACCTGTTACTGATTTTTATATCTTTGTGTCCTTGTATGTGTTGATCATCGACTGGACTAGTCCAGTTACGTGTACCTCCTAGCACTGTCCAACACAGTTTGGCTCTTGGCTAGTATTTAACCAGTTAGAATGTACTGGTCAATGGCGTAGATGATTTGCATATGCACCTCCTCTGGTTCCTCACATGGTGGCTAGTGTTTGATTACTTTGCCTTCACTATTTCCGTACTGTACATGAATGATTGTTTCTTAAAGCATTATTTATAGAAGTATAGGTTACATTAATTTTATAAATTCTTCCGTGGAACTGAATTCTGCAAATAATTCCACTTTCATGTTAATGAGTTCGTTACGTTATCAGTAGTTTCCCAGATGACTAATCATAATCTAGCTTCTCATAATCGCTTCACCATACAGTTATTCCGATAACCCCACACAATATAAACTGAATATGAGCTTTGAGCACACGGTATGAAAAGGAAGGTACCTTATGCGTGTTCAACTAATGATAGACAGGGAATACTGCACTGCCCATGAAGTTATTTTTCCCTGTCTCCTGTGTGCTCGTCGAGTAGCCAGAAAGTTTCTGTTGTAGTTATCCATTGTGCGTTATAAGTGGCTCTGTTAGCAGTTACTTTGTTGAGCTGATAATATTGTGTGATTAGTAATTCGTCCGATTGACGTATAGGGTGTTGATCGTGATGCGCGTGAAATGGGGATAGGAAGTCGAAATAAATTCCAAGGGCAGAAGGTCAGTTTTCATTTTCAGGATTGTCTGTACCTTTCTAAGTTCCATAAAACAGTTAGATGTGAGGGCGTTGTTTTCCTAAGTCCAAGAGTGACGCATTTCTACATATTTCCTTAAATTGTGTTGCGTAACTGCATTAAGTTGTTGCCTGGCAAAGTGTATTGTTAGAACTTTTGTATATTTTAAGATTTATTTCTATTTGTTTAAGTGTATAACATTTGTGTATGTGTGTGTGTGTGTGTGTGTGTGTGTGTGTGTGTGTGTGTGTGCGTATGTGCGTGTGTCGACTGTTAAGAGTTTTAGGTATTAGGAAACATAGGGTGTGGTTTTTCGGTGTTAATGAAATCTCTTTAGTTAACTGCATAGTAAACTGGTAGGAATGAGCGTAGCCACTCGGCCGAAGTCAAAGAAACCACTGTCAGTGAGAGAAACAAGGTATGAGGTAGATGATTTCGCGATGCAGGATAGTGAGTCCACTATGTCTGACACGTACAAAAGCAGCAAAACATTGAAAAACAGTATGCGAATAGTGTAAGGAATGAGGAAATTAGTCCACAGATGCAAGAGACGATGTCATCTCCAGACTCCAGACAAGAGGATGTGACAATAGAATCGGCCAGCACATTGTGCAAAAGACAATGCTGGCCATGGGAACAAGTGTCGTAGAGAAGCTGATCTCCCTATCGTTTGATCTAAGCATTCTTCAGGAAGTATTCCGGAAGTAAAAAATGGAACATCCGAAACATGTCGAAAAACTGAACGTAGAATGTAAGGGGGAACCCCATGAACTATAGAGGAATGATAAATGTTTTGAGGAACAGGGATGGACAATGGATGTGTTTATTGCTGAAAGTTGGTCTACTGCAGAGTAGCTTCGACAAGAAATTGGAAAAGTTAGAACCTACATGAATGAAGTCAGTCAAAGAAAGACCGTGTTAGCGAACACAGTGAAGCAAGTGTGCATAAGTCAAGATGATATAACAATTAGAGGCCAGAGTCAAAGCCATGGAAAATGACCTCAGCTCGTGCTCCCATAGAGCATCGATATGTAATTTGCGAAACTGTTGGGGAAGCATGTACGGAGCAAAGGAAGGTCATGAAATCTATATGCATATGGGTGTCAGACCAAGAGGACGAAATTCATAAGGTTAACAGGTTGAAGATCTTACTACCATTGTTGGACACTTACCATCGTGTAATCATGATGACTGAGACCAGACGTAGCCCACTGCAGGATAACAGCGAGGAAGTACAGTCTCTCCTGAGGTCCAAATAGAACCAGATCCAAATAAATTGGTGCAAGCAGTGAGCTGTTGATAATAAAAGTGCGTTACCGCAGACTGAGGCATGTTTCCATACCCCTTCGACCCCAGGCCCAGACGGCATAACGATTGTAATGAGAGGCAAAGGACAGAGGATGACGAATTGTGGGATCTGGAGGATAGTGTATGTCCTATATGACGTGCTCGTGCATGACCTGTAGTTAGGTGAGATTTGGGAGAAGTGGGCGACAATGAGGATATGCGTCGCTTTGTATGTGTACAAAATTCAACCATTAATCCTGAGGCATCAAATGAACAACATCCTTGAGCAAGAATACGGCAAGTCGAACCCACGATATTACTATCTTGGGGGCCACATGTTTAGATGCAGATTGCCTACATTCATCTGTGTGATAAGCCAGCACCGCGGATAATGCTAATCATGCATGACTGTGAGAGATTTTAGAAGTTCAGAGATGCATTCCTAGCTGAGTTCTCGCCACAAAGCATACAATGTCAGGCTAAGCATACTAATGACGACTGACTATAATGACTCTGACTTCTGTGATTCTGTTTTATACCTAAGTGGTCAAGAGGAGCAAATGCCTCGATTCCCCATATTATCCTCTGAAACTGAGATGAAGATCCCTAGTACAGCTCATAATCTAGCTACAAAGGGAGATAATTATTGTGGGGTGGCACATGCAGGGTATTAAATCGTTCCAGTCTTTACTTCAGAAGCTAAGATAAGGCAGAAGTGTCGAGGATCGCACACATGAAGGACAAGAGGGGGCAGGTGCTCCAAAATGTGGATAAGGCAATGACAGGAGTAATCGGCTGCTGCATTTTTTTGATTATGAGAGAGATGAGGACACTGTTGAATGTGTAACTAGCGCAAGTGAAGGAGAGCACACAACTGTGGGCAAAACACATGGCATCTACGGCAAGATTACGATTGTCGACGTTGTATTGTACACCTCTCACGACATTCCCACATCTGGTGGAAATATGTGGTCGAGACCTACGCAGCAATGTATGGCATGGCATCTACGGCAAGGTTATGATGGTCGACGTTCTACTGTACATCTCTCACGACATTCCCACATCTGGTGGATATATGTGGTCGAGACCTACGCAGCAATGTATGGAACTTGAGGGAGAACGCAAACAGTAGTCTGTTACTATTGAGTGAGGCAGCTAATTCTCACGATATTACAGAAATGAGTACAAAGGAAAGGCAGGTGATGCATATAAATTTTGGGGAAATTAGCGAAATAATAGGTCCCCTATTATAAATACTAATAATGAAGCCGGCCGCGGTGGTCTAGCGGTTCTGGCGCTGCAGTCCGGAACCGCAGGACTGCTACGGTCGCAGGTTCGAATCCTGCCTCGGGCATGGGTGTGTGTGATGTCCTTAGGTTAGTTAGGTTTAAGTAGTTCTAAGTTCTAGGGGACTTATGACCTAAGATGTTGAGTCCCATAGTGCTCAGAGCCACTAATAATGAAGCTAAAATTGTACAATGTATTGCAGACAGAATGGCAAGTTTTGTCGTGTCCTGCCACAGCATAGAGCCAAGACAGCGGGTCTGTGGTCAGTCTGCGATTCCCGATTGGTTTGGAACAAGGCAGAAAGAGAAACCATCAGAGAAGGCTGGTATGTGACTTGGACATGCGCCAAACACTGTCACAGGGGACCTACGAGAGATGCAGATTATGGGACTCGACAGGATGATTGTTGCAGGAGACTCATGGAATTCAAGAGTCTGATTAACGCTATTTATTTGCGATCAGACTAACTAATACACTGAAAGCTAATTCTAATCGTTAGAAAAAGCAAAGAAAGAAACCAGTGCACAACAAAAGCCAGCGTGTGAATCCAGGGGGCGGGTGCTAATAGAATAAGCGAACAATAGCAGCACATTAAGTACATACTTGAGAGCAACATTCAAAGTGAGGAAAACAGACATTTCGGAGCTTACCGAGGCTGGCCTCGAGTGACACGGAGTCAACGCCCCAGCGATATGACTGAGAATTCCCCCTGAATACACGCTCACCAGCGCCTCCGGTAGGTACACGCCTTCCTGCAAGTCTTTTTGCTTCATAATGGCTTCTCTTAGGATAGTATCTGCAACCTTTATCCTCAAAATTCTCACCTCACGAGGACTCAACTTTATTTTAGCCACCTGGCCTACTCTGCAGCATTAGTTTCCCGTTGGTAACACGTCTGTCTACAGGTACCTTGTTCACTTCGCAATTTCTTCGTACTTTTGTTTATTGGCCCCTCTGAACACCTCAAGGAGCCTTTATCTCCACCGCATTGACACCTCGCAGTTTCAAAATCTGTTTGTGTCTGTTTAACGGGCCTATCCCCGATCCACAGAGTACCCGTGCGTAATCAGTTACTACACCGTGATTTGTAAACAAGTCTCTGCCAATTAAACAGGTGCAGGTAATATCCGATTATCCTTCCACCAGATAAACTTACGTTTCACTCTTAATTCACTATCTATTCCAAGATCTAAAACTACTGTCCCATATGTATGTATGGTCGGACTTGCGATATATTTAAGCTTTATACTTCCTTCAGGCATGTACCCAACCTGGCTTCGCAGGTACTTCATACTGAACAAGCTAATGTGTTCTCCGTTATCTAGAAGCAATTTTATTGGGCATTCTGTACTCTGTGGGCAATTCAGTTTCACAAATTCATTTTTACTTTCACAGTCGTCTTTGAATACCATTCCCAATTCAGTGTAAGGCGACTGTAATCTTATGCTTTTCTTGTTTCCCTGCTTTTTTCCCACAGGATAGTCTCCACTCTCAGTATACGCTAGAGACAGGTACCCTCTCCTATGACATGGGACACAAACAACTGGCTTTGCTTTCTTACAAGAACCTCTATATCACACTAAATTGCAACTTTCGCTCCTAACGGTCTTTGGAACCTCTGACTCTCGACACACCTGAGGCGATTCCACTTTCCGAATTATTTTCTCAAGTCGGCAGTCTCTGGCTAAATGTCTTGATTTGCCACAAGTTGCACGCTTAAAAGTACTTCTGTAATCCTTAGACATGTGCTCTTCACGTCCACATGGAAAATGCTGAAGTGTTACCGTCCCCGTCTTGCTGTGACGGCTTTTATCACCAAATCCTGTATCCTTGGGGGACAAGATTTCCGTCTCATCCATTAAAGCTACCTCAACAGCCTCACTGTGGGTGATGTTTTCGCCCGTTGCGCGCAATTATCTGTATGTGCTCAGCATGGATGCCCTGAATGAATACTGCTCTTTCTTACTAATGATAAAGATCCCGCCAGTTCTGACGATGGCCATGTACCATGGACAGATTCACCAAACTGAAGTGATCTACTTTACTGGCCCAATCTGCAGTCGATTCTCCCTTTGACTGCCTACTAGAGAACATGTTACAAGCATAGTAATCCAAAGTACGCTTACAAGCATAATTTTCTACTAAAATATTTCTTACTTATTCCATGGTGAAAGATAATTCACACAAGGGCAGTTTACTTCAAGTGGTTCAAATGGCTCTGAGCACTATGCGACTTAACTTCTGAAGTCATCAGTCGCCTAGAACTTAGAACTAATTAAACCTAACTAACCTAAGGACATCACACACATCCATGCCCGAGGCCGGATTCGAACCGGCGACCGGAGCGGTCGCGCGGTTCCACACTGTAGCGCCTAGAACCGCACGGCCACCCTGGCCGGCCAGTTTACTTCATGCAAGACTCTGAATACAGGTTTTTTACGAATTTTAACAATATGGCATAGTCAGCTTCACACTGTAATTCAAAAGCTATAGCCACATTATTAATAAATGCATTTAAAGAAGATTTTGTACCATTGAAAGCCTGGGGAATGAGTTTAAGGCCATCAGTGATACTAACGTTAGATACTGCTGCTCCGCCATCGGCAACTGCATTGTTAGATGAGGCAATGACTAACTTATCTGCTGACGCATCATGCAGAGGCGAGACGAGACAGCGTCGCTGTTGAAAGCAGAGCGCTCTGCTGAGGTGACCTGAGTTGACCTGAGCCAAGCAGAACATGACTGGATGACGCCCGTGGTTTCGCGTTGCCCTCAGCTCTGCTATGCCAGGCAGTTACCTGTTGTAGCCTACCATCTACTCGCTGGCGGCTGCTGCAGCTGAAACTTGCGAAGGGGCCGAGTGTCGTGTAGAACTGGGTCGCGTTTTCGCTGCATGTTACCCTGGTGGTCCTCCTGGATCGCACCTGCAGCTCCGTCTCATAATTGATCAGCCGTTCCCTCGACTGCCACGTTGTCGTGAAGACGTGTAGACAGGAATATCCTCGACAGGCGTCGACCGGACCTTCGCGTATTTCTTCTGTTCATCGCGCTCAAGCTGTTCTCACTGGAGTGCAAGTGCTGCTTCTCATATGAGTCCCAAAGTCATTAGTCCAGTCATGACATCGGGCTGAGTACGAGCGAAGCTTTCATCTATCTCAAAAATCGTTAATGGAATACCCCACACCTGGCCTAAGAAATGTTACCTATGTCATATCCTCACACAGGATATAGGGAAGACAGGGCGTTTGCGGTCAGTCTGCAATTTCGGAGCAATGAGGATCTAATACAGAAAGACAAATGCCAAATGAAGATAAGCTGATGACGTGGACCCATGAAATTCAGTGATCTGATTCCCGCTATTTATTTTCGATCAGATTCATTAATAGACTGAAGGTTAATTGTAAGCATTAGAAAAAGGAGGTAACTGGTTGCACAACAGAAGTCAGTGTGCGAAGCCATGATGGCGGGTACTAACCCAAGTAACGAACACTAGCAGGATATTAAGTGCAAACTTGAGAGCAGCGCTCCAAGTGAGGAAAACAGTCATGTCGGAGCTTACTGAGACTAGCCACGAGTCACACGGAGCCATCACCTCAGTGCTCTGACTGAGAAATCCCCCTGAATACAAAGACATGAATTTTTAAAGAATCGTGGCGGATGACCATTTTTACCTTCCTACACTCGACCCGACAGTACACCGACACTTAAGCTTTTGCCAACTCTTAAGTCCCTCTACGCCTCCAGGCCTCCCGCGGCAAACATATTTAGATTCCCCTCTACTCCTACTAGGTAGGTAGGGATGCTATTGGATATTACATTAACAAACTCCAAGTTCGGTATCAACAGAGTTCAGCTGAAGGCGAAACGTTGCTGCCACTCCTGTTATGGCCAGCAACGACAGTGTTTTACGTCACTTGGCTCTGACCTTTGTCTTTCTGTCGGTCTGGGATGCTATAGTATCACTAACCCGTGTAAACCCACTGACGTTGCAGTTCTGAGGAGCAAATATCAAGCTTGCTGCCTCTGCTAAGACATGTCTTTTCGTGGCATCTTCTACTGTGACGCCTTATAACAGCGTCTAAGCGGTAGGTGGAGTTACCAGTTAATTCCTTGAATTCCCCCCCCCCACCCCCCCACCCCACCCCCACCCTGGGACATCTACCATTTTTCCTGCCCTCTGCATTGTGTCTCTGATTTCGTGAGCTGGAGTGCCCTTGATGGCTCCCAATAGCCTTAAGTGCTACAACATACACGTCATTATGTCGTCGATATATGACTGCTTCAATGCTACCTGTTGTATTTCTGTTACAAAGGGTGAAGATTACTGGGGTAGTACAAGAGAAAATCGTTAAGAGTTATGGGCAGACTGATTTTTCGAGCCCATCAAGTATACTGACTGCAGATTTTCTCACAACGCTAAAGCTTACTGTAGAAGCGACTCTAGGGATAAACTTTCTAAATCAGTTTCTGCATGGTATTGACCTGAAGAAAATATCAGTGTCCTTCTGTGTGAATGATCATACGATTGGGGTTCATCTTTCATGATTGTTTAGATGGAGATTGTTCAAGTTGTGTGTCTGAATAGCGATTTTAGGGAGAGGGAGAGAAGTATGCGTAAATCACAATATTCGTGAATTAAATTGATGTAAGAGCATGTCATAGAAGAGAAACGTGTGTGAAGTAATTAGTGAAGGAATATGTGACATACATACAGTAGATGAGACGGAGAAATTAGAAGCTGTATTAGAATAATTTCGAAAAACAAGGCATTGTTTGTTAAACCATAAAGGATACTATCGACCTGACCAGAGGAGATACAGGCTAAAATTCACAGTATATTGTAACAAGGTGTTACTAAGGTGACGATGAGATACTACAGGAATTTGATGACGTCACAATGTTAACATCTATAGACTTCAGAAATGGCTCCGGATTTAAATTTTCTTAAGCCCTTGTCGTATGTGTGTGTTTGTGTGTGTGTGTGTGTGTGTGTGTGTGTGTGTGAGTGTATGTGGTATTGTGTGTATGAGTGTGTGCATGCTAAAGGCAACAGCAGAAGTAAATGGGGGCCTCTGCAGAGGCACACTATTTAACTCATTAAAGAAACTTTGCAGAAAAGACAACATATGCAGATAAGAAGCACACACACACTCACACACACACACACACACACACACACACACACACACACACACACACACATGCACACAGAAGGAGAGAGAGACAGAAACCAGACGAAATTCAAATTCGGCGCAAAACCAACCTGAGAACAAGAAAACGCGGAATGAGATGGGGTACACAATAACAAAATTTACACTGTGTTTTGGCTAAGTGAAGAGTTTCCATTATAATCAAAATTCTGAAAAATATGTGTAGTATTTATGTACGGTTTTTCATAACTCATGAGAACACAAAATGCAAAGGATCTAACAAAGCAAAACGTAATAGCGAAAATGTATAACAAAATTACGTTGAAACACGCAGTGAAGTGCTAACGCATCACCAGAACTCACATTAATATTGTCTGGTTGCAGATGACAGGCCTTTAGTACACGGTAATGTACAAATAGTCACGTATAAAACTAAAATGTAAAATTAAGGCAATGACAAAAACAAACGGTATTTAACCTTATTTTCATACATTATTCATCACTTAAGATTGTTGAGATTTCACAGATTCTGAATAAATAAAACCCACTGATGATGGGGCAGAGTTGCTGAAATATTTTTGGGTCACATGAAGAAACAGTGTTTTGCATAACTGTTTGACCTTATATCCGATAATTTTAACTACAAGTCGGCCGGGGTGGCCGAGCGGTTCTAGGCGCTACAGTCTGGAACCGCGCGACCGTTACGGTCGCAGGTTCGAATCCTGCCTCCGGCATGGATGTGTGTGATGTCCTTAGGTTAGTTAGCTTTAAGTAGTTCTAAGTTCTAGGGGACTGATGACCTCAGAAGTTAAGTCCCATAGTGCTCAGAGCCATTTGAACCATTTTTTAAACTACAATCACGGCAAATTCAAGAGCAACATATCCAAATGATGACTATTCAAATGTTAACGTTATGAATTACACATAAGTTACGAATATCTGTCAGTCCGTAACATAACTAATGACATAGTAACTATCATGTATCACTGATGTAGCCTATCATTATACTGCATTTATTAACTGAATTATACTACAAGCAGAGACATCTGCTTATAATCAGAAGCTCGTCGCCAGACCAAACGCTGAACGCTTTCAGTATGTTCTATTCATTGTAATACCTAACTTCTCCAGGTAGTGTTAATATCAAAGAAAACTCGTACTCAGTTTTGACCAACAGATACCTAAAGAAAAATTTGACACATATAATTTACATACCTTTGTTTTTATGTATAAATGTATTGTAACTGAAGCTGTTTGGAGACGTATTTTGTAAGCACCTAGCGACGAGTGCAGTGTTACGCCTATCTTGTTGACGACGGGGCTGAAAATAGAGGGAGTGAAATCTGATGAATTTACTGTACTCGTCTCCGGTATCGTCAAGGCGGTCGTCTTGTTTAACTGTTTGTACCATAGATAAGTTAGCGTAAACAACAGCTCCCGTTAACACTGCATAACTAACTGCACAAGAGCTCGTATATCACCCCAAAAATATGAATCATAAAGTTGAATTTATTACTTATTTAGCATCATCGATATTCCACTTCCACATTTTGTATCGTATACATATTAAAATTTCTGAATATTTATATCAGAGGTACTCCATGTGAGCGAAGCATAAACTGAACGTTTATGAATGACTATCCAAGTAATATAAACCGCGTACTTTTAAAACCGGCTCGCAAATGAATACGAAAATAGTTTTGGTGAATATTTGTTAGTCTCTAAGATGCTCGAACCACTGCTCAGTTTTCGTGTGGTTTTCGTTTGTAAACGATGATCGCGGTGAGCTATTCCAAAAGTTCGCATTAGGATCAATATATTTACAATGCTTTTTCTAATCTGTTATTAACACAACGTATAAAAATAATAACCCCTAGGAGTCCTTACGCAAATGCATCTAGCCCTAAAAATGCCGTCAGTTCGGTAAGGTACGCCCTAATCTACCGAAGCCACTAAATCATAAATACATCTTCTGAAGTTACGTTTCACCAGTTCTTCCAGACAGTCCCAAAAATTTTTGTGTGGGCGCAAGATAGGATGATTTGGGTGTCAGTCGAAGTGAGATAAGGAACCCACCTGTTTGTGAAAAAGAAATGTGCATTCCAAGACAAAAGGAAGGTGCATCACGAAAGGATTATCCGAATGGGATTTTAATTGGTAGATGTGATTTACACGTACAGGCAAACAAATGCTTACAATATCATAAAAACTGGATGATTTATTGAAGGGAACGAGCTTCACAAACAGAGCAAGTCAATAACGTGCTGGTCCAACTCTGGCCCTTTTCAAACAAATAGTCGCCTTGTCATTGATTGGGTGTCCTCCCTGATCCATCGTGCCAATATTATCCAGTTGTCGCCTTAGATCGTCAAAATCCTCCACTGGTTGGTGTGCCCTGCCCATAGAGCTACAAACTTTCTCAATTGGGGAGGGATACGACAACTTTTCTGGCCAAGACTAGATTTGGCAAGCATGAAGACAAGGAGCAGAGACTCTCGCCATGAGCGGGAATAGATTTCCATAAAGGCAAACAAAACTGGGCGTAGAATACCGTCGAAATACCGCTGCGCTGGAAGGGTGCCGCAGATGACAACCAAAGGGATCCTGCTATGAAATGGCACCGCAAGTAATTGATTGATATCAGGCATTTGTCTGTTATCCTACTGCTGTCCAGGTTGTCTCCAGACATGTCTTCTCTTTCCGTCGGGGCTCAGTCCGAAGTAGGACTCATCACTGCAGACAGTTCTACTCTAGTCAGGAGGATTCCGAAGAAGTGTCTGGAGACGCTTTGGACAGCTTTGGGATACCAACTTTACTGTCACCCGTCATACTGTAATGATTATGTTAACATGAGGTACTCAAATTGTGATACCTAAGTTTACGCAATGTTTCGCAATATGTTGCCACTGGATTGTAAGAGAGAGAGAGAGAGAGAGAGAGAGCTTAAACAATCTGTGGGACAGAGAGAGTCCTGCATTGTGTCCCTGGTGATGTGGCATTACATCAGCTACATAAAAAGATGGCCATTGGTCGACTCAAGAAAGCAACATACATACAGACAACAAAACGGAGGGCTCTGATTGGTCCAAAACAAAGGTATCACTTTCCTACAGTCGTGTGTCAGGTAGAGATCCCGCTGATAGCGGTACAGTATGCGTTACCTGTTAAAATGTGGCGCTGTTTAGAGTTTGCTGAATGTAACTGGCATTGTTTCTGTGCGATATGCGAGTATGAAGTCATTGTAATCTGCATACAGCGTAGATGGATGGTAAGTGATTGTGTAAACATGTTTTGTAAACCACTACAAAGAAAATTATCTGAATCAAAAATTGCATCCCTTCAAAAACATTGCGCATTATTATTCGACCACTAACTCCTTTCAGACGTCACATCATTCTACACTGTTACAGCCATTCCTCTAGATCCTGAGTCCAGCGAATCCAAGGCGAGCGCTTCTGCTCTGCGTAGGGGACATCATCATCTCAAAGACGAAGGTCAGTGTATTTCAGGTATCTACGGCGAGATACGACGAACGTGCGTGTCTCCACCAACAACCTCTCCAACTTCAGACGAACTATCACCAACAGGTTTGGTTACTTGTCTTGATATCGCAAGAGTAGTGTTGAAATACGGCCCGAAAACTAGGATTGATGGTCTGGGGCTCCATTTCATTTCGTAGGAGGACCCTTTTGATTGCCATATGCGACACCCTTGCAGCGCAACACTATGTCGAAGATATTCTACGCCCCGTTCTGTTGGCCTAATGGTGAGCCATCGTGGGCTTATGTTTCAGCAATATAATGCCCGAACGCACACGGCGAGAGCTTCCACTGCTTGTCTTCGTGCTTGTCAAACCCTGCCTTTGCGAGCAAGGATGCCGGATCTCTTCCCAATTGAAGACGTTTGAAGCACTACACACAAGGCCCTCCAACCAACTCAGGATTTTGGCGATCTAACTCGTCTGTCGGACAGAATCTGCCATGATTTCCCTTGAGAGGACATCCGACAAATCTGTCACCCAAAGCCAAGCCGAATAACTGCTTGCATAACAGCCAGAAATGGACTAATGCGTTATTGACTTGCTCAGTTTGTGCAGTAATCATTTGTTTGTCTGCGCATGTACATCACATCTACCAATTTCCGTCCTATTCGGATAATACATTCGTTGTGCGTCTCTTTTTTTTCTTAGGATGTATATGAGCAGACTTGTGAAGTCACCTGTTGTCATCATATAAACGATATCATGAAGATGTACAAAAAGGGCAATATTTGGTCACTAAGAATGCTGAAATAAATGCCTTGACCCATTTCCACAGGTACTTGAATGAGCAGATTCATGTCAGGGTATGCAAAACAATGCAAAAACATCACCGAAGGACCTCTGTCCTGAGCTACACCTTGTGTGCTGAAGAGGGGGGGGGGGGGGGTGCAAGCACCTAATTGGGAGGTCGGTACGCTTGACACCTTGGATCATTTGGAAGAAGTCAAAATCAACAAAATCACGATACGTCGGTCAACATTACATGTCTCCAATCTACAACTGCTTAGTGTCCCTGTTGTTCGGCTCGCTGAAGTGCAGTTTGCTGAGCAATGACCGACCCCAAAGATCCACTGTATGTCTCCCCTTCGCTATGAACGCTCGGGAATTAGAGGAGATGGACCTTCAATCATCAACGGCAATAATTTCTGTTGGGCTTGAAACAGTCATTTACAGAAAAAGACGTCTCTGGTCCATGTCACTTACGACTTTTTACTACCAATTGCCCCGTGCTACATAAATGTGTTACACCAGTGACCGTAGGCATGTTGGATAGCAGATGTTGATACACTACCGAAGAGGCCAACTTAATAAACTGTGTGGGTATTGGCATGTCCAATCATCATAGCTTGTTTGCGACATTCCATCACTTCTTCAAGTCAACTCGTCTTACTGCACTGATTCCGTAGCGAGTGGCACGTATACACCACTTCGGTCGTGGATTATTAGAAGTGTAGCTTTTTATATGAGACTAAGCCATGCTGTTCAAAATTATCTTAGACTTTTTCCTGGTCCAGTTAATAATTTCACAGATGATATTTCAATGGCAACCTGACAAACGGTGATTCAAAATAACCATGATATCACGATTTAGTTACCTCAAGCATTTGATTATCGGTTGCTGAGTTGCTGGTATGAATTACACTCTAACTCAGGAAAAGGACGCTGCATTGCTACATTTTCGTTCTGCGAAAATAGTCACATTTTTCTCTATTTGCCTTTCAGCTGTTTTTTGATCATTATTACTCTCTTCATCAGTATCACTGTCTGACTCTTCTTCACATACAAGAAAAGAATGCCACTCATTGCTATCCCAATTTTTATCTCCTCTATTTTTTTCCTTTATAACTCCTATTCTTCACTTTAGCTGCGGACCTATTCCGATTTTCTTCTTCATCTTCTAAGATATTATGAAACCATTCATTTTCTTGCTCTTTCTATGCATCCAGACTCTTCAGCTCTTTCTTACTCTCCTTCGGTTGATGTAATTACTTGCTATCGTCTTCAGTAGAACCAATAGCTTCTAATTTAACTAGTCCTATATTTTCCTCTTCCCAGATATCAAATATGTTTTTTCTAGTTTTCTTCATCTAAAATATCTTTCTCCTGTATCATTTTAATTAAAAAAAGCATTTTTTAGGTGTGGACCCTCTTCCTGCACCAGCATCATAGCGGCTCTCGCTGATGCTGTCTTCCAGTTTCCGCATCACTCTCATCACGTCTTCCATCATAGAAGTTTTGCCTATTTACATCTCTTCTTTCTTCACTAATATCTGGATAGCTTCCTCAGCCTATGGCTCTGAGTCCGTTTCTCCCTCTCATCGAATTATAATGCCAATGATCCCTCTAACTTTGCACTCCATTTTTGCAGTTAAATCCTTTTCCTACTTCATTATCTGTGCAGTCAATCCAGATTAAGAGATTCGTCACAGTTTTCAGAATTCGTATTGTATAGACCTGTTTGATGCTAATTGGTAACTTTCTGTAGAACATCTCCTCATCATCATTTGGGCTGTTCAGGTACTCAAAGTTTTTTCAACAAGCTCACGAAATATTCTCTGACTGACTTTCCACCTGTTCTTTAACTGGATTCCTTCTTGAGATCAGTCTTCATCATTATTTGCTTCTATTTGGACCAATATTCTTCTAAAAACATTTTTACAAAACTCCTGAAAAGTTTTGCACCTTTTTCTAACTTCACACTACCATGATATACTGTCTCTGCTTAAGATATCATCTACATAATTAATTTTATTCCTTTCTGGCCATCTTTATGGGCTTTCATCCTGCACATACCTCAAAACAACGGGTGGTGTAGCTCTCTCTTTGGTGCAAATTTATTATTAACAAATGGTTTAAAATACAAGTACCATTACTGTACACAGCTAAGAAGCTTCCAGGCATATGCACCAAATACCTCTCTTTACTACGTTCATTTCCTGCTCAATCATATTGAACTCCTTTTCGCTAATCAATTTCTTCTTCCCACACGCACTAGTCTGCTCCTCCAGTCCATCAGTCAGCCGCGCGGAGTGGCCGCGTGGTTTAAGGCGCCATGTTCCCTGGCTTTAGCTTTTCCTCTGCCTCCATCTTCAAATTATCTGTTAATCAGCTTTTCTTCCAATTTCTGTTCTGTATCTTTTGTGAATGCTCAACTCCCTCGATAATTACATTCTCAGTTTTCTGTGTACTTTCTGTGTCTTGTGTTTTGTCCAGTAATTCATTGTGATCCTACCTTGTACCATTTCCCTTCATCTGGCATTTCACTAGATTCTCATTATCGCAGAAATCTCCCTGCATAATACATTTCTTTCCCGTAACTAAATATCAAAATAGTAGGTCCAGACCGTGGACTAAGATCAGTAAACACATAGTCCTACGGAACAGCCACCATACAATCGAATACTTGGTCTTTGTTGGTGACAAGGCAATATGACTTAGGTTGAAATGCTGTTTTATGTCCATTGGTTCATACCACTTGTTTTGAAATACTTAACTTTTTCTTTATTTCAGTGTTGTCTGAGGGGCACTTCATTGCTCTGTTAACAAGGGAACAAAAGCAATACTGCTTGTCCTGCTACAGCTAAGATGATTTTTTACTTTTGATAATATCTCCACATTGAGGTTTTCGGTAGATTAGAAAGAAGTATAATATCTTGTATTTGTTATGTTTAGATTCAGAAAATATATTCAGTTTTTACCCTCGTGTTTACCCTTTGGTGTTGTGTTAGGATTGTAGAATGAAGTGTGCTCTTTTTAGATCACTATGGAATTTTCTCGATGAATCCTCAATTAATACTGTCGTGTTCGATATTCCTTTTTATATAATCATTGTTTTAAACGCTTACTACAGTATTTATTGTATCAAATTTTGTGGCTAACGTATTGTTGATACCTAATTTGCCATTTAGGCACACTTCCAACGATTGTATACATTTTAAAAATATAGATAGTTGATTAACTCTGCATATTGGAATTTTATGTAGATTCGAAGATGGCTCGCAATGGCCGAAAACGGTAATCGCTTATACGATATTGCAACCATGACTGAAATGGGTCGACAATTCTAACAATCAGTTGCTGGATTCCTCTACAGACATTAGGTCAGTCATTAAAAGTGCATTTATTTGTATATCACAAAGGCTTGCCATTTGTTGTTGGAGCCTTTTCGCCTTGTCCTCGTTGTTGTCCAATGCTTGGAAACTCATAAAAACTAAGCTTCCATACAGGAATAGCTTCATCTATAACAATACATGGAAGTACATCCTGACTTCTTCTTGTGTAGTGTGTCCTTGTTACAACAGTTTTCAATGGGAGGCTGTCTATTGCATCCTGTTTTAAGTATCTTCCTTCATACATTTGGATGCTCGTCCTTCTCTAATGTCTTCCAACAATCCAATTCTTATTCTGTCTCATCCTTTTAATCTTTCTACTTTTCCCTCCATCATTGTTGGTTACAGACAATTCATATGCAGAGTATGTTCCAGCTAAGACTTTTAACAATCTTCTTTCTCGCCGATTTTTTTCATTACTTCTTCGCTCTTAAGTCTGTCAGTCTATTTCGCCTTAAGAATTGTTCTCCATAGCCACATTTCAAAACTCTCTAGATGTCTTCCTTCATCTTTTTTAACTGTCCATGGTTCACTGCTATTGGTAACTGAATGTTATACTGTGGCTATAACGTTCAGCACATCTTTTCCCTAGCTACAACGGAAATCATTTAGATTTTAGTATCTGCTTCAAATTTCAAATACTCTCTTCCCCACAGATATCCTCCTCCTTAACTCTTCTGTACGGCTTCCGTTCCACATTATTAAACTTCCCTGCAACAAAAACTATTTATTTGTTCTAGCTCTTTTCCGACTAAAATTATGTTAACTGGAGTGTCCGTCTCGCATATTAACATAACTTTTGTCTTTCTTATATTAATTTTCATTCCATACTCCTCACCCCTTCTTGCGACACTCTTCAAAATCTGTAGTTCCTTTACTGAGTCCAGCACTGCTGGATAATCCCCGTATTTTATAGTCTTTATCCATTCTCCTCCAATTACAGTGCTTCTTTCACGCCCTATGGTCGACCTATCAGTTCTTCTTCATAATGTTGAATAACTTCGGTGACAGTGAGCATCCTAGCCTTACATTCCTTCCAACGCTCACCTCTTCCGTCACCTCATTCCCTATTTGTCACTTACAGGTTTACTAACGTTCTATCTCACCAATGTATTGAAAACCAATATATTTGAAAACTCTCGGCAGTAAACTAAATTTTGCTCTATCGTAAATCTTCTCCCAGTCGATAAAACAAATACACAATTCCGTGTTCATTTGTATCACTCTTTCTCCAATCGTCCTCAGACAGCCTATACTAGCGTCTGCTGTTCCCTTAGAGCATTTCTGAAACCGAAATGGTCATCTTCAGCATTTTCTTAAATTTTGTTTCTAATTTTCCTTACTACTGCTCTCGTTACTACTATAATAACATGTCTAATAAAACTAACTGTCCTACAGTGTTTACGTTCTTCCGCGTTTAACCCTTAGGTAAATGTACTCGAATGCTATTTAGTAGCTGGCCGGTGAGGTCGAGCGGTTCTAGGCGCTTAAGTCTGGAACCGTGCGACCAATACAGTCGCAGGTTCGAATTCTGCCTCGGACATGGATGTGAGTAATGTCCTTAGGTTAGTCTGGTTTAAGTGGTTCTAAGTTCTAGGGGAATGATGACTTCAGGTGTTAAGTCCCATAGTGCTCAGAGCCATTTGAACCATTTTTGTTATTTGGCAGATCCTGAGGTCAAATTCTTGTGCCATGAACTACCTCATTCAACTTTTTTTATTGAACTGGGCCCAAATAATTTTTGTGTCAGCACAGCCCAATGCTTTCTTATACCGGAACTGCTGACTAAGAACGACAAAAAGTTAATAAATCTGGTTGAAACTATGTTTTTATGCAAGAAGTTGTTATGTCAAGCTTGCGTAAGGGTAGTGTGTTCACATCACAAGTTTCGGCAATTTTCGGCCGTCTCCTGATGTGATTAATCCACTAACAGCTTCGTCGTGATGCTTAACAGTTCCAGTTATGCACTTCAAACATCATAAAGTAGCACGAAATTTGTCAATGAATTATGCACCATGTCGCCACACAGTAAAACGGATTAAAAATAAATATTGTCATATACTATTCCATTACGGATCAAGGAAGAAAGAGGTACGGGAAGTGGGGGCAGGGGACCAAAAAATGACCATGGACGAAGCGGGGCAAATAACAGCACACTCTGCATCAATTTATGGTTGCTAAATCCTCGTTTTAAAAGGAGTACCTTAAAGGTACAAAGAAAGTTTATAAGAGTTTAAAATTTTAGAACTTTTTGAAAATGCCCATGGCCTTTATTCATCCCCTTCCCGGCAATATTTTAACTTGTGTCTTGTAATGGTTAACGACCTGATATATAATTCATTGACATATTTCATATCGCTTCATGATGTTCGAAGTTCATAACTGGAATTTTTATATAACGTGAAGAAGCTGTCACGCCTGAAGATGAAAATCAGCTTCCGACAGTGGTAATGTGAAAACTGTAATTATTTTATAAATTATTATATAAGGATTTATAAGATCGCCATCTTCCATTCGGTAACGTGTCAATCCTTTTTTCACATGTGTAAAACAATACAACTTCGTAAATCAAAAACACAACAGTATTTTACGATGATATAATTCCACTTCCAAAGAAATCAGATGCTGGCAAATGTGAATATCACCGAATTTTCAATTTAATAAGTCATGGGTGCAAAATAGTGACACGAATTCTTTACAGAAGAAGCCCACCTCGGGGAAGATCAGCTTGGATTCCGGAGAAAGAGAGTAACACGCGATTCAGTACTGACCCTATGTCTTATCTTACAAGATAGATTAAGGAAAGGCAAAGCTACGTTTATAGCATTTGTAGACTTATAGAAAGTTTTTGACAATATTGACTGGAATATTCTCTTTGAAATTCTGAAGGTAGCAAGGGTAAAATACAGGGAGCGAAAGACTATTTACAACTTGTACAGAAGCCAGACTGCAGAGTCGAGGTGTATGAAGTGGGAGCAGTGCTGAGAAGGGAGTGAGACAGGGTTATAGCCTCTCCTATGTGTTATTCAATCTGTACATTGAACAAGCTATAAAGGAAGCCAAATGGAAATTTAGAGTAGGAACTAAAGTTCAGAGACAGGAAATAAAAGTTTTGATCTTAGCCGAAGATACTGTAATTCTGTCAGAGACAGCAAAGAACTCGGAAGAGCAGTTGAACGGAGTGGACAGTGCCTTGAATGGAGAATATAGGATGAACATCAAGAAAAGAAAAACAAGGACAATGAGACACTTTAAGTAGTAGACGAGTTTTGCTATTTGGACAGCAAAATAAGTGATGATGGCCGAAATAGGTAGGATATAACATGTAGACTGGGAACGGCAAGAAAGTATTTCTGAAGACGAGAAATTTGTTAAAAGTGTTAGGAAATATTTTCTGAAAGTATTTGTCTGAAATGTAACCATGTATGGAAGTGAACATTTTAGATAAAAAGAGAACAGAAATTTAAAAATCTGGTGCTACAGAAGAATGCTGAAGATTAGATGTGTATATCATGTAACTAATGAGGTACTGAACAGAACTGGGGAGATAATAAATTTCTTAAACATCGTGACTAGAAGAAGGAATCGATTGATAGAACACAACATTCTTAGACATGAAGGGATCACCAGTTTAGTATTAGAGGGAAGTGTGTGTGTGTGTGTGGGAGGGGGGGGGGGGGAGGGATGTAAAAATAGTAGAGGGAGGCGAAGAGATGAATACAGCAAGCAGATTCAGACAGACGTAAGTTGCAGAAGTTATTCTGAGATGAAGGGTTTTGCACAGTACGGAGTAGCATGAAGATCGGCATCAGATCAGACATCAGATTTAAGATCAAAAAAACAACATTATAAGAAAAGATCTTAAACATGGAAATGTTAAACAGTTCCAAATCAAATAGGAATATGGCTGGTTAAAAAACGGATGATCTCAGTGACGACGGAACAGACTTCACACAGCGAAGATGCGCAACGTCGATACGTTCTTCTGCTGCCTGTGTACGCACAATGCAACCTGCCTCAGTATTGCCCGAGCGCCAGGTAGGGATGTGGTGCAGCACCACACATTCCGACCGCACGGCTCGCGTGGCGAACAGCGTTGAGCCGGGATGCCACGGAGTGCGTCATAATTCACACAGCCGGAGGAGACTATGGCGGTGATCCGTTACGTCAGCGCCGTGCTATGGCTTGTCACATTCGGGCGTGATTGGTGGACCGGCTTAATGCGGCTGTCGATCTGATAATCTGCCGATCGGCGTTGATATAGTGAGCGGCGGTAATTGTTCACTCCAGTGGTGAAAGTGCTTCCGGCGGGAAAAAAAAAGAGAGAAAGAGTGAAACTGACAGATTCGTTTTTTGCTACTCGCGATTGAGTCACAGTAGAGAAGAGGCTGTCGGTTTTCGTATCCTCACTTGTCTTGTACGACAAAAAATTACATTCCGGCCATGTTTCGCTCATGTAGTTCCACCAAAACATTACAGACTGGTAAAAGATGCAATTAAGTGATTGTCAGACTAATGAAAGGAGTTCGGGAATTTACTGTGGAGTAGCATGAGATGAAAATGAGACCCAGAGGTATATATACATGTCTGAACCCGCTTAATATTATCGGACAACCCCTTCTGCAGATCTGATCGTGAGATTCTTCTCACGTATACAATTATTTCAGTTTTAAGGCACAAAGTGTACGTGGGCAATTGCGATACAATACAGATGGCGGATTACGGTCCGGTCCTGCTAACGAGATGGGACGGAGGGGAGGGGGAGAGTGCGTGAGCGGGACAAAGGTTTTTTTTGTTCAAAATGTTCAAATGTGTTTGAAATCTTATGGCACTTAACTGCTAAGGTCATCAGTCCCTAATATTACACACTACTCAACCTAAATTATCCTAAGGACAAACACACACATCCATGCCCTAGGGAGGATTCGAACCTCCGCCGGGACCAGCCGCACAGTCCATGACTGCAGCGCCACAGACCGCTCGGCTAATCCCGCGCGGCAGTTCTTTTTTTTTTCTGATGACCCGCTCCCCAAAGTGTTGTTAGCTATGTGCGCAGTAGCGCCATTTTATTGAAACAGCGAATAATTCATTTGTCTTCCTTAGTCAATGAAATCGTGCAGGATTAACCACAATGATCACTCTTCACGGGTTCTTAAAAAAATAAAGATCAATTAATGTGCCGGCTAAATATTGCTATCCAGACTCCAATTTACCAATCAAGTGTCGTTTCAAGGACAGCACGTGGGTTCTACGTTGACCATAATCGAGTGTGTTAACATGATCAGAGAGGTGGAACCAGGCATCGACTGTGTAGAAGGTGACACCAATAATGTCAATGATATTCTTCTCAATCAAAGATGTAAATCGTTTGTGGAAACGGATTCGCTTTACATGATCCTCACCTTTCAATTCTTCAGTTACGGTCACTTTGTACAGGAACCACAAACGATTTAGAAAATCTGAGCAACAGTGTCTGGTTGTTTGCATAAGATGCTGTGATTTATCGTCTAGTAAAGTCATCAGAAGATCAAAACAAATTGCAAAGCGATTTATAAAAGATATCTGTACGGTGCGATAATTGGCAACTGAGCCCAAATAATGAAAAGTGTGAGGTCATCCATATGAGTGCTATAAAGAATCCGTTATACGTCGGTTACACGATAAATCTATCAAAACTAAAACCCGCAAATTCAACTAAATACCTCGGAATTACAGTAACGAACAACTGAAATTGGAAAGAACACGCAGATATTGTTGCGGTTAAGGCAAACCAAAGACAAGTTTTATTGGCAGAACACTTAGAAAAAACAGATCTACTAAAGGGACTGCCTACACTACGCTTCACCGTCCTCTTTCGGAGCACTGTTGCTGTCTGGAAACGTTACCAGATAGGGTTGACAGAGTACATCGAGAAAGTTCGAAGAAGAACAGCACGTTTTGTGTTATCGCGAAATATGGGGGAGAGTTTCACTGACATGATACAGAATATGAGGTGGACATAATTAAAACAAAGGTGTTCTTCGTTGCGGCGGAATCTTCTCATTTAATTTCAATTATCAGCTTTCTACTCCAAACGCAAAAATATTTTGTTGACACCGACATACATAGGGAGAAACTATCATCATTCCTTATTTTAATAAGGGAAATCAAAGCTCGCACGGAAAGATAGAGGCATTCGTTTTCTCCACACGCTGTTCGAGACTGGAATAATAGAGATTTATTGTGAAGGTGGTTCGGTGAACCCTCTACCAAGCACTTAAGTGTTATTTGCAGAGTATCCATTTAGATGTAGATGTAGCCCATTTAAATGTCTGCCTAACCGTTTTATGTGCGGTTGCAAGCCCGATACCTTTCCTTATGCCAGCTTGCGCAATGATTCTGCCGGCATCGGCTGCGTAGGACCAGAATTGTTCAATGATATCTGTTCGGTTACTCCATTCCGTTCAGCATCCGGCACTCAGCCTCTCGAAACGCCTCGTTAAGTCGACGAGCGTTTACGACGCGGTTCAACTGTTTCCGAAAATTAATCAACAAATGCCTTTGGCACTGAATCCGTGTCTTTACCTCCTTGTAAAAATACATGTTCAACAAGAAAAATACGTTCCTCGGTTGAAAGCACCGTAATTTAAAAGCAAATTCAACATGTAAACACTATACATCACATTTAATTACCTTCATCAACTGAACCAAACAGTAATACCTTCCACAACAGTAGAACGAACTTAAATACGCGTATGTTTGAAAAAATAGTTCTGTCAAATTTCTTTGGCACTTCCTACGCAATCTACATATATGTCGCTAGTACAATGCACAGCGACTACCCGAGCGCACTTCAGTCAAGCTTAATAATAAGCAGTTATTGTTGACACTTTTCAGAATTATACCCATTAGCTCTCTCAGGAAAGCAACAAACAGTCAAATCGCTTCCGTAATAGTTATTTGAACAGATCGTTTAGCACAACAGTAACTCTACACCAGGAGGAAAACACTCCCCGATTTGATTAGTCGGTTTCGCGCCTTTTTCCATGCATCATAACGCCTACCTTTAATCTGTAGCGGGAGTACTCTCAAGAAGGTCTCCGCCTGACATTAATTAATAGCGCACGTCTCGAGGACTATTTCCACCGACTGTGCATCTATGGCTAGGAGAAATAAATGAATAAAATATGATAGCTAGATTAATTTTACTCGATAATTCCTCCGAGAAAGTAACAGGTCATGTTAATGGAAATTAGATGCACAAAAATTATCTGAAACAAATGGCACGTATTCAATTCTTCTTGCCGGATTAGACATCTGTATTGAGTCGTTTCCACAGTTGCAGAATGGTTGGGGATAGCAACGCAGAGTCATTTACGTGGACTTTCATGTTAAATAATTTATGAACAGAGGAATCCTGGTGAAATTGCACATACATGGATGAGCCGAAACGTAATTACCACGACGAGTAAGCTTCAGGGTGTTTTGCCGAGTTGCTGTTTCCATTTTCTGCACATTTTTTTGACAACAGATCCAGCCGCCTTCTTCAGGTGTTGCGAGTCTTTCTGTTACGTGTACTCCACACCTGGACTTCTACCAGACTGTGAACTACTATTGGTCTCACGCCTCTATAGCTCGATTCCCGGTGCCCTCTACACCCTTCGATGCTCTTTTGTTTCTCACAGCTCGCATTTATATTCCGTGACATGCAAATTTTCTCTCAACGTTTTCTACTTCTGGTGGATGTGACTGACGGCAAGATCTTAATTAATTGAGTGTGTTATTTAACTTGCAACCACCGAACCGTTTGTTAGGTTTCCTGAGGTCTTCATTTCAACAAACTCCTTAATTACGCTGTCGTAGAGACTTCGCATTTGCACAAGATACTGGTCCCGTCCTATTTCTATTTCGTGACTACATTCGAGGCAGTGCTCCGCGACAACTGATTTGCTTATTTGTTTTCGTCGGGTATGTACCAGTTGTTCCTTGTATCTCTCCTCGTCTGTTCTGAAAGTCTGTTCCTCGAAGAGAATTTGCGTTTCGGGGAATGTCAATGCGAGCTCTGAAAAATTAATGAGCATCAATAAGCGAAATGGGTGTCTCGTATTAAACACGGCTATAAACAGTGGCGTGAGACCAACAATAATACACTGAAGCACCAAAGAAACTCGTATAGGCATTCCTAATCAAATACAGATATGTAAACAGGCAGAATACGGCCCTGCAGACGGCAACGCCTATGTAAGACAACAAGTGTCTGGCGCAGTTGTTAGATCGTTCCTGCCGAAAATGGCCGGTTATCATGATTTAAGTAAGTTTAAACGTGGCGTTACAGTCGGCGCTCGAGCGATGGGAGAAAGCATCTCCGACGTAGCGATGAAGTGGGGATTTTCCCGTACGATCATTTTACGAGTGTACCGTGAGTATCAGGAATCCGATAAAACATCAAATCTCCTTCATCGGTGCGGCCGGAAAGAGATCCTGCAAGAACGGGACCAATGATGACCGAAGAGAATCGTTCATTGTGAGAGAAGTGCTACCCTTCCGCAGTCTGCTGCAGATTTCAGTGCTGGGCCATCAACAAGTGTCAGCGTGCGAATCACTCAACGAAACGTCATCGATATGGGCTTTCGCAGCCGAAGGCCCAGTCGCCTGTGCTTGATGACTGGACGACACAAAACTTTCGCCTCGCCTGGGCCCGTCAACACCGACATTAGACTGTTGATGACTGGAAACATGTTGCCTGGTCGGACGAGTCATTTCAAATTGTATCGATCGGACGGACGTGTACGAGTATGGAGACAACCTTACGAATCCTTGAACCCTGTATGTCTGCAGGTGGAGCATGGTGAAGGCTCTGTGATGGTGTGGGGCGTGTGCAGTTGGAGTGATACGGGATCCCTGATAGTTCTAGATACGACTCTGGCAGGTGACACGTACGAAAGCATCCTGTCTCATCAGCTGCATCCATTCGTGTCCATTGAGCATTCTGACGGACTTGGGATAGTCCAGGAGGAAAAGGCGACACTTCACACGCCCAGAATTGCTACAGAGTGGCTCCAGGAACACTCTTTTGAGTATACACACTTCCGCTGGCCTCTAGATTCCCCAGACATGAACGTTATTGAGCATATCTGGGACGCTTTGCAACGTGCTGTTCAAAAGAGGTCTCCACCCCCTTACGTATTTATGGACAGCCCTGCAGGAATGATGGTATCAATCTGCTCCAGCACTACTTCAGACATTACTCAAGTCCATGCCACATCGTGTTGAGGCACTTCTGCATGCTCAAGGGGGCCTTACACGATATTAGGTAGGTGTACCAGTTTCTCTTCAGTGTAGTTGACAATCTGAAGTCCACGCGGCGTGTAGACGTAACAGCAAAACTCGCAGCACCTGAAGAAGATTGCTGGATCTGTCGTTGAAGTATGGTGCTGTTTGCAAACTGGAAACTAACCGAGCGTGTGGGCGCTGTGGTAAGCACAATGGACTCGCTTTCGGGAGGACGACAACTCTAACCCGCTTTCCTGATTTAAGTTTATTTAGAGCTTTTGCGAAAACATTGTAATAAAAGGAGTGCAACCTAACTCTATTCAGCTTTCCCCTACCGCACTCTTTGCAAAACTGCTGAAAACTACAATAAATTGGTATGTGATCATGCTCATCATACATCTCGATCATTTTCACGTGGCACCTACCTCTACCTTGTTCCTCCAGTCAGTTTATAATAGCAAATTTCCTTTACCTTGTTATTCTTCTTTACTGCCAAAAATGAATAATTTGTGTAATAGACAATATTCCAGTTTAAATCTTAGTCTTTTTTAGGATGATATATGATTAATTAAAATTAATACTTACGCTAATACTCAAATTTATTTATCATTACTTACAAGAAAAAAATCCAATTACAAAATATTAAGTTACATCTGTCAACAAGAGCCTTGTCATCCCAACGAATGAAACAAAGTGATATTGTTGTAATTTCGGCATTCTTGTAACTCGGCTATTTTTCAACCGATTGCAACACGAGTACGTTCTATAGGCAGCAAAAGTGAGACAGAACATTGATATTCCAACAACTCATTTTCTTCGATTATCTCAGATGGAACATTTCATTCCACATGGTCGCTTTTACCATCCAGGCCGGGTGGGGTGGCCGAGCGGTTCTAGGCGCTACATACTGGAACCGCGCGACAGCTACGTCGCAGGTTCGAATCCTGCCTCGGGCATGGATGTGTGTGATGTCCTTAGGTTGGTTAGGTTTAAGTAGTTCTAAGTTCTAGGGAACTGATGACCTCAAAAGTTAAGTCCCATAGTGCTCAGAGCCATTTGAACCATTTTTACCATCCTGTGAACATGTCTTCATTTTTCTTCGATTTCGTCAGTTGGAACCTTGCTACACCAAAGGGTCGCTTTCTCCGTCCTATGAATACGTGTTGATTTTTCTTCAGTCATGCTTCCATTATTAAGCGGAACGTCAGGACTCCATCGCTGGTGCCTTTACGTTCCAAAAGAGAAACTGATCGTCATCTAATAGACATTCAATTTTCTTTTTCATTCTTCTGCATATTATTCGTGTCAGGAGCTTGGATACATGAGCTGTTAAGCTGACTGTTTGATGGTTCTCACACTTGCTGAATTTGGAATTGTGTGGATGGTGTTTTTTTTTCGAAAGTCTAATGTTATGTCTGAAGTCTCATAGACACCGTTTTACGAGGCTGTGTGTGGCACACAATTCCTTGCACACACTTCGGAGGGATTGCGCTGATACATCAACAAGTAGGGTAATTCATTGACGAAGATGCAGCGGGTACGTCCAAACCCGATACCTCCTCTTTTGCATTCTCTCGTCTCTCAAAGTGCGCCTATTTTACTGTGCTGACTCAATCCAGTTGAAATCTACAATACACATCGTTTCACTGTCGTGACCTACGTCAAGGTTGGAGGGTCTCATGACCGCCTGATGCCCTTCCTACTCCCCTTATAACATTCCAGAGAGACGACTGTGCTGTTTTGTCTAATGAACCTACACGTCGATGGTAAACTTTTTTCTGCTGTATCGTTCGCTTGATTTCGCAAACACTATTTACTGAAAGAGCGCCAGGCCGCTTTTACAAATCTGTTTGCTTCTTTTAATCCAGCCATTGTTTTCAGTTGACCTAAATATGTCATCCAGCTGGTTATATGACGACATTGTTAAATTGTGGTCATGGTCCAGAAATATGGGCTTGTTTTAGTTTGCACCTCCGAATCCAAAGTGGTCGAAGTCCTTCAGTTTCCGAAGCTAAAATCACCTCTGGAAGTGAACAATAAATAACTAATTGAATTACTGCAGCCCGCCAGGAGAGTTTCCGCCGCAGCTCGTGACTGCCAACAGTTCCCACGAGTCCACTGAGAAAGTGCACAGCTGCGACCGTGACTCACGGCTATCTCCGTGATTCATGGCTGCAGTTCGCTTCACTTGCTCTGTCGCACCCAACCAATCTCTCCCCGCTTGTTGTGGCCCGCATCTGCATACGCCACATCAGCGTTCCATTCCATTAGCCTACTTGCCTTAAAGGGTCACTGTGATTCATGCCTGTGTCATTGTGTACCCACTTAACGTTACCAGTTGTTTAAGATTACTATTGGATTTTATGTAATGCGTAATATTTATTTCTTTTCGTTTAACTTAATAATTTAAAGCTGTGCAGCATGTATACTAATTTCTCTTGCTCTGATTAGTCCACAATTTGCTTTGACCATGGTAGGTACTGCCACTTTCAGCTACACTGAACAGCGTTAAAGACACTTCATTCACAAACAAATTTTTACTTTCGTTCGGCTACAATAACATGGGTTTGAATGCACGACCTACATCAAAAGCGTGTGAACCGATATCTAAATGAATTGCTTCAAAATTGGTTACTTTGTTTCAAATATAACTGAATATTTGTTAACACGAATATCATGATTATGTGCGCCTATGACATCTCATATGGAAGTAAAACATGGAACATAAATAGTTTGGACAAGAAGAGAATAGAAGCTTTCGAAATGTGGTGCTACAGAAGAATGCTTAAGATTAGATGGGTAGATCACATAACTAATGATGAAGTATTGAATAGAATTGGGGAGAAGAGTAGTTTGTGACAAAACTTGACAAAAAGAAGGGACCGGTTAGTAGGACATTTTCTGAGGCATCAAGGGATCACAAATTTAGCATTGGAGGGCAGCGTGGAGGGTAAAAATCGTAGAGGGAGACCAAAAGATGAATACACTAAGCAGGTTCAGAAGGATGTAGGTTGCAGTAAGTACTGGGAGATGAAGAAGCTTGCACAGGTTAGGGTAGCATGGAGAGCTGCATCATACCAGTCTCAGGACTGAAGACCACAATAACATGACATCTCATATAATTCCAAAGACGACACGTTGCCATGTCTCCGTAACATTTCACAATCATTTTGTTTACATACTTCAATACCCTCCAAATTTTAGTATGCATCTACATATACTTCTACATTATACTCGGCAAGCCACGTCCTGGTGTGTAGCTGAGAGTGCTTCTGATACAACTAACTGATATCACCCACCCTGTTTCACTGCTGAATGGACTGTGCGGCTGGTCCCGGCGGAGGTTCGAGTCCTCCCTCGGGCATGGGTGTGTGTGTGTTTGTCATTAGGATAATTTAGGTTAAGTAGTGTGTTAGCTTAGAGACTGATGACCTTAGCAGTTAAGTCCGATAAGATTTCACACACATTTGAACACTGCTGAATGGCGCGTTGGAAGACACATTGCCAGTAAGCCTTTGTACTGGCTCTAATTTACCGAATTTACGCTCCGTGGTCATTACGCGTGATGTATGAGGAAGGAAGTTGTAAGTTCCCCGTCTCATCTTGGAAAGTGGTCTCTCGAAATTTGTGTAGTAAATCTCTCTGTGGTGCACAACGCATCTCTTGTAACGTCCGTCAATACAGTTTGTTGAGCATTGCGGGAACGCTCTCGCACCAATTAAACAATACCGTGACGAAACGCGCCGCTCTTCGTTGGATCTTCTGTATTTCTTCTATCAGTCGTACCTGGTAATGATCTCATATTGATGAAGAATACTGAAGAATAGGTTGAACTGGGGCTTTATAAGTCACTTATTTCGTGGACGAGTTAAATTTCATTACAATTCTTCTCAAGAATCTCAGTCTCCTGTTTGTTTTATGTGGTCGTTTCACTTAAGGTCGTTCTGGATAGCTGCTCCTAGATATTTCAAAGTAGATACCGTTGCCAGCAATTTCTCATCAGTAGAGTGGGCATACAGTAGTAGCTCTCTTTTCCTGTGTGTGCGAAATATGTTACATTTACTTACTTTCAGAGGCTGCAATACTTGTCAGTACTCGGCAGGTCATTCAGCAAATCGACACTGTTTTCTGGTGGTGCTGCTCTGTCAGAGATAACTACATTATCTGTGAACTGTGTTAAAGAGCATCCAACGCTTTCAACTAGATAATTCACATACACTATGAACAATAACGGTCCTATCTCACTTCCTTCGTGTACTCCGGAGATTATCTTTACATCTATGGCATTTGTTCAGTTAAGAACTTCAAGGAATTCTAGTAACAAGGCAGCAAAGACATCCATAGCGGCCAATTTAAAAGTGGTCAATCACATGTGTTAGCTGAAACCATCTTTGTTAAAGAATGCAAAATGATACGTCTGACAAGCAGGTATACATAATTGTTAAAACTATATTTAACGAGAATTCGTTGTCACTTAGTGTGAGCGCACTTGCGCAAGAATGCTGCCTTGTTTATTTATGAACAAACAATTACTTTCATTCTAGAATGAAGGCTTTCACGTCAGGTGTTGTCATCACTTAACATCTCCGGGCTGAGATACCGTGGTCCATACATAAAACTCTCCCCTGGCGTTTCGCCTTCGACTGCGGAAGGCGAAACGTCAGGGGTGAGTTTTATGTATGGACCACGGCATGGCAGCCCGGAAGCGTTAGGTGATAATTACTTTCATTTATTGTAAATGGTCCGAATCTAACAGAATGTTTATAACACTTCTTTTATTTAAATATTGTTCTAATACATTAGTTTAGTGCGGGAAAGTTGACAAGTGATTCAAATCATATCTGCAGAGCTTGAGAACGATGTAATTTTGATGGCGATCGCCTTCAGCCAATGAGAGATGGACAGTGGCGGAACACTGCAAGAGTCAAATGGAGACTGGGACTTTTCGAGTGAACAGCTCAAGGCAGCGAGTTTGGACACTTTATTATCGAGTGCAGTGGTATTTGGCCTTGTCAGCAATAGCCCATTTGCGACCTACCCAACTCTAAATGTCAATTGCAAGCAGCTTTCTTCGCAACGGTCGCTTGTAAGTCGGTTGAGATGGATGTTTTTTTTTTCCAAATTTCTTTCCTGCACAATGCCTTTTCATCTCAGATTAGCACTTGGACCAAACAACACGAAAACTGAAAAATTACAATTTGCTGTCATGTAGCGTGGTTCGACGAGTCGCACTTTTCCGTCTTTTTAGATCGTGCAAGACATGGAGAATACCTGTATGTCACTGTGTATGGAAGGTATAATGTTAAAAACAACCACCAAACTTATATTAAAGTACACTGATTATATAGAGGATGCAGATGAGGCTGTAGTTTCCAGGATGCTTTAGTGTTGTTCCTCGTACCATGCACTGGATGCACTCATGCGAGCTACCGTGAATCAGGATGTTAATTGCAACATTCTCGGTGAGCAATCATTGCTCATTCTTCTACATCTTCTTGATAAGAATGTTTTGGAGACACCCGTCTTCCACAGGACTACACTCTATCACACCTCGATTGTCCCGAGAAATCGTCTCCTGCTTACCTTGAGGAGTTATCGTACCTGGAAGAAATGACGTTTAAAACCAGAGCACACTCCTCCGCACAGAGAAAACAGCACATATTTCTCATTTTCGTCCACCCCTGAACGGTTCCATCACAAAGTTCCGAATAGGAAACTGATCCGAAATCTTTCACAGATGGTGAAATTATTATTTTTTTCACAGTTACGAACCAAATGTCCATTCGATACAAAATATGTGCCATTAATGTAAGAGGATTCCATAGTCTTCTGAATCCTAACGTCGTTGTTCATTGTTGATACTTCAGATATTAGTAACGCCTCTCAATTTTGCTTATTATCTATGTAAAAAATGTTTACCCATTTGTAGCAAAAGATGTATAATTTTTATAAATTTTTTATGTACACACTATATAGGAAACTTAAAGTAAATTAGTTACAACAGATGCAATATTCTTTTCGCAGAACTTCTCTGTATACAGTATACTTTGTGTGTGTTATTTGTCGTTTGATCTGTTGAGGATTCTAGGCCAGTCCTCCAGACAATGAGTTTTTCGGCTCTGCTTCATCGCAGTGGCCGTCCTCGTATGTTGTCTAGTGTTGAGGGTCTTCTCCAGTAGAGAAATAAAGGAAGATATTGCTGAGAGCGCAGAATTTAAGTTTTCGCCGTGGCTCATTATACGGAAGCTCCTAAAGCCATGAGAGCTGTGTGTACAAGTTTACAATTCCTAAAGTTCCTTGTTCCAAATTGTGAGGTAACGCATCAGGAGCCTTTGTATCCCATACGTCTCAGCTGGTTTAGTGTCTGATCGTCGTGGCTCTTCTACACCTACATTTATACTCTGCAAGCCACCCAAGGTGTCTGGCGGAGGGCACTTTACGTGCCACTGTCATTACCTCCCTTTCCTGTCCCAGTCGCGTATGTTTCGCGGGAAGAGCGACTGCCGGAAAGCCTGCGTGCGCGCTCGAATTTCTCTAATTTTACATTCGTGACCTCCTCGGGAGGTATATGTAGGGGGAAGCAATATATTCGATACCTCATCCAGAAACGCACCCTCTCGAAACCTGGACAGCAAGCTACACTGCGATGCAGAGCGCCTCTCTTGCAGAGTCTGCCACTTGAGTTTGCTAAACGTCGACTTAGCGCTATCACGCTTACCAAATAACCCTGTGACGAAAGGCGCCGCTTTTCTATGGATCTTCTCTATCTTCTCTGTCAACCCGACCTGGTACGGATCCCACACTGATGAGCAATACTCAAGTATAGGTCGAACGAGAGTTTTGTAAGCCACCTCCTTTGTTGATGAACTAAATTTTCTAAGGACTCTCCCAATGAATCTCAACCTGGCACCCGCCTTACCAACAGTTAATTTTATGGGATCATTCCACTTCAAATCGTTCCGTACGTATACTCCCAGATATTTTACAGAAGTAAGTACTACCAGTGTTTGTTCCGCTATCATATAATCATACAATAAAGGATTCGTCTTTCTATGTATTCGCAATACATTACATTTGTCTATGTTAAGGGCCAGTTGCCACTCCCTGCACCAAGTGCTTATCCGCTGCAGATCTTCCTGCATTTCGCTGCAATTTCCTAATGCTGCAACTTCTCTGTATACTAGAGCATAATCCGCGAAAAGCCGCATGGAACTTCCGATACTATCTGCTAGCTCATTTATATATATATTGTGAAAATCAATGGTCACATAACAGTCCCCTGTGGCACGCCAGAGGTTACTTTAACGTCTGTAGACGTCTCTCTATAGAGTACAACATGCTGTGTTCTGTTTGCTAAAAACTCTTCAATCCAGCCACACAGCTCGTCTGATATTCCGTAGGCTTTTACTTTGTTTATCAGGCGACAGTCCTTCGGAGCATCGTAGTTTTATAAGGTTCATGTCTTGTTCTGCACAAGTAGAAAGAGTACCGACGATGAACACTAGGCGTTGTGTTTCTTAAAACGACAGTGACTGAATTTTATTAGTGTAGTGGTTGTAAGAAAGATTGACAGTGGAAGGTAAAAATCGTAATGAATTCAACTGGTAAACGTTAGGTAACTAGGTATATGGCTTAGAAAGATTACTCCTTTCAAAATCTAAAAGAACTGCAGGATGTCGTCAGTCGGAGAGAACTGTTGCGACTGTAATAATGATTTTTTTTACTTTGTACATAATCCCTCATCGTCCAGCACGTACTGGTCTTGTTGCAAATGGTCAGCATTAAAAAATGACATCTTTAAGCTGCTCTTCCCACCGATATAACTACGTATGAATTCGCCGCTTCAGTCTAACAATTCAGCTTCCCCCCCCCTCCCCCCCCTTCCTCCACGTCCACGTAATACGGTTTGTCAAAATCACCGCACGCGTTGTTGATTCAATATTTTAATACGTGTGCAATAAATGCTTCATTTACTTCGCATTGCAGAGCGGTATATGTAATCTGGCTGCTCCTGCATAAACAGCGCCCGCGATTTGAAAGAGCCAGCATATCAATAAACACTGACAGTGTGTATTTGTTATGATAACACGTTGTTGCCAATGTAAATAGCCAGAGAAGAGATTAAAAACGGAATTTGTCCGTGTGACGCGGGGATATTCATTCACATATCGACATTTTGCCGCGGTCGGCTTCGAAAATACGACTCAGGCGCAGCGAAATGCGGTTTCCGTTTATACTGCGATGAGCTACTGTAGCTTTCCCACAGGGGCGATTTCAGTGCATGGTTTTGTGCAGCAAAATGTCGAGCTGATTAAAAGCGCTATTTATCTGTTAAAAGCATATTCTCTGAACTGGTCTTTCATTGAGGACTTATTGGAGAACACCTGACGTGAGGAAAAGCTGTAATCACTCACTGATATAACTGATAATTTTTGAGAAGATTACTTTTGAAGACCACAGAAACTTTGTCGTTATAATTAAAGTGCAGCTGCTCATGGAGGTCCACTGTGGGAATAACAATCTCTGAAAATGCAAATCTGTCATACGAAAAATTTGCAAGTTAGTTATGCGAAAATTTCCTTTCGAAAAATGGCTCTGAGCGCTATGGGACTTAACATCTAAGGTCATCAGTCCCCTAGACTTAGAACTACTTAAACCTAAGTAACCTAAGGACATCACACACATCCATGCCCGAGGCAGGATTCGAACCTGCGACCGTAGCAGTCGCGCGGTTCCGGACTGAAGCGCCTAGAACCGCTCAGCCACAAATGGCCTTTCACCAAGTTAATTTGATGCGTATTGGCTTATTAATGTTAGCAGTTTAGATCTGTTAGAATTCAGAATATCATTGGTGATGAACTTTAATTATTAAGCAGAACAATTAACAAACAAATAAATGATCCCTGATTGGAATCAAGTCAATGACAGCACTAAAGAATTCATTGTTCTCATTTCCTCTCTCTTTAAATAAAAGATCCTGGTTAGAACAGCAGGTGGCTGCTACCTTGGGTGTGCGTGTTCTGTGTGTATGATTGTATCAATGTGCGTATGCTTTGCTTCCTTTGCTGCTCGGTGTGTGAGTAGCAATCTATCCGCTTCACAGTATAGTTATTCCCTCATGAAGTTTGTTGCAAATAATCCACTACATTTCTACAGGGACAATGACATAGAGAATTGCAATACCAGAAAGAAAAAACACTTTGCCACATTAAGATATTGTGTGGCACAAACAGGGTTTCGGACAGCTGCAGCCTAAAGCTTCGATCACTTAACCAGTGATCTGAAATGTGATCTAAAATGCTTGAAAGACAGCAGTGTAAAATTTGAACCTAAACTGAAAAAGTTTCTCTTTGACAACTCCTCCGATTCCGCAAAAGGCTATCTACTATTGTAATGTGTAAATAGTGATGAGTAGGAATTACTGACATCTATCTGTCTTGAATTAGAAAACAAAAATTTAATAATGATCAGTGTTGAGGCATATTTAAAAAAAATTGATTCCTAATATAAATTGACTTGTTACACATACTTACGATTTATCTAGAAAATGATACACGGAGCATAAACTAACTACGTGTTAGTATATGACAAAGAATCGTATAGACTTACATTCTTTGGAAACCTCGAAACGAAATAAAAATGTAAAATGAAGCAGATGATCAAAGTAGACGTACATTCCAATTGTTGTATGTTTAGTTATTCCTGACAGATTGACAGTTACTGGCGAGGAATATTACGGGAAAAGACGAGAATAGGCTAGTGTTGGAAGGATAGGCCTATGTGTTACACCGTTTAGGCATTCACCACTGTAAAATGATTTACGTCTATGTGAAAGCAAAATATCCATTTTACGGAGAGTAACCGTTTGAGACCATTCCTTTAATCACAATTATAGTACAGCTCAGTGCTGGAACATATTTTAAAAAATTATATCGTTTTTTAACCTCCAAATTTCTGTTATTGGTCACACACTGAATGACGCATAAGATTTCAAAGAGAGAAGATGCGTAAGCTACAGTGAAGCTGACGCACTGACAATCTAATAAAACATGAACGCTGTTCTGCATGGATGTACACCTCCATGCGGTTCCGTTTCTTTGACATTTCAAAAATCGTTCACATTGTTGACATGCACAAGATGCCTTGCTTCTTTCCTCATTGCACACGTGTATGGCCTAGCAAAGAAAAAGTTAGTAAGTTTTCCGCAAATGTGCACATTAAACATATTGTGAATATGAGTTGAAAGCTGAAAATGTAAAGAACAATGAACAGCGCCAGTAAGCAAACAGGCATTGGTTTCGAAGCCCCAGCTTCCTTCTCTTCTGTGCTAGGGCTATTCGAAACATGTCAAGAAAAAACATGTTACATTTACGGGGCCGCATGTGTCGTTTACTAGAGCAAATACGCATTCAAGAACATAAAAACGTTCAAAAATTGCCATTGTGACATTAGGTTATTCATGCAAGTACTACAATTTTAACTATTTAAAACAGTTGTTGCGTGCACACGAGAGAGAGAATGAACAAGAAGCAATCGTAAACAGCAGTCTGCTAATGTTTCTGGCTATTTAAGATGACGGCTGGCCCCGCCCACCCTGGCTTCAGAACAATGTACAGCGTAAACCTATAGCGCCATCTCCCTTCTTTTTCTACCTCCGTGGTGGAACTTCGACTATAGCCCCAATGATCAGTGAAGACGTGTCTGGAGGCTTCCCGGACTGCACTCAGTTACCATCCGGACTGTCACCCAATATCTGACGGAGTAGTGGCCCGGGGTGCCGTTTCATTTCCCATCAGGACCCCTCTGGTTGTCATCCGCGGCACAACCGTATGTCGACGACATTCTGTGCCCCGTTTTGTACCCCCTCCATCGCAAACCCTCCTGGTTTACATTTCTGCAAGATAATGCCAACCCGTCCTCGGCCCGTTTCTACTACTTGCGTTCGTGCTTGCCAAACCAAACCTTGGCCTTTAAGATTGCCGGATCTCTCCCTAACTGAGAAAGTGTGGAGTTTTATGTAGAGGGGCTTTCAACTAGCTCAGGAGTTTGGGGATTCAACGCGCCAATTGAATGGAACGGGCACGATACTCCTCAGGAGGACATACTACAACTCCGTCAATAAGTGCCACTCCGAATTACTGCTTGCATAAGGGCCAAAGATGGGCTAATGCGTTATTGACTACCTCAGTTTGAAAAGTTCTTCCTCTTAAGTAAATCATCCAGTTTTTCTGAAATTGTAATTATTCGTTTATCTGTACATGTACGTCACGTCTACCGACTTCCGTTCCATTCAGATAATACCTTCTTGATGCGTCGCTTTTTCTTTTTCTTTCTCTTTTTGTCTTAGAGTGTATTTATGTGATAATTCATCCTTAAATCGCTCAGAACAGCCGTTGTTACTAAAAGTAAGATACAGAGATATCGAAGTTACCTCTAACAACCATTTTGCTTTAGACGAAAATGGGAAATCGTTTAGCCGGCCGGAGTGGCAGAGCGATTCTACGCGCTACAGTCTGGAACCGCGCGACCACTACGGTCGCAGGTTCGCATCCTCCCTCGGGCATGGATGTGTGTGATGTCCTTAGGTTAGTTAGGTTTAAGTAGTTCTAAGTTCTAGGCGACTGATGACCTCAGAAGGCTTGGTTCAAATGGCTCTGAGCACTATGGGACTTATCTTCTGAGGTCATCAGTCCCCTAGAACTTACAAATACTTAAACCTAACTAACCTAAGGACATCACACACATCCATGCCCGAGGTTGGATTCGAACCTGCAACAGTAGTGGTCGCGCGGTTCCAGACTGCAGCGACTAGAACCGCCCGGCCACCCCGGCCGGCTGACCTCAGAAGTTAAGACCCGTAGTGCTCAGAGCCATTTGAACCATTTGAGAAATAGTTTAGTACATTTAAATACGGAACGTTTTTCGTTACAAGCCTGCATCATTTTGTGTAAGGTAATATTTGCTAGTAGTATTGGAAAGACGATACCCACGCCAATAACCGATATTTTGTATGAAGTGATGAAATGGAAAATATTTATTGGAAATGTAGGTGGAAGCACTCATCCCACAACTGCGAGAGTAACATCGTTTTCCAAATCAGTGAAGCACGACTTCTCTCGGTGTGGAAACAACGTGCGCAATGAGTTCGATACGGGACTGGAAGCAAGCAGTTCTCTGCCATGTACGCAATATTGCACACGTCCTGATGAGAGTGTCTTTGACAGCCACTAAACTCTCTGTGCGAAATGCTACCCTCTACTAGTTAGTTAACTCCGTCATCGGATCACACGAGTACACAGGTACACAGTTGCTCGCAAACTTTGCCGACATATCGTCTCACCGTAATAGACCTCTCCCGGCTTTACCTACTAACGTTACGCTGTGGTCTGTGCCAAAATGATGTTAGGTCTACGCAAGTTTCCACCTCGCTTAATCTAGGCACAACCTGAAAGTCGACGGCTTTACGTACTGTGTTGGTAGATGACGCACCAGTCAGAATCATGATTCTATTGTGTATTGCCTCTACCTATCACTTCGTTCATTCAGTTATTTTTCTAGATAAAGGCCTACATATTACTTCCTTTTTTAATTGATTAAAATAGTGCTGTCCATTAAGCATACGCAGAATGTCGAGTTCATGAGGTTACAAGAGTTTCTACACATAAACTGTACCTTTAGTCAGCCTGAAGGACAGATGGTTATTATGTGTAGATATGTTTCGGGTATGCATACTTAGCGTACTGGCATACACGTTTAGCGTTAAGAATAGTTCGCCGGCCGCAGTGGTCTAGGGGTTCTAGGCGCTCAGTCCGGAACCGCGCGACTGCTACGGTCGCAGGTTCGAATCCTGCCTCGAGCATGGATGTGTGTGATGTCCTTATGTTAGTTAGGTTTCAGTAGTTCTAAGTTGTAGGGGACTGATGACCACAGATGTTAAGTCCCATAGTGCTCAGAGCCAATAAGAATAGTTCAGAAGATATGATTTGCGTCTTATCTATAAGCAACAGTTTTGGATGTGTAAATAAATTGCGCAAAAGGGTTAAAGGGTCACTTTTAGAAATCCCATGATTCTCTCCCGTTGCGACGGAGAACTGTGAAATTTTGTTCAAGGTTATGTACAATATTCCTCCATAATGGTGCAAAATCGTGATCTTGCAGCTGTGCGACGCTTGAAAGGGCATGCGAAAAATAGGCCAAAGCTCAGTAATTGATGACAGATGTAAGGCGAGTTAACCCTCGCAATACCAACTTCGGAGGGGGGAGGGGGGGGGTGGGCAGCGTTACTTTATGCCAACTTTTGATAATGTTGTAATGCAGTCAGCTGCTTTATTTTTCTTTTTGAAAAGATATTTATTGTTTTTAATTATTATTCTACCAGATTTCGTAAATGTTTTAGGTTTATTATTTAAGGTTAACCCAAAAATTTAAATCTTAATAGTAGATACCGCTTTCCTAAATGAATGTCATATTCAACATTGTCAGGTTTAAGACCTTACCTACACATCAATATCTCTTTAAATAGTATGTTGTGAGTGTAAGTCAACAACAGTTAACGAAATTCGCATTCTTCAATTTTTTGTGGTGTTCATAAGGTTCCCCGTCCCCTCACCCTCCACGCATTCTCTGGTACACATTATAGAACGTTGGTATTGCTGAGAGTGTGAAAAAGATATTTTCAAATTCTGGACTCTAATTTAAATACTATGTTGTTGATGTAAGCCAACAATAAGTGACGAATTTTGATTTAAAAAAGTTTTTCAAAGTGAACATAAAGTACTCCTTCCCGCCGCCTCCCCCCCTCCCCCCCTCCCCCCCTCTTGATAATGCACATTATGAAGAATGCTAGGGTTAATTATATCACATTGGGACGAAATTTAACAACAGATTTCCCTCATGTTCCCATGAACGTATCATACAATGGGAAGGGCGTCACACTTCTGCTTATCCACATATCTCTCCCTTCTCTCGACGCCTCGGCAGTGGAGGTCAGAACCGTGACACCCTACGTTGAAATCATGCGGTAATCTCACGCGTCGCCGAGGGAAATATTTTAGACACACCTGCCGGCCGGTGTGGCCGTGCGGTTAAAGGCGCTTCAGTCTGGAACCGCGTGATTGCTACGGCCGCAGGTTCGAATCCTGCCTCGTGCATGGATGTGTGTGATGTCCTTAGGTTAATTAGGTTTAAGTAGTTCTAAGTTGTAGGGGACTGATGACCACAGATGTTAAGTCCCATAGTGCTCAGAGCCAATAAGAATAGTTCAGAAGATATGATTTGCGTCTTATCTATAAGCAACAGTTTTGGATGTGTAAATAAATTGCGCAAAAGGGTTAAAGGGTCACTTTTAGAAATCCCATGATTCTCTCCCGTTGCGACGGAGAACTGTGAAATTTTGTTCAAGGTTATCTACAATATTCCTCCATAATGGTGCAAAATCGTGATCTTGCAGCTGTGCGACGCTTGAAAGGGCATGCGAAAAATAGGTCAAAGCTCAGTAATTGATGACAGATGTAAGGCGAGTTAACCCTCGCAATACCAACTTCGGAGGGGGGAGGGGGGGGGTGGGCAGCGTTACTTTATGCCAACTTTTGATAATGTTGTAATGCAGTCAGCTGCTTTATTTTTCTTTTTGAAAAGATATTTATTGTTTTTAATTATTATTCTACCAGATTTCGTAAATGTTTTAGGTTTATTATTTAAGGTTAACCCAAAAATTTAAATCTTAATAGTAGATACCGCTTTCCTAAATGAATGTCATATTCAACATTGTCAGGTTTAAGACCTTACCTACACATCAATATCTCTTTAAATAGTATGTTGTGAGTGTAAGTCAACAACAGTTAACGAAATTCGCATTCTTCAATTTTTTGTGGTGTTCATAAGGTTCCCCGTCCCCTCACCCTCCACGCATTCTCTGGTACACATTATAGAACGTTGGTATTGCTGAGAGTGTGAAAAAGATATTTTCAAATTCTGGACTCTAATTTAAATACTATGTTGTTGATGTAAGCCAACAATAAGTGACGAATTTTGATTTAAAAAAGTTTTTCAAAGTGAACATAAAGTACTCCTTCCCGCCGCCTCCCCCCCTCCCCCCCTCCCCCCCTCTTGATAATGCACATTATGAAGAATGCTAGGGTTAATTATATCACATTGGGACGAAATTTAACAACAGATTTCCCTCATGTTCCCATGAACGTATCATACAATGGGAAGGGCGTCACACTTCTGCTTATCCACATATCTCTCCCTTCTCTCGACGCCTCGGCAGTGGAGGTCAGAACCGTGACACCCTACGTTGAAATCATGCGGTAATCTCACGCGTCGCCGAGGGAAATATTTTAGACACACCTGCCGGCCGGTGTGGCCGTGCGGTTAAAGGCGCTTCAGTCTGGAACCGCGTGATTGCTACGGCCGCAGGTTCGAATCCTGCCTCGTGCATGGATGTGTGTGATGTCCTTAGGTTAGTTAGGTTTAAGTAGTTCTAAGTTGTAGGGGACTGATGACCACAGATGTTAAGTCCCATAGTGCTCAGAGCCAATAAGAATAGTTCAGAAGATATGATTTGCGTCTTATCTATAAGCAACAGTTTTGGATGTGTAAATAAATTGCGCAAAAGGGTTAAAGGGTCACTTTTAGAAATCCCATGATTCTCTCCCGTTGCGACGGAGAACTGTGAAATTTTGTTCAAGGTTATCTACAATATTCCTCCATAATGGTGCAAAATCGTGATCTTGCAGCTGTGCGACGCTTGAAAGGGCATGCGAAAAATAGGTCAAAGCTCAGTAATTGATGACAGATGTAAGGCGAGTTAACCCTCGCAATACCAACTTCGGAGGGGGGAGGGGGGGGGGGTGGGCAGCGTTACTTTATGCCAACTTTTGATAATGTTGTAATGCAGTCAGCTGCTTTATTTTTCTTTTTGAAAAGATATTTATTGTTTTTAATTATTATTCTACCAGATTTCGTAAATGTTTTAGGTTTATTATTTAAGGTTAACCCAAAAATTTAAATCTTAATAGTAGATACCGCTTTCCTAAATGAATGTCATATTCAACATTGTCAGGTTTAAGACCTTACCTACACATCAATATCTCTTTAAATAGTATGTTGTGAGTGTAAGTCAACAACAGTTAACGAAATTCGCATTCTTCAATTTTTTGTGGTGTTCATAAGGTTCCCCGTCCCCTCACCCTCCACGCATTCTCTGGTACACATTATAGAACGTTGGTATTGCTGAGAGTGTGAAAAAGATATTTTCAAATTCTGGACTCTAATTTAAATACTATGTTGTTGATGTAAGCCAACAATAAGTGACGAATTTTGATTTAAAAAAGTTTTTCAAAGTGAACATAAAGTACTCCTTCCCGCCGCCTCCCCCCCTCCCCCCCTCCCCCCTCTTGATAATGCACATTATGAAGAATGCTAGGGTTAATTATATCACATTGGGACGAAATTTAACAACAGATTTCCCTCATGTTCCCATGAACGTATCATACAATGGGAAGGGCGTCACACTTCTGCTTATCCACATATCTCTCCCTTCTCTCGACGCCTCGGCAGTGGAGGTCAGAACCGTGACACCCTACGTTGAAATCATGCGGTAATCTCACGCGTCGCCGAGGGAAATATTTTAGACACACCTGCCGGCCGGTGTGGCCGTGCGGTTAAAGGCGCTTCAGTCTGGAACCGCGTGATTGCTACGGCCGCAGGTTCGAATCCTGCCTCGGGCGTGGATGTGTGTGATGCCATTTGAACCATTTAGACACACCGCTGCTCAGAATCGACACCTAAAGTCCTCAGGAAGTGGCGTAAATGGGGTCAATGAAACCACCCCTTCACTTTGGGACTTCATTTACACAGATTTCGGGCCGAAAACGACGATGTGGTTGGTCGCGCGCAACCGAACGAGGTTCTTGACAGCCTTTGATACTGCTGACAACCTCCGGACGATTCAACCCCTGTCTACGGACATTGTGGAGGTGCAGCCCTGTTGAACATGATCAAACGCCCCTTGGTGTATAGCCTGACCGAAATTGTTGCTCTAACACACAAGGTGGAACCACTAGTGGCCTTTCAGAACCATCAGACGAAATTTTAAAGTGATCTGAAGCCCGTGCACCTTTGCTGGTCACTTCAGAAACGTTGCTGTAAAGAGACTGCCTTTCACTAGACACCGGTGTGATAGGAATTCTTTTCGACTTCCCTTGGCTGTCGACTGTGGCCAGCAGCCGCTAGTTCAGAGACGTAGTACCTTTCTGAGACGTGTCGAAATGGTTGGTTGACACACCACAGCCTAGGAATCAGTTAATGGCTGTCTCTTGACTGAGACATTTTTAAAGTGCCCAACAAAGGAGCGTAGAAGGCCGCGAGGTTGTTACCGGACTTTACACTTCTGCGTCCCACGGGGAGAAAATGACAAGTTTTCAAATAAAGTTAATCTTTCTTTATTTTTGATGTCTATTTTGTGCATAGCCCTTCGGTTACGACATTTGTTTGATAACTATAGGCAGCGCGGTTATTGCGTAGCTGAATCACATTGGTCAGATAAGGTGATACAGGCAACGTTTCGGCAAGTATCTGTTTAAAACAGTTTTACACAAGTCTTGTCGTATTTACGGGCTGAATCAAACACGATCAGTTCTACACGAAAATAACATGTAGACATGCGTCGCCAAAGATGTTATTCCTCCCTCTCGGCCAAGAGCCATCAGCATCTATTCCTGTACTGTTACAGCATATAATCGCAATTTGGGTTTTGCATTATTTTCCTTGAGTCAGCTCGATAAATACTGCTCAAAATGTGTTTTATGGGAGAACCACTGGCGACGGAAAATGTTGGTTTGTTTGTCGCCACAAGCAAAATTTTGATAAGATTGGAAAATAATAGCCAACTAGTTGCAGAATTGAAGGTTTTGTCAACTCTTTACCATGATCTCGACAGATAGAAATTTGTCTTGTTGAGAAGAGAAATGGACTACCAGAATGACATATTGACAATAATGTTGGAGCCAAAAGATTGTTGTCTAGTACAATGTGCATGTCAGTCTCAAATATCAACAGTTAAAATGCATAGTTGAAGGTAGTAGCCCAGTGCTGTAGGGCATTGTCGTAAAAAAGTTTAAAAAAAATAATGTGACGTTGCGTCCAATTGACATTTAGCATGGAACATACATGGCCAGTTACGTGAGCCAAATAAGACGTGCATGCGTTGGGCTGTATGAGCCGTGCTCACTCCGAACTATGCGTTTGCTTGAACTTGGCTGTCTATCTGCGTTTAGTTTCCTACCGTCGTTGCGGTTATGCCATGGTCCTTCCTCCTTCTACGTGTGGCAGAAGCGATGTGTATCGATATTTGCACCGTGTACCATCTTTGGTCTTGTGTATATAGTTTCCGGCTAGGGTGTGTGCAGGAAGTCGGTCGGTTGGTGCAGACCAAGGAGGATATCTCCGTGTGACGCAGTCGGCTGTGTCCGCTGACAGTCCCTGCGCAGTGTCGGAGCGTGTGTGGAGCTGTCCGATTGCTACGAGCTTCGTGGCTCACCGACCCAGGACGTCAAAGTTGAGTGGTGTCTTAAAGTACCAAAGCCACGTCCGTTCATGTTGTATCGTTCGTTTCCGTGGTTCGCTGTTGGGGAGCTTTTCCTGTGACTAACGCTGAGCGGCTGTAGTGGTGAAATAGAGCCGCTCTGCGGTGGAATTAACTATATTGGTCCACTATAATTCAAGTGTACCAGCGGAATTTTCTGCATTGTGGCCGTTAGTGTTCCGGTTACTGCCGTGGCCACTAACGTAATTTCACGCAGCGTCCTTTCCCCATCTGTTGTCGCTTTCCAAAACGGTGTGTAGTTTTGACAGTTTAATACATATTTTATTGTGGATAATCACGTCCGTAACAGTTTGGTCTTTGAGTTTTCATGTACCGATTGGTGGTTAGCAAGTCGTTTGGTCGCTCGGTCCGTGATTGTCTCCTGGTTGGGTTACCGGCGGATCAAGCGTAGTTGGGCCCACCAACTGTCCAACCCAAGTGAATGTTAATGTTTCGAAGGCAGCCAACCCGCCCCCCCCCCCCCCTCCTTGGAGGCGTCTGAGTGCCGTTGTCTATACTGCCCTTTTCATGGATGTTTAATGGTCTGTTGGTAACCTCTTATAGCCAATGCTTTAAAAGAAAACATTTGTTATTGTGTTTTATGTAAATCAAGGGCCTTCAGTCCGTATAAGTAAGTTTGAATTCTGGTAAGTGGATATTTTGATGACAGTTACTGTTGTTGTGCTATATTTTCATTTAGTGCGCTGTCAGCCACTTAAAACTTAAAGGTTTAAGCTATTTTGAATTTTTGGAAAATCAATTGTGGGCCTATAGCCGCTTAAAACGTTATTCTTAAATTTAGTTATCGTCTTTGCGTTTCCTTTTCATTTAGTGTGCTTTCGGCCACTTAAAATTTAAAGGTTAAGGAATTTTTGAATTTTTGGAAAATAAAGTGTGGGCCTTCAGCCGCTTAAAGCCTTATTCTCAAAATTACGCCTTAAGCGAAAATATTGCGGCCTTCTGCCTAAAAAGGTTATGGTAATATATTTCAAAAGTTTTGAAATTTAATTGTGGCCTTCAGCCGTTTGTATTGCACCTTGTATATGTTTGTTCTATCCACTTTTGCCTCGAGGCTTTCAGCCGAGCTGTGATATATATATCATTTGCAATTTTAACTGCGTGTCTTCAGTCACTTGAAATTTATCTTGTTGATTTTTAAGATTTCTTGTTTGGAAGCCTTCAGCCATGAATGGATTGGATTTTGAAACTCGTAAGTGTAAAGGTTCGGCTATGTGTCGTTTTGGTTTAAATATGTGAGTGAATTACAAGAAATTACAGTTTTGAAGTGAAACTGACCGCCACCTGATTTGGCCCTTTCCACAATCCTAATCACCTGTTCTATCCAGTGGAGTTAGTGGGAGTTTCAGGCTACTACCCTCAGATGTGCATTTTAACTGTTGATCGTTGTGGTTGACACACACATTGTACTAGACAAAAGCCTCTCGCATCCAGTATCCCTTTTTCTCAATATGTGATTCTACTAGTCTATTTCCAGTCTGTTAATATGTGTTAATAAACCTTTAATTCTGCAAGTGATTGGCTGTTATTTTCCAATCTTGTCAAGTATCTTCTTGCACCGTTGCTGAACCACAGTCATGTTCAAAATTATAAAAAGCAAACTCTTCTTTTGAATTGACATTTCACGTGTCCTTTCCACAGAAGGGTCCCAGTGAGCTCTAGTAAAATATTCGGTTTAACACGGACATTGAAACATAAAGAATAGCCTTTTCTCCAGCAACGACTGTGTTGTCCTACCACTTCCGTTAACAAACAGCGCTGTTTTTTTCGGCGTCACAAAATTATTGACGCTCACGTACTTACTCCCACCGCTGACGCAATCACCGGTAACGTAAGGTCATTGACTGCTACGAATGGATCGAACATGTTAAGACGAACTCCAAGGCGACAGTCGGTTGCGTTCTTTGTTTTTCAAGCATTAACAGTTGTAACTGCTTGTTTGTTTCACTTGCAAGGAGAGGAATATACGCACGTAGTTAGAAAATAGTCCTACAGGAGGATATTGTATCCAAGCTTCACTGAGAAAGTTACGTATGAGAAGATTCTCTGCATAATCGACGAGAACAAGAATACGTGGAAAACATTAACAAGAAGAAAGAATGGAGAGCTAGAACACGTGTTAATGCGTCAAGGAATAACTTCCATGGTACTAGAGGGAGCTGCAGAAGGTAAAAACTGTAGAAGAAGACAGAGACTTACACTGGGATGAAGATGTTGGCACAGGAGTCTAATTCGTGGCAGCCAGAGATTGATCATCCAAAAAATTAATTTCATTGAGCAGAATGTACCATACATGAATAAATATATAATAAGTTTCTTGCGGTGCCCCATTTTGTGGCAGCTGTATACAAATTAAAATAGTTCAAAAGACGAACGCCTTCTATCTGAAACCTATACAATAGAAGAGGACATAACTATAAGGAACAACTCATAGTTAATACAACTCATAAAAGATATAAAGATCTCAGATGGAGCTACTTTTCTCTCCTTTGGCACAGAAAGTATAAACTCTAGCACACCAGTAGCAGAAGCAATAAAATTTATAGAACATAACCTTAAGGATAACAGACAAATACCAGAAGACCACATCACAGAAACAGACAAATTGTTGGAACTGATAAATGAACAGGACTACTTTCAGTTTAATACTGAGTAGTATTTAAAAAAAGATATACAACCAATGGGGTCCCTAGTGTTAGGTATCCAAGCCAACATTTTCATAAATCAATAGAGAAACTGGTTTTTAGAAACATTACCAAAAATGGTTCAAATGGCTCTGAGCACTATGCGACTTAACTTCTGAGGTCATCAGTCGCCTAGAACTTAGAACTAATTAATCCTAACTAACCTAAGGACATCACACACATCCATGACCGAAGCAGGATTCGAACCTGCGACCGTAGCGGTCGCTCGGTTCCAGACTGTAGCGCCTAGAACCGCACGGCCTCTCCAGTCGGCAAAACATTACCACTAAGATTAACAACATACTTTATTGCACCAGATATATGGCTGATATAATTAGTTTAACAGATGAACCTCCAGAAAAAATTCATCAGCTGCATTCAGATATTAACACAATATACAAAAACATAAGATCCACAACAGAAATTAGAACTAGACAACCAAAAAACTTCTTAGATACAACTATTAAAAAAGAAAAGAATCAGGAAAGCTTTGAAATTTACTCTAAACTTACAACTGTGCACAATGTGATACATCAGACTTCAGATAACTCACATTGACAGAAGCAGTCACCACTGAGGTACATGCTATGTTGATTCAACAGTACCACTCAGCACAGAAGACTACCAGAACGAAGTAGTCATCATCAAACAAATAGCAATAAGTAATGGGTACAACAGTAATCCATTCACAATGTTAAACGAAAAAATTAAACAACAAATACAGTCAATAAACATGACACATGTTCAGCCAAAAACAACAGCAGAACAAAACAGCACGCAAACAAGCACACACAGCAACAGAACAACAATGACAAAGTACTACACGAAAACAAGAAAGGAGATTCAGGATGGTGCACAATGACCTACAAGCACAAACTCACACATAAAATAACAAACATTTTCAAAAGACAAGGAATCAACATAGCATTCAAAATAGACACTTCAATCGAAAAGTACAATAAATTCCAAAAATAACAGTGGGATGTGTACTGTAAGACCTTCGGTACAACCATTAGATTATTTGACTTGTCGCTCTAACGAAGTAGGCGAGTGTCAGCAATATGTCTCGTGGTCATATCGTGGCGCGTTCATCTTCTGCCGTTAGGTCAGACGATAGAAATGCCACTTGCACGCTTAGAGTAGCAGATTGACGGTGACCAACTTTAAACAGAACTTGATTAATTTTCACACACATTTATTAAAATAATAAAAAGCATAGAAATTACTTAACTCGATTCTGGATGCTGTTTACAACTGACAATCTGAAGTTCCTTTGGTCTAGGTACGTTAATTTTATTCTCACATATCTCTGATACTTGACAAAGTGTCTATTCATTTATCTTCATGGCTATGTACAGGAATATGATAATCTTATTAGGTGCAGACTGAAACTTGACTATAGACTGGTACATACTAATGCAGACTGGTACAGACTGGTGCAGACAAATGTAGACTGACTAATCGGAGGTCTGTACACTCGTTATAATACCTCATGCGTTCAGGTATCACTGCGCGAGTGTGATCTGCGAGGAGAAAAGGTTCTATGTTAGCAGCAATCTCATTGGCTGCGTTACATATTAATACGCGAATCGGCGGAAGCAGAATTTGGTCCGTCTCTAAGGCAGCGCCATCTCATAGTGCGGAGACGGACGAGCGCCGCGCCTGCGCTGTTGTGCTTAGCGGGGTGCGCTCAAGTGGCAAAGTTTTGTACGCGCTGACTACGCGGAACTATGTACACAACAATAACAAAAGACATAGACATCTACCAAAAAGCAGAAATATAACAACAAAAGATACAAAACACATGATGGGAAGTATGCAGGACAAAACAGCAGAACATTCGACACCCGGTACAAAGAACATATCAGAGCATGGAAATATCGAGCAAGCCACTCAACTTTTGCAGAACGTTTAAGAGAAAATAAGCACAAACCTGCTACAAGAGAGAAAGTCATGAAAATGACAACAGAACTTACATCAGCACACATGTATTCACAGAGCACACAACTGAAAGCAAAACCTGTGAAATTTGGGTAAAGCGACAGACACAAATGACACTAAACACACAGAAAATGATAGTGAAATTACTGTACGTTGAAAACAGTGACCAAAAGGAAATTTGGAAACTTTCAGCTAGTTTGACAACTGAGAGAAAGTTGTTGGCTTAAAAATAATGAATTAGACACTGATCTGTAAGTGTTTTTCCATTTGTTATGAAAACCTCAACCAAGTGTTTTAAATCTGTAACATATAAATGTTAACATTAACCTGTATATGAGAACGAAAGAAATCATGTAATATTTCAGGAAAACCCTGAAAATACCTTGTAACTAAGGTGTATCGCGTCTGGATGTACAAGATAAATAAAGGAGCTTAATGCGCAGCATGAAAAAGAAGTTTTTCTTTTGAACTACTGTAATTTATTGGAAAAGCTATATGTCTGCCAAAGAAAGTAGGCTGCATTATACGTCATAGCGATGGAAAAAGTCACTAAAATTTTTTTCCTAGTTAGCAACCATTTGAAAGTACGGTTACTGAAACAGCTGTTTCTCTAAAAAAATGATTGTATAAAGAGAGAAGGAAACTATAATGGGGCAGAGTTTAACATTCCACCATGTCTTAAGTCATTAGTATTTGTTCGAAAGATCAGAATGGACGTGTATGAGAAAGGATCTTTCCCATGTTGCAATCCACCGTTTTCATAAAGAATTTTACTATGTATTCTATCAAAACGCTGCAGTTAGTTTAAACCATTTATGTTATCTGATAGACTTTATAGAGTAAAACGGTGTATACTACGTGAACATTATGTGCAAATACTCGTATGTGCATATCTAGTCAGCTTTGTAGAAAGAACAAGGATTGGTTTATGGCGCGAGATATCTCAGCCTATAACACGTGTTGCGGTTTGAATGATAAACGTTTTGTCAGATTTTGAATGGTGTAAACAAAAATGTCTGCGGTGAAGGAAATTGGGCATGTTCATTATAATGGAAATATCGATGTACGCAAAGGACAGGAAACTGGAGACAAAACGGCGATTTCTTCTACGCTCCTCCCAAGCATATAACCAGTGTCTGGCATACTGGATAAGTATCCTATGTTACGTTTCTTATATTTTCATGAAGATCTGCTGCACACAGAACGATTTGGAGCGTTATGAAGCGGAGGTATAGGTCTCATACACAGATTCCCAGTAACCAAGAAGCATTGTACGATATTTCACAGGGAGTAGGTGCACGACATCATTTTACTAAGATGGTTTAGGGGACGTTGAGTTATTTTGCATGATGTTGTAGATGATTAGTATTCGCATGTCATGTAATTGATGACGTATTAGTGGAAATAGCAAGAGGCGCGCAGGTGTGAGGATATGTGAGCCAGAAGCCGAACAATGAAATTGCTCTTGTCAGATAACGATATATATGAGGAATGATATACATAAAAAGGAAATAGGTGCTACTTCGTAAAATAATTTAATAATGGTACAAGAGAATTTTGCCCGGTAGTGGATGAAACTGAATCTTACCTAAATAAATCTTTACAGTCATTGTTGTACGGAGTTTATTATGGCATACAATATATCAGATAAAAGAGCTAAGAATTACACGCTACAGTTGGCAAAATATGTCCATATCGGAATCTGACTGAGGAAGTCGTACCGTTTACAATCAATAAAACTGAGGAACTTCACAAAAAATACATGCGACTCTGGAGAAAAAATATTACCTCTGTTTTCAGATGAACTGTTTACACAGGACCATCGCAATTAATAAAGTTAAGTGTAAGACCGGGCAGTTATTTTTTGTAATTTTCTTTAGCTAAGTAGAAGAAGCGCTTCGCTATTGCGAGAGAAAATTCTCTGGGGTGCAGTTCTGAGACTTTTACGGCCGCAACGTGACAAGATTATAACCTCATTCGCACCGTGTAATGAATAAACAGCCACTTCCATAGAAAGCTTTCGAGCCATGGCTGATGAGAAACTATGTTTCACAGAACGACGATAAAACCAATGTAACATATCTTGTAATATACTTTGTCGTTTCTCTTTGCGTGAACGTACGAATTAAAAATGCACTTGGAAACTAATTCCACTAATTTTGTGGAGGAATGTGTTTCTAAATTATTTTGCATGAAGTAATATCCGTCACCCATTATAAAACAATAAGCTTAAATCCACTTCTTTCTCTTTTCATTGGTGAAGTACAGTAACGATCATCGCAGCCCTGCAATTTACCAAAGCCTGAAGATGTCTTTCTGGAAACGGTGTGAAGGGCATGAAGCAAAAATAGGTTCACTCATAGAATTACACGGTAGCATTCAGTTGAAAGGTATGGAGGAAACTTCCAAGCGGTGAATTGAAATGATCCAGAAATCTGATTTGCAGCTGAATAAATATGGAGTACTAACCTGCGCTTCTTGTGGATACGATGGACACACGGACGTGGTAATGAAATAGGCATGCCACATTGAAAGTGAATGTTTGATTGAAATGAAGCAAATGTATAGCTTAAATCGATTTTCCAGTCACAGCTGTCAACCAGTACTAACACATAAACAAAATGAGACCCATACTGTTAAATTAAGTAGACGCTGTTCCTCACTGCAAATAAAGAAAAAAAAATAATCAGTTGCACTGGGATACATTACCTGAACATCGAAAAGTGGCAGTGTGTAATAGAAAACAGCAGATCAAGTGGACTTGACATCAGGTTCCAGAATTCACATGTAGAGACTTCGAGCGTGCAAGGCATAGTTTTGAGGGTTCGGGTCAATGCATTTCCTAGGAATGCATCTGTGGATATCAGGAACCATTGTGGAGAAACCCGAACTACAGTTCATCTGATCACCAAGATTCGACTCTATACCTTCCGATTGAAGAGCTGTAGTACAAGAGTCCACTAGCAGTGTCGTGTAGTGACTGCTGGAGAATGTTGATTCTGCTGTGGATGAAGCAAAAGCAAAACACACTGACGACTAGAAGGCCCAGAAAGAGAGTGGCAATTTAATTTATCATAATGCAGTTTTATTTACTTCTGATACCACTGAAAACACTTAGAGGTGTTTGAAGATTCTTTTGTACACTGGATAATAAAAAATTTAATTGTAATAGGAACATAATCAACAAATCGTAAAATTCAATTTGCATAATTTTTTCCAGTAACACTCATAATTGTGTTCTCTTATAAAACACAGTTATTTAATTTCAGTCCACTACATGAACCAAACAGAATTTTCCAGAATTTACTGTCTCATCTGAAACCCATTTTTCACACAACACGGTCTTCTTGCTGTGTTTTCCACACTGAGGGCAGGTAGCCGTTGATTTTCCCAAACTGTAGTACTTGATATTTTCAGATGCAACTTTTTGGCAGCATTGGTGGTACCGCCCACGTGTTCCTGCCTCTGCTGTTGCCAGTGAAGGTTCCATAGTGGAGCTGCGCTTCTGTTGTGCGCTGCTTTCCAATACCATTATTACTTGCTTCTGAAGCCCATGCAAATTTCGGTCCCGTTTGTATACTTGAGGCCTTATTAGTTCAAGACCTAAGTTAGTGTGAAGAGCTCTTCCGTGATTTTGCAAATTCTTTTTCCAGTCTGTAATGTTGAGAGGCTACACTGAATATAAATTTATTGCTTCTATATCAGTGAGAGTGTAGTAGATGGACATAGGCAATCTTCTTGTTCCTCTCTTCGTGGGGTAATGTCTTGCCATCTGGTCTACGGTATCCACGCCTCCCGTTGTAGAATTATAGAAAGATTTACGTTAATATTTTTTGAGTCTTTACTAATCACCCCTTCTGAGTGATAGATCGAAAGCATCAGCAGCAGTCGCTTTGGTTTGTCACGAACTAGAGTTAATGCGAGAGTAACTAGTGGTCACTGTGTCTTAGGACCAGTATAGGCGAAGATGGATGAGCGTACACTGCGGTCAGTTGTAGTCCTTAGTGCTTCAGGTATGTGCCGTCTGTTCGACCGCAGGGTGCCAGCAAGTGCGAGGTGAAAATCATTCCACAGAGTGTCAACAGGCTGCACTGAAGTGCATTTTCAGACTTTCCTGTAATAACATTGCACCCTGGTTTCTCAATGGGTTTTAATAGTCTCTTTATAACATCCATTGGTCCATTTAGACGTTGTGCATTTTCAGACTTTCCTGTACAGACGTCCGCGCTGATCATAAATGTAGTCTCAGAATCAGACAACATTCTAATAAGAATTTACAGGCTTTTCTTTTAGAAGCACCTTGAATGGGGAGCGCCTATGGAACAAAGGCAATATCTGCTCCACTGTGGAGTGTAGACTAGGAATGAAATACAGTGGAAACGAAGAATTCAAGCATTCAAAAAATGTCTACATTGTAACGAACTTCTCAGTCTGGCGACGAATTTCTCTTGTATTCTTATCATTAAACCTCAATATTTTAGGTAATTCGAAAAATCGGGTCCGACTAATTGATCCATTTCACATTTATCGACCCTGAAGCATAGACCATAAATCTTGGACAGGTACCTTACTGTCATGATTTGAATCCATGATTAGTAAGGACCCTTATAACAAAATAACTAATCTTCATCGGTGTGTTGAATATCTAATCAACAAGCCTCTTCATTTGAGTGTAGATTTATTAGATTCACAACATGAGATGTATAAATGAGATCTCTGAGGCTCATCTTTTCCTTGTTGGCCGACCCCTGTTCCTCCCCTCACTATATTTTGTACAGAACGTCGGTATTCTCGAAATGGTTCCGTAACATACACGCGCCCGCTTTTGACAATTAATTTATCACACTTGTATCGTTAGCATCTGGTGAGTTGGGCTGAGCCTCATCTTCGATCTCAGACGCTAAATGTTCAGCCATGGCCAATTTCCCAATTTCCCTTTGATTAATATGGTTTAATATGTCATGATTACTCGGCACAACGCTCAGCAACAATGCGAAAAGTTTGAACTATGTAAATGCTACCACGTTCAAAGCACCCCAGGAACTCAAAGACTTTTGTTGTCTTTAACGGAACGAAACATATTGTGTGCTAGGGTAGAAAATGTATCAAAATTTGTGTACTCAAAGTGGTAACACACAACAGATATTATATTCAAGAATTTTTCTTCATGTAGTAGTCACAGCTAGAAAAAAAATAACTACTTTACGGGAGTGAGACAATTAATGTCATGCAATCCGTTGATGCCTCACTTCAGGACAGGCCGGGCTTCTGAAGAGCTCACTTTAGCAGAAAGACGGACGACGCCACACCGCCTCAGATCCAAACAAGTTTTACAGGTGTGGTTCTTAAGGCGCGGTTTGGGAGCTACAGTCACCGAAGTGCGACTTACGTTCACGGTAGAAACATGAACGAGAGGTTCCCACGAAACGGCTGTGGCCTACAGCTGATAGCAGTACTGGGAGAAAATTAGAATTCTCCTGCTGTGAAGAATACTGTATGAAAATTACGCCAAGCTATAGCAGCTGCTGGAGTATTTTTTTTTTCGGTAGAGATCGTCCTTTCTCTTTAAAAAACTGGAAAACACTTTTTTCAGCTTTGCACGTTTTCTTCAGCATGTAATGCAAATCAATCTCTCAATCGATTTTGAGGAAACAAATTGGTACACAAGGTTGATTTTTTTCTTATCTTATAGTTTAGCATAACATTTTGATGTTGAAATGCCTTTTTTCGATTTTCGTTTGTTGTGATACTTGACATTTAGCAATCCACCACATAGCATTCGGAGGGTTAGCAGCGAAAATGTGGACGCAGGATACTTTACACTTGTTTGACTTCAGGTCATGCACTGCGACGAACTAAATCTAGCTAATATATCGAAATTGTTTATAAAGCTGTAACGAAACACATATCTCACAGTGGTATAAAAGAAATAAAAGAATTCCGTCAGTTCTTTAGCTGAAATATTTTTCATTTATACTATGTCCTCAATCTTATCAACAGACATCTAGGGAAGGATTCATCAAATAGATATTTGCATCCAGTAACACCTGACAAAAGAGTAGCCATAAGGTTAAGGTAAGAATAGTCAAAACACTTGGTACACTACAGGGATTCACTTAACATTCGTTTCTTTGTGGGACTATGAAAACCATTGATATGGAACTGAATTTTTTACCACATCAAGTTCTGCATCTTCGGTTATGTTCAGTCATATTTTTGTTAGTAAACTTCACATTCCTTCGAGCATGATGTGTGAGTATTAACACTTGGCGATGTTGAACATACTGACTAAAAACTCTGATGAAGTTACGATTTTCCAGATCGAAAACTGTCCGAAATGATATTAAGTTCGCTTCCTTGATCACGTCTGGTCTCAGTTTTTTTAGCTGTCGATGGTATATCTTCCAAACGTAAACCGTCGTCATAAAGTGATACCTCACAACAAGGGTCGGGATAATTTTAAGGAGAAATACATGGAAGATGGGCGTCACTTGTCATTTCATGGAATACACATTACTATTTCACAACAATTATGATAACAAATTAAAAACCTTGACAGAAGAATAACAACGCTTACAATAATTTAAAGAACTCGAACAAGATCAATTCATTAATGACAAACTTTAATAGATTATACCATTTAGAACAGGACTTGAAACCACGAATATACTGACCCCAAATATAAGCAAGAAGTCACACCAACTAGGTATGACTACAAGCTGTTTCAACAAACTGAGTTCTACCAGGCTGCCGATAAAGGTACTCGCAATTCCCAAGCATGGATAAAACCTTAAACTAAGAGACAACGCCCATCCAAAGGGCAGAGAGTATAACAAGACACGCCACTGATTGTGGCTGTCGGAAAGCCCTTAACTATTTATACACAACCCCTTAAGGAATAAAATACACAATCCCCCAAATACAGATAAGTTGGGAAGACATGGAATTTAAATTTGACTCGCAACTGGTACACACCAGCAGAAACATTAACAGTGACCCTTACATAAATATGCAAGGTGGCAAATTACACCAGACGGCTGTCACAGCCAACATTCAACAAGCAGGCAAGTTTTACATTGAATGGAGTCACCTAATGACTGTGGGTAACAAAGGAAAAACTCAACAGTTCATACTCATAAGTAAAGGGCTTTAAACCTTAACACACTCCAGAACTAGCAGTAAGGGTGTAAGGTTTAAACAAGTAGTGAAAGAGCAAGTATAATGACAAAGAACGTCGGAGATGCTGAACGTGCATCGTAGCTTATGTTCTTACAATACTGAATGGATCAATAACTCTCGAATTAATTGGCGGCGCTCCGCAGTGGAACGTATCAAACGAATTTACTTAATTTGAGCCAATACGAGATGGGTGGTAGAGACACCAGATTGCGGCCCAACCTAGACGATGAAAGTATCGCCACATCAGAATGAATACATGTCTCTGCTCGGGACCCAGGAAACCGGAACGCGTCGTCCGCTGACAAATCTATCCTCCCAGCACACATCAGAAGGGAAATAGTAATCTCCCCAAATAAGGCTACAAACGACAATGTTTGGGATTTAGGCAATGTTAACTTATTCCGGATGTGATTACGCATACAAGTCACAAGCTTAACATTCCAAAGTTATTTGGAAATTAACAAGGTGAAGTATCAGTGATTGCAAATCCAATCACTAGGGCATATTCATCTATTAAGAGTGCCTTGTCTTCGACACTATGTTACAACTTCAGTTTCGTTAACTCAGTTTACAACAGAGAATGCTCGTACACTTGCACGGAATTTGGCCTTGAACAACAAATTACTATCAGCTGCACTGACAGATGACTACCCACACAATCACTCGGAAGCTTGTTAATATGACAGGTCTAATTCCACATTAACACAGACGTGGCCTTACAATAACAAATACCAATAAAAATGGTTCAAATGGCTCTGAACACTATGGGACTTAGCTTTCTGAGGTCATCAGTCCCCTAGAACTTAGAACCACTTAAACCTAACTAACCTAAGGACATCACACACATCCATGCCCCAGGCAAGATTCGAACCTAAGACCGTAGCGGTCGCGCCGTTCCAGACTGTAGCGCCTAGAACTGCTCTGCCACCCCGGCCAGCAAATACCAATACAAAAACAATACTTAAAGCAACTAATGTGTGAAGGAATCGTATCTTCCAGGGTTTAATCCGTACAGGTGATCTTCCAGGTGCTGTAGAATTCTAGCTTGCGGTATTGACGCCGGCAGTGGTGGCCGAGCGGTTGTAGGCGCTACAGTCTGAAACTGCGCGACCGCTACGGTCGCAAGTTCGAATCCTGCCTCGGGCATGGATGTGTGTGATGTCCTTAGGTTAGTTAGGTTTACGTAGTTTTAAGTTCTAGGGGATTGATGACCTCAAAAGTAGAGTCCCATAGTGCTAAGCGTCATTTTTTTATTTTTTTTTTATTTTTTTAATTTTATTTTTATTTTTATTTTTATTTATTTATTTATTTTTTTTCGTATTGGCCAGGAACTTTCTGACCAGGTTGCATGCGGCGTCCTCTGCTCCTCCCGCAACTCGCTGATATATATATATATATATATATATATATATATATATATATATATATATATATATCGTATTGGCCAGGAACTTTCTGACCAGGTTGCATGCGGCGTCCTCTGCTCCTCCCACAACTCGCTGCTATCTGTCTGTTAATCCAGTCGACAAACCTTGCCTCCGACCGATTTAACAATTCGTGGCTTCTCGAGGCCCCTGCCAGACAGCAGGAATCCTTCAAAGCCAACAACTTGCCAGCCACGTGCCCTCCAGCTAACTGTCAGTGGCAGGGCCCGCCAAAGGCAAACAACACACTCCTCGACCAAAGACCCTAACACCCGATATATGATCAGGATCGATATCGGCACCCCAAGTAGTTAGTGGCGCCAGCGGTGTGCCATGCTCGCCAAAACTGAAGCCGCCACCGTTGCTAAAGTATCTTATTAAAGTTCTTAATAATTAAATTGGACGCAGTTTCCGCTTGTTTTTTGTCGTCTACGATTGGGTGCTGAAAATTAATGCCTCCGATTTTTTTTATCCCCTTCTCAATATCGATTGAGGTGTTACATGCCGTGCATATTATACGGTGGACTTCCCAGCTTCGCTAAAGCAAGTTACAACATTTTGCCTGTAGAGGGCTCTGAAATGTAGTCTGTAACATCTTGGTGTGAAACGCAACTAAACGGTCCTATTACAGTAATGTGAACACCGCCAATGTTTGATGTCTTCAACGTGCAGTATCCAATCACAGATGCCAGGTGCTAGCACTAGCAACGGAGAGTATAGAAAGAGTGTCTGTGGAACTCAGAATAATGTGCATTCGTTATTGCAATACAGAGACGGAGAGATTTATCTGACATCAAACAGGCATTATCATTATCTTACAGGGTAATGCTAGAAGCATTTCCGAAACGGCGAAAATTGTAAACCGTTCGCGTGCCACCGTGCTTAAAGTACAATATCTTGCAGTTAAATGGCGCTATCCAAATCCGGTGCCGACGCAAGTGTGGTGCACCTCGGGCTGTAGACTACAGGGGTGAACGATGGCTGCGGAGATATGTACGGGCGAACAGACGTGCAACTGTTGAGCATTTCACCACCCAGATGAATCAAGGGGCCACCAACAATGTCTGGTCAACGACCGTTCAGCGAACTTCACTACATATGGGCCTCTGCAGCACGCGCCTGCTTCTTGCACCCATGCTGACTGCTGTTCATCGGCGATGAACGCTGGAATTTGCATAGCAGTACTGCTACTGGATGTCCAGTGAGTGGCGGCAGGTGGCCTTTTCAGATAAATCACGTTTCATGCTCCATTGGACAGAAGGCCGTTGGCTTGTATTGCGTGAAACGTCAGAAAGGAAAGACGCTACAACAGTCGTAGGAAGAGTCCAGGCCAGAGGAGAATTTTTTCGTTACAGTCTCCCGCTTAGCTCCTCGTTCTGGAAGGCACAGTGGGTCAACGCAAGTATGCTTCTAGCCTTGGGGATCATGTCCATCCATGGCACAATGGCATCTACCAGTAGGACAATGCAACTTGTCGCAAAGCTCGCAGTGTACATGATTGGCACGAACAACACCATGATGTGTTTACCACATTCTCCTGACTATCAAATTTCCGAATTTAAACACACGTGCTTTAATCGAGTTTCTAAACGCAGGAAATGTGCCTCAAATTTAAATCTGTAGAAGAATGATAGCCCATTAAAGAGCGATAGGCGTGTATGGTGATGATTTTATTGACATCAGTAGTGTGCGATATTGGGTTGTTCACGCAGGTAATGTAATATACTGTTGTGGTAACCTCAATGTGTGTGACAGAGCTGGAAGTACTTCTAAAACTTAAAAGAAATCTGGCGAGGGCGGCTCATAAACAGTGATGCAGCAGAGCCACCAGAAGTGAGACTGTGAATCCGTCAACAAAGTCAAACATTCTACAGTGTCGATATCAACAAACTGGCCTCTCGTTGGGAGAAATGTGTTCGTCGCCAGGAATACTTCGTTGAAAAATGTAAGAAGTCCATGGTTAAGGAATTTGTTGCTAGCGCACTCGAGCAGATGTAATTTCGATGGATTGCTCACGCGCTGCCTGCGATATGTAAGCTATAAGAGAATCATGAACCAGAGAGCACTGTTGACTCAGTACGAACTGTGTAGCTGTAGCAGTAAGTTGTTGCTAGTCTGCGCTAGTCTGCGCTTGTGTGGAGTCTGCTCTGCTCTGGTCTGGTGTATCGTGTTGGCTGGGCCGGTCGTGGTGCAGCGATGGTGGAGCCTGGGCGTTATAGTATAAGGCAAAAGCTGCGTCGCGCATATCTAGTAATGTTATGTGAACTCCCACGTAAATCTTTTAAAAATGTCCTAATAATAATCTTTGTCATATAAAGTAATTTCTAACAAGCATTCATTTCAATTTAAAGAATTTACTAATTTCTCCAATCCATGATCATTCCGACTGTTGCAAAAGAAAATTCAGTTACTTCCTTTCATAAATGATAAATGTATAGGCCAGCATTGCACAGAGCTGTGCCGGAAAAAGCTATTGTAAGAGCAGATAGTTGCCGACTTCATCGAGGTAAGAATTTTCGCTTTTTATTCAGAATGATCTTACAGGGCCATGACGCAGCACTGCTGTCGTCCAAAATTTACCAGGTTACAGAATTTTTTTTTTTTATTACGAGGTTTAGGAATCTTTTTGTTTCGAGCTTACATTAAATGTGAACGAATTTCTGTATGCAGGTTATAAATGGGAACCAATTTTGTTCGGAGGTTACACAAAAATTAGAATCATTAACCAAATAATATTTATTTTATTATTTCTTTTGTGGGGAGGTTACACAAAAAATAGAATCACTATCTATAATATAATATTTATTATATTATTATTTTCTGTGGGGAGGTTACACTAAAAAAGGATCACATTCATTATTCATATTAATATTTTATTTAAATTTTTTTGTGGGGAGGTTACACTTGGCGACAACCGGCCAGGATAGTATTTCTTTGTGAATCTCTGAGAAGTAGTCATATATCTGCTCTTATTTACTTAAATGTAGTTTGCATCTGACGCAACGCATTTACTTATTTGTCACGCTTTGTTTCACAGATCATCGGCAATTTATTGCTCTTTGTTGTAATTGTGTTTATTCCATTTTTGCTTTGTCTTTGTTTCATTTTTGTGCTTAATTTTGATTTGCGAAAAATGCCGTGAAAAACTGTTAACAGTACATCGCGATGTGCAATGAGTGAAATAGCCGACTCGAATAATTTGACCGATAATACTTGCGACACTCAGTGTAATAATGATAATCCTCCATTTACAGACAATCAGTGTGTACCGATCACTAATATTGATTTTGATCCTAATGATGAGCAAACAAATGCAATTATGTCCAGAGTAAACGTAACAACTGATGACGCGGCTCAGTTTGACACACCCAGTTTGCAAAATTTGCATAGTGAACAGATAAATTTTTCTCACGGAGATGGACAATGTAGTCAAAATACGTCAGATTTATTTGATTCCGAGGTAGTGACCCACAGTGCACATCCGATTGGCAAACCTTATCAAGAATTACAGAATGACCAAATGGTTACAGAAAACGTGACAAATACAGGTACACCAACACACAGCATAGAAAATAGAGTCGCTAATTTTGGCTGGGATCAAGTTATGGCAGTATTGCTACAACTTAATAAAAAAATAGACAACAATTCCAAACAGTCGAAGAAAGAACAAGACGACAATTTCAAACAGTTGAATGAAAGTCTCAAACAGTCGAATGATAAGCAAGATAACAATTACAAACAACTTAATGAAAAACTTGATAACAATTCCAAACAGCTTAGTGAACAGATTACAGCCGTTGCCGTGCAATGTCATTATACTAAGGAACAATTACGTGAGGAAATTTAGGCTTGTGCTAGGAACAGTAGTGAAGAAATGAGATCTGTGGCACAAGAATTAAGGAATACGCAAGCAGCTACAACGAAATTACTTCGAGATGAAATTAGTGCAGTCGCTAAACAATGCTCTGAAAACGCAACGCAGTTACGCGACGAGTTTAAATTAATGTCAGCAGAACTTTCATGTACGCTGGATGCGAAAGTAGACGCGAAATTTGACCAACAGAACAGCCAAATTGACGAACGTTTTAATCACCACCTACACAACAGTGAAACGCGTTACCGTAAATTTATACAGGAACAGAATAAAGTAAAGTGACAAGTCATGGAAACAATTACTGCACAGAGACAGGAAGATAAGCGTAAATGGTTTACGAAAGCAGAAACATACGTAGACAACAATATTGCTACAGTGTCAGACGAAATTAATACTATCAAACAGTTGAACACCGAATTACATGATGAAATCTCTGATCTTAAAACAAAAACAGACACACACACAGTAGACTTTCAGACAGTGACCGACAGACTTGAACAATTAGAACTAATTCAAGATCCCCATACCATCAAAGCAGACGTTAAAAAGATGAACAAAACCACACGTAAAATACAAGAAGAAATTAATGCTTGCGATACTAAAAACGATGATCAGGTAAAAGCACTGACTGAAAAATATGATGAACTGGCCAGTCGTACTGACGTTATCGAAAGTAATAATGACACATCAAACGATACGTCACCAGTTTCGTTTAATCAAACACCCGAATTCCAAAATTTACAGAAGACGATCAGTGAGATAGGTTCGTCCAATAATACATTACGTAGAAAATTGTCAACTTTACAGCAAGAAGTGACAGAAATGAAAAATGTTTCAGCCTTTAACACATCACAGCATACGCCACTTTGTGAACATTTGTCAGACTCACACAGCCAGTATAATTTAGGTAATTTACAGAGAGTACGTGAGTTAGATTCTGAACAGTCACAGATAAACAGATTATATCATACAATCCTGAACCTGTTCAGACATACAGAGACGATAACTTTGATTACAAGCATTTTCTATCCGTGAGAAAATTTAAGGTATTTGAAAATGACAGAACACAGATGCACCCCTTGGATTGGATACAACAATTTAGCTTTTCCACCAACTTGGCCCGTAACACACAAACTTGAATTTATTTGCAGTTTTTTGGAAGGCGAACCGGCAACTCGTATGAGACCGATCGCGAGACAATGCTATTCGGTAGAAGAATTTCAGAATGCTTTTCTGTCAGCGTATTGGTCGAAGACGACACAGCGCGGAATCAAGGATCAATTAATTAGTTTACCGAATTATGAGAACTCAAATTTTTTCACTGTCACGCAATTTTTTGAACACATGGTCCAACAAAACCAGTACTTAAGTGAGCCATACAGTGAATCTGCACTTATCCAATTATGTATTTCTAAATTACCACGATCATTAAGAGTATTACTTTTAACAGGTCAGCAGAAAGAAAATATTTCAGCATTCAGAGATCTGTTACAGCTTTTGGAAGTTCAGCAATCAGATTATTCCTTCATAAACAAAAACTTTTCATATAATAACCAAGGTCAACAAGCATACAGCAATTACGATCAGCCACGCTATTTCAATAGCAAAGGTAATAGACGCTTCAGGAACGACAACTACCAGAACTGTAATAACAGACAAAATTTTAATTATCAGTATCGTCAAAGTTATCAGCAACAGGAACCACATTTTGGTAACAATAGAGGTTTTTCCCAACAACAGCAACAAAACCAGCCGGTTAGCATACCTAACCAACAATGTAGTCTGCAAGGTCAACCAAGCTTTAATGTTTCGCCGCCTACACGTATAGCGTCGGCCACACCAAATAGTAACGCACAGCAACAAGGAAATCAGTACGTACAGAAAACACACCATTTCAACTCATATCGCAATGCACCGTATAGAAATGACTATCATGACAGACGTAAAAGTAATGAGCACAATTTTCAGCGTACGTTTAATAACAGTCGGTCTTACCAGCAGCAGAATCATCCGCAACAACAAATTATCATGAATGAACCAGACAGTAGATATCATCCCGAACGTAATATGTCAGGACGAAATAACAGAACAGTACAAATAGTCGAAATGCCACAGCATCCTCCCGAAAATAACAGCACGTCAGAAAGAATTTGACTAGATACAGTGCAGAATGAATCTTCCAGCAACGCAATCAATGTTTTTGACACGCAGAATTTTGTTCACGAAAATGTTATTACTTTGGACGACATCCGAGACACTCTTTTGCAGGAAAAACCAGTTATTCAAAAAACCATTTCACACCCTGTCATTGAAGTAAAGATTGGATCATCCAAATTTTCAGCAGTAATCGATTCTGGATCACCTATGTCAGTTATAAATGAGGGAACTTTCAACGAATGTGACAAAGAAAATACCTATCCTATGTTACCATTAGACCAAACTAAAGTAAAAGGGGCAGTATCTGGTAAAGGAGTAGATGTAAAACTACAGACACATTTATCATTTTGTATTGCAGGTCATACATTTTACTCAAATTTTTGGATTGTTCAAATGGTTCAAATGGCTCTGAGCACTATGGGACTCAACTGCTGTGGTCATAAGTCCCCTAGAACTTAGAACTACTTAAACCTAACTAACCTAAGGACAGCACACAACACCCAGCCATCACGAGGCAGAGAAAATCCCTGACCCCGCCGGGAATCGAACCCGGGAACCCGGGAGTGGGAAGCGAGAACGCTACCGCACGACCACGAGATGCGGGCTTGGATTGTTCCCTTATTGACAACAGACGTTAGTTTAGGTACGAATTTTCTGGTACAACACGACGCAATTATTGACTTTCAAAGCTCCTATTTAATGTTATAGGATGAAAATGTACAACTGGCTTTAGAATTTCAGCACTCTTTATCTGCAGAAGAACAAACAATTAATCGTACAGAGGTCATTTCCGCATCACGTTACATAGACTGTCATTCCACATTGTTCACAGATACGTACGTACACAACTATAATACTCCAGACGAAGCCGACTATGACGTTATGCAAATGATTTATGATAAAGTTAAACAGAGCAGCGCAAATACAGACGACGAACGCACGCAACTACGCAAAATTCTTTTACAGTAAGCTCCAGTTTTTGACAACGTCCCTGGTACTCTGTCCGGTTATATGTGTGAATTTCAAGTTAAACAGCACGACACATTTAAAGCCAAACATTATCCCATTCCATATATTCACAGAGAACAAGTTAAGAAAGAATTGCAAGCTATGCTTGACCAAGGAATTATTGAACCGGCAGTTAGTCCGTACATAAACCCACTCCATATTGTTAAGAAAAAGGATGGTTCACTTCGCCTCGTACTTGATTCGCGCCACATCAATGACATTATTATTAATGAAACGGATCGCCCACAGACACTAGAAGAACTTCTATAGAAATTTCATGGTACTGCTATTTATTCCACGTTAGATTTGAAATCGGGATTTTGGCAAATTTAGCTCCATCCGAACTGTAGAAAGTACACGGCTTTTCTCTGTTTTGGTGACTGTTATCAATTTTGTATATTACCGTTCGGTTTAACTATTTCTTCAGCAGCATTTATTCGCGGTTTGAATACTATACTCCCGACAGAACTTAAAGACAGAATCACAACATATGTAGACGACATTCTTATTGCAGAAGCTAAATGGTCTGAACACAATCTGATTCTTGAACAACTGTTACGAACTTTTCGTGCACAAGGACTCACAGTTAATCTCAGTAAATCGCACTTTGGCAAAACGTCTATAAAATTTCTTGGACACGTAATTTCAGCAGAAGGCATTGCGCCTGACCCGGAAAAACTTCAAGCTTTACGTGACATTACTGTTCCTACAACGAAGAAACAATTACGCAGCTTTCTGGGATTAATTAACTTTTTCCGTAAATTTATTCATTACTTTGCTTTAGTCACCCCTAGATTATGTCGATTGACGGGTAAAAACACTATTTGGTCCTGGGATAGCCAAGCACATTCTGAATTTGTGAACCTGAAAGAAGCTTTGTTGAATGCACCACTTTTATCACATCCAGATCTTACTAGAAATTTTTCCATTGCCACCGACAGTTCTAACACCGCTTTAGGGGTACACATTTTTCAGGAAATTGAAGAAGATGGTTCTACAGTAATTAAAAACATCACCCTTGCGAGTCGCATTCTGTCACCTGCTGAACGCAATTATTCTGTCACAGAACTTGAAACATTATGTGTTGTATGGGCATTTACGAGATTTCGGCATTTTCTTTATGGAAGACATACGACCGTTTACACAGATCATAGAGCTATACAGTTTTTACTTTCCGGTAAATTTACACACGACAGGTTAAGCAGATGGAAACTTTATTTACAGGAATTTAATTTTACAATTGTTTACATTCCCGGTACACAAAATATTGTAGCAGACGCGCTATCCCGTTCTCTCAGCAACAATCAGCAAGACATCGCAACCAACTTCTGCCAAGCAAATTTCAGCGTCATGTATATTCAACAAGTTGCATTTGAAAATTTCATTTCGTCATCATTACGAGACGTAGCACAAGAGCAGAGTAAAGACAACGTATGTAAAGAAATTAAACACCTTTGGCAAGATAGGAATAATGTTACCATCAGAAACCATTACACTCTACACAATAATATTCTGTTTCGCCGCTCTCACCCTGACAGCAACAACTGGTTACTATGCATTCCTGACGAGCTTGTTAACAAATTAATTTGGTATACTCATTTAAGTTACGCACATTACGGAGCCAAAAAATGTTTTCTTATACTGAGACAGAACTGTTATTTTGCCAACATGGAGAAACGTATTCGACAAGTTTTAGCGTCATGTAAAATCTGCCAGAAAGCTAAGTCAGACACGACTTCACATATTCCTCCATTACATCCCATTGTACCTGTTAAATTGAGACACATGGCCGCTGTAGACATTTTTGGTCCGATTCCCAGAACTAATAGAGGTTTTTGCTACATCTTTGTTGCTGTTGAACTCACTTCGAAATTTGTTACCTTCACTCCGTTACGCAAAGCTACTGCTAAATCTGTTTCGAAAGCATTTATAAAACATTTTCTATTTCATGTAGGACATGTATTGAAAGTAATTTCCGACAATGGATCACAGTTTCGATCTGCTATATGGACACGTATGTTACGAGCTAGAAACATTTCTCCGATCTACACTCCTGGAAATGGAAAAAAGAACACATTGACACCGGTGTGTCAGACCCACCATACTTGCTCCGGACACTGCGAGAGGGCTGTACAAGCAATGATCACACGCACGGCACAGCGGACACACCAGGAACCGCGGTGTTGGCCGTCGAATGGCGCTAGCTGCGCAGCATTTGTGCACCGCCGCCGTCAGTGTCAGCCAGTTTGCCGTGGCATACGGAGCTCCATCGCAGTCTTTAACACTGGTAGCATGCCGCGACAGCGTGGACGTGAACCGTATGTGCAGTTGACGGACTTTGAGCGAGGGCGTATAGTGGGCATGCGGGAGGCCGGGTGGACGTACCGCCGAATTGCTCAACACGTGGGGCGTGAGGTCTCCACAGTACATCGATGTTGTCGCCAGTGGTCGGCGGAAGGTGCACGTGCCCGTCGACCTGGGACCGGACCGCAGCGACGCACGGATGCACGCCAAGACCGTAGGATCGTACGCAGTGCCGTAGGGGACCGCACCGCCACTTCCCAGCAAATTAGGGACACTGTTGCTCCTGGGGTATCGGCGAGGACCATTCGCAACCGTCTCCATGAAGCTGGGCTACGGTCCCGCACACCGTTAGGCCGTCTTCCGCTCACGCCCCAACATCGTGCAGCCCGCCTCCAGTGGTGTCGCGACAGGCGTGAATGGAGGGACGAATGGCGACGTGTCGTCTTCAGCGATGAGAGTCGCTTCTGCCTTGGTGCCAATGATGGTCGTATGCGTGTTTGGCGCCGTGCAGGTGAGCGCCACAATCAGGACTGCATACGACCGAGGCACACAGGGCCAACACCCGGCATCATGGTGTGGGGAGCGATCTCCTACACTGGCCGTACACCACTGGTGATCGTCGAGGGGACACTGAATAGTGCACGGTACATCCAAACCGTCATCGAACCCATCGTTCTACCATTCCTAGACCGGCAAGGGAACTTGCTGTTCCAACAGGACAATGCACGTCCGCATGTATCCCGTGCCACCCAACGTGCTCTAGAAGGTGTAAGTCAACTACCCTGGCCAGCAAGATCTCCGGATCTGTCCCCCATTGAGCATGTTTGGGACTGGATGAAGCGTCGTCTCACGCGGTCTGCACGTCCAGCACGAACGCTGGTCCAACTGAGGCGCCAGGTGGAAATGGCATGGCAAGCCGTTCCACAGGACTACATCCAGCATCTCTACGATCGTCTCCATGGGAGAATAGCAGCCTGCATTGCTGCGAAAGGTGGATATACACTGTAATAGTGCCGACATTGTGCATGCTCTGTTGCCTGTGTCTATGTGCCTGTGGTTCTGTCAGTGTGATCATGTGATGTATCTGACCCCAGGAATGTGTCAATAAAGTTTCCCCTTCCTGGGAGAATGAATTCACGGTGTTCTTATTTCAATTTCCAGGAGTGTATATATCCAAGTATCTCGCTTCTTCGAACCCTTGTGAACGTCTGATGAAAGAAATTGGTAAACTATGTAGAATATACTGCCATAAAAAAACATATTGATTGGGACACACACATACTCTCATTCCAGGATGTAATTAATTCCATACCAAATGAATCTACTATGCTATCTCCGACTGTTATACTGAAAAATGTTGAACCACCTAACAAAATTAAAGAATTAATATCCTTTCCTACATCTCGTCGACTACGACACCATGAAATAATTGACATTGCGCTGAACAACATCAAACGTGCCGCAGAGCTTCGGAGGAGACAGCAAGAACAGGTTTGTACACGCCGTGACTTTCACATTGGACAGAAGATATTAGTACGCACACATTATTTATCTAACAGAGGAAACAGTAGATGTAGTAAATTTGGGCTTCTATACGCAGGTCCATATCGAATTCGCAGCATTCCTCACCCCAATGTAGTACACGTCGAAACTTTGAGAACCAGAAAAAGCAAAGGGAATCACCATATCTCCAATATTAAACTCTTTATTGAATGAACATACTTTATGATTTATCACACTGTAATGCCATTTCCCGATTTTTATATGACCAATGATGCAATTATATTTATGTGACTACTTACTGATGATTATCATATTTTTCTTGGCAAGTGCCCGGCAAGGTAAGGTTAGCAGGTCGCTTTTCTTGTCGTTACACATAAGACCGTGCACATTTTTCCAGATAAACTTACATATTTTATGACCAATTATGTAATTCTATCTAGTGACATATTAATTTTATCAAATTCTTTCTCTATTAAAGTCTTCAACTCTCGCCTCTATCGACTACACAACATACAAGCTGAACACAAAGAAAGTCATTTCTTGTCGTTATATATCAGACCGTGCACATTTTCCATTTTTCATGTATGTATGATTGTTTTTTTGCTTCCCCCATGAACCATGGACCTTGCCGTTGGTGGGGAGGCTTGCGTGCCTCAGCGATACAGATGGCCGTACCGTAGGTGCAACCACAACGGAGGGGTATCTGTTGAGAGGCCAGACAAACATGTGGTTCCTGAAGAAGGGCAGCAGCCTTTTCAGTTGTTGCAGGGGCAACAGTCTGGATGATTGAATGATCTGGCCTTGTAACATTAACCAAAACGGCCTTGCTGTGCTGGTACTGCGAACGGCTGAAAGCAAGGGGAAACTACAGCCGTAATTTTTTCCCGAGGACATGCAGCTTTACTGTATGATTAAATGATGATGGCGTCCTCTTGGGTAAAATATTCCGGAGGTAAAATAGTCCCCCATTCGGATCTCCGGGCGGGGACTACTCAAGAGGACGTCGTTATCAGGAGAAAGAAAACTGGCATTCTACGGATCGGAGCGTGGAATGTCAGATCCCTTAATCGGGCAGGTAGGTTAGAAAATTTAAAAAGGGAAATGGATAGGTTAAAGTTAGATATAGTGGGAATTAGTGAAGTTCGGTGGCAGGAGGAACAAGACTTTTGGTCAGGCGATTACAGGGTTATAAATACAAAATCAAATAGGGGTAATGCAGGGGTAGGTTTAATAATGAATAAAAAAATTAGGAGTGCGGGTTAGCTACTACAAACAGCATAGTGAACGCATTATTGTGGCCAAGATAGACACAAAGCCCATGCCTACTACAGTAGTACAAGTTTATATGCCAACTAGCTCTGCAGATGATGAAGAAATTGATGAAATGTATGACGAGATAAAATAAATTATTCAGGTAGTGAAGGGAGACGAAAATTTAATAGTCATGGGTGACTGGAATTCGTCAGTAGGAAAAGGGAGAGAAGGAAACATAGTAGGTGAATATGGATTGGGGGGAAGAAATGAAAGAGGAAGCCGCCTTTTAGAATTTTGCACAGAGCATAAGTTAATCATAGCTAACACTTGGTTCAAGAATCATAAAAGAAGGTTGTATACCTGGAAGAATCCTGGAGATACTAATAGGTATCAGATAGATTATATAATGGTAAGACAGAGATTTAGGAACCAGGTTTTAAATTGTAAGACATTTCCAGGGGCAGATGTGGATTCTGACCACAATCTATTGGTTATGAACTGCAGACTGAAACTGAAGAAACTGCAAAAAGGTGGGAATTTAAGGAGATGGGACCTGGATAAACTGAAAGAACCAGAGGTTGTAGAGAGTTTCAGGGAGAGCATAAGGGAACAATTGACAGGAATGGGGGAAAGAAATACAGTAGAAGAAGAATGGGTAGCTCTGAGGGATGAAGTAGTGAAGGCAGCAGAGGATCAAGTAGGTAAAAAGACGAGGGCTAATAGAAATCCTTGGGTAACAGAAGAAATATTGAATTTAATTGATGAAAGGAGAAAATATAAAAATGCAGTAAATGAAGCAGGCAAAAGGGAATACAAACGTCTCAAAAATGAGATCGACAGAAAGTGCAAAATGGCTAAGCAGGGATGGCTAGAGGACAAATGTAAGGATGTAGAGGCTTGTCTCACTAGGGGTAAGATAGATACTGCCTACAGGAAAATTAAAGAGACCTTTGGAGAGAAGAGAACCACTTGTATGAATATCAAGAGCTCAGATGGCTACCCAGTTCTAAGCAAAGAAGGGAAGGCAGAAAGGTGGAAGGAGTATATAGAGGGTTTATACAAGGGCGATGTACTTGAGGACAATATTATGGAAATGGAAGAGGATGTAGATGAAGATGAAATGGGAGATAAGATACTGCGTGAAGAGTTTGACAGAGCACTGAAAGACCTGAGTCGAAACAAGGCCCCGGGAGTAGACAGCATTCCATTAGAGCTACTGATGGCCTTGGGAGAGCCAGTCATGACAAAACTCTACCATCTGGTGAGCAAGATGTATGAGACAGGCGAAATACCCTCAGACTTCAAGAAGAATATAATAATTCCAATACCAAAGAAAGCAGGTGTTGACAGATGTGAAAATTACCGAACTATCAGTTTAATAAGTCACAGCTGCAAAATACTAACGCGAATTCTTTACAGACGAATGGAAAAACTGGTAGAAGCGGACCTCGGGGAAGATCAGTTTGGATTCCGTAGAAATGTTGGAACACGTGAGGCAATACTAACCTTACGACTTATCTTAGAAGAAAGATTAAGAAAAGGCAAAGCTACGTTTCTAGCATTTGTAGACTTAGAGAAAGCTTTTGACAACGTTAACTGGAATACTCTCTTTCAAATTATGAAGGTGGCAGGGGTAAAATACAGGGAGCGAAAGGCTATTTACAATTTGTACAGAAACCAGATGGCAGTTATAAGAGTAGAGGGGCATGAAAGGGAAGCAGTGGTTGGGAAGGGAGTGAGACAGGGTTGTAGCCTCTCCCCGATGTTATTCAATCTGTATATTGAGCAAGCAGTAAAGGAAACAAAAGAAAAATTCGGAGTAGGTATTAAAATTCATGGAGAAGAAGTAACAACTTTGAGGTTCGCCGATGACATTGTAATTCTGTCAGAGACAGCAAAGGACTTGGAAGAGCAGTTGAACGGAATGGACAGTGTCTTGAAAGGAGGATATAAGATGAACATCAACAAAAGCAAAACGAGGATAATGGAATGTAGTCAAATTAAATCGGGTGATGCTGAGGGGATTAGATTAGGAAATGAGACACTTAAAGTAGTAAAGGAGTTTTGCTATTTAGGGAGTAAAATAACATGATGGTCGAAGTAGAGAGGATATAAAATGTAGACTGGCAATGGCAAGGAAATCGTTTCTGAAGAAGAGAAATTTGTTAACATCGAGTATAGATTTAAGTGTCAGGAAGTCGTTTCTGAAAGTATTTGTATGGAGTGTAGCCATGTATGGAAGTGAAACATGGACGTTAACCAGTTTGGACAAGAAGAGAATAGAAGCTTTCGAAATGTGGTGCTACAGAAGAATGCTGAAGATAAGGTGGGTAGATCACGTAACTAATGAGGAGGTATTGAATAGGATTGGGGAGAAGAGAAGTTTGTGGCACAACTTGACTAGAAGAAGAGATCGGTTGGTAGGACATGTTTTGAGGCATCAAGGGATCACAAATTTAGCATTGGAGGGCAGCGTGGAGGGTAAAAATCGTAGAGGGAGACCAAGAGATCAATACACTAATCAGATTCAGAAGGATGTAGGTTGCAGTAGGTACTGGGAGATGAAGAAGCTTGCACAGGATAGAGTAGCATGGAGAGCTGCATCAAACCAGTCTCAGGACTGAAGACCACAACAACAACAACAATGATTGTTTTCCTGATTGTTTGTATGCAGTACGAAAATCTTTAAGATATAACAAACATCAGTTGACTTTGACATTTTGCCTTATGATATCTCAACAGCGTGACTATTTTACATTTTTTTGCTACTACATTATGATACTCTGTGTACATTTTTGCACCTGAACACTGTCTATGTTTTTGACATAATACGTTTTCTGTCATGCTATGCTGTATGCTTAATTATATCACTAGAAACCAGTTTTTATTTAATGGGTATATGATTTAAATGCAAGATATTAATCCTTATTCATCATTTTCAGAAAGCAATAACGTGTAAAAGAAATAAATTAAACAAACCACAGTGGATTACTATGAAATGGAATTTCACCTTCGGAATGAACGAAAGAAGATGCAATACCTCGTCACGAAGATTAAATGGATCAGAATTAACAAGAATTAACAAAAATATACTATACACATCGTATGATAGCAGTCTTAACTAATTATTTTTCTTTCAGAATACGAGGCAATTGATGCAGGCTGTCAGACAGAACTACACATCTTAGTTTTAGTGATGAAATATGCTAGAAATAAGGAACTATATACTATGAATAGTTGTATGAAGTAAATGGTAATATGAATAATGAATAATGAAGTGTCTTTTTGCAGATGATAATGAATGATGATGAATAGTGATGAAGAATATGATACTATGAATAATGAAGTTTTTCTTTGCAGGTGATGATGTTAATGAAGTTATGGTAATATGAATAATGAAGTTTTTCTTTGCAGATGAGGATAATGATGAAGTTTATATATTTACTGTTAGTTAAGAAATGCTATGTAGTTATTTAAGTATTTGTTGCAGTTCGTTTTGACAGTATTTCTTATGTCGCATGGTATAATGACTGAATGTTTTGGTAAGGACAGCTAGAGTACATACATATTGAGTACAAGTTTCATTACCTGTTAATTCGAAGTTCACTACTTTTCTGCATAATATGCGTTTCTTCTTTCAGCTTAATAATCCATTTAGTATTTTTTCTAGGAGAAGCTATTCATGAAATTAATATGCTATAAGCAGTTAGTCATTAAACCTGTTCTAGTACTTGCATTTTTTTTACCCATTTGTGTGTCATTCATTAATGTGATCACATATACTCCACTTGTTTCATAACCTTGCTACAGCTGATTCATGACGAATGACGTTACTAATCGTTATTTGCAGCAATAAGTCAAAAGCAAATATTTTCATGCCCCAGCAATTAATTATCGATCCCAACGCAATGCATTCCTAGCACCAAAAAAATGTATTACCAGTCCCAAATAATGCTACCATTTTAAGAGAGTTCTGAGTAATACTGAATGATGTTTTCTACTCACAGACCTTGAGTAATAGTTATAGTGTGTTACATTTTAAATATGTCATATGTCACTTGAATGATGAAAAATGTTTTGTAATATTCAATACTTGCTATATGTTTAGTAACTGGCCAATGAATGTCACTGTTTCTTGTATTTTAAATTTGTATTATGTCACTTACATGCTATTATATATGAATACCAGTAGCTTGATGCTACACTCATTAGCTCCTGTTTTGAATGATGACTTCTGATGGTTTGTAACTGGCCAATGAGTGCCAATAATTATTTTAAATATGTCGTATGTCACTTGAATGATGAAAAATGTTCTGTAATATTCAATACTTGCTATATGTTTAGGAACTGGCCAATGAATGCCACTGTTTCTTATATTTTAAATTTGTATTATGTCACTTATATGCTATTATATATGAATACCAGTAGCTTGATGCTACACTCATTAGCTCCTGTTTTGAATGATGACTTCTGATGGTTTGTAACTGGCCAATGAGTGCCAATAATTATTTTAAATACGTCGTATGTCACTTGAATGATGAAAAATGTTTTGTAATATTCAGTACTTGCTATATGTTTTGTAACTGGCCAATGAGTGCCAATGATTACTATAACTAGATGAATTATGTAAATGGTATGCCATTAATTAACTCTTGTTTTCAATGATCACTTTTGATTAATGCATTAAAATGGTTTGTAACTGGCCAATGAGTGCCAATGTTCACTGTAATCAGATGACTTATGAACATTATTCTGTAATACTTCATACATAGTACAGAAATGTTTAGTAAGTAGGCAATGAGTGCCACCAATTACTCAAATCGGTTGATAAACTAGTGTAATTCTCAATGATGACTAGCATAAGACTTAATGTCCTTCACCTTCTGACCTAATTACCAGAAATTACTGCAATATCCGTTTGTCCTGTCCATCCTTATGATCATGGAGCACCATATTTGTTTTTTTCACTAATTCTACGTTGATGAAAGAGTGTGGTGTTGACACATCATGCTGTCCACCACCTTGAACAATGGAGATGTTATTCTGGTCCCACTGTTTGGTGTACCTAATGTACTACGAAAATGATAACATGCAATATTAATACAACATTTCAGTGTCTTGGCTACACTGATAAATACTTCAGGAAGAGAACTTCAGATTGTCTCACTTGGTGTTGTGCTTCTGTAGAAAGATATGGACTTTCAGTGCAGCTACGTGCAACCTACTGTGCTACAACCATGATGCAATCCTTCCCATTCCTTTCCTAGTTCTTGAAATATGCTAAAGACTTTTACAGTGCGTGTGCACTTCATTTCATTTGTTAATATGATCAGTCGTCCTAAATATGCTAAAGAGATCTACAGTGCGTGTGCACTTTATTTCACTCCATGATATGTTGTAAATATGCCAAAGACTTCTACAGTGTGTGTGCACTTTATTTCATTTTTAGGGTAATCAGTTCTTGTAAAAATACTAAAGACTTATACAGTGCGTGCGCACTTTATGTCATTTGTTAATATATTTTGTATTCAGTGTGTGTGCACTTTATTTCACTTCATGATATGTTATGTAAAAATGCTAAAGACTTATACAGTGTGTATGCACTTTATGTCATTTGTTAATATGATTTGTACTCATTGCGTATACATTTTGTCATTGTTTGATATATTCTGTACTCATTGCATGTGCACTATATTTCATTTCATGTTCTGCACTTATATATATGTATATACTCTGTGACTGTCAACTTAGTTAATTAAGTATATTATAAAAAAATTTGTTGCTCATGGCAAGTCCAATTGACTCACCATCGCTGCCAAATTTTTGCCCCCCCCCCCCCCCCCCAGTGGAGGGTTATGTAAGAAGTCCATTGTTAAGGAATTTGTTGCTAGCGCACTCGAGCATATGTGATTTCGATGGATTGCTCACGCACTGCCTGCGATATGTAATCTATAAGAGAATCTGGGACCAGAGAGCAGTGTTGACTCAGTACGAACTGTGTAGCTGTAGCAGTCAGTTGTTGCTAGTCTGCGCTAGTCTGCGCTTGTGTGGAGTCTGCTCTGCTTTGGTCTGGTGTATTGTGTTGGCTGGGCCGGTCGTAGTGCAGCGATGGTGGAGCCTGGGTGTTATAGTATAAGGTAAAAGCAGCGTTGCGCATATCTAGTAATATTATGTGAACTCCCATGTAAATCTTTTAAAAATGTCCTAATAATAATCTTTCTCATATAAAGTAATTTCTAACAAGCATTCATTTCAATTTAAAGAATTTACTAATTTCTCCAATCCATGATCATTCCGATTGTTGCAAAAGAAAATTCAGTTGCTTCCTTTCATAAATGATAAATGTATAGGTCAGCATTGCACAGAGCTGTGCCGGAGAAAGCTATTGTAAGAGCAGATAGTTGCCGACTTTATCGAGGTAAGAATTTTCGCTTTTTATTCAGAATGATCTTACAGGGCCATGACGCAGCACTGCTGTCATCCAAAATGTACCAAGTTACAGAATTTTTTTTTGATTACGAGGTTTAGGAATCTTTCTGTTTCGAGCTTACATTAAATGTGAACGAATTTCTGTATGCAGGTTATAAATGGGAACCAATTTTGTTTGGAGGTTACACAAAAATTAGAATCATTAACCAAATAATATTTATTTTATTATTTCTTTTGTGGGGAGGTTACACAAAAAAATAAAATCACTATCTATAATATAATATTTATTATATTATTATTTTCTGTGGGGAGGTTACACTAAAAAAAATCACATTCATTATTCATATTAATATTTTATTTAAATTCTTGTGTGGGGAGGTTGCAAAAATAAATATACAGATATGAATAATAAAATGTAGAATGTTAATATAGTTTGTATTTATAAAATTTTCTCGGGTTTCAACTCGTGTGAGGTGGTTAACTGCCCATGAGCTTTCGGTAGCGATCTCCTCTGCCATTGTGAATTGGTTGATTGACTTCTGATTGCTTATGGAGCCGCGCCACCAAAAGTCTATACTCGCAGAGGACGACTATATGAGCGCGGTGGCGCATTGGACTCGCATTTGAGAGGACCACAGTTCAAACCTGCTTTCAGCCATCCTCATTTAGGTTTCCCGTGATTTCACTAAATCACTCCAGGCAAATTCCGGGATGGTTCCTTCCCCATCCTTGGCACAATCCGAGGTTATGCTCCATCTGTAATGACCTCGATGTCGACGCGACGTTAAGCCAAGTCTCCCTTCCTTCCTCTTCTTGCGACCGTCTGAGATCTTACCCCTCTCTCTGACAATGCCAACGAGCTGCCTCTCAGCGCTGTTTACAGGACACGTTGTTACTCGTGTAACAGGATGATCGGAGCGGGTGAGGTGGGCGGGGTTGTAGGGCGTGGCTGGGTAGAAGAAGGTGGCTGTTTTTAGCAGTCTTCCCCTTTATTGTTGGTTCTCCCAATACATTTTCCAGTAGCTCAGCCCCACTGCTCGTGTCATGGTGGAGACGTGCTGATGTGCGCAGTCCGGGGAATGCGACGCCGCGGTCGGTCAGCGGCTGCGCAGGCGGTAGGAGGGGTAGCGGCACGAGGCCCAGCACAGCTTGCACACGCAGCAGCTCGTGACGACGCCGGGGGTCGCCAGTGCAGCAGCAGGCAACGCCCTCCGCCGGCCGGTCTTCGGAGACAGCGACCGAACGCCCAATCGGTGGAATCGAATGCCGACGCCCACCTCTGATGCCCTTAAATAGTGCAGACCGCTGCTGAATCCGCTGGTTACGCGGCAGCGTGTTTATTAGAAGGTTCGCGATGAGTTGGCTAACGCAACCGCGCCACACGCGGCCCGCGCCTGAGTAGTTCTGCTAATGCTGCGTTCTGATGGCTGCCGCGCACGTACACACGTACCGACGCTCGCTGCAAAACTGTGTCACCTGCATAACGCGCTGGCCAGCCTTCGTCCGCCGTCTGCCGTGAGGCTGGCGCATCGCACACTGAAACACACTAAATCACAATTTCGCACCATATTTCCTAAAAATAATCCCTTGTCCTCTACACTCGCAAAAGCTCTCTGCCCCTGCAGTGGCACTTACACGGCGGGTACTTACAGTCGAATCTTCATATACTGGTTCAGGGATGTTCTCATACCATGATGTAACGCCTACCACAACTGATAACATAGATCGTAACGCGGAATCAAGGTAGTTTCAGACGAAACATTACTTAACATTTTAGTCTTATTTTGATGCATACATTACGCCCTGGAAGTGTGTAGGTCTACTTTTGAATCACTCCTAATGATATGCCGAATGAGTTTTAAATTCTAGGGAGCAAGAGATTGAATTGTAAGACGAGAACTGATGGCCTACATTCCAATGGACAAAATCCACTTTTTCCTTAAAAAATAGTTTAAGCAAGAATCTTCAAAGTTTTAATTTAAGACGGCTGAAAGGCATATCTTAGCATTAAAACTAACTAAATTAATAGACGGATGAAGGCCTCGCACAGTACTTGTGACTAAAAGGCTACGACGACCCAGAGACACTGGCTCAGACTCAACCATGCAGAGGGAACACTTGCCCATTGGCCATCCGACATCTCTGCAAAAAGCAAGGAACTAAGTCGCGCAAGATGATCAATAGAAGGGGAGCAGAAGCGATCGGAAGATCAAATACACGTCGCCCGATGAGACGACCGACCGAACGACCTACCAACGGTCGTCGCCGCTCAAGTCTCCTTCCGTCGGACAGTGCATGTGTGTGTCCCCAGCGGTAGGCAAGTACTGGCTGTCCAGAGCTCACTGGCGCTCCGTCCCAACTTTATTGCCACACCTTGTATATTCATTATTATAGTTCGATTAAAATTACTTGACAGTTTAAATCTGTCACTTGCCGTCTCAACTGTTGCAACTTTGGCTGCCGCTCGGTTAAAGGCAGCACGCAATTTCGGCGGGTACCGGCACAAGAGCTGTTCTCTCCACATGTGATATTAAGTGATCAGTGACTGAACTGCGGCAGATGACGCGTTTCGCAGGCGCGAATTTACACTCTTGTTCTAACCTGACCACAATCACAATATGTGCAATGGGGCCTAGAAAATGGCAGTCATCAACCTGTGGCAAAACTATTAATCACGCTCGCTATGTTCATGGCGTTTGAAGCTGACCTCTACGAGCAAGCCGGCCGGAGTGGCAATGCGGCTCTGGGCGCTGCAGTCTGGAGCCGAGCGACCGCTACGGTTGCCTCGGGCATGGATGTGTGTGATGTCCTTAGGTTAGTTAGGTTTAATTAGTTCTAAGTTCTAGGCCACTGATGACCTCAGAAGTTGAGCCGCATAGTGCTCAGAGCCATTTGAACCATTTTTTCTAAGAGCAAAATCAAGACAGGAAAATTCCAGTTTCAGCAGTAAAAGCGAACTCAGCTTCTCGTTGTCACCGATTACGTGAAAATATCTTCACACTACACTAGCTACAAGTGCTGATGCGATACCAGCAGATGAGCAGTCCTGGCTGGCACTCTTTTACAGGATATATGAGACACAAGCAGATTCCAAGTCAGCTAGGAAGAAAAAAATATGATACATCGGAAATTATGCGAAAAATATTACAAATAAAAAATAACATCTAATCCAATTAGTTGAAAAACAATAATAAATCATTTTAATAAAGACTTAGAAACGAAAAAATTATATTATCTGAAGCCGTTCGAACTCATGACAATCTTCATATGCGGACTGTATCTTAACGACTGTGCTACCGTAGTACTTCACGTAAGGTGTTATTTGTATCGCCGTGTAGAGCCAGCTGGAGCAGCTGTTTTACTGCCTTCAAAATGTTCGCCTCATGCAATGTCGTATGAAAATTATCTATTGTTGACCGACCTGTGCGATAATGATTGAGTATGTGACCCCGAATTCCGAATTTCGTCCCGTGCGAAAGGATCCAGTAGTGTTTGGCTTGTGGAGTGTACGAAACGTGCGTGTGTGTGTGTTGTTTATGGTGTGGTTATCATGTCTGACCAAGTGCGAAATAGAAGGATTCGAGATCCAAACACATCAAGAGAACAAGCCACACAGGAAATTGGAAGTGAACTGAACATTTGTTATGCCGGATTGGTAGGCGGTGGACAGTTCGGCAGTGACGATCAGCACTCTGGTTGGAGTTTTAATCCCACTATACTACCACTGTTATCTCGTACGACAAGGTATCTCCTACACTGAAGAGCCAAAGAAACTGGTACACCTGCCTAATATTGTGTAGAGCCCCCGCGGACACGCAGAAGTGCCGCAACACGACGTGGCATGGACTCGACTAATGTCTGAAGTACTGCTGGAGGAAACTGACATCATGAATCCTGCAGGGCTGTCCATAAATGTAAGAGTACGAGGAGCGGAGATCTCTTCTGAACAGCACGTTGGAAGGTATTCCAGATATGCTAAATAATGTTCATGTTTGGGAGTTTGGTGGCCAGCATAAGAGTGTTGCTGGAGCAACTCTGAGGCAATTATGGTCGTGTGGGGTATTGCATTATCATGCTGGAATTGACCAAGTCCGTCGGAATGCACAATGGACATGAATGGATGCCGGTGATCAGACAGGAAGCTTACGTACGTGTCACCTGTCAGAGTCGTATCTACACATATCAGAGGTGCCATTTCACTCCAACTGCACACGCCCCACACCAAATGGTTCAAATGGCTCTGAGCACTATGGGACTCAACTGCTGAGGTCACAAGTCCCCTAGAACTTAGAACTACTTAAACCTAACTAACCTAAGGACAACACACACATCCATGCCCGAGGCAGGATTCGAACCTGCGACCGTAGCAGTCGCGCGGTTCCAGACTGTAGCGCCAGAACCGCTGGGCCACCAGCGGCCGGCCGCCCCACACCATTACAGAGCTTCAGCCACGCTGAACAGTCCCCTGCTGACATGCAGTGTCCATGGAGGTTGTCTCCATACTCGTAAACGTCCATCCGCTCGATACAATTTGAAACGAGACTCGTTCGACCACGCAACATGTTTCCAGTCATCAACAGTCCAATGTCGGTGTTGATGGACATAGGCGAGGCGTAAAGCTTTGTGTTGTGCAGTCACCAAAGGTACATAGGTGGGACTTCGGCTCCAAAAGCCCATATCGATTATGTTTCGTTGAATGGTTCGCTCGCTGACACTTGTTGATGGCCCAACATTGAAATCTGCAGCATTTTGCAAAAGGGGTGCACTTCTGTTACGTTGAACGATTTCTCTTCAATCGTCGTCGGTCCCGTTCTTTCAGGACCTTCTTCCGGCCGCAGCGATGTCGCAGATTTGATGTTTTATCAGATTCCTGATGTTCGCGGTACACTCGTGATATGGTCGTACGGGAAAATCCCCACTTCATTGCTACCTCGGAGATGCTGTGTCCGATCTCTCGAGCGCCGGCTATAACACCACGTTGAAACACACTTAAATCTTGGCAACCTGTCACTGTAGCAGTAGTAACCGATCTAACAACTGCGCCAGATACTTGTTGTCTTATACGGGCGTTGTCGTCCGCACTGCCGTATTCTGGCTGTTTACATAACTCTCTATTTGAATATGCATGTCTACACCAGTTTCTTTGGAACTTCAGTGTATTACGTCAGTAGTACGTTAGAGTGAGGAGAATTTTGAGATATTTCGATGGATCATCCTGGGTGTTCCATGGAAGCTGACCGCGCGCAGAGTCCAGCGCAGCACCAGGTGTCGCCATCACATCACGTCACGTCACGTCACGTCACATCAGGCTGCACACCTCCTGGCGTGACGGCCGTCAGCTGGTGTGTGTCGAGCCGCGGCAGTGTTGACAGCCGGCCAGCTGTCAAACATTATCTGGGGCCGCGGTTCCGCCGCTGCGGTCGCACTGCCTGCCACATCACGTGGCGGCTGCTGGTGTGCGCTGCCCACACGAGGTGAATGCGTCACATCCCATCTGGCTCACGGCTGCACGTGTTCCTTGGTGGCACCGTCCGAACCGATGTGCCTCAACGATGTCAGAAAGTAAAAATTTGCAATATAAAAGTGAAAGTAATGGAACAGAAACAGTAATCGGTGTAAATTGTAGAGTAACTTTGTTCCTTGGGTGCGAAACAGCACTGCGCAACAATAACAAAATTCAAAATTCTTAATTTTTTCACTTTCCAATATGTTCTGAGTTTGTTCAGCATTGGCCAAAACTGCTGTAACCAATGATATTTTCCGTCGCCGCATATCAGCCTGTGTAATTAGTTACACATTCTATTTTTTACTAACAGCGAGAGTCCCCCAATCCACTTATTCCCAATGCCCTCATTTCCCTTTTCTCTTACATAGGTATCTTTACCGAGAACGCCGTCCATTCTTTTTAAGTGACCTATTTATTCATTCCTCATCGATAGTTGCAGCCATCTTGATCTGGATGTTTAAGTTTCTCTGGCGTTTCGGCACGGAATATCAGCTCGAACTAAGCAACAATCCATAACATTCTTGTAAAGTTTGTTGGTCCCATTGTTTCTTCTGGAAGCGTTTTGCAGAAATCGTCTTAACCATTTCAATCAGTACATTGTTGTGGATTTTTCCACTTATTCGTTATTCTTTCTTTTCTTCATGCAGCATTAAAATCAGAACGCGGGCCGGGGTAGTATGTAAGTATGTAAAGTTTTTATGCCAACTGTCCTGCAGTCTTTCGATCAGTTAAGTGTGTCACTATTTCTTAATGTAACGTAGTGATTATTTTAGTTCACTGATTTCACACTTCTGTTGTGTGAAACGATGATTAAATTCATACGTGTGAAATGTCGTTTGGAATTCGTTAGTGCTTTATATTTGAGTAGGTGGTAGTTGACAAGATTCGTCGTACTTTATTTCCCCTAACATTTCGCTAAATTAACAATGGATGGATGTTATATTACATTCAATTGTTCTGAAATATATTATAGGAGGAATTGTGCACCATACCAAACGAGTAAATATTAGGTTGCTGCATAAGTTCGTAGAGTTTCAGTTTTACATGTTGGTATTCCGGTTGCTATGGGTTTATAGGCTGATTGTCATTTCTCACGTGTAGGTCACTGTTGCTATTTTAGCTTGCATATTATCGTTTTGCCCTTTGGAGATAGCGAGTGCAGCTGTGGACGATAGAAAATGAAGTGCCAAGTGGAGAATTCGGAAAATCTTCGACATATTCTTCTGTTTGAGTTCAATAGAGGGCTGACAGCAGCGGTGACAGACAGGTTTTGACCATAAAGTGTTGCTCTTTGCTTTTTATTGAAAAGAAAACACACACGGCACCGACGTTGACGAATGAACTGATCCCATCCGATGTAAATAACTCAAGAGAATGATGCACTTCCTTTTTTCGTTTATTTATTTTTTACGCTATATAAGAAAGTGAAAGAAAACTTAGCAAAATTGCTCAACCACTTCAGAGTGTCTGTGACATTTCAGCTTACCGGGAGCGTGCCGCTACACAGGTCACACTTTTCGGATCCCGTTCGCTGCAGTACTAATTAGAGCATGTGGCGTGCTACACAACTTTGTTCGCTAACCATATGGATTCAAGCTGGATGAAACTTTAGAACTAATTGGTTTAAAAGATGTACGACACCACGCAAATAAGAAGTCGCTAGTGTACGGGACAAGTTTCCAGATCATTTTGTGAGCACTGAAGGTGCTGTTCCTTGGCAAATGAACAAGACATAAAATGTATTCTAGTAAATAACAAATATAATAATACGTTCCACATTCCTTTTTCTCCGATACAGTTTTATTTTCGAAGTGAGGAAAAAATTCAGAATCTTAATGCCGGCCGCGGTGGTCTCGCGGTTCTAGGCGCGCAGTCCGGAACCGTGCGACTGCTACGGTCGCAGGTTCGAATCCTGCCTCGGGCATGGATGTGTGTGATGTCCTTAGGATAGTTAGGTTTAAGTAGTTCTAAGTTCTAGGGGACTGATGACCACAGCAGTTGAGTCCCATAGTGCTCAGAGCCATTTGAACCAATCTTAATGCTTTAGTCCTTATTTCATGAATACAAAATTGCAGGACGACGTTCTCTTTCAGTCATGAGAAGTTCCGCGGCAGAAATTTTCACAGCTGGAAAGAGCACAATATGCCTTAAAACGACATGAAATAAGCACATACGGGAACTACGTGTTAAATGAAGAACGCGACTCTCCCGTGAGCACAAGTCGCGCGAGCAAATCTCCATCGTGTAAGCGGCCTAAAGGAAGACGACGCCGCGATTTCTTCGTCCCCTGCAAGTCAAACAGCTAACGATGGCCGTTCTTTGGAATCTGACGAGTGCCTGTAACTGAAAACGTCACTTTAGTTTTGAACTTAAGCACTAGCTAACGAGTTGGGCTAGTGCAGTAGGGTACTAGACTTTAAGATAACTAGCTAGAATGTGAAATGCATTTTAGGCGTTGATTGGGCCTGATTTCTGGTCGAAACGATTTAATACTGTATCAAAATCTCATGAAGTCCCTCTTCTACCTCATACAAACTGTTTCCTACATTCGGTATGTAAGACAGCAGCTCTCCATACGTCCGTATGAGTTAACTAGTGATTTCAATTACTTACTTCATTGACATTTAATAATTACATTATTTCACGCTTTCTGAATACTTCCAATTTCGTATGTCAAAATCAGGTTCTTCAACACAACCAGTACATTGAACATCCTCTGCATAATGGTATACTTTAATGATTCTTAACTGTACTAATGCAGTACTGAAGGAATCAAAAAAATGACTCTGAGCACTATGCGACTTAACTTCTGAGGTCATCAGTCGCCTAGAACTTAGAACTAATTAAACCTAACTAACCTAAGGAAATCACACACATCCATGCCCGAGGCAGGATTCGAACCTGCGACCGTAGCGGTCGCTCGGTTCCAGACTGTAGCGCCTAGAACCGCACGGCCACTTCGGCCGGCTGAAGGAATCAATTAACACAAAATGGTTCAAATGGCTCTGAGCACTATGGGACTCAACTGCTGAGGTCATTAGTCCCCTAGAACTTAGAACTAGTTAAACCTAACTAACCTAAGGACATCACAAACATCCATGCCCGAGGCAGGATTCGAACCTGCGACCGTAGCGGTCTTGCGGTTCCAGATCAATTAACACAAAAAAAAAAAATTACGGTAACTACATAAATCATAGCTTATTTGGGAAAATTTTAAGTTAATATAAGGGGATAAAAAATACAAATTAGGTGATAATTTGCTTTTCAAATATTCACATGCCTAAAATTAGTTTGATGCCATTCAGTTTTCTATTAAATCGAGATATTTCACCTGCAATGATTGGTTAAATTTTCACACTGCTTCTATTCTTACAGTATGAACAAACTGCGGTTAGTGTGCTGCTAGGCAAATCTTGAATCACCAAAATTTCATACGAATTGTAGACATATTTTAACGTTATAACTACCATTAATTACACAGGTACTGCGTGCCTCGTAGAAACATAGAGTCGTACCGATTCTGTGGAGAGAAACGTAGCATCCTATAACTGCTGATGTATTTATGTTAAACTAAATTACAAATCACCTACACTGCTACTGTGATAGTGATTTGTGCAGCTACTGATATCTCAGATTTTTCTGCCTTACTTGGTATCTGGTACAAAGGCATGTACTCGCGGTCACTATTACTTCCTTCTCACATCAGAACACTTCGTCGCTGTTGACACTACTGTATCTATTCATGTCTCCCTCGTCTTTAGCAGCTGCGTCTCGCTTCCGCTTCTCTGTTTAATCATACAATAGACAATTATTGAAAAGTTTTACAGGTACGTAAACGGCATTTCTTCTGGACATTTATAACTTGTATGAGGAAGTGATCTCATGTTTGATAAGCGGGTACATATTCACAACAATCAAGAGTTGTATCTGTGTAGTGGTGTCGTATTCCTGTTAAAATGTCCTTTGATCGTCGTTTCGACCCCTTTGCTAGGATCATCTTCATGATTTCTTCCTGGAAGGCTGAACGGTGCCAGAGATGCAAGCGGGATGGGCGATATCATGTTATGAGGGACATTCATCTGGACGTCATAGGACCTTCTGCAGTAGTAGAAGGTACCATGACAGCCGTGGACTACTTGAACATTATAATGGACCACTTCATTCTCTGATGCATGATGTCTTCCTCGACGGTATAGCATCCTACAGCAAGATAACCGCCCTTGTCACAAGGCTAGAATGGCGCTATAGTGGTTTCAAGAACAAGATAGTAAACTAACACTGACGTCTTGGCTTCCGAGCTAGCCTGCTCTGAACGCGATAGAGTACCTCTTTGACGCTATCGACCGCCACCTCCGCGCCCACAAACAACCAGCCTGTAACTTACGGGAACTACGTCAACTGTGCGTAGACACTTAATGTTATATACCTCCGAAAATCTGAAAAGCCAAATCCATTCAATGTTTTATGCCTGCTGCATGGCTTTCCATGGGTGGACAGACATGTAATTAAGCAGTTGGTCATAATATTTTCAACTTATCTGTGTTTTCCCCACTGGTACTGAAAGAAATGTTACCACTAAAGATAATACACTTTAAGTCAGTGAATTCTGGTAATGTGCAAATCCATCTTCAAAACCGTACTTGGGACAATGCAGCTATTGTGACTTCCGGAATATGTAAACATTTACGATTCATTATCCTGTATCCAGATATGGCCCACATTTCTGATTTATACTCAGATACATTTGTCTCTTAGTGCAGCCTTGCTTTAACTATGTATCTAAAACGAATTTGAAGCTTTCAATCATAGTGGATAGTTCTCAAACCATTGTTTGATTGTAAATTCGCGACTTCATCGTACGAATTTCTGAAAGTACGGTATTAATTATTTTTGAAGCCGTACGGGGGACTTCAGCGATCTTTTGAAGCAGAGCAAACGATGACCATCTTTTATACAAACACCTTCTAAATTAACAAAATGGGCCACCTAGGATACAGTTATCCATCATACAGATTAACGTACAAACAACATATTTACAAGATAAAATATGTATATACCCTCGGTGGTGCGGCGTGCGCACCAAAAGGCCCAAGTCAGTAACTACTGACCAGCGTGCAGTTGCTAAGGCCGTCGGTACATGGAACGTGCATCCGAACGTTCAGCGTTGATCGTGCCGAGTTTCTGACCTCATAGCATGGAATACGGGGCCAACGAGAAATACAGGCCGCGGTGCGTACGTCACGAAGGTAGGCCTGAACTCGCTCACTCGTGAGCTGTACGTGGCTCTTGTTCCCGCCATCATGTATCTTACAACCTGATTTTAAGGTACTTCCACTTCACTATGTTAATTTCAATTACTACTGTCACTGAGTTGCTGCTTTGCCTGACCATGAGCAGCGTTAGCAGTGCGTATCGATATATCCCCACTTGTAGTATCTTTGCTCAACTGCTATTACTTCCCGGCCGTTGTCTGTCGTAGGGGAGTTCGGGTAGCGAGTTCGGGCTGCCAGTCAGTTGGAACGCGTCTGGAGTGCAGTCCGGACCTGCCAGTTGGGGAGTTGTAATGCAGCACTAGTGCAGTTGGATTGGAACTGTGAGATCTGCGTCGACATGGCTCGCCCGACCCTCGCCGCCACGTATCACTTGAGCCGGGCCACGGTCTTGGTGGGTCGTCGGTCGGTCGTCCTACCAGAAGACGCGTTTTGGCTCGCCGATCGTTCATCAGTCGGCTGTGTGTGTGTGTGCATCGACTTCCGATTTGTCTTCGTGCATACTTAGTTACTGTTGGTTATCGTTCAGGTCTTCGTGCAAGTGTTTGTCAGGTTGTGTGTGTAGTTTGTGTAATTTCCACTGAGGACTATTTTAGATGTTGTCGGCATTCTGATAAAGTCGGTCAGTTGCTGCGGACCAGGGAAGTTACACTACCGGCCATTAAAATTGCTACACCACGAATATGACGTGCTATACCTGTAGACGCAAAATTTAACGGCCAGGAAGAAGACGCTGTGATATGCAAATGATTAGCTTTTCAGAGCATTCACACAAGGTTGGCGCTGGTGGCGACACCTACAACGTACTGCCATGAGGAACGTTTCCAGCCGATTTCTCATACACAAACAGCAGTTGACCGGCGTAGCCTGGTGAAACGTTGTTGTGATGCCTCGTGTAAGGAGGAGAAATGCGTACCACCACGTTTCCGACTTTGATAAAAGTCAGATTGTAGCCTATCGCGATTGCGGTTTATCGTATCGCGACATTGCTGCTCACGTTGGTCGCCATCCAATGACTGTTAGCAGAATATGGAATCGGTGGGTTCAGGAGGGCAATACGGAACGCCATGCTGGATCCCAACGGCCTCGTATCACTAGCAGTCGAGACCGCAGGCATCTTATCCGCATGGCTGTAACGGATCGAGAAGCCACGTCTCGATCCTTGAATCAACAGATGGGGACGTTTGCAGCCGGCCGGTGTGGCCGTGCGGTCTAGGCGCTTCAGTCTGGAACCGCGTGACCGCTCCGGTCGCAGGTTCGAATCCTGCCTCGGGCATGGATGTGTGTGATGTCCTTAGGTTAGTTAGGTTTAAGTAGTTCTGAGTTCTAGGGGACTGATGACCACAGATGTTAAGTCCCATAGTGCTCAGAGCCATTTAAAACCATTTGATGGGGACATTTGCAAGACAACAACCATCTGCACGAACAGTTCGACAACGTTTGCAGCAGCATCGACTATCAGCTCGGAGACCATGGCTGCGGTTACCCTTGTCGCTGCACAGACAAGAGCGCCTGCGATGGTGTACTCAACGACGAACCTGGGTGCACGAATGGCAAAACCTAATTTTTTCGGATGAATCCAGGTTCTGTTTACAGCATCATGATGGTCGCATCCGTGTTTGGCGACATTGCGGTGAGCGCACACTGGAAGCGTGTATTCGTCATCGCCATACTGGTGTATCACCCTGCGTGATGGTATGGGGTGCCATTGGTTACATGTCTCGGTCACCTCTTATTCGCATTGACGACACTTTGAACAGTGGGCATTACATTTCAGATGTGTGACGACCAGTGGCTCTACCCTTCATTGGATCCCTGCGAAACCCTACATATCAGCAGGATAATGCACAACCGCATGTTGCAGGTCCTGTACGGGCCTTTCTGGATACAGAAAATGTTCGACTGCTGCCCTGGACAGCATATTCTCCAGTTCTCTCACCCATTGAAAACGTCTGGTCAATGGTGGCCGAGCAACTGGCTCGTCACAATACGCCAGTCACTACTTTTGATGAACTGTGGTATCGTGTTGAAGCTGCATGGGCAGCTGTACCTGTCCACGCCATCCAAGCTCTGTTTGACTCAATGCCCAGGCGTATCAAGGCCGTCATTACAGCCAGAGGTGGTTGTTCGGGGTACTGATTTCTCAGGATCTATGCACCCAAATTGCATGAAAATGTAATCATTTGTCAGTTCTAGCATAACATATTTGTCCAATGAATACTCCTTTATCATCTGCATTTCTTCTTGGTGTAGCAATTTTAATGGCCAGTATTGTATCTCCGCGTGGTGCAGTCGGCTGTGTCCGCTGGTGGCCCCTGCGCAGTGTCAGAGCGTGTGTGGAGCTGTCCGATCGCTACGAGCTTCGTGGTTCACCAACCCACGACGTCAAAGTTGAGTAGTGGTTTCAAGTAATCAAGCCACGTCCGTTCATGTTGTGTGGTTAGTTTCGGTGGTTCGCTGTTGAGCAGGTTTTCCTGTGAGCAACACCGAGTGTTTGTATTGCTGAAATTTAGCCGCCATATGATGGAACGAACTATATTAGTTGACTACAATTCAAGTGCCCCAGCTGAATTTTCTGTCTTGTGGCCGTTAGTGCTCCTGTTACCTGCCCTAGCCACTGACGTAATTTCAGGCAGCGTCCTTTCCTCACCTGTTGTCGCTGTCCAACACGGTGTGTAGTTTTGACAGCTTAATACATATACATATCTGATTGTGGATAACCATGCCCGTAACATTTTGTGTTTGAATTCTCGCCGGCCGAAGTGGCCGTGCGGTTAAAGGCGCGGCAGTCTGGAACCGCGAGACCGCTACGGTCGCAGGTTCGAATCCTGCCTCGGGCATGGATGTTTGTGATGTCCTTAGGTTAGTTAGGTTTAACTAGTTCTAAGTTCTAGGGGACTAATGACCTCAGCAGTTGAGTCCCATAGTGCTCAGAGCCATTTGAACCATTTTTTGAATTCTCATGTACCGATTAGTGGCAATTAAGTCGTTTGTCGGTCGATCCGTGGCTGTCGCTTGGTTGGGTTCCGATGGATCAAGTGTAGTTGGGCTCACCACCTGTCTCACCTAAGTGAACGAGGGCAGACCGACCCCCTGGAGGCTTCTGAGTGCTGTTGTCTTTACTGACTTTCTCGCCAGTGTTTAATTCTCTCTTTATAATCTATTATAGGCAATGATAAAAGAAAAATTCTTGGTTTTACTGTGTTTTGTGTAAGTATGTTTGAGTTCCGTCAAGTGGATTTTTACTAAACGATTATTGCCGTTGCGTTGTCTGTTCTTTTAGCCCGGTTTCAGCTACTTAAAACCTAAGGCTTATGGTTATTTTTTTTACTTTTTTGAAAATTAGTTGTGGGCCTTCAGCCTTTGTACCTTATTCTTAAAATTACCTTTCAAGCTTAAACATTGCGGCCTTCTGCCTTTGAAAGGTTATGGTAATATATTTTAAAATTTTGAAAATTTTATTGTGGGCCTTCAGCCTTGTTTATATTTTATTGGTAATTGTAACTGCATGTTTTTAGTCACTTGAAATTACCTTGTTGATTTTTTAAAATTTCTTGTTTGGAGGCCTTCAGCCGTGAAAGATTCGGAGTTTGAAACTCGTAGTTGTAAAAGTTCGGCTGTATGCCGCTTGGTTGTAAATGTGTTATTAAAGTGCAATAAATTACAATTTCAAGGTGAAACTGACCCCAACCTTATTTGGCCCTTTCCACAATCCTAATTAATTGTTCTGCCTTCGGGTTTAGCGGGCGTTTCAACTCGTTCAGCTCAGCAGACAAAATGTGCTTCTAAACCTGTTAACTCGCAGCTGGGCGTGTACATACTAATGAGAATTGCATCTTCTACTGGAATCTGCTATTATGAAGTATTACTGATAAACAGTGCTACAACAAAATTTAATTTAAGGCCAATACTCGATACAAATTGTATAACGGCTTCTTTATAGCATGTAGTCTGTTCTGTTTAACAGTCCTCGTTTCAAACAAGAAGTGGTGCCTTATTCAAGTGATAGTCATTTTGGCATGATTTTAATTTTATTGTACTCCAGTACAGCCGTAACAAATTATAAGTAGGCCTATGGACTGTCGATCATTGTAAGACTAATAACAGTAAGACTCCATAACAGCAGATTCCAGTAGAAGATACAATTCTCGTTTATACGTTCACACCAAGTTGAGAGATAACAGCTGCAGAAATGTGGATTGTCTGCTGAGTTGAGCGAGCGAGCTAAGCTCTGGCCTACCTTCGTGACATACGCGCCGCCGCCTGTTTTTCTCGTAGGTTCAAATGGTTCAAATGGCTCAAAAATGGTTCAAATGGCTCTGAGCACTGTGGGACTTAACATCTATGGTCATCAGTCCCCTAGAACTTAGAACTACTTAAACCTAACTAACCTAAGGACATCACACACATCCATGCCCGAGGCAGGATTAAAACCTGTGACCGTAGCGGTCACGCGGTTCCAGACTGAAGCACCTAGAACCGCACGGCCTTTCTCGTAGGCATTGGTGGAATAGCACTTTGGGGAGTCTTTCCCAACGTGCAGAGCTATATCTAGCATCTCAGATACTCTGATCCTGCATTTGAACGTTGATCAGTGAGACGGCAGAATGACACTACGTCACATACACGCCATCTCCCTTCGGTGCAAAGTTGCGAGGAGCCATATTGGCTTCCAGGTGAAGCTGATATGTGTATAGGTCGTTTCAGAGCACCGGGAAACTGATGACCTCTCAAAAACCCGCCGTTAATTGTATGATTTGTTGTAATGAAGTGACGGAAAACGTCATATTCGTGACAAGAGAATTAATGTAACTTGTGTATGGTTCAAATGGCTCTGAGCACTATCGGACTTAGCATCTGAGGTCAACAGTCCCCTAGAACTTAGAACTACTTAAACCTAACTAACCTAAGGACATCACACACATCCATACACGAGGCAGGATTCGAACCTGCGACCATAGCGGTCGCGCGGTTACAGACTGAGGCGCCTAGAACAGCTCGACCACTCCAGCCGGCTAACTTGAGTATTATAGTATTATGAGAGTATGCCATTTGAAGGCAATGGCATGTTGAGTATCCATTAACAATGCATTGTTCTTGGTACAACTTGTTGTAATTAAATTTCGATAGTAATGTAGCTACGACTGAAGCTTTCAGACATTGTAACAAGCTAGGTGTGATAACTCAAGACTTATGGTCACTTTACCACAAAAAAAGCTCAATGAATAGCCTAATGTGATGTGTTGATGGTTCGCGTCCCACTATACCAAAATTGTATATTTCTAGCCTTCGCGTTTTAATGGGTTCTCATATGCTTTAATTAGTTTAATGTAAGTATATTCTGTAATACACGATGTTACGTAAATATAAGTGCATTGTTTTTGAGGAGTGCCTTTGTTCGATTCGCTCAATCTACAGGGCGGCTTGCACCGTATTTGCAGTAAGATATTTTGCCGTTTTGTTTATCTTAAGTGCATTTTTTTTTCTTTATTGAGTTCCGATTCCCCCCGAAGGGGCCGGCTGGCAGCAGTGTAGTACGTCACTCTTCAGTCTACAGAATTTGTTTTAAGAAGATGAAGATACTAAACAATAAAAGCAGGTGATGAAATCGGTGACTTTAATGGTAAAATGGCGGAAAATTGGGGAACTAAAAACATGAAACAAAGAGTTGATGATGCTAATAAAATACACAGGAAGCAGACAGGTAAAATAATAGACAGACAATTAAAAAACACGGAGACAGTCTGGTTTCTGTTAGCAAGAGATGTAAAATTGACACCCAACGACAGCATGATTTCTGTTCGCTACACTTCGGAAAGACGCACAACACTGAACACTCACTTGAACACTGCACTAAAAAGTTGGCACAAGTATGACATACCACAGCCGAGGGCAGACGGGGGGAACCAGAACAGGAAAAATTGAAGTGGGTGGGGAGGGGGGAAGGAACCGATGGAGGACGAGGACCCATAAGAGGGGGGGGGGGGACTGAGCAGACGCGAGAGGGAGTGGGGAAAGGCAGAGGAGGGGAATGCAAAAGGACTCGGGGGGGGGGGAGGAAGGGGGGTATCTTATGTGCAGAACCATTGAAAATTTGTATCGCGCTATTTGTAATAGAAATTATATAAACCGAAGTCCTTATTGACTAGACGTGGTACTTTTCTTTTTGCTTTGTCATATTTTCGCGAATATTGAAATTATTACGACGGTTTCCCAGAAAGTAATGAACCGCATTTTTTTTCTCAGACGAAAACAATTCTACGAATGCGAAAGGTTACGTACGTGTTATTTGTAGCCTTCTGGGTGAGTACGCCAAGTTTCCGTCACTTCCTACAGATAGCGTAACTGCAGGGCAGTTTCAAAATGGCATCTATGGGTGATGTACGTTACAAGCAGCGTGCCGTCATTGAATTTCTCACTTCAGAGAAAGAAAGGAATATTAACAAACGCTTGTGCAAAGTCTATGGAGCATGGAGTACAGTTACTCGCTGAGCACGGAGGGTGACGTCATCCACGGCTGTCACACCTGACTTGTAGAAGGGAGCTGACGTTGTCAATCGCGAGGTCAGACGCATTAGGACTCGGCAGTTGGCCCTGCATCTGTCAATCACCAACGGAAGTGTGGATGCAATCATCCGCACTCTTGGATATTCAAAAGTGTGTGCAAGATGGGTCCCGCGGCGTCTAACGCTGGATCAAAAATCGCACAGGAAAAACATTTGTCTTGGTTTATTGCAACATTTTGAAGCTGAGGGGGAGGCCTTCTTGTCCTGGATTGTGACAAGTGATGAAACCTCGGTTCATCATTTTGAGCCTGAAACAAAAAAACAGTAGATGGAATGGCGCTATTCCCACGCCCCACAGAAGAAAAAATTCAAAACAACTGTTTCCGCCGCTAAGGTCATGATCACTGTGTTCTGGCACTGTGAAGGTGTGATACCCACACATGTGATGCCAAGACGCGGTACCATTAATTCAGAAGCTTATGTCAACACATTAACAAAACTGAAGACGTGCTTCCGGTGACTTCGGCGCCACAACGACCCCGGAGATGCTTTGCTGCAACACGATAACTCTCGGCCCCACACAAGTCTGAGGATTGCTGAAAACATAGCAAAACAAGTTTGGACAGTGTTACCCCATCCATGCGTCCTGAACTATCACCCACGGACTTCCACTTATTTGAACCGTTGAAAGGTGCCATTTTTGGACAACATTTTGATGACGATGAGGAGGTGAATCACACAGTGAAGAACTGGCTCCGCCACCAGGATAAGGATTGGTACCGACAGGGCATACACGCCCTTGTTTCACTCACGAAGAATGCCATAGAACTGGATGGAGATTACATGGAAAAATAGTCAGTGTAGATAAAACACCCGTCTTTCGTGTGTAATTCTCATTATGTTAGAAAAAGAATTGTCGAAGAAAGTAAAAAATACTGTGCATTGCTTTCTGGGCAACCCTCGTAGTTACGTATACTACAGACAGAACAACCTAACTAACATATGGACAAGGGAAGAAAGCACGTTTTAATAGAGCTAATATAGGCAGTTTACGCCCGTGCATTTCGTAGACGAACAGTGTGATTTACGACCCAGATCCAGCCGCCAACATCCGCTGGAGCGCGTTGCCAAGGTTGCAACGTCATAAAATAATGATTAAGGGAAAGTAATGACTTTCGGGAATGCGTTTGTCTAGGAACACATTTAAGCCATTGACCTTGGAAGATCACAGTTTGATGTAAGTGCGAGATAAACCGTAGAAAATGTGAAATGCTAGTACATTAATGACCAGTGTACCCGCCAGAACATTGAATGCAAACGTGCATGCACTGTGTTGTGCAGATGCCGGATGTCAGTTGGTGGGATTGAGTTCCGTGCCTGTTGCGCTTGGTCGGTCAACACAGGGACGGTTAATGCTTGAATTGTCGACCGATGATGTCCCATATGTGCTCGACTAGAGACAAATCTGAAGATCGAGTCTACACACTGTAGACCATGTTGTGTTACAACAACGGTATATGGGCGAGCGTTATAATCTTGGAAAACATTCACTGGAATTACCTTCATGAACGGCAGCAAAACAGGTCGAATCACTAAACTCACGTACAAATTTGCATTCAGGTTGCATGGGATAACCACGAGAGTAATCCTGCTGCCATACGAAATCGCATCGTAACCTATAACCCCAGGTTATTGCAGAAGGAACATGCAGTTTTTGTAGCCCTATTACATGCCCTAGTTGAAACACGTGAGGTGCTAATAACGGCGTTCCTACCGCGGTTAAAGGCCTCTTTGACTGAAATCAGCTCCCCACGTCCAATCACAAAGATAATTAACGCTTACGAGCTTTACAGTATGTATTTAAAGCAAACCTAATATGCTTGACGTAGTGGCGCCATCAGCGTCACTCTTATGCGACACTGAACAGACATCATCTTTCAGATGTAGAAATACGTCTACTAACTTTCGTTTATGTCGCACAGCTCCTTCTTGGTGTTGCGATATTTTTCCGTCGGTGTTTTTAAAATAGTTAAAAAATATAAAATGGTAAAAGACCGCTAGTAGCAACAATGGTTCAAATGGCTTTGAGCACTATGGGACTCAACTGCTGTGGTCATAAGTCCCCTAGAACTTAGAACTAGTTAAACCTAACTAACCTAAGGACAGCACACAACACCCAGCCATCACGAGGCAGAGAAAATCCCTGACCCCGCCGGGAATCGAACCCGGGAACCCGGGCGTGGGAAGCGAGAACGCTACCGCACGACCACGAGATGCGGGCCCGCTAGTAGCAACTAGTCTATAAAAGAACGACGCCGTGTGTCCCGTTAAACAGGACTTTTACATCGTGTACATCTTGCCAAAGAGTTTGGCACAGGCGATACAAACAGCCAACCACAGATGTGTAGAGCATCCCGCCACGGTCGCCATGTGGACCGACACTCGCTATTCCTACCGTCCTAGCGATAGATAGCATGTCCCACAGGCCAGACACCATAATGAATCGTAGTGCAACTGGCAGTTAAGGACAGTCAGTAAATCACAAATAATGAACATTTTTAATAATAATTAATAAAATTAAATTAATAAATTCGGGATGTGACAGTTCAGAGACTTCCTGTGGCAGGATACAGATTAGCTGCCCACTTTTCAAGGAGCTCTTTGCGGAGTAGTGGAGTGGCCATACATGTGAAAAACGGTATTCCTTTCGATCTATTGCCATGTCAAAGCACTGCGCTGAACAACTCATTGACTGTTACGCAGGGGTAGTTGAATGTAGTGAAACCACACTTATAGTTATCAGTGAGTCACCTAATTCTGATTACAAACGATTCTGTTCAAACTAGAGAGCGACTTTGTTTTGATTTATAGACAGTATCAGAAACTAGTTCTGTATGGTGACTTTAAAATTAATTTTAAAAGTGACTGTGCAAGGAAAAGCATATTGGAAGATCTCCTAAATGTGTATCATGTAGTGAAGAACGCATTCCTTCCAGCCAAAGTGCAGGGGAACAGTGGAAAACTATAGATAGCGTTTTTGTTCATTCTTCATTACTGGAGGCACATTTTGTTGGTAAAGTGTAAATGGCCTTCCAAACCACGATGCACAAATTTTAACATTAAAAGGAAAATTTTCAAATGTGTGTGAATTCATGAGGGACCAAACTGCTGAAGTCATCGCTCCCTAGACTTACACACTACTTGAACTAACTTATGCTAAGAACAACACACACACACATGCCTGAGGGAGGACTAAAACCTCCGTCGGAAGTCATCGCGCAGTCCGTGACATGGCACCTCAAACCACGGGCCAGTCCGAGCGCCTCATTAAAAGAAGTTCGTTCACACGCACACATGTTAATTATAGTTACAAACTATACTAAAATGTTAATTCAGTAGCAACAATTTCATTTTGAAACCTCATTAAAGAGAAAGTGTGGCAGGATAACATAGACGATAAATATACTGCTTTCTTCAACACATTTATCTTGCTCTTTGAAAGTTGCTTCCCATTACAAAGTTTAGGGTATTGTCACTAGCAGGTAAAACAGATAGGTGCCTAATGAGATAAGTATATGATGTGGAATAATGTAAGAATTATATCGGAAGGTTAGGGATAGCAACAATCGAGTTGCAGTAGTTCATTATAAACACTGCTCTAATGTTCTTAAAATGTCTTTAGGAACACAAAAGGCATGTAGTATGCAAATGGCATAACTAATTCTCAGAACAAAATTAAAACTGTATGGTCAGTCGTGAAGGATGTGGTTGATCAACAGCACAAGGTTAGAAGATAAAGTCAGTATGTAATAAATATGTTTTTGTTCCCGCTAAGTCGCTCGCCCGGTTAGCCGTGCGGTCTAATACACGGTTTTCCGGATTGGGAAGGAGCGCCTTGTCCCCGGCACGCATCCGCCCGGCTGACTTGTGTCGAGATCCGGTGAGCCGGCCACTCTGTAGATGGTTTTCAGGCGGTTTCCCATCTGCCTCGTCGGATGTGGGCGGGTTCCCCTTATTCCGCCTCAACTACACTATGTCGGCGATTGCTGCGTTAACAAGTTCTCCACGTATGCGTACACCACCATTACTCTACAACGCAAACATAGGGGTTACACTTGTCTGGTGTGAGACGTTCCCTGGGGTGGCGGGGGGTTCCTCCGGGGGCCGAACCGCACAATAACCCTGAAAGAGTGGTTAGGTGTGGGGCGGCGAAGGGGTGAAGTGGAGTGCGGTGGTCGTCGTGGGGTTGAGGACCACCGCGGATGCGGCGGGGACCGAGCCTCTCAGTCGTTTCTAGGCCTCCAGTAAACGTACAATACAATACCGCTAAGTCAGATTATGTGCAGTATTTAATAATCAATTTCTGAATATACCAGATGATTAAGCAAAAACTTATTTTCTACAGCGAATCATGTAACTCTCTTAAAACCCGGCTTCTATCTGAAATACAACTCTATGATATTGTCAAGGAGGAGACTGAGCCAATAACTATATCGCTGAAGTACTCGTAACTAGCAGATTACTGTAGCACTTTGCTGCATATGCTAGCCCAGTACTTAGCCATATTTGTGATTTTGCCCTCGGGAATGATGTGTTTCCTGAACGATTTTTGCACTCAGTAGTAAAATCGCTCTATCGAAAAAAAGACTGGAAAAAGTTTGGTTGTGCGAATTATAAAATATTGCTGCAGAAGTTGAATCGTTATAGAATAAGAGGAGTAAGTAACAATCGGTTTCTTTCACACTTTAACTACAGGCAAATTGTCATCCACGACAGCAACGAGAACGGCTGTAATGTGGCGTATGATTGGTGCACGGTTAAGTGGGAGAGGTAGGGGGGGGGGGGGGGAGAGTGTCTCAGTGGTCCGTGCTGGGACCGCTGCTATTTCTTCTGTGTGTGTGTGTTTTTGTGTGTGATTAACGTTATGTGCCTTCTAATATGACAGTTGATTGTAAAATATTTCCGTCTGTTTCTGCCACTAGCCTGGTAGTAAAGTATGTTGTGTGCAACAAAGGCAGTGCATCGAATACTGTTCTGATTACGCAGAATTGGCATATGATGAGTGAGTATGAACAATTGAAATTTTTAGGTGTTGTGTTAAGTAGTAAACTGTCATGGAAAGCCTACGTTCAGCATCTTATTCAAAGACTGAATACTGCCACATTTTCCACTAGAACAGTATATACAATAAGTGAGGGTCCAACGCGAAAATTAGTCTACATTGCTTATCTCCATTCGCTCCTGAAATTTGGCATTATATTTTAGGGTAGATCTTCCCATTCACGTTGGGTGTTTTTGGTTCAAAAACTGCCAGTTCGAGCAATTAGTCGTGTTAAGTTTGCAAACCTCTTGTCGAGCCCCGTTTAGGTCTTGGAATTCTGTCGCTGGCATTTGAATATTTATTTTCTTCAACAATGTGTTGATGTTGACAATATGAGCTTATTCTCAAGAGTTAGAAGCTTTCACACAGTTAATACTAGGCATAAATCGAATCTGCAGTTAGATCACACCTCCCTGACTTGTGCAGAAAAGTGTGCAAATATTCTGCTGCACCGCTTTTTATTAGGCTTTCATATAAATTAAAAAAAGTTGGCAGTAATCTCTTCACATTCAAGTCTCGACTGAAGAATTTCCTCATTGATCATTCCATCAAATATATCGATTCCTGTGTTGCACTGTTGATAGTGGTAGTACTCGTATATACCCTAGCAGCTTGTCACCTGAAAGCGATTCGTCGCCGTTTTATTTTACTGGTGTTACTTTCACGTAACGACTCGTTCCATGACGATGGAGATTTGCTCCTCAGTTTTGTCCTATGCAAATAGACTTGTGAACTAAAAATAAATAAAAAACCGCCGCCAGTCACGCAGCTACACAAACTAATTGCGTTGCATTTGAATGCAGTTGTGAGTAACATGAAATGTACATTAGTTCTAAGTGCTAGGAACCAGAGGAGCCACAGTAAGACCCAAAACTGTGCGTCAATACTTTCTACGAGGGCAGTTCAATAAGTAATGCAACACATTTTTTCTCTCGGCCAATTTTGGTTGAAAAAACCGGAAATTTCTTGTGGAATATTTTCAAACATTCCCGCTTCGTCTCGTATAGTTTCATTGACTTCCGACAGGTGGCAGCGCTGTACGGAGCTGTTAAAATGGCGTCTGTAACGGATGTGCGTTGCAAACAACGGGCAGTGATCGAGTTTCTTTTGGCGGAAAACCAGGGCATCTCAGATATTCATAGGCGCTTGCAGAATGTCTACGGTGATCTGGCAGTGGACAAAAGCACGGTGAGTCGTTGGGCAAAGCGTGTGTCATCATCGCCGCAAGGTCAAGCAAGACTGTCTGATCTCCCGCGTGCGGGCCGGCCGTGCACAGCTGTGACTCCTGCAATGGCGGAGCGTGCGAACACACTCGTTCGAGATGATCGACGGATCACCATCAAACAACTCAGTGCTCAACTTGACATCTCTGTTGGTAGTGCTGTCACAATTGTTCACCAGTTGGGATATTCAAAGGTTTGTTCCCGCTGGGTCCCTCGTTGTCTAACCGAACACTATAAAGAGCAGAGGAGAACCATCTGTGCGGAATTGCTTGCTCGTCATGTGGCTGAGGGTGACAATTTCTTGTCAAAGATTGTTACAGGCGATGAAACATGGGTTCATCACTTCGAACCTGAAACAAAACGGCAATCAATGGAGTGGCGCCACACCCACTCCCCTACCAAGAAAAAGTTTAAAGCCATACCCTCAGCCGGTAAAGTCATGGTTACAGTCTTCTGGGACGCTGAAGGGGTTATTCTGTTCGATGTCCTTCCCCATGGTCAAACGATCAACTCTGAAGTGTATTGTGCTACTCTTCAGAAATTGAAGAAACTACTTCAGCGTGTTCATAGGCACAAAAATCTGAACGAACTTCTCCTTCTTCATGACAACGCAAGACCTCACACAAGTCTTCGCACCCGAGAGGAGCTCACAAAACTTCAGTGGAATGTTCTTCCTCATGCACCCTACAGCCCCTATCTCGCACCGTCGGATTTCCATATGTTTGGCCCAATGAAGGACGCAATCCGTGGGAGGCACTACGCGGATGATGAAGAAGTTATTGATGCAGTACGACGTTGGCTCCGACATCGACCAGTGGAATGGTAGCGTGCAGGCATACAGGCCCTCATTTCAAGGTGGCGTAAGGCCGTAGCATTGAATGGAGATTACGTTGAAAAATAGTGTTGTGTAGCTAAAAGATTGGGGAATAACCTGGTGTATTTCAATGCTGAATAAAACAACCCCTGTTTCAGAAAAAAATGTGTTGCATTACTTATTGAACTGCCCTCGTATAATTAGACACCTATGTAGTAGTACCTGAGTTTGAAAAAAGTAAAAACATGTAAAAAGCACCTCATACTAAAAACACCGTATGACGTGTGCACATACACGTGGATAAAAGCTATGTTACTCTAAGTATTGAATCCCAAAAATTTGAAAAACTGGGTACCACGAATAAACAAATTAAAGCAAAAGTCCAGTGTAAACGTAGCGCCCGCATCTCGTGGTCGTGCGGTAGCGTTCTCGCTTCCCACGCCCGGGTTCCCGGGTTCGATTCCCGGCGGGGTCAGGAATTTTCTCTGCCTCGTGATGGCTGGGTGTTGTGTGATGTCCTTAGGTTAGTTAGGTTTAAGTAGTTCTAAGTTCTAGGGGACTGATGACCATAGCTGTTAAGTCCCATAGTGCTCAGAGCCATTTTTTAAATGTAGGCTTCCGCGGCCCTTGTCACATTGAATAAAATTTTTCTGGGTTTTGTTTACAAAAACACCCTGAATCAAGTACCTTGCAACAAGGACCGAAATGTCGGTAGTTTTATATATATTGACAATGCGGTCACAAACCCAGAATAATTGTATTGATCAGAAGAGCAGTAATTACCCATTATCAAGTATCAAGAAGTAGATCACAGAAGTGTTTTCCTTTAAAATCAGTTGGTTCATTCAACAGGTCTCATAAGCTATCATCAACGCTGTGACAACAAGTGAAAGTAATTGTATGTGACAGGCCACTTGAATTTGCGTGTGCAGAAGCGTGATTGGTTAACTTCAGTGCGAATAGACTGGAAATGGTGCTACATATCCAATTTCTCTCAATTATTATTTCTCAGCACAACCTACCCTGCAACACCCTTACAAGCTCTTCATACTGTTTCTGACCACTCTGTATTTGTAGGTCAATGTTTCACCTTGTAGAAAATAGCGTCGACTTCACAACTGTAATAATTGTCTCTTCCCATTGTTTTTTCACTTTCAACAGTATCTAAATGTAGTTTTAACTTTCAGTTAGAGACTATGGTGAGAAATGGCTTTTTGTATTTTTAGGGATGACAATATTGGGCTGTAATAACTAGATGTTGACTTGTGCCTTTTGTCACGTACATTATCCCTGTGTACTGGTTCCATGATATCACCAACGGTATGTACACTGAAGGGCCAAAGAAACTGGTAGATCTGCCTGATATCGTATAGAGCCCACGCGAGCACGCAGAAGTGCCGCAACACGACGTGTTGCCGGATGGAACTGACACCATGAATCGTGCAGGGCTGTCCATGAATCAGTAAGAGTACGAGGGGGTGGATAAGAGCACGTTAAAAGGCATCCCAGATAAGCTGAATAATGTTATTGCCTGGGGAGTTTAGTGGCCAGCGGATGTGTTTAAACTCAGACGAGTGTTCCTGGAGCCACTCTGTAGCAAATCTGAACGTGTGGGGTTCGCAATGTCCTGCTGAAATTGCCCAAGTCCGTTGGAATGCACAATGGACATGAATGGCTGCAGGTGATCAGACAGTCGTGTCTAGACGTATCAGGGGTCCCATGTCACTCCAATGCCACACACCCCACAACATTACAGCGCCTCCACTAGCTTGAAAAGTCTCCTGCTGACATGCGGGTCCATGGATCCATGAGGGTGTCTCCGTAACTGTACACATCTATCCGCTCGATACAATTTGAAACGAGGCTCGTCCGACTAGGCAACATGTTTCCAGTCATCAGTAGTCCAATGTTGGTGTTGAGGAGTCCAGGCGAGACGTAAAGTTCTGTGTCGTGCAGTCATCAAGGGCCTACAGCTCAGAAAGCTTATAGCGATGACGTTTTGTTGAATGATTGGCGACTCCATGGAGTACTGTGTGCACAACGACCATATATGTTAAATTAAAAGGAAGGTCAGCGTTGGCCGTAATACTGACGTTTTATTGATAGCAGAATCGATTTTCGATCACATGGTGATCATCTTCGGTGCTGGAAGTTAAAAATTTTTACATAGCGATCAGTGAGTAAAAGCAAAAAACCACAAATACACCTGAGTATAAACCAACTGTTGGAAAGAACATACCTGTACACATTAAACTCAGAAACTGGTATCAAGTTATCAATAACCAAAACTGAGAAGGGATCACAATAACTGAAGCCGCTGTTTACATTCACCTATACAGCAGACCTCGGTGTGACAGGGTAAATTTACGTAAATTAAGAACCTTATATCTCTGATTCCCTACTCCAGATGGCGGTTACTGTGTTATAACAAATTACGTTATATTTGATGTCATGTTATTTGTATATTTTTCTTCTTTTCTAGTCCTGTAATCTGACACTATATAACTTCACCTGTTGATTTTTATTCTGACATGTTTTTTTAAGTGGTTTGAAAATAACACGACAGCGTATGTTGGCAAGATGTGCATTCCCCCCCCCCCCCTGCCTTTTTTTTCCTATGCGTTTTTTGATGTACAATTTTAAAATTGAAATATTCAGTTAATGATTTTCAAGTGCACGTTGGTATTTTGTGGTAATCTCTTGGCACATAGAGGGCGTTCCAAGATCCTGTCACGCCGAGGTCTGCAGTATAGGTGAATGTAAACAGCGGCTTCAGTTATTCTGATCGCTACTCAGTTCTGGTTGTTGATAACTTGATACCAGTGTCTGAGTTTAATTTGTACAGGTATGTTCTTTCCAACAGTTGGTTTGTACTCAGGTGTATTTGTGGTCTTTTGTTTTTACTCACTGATCACTATGTAAAATTTTTTAACTTCGAGAACCGAACATGACCACTGTGTGATCGAAAATCGATTCTGCTATCAATAAAACATCAATATTACGATCAACGCTGACCTTCCTTTTAATTTTAAGTTTCGTTGAATCTTTCGCACGCTAACACTTGTTGACAGTCCAGCATTAAAATTTGCAGCAATTTGCGGAATGGTTGCAATTCTGTCACGTTGAATTACTCTCTTCAGTCGTCGTTGGTCCCGTTCTTGCAAGATCTTTTTCCGGCAGCAGTGGTGTCGGAGATTTGAAGTTTTACCGGATTCTTAATATTTACGGTACGCTCGTGAAATGGGCGTACGGGAAAATCCCCACGTCATTGCTACCTCGGAGTTCCTGTGTTCCACCTCTGGTGCGCCGACTGTAACATCACGTTGAAACTCAGTTAAATCTTGATAAACTGCCATTGTGGCAGCAATAACCGATCTAACAACTGCGCCAGACACTTGTCTTATGTAGACGTTGCCGAACGCATTGCCGTATTCAGCCTGTTTACATATCTTTGTATTTGAATACGCATGCCTATACCGGTCCTTTGGCGCTGCAGTGTGTATGTAACTATGTTTCCTGTATGTGTGAAGATAGTTACTTTTAGTTGAACTCGTTTACCAGATGAAATAAATTTATATTAGAATCTAGACTGAATGTTTTTGTTGTGAGTGTAGGATTGGTGCAGACGAGCTTTAGGTATGCCTTAACAAGCAGCCAAGGATTATGTGGGCCTGCCACCGACGTAAATATGTAGTTAGATGTTGCAGTAATTATGGTATAGCACCCTGCAACATGGCGATCTTCCGTCAGTGGTGGACTGTTGTTGTTGTTGTTACAACGACAGTTACAGTCGGCTGGGTACGTCAGCTTCGCGGACCTACCTCAAACAACACCGTAACGAGATTTTTTTTAAATGTCTCTATGGCAACGCCGCGGTGTTGTCACCGCTATGTAGACAGCTACAGTTTCCGCCTGCCACCATTAGTTCCTTGCGGTTGATAGTTGGCAACAGCACTGCGAACTGTTAGGGATCTTCTTTCGCCTTCTTGACTACAGCTCCTGTCATAACATACCCTCCGAGAGAGGGTATTAACGCTTTCAACTCAGGCGGTAACAGCATTTCTTCCACAACCTGCAATTCATCACCACAGTCTCTGAGCCGGTCAAGAGCTGAATGTGCGAGTACGCTACTAGAGGCTCATCGAGCAGCGTCACCAAATACGCGAAGGCACTAACATGCAAACTATCATTTAGTCCTGATGATTCTAGGCTTCGAACTCTAGCAAAAAAAGCGACGCTGCCGAGTGGGTGCCATTGCCGGACACTCCGGCCGTCGTATGAAGGTCGTGGGTTTTTTTTCTGGGCGCCTGACCATCTACATATGCGTATATACCCAGCAAGCACGGTATGCTGCGTGGCGGAGGGCACCCTGTAACCCTACAAGTCATTGCTTTCCTATTCCACTCGCAAATAGAGAGCGAGGAAAATGATTGTCTTTATGCTTCCGAATGAGCCCTAATATCTCGTTTCTTCTCTTCATGGTCCTGGGGCGAAATGTACTTTGGCAGCAGTAGAACTATTCTGCCGTCAGCTTCAAACGCCGGATCTCTAAACTTTCGCATTGCTGTTGCTTGAAAATAATGCCGCCTTCCCTCAATGGATTCCCATTTGAGTTTTCGAAGCATCTCCGTAATGCTAGCGTGTGTTTCAAACCTACTGGTAACAGATCTAGCCGCTCATCTTTGGATGGCTTCGTTGTCTTCCATTAATCCGATCCCGTGTCGCACTGGCGTTCTATAAGTGATCTCCTTTCCTATAATTCTTCCAGTACCACGTTTTCCGCCGGCCGGTGTGGCCGAGCGGTTCTAGGCGCTACAGTCTGGAACCACTCGACCGCTACGGTCGCAGGTTCGAATCCTGCCTCGGGCATGGGTGTGTATGATGTCCTTAGGTTAGTTAGGTTTAAGTAGTTCTAAGTTCTAGGGGGCTGATGACCTCAGAAAATAAGTCCCATACTGCTCAGAGCCATTTGAACCGTTTTGAACCACGTTTTCCCTATTACAACCCTTAAAAGCTTGTTCCATTTCGTATTGCGCTAAACAGCAGGCTACCTAATCTGTGTTCGATAATTACGGGTTTGTTTTCGCTACTCATATGCATTAACATACTTTTTTCTACACTTAGAGCTAGCTGCCATTGATCACATCAACTAGGAATTTTGTCTAAGTCATCTTGTATCATCTGACAGTCACTCAACAACGTCACCTTCCCGTACAGCACAATATCATCAGCAAACAACTTCAGACAGCTGCGCGCCCTGTCCGGCAGATCTTTTGTATAGAAAAAAATAATAGCGATACTATCACTCTTCCCAGGGGCAGTCCTGACGATATCCTTGTCACTGAAAAACTTTCGGCATTGCGGACAACGTAGTGAATTCTATTAAGAAATATTCGAACCACTCGCATATCTGGAAACCTATTCCCTAAGCTCCTACTTTCGTTAACAGTCTGCGGTGGTGTACCGTGTCAAATGGTTTCGGGAAATCAAGAAACATGCAATCTACCTGGTGTTCTTCACCCGTAGTTCGCATTATATCACGTAAGAAAAGGGAAGACGAGTTAGGCACGAGCGATACATTCAAAAACCGTGTTGATTAGAGGACAGAAATTTTTCCCCGTCAAGATTTTTTTTTGTACTTGAATGAGAACATGGTCAATAATTCTGCTGCAAACCAATGTGAAGGACACTGATGTATAATTTTGCAGGTCCTCCTACTTTCTCTTCTTATACCCTACTGGCCATTAAAATTGCTAAACCAAGAAATACAGATGACAAGTATATTATACTAGAACTGACATAAGATTACATTTTCACGCAATTTGGGTGCATAGATCCTGAGAAATCAGTACCCAGAACAACCACCTCTGGCCGTAATAACGGCCTTGATACGCCTGGGCATTGAGTCAAACAGAGTTTGGACGGTGTGTACAGGTACAGCTGCCCATGCAGCTTCAACACGATACCACAGTTCATCAAGAGTAGTGACTGGCGTATTGTGACAAGCCAGTTGCTCGGCCACCATTGACCAGACGTTTACAATTGGTCAGACATCTGGAGAATGCGCTGGCCAGGGCAGCAGTCGAACATTTTCTGTATCCAGATAGGCCCCTCTAGCACCTGCAACATGCGGTCGTGCATTATCCTGCCGAAATGTAGGCTTTCGCAGGGATCGAATGAAGGGTAGAGCCACGGGTCGTAACACAACGGAAATGTAACGTCTACTGTTCAAAGTGCCGTCATTGCGAAAAAGAGGTGACCGAGACGTGTAACCAATGGCACCCCATACCATCACGCCGGGTGATACGCCAGTATGGCGATGACAAATATACGCTTCCAATGTGCGTTCTCCGCGGTGTCGCCAAACACGGATGTGACCGTCATGATGCTGTAAACAGAACCTAGATTCATCCGAAAAGATGACGTTTTGCCATTCGTGTACCCAAGTTCGTAGTTTAGTTCACCATCGCAGTCGCTCTTGTCTGTGATGCAGCGTCAAGGGTAACCGCAGCCATTGTCTCCGAGCTGATAGTCGATGCTGCTGCAAACGTCGTCGAACTGTTCGTGCAGATGGTTGTTGTCTTCCAAACGTCCCCATTTGTTGACTCAGGGATAGAGACGTGGCTGCACGATTCGTTACACCCATGCGGATAAGATGCCTGTCATCTCGACTGCTAGTGATACGAGGCCGTTGGGATCCAGCACTGCGTTTCGTATAACCCTCCTGAGCCCACCGATTCCATATTCTGCTAACAGTCATCGGATCTCGACCAACGCGAGCAGCAATGTCGCGATACGATAAACCGCAATCGCGACAGGCTACAATCCGACATTTATCAAAGTCGGAAACGTGATGGTACGCATCACAACAACGTTTCACCAGGCAACGCCGGTCAGTTGCTGTTTGTGTATGAGAAATCGGTTGGGAACTTTCCTCATGTCAGCACGTTGTAGGTGTCGCCACCAGCGCCAACCTTGTGTGAATGCTGTGAAAAGCTAATCATTTGCATATCGCAGCATCTTCTTCCTGTCGGTTAAATCACGCGTCTGTAGCACGTCATCTTCCTGGTGTAGCAATTTTAATGGCCAGTAGTGTATATAAGAGCCACCTGCACTTTTTTCCGGTCTCTAGGGCTTTGCTCTGGAAGAGAGATTCTCAATAATGCAAGCTTGATAAGGGACCAATGCCACAGAGTACTCTTTTTAAAACCAAACTGGGATTCCATCTGGAGCTGACTACTTATTTGTTTTCAAATCTTTCAGTCGTTTCTCTGCGTCAGGAATGACTCTTACTATGTCGTCCATACGGGAACTGTGCGATGGTCAAACGACGGTATGTTTCTACGAACGTCCTGTGTGAACGGTTTCTTAAACGCAATACAGGCCAAGCAGGCCAAGTGCTATGTACGCTAGCACAGCAGTATGGCCTCGCTGTGTCGCTCAGCTGTTATTCGTGTTGCGGTGCAAAGGCACTGCCTCCTCCAGGTTCTCTTTTGCTGCACCAGGATTCCGCTGTCTCAGTAAAAGCCACTCGCTGCCTATTAGCACCGTCCAACTCTTGCGTTGCTGTCATCGAAGTACTGAATGACAGGCAAGTAACAGTAAAGAATGTTCCTATTAAGCAATCGTTCTTGACACTGGGTGATCCATCCCATAAATTCCGGCACAGACATTGTTGGCATAAGAATCGGCCATCCCTGCAACGGCTGTGAGCCAGCTGTAGCAGGATCAAGGGAACACTGACCAACATATAGCACATGTATAGGAAAAGAAATCCACTACTCCAAAACTACACTGCTGATGGCCAGTTGCCGGAAACACTGTAAATAGCAAAATATCTAGAAGCAATTATCCAGAGCGACCTTAAGTGGAATCACATAAAAAAATAAATAGAAAATATATATAATGTAACAATCAGCCAACTGGTTGCAAACAACTTTTTTTATAAATACGCATTAAGCAGGTTTAGATAGCTCTAAGACTATCTTCATCAGCATGATAAAAGTTCCATGAACTCACGTGACAACTTTTAAATTTTCAGCAAACAGTGCTATATTCTTGACTCATGGAACAAACCTTGGTCATTTGATAATAGCACTGTTTGGTGAAAATTTAAAAGTTGCCATGTGAGTTCATATAACTTTTATCATGCTGTAGAAATGCTTTTAGAGCTATCGAAACCTGTTTAATGTGATTTTACAAAAAAAAAAAAAAGTTGCGTGCAACCTGTTGGCTGACTGTTAGATTTTATTTATTTGCATACACGATTGCTGAGTACACAGCGAAAAAATGTTTAAATTATCACGAAGTAGAAAGAATCGACGCCAGATCGAGGTAAATACGAAGAATAGAAAGGAAATGTTACTCATCCGTAAAACAAGTGGATTACAAGGTGCTTGTTCGACGGATTCGTCAGTACTGCGCATCAGTCTGGGTCCCTTAATAGGTACGGCTGATAGAACATATACAGAAGAGCGGCGTGTTTCATCGTGAGGTGGTTGCTCGACAGACGCCCTTGGCAGACGCTCCAAGAGAGGCATTGTGCATCACGGAGAGGTTCACCACTTATACTTCGAGAAAGTGCCGGGTGGTTATACAAGGCTTGCCCAGAACGTAATGCACCGCATTTATTTTCAACAATTCTTTATGGAACATAATGAGAATTACACACACCAAAGAATGGTGTTTTTACCTACACACGCTAGTTTTCCACGTTATCTCCATCCCGATCTATAGCCTTCCTCCAGCACGAAACAAGGGTGTATATGCCCTGTCGGTACCAATCCTTGTCCTGGTGGCGGAGCCTGTGGTTGTGTAAATCATCTCCTCATTGTCCTCAGGGGTATTCCACGAATGGTATCCCTTAATGTCCCAAACCATGGAAGTCGAGGGGGCTTATATCCGACCTATAGGGTTGGTGGGGTAACACTGTTTTGCGGTGTTCGGCAGTCCTCTGACTTGTTCGGGGCCAAGAGTTACCGTGTTGTAGCAAAACATCTCCTAGGTTGCTGTGGCGCCGGAGTCTCCAGAAATGCGTCTTGAGTTTTATTAATGTGTTGACATATGCTTCTGAATTAATAGTACCGCCTCTTGGCATCACATCAATGTGAATCACACCTTCACAGTCCCAGAACACGGTGATCATGAAATTATCGGCGGAAGTAGTTCTTTTGAATTTTTTTTCTTTTGTGGGGAATGGAACGACGCCATTCCATCGACTGACGTTTTGTTTCGGGCTCAAAATGGTGAACCCAGGTTTCATCACCTGTTACAGCGTGGGTCAAGACGCCCTCCCCTCAGCTTCAAAGCGTTGCAACAAATCAAGACAAGTGTACTTTCTGTGCGATTTGTGATCCAGCATTAGACACCGCGGGACCCATCTTACACACACTTTTGAATATCGAAGAGTGCAGGTAATTGCATCCACACTGCCTTAGCTGACTGACAGGTGGAGCGCCAACTGCCGAGTCGTATTGCGTCTGTCCTCGCGAATGACAACATCAGCTCCCTGCAACATGTCGGGTGTGACAGCCGTGGATGGTCTCCTCGACAGCTGCAAATGATGGAGCTTCGCCTAACCGCCTTCTGATGACCTCACCCTCCGTGCCCAGCGACTTACAGTCCCCTATCGACAGCATATGTTCCATAGGCTCTGCGTTTGTGAATATTCCCCACAGTCTAATTTTCTGCAGTGAGTAATTCAATGACGGCACGTTGCTTGTACATCACCTATAGACGCCATTTTGGAATTGTCCTGCAGCTACACTATCTGTCGGAAGTGATGGAAACTTGGCGCGCTCACTGAGATGACGTCAACTAACATATAAGTGACGTTTCGCATTCGTAGCTTTGTTTTCGGCTGAGAAAAAGAATGCGGTACATTACTTTCTGGGCAACCCCATATTTAAAATCCGTCTCTTCACATAGATCCAGTGTAGGCTGTAATTATCGAATGGCAGCGAAACTTAAACTTCATAGACATTCTAATGTGTTAATGTGGAACACATTTACGTTGGAAAACAATTAGTTCCGATTTTGGCCACCAGGTGAAAATATGGCGCTGTGAATGCAAGACAGACGTGTAGAAATGTTTCCATACATAATCGATTGCGAATGGGACGTCGGCAGATATGGTCAAACAAGTGTGAAGTGTACAATGCTGATATTATTTATTAACCGCTGGTTCCACAGTTTGTTCAGTATAAGCACCAGAGATGACGACGAGATACTGTACAGAGACAGATTTGTGCCTAGTGCCGAAATTGGGACTCTGTTTTTCCACCGTAAATTGGTTCCACATTAACACATTACCATATCTACTGCTCTTTGATTGGAACTTTCCGGGAATACTCGGACAACACATTATTTCCTCCTATATAAATATCGCGATAGGACCAGCATAAAATTGGAAGTAATACGAGGGCTTACCGACAGTAATTCATCCCACGCGCCATTCGCGAGTGGAACAGTGAAGAGAAGGATTAGTTGGTAGTAAAAGAAGTACCCTCACGGCACTTCATCAGGTGGCTTGGGAAGTGTTGATGTAGATTGACTATGGAAATGTTTATGATCTCGAACACGAGGAAGTAATGGAATAGTGTAACTAGAGAAATGGATCAATGCAATGACTATCCAACATCAACTGCAGCTGAATTTATTGGCTTCGGATTTCCTGCCCATTTACGATATGGCTACAGCAATATAGGAGAGAAAATTAAACTTAATATATGTTACAATATGCAGTTTTACGCACATCTTCTTTAGTGGACATGAGAGGAAGTGCTTCAATTTTTATTGCTAACAACGTGATACGTTACAATGCTTTTGTGATTATATAAAGAAAATCAATCAATTACAGTCAAATTATTCCAGTTTTGTGAAACAGGAGTGCTCAGAGCAATTAAATCAGTTTTTTTTCTTTTTTTACTCAGTGACACAACTGGTCCAGTTGCTTCAATGTAGGCTGGTTTGAAAGTTTCCTCGTTAGTCGGCTCCAGTAAACTCCAAGACTATGACCAATTCTTTTCGTGGGTAAACACTCCCAAGTACTGTTTTTGTGCTAGCTAAACGATTTGTGTTTAAGAGGACGGGAAGTAATGGCAGCGTTTATAGAGAGGAAATGCAAATAGTTGCATAGAAATGAGAGCTCCCGGCACCTCCCGTCTCACGTTTCCGCTCCTCCTCCCTCTTCAGCGGCCGTTCGTACAAAAAACTTCGATACCAGCCTCCTAGGATGACAACAACTACTTCTTCACAAGCTTAGATTCTCTGGACTGCGTGTGGTTCAGTGTTCTTCACAATTACATATTACGTTGTTCTCATCCTTCGTCATCTGCTGCCATTTACGAATGAACTGCCACCTAGTTACTAAGGAAAGTCGTATTTTCACAATATGAATTTGTTCGTGTGCATAATGTGAAAAGCCGGCCGAAGTGGCCGTGCGGTTAAAGGCGCTGCAGTCTGGAACCGCAAGACCGCTACGGTCGCAGGTTCGAATCCTGCCTCGGGCATGGATGTTTGTGATGTCCTTAGGTTAGTTAGGTTTAACTAGTTCTAAGTTCTAGGGGACTAATGACCTCAGCAGTTGAGTCCCATAGTGCTCAGAGCCATTTTGAACCATAATGTGAAAAGTATTTCACATTTCCTACTTTTAATAATGATCAATAATTTCACAGCTTCAAATATTTGTAGACTCAAACGTAATTACGAAATAAATATCTTAAAATTAACGGTTTATGAATTAAAAATAGAGATTTAGGAACGTTGAAATAGGTTAACACATATTATCACTTTATTACACGTTATAAATTAGGAAAAATTTTCTAAAATAAGAAGTATCTTGCATTTAAGAAGGAGAAATAAAAGACAATGGGAAAGTACATACACTTCTATTACAGACCCCACCACATAGCTATCTTGTGTGTAAGGCTCGGCAATTATCGAGTCTTGTCACATTCGAGGTGTCGTACAAAGTATATCTTTTGCACTCATTTGATACATTTTTGTGTACGGATCTGTGTTTTATTACTTTCATATTATATTTGTTACAGGTCATTCGAGCTTTACATAGTACATAATCGGTATATTATTTGTGCATCTTTGATTTCTTCCTATCTACATGTTGTGTGCATGGTGTCTATGTTGTCTGCAAGGTGAAACCTTTTCTAAGTTTAATAAATGGTTCCATCGTTTTCATTACAGGAATTATTTTACTTAAGTTTAATAAACAATTATACAATTTAAATTACACGTATCACTCAAGACGTAGACATACTAAACGACTGTTGATGCATTTCTGTGTTCCTTAATGTACTCTTGCCTCAGATCTAGCTCTACGTATTAATCTTACTGTTTGTTCCAGATTCAGCATGTGAGTCTGTTTCTGCGCGTGCGTCTGTGAGTGTGTCATTTTAAGTATTCTGTTCCCGTGTTCGTGCGCTTTCTCTTATTTGTGCATTTGTTTGTTCTTGTTTGTATAACTCGTGTAACGTATACGACACATGATCGGTTATGTCATTCGGTATGCTCCAATCGTCCTGTTGGCGTAGAATTTGTGCTGTGTTGTCATAGTCACTTCAGGGTCGAATGTGGTGTGGGTCTGTCACACTGTCAAGTAACATGTTCAGAAGTCCCTTTTTGTCCGGAAGTGCATATGGGTGTCCTGAGTGCAGACCAAGGCTCATGAGGAAATGGACCATGTTACGTGTAGTAGGATGTATATTTTTAAGTCTCATTCGTTGCTTGATGTTTGGGAAAAAGCTGTAGACATGACACCCCTTTTCTGTGAATACCATTCTCTGTGCCAGGCACCATTTTAAGTAAGTCCGTCAGGTGGGGACGATCTGTGGTGCAGCAGTTTTAATGGTTGCTCAGTGTAGTCCACCTGGGCAAGGAGTTTTTCTTTCTTCAAGTTTTGTTATTGCTAGCGCAGCTTCCTCTCAAGCGAAGGGAGTAGTGGTTCCACCACTTGTGTAGTTAATGTCCATTTGTCTGCGTACCTCTGTTTGGTGGTGTTGGTCGTGTGAAGTGTCGTCGCCTGGTAGTACCTTGTCTAGCAGGTCCTCTGACACCTATCTCCGGCCTTGCGTCATTGTACCGTTTTATCATTTTAATGCTGACAGTTGATGTTTTTATTCTCTCAGTTTGTGTTTTGAAGGGATCTCCCTATATGTTATTCTGTAAGTTGTTTCTGACAAAATTGTTCCAACAGTCCAGCCATGATTTTTGTACATCGTCTTCGTGCCGCTGTTTGGCTTCAAGTTATTGCTGCAGCCCGACTTGTATTTCTTGTGTCGTCTTTGCTCATTGGCAGTATCTCTTTTATCTCGTGAGTCCTTCCTCAGTTTTGTTAATAGTGTGTACCACGGTATACGTTGTTTACGTTCGTCATTGATCTGTGGGTTTCCAGCGATATGAGCTCTCTGTAGTAGGTCAGTTAATATGTGTGCTCTGTAATCAGTACTTCCTCCGTTGGTGTGCAAGGGGAATTCTTGTATAGTATCTTTTAGTGTCTGCCAGTTTTCCCTGTTCAGCAGCAATCGATGGTGTTGTTCAGTGACTGTGTTTGTGTTTATGCGTGTATCCATGCGTATAATTGTGATCGCTGTGTGTTGCTCTGTCGTGTACCTGTGATATGTGTTACAGATGTTTCGCTTACAAATGAAATTATGGTACTTATATCTCCGGCTTTTCCACGGTACGTCTGGGATTACCCTGTCTTATTGAGCTCAATAGGACTGCACTCATTTATGGTGTCCGTTATACTAGTCCTTTGGCGTGTGTCCTACCAGCATGACAGAATGCTGAACTTGTGTTAGTGTCCGATAGAATAAGTAGTCTTTTACCCCTGGAGGAACCTGCTATGTCCATAATCGAGTATGTAAGGGGTTCAATGTCATATGAGTACTGTGTGCATAGCGATGTGACCCATGATTCCCTTCCCAGTGTAATTTTTGCTGTTACAAAGAGTTCAACGCATAGTTGCGTTATTTTTGTTGCTGCAATTACTGTTTGTTACCACTAATGCTGCTTTGGAGCCCTTTACCCCTGTAATTGTCATATATTGTGTTGGGAGACCAGGTATTTTACCGCGCATATATGGTTCCTGTTAACAATCGACACACAGCTATACTTCGTCCATCAACTTGCTTAGTTTTAAGCTAACCATTGTACTCCTCAAACAGTTCAGTTGTACGATCTTCAGAGCGTGGGATGTGTTATTTATGCATAGATACTGGGTACAGTTTCTTTAAGTTGATGTTAAAGGCACCCGTGTGCTCTCAATAAGCTCCTCTAGACGTTATTTAGCTCTAACTCCTCTGTCTTCCGTGTGCATTCCAGCCCCAAGGGTCTGCAGAGCTCTTATTTGTCAGGTCGTAAGTGTTCTGTTCGTAGGACCAGTCTGTTCCGTGGTCGGGTTACATATTTTATTTCTTTGTCGGTGATTAAGTCGTATTACTAATCGTACTGCAGTTTGAAGTACATCTCCGTTTTTGAGCCAGCTTAAGCGTAGATTCTTCTCAACGTCGCTGTAGTCAATTGTTGTTGCTTTATCGTGTTGATTTTTATTGTTAGAATCTTGTGATGTGCTGGTTTGCACATTTGTATTCGTGGTTAATACTTTTGGGGTAGTCGTTTTTGTCTTTGTTATTTGTTGTTTGTGTCTTACAATAGGTCGTATTTGTTGGCTGTGCTTGCTATCGGCGTATCTGTGGCAGTTTTGTTTATCTTTGTTCCTTGTTGACGGGTATGCCGTGCATGAGCTCTTGATTTATCTGATATGTCTATATTTACGGTATGTTGTTTGATTTAGTAGTTTCTGTCTTTGTGACGTCACGTTCCTGTTTGTCTGTTTCTATAGTTTTTGTCTCACATTCTTGTCTGTTTGAATCATAGATACTTCCACTATGAACAAAGTCTACTGGTTTTATGTACAATTTATACTATGTTCGTATTAGTGTTTGATTGTTGATGATATAGAGTTGTTTTGAATGCTTGTCTTTGCTGTTTTGTTTGCTTTGAATCGTCTTGGGTTACTTGCTGTTCTGGTGACTGGTGTTTTCACATTCATGCTATGCTGTGTCCTATCATCCAACGTTGATTGAAATTTACCTTAATGAGAAGCTCAGACAGGCAGGTACTAGAGACGTTAAAATACCACAAGACTCTCAAAACAATGAGAAATGATGTTAGTATGTCAAAAGATTCTCATAAAAGCACAGTGAAAACTAATGTTACTATATTGCATCACAATATCAGGGGACTGAAAAAAAGAATAGATTAGCATCTTGTTTAGAAGAATGAGAAACTGAGGCTGCAGTAGATGTACTATGCCTGTCTGAACATCATGTTGTCTGAGGTATGGGAGCAGTAAATGTAGGTGGATATAAGCTTTTAGCACATGTAAGTAGATACACTATGGAGAGATGAGGAGTTTCCTTATATGTTAAAATCTGACCTAGTATGAGAAATTTCGAAACTTAAAATTTTGTGTAGAGCAACATATAGAAGCATTTTCATGTGAGCTTAAACTAAATGATGGTACTTTTATAACTGTAGCCATGTATAGGTGTCCACTGGGAAATTTTCAGCTATTTATGCAAAAACTTGGATTCTCTGTTGCGCTGTCTGTCAGACAAAGGGAAGGAAACAAGTGTGGATTTCAATGCAGATTTTATGAAAAAGTGTGATGGAAACCTTCACCCTGAAGTATAAGTTAGTTCTTTCAATTTGATGTCAGTTATTGATTTTCCTACTTGGGTGGTACAGGAAAGCAGCACACTGATAGATAATGTTTTTATCGACCAAGATAAATTTAATCAAATACAAACTTTTCCTGTTAAGAATGGTCTGTCTAATCAGGATGCACAGCTAGTTACAGTATATGACACAGCTCCATACAGTAATGCAAAACAGTCCTCCAAAATTACCTATTCAATTAACGATTTAACACTTGAAAATTTTAGGGAAAGCTTGCAGCAGTTAGATTGGGATGAGGTGTACAGGGAACCTGACGCTAATTCAAAATTTAGCCTATTTCATGATACCTTTTTGAGTATATTAGAAAAATTTACTAAGAAAACAGTCAAACATAGTTGTAAGAAACCATCTAAAAAGCCTTGGCTTACTAAAGAGATAAAGATACATTGTAAACAGAAAAGGGAAATGTATCTTATAGCTAGGAGGGGTAGTGATCCAGAATCAGTGAATCATTATAAAAACTACTGCACTGTATTAAGAAATTTACTAAAAAGTTTAGAAGTATGTTCATTATGTCTGAGATTAGCAAATCTAACTGTAAAATTAAAACAATTTGGAATATTGTGCAAAGGGAAACAGGGCAACCGAGAGCACAGGAAGACAGTATTTCTATCAAACTCAATGAAAGGTTTGTTGAAAAGAAGCCAGAAATAGAAAACATTTTTAATAATTATTTCTTAAATGTTGTAGAGAAAATAAGATTCAGCTATTCATTAGAAAATGCAAGGCAGTATTTGGAAGAGGCTATACTTATGCAATTTGGTGAAACTGAAATTCAACCTAGTGAACTTAGGAAAACAATAAATTTAGTCAAAAGTAAAATGTCGCATAGAATACGTGGCGTTTCCAACAGAGTACTAAAAGCTTGCTCCCAACAGATCAGTCGGATTCTCATTCATATATGTGGTAGCTCACCGAAACAGGGCACTTTTCCCGATAGGCTGAAATACGCTATTGTTAAACCACTGCATAAAAAGAGGGTTAGGTCTGATTCTAACAACTACTGCCCAGTCTCACTTCTGACAGCTTTATCCAGTTGGTTACAAAACTCTGATTGATGGTTTAGGTGAATCCGCGAAAGAATGAGCCTGAATAGTGTCGTCTTGGCGGCAGCTGTTTCAATTTTATTCAGTTGATATGAAGATTCACCTGGTGTTCTTTTATAGATACACTATTGGCTATTAAAATTGCTACACCAAGAAGAAATGCAGATGATAAACGGGTATTCATTGGACAAATATATTATACTAGAACTGACATGTGATTACATTTTCACGCAATTTGGGTGCATAGATCCTGAGAAATCATTACCCAGAACAACAACCTCTGACCGTAATAACAGCCTTGATACGCCTGGGCATTCAGTCAAACAGAGCTTGGATGGCGTGTACAGGTACAGCTGCCCATGCAGCTTCAACACGATGCCACAGTTCATCAACAGTAGTGACTGGCATATTGTGACGAGCCAGTTGATCGGCCACCGTTGACCAGACGTTTTCAATTGGTGAGAGATCTGTAGAATGTGCTGGCCAGGGCAGCAGTCGCACATTTTCTGTATCCAGAAAGGCCCATACAGGACCTGCAACTTGCGGTCGTGCATTATTCTGCTGAAATGTAGGGTTTCGCGGGGATAGAATGCAGGGTAAAGCCACGGATCGTAACATCTACATGACTACACTGCAATTCAGATTTAAGTGCTTCGGAGAGGGTTCATCGAACCACAATCATACTATCTCTCTACCATTCCACTCCTGAACAGCGCGCGGGAAAAACGAACACCTAAACCTTTCTGTTCGAGCTCTGATTTCTCTTATTTTATTTTGATGATCATTCCTACCTATGTAGGTTGGGCTCAACAAAATATTTTCGCTTTCGGAAGAGAAAGTTGGTGACTGAAATTTCGTAAATAGATCTCGCCGCTTTAATGAGAAAAAAATATTTATTATGTAAAAAATGAATGGATGAAAATGGGGAAGAAATGGCTTTAAATATTTTTGTTATTTACTCTTTCAGTACGAACTTTGTTGTAGAACCCCTTTTTTTACGTATGGTAATAAAAATTCATTTAGACTGAATTAAGCACATTTAAAATTACGTGAACTTTAGCAACACTCTCATGCTGATAAATTCAAACTAACTGATTAATAACATTTATGACTTTGAAAATTATTTAAATGAAATTTTTTACGTATTTCGACCTTGGCATACATTTTCTAGATGCAGTGGGTTTTTAAATATTTACTGAATTCTTTCCCGGCGTTAGCTATGGAACACAAGACTGTCTCTGTTAGCATAAAATGGTTAAATATTGCCCAGCCGACCTGAACGTTTAATCATCATTGACAAAACACACTTCAAAAAAATGGTTCAAATGGCTCTGAGCACTATTGGACTCAACTGCTGAGGTCATTAGTCCCCTAGAACTTAGAACTAGTTAAACCTAACTAACCTAAGGACATCACAAACAACCATGCCCGATGCAGGATTCGAACCTGCGACCGTAGCGGTCTTGCGGTTTCAGACTGCAGCGCCTTTAGCCGCACGGCCACTTCGGCCGGCAAAACCCACCTCACTATACGTTTAAGTTATTTGCTTTAGAAATTGAAAGAACCAACAGATTAACAACTTCGACGTTAGTTATCCGCCTATGAATGCACAAATGTAAAACCAGTAATAAATTCAGTCAGCCTCAGGATCGCTGTAAAAGAAAAGTATTTCGTAATGCACTGCTAATAAGGCCTGCTCCCGATTTACGGGTTTAGTTAATTTTACAGCGGAACAATTTTTTAAATGTGCCGCCGCTGCAAATCGTTCGGTCGCGGCACAGCCCAGCAACACCAACGATAATCGCTAAATGTGCTGAAAATTCTTTAAAGAAATGTTATAGATGGCATGGGCAAGCTAATTTACATTAGTAATACACAATTTTGATAAATTATAATATATTTTGACCATAACAATAATTAAAATTACACACCTTCATAATTTCTCCTCTAATGGCGGCTAAAGATAGATACAGACAAAAGAAGTCCTCTCTCTCAGCTCTCGAGGAAGACGACAAAGAATGCACATTATGTAGTGCTTTTTATAGTATTGCTGATAATGAATATCTCTTTGTAATCTTACAACATTATTTTCCTCTGTGGCTATATTTTACATTTTTTCATCGCAGATGTTAACATATTTCGTAATTACATTATGAGTATAGAAATATTACAATCATAAATACAGCGAGAATTTTTTTTTAATTCCGATTTTGGCCGTCTAGGGACCGCGTTAAACAACTATTTTTCAATGTACATTTCTCCTATTGCGCTCTTCCTCTTTTCTCTTCTGCCAATATGTCTTCATCCTCTCTCTGTGCTGCTCCCTTCGGTCTTCTGTCCACACTGTTCCTCCAGTTCTTTCTTCTCTTCTTCACTTCAAATCCTTCAAAATGTTGAATTTTGTCTCTCATTAAGTCTCTGTTGGTTATATCATCTTCTCCTATACCCATCTCCTCTAAGTCTGCTTTGACTTCTTTGAACCAGGTAATTTGGGTTCTGGGGTTCTTGTCAAAAAACATGAATATTTTCTTTGTCAGCCTTTCATCATTCATTCTTTTCAAATGGGCGTAAAAGCGTACTCTTCTCTTCCTCATAGTATCTCCCACTTTCTCAATTTTGTCATACACTTCTCTATTACTTCTAAGCTTCCAAGTCCCATTCTCAAACCTCGGCCCAAGTACTCTTCTAATGATTTTTCGCTCCTTTTTTGCTATAGCTTCCATTTCCTTGTTAGTGTTCATTGCTAAACATTCAGATGCATACAGACACTCTGGCTTAATCACAGTGTTGTAGTGCCTTATTTTTGCGTTAATTGATACTGACTTCTTGTTGTACACATTCTTTGTTAGCTGGAATGCCATTTCCATTTTTCTTGTTGTTGTTTTATTTCCTTCTTTATCTGAAGCATTTGGCTGGATGATTTCCCCTAAATATTTGAAATTAGAAACCTTCTTTATCTGGCCATACTTTGTAATCATATTGTTCGGTGCCTCTTTTACATTGGTTAGGTACTCTGTCTTTTCAAAGGAGATTTTCAGTCCGGCTTTTTCTGCTGTTTCATTCAGAATATTGATCTGTTTGACTGCTTCTTCCAAACTTCCTGCCAGAATCGCTAAGTCATCAGCAAACGCGAGGCAATCTGCTTCTAATCCATCCTTTATTCTTCCTAATCTGATTTTTTGTATTCCTTCTTCAGTCGTTTTCTTCCTCCACTCTCTAATAACTTTTTCTAACACACAGTTGAATAGGGTAGGTGACAACCCATCTCCTTGTCTTAATCCTGTTCTGATTTTGAATGGTCTGGATACCTCACCACGGAGCTTTACTTTTGCATAGGTATCCGTAAGTGTTTCTTTGACGATTGCGACTGTTTTCTTGTCTGCTCCAAACTCCCTAAGGATGTTAACCAAGGTTGTTCTGTCAACGGAGTCGTACGCCTTCTTGAAGTCAACAAACGTGATAAAGATGTCTTTTCCTCTTAATCGTCTATATTTAATAATTAACTTCAAGTTTAAAATTTGCTCCACACAAGATCTTCCCTTCCTAAAGCCTGCTTGGTATTCACCAATTTCTTGATCAAGTTGTTTCTCCAATCTGTTTTGTAGGGCCTTAGATAGAATTTTATACGTTACCGGAAGTAAAGATATCCCTCTGTAGTTATTTGCATCGGTTTTATCCCCTTTCTTGAAGATGGGGTGGATTAATGCAGTTTTCCATTCTTCCTGTATACGTTCCGTTCTCCAAATCTCATTGATTATTCCCAGTAGTTTTTCTTGAGTTGTATTATCCACACTTTTCCACATTTCTGCAATTATCATGTCTTCCCCTGGTGCTTTATTGTTCTTAAGGTTTTTAATGATTTCTCTGATTTCTATGAGGCATGGGGGTTCAGAATTATTGTTTACTGTGTTTGGGGTGTTGGCTGGTAATTTTTCAATAGGTTCCTGACAGTTGAGGAGTTGTTCAAAATATTTTGCTAATATTTCACAATTTTCTTCATTATTCATTGCCAGTTTTCCACTGGTATCTTTAAAGCACAGATTTGGTACTACATATTTTTGTAGTTTCTGTCTGAATGTGCTGTAAAAGGATCTGTTATTGTTTCTCTTAAAATCTTTATCCATTTGTATAAGTTGGTTCTTTTCAAATAGTCTTTTTACTGATCTAATGAGTTTTGCTGTAGAAGATCTTTGCTGTTTGAACTCCAGGTAGTCCTTATCACTTTTGGTTGAGTGCCATTTCTTCCATGCCTTCATCCTTTGTTCTGTTGCTTCCTCACATATCTCATCCCACCATTCGTGTTTCTTTCTCTTTTTCATTTTTGCGACTTCTTGAGCAGATCTTATCATTCCTTCTTTTATATCTTCCCATTTATCCGAACATATAACTATGCTTTGACAGAATTCTTCTCTTTTCTCTTTCAAGATGTTTGCGTCTATCTTTTGAGTTTTCCTGTTTTGTATTTGTTTCTTTCTTTGTGGTATGACATTTAATTTGATTGTCGATAAGTAGTGGTCAGTTACAATGTTTGCCCCTTTCCGAACTCTCACATTCATTATTTCTTTTTGATTATGGTGTGTGATGACTATGTGATCTATCTGGAACTCTCCAATACTTGTGTTTGGTGATTTCCATGTTTTCTGTTTCTTAGGAGGTTTTTTGAAATTTGTAGACATTAATTTTAAGTTATGACCCTTGCATAGTTCCATTGATCTTTCTCCATTTCTGTTTGTCCTTTTGTGAGCCGGGTAGTTTCCTACTGTTTTTTTTGTATTTTTTTTCTTGGCCTATTTGTGCATTGAAGTCCCCAAACAGTATTTTCACATTTGATGTTGGGATTTTAGAAAGTTCGTGGTCTAGAGATTCCCAATATGTATCTACTTTCTGAGGGTTTTTCTTATTGTCATTGTTGATGGGTGCGTGGCAATTAATAAGTGTATAGGTTTTATTTAGGGCGCGGAATGTGAGAAAAGACAAGCGTTCATTAGGTGACTGGAAGTCGGTTATTGAGTTTACCCAGTTAGATTTCACGATGAAGCCTGTTCCAAGGTGGGGAAGGCCTCTTCCACATGGGTTCCAGCCTTTCTTTCCTTTAAATATCCTGTATCCTTCATAATCCATTAAATCTTCATCTGTAAATCTGGTTTCCTGCAGCGCACATATTTGGATTTTATATACCTTCAAGACTTTGGTGAGCTGCTTCAGTTTTCCCGGCTTCAAGAGCGAGTTAATATTTAGGGTTCCAAAGAAATGTACGTTGTTTTTCTTCAGTTTAGAGGATTTTGAATTTCTTGAACGACATGGTGCTTCAGGCTCTCCAGAATCCTTAGGCCTGATTGCGCTGCTGTTAGCGGCGGAGGATTGGTTACCTCCTGGAGTAGTTCTATCTAGAGAAATTGACATCATGCATAGTTGTTTGAAATTCAGGGGGGAGATGGCTTTTTGGGCCATTCCGAGGTTAAAACTGGGATTGTAAGTTCCAGAGTGTGTGTTCAGCCGCTCCTAATATGGAGAACAGACGCTGTTTGTAGCCGCTCCTCTAGGAGTTCAGACGCTACATTTCGTTAGTTTTTGGTCCGCCCTGGGTATTTGATTTCCCCAGTACCACCTATATCTAGGAGGCATTCCCCTATCCGCCACCTGGGGAGGCGCCCGATGGGGGTACTAACAACCCCACACGGGGGTTATTACAGAAAATATTACAATAATAACCAACCTCCTTTACACAAAATTAAATAATATTTTTTGTTAAACAATTACAGTATATACGAATTGCTTTTTTGTTGGTATGAACTGTACCTAGTGTTCTCATTACCGTACACGTTCCTAACAGCCGTGCCACAGTTGTTGTTAAGCATTCGCAAATGTGCACGCTCGAGTTCAGCAATTCTGTGTGTCATTTCATTTTATTAATAGTGTGTGTGCTGCCAGGGAACGTTACGTTTGGCAGAGTTTCTATACTTTGACACAATGGTGCCAGTAACGTTCTTTACAATTCTGTTTTTTTTATGGAATGGCTCTTTTAATTAGTCCCAGGATTATATATGTTCATGGCTCCCCCATTTGGGCGAAGGCAGACAGAAAACCTGGGCAAAACTGTGCCGGAGCCCAGCCATCCCAGTTGGTTCATGATTAATCTTGTCTCTTTAACAGTCATTGTTTTGAAATGATTTAGCAGTTTGTCATCAACGGATACATAAAATCATAGTCACATACAGTTCAACGAAAGTTTGTTGTGTGTGTTTAACAACTCGTAATTATCATTTTTTCGATATACTGCAAGGCCACTTGTCCTAGGATATATCACTTAGTTTTTTGAAATCATTTAGTACAACGTTACTTTTCATAATGTTCTCACTACCTACGTGTTACAAATCCATCTCCTACACTTGCTAGTGTTTATTTTCTCTCGTCAATTTACGGGTATACATAATAAGTGTTCAATGTTTGTCAAAAACCGAGTTCATTGACATGTTATGCAGTTTATGTAAATATTTTGGAGTATGTCAATAATGCTGTAGTTGGTGAGCGGTGCGGAGAGATTGTTGAACGGCGCTCGGCGCGGCGCGTCGGCTCCGTGTAGATCACCGCCCCCGGTGTTGACAGCAACGGCGCGGAGAGGCGTGTGGCTGTCTGGTCTGCTACGGGTTGCTGCGGCCGCTGCATGGCTGAAGTAGCCGGATGCGCGTTGTATAACAGCTCGCCCGTGTGGCATCTTCTTGCAGTGCTCCAGCAAACATGCAACAAGTTCACAAACAGTGTACTATCCTTATGGGCATTTTTCCTGCTGTGGGAAAGAACGCACACAGTTATTGGCAGTTATTATTCAGTAGGCCTTCACTAGTCTGGTTTGCACAATGTTTCGTTGTCACAGTAACGCGTTTTATGGGCACACAATATTTTTTCACCATGTCATGACTTGTCATTAGTCACACGCAAGTTTTTACCTTAGAACAAAGTGTATCTCTGTAGTCAATGCGCTTTCCTGGCGTCCCTTGACACACAAAGAATATTTTTTTTTGTACACATGCACAGTATAAGTTATAGTTTGACACTAGCTTGGTCCACCGTCTATTATCGGGTCACTGTTCGTGTCGTGCTAGTTTCTTGACCACTTGCACACACGGCGATGATACAGTTTCTTATTGCTTGTTCAAAACAACCTCGTGACGTATTGCTGCAGTTTTAACAGTCACTGTCTGTCTCTGCCACACCATACTGCCATTTTAAGTTTTTTAGTTACAATGTCCGTTGTGCAATTTTTTGTAACAGCACATTCGTAACTTCTTTATTCGCTCTTTAACAAGGTGTGTGATAATTGCGTACATGGTAATAAATATTAAAATTTCGTATTAGTTTGCCCAAAAATCATCTATATTTATGTTCGAGTAGATTTTATTTGTGCATTCCAGCCGGATTCAGGCATATTGTTCAATAACTCCTTTGAAATTATGTCTCACTTTAGTTGCAAAGTCCTACGTAACTACAGTGTAGTCTCTGTAGGCTAAAATTGACTTGGACTGTATCTGGTTCGATCTGCACATGCTTCAATTGAAGTTTCTTTGTGCGTAACTTTGCGTTACTTAAATTCGCAATAAGTTTGCCTCCCACGGTGCCCTCGGATCACTACTGGGTGCATTACTCTCTTTGAAAATACTGGTTTGAAAATAAAGTTCTCAGGGTCTCATATTATATATATATATATATATATATATATATATATATATATATATATATATATATATATATATAATAGAAAAGACTGTACCAAGTAATATTTCAAGTTTGACACACATATAGAATATTATGCAGTACACAAACTAATCACTACTAAAATGTTCCTCCTGACTGATCTCTGTCACAATTGAACACTACAAATAATTGCACTAATCAGGTTATGTGTGCAGACATTTAGAGCATGCTTAAGCTAGCACTAATTAAAAAGAAGACATAACACAAATAATCATAAACAAAAGAGAAAGTCAATCATATTCTTATAACTAAATACTTCTACAATAGTACATTATCTCTACAGATCATACATCATTAATGTTCATTCATTTCCAAAAGAATGGTGTACCTTTCTACACATAACACATAGGACTATTAGTCATTTACTGACTAACCGTACCTGTCTGTCTGCTTTTGCCACCGCCACCAAAGGACTACATTAAAGGGACAAAGATGGTTCTATTATTCCCCACTCGATCAGCTTTCTAATATCTTTAGCTACTATTTCCTTCTTGAACCAAGGAATGGAGTATGAGGCTCGACAGTAGGTTTTGTGAGGCTTCACCTCGATATTGTATTGATAATCCTTAACAATTCCTGATCGTTCTGAAAATACATCTGCATAGTCAGACCATAACTGTACCAAATCCTGCTGTTGCATTGAGATCAAAATTTCGGACTGTGATGCTTTGTTCACAAGTGCGTCCACATTTGCTTTTAATTGATCGCCTTGTACGTCTGGATAATAGAGATTTTGTCCTAGAGAATGATTGTCTAAATGTAGTATCCACTGATTCCTACATTTTATGTTAATAGCATTACAATTAGGCACAGGCACCTCTTCAGATCTGAGCATGGACAATTCTATCCTCCTACCCGTGTTCATTTTCCGCGAGAAAGGTCGATTACTGTGTCCCTTTCTCTCAAAAAATCTACCCCCAAAATGCAGGCTACCTTTAAACCCTTTACTACCAGGAACGAGCACGCTATGGCTTCTCCCCCTATATACAGGGTGTTTCAAAAATGACCGGTATATTTGAAACGGCAATAAAAACTAAACGAGCAGCGATAGAAATACACCGTTTGTTGCAATATGCTTGGGACAACAGTACATTTTCAGGCGGACAAACTTTCGAAATTACAGTAGTTACAATTTTCAACAACAGATGGCGCTGCAAGTGATGTGAAAGATATAGAAGACAACGCAGTCTGTGGGTGCGCCATTCTGTACGTCGTCTTTCTGCTGTAAACGTGTGCTGTTCACAACGTGCAAGTGTGCTGTAGACAACATGGTTTATTCCTTAGAACAGATGATTTTTCTGGTGTTGGAATTCCACCGCCTAGAACACAGTGTTGTTGCAACAAGACGAAGTTTTCAACGGAGGTTTAATGTAACCAAAGGACCGAAAAGCGATACAATAAAGGATCTGTTTGAAAAATTTCAACGGACTGGGAACGTGACGGATGAACGTGCTGGAAAGGTAGGGCGACCGCGTACGGCAACCACAGAGGGCAACGCGCAGCTAGTGCAGCAGGTGATCCAACAGCGGCCTCGGGTTTCCGTTCACCGTGTTGCAGCTGCGGTCCAAATGACGCCAACGTCAACGTATCGTCTCATGCGCCAGAGTTTACACCTCTGTCCATACAAAATTCAAACGCGGCAACCCCTCAGCGCCGCTACCATTGCTGCACGAGAGACATTCGCTAACGATATAGTGCACAGGATTGATGACGGCGATATGCATGTGGGCAGCATTTGGTTTACTGACGAAGCTTATTTTTACCTGGACGGCTTCGTCAATAAACAGAACTGGCGCATATGGGGAATCGAAAAGCCCCATGTTGCAGTCCCATCGCCCCTGCATCCTCAAAAAGTACTGGTCTGGGCCGCCATGTCTTCCAAAGGAATCATTGGCCCATTTTTCAGATCCGAAACGATTACTGCATCACCCTATCTGGACATTCTTCGTGAATTTGTGGCGGTACAAACTGCCTTAGACGACACTGCGAACACCTCGTGGTTTATGCAAGATGGTGCCCGGCCACATCGCACGGCCGACGTCTTTAATTTCCTGAATGAATATTTCGATGATCGTGTGATTGCTTTGGGCTATCCAAAACATACAGGAGGCGGCGTGGATTGGCCTCCCTATTCGCCAGACATGAACCCCTGTGACTTCTTTCTGTGGGGACACTTGAAAGACCAGGTGTACCGCCAGAATCCAGAAACAATTGAACAGCTGAAGCAGTACATCTCATCTGCATGTGAAGCCATTCCGCCAGACACGTTGTCAAAGGTTTCGGGTAATTTCATTCAGAGACTACGCCATATTATTGCTACGCATGGTGGATATGTGGAAAATATCGTACTATAGAGTTTCCCAGACCGCAGCGCCATCTGTTGTTGAAAATTGTAACTACTGTAATTTCGAAAGTTTGTCTGCCTGAAAATGTACTGTTGTCCCAAGCATATTGCAACAAACGGTGTATTTCTATCGCTGCTCGTTTAGTTTTTATTGCCGTTTCAAATATACCGGTCATTTTTGAAACACCCTGTACATCTCTACGCGCACTTGGAGTTTAATTATTTGTCGCTGTGCACTGATGGCTCCAGTGACTTTGCAATTGTTCACAGGAAAAGTCAGCATACGCTTTTCTTTCCCCAGTACTCTGAATAGGTCCATACTCATGACACTGACAGTAGCACGTATATCTACGATTGCTTGCACATCAATATTGTTAATTTTGATCTCTATTATCGCTTGTACTGAGTCTTTGTGCTCCTTTATGCACGTGGGTGGTTCAGTTATTAATTCATGTCCCATCTGTACCCCGTCATTATACCTGAGGATACAGATTTCCGATGTTTTGTTCTGTGTCGGGCTGCTCTCACTCCAAACTTCAGCCGACGATGGAGAGCGTATCTCGCCTGAATCTAGGTTGTTGGATTATTACTGGTGGATGGGTGTGGCTGCTCTGTGTCGCTGACCTCCACTGTGTGTAACTTGTATTGCGTCGGCCGCCACGGTTGCGCAATTGGCGCATTTTGTGGTGGCGGTCGGTTATTGTCGTATCTTTCACTGTTTTGCCGGTCCGGACTGGGCCTCTGGTTCTGTGGCCAAGTTCGGTTTGCATCGTTATAGGTATTAGTGTTCCAGGGCCCCCTGGCATTTTTCCATCTACTATTGCTTGGTGGGCCTGTTTCATATCGGTCATCGAACCTCCTTTTCCGGTCATTGTTCACCGGCGGACTATTGCTGTTCCGGTCTCTACCTCTATTCCCGTTTTGTACATAATCTTGTCTCCTATTGTTACCTACGCCGTTTCGATTATTTGGTGGAGGCGTGTTATTTCGACCATTTCTGTAACCGTTTCCGTTACTTCTTAGGTCCTGCACTTCCGCACTCGAGCCCAAGTCTTTGGTCTCAATCGCGGCGTGCACCTTATTGTCTATTTTTTGATTAAGGTCGGTGTCTTTTGCCTCTAACCAGTTCGTAAATTCCTTTTCAATTTTGTTCGCCTGTTCGGACATTTTCTGCTCTATTACTTGTGTCAGTTTCTAATTTTTCCATCCTGTTAGCCAGTACACTGATTTCATCTACGATACTGGCGTTAGCCACCTGGATATTATCTACTCTTTCGCTCAGTTCTTGCACCGCTTTGGGTATGGATTCATAGTTTTGTCTCAAACTAACAATCTCACTTTGCATAGCTTCCAAAGACTGCATTAACTGCAAGTCTTTCTCATGCTGGCATCGATCACGCTCTGCTTGTTCATGCATGAACGTAGCTTGGAAATTGAGCATGCGCTCGAACATAACTCTTAATGATTGCACTTCTGACACCTCACCACTCTCTGGTCCGTGTCTAGTGCTTGTGGGTGGCACAGTATTTCTACTTTCAACTGAATCACTGGCTGGCAGTGGCAACATTTCTTGCCCATCTGCCCCCAGATTCTCACATTGTACTTCCTGAACTAAGCCACTAACATTACTTTGTGCCCCACTTTCTAACTCGGTATCACTGCTTGCTAACTGTTGTTCAATATCCATGTTTATATTTTTCTGAATACGCAATCTAACCATAGTCAACGAAAGAAACAAAATCTGAACTAAAAATCCTAACACTCAGGTTAACTGACATAATCACACAAGAAATGCTCATTTGTTGAAACACACTTATTATATACTACGATGACCAACTACACAAATGTCCTGTTATTTAAAAAAAAACACTAACAACAAGCACACCACTAATGATCCGAGAACACCGCACTGAGGCTACTTTACTACCCACAAGACAACTACACTGTAGCTTTACCTTTTGGTGATCTTTTTTGCGTGCAGCTGCCCCCTGGTATTGTGGTAGGTAATTAATTTTTTGATATAATGGGCTCTCTTCTTCAGCTTGCCTCTGGGTATATAGTGCTCTCATGCAAAAAATCATATACAGGTATTACTGTGTGTCATTTCATTTTATAAATAGTGTGTGTGCTGCCAGGGAACGTTACACCGCGACGAAAGACGTCTTTGCTTTAATGACTTCCATCCCAATTCGCGTATCATATCTGCCACGCTTTCTCCCCTATTACGTGATAATACAAAACGAGCTGCCCTTTTTTGCACCCTTTCGATGTCCTCCGTCAATCCCACCTGGTAAGGATCCTACACCGCGCAGCAATATTCTAACAGAGGACGAACGAGTGTAGTGTAAGCTGTCTCTTTAGTGGACTTGCTGCATCTTCTAAGTGTCCTGCCAATGAAACGCAACCTTTGGCTTGCCTTCCCCACAATATTATCGTTGACCACGATGGCACCGAAACAGAGGACGACCGAAGAAAGGCAGAAATACTGAATTCAGTGTTCCAAAACTGTTTCACTGCGGAAAATCGTAACACGGTCCCTGACTTCAGCCGTCGCACGGACGCCAAAATGGAAAATATTGAAATAAACGATATCGGAATTGAAAAACAACTGCTATCACTTAGTAGCGGAAAAGCATCCGGACCAGACGAGATACCCGTAAGATTCTACAGTGATTATGCTAAAGAACTTGCCCCCTTTCTATCAGCAATTTATCGTAGATCTCTGGAAGAACGTAAAGTACCTAGCGACTGGAAGAAAGCGCAGGTCGTTCCCATTTTCAAGAAGGGTCATAAATCAGATGCGAATAATTATAGGCCTATTTCGCTTACGTCAATCTGTTGTAGAATAATGGAACATGTTTTATGTTCTCGTATTATGACGTTCTTAGATAATACAAATCTCCTTCATCATAACCAACATGGATTCCGCAAACAGAGATCATGTGAAACTCAGCTCGCCCTATTTGTCCAAGAAATTCACAGTGCCGTAGACACTGGCGAGCAGATTGATGCCGTATTCCTGGACTTCAGGAAGGCATTTGATACGGTTCCGCACTTACGTTTAGTGAAAAAAATACGAGCTTACGGAATATCGGACCAGGTTTGTGATTGGATTCAGGATTTCCTAGAAGAAAGAACACAACATGTCATTCTTAACGGTTCAAAATCTGCAGATGTAGAGGTAATTTCGGGAGTACCGCAAGGAAGCGTGATAGGACCTTTATTGTTTACAATATACATAAATGACTTAGTTGACAACATCGGTAGCTCCGTGAGGCTATTTGCAGATGACACGGTTGTCTACAAGAAAGTAGCAACATCAGAAGACTCGTACGTACTCCAGGAAGACCTGCAGAGGATTAATGAATGGTGCGACAGCTGGCAGCTTTCCCTAAACGTAGATAAATGTAATATAATGCGCATACATAGGGGCAGAAATCCATTCCAGTACGATTATGCCATAGGTGGTAAATCATTGGAAGCGGTAACGACCGTAAAATACTTAGGAGTTACTATCCGGAGCGATCTGAAGTGGAATGATCACATAAAACAAATAGTGGGAAAAGCAGGCGCCAGGTTGAGATTCATAGGAAGAATTCTAAGAAAATGTGACTCATCGACGAAAGAAGTAGCTTACAAAACGCTTGTTCGTCCGATTCTTGAGTATTGCTCATCAGTATGGGACCCTTACCAGGTTGGATTAATAGAAGAGATAGACATGATCCAGCGAAAAGCAGCGCGATTCGTCATGGGGACATTTAGTCAGCGCGAGAGCGTTACGGAGATGCTGAACAAGCTCCAGTGGCGGACACTTCAAGAAAGGCGTTACGCAATACGGAGAGGTTTATTATCGAAATTACGAGAGAGCACATTCCGGGAGGAGATGGGCAACATATTACTACCGCCCACATATATCTCGCGTAATGATCACAACGAAAAGATCCGAGAAATTAGAGCAAATACGGAGACTTACAAGCAGTCGTTCTTCCCACGCACAATTCGTGAATGGAACAGGGAAGGGGGGATCAGATAGTGGTACAGTAAGTACCCTCCGCCACACACCGTAAGGTGGCTCGCGGAGTATAGATGTAGATGTAGATGTAGATGTGGTCTTTCCAACTGAAGTTGTTCGTAATTTTAACACCCAGGTACTTAGTTGAATTGACAGCCTTGAGAATTGTACTATTTATCTAGTAATCGAATTCCAACGGCTTTCTTTTGGAACTCATGTGGATCACCTCACACTTTTCGTTATTTAGCCTCAACTGCCACCTGCCACACCATACAGCAATCCTTTCTAAATCGCTTTGCAACTGATACTGGTCTTCGGATGACCTCACTAGACGGTAAATTACAGCATCATCAGCGAACAACCTAAGTGAACTGCTCAGATTGTCACCCAGGTCATTTATATACACTCCTGGAAATGGAAAAAAGAACACATTGACACCGGTGTGTCAGACCCACCATACTTGCTCCGGAGACTGCGAGAGGGCTGTACAAGCAATGATCACACGCACGGCACAGCGTACACACCAGGAACCGCGGTGTTGGCCGTCGAATGGCGCTAGCTGCGCAGCATTTGTGCACCGCCGCCGCCAGTGTCAGCCAGTTTGCCGTGGCATACAGAGCTCCATCGCAGTCTTTAACACTGGTAGCATGCCGCGACAGCGTGGACGTGAACCGTATGTGCAGTTGACGGACTTTGAGCGAGGGCGTATAGTGGGCATGCGGGAGGCCGGGTGGACGTACCGCCGAATTGCTCAACACGTGGGGCGTGAGGTCTCCACAGTACATCGATGTTGTCGCCAGTGGTCGGCGGAAGGTGCACGTGCCCGTCGACCTGGGACCGGACCGCAGCGACGCACGGATGCACGCCAAGACCGTAGGATCCTACGCAGTGCCGTAGGGGACCGCACCGCCACTTGCCAGCAAATTAGGGACACTGTTGCTCCTGGGGTATCGGCGAGGACCATTCGCAACCGTCTCCATGAAGCTGGGCTGCGGTCCCGCACACCGTTAGGCCGTCTTCCGCTCACACCCCAACATCGTGCAGCCCGCCTCCAGTGGTGTCGCGACAGGCGTGAATGGAGGGACGAATGGAGACGTGTCGTCTTCAGCGATGAGAGTCGCTTCTGCCTTGGTGCCAATGATGGTCGTATGCGTGTTTGGCGCCGTGCAGGTGAGCGCCACAATCAGGACTGCATACGACCGAGGCACACAGGGCCAACACCCGGCATCATGGTGTGTGGAGCGATCTCCTACACTGGCCGTACACCACTGGTGATCGTCGAGGGGACACTGAATAGTGCACGGTACATCCAAACCGTCATCGAACCCATCGTTCTACCATTCCTAGACCGGCAAGGGAACTTGCTGTTCCAACAGGACAATGCACGTCCGCATGTATCCCGTGCCACCCAACGTGCTCTAGAAGGTGTAAGTCAACTACCCTGGCCAGCAAGATCTCCGGATCTGTCCCCCATTGAGCATGTTTGGGACTGGATGAAGCGTCGTCTCACGCGGTCTGCACGTCCAGCACGAACGCTGGTCCAACTGAGGCGCCAGGTGGAAATGGCATGGCAAGCCGTTCCACAGGACTACATCCAGCATCTCTACGATCGTCTCCATGGGAGAATAGCAGCCTGCATTGCTGCGAAAGGTGGATATACACTGTACTAGTGGCGACATTGTGCATGCTCTGTTGCCTGTGTCTATGTGCCTGTGGTTCTGTCAGTGTGATCATGTGATGTATCTGACCCCAGGAATGTGTCAATAAAGTTTCCCCTTCCTGGGACAATGAATTCACGGTGTTCTTATTTCAATTTCCAGGTGTGTAGATCAGGAACAGCAGAGGTCCCAGGACGCTTCCCTGGGGAACACACATCTAAAATGTAACGTCCACTGTTCAAAGTGCCGTCAATGCGAACAAGAGGTGACCGAGATGTGTAACCAATGGCACCCCATACCATCACGGCGGGTGATACGCCGGTATGGCGATGACGAATACACGCTTCCAATGTAAGTTCACCGCGATGTTGCCAAACACGGATGCGACCATCATGATGCTGTAAACAGAACCTGGATTGATCCGAAAAAATGACTTTTTGCCACTGGTGGAAATAGGTTCGTCGTTGAGTACACCATCGCATGCGCTCCTGTCTGTGAAGCAGCGTCAAGGGTAACCGCAGCCATGGTCTCCGAGCTGTTAGTCCATGCTGCTGCAAACGTCGTCGAACTTTTCGTGCAGATGGTTGTTGTCTTCCAAACGTCCCCATCTGTTGACTCAGGGATCGAGACGTGGCAGCACGATCCGTTACAGCTATGCGAATAAGATGCCTGTCATCTGGACTGCTAGTGATACGAGGCCGTTGGGATCCAGCACGGCGTTCCGTATTACCCTCCTGAACTCACCGACTCCATATTCTGCTACCAGTCATTGGATCTCGACCAACGCGAGCAGCAATGTCGCGATACGATAAACCGCTATAGAGATAGGGCACAATCCGGCCTTTATCAAAGTCGGATACGTGATGGTACGCATTTCTCCTCCTTACACGAGGCATCTCAACAACGTTTCACCAGGCAACGCCGGTCAACTGGTTTGTGTATGAGAAATCGCTTGATAACTTTCCTCATGTCAGCACGTTATAGGTGTCGCCACCGGCGCCAACCTTGTGTGAATGCTCTGAAAAGCTAATCATTTGCATATCACGTCATCTTCATCGTGTCGGTTAAATTTCGCGTCTGTAGCACGTCATCTTCCTGGTGTAGCAATTTTAATGCCAGTAGTGTAGTTCTTGACGTCTTCAATTTCTTGGGTGTGTATCCGTAAACTCCACCCATGAGCTGTGCAAGTTGCTGTCTTCTCCGAAGTTAATCTGCTGGGCGGCTGTTTCGTTTAGCCTTCAGTTGTTCTCGGTTCCGTAGTGTCTCTCCTGTGTTGGGGTTGTGGGCCTCGGTTTCTGCTCTTTGCCTTTTGAACCAGTGCTTTCATATTGAATGTGGTTACACAAAGGCTGTTTCGCACCGGAATTATAATCCCCTCCTACGTGTATTTATTAAAACTACTTCTGGACAAGTGATAAGGAACCGACCATTGACACACGCCTTAGTGTGTTCCAGTTTTGGCAGCGTGAAGGCCACGGCTTGCAGAAAACGACGCCGGTCGGATGGGGTGGAAGGATGCTCAGACCTACGACAACCAACAACCAACCCCTGCGGCTCTGAAAAAGGCTCACCGAATCGAGAGTTACGTAAAGCAGTTTATACACATTTGTAAAATTGTCTCTCAAATAGTTGTTTTCTTAAATGGTTAATACCTTCAGTATTTTCCTGTTTGTTTAATTGAAAGAGACTGTAAGGTTTTATTTAGTGTGGTGCAATCACTGCGACTTTGATATTTTAAAGTAATTATACATAAATGAATGGTTGCCTTATAAACAAACTGGGGGCGTCGATTAAATGGGTGTTTTTCTTAAATGGATAAAAGTTTTTTTCCTGTTATTTGGTTATTGCTTAACAGTCTGGACGCATTGGGGTTTTAAAGGATTTGAAAACACATTTTTAAGGAGTCTCTTTTTTTTCCTCTTAAGTGGTTTACACTTCCTCTAAGAACTGGGCAATTTTAAACCTTTCTCAAGCCTTTTATTACCCGTGTAGCTATGCTTCGTGTTTCCTTATTTAAATTCTTTAAACCTTGTCATTATATTAACAAAAACCTTGAAAACGTTTTCTTAATAAAAAATTTTGGGTCTTCTTTAGATAACGTGTGTAAACTAAAGTGTGAAAGATGTTTTGCCTAGCCGTTGGACCTTCCCTTGTGCTTAGAACTCTTATTACGTTTTGATTGCCCATGTCAATGTCACATAAGCTTTCTCCAGTTTGATTGCCGTTTCTACGTGGGGCTGAGGCCGAAAGCGGTAATATTGCTGTCTCTATATAGAATTGGGTTGTCTAGATACGAACAAAGTTCTATTGAAAATGATCGCAGACTCGATACAGACATTGCGTCTAAAGCTGATAAAAATGTCAAAATGTTTCATGCTTCGTCCTAGCACGGCCATGCTGTAGCGCTGTGAGAGGCTACCGTAGGATATCGGAGGCCATGACGCGAGGCCACTTGCTTTACAGGAAGGCTAGGAGCGGCTCACAAATCTGTCTACAGTGGTATCGCCGCCACCCGGCGCCGCTACAAGCGGTAATATGCGAGGGCGCCGAGCCGCCACACGTCGCCTTACACCCTCCAGCGATGGGCGTGGTGGGACGCGAAGGGGAGGGGAGGGGAGGGAAGAATATGAAGACGCTTAGGGCGGACCGCGCGCGCCACTAAATCAGAACCGCGAGACGTATGCCGTGTCCACGGCCGGCGATATTGCGACCGCAGCAGATGACGGCCGTGGGGAGAGCCCGACAAGTTACTGCCCCAGGTCTGACGCTGCCCAGCGTCGCGTTATTACGATAGAGTTAGGAGCCTGTTAGAAAAGTGTATACAGACACGCCACAGCAGTTCTGGGAGTGGTATCAGGGTGATATATTAACCAAATGCACTTGGCCTCAAACATATAAATGTGGCACGAAGAGAACCCTCCACCACCGATCTAGTTGCTGTTATCAGTTGGTTTCCTTCCACACAGAAACTATACAACTTTGTCACAGGGCCAAATGGGGCAAGGAGAGGGCTAGGGAAAACAAAGATGGTAACACAGGTTTACAAAGAGACAAGTCTTATACACAGCCAGTCACATTAATGTGACCGCCGCCTACGTTCTACGTCAGCATGCAGTAACCATTGGCACACGCCAGGTGGCAGCACTAGAAGTGGACGGTATATGGTTGAATGGACATCTAAGGTCATCAGTGTGTGGGTGTGAAATGCCGGCCGGAGTGGCCGAGCGGTTCTAGGCGCTACAGTCTGGAACCGCGCTACCGCTACGGTGGCAGGTTCGAATCCGGCCTCGGGCATGAATGTGTGTGATGTCCTTAGGTTAGTTAGGTTTCATTAGTTCTGAGTTCTTGGGGACTGATGACAGCAGTTAAGTCCCATAGTGCTCAGAGCCATTTGAACCATTTGTGTGTGACATCTTATGGGACTTAACTGCTAAGGTCATCAGTCCCTAAGTTTACACACTACTTAACCTAAATTATCCTGAGGATAAACACACACACCCATGCCCGAGGGAGGACTCGAACCTCCGCCGGGACCAGGCGCACAGTCCATGACTGCAGCGCCCAAGACCGCTCGGCTAACCCCGCGCGGCCAAGGTCATCAGTCCCCTAGAACTTAGAACTAGTTAAACCTAACTAACCTAAGGACACGACACATATTCGTGCCCGAGGCAGGATTCGAACATGCCACCATAGCGGTCGACGATTCCAGACTGAAGCGACTAGAAATGTTCGGCGACAACGGCCGGCTACGGTATATAACGCTTGTCGAGAGCGCGCCCTGGGGAGGGGGGGTGGGGGGGGGGGGGGTGAGGGGCGTTACGTAGGTAACAGTAATGCGAAGCGATTTATGTAACGTACATAACGGAATGACCATTGGTTTTTGGGCCAATGGTGTAATCACTTACAAAATTTATCAGTTTATAACCTGTTCGCGTGTCGCCGTGGTTAAAGTATGGCAAAATGGCACTACCCAAAACCTGCGCCGAGCTAATTGTGGTACACCATGGGCCATAGATGACAGGAGTGAACACTGGCTGTAGAGGCGAATAGACACGCAGCTGTTGAGCAGTTAACACCCCAGATGAAAGGGGCTACCAACAGTGACTCTTGAAAGACCGTTGAGCGATGCTGTGCTTGAGCCCACGCGGCAGGGGCTAACTTGATTCGTGCACTCGTGCTTACTGCTGTTCATCGGAGACGAAGGCTGTAATTTGGACAACAATACCGCAGCTAACGTCCACTGAATTGCGACAGGTGGCGTTTTCAGTTAAATTAAGTTTTACGTTCCATCGCGCAGTTGGCCGTTAGTGTGTGCGGCGTGAAATGTCTTAAAGCAGACACCCTGCAACAGTCGTCGGAATGGCACGAGAACATTCTCCAGACAGCAACATTCCCTCCTACGGCCTACGTATGTCGTCAACCACGCGTCTACGACTTTTATTCGGAAATCCAATATACAGGGTGGTCCATTGATCGTGACCGGGCCAAATATCTCACGAAATAATGTCAAACTAAAAAACTACAAAGAACGAAACTCGTCTAGCTTGAAGGGGGAAACCAGATGGCGCTACGGTTGGCCCGATAGATGGCGCTACCATAGGTTAAACGGATAACAACTTTTTTTTTTAAATAGGAACCACCATTTTTTATTACATACTCGTGCAGTACGTAAAGAAATATGAATCTTGTAGTTGGATCACATTTTTCGCTTTGTGATAGATGGCGCTGCAATAGTCACAAACATATGGCTCACAATTTTAGACGAACAGTTGGTAACAGGTAGGTTTTCTAAACTAAAATACCGAATGTCGGTACGTTTGAACATTTTATTTCGGTTGTTTCAATGCGATACATGTACTTTTGTGAACTTATCATTTCTGAGAACGCATGCTGTTACAGCGTGATTAGCTGTAAATACCACATTAATGCAATATATGCTCGAAAGGATGGCCGTCAACCTCAATGCATTTGGCAATACGTTTAACGACATTCCTCTCAACAACGAGTAGTTCGCCTTCCGTAATGTTCGCACATTCAATGACAATGCGCTGACGCAAGTTGTCAGGGGTTGTCGGTGGATCACGATAGCAAATATCCTTCATCTTTCCCCACAGAAAGAAATCCGGGGACATCAGATCCGGTGACGTGCGGGACATGGTATGGTGCTTCGATGACCAGTCCATCTGTCATGAAATATGCTATTCAATACCGCTTCAACCGCACGCGAGCTATGTACCGGACATCCATCACGTTGGAAGTACATCGCCATTCTGTCATGCAGTGAAACATCTTGTAGTAACATCGGTAGAACATGACGTAGGAAATCAGCATACATTGCACCATTTAGATTGCCATCGATAAAATAATGCCGCACTATACATTAACACGCCAAGGTCGCTGAAGTTCCACTTGTCGCTGCCATAGTGGATTTTCCGTTGCTCAATAGTGCATTTTAGGATGGTTTACGTTACCGCTGTTGGTGAATGACGCTTCTTCACTAAATAGAACACGTGCAAAAAAGCTGTCATCCCGTAATTTCTCTTGTGCCAGTGGCAGATTTGTACACGACGTTCAAAGTCGTCGCCATGCAATTCCTAGTGCATAGAAACATGGTACGCGTGGAATCGATGTTGATGTAGCATTCTCAACACCGACGTTTTTGAGATTCTCGATTCTCGCGCAGTTTGTCTGCTACTGATGTGCGCATTGGCCGCGACAACAGCTAAAACACCTACTTGGGCATCATCATTTTTTGCAGGTCGTGGTTGACGTTTCTCATGTGGCTGAACACTTTGTGTTTCCTTAAATTACGTAACTATCCCGCGAACGGTCCGGACACTTTGATGATGTCGTCCAGGATACCGATCAGCATACACAGCACACGCCCGTTTGGCATTTTGATCACAGCAGCGATACATCAACACGATATCAACTTTTTCCGCAGTTGGTAAACGGTCCATTTTAACACGGGTAACGTATCACGAAGCAAATAGCGTCCGGACTTGCGGAATGTTACGTGACACCACGTACCTATTCCTTTGTGACTACTACAGCGCCATCTATCACAAAGCGAAAAAGTGGTCCAACGAAAACATTCATATTTATTTACGTACTGCATGAATATGTAATAAAATTTGGGAGTTCCTATTTAAAGAAATGCAGTTGATATCCGTTTGACCTATGGCAGCGCCATCTAGCGTGCCAACCATAGCGCTATCTGGTTTCCCCCTTCAAGCTAGACGAGTTTCGTCGTATGTAGTTTTTTCGTTTGACGCTTATTTCGTGAGATATTTGGCCCGTACACGATCAGTGGACTACCCTGTATGTTCCTGTACAATTCAGATGTTGTACTAGAAAGTCGCTTGGCCGGTATCGGCAAGGAAATACGATATTGCTTGCGTGCCTGCATACATCCATACATGTTCAAAGAACTTTGCATCTTGATCAGAATAACACAGGCACTGCAATATCGTATTTATCTGCCGTTACCGGACAACCGACTTTCAAGTACAACGTCTGACCTGTACGGGAATATACGTTATGGATGCAAGAGTACAGGTCGTAGACGTACGTTTGACGACCTATGGGAGCTCGGGGCTTGTCGTGGGTCGTGCATGAATAGCAAAATGGTAAGGCGACAGCTCGCGGTAAGCGAGAGATCCGGGTTCGAGGCCTGGCACAGATTTTCATTGTCGTCATTCCGTTCTAGAGCTCATGGATGTCCTTATTCGGAATTGTGAATATATATAATGTTCAATCAAGCATCTGTGGGATAATCTCGATTTGGCTGTTCACGCTATCGATCGTCAACTGGGAAACGTAGCACATCTGTCCGTGGACCTGGATCGGCACGCCTCTGCATCCCTGTCGGAGCCTTTCAGAACCACACTAACGCACTTCACGCACGTCCTGCAGCGGTCCACGCTGCAAAAGGTGGTTATTCATGCTCTCGACATGGGGTCACATTAATGTGACTGGACAGGGTAATACTCCACTGTAGTATGTAGATTGTGCGTGGCAATACAGATCGCTATTTACTGATCTTTCTCTACACGTATAGTCCTGAACCCAATGAGTGGTTAACATACCTGTATAATGTACAGTAGTGACACGTCTTGGCGGCAATACATTTGTCCATATGACACTCGCTGCAATACTGCCTTGACGGTGCTACCTTGAGGTACCATGCAACTTAATAGAGCCGTGTGTCTCATCTACGTTTGGTGGATGAATATTCACTTAGAATCTATTGTGTGACGTAATGCGATGCGTAACGTAGCCACGGCTGTCTGTGGCGTCTTTTGCTGCTCAATCTAAAGTATGTTGCGCCTGGGTCGTAGGCAGCTCGCTGTTCTTCTAAGCGGGCTTTGAGTTGTCTCCTCTGCTGCTTCTTCAGAGTGAAGTTCGCTGTTGCTGTGTTGTAAAGGTCCCACGAAACTGTTCATTACTCAGATGTCTTCCCTCGCCCTTCATCCTCACCTTGCTGCGCGCGATTAGCCGAGCGGTCTAGGGCGCTGTAGTCATGGACTGTGCGGCTGGTCCCGGCGGAGGTTCGAGTCCTCCCTCAGGCATGGGTGTGTGTGTCTGTCCTTAGGATAATTTAGGTTAAGTAGTGTGTAAGCTTAGGGACTAATAACCTTAGCAGTTAACTCCCATAAGATTTCACACACATTTGAACATCCTCACTTTTTGTATCTTTGACACCCACTTAATTTTAACATTCTACCATACAACCAACCTGAAACACTTGAAGCCTCTTGCTCTTCAGAATTCCAATGTCCTTAATTCACTTCCATTCATATGTACGTTTTCAGGAACTACTTCTCCATTTGCGTACCGACATGTATACAGTTACGTTGTTTTTTTCTTTGCTTATATTTAAGCCATTTTCTACTCCATTCAACACTTTCTTACACCTGGCTCTATCACCTGTGAATGTTATCATGTGCTACTGTTGCACTTTTCTTCCTCTACCGAAAGCTTCATGTCTTCGATTCATTGCTTCTTCGACTTATAATTTGAACAATAGTGGTGATAAGCTTAAACCTTGCCTTATTCCAGTTTCTTCACATTTCACTTTCTTCACATTTCACTTTTATTACTTGCGCTTTATTTCTGTAAACGTTGAAGACTATTAGTCTGTTTCTATACTTCAGACTCAGTCTTTTAAAGTCTGCAAACCTTTACTTCTATATTATTTGGTCGAAGGCGTTCTGTACGACAAAAAATGCAAAGAATGTATCATGCATTTACACCTGCTTGCCAGTAGAATGTGCTTCTCATGTACATCTGTTTTCCGTGTAACTTAAATGATCACCACTGTTTCTTATTCTTCCGTATATTCTGTTGCTAGGCTTCCAGTCTTTATTTCGTCCTTCCGATCCCATTGTGTGTCCTGTGGCTGAGGATTACTCTGTAGTATCCTGTGGAGAGGTTTGAATGTTTACGCAAACTGCGCTATCAATTCTTGAACCTAGTCACTTGCCTAATGCGAGTAGCATTCTTACCAGTTTTCCAACCCATCACACTTGTGAATTTATTTAATGCTGAAATTTTCAGACACATTTGTGCTATCGCAGCATAAGTCTATACTCTTACCTCCATCGATTTGTCCAATCTATCTGCCTCCAAGCCATTCATTACACTATCTATCTTTCTACACAACAAGCAATTCCTCATGCTACTGTTGGTATGAACGGGCCTCTTCTTTTCGAGGACTCAGAGAACTTAACAAACATGCAGTTTCTGCACATGTTCCTGGACCATGGTGTTACGGTGTTGTAATCTTACTGATTTGATGTAGCTTTCCATACAAGTCTATTTTGTCCAAATCTTACCATCTTTGCAGTACTGCTGCGACCTACATTTGTTTAAACGCTCTTACCAGAGTCAAACCTCGGCCTCCTTCTACAATTTTCCGCCCCCCCCCCCCCACTCATACAATTCCTTACATTACAACACTGACGATTCCTTGATGTCCAGTTGAATGTCGGATACATGAAGTGTCAATTCGCTGCTTTTGATGCCCTGTAATTCTAAAATATAGTTTTTATTTCACATAAATGTAAAAGATTTGGTCTGTTAAAACGTAGCCCATATCATCATGTCATGACGTTCACAAAGAAGCTTCTTCCAACCTTTGTACCTCCCCCCAATGTTTTCTGTAACAGTTGCTATTGATATACCATTTCTTTTAATGTGCTAATCTTTATTGGACTGGAGCCTATTTCATATTTAGCCTAAAAATTTAAATAATCTCACTATGTTCCTTCCATCTTTTCCGATCCTTTCTCTTGACCTACTATTCTCTCTTCCAATACATCACGAGAAATAATAATTTGATTGAATGAAGAAAAAACACTATCCAGGTGCCGTGGTTGAAAGGATTCTGGTGCAGTATGCAGTGTTGCCAGATTTACGATGACACAGTCATTCAAAATTGCCATATTTCTACCCTCCCCTACCATCCTCCTTCTCCCACTTTTCCCCCATTTACCTGATGTCACAGTAGAACAACTGTCCTTTGCATAAATTGGCAGCAAATTAAAAAAATGTTAGGAAATTCAGAATTACCCAGTTGTGTTATAGAATTTCTCCCACCCATCTCACATCTCAGATCACTTGCAAACAGTTGTGAGAAATTAAAAAAATCCTGAATGGGGTCCTACTGAAAAACTCCTAGATGACAGGCTCGGGGGTACTGGTACAGCCTGCATGGCTGACACCTAACTTAAATCTAGTATGGCATTCCAGAATGACAGACCAGAATACATTGGAGCAACCTACATCATGTTTAGAATACAAGATGGCTATACAAGGTGGCTGACCTGGGGATTTGGTGCAACCTGCATTGTTTTCAAATTTTATGCGTTTTTCCATTCCTATAATCTCAAAATTCAAGTGGTGTAACTTGGAACTGTTGCTAGATTTCAAGTTTTCTAAGTTTAGAATTCATTCCAGAAGATAAAAACTTTCCACTTGGCCTAAGTTTAAGACTCACACAGCTGTTTGTTTAAGCAACTATAACCATAAGTTAGGAACCAAAGAGCTGACCAGCCCTAGGTTTAAAAATGTGTAGTGTTTGTACATTTACGATAAGCTAGTAAGGAAAGAACAGCATCTTTCAAATGGCTCTGAGCACTATGGGACTTAACTTCTAAAGTCATCAGTCCCCTAGAAGTTAGAACTACTTAAACCTAACTAACCTAAGGACATCACACACATCCATGCCTGAGGCAGGATTCAAACCTGCGACCGTGGCGGTCGCGTGGTTCCAGACTGTAGCTCCTAGAACCGCTCGGCCACCCCAGCCGGCAGAAACTGCATTTTTATTTAGATATTTTTTCCACACTTGACTGAGGTTCTGTGGTCCATGGTGGCAGAGGAGTTTGGGTGCGGCACTCATCTAGCCCAAGTCATGCACGCAGGGATGCTGCAGCACAAGGATTCGTCCTGTTGACTGAGCTACATGATGTGATGTGGAGACCGCTACCTCCTTTCTCTCACACCGCCACAGAGCTCGCCTGTTGTAAGTCAAAAATCGTGGGAAATTCAGAAATCCATGATTGTAACTTCTGTCACTGCCACTAATGTGTGGTCATACTTAGTTACCCCCATATCCTTTCTGACATTATAGCTCACGTGACTTAAGTTAAAATGGCAGGAAATTTGAAAATGCATAGAGCACATTCATGCTTTAGCGTATATTGAAAAATGGCGAAAAATTTGAAAACTCGGCTGGGCTTCCCTAGTGACCCGCTTGTCCTAACTTTAAAATTATATCAGTTGCACAATAGCACAAGAATACTAAACATACTTCCTACAGTGCAGTGTTATTGCAAGTGTACAGATAGTCATCCTCTGGTGAGAATATGAGCAACAGCTCAGCAGCAAAAAAAAAAAAAAAAAAAAAAAAAAAAAAAAAAAAAAAAAAAAGGATTCACAACTATATTTTAAAATTCACCACTTAAATTACTGTGTGATGGTAAGGAACAGTTGTTATACAAGCAGACCTAGTCGACAGCGAACTCGCAGCTACATCAAAAACAAGTCAATCTTTTATATCCAATACCAATGTTTGATAGCTAAACACAGAAGTGATCAGAAGAATTACTATCATTACACAATCAGTGACAGAGCTGCTCGAGTTCCTGCTGCTAATAAGGTGAGTACACCATTTCGTTTATTTCATACTTTTACGAGTTTCAAACAGGAGCGACTTCAGAAATGGATAGGCACTTTGATTGCTGTGTATAGATGCGAGCTGAGTTGGTGACCCTTCGCACCCATCTCCAGGCAGTGCTAACTTTCATCACACAGCTTAAGGCTGCTGCCAAGGGGCAGCATTGTAAGGAGCTGCACGCGGGGATGCGAGGGACGTCGAGAACGACCCACCTGTCCCCTGCAAGGTCTCGCCATTATAGAGGTTGGGGTTGCTGGTAGTTGGGAGCTCCGACGTTAGGCAAGAAATAGGGCTGCTTAGGAACATGGCTGCCAAGGAGGGGAAGGAATCCAGCGTGCGCTCCATGTGTTTATCGGGGGGAGTCATTCCGGATGTGGGAAGGGTGCTTCCAGATGCCATGAAGAGTACAGGATGCAGCCAACTGCAGGTGGTGCCCCATGTCGGTACTACTGACGTGTGTCGCTTTGGATCGGAGGAGATTCTCTCTGGTTTCCGGCAGCTAGCGGAAATGGTAAAGACTGCCAGTCTTGCTTGTGAGATTAAGGCGGAGCTCACCATCTGCAGCATCGTCGACGGAACCGACTGTGGTCCTTTGGTGCAGAGCCGAGTGGAGGGTCTGAATCAGAGGTGGTGACAGTGTAGGCTGCAGATTCCTTGACTTGCGCCATCGGGTGATGGGTTTCCGAGTTGCGGGTCAGGAGCCCATTACACACAGGAAGTGGCTTCATGGGTAGCAGGGGCTGTGTGGGAGGGACTGGGCAGTTTTTTAGGTTAGAGGGGTCTCAGGATGCCACAGAAAGGACGTCCGTCTAAAAGGGGGCAGGTAAAACAGATTAAGATAGTTGTAGAAACGACCGGTACTGTATTTGTAAATTGTAGTAGTTGTGTTGGGAAATAACCAGAGCTCCAAGCCTTAATAGAAAACACTGAAGCTCAAATAGTTATAGGTCCGGAAATACGTTCAGTCGCAATTTTTTCATACGACCAAACACTGTTCAGAAAGGATAGATTAAATACAGTTGGTAGTGGAGTATTTACTGCTGTCAGAAGTAGTTTACCTTGTAGTGAAATTGAATTAGATAGTTCTTGCGAAATAGTATGGGTAAAGGTTATAGTTGACCATCGGACTAAACTATTAATTGGATCGTTTTACCGACCTCCTCGACTCAGAAGATATAGTTACTGAGCATCTCAAAGAAAACTTGAGTCTCATTTCAAATACGTACCCCACTCATACAATTATAGTCGGTGGCGACTTCACTCTACCCTCGATATACTGAAAAAATTATACGATTACAGCCTGCGGCAGGCATAAAACGTCATCCGAAATTGTACTGAATGCTTTCTCAGAAAATTATTTTGAACAATTGGTTCATGAGTCCACTCGAAGCGTAAATGGTTGCGAAAGCATACTTGACCTCTTAGCAACAAATAATCCAGGATAGAAAGGGGTATCATAACCAATACAGGGATTAGCGACCACAAGGCAGTTGCTGCTAGGCAGCATACTGTAACGACCACAACAATCAAAAAGAAACGCAAAACACATCTATTTAAAAAAGCTGGTAAAAATGCTCTTAACGCCTTTTTAAGACAGTCTTCACACCTTCCGATCTGATCATGTAAGTGTAGAAAAGTTGTGGAATGATTTCAAAAATATAGTATTGAGAGCATTTCAGAGATATATACCACATAAATTATTAAGTGATGGTACTGATCCCCCATGGTACACAAAACGGGTTGGATCGCTGTTGTAGAAGCAACGAAAAAAGCATGCCAAATTTAAAAGAACGCAAGATCCCCAAGATTGGAAAAGTTTTGCAGAAGTTTGAAATACAGCCCGTGCTTCAATGCAAGATGCTTTTAATAATTTCCACAATGAAACTCTGTCTCGGAATCGGGCAGAAAACCAAAAGAGATTCTGCTCATATATAATGCACACCAGTATCAAGACGCAATCAATACCTTCACCGCGCGATAACTACGGTGAAGTCACTGATTACAGTGCCACAAAAGCAGTGTTATTAAACGCGGTTTTCAGAAACTCCTTCACCAAAGGAGACGAAGTAAATATTCCTGAATTCCAATCAAGAGCAACCGCCAAGATGAAAAACATAGAAGTAGATATCCTCGGTGTAGCAAAGCAGCTTAAATCACTTAATAAAGGCAAGGACTTCAGTCCAGATTGTATATCAGTCAGGTTCCTGTCATAGTATGCTGATATTTAGCAATTATATACAACCGCTCGCTAACAGAAAGATCCATACCTAAGGACTGGAAAATTGCTCAAGTCACACCAATACCCAAAAAGGTAAGTGGGATTAATCCACTGAACTACAGGCCCATATCACTAACGTCGATTTGCGATAGGGTTTTGGAGCACATACTGTATTCGAACATCACAAAGTACCTCGAAGAAAACGATTTATTGGCACATAGTCAGAACGGATTCAGAAAATACCGTTCTTGCGAAACGCAACTAACTCTTTACACTCATGAAGTAATAAATGCTATCGGTAGGGAATGTCAAATCGATTCCATATTTTTAGATTTCCAGAAGACTTTCGACACCTTTCCTCACAATCGTCTTCTAACCAAACTGTGTGCCTATGGAATATCACCTCAATTGTGTGGCTGGATTCGTGATTTAGATATCTGTATGGTGCGAAACGTGGCAATTGACACCGAATAAAGAAAAGTGTGAAGTTATTCACGTAAGTGTTAAAGGAAATCCGCTAAATTTCGATTACGCGGTAAGTCAGACAAATCTTAAGGTTGTAAATTCAACTAAATACTTTGGGATTACAATTACAAATCACCTAAATTGGAACGATCATATAGAAAATGCTGTGGATAGAACAAACCAAAGACTACGATTCATGGCAGAAAACAGATCTGCTAAAGAGACTGCTTACACTACACTTGTCCGCCCTATTATGGATTATTGCTGTGCGGTGTGGGATCCGCATGAGGTTGGATGGACGGATGACATTGAAATAGTTCAAAGAAGGGCGGCTCGTTTTGTATTATCGCGAAATAGAGGAGATAGTGACACAGACAAGATACGTGAATTGGAGGGGCAATCATTAAAACAAAGGCATTTTTCGTTGCGACGGGATCTTCTCATGAAATTTAAATCACCAGTTTTCCCCTCCAGTTGCGAAAACATTCTGTTGGCACCCACCTACATAGGGAGAAATGATCATCACGATAAAATAAGAGAATTCAGAGCTCGCACAGAAAAAATTAAGTGCACGTTCAAGAGTGGAACGGCAGAGAGACAGCTTGAAGATATTTGATTGAACCCTCTGCCAGGCACTTAATTGTGAATAGCAGAGTAATCACGTAGATGTAGATGTATATGAAAATGTAAACATGTTGAAAACATGGAAGACGGCAGAAGAACGATATTTTATGGCAATAGCCGTCAGTAACCTTCTTGTGCACATAACTTCAAGATGAAAAATTTTGATATTATCTGTGGGAGAGTGAAACGCCATCTAACGTATGAACGCTGAACACAGTGGTCTAGAACGGTATCTGCAGTCCAGGAGTGTACACTGAAGCATTTCTTAAGAGGTATCATTACCTTCGAATTATTTCTTATAAAATACAAAATATTTCTCGTAAGGAAGCACTCCTAGAATTATATGTGACTGACTGTTTTATTCAGTTCAGGATGATAAATTCTTTCAGTTCTGAATATTCTTGTGAAACTAATCTATTTTAATAAATTTCCATATTTAATACATTGAAATATGTAAGATAACACTTCTTCAGACAAGTTAATTAGCATTACCACACCTATGAGACATACTTTAAAAATGTGATATACCAATAATTATGATTCGATATTTCACTGAACAGGAAAATACCGTAAGTTTATGTGACGCTAAAATAAATGCAGTTTTTCTATTCAATCGTTATTACTTTGTATAATGATAACATACAGTACACTTACTTCTGTTCTAACTAATACGCAGAAAGAGAAGAACTATCATTGTGAATCAGTCTTGGAACATTTCCAGTAATCAAGGATTTAATTTACATGAAAGCAGATTTCAGTTGTATCGTTGCTCCATTGCTGTAGCTTACGAAATACTACTAAAATATATCTTTCTGAAGGCACTTTCGGGTTATATAACCTTCACTATACGTCTTTATTTTATAATCGTATGTAGACATTGTCATTTAACATAAAAAACTGGGTTTGTACAGCCCCAGTAAAGTCTGGATGGTTATTACAGTGATCAGGAAAGAATCTTACAGTTTGCCATTATATTTACACATTGTCCAATGAAAACCCGCAAGGTTCCCGCAGAAGTTTTTCAACCATAGTTCGTTTACTCAAGCTTGCACCTTCAAAACATGTCACACGATGTTTGTGATTTTTTTATGTATGACATTTAATTATGGTTGTGGTAGGGACATTTTAGTAGGTCATACAGCTTATGAACATAGTTAATTATCAATGTACAAACACGAGCGAAACTGTCAGTGCTTCACAAATGCTGATATTTATGGGAACTGGTTATACGTCCTAATCACCTTCTGGCCCCTTTTCTGTCCATCTTCTCCTCCTTCTCCTCCCACCTCTCATCTTCCATAGCCTCCTACCCATATCTTTCTCCATTTATTCCTCCATATCTCTGTCCATGTCCTACTTCTTTCTCTATCTGTCCACTTCCAACCTCCCCTCCCACACCCTCCCCCTGCCTTCATACCTTCGTACATCTTTTCTTCCATCTTGACTTTGAGTCTTGTCTACTGTTATTGCAAACGAAACGTTTCATAAGTCATAGATACTACTCTCCTGTTTTCTGTTGAAACCAAATCTTAGGAAGAAAGCAAAACAGCACTTTGATGTGAATGAAATTTATGTTAAAAATTCTATAAAAATGGAAGAATATATTTGACAGAAACCATTTGTCTAATCATTTAAAGACCATGTTAGCGTAGTAAAAACTAACTGTGGAAAAGTTGACTATACCACACATTTTCGCAGCACAACACAATACAGCACAGAATTTTTTTATCGCTGTGAGTTTTAACAGAAAAGCTGACATTTAGTGTCTAAAACAAAAGTAGCTTGTGTCAATATGAATTTTTACTACAGCATTGAGTAAAAATTGGAAGTAAATTTACCAAGAACTTATCAAGATTTTCTTCTAACAATGTATCCATATTGTACATATTTGTCTTTTTTGTACCTCAAAAATATGAAACATATGTCCAAACAAATATTTATGAGAGTGTCATGTAAAAATATGAAGTAAGTTCATCAAGGACATTTAGAGATTTGTGCTACAATATACATTAAAATAATATATGATTCACCTTCTTCTGTTTATTAGAGTGTCATGTAAATATTTGACATGCATGGGTCGCAAACTTTTCGAGATTTTCCCCAACAAAGTTTGCCTCCATACATTGTATGTAATTGTGTAAAAATATGAATTTATTCGGTCAAGAATTGTTTCCGACTTTTCTAAGTTTGCCAGAATATTTATTTGAGTACTGTAAAACACTTGAAAAAGTCAGTGAAGAAATTCTCGATAATTTTCCTAACACCATTTACCCTTCATACACTACATACATGTTTAATAATATGTAGTCTGACCAAACATTTCTTACATTATCTTGAAAAATTTTGACTGAATCTTCTAGAACTTTTCAATACCTTTGCTAAAAATGTCCACCCTTTGTATGATATAATCCGTATTTATGTGTTACATATATTTAAAAGTATGTAGCCTGTGTCTATACAAATGCTTATTAAAGTAAAATGTTAAATTAGGAACTAAATCAGTCAAGAATTTCTTGAGGTTTCCCTTTATATAGTATGTATGCATTTATATAACATATACATAATAATATATATTCTAAGTGTGTCCAAATGTTTATTAGAGGATCATATAAAAGTAATGCGAATATATATATATATATGTGTGTGTGTGTGTGTGTGTGTGTGTGTAACTGACAAATTACATGGACGGATCCCTGGCTGGAAATGGAGAACAAAAGGTCCAGAAATGCATCTATGTTACAGTAGATGGAGCTGACGAATGACAGTTCCTCTACCCACATGCTATGTGTGTGTTTTAGGCTCTGTGATTGACACAGTATACTGTAAGCGGCAGCATGCTCTGGTATTCATGTTAGGAAAAAGCCGAGATGGAGTTTTTTAGGGTTAAGCAGATGGAAATGGTTGAGAGGCAGCACAGCTATACCAAAACAAATACATTCACAGACACCAGCCACATGACACAATATTTCAAGCCCTTTTTGGGCAGTTGTGTGATCGTGAGCCCTTTCAGACAGACGAATACGCAGGGAGGCGGTGGGCTGTGTGTACACCACATTTGGAGGTTGGGGTTCTAAAAGATACTGAGATGATCTCTGGTAGAAGATCCACGCAAGTGGCGTGCCAACTTGGTGTAAGTTACAATATGATTATGTTCATCCTGCATGACAATGGATACTATCACCTGCCATGTACCATAACAACGATGCATTCTGGACACATGCTCACAGGAACTTTTCCTCCATTTCTAGTCAGGAATCTGACCCTGTATTTTGTCGCCAATTTCGTCAAGAATATTTCGAAATTTTTGCTAACAGCGTTAAAAAACGATTCGTCTTTTTGTAGTAATATTACTATCATGTACGTATTTATATATAATGTATATCAAAAAGAGATTTAGCTTACGTCTGTCTGAAGATTTGTTGGGTTATTGTGTAAAAGTTTGAAGTAAATCGGTCTAGAGCGCTTAGTAATTTTTGTACAGCATATTTACTTCATTGTTTAGTATATACAAGTTTACATACCGTATGTATTAAAAATACGTGGCCTATGACTGCCTGAAAGTTTATTTGCACATCGTGTAAAAATTTCGAGTAAGCCAGTCAATAACTTCAATAACTTCAACATAGTTAAAACAATGATTTGCCTTTATATAGTTGTACAGAGTGTTTCGCATATCTTCATTAGTGAAATTATATGATCGTTGTTTATACAGGGTGTTACAGAAAGGTACGGCCAAACTTTCAGGAAACATTCCTCACACACAAATAAAGAAAAGATGTTATGTGGACATGTGTCCGGAAACGCTTAATTTCCATGTTAGAGCTCATTTTAGTTTCGTCTGTGTGTACTGACTTCCTCGATTCACCGCCAGTTGGCCCAATTGAAGGAAGGTAATGTTGACTTCGGTGCTTGTGTTGACATGCGACTCATTGCTCTACAGTACTAGCATCAAGCACATCAGTACGTAGCATCAACAGGTTAGTGTTCATCACGAACGTGGCTTTGCAGTCAGTGCAATGTTTACAAATGCGCAGTTGGCAGATGCCCATTTGATGTATGGATTAGCACGGGGCAATAGCCGTGGCGCGGCACGTTTGTATCGAGACAGATTTCCAGAACGAAGGTGTCCCAACAGGAAGACGTTCGAAGCAATTGATCGGCGTCTTAGGGAGCACGGAACATTCCAGCCTATGACTCGCGACTGGGGAAGACCTAGAACGACGAGGACACCTGCAATGGACGAGGCAATTCTTTGTGCAGTTGACGATAACCGTAATGTCAGCGTCAGAGAAGTTGCTGCTGTACAAGGTAACGTTGACTACGTCACTGTATGGAGAGTGCTACGGGAGAACCAGTTGTTTCCGTACCATGTACACCGTGTGCAGGGACTATCAGCAGCTGGTTGGCCTCCACGGGTACACTTCTGCGAATGGTTCATCCAACAATGTGTCAATCCTCATTTCAGTGCAAATGTTCTCTTTACGAATGAGGCTTCATTCCAACGTGATCAAATCGTAAATTTTCACAATCAACATGTGTGGGCTGACGAGAATCCGGTCGCAATTGTGCAATCACGTCATCAACACTGATTTTCTGTGAACGTTTGAGCAGGCATTGTTGGTGAAGACTTGATTGGGCCCCATGTTCTTCCACCTACGCTCAATGGAGCACGTTGTCATGATTTCATACGGGATACTCTAGCTGTGCTGCTAAAACATGTGCCTTTACAAGTACGACACAACATGTGGTTCATGCACGATGGAGCTCCTGCACATTTCAGTCGAAGTGTTCGTACGCGTCTCAACAACAGATTCGATGGATTGGTAGAGGCGGACCAATTCCATGGCCTCCACGCTCTCCTGACCTCAACCCTCTTGACTTTCATTCATGGAGCATTTGAAAGCTCTTGTCTACTCAACCCCGGTACCAAATGTAGAGACTCTTCGTGCTCGTATTGTGGACGGCTGTGATACAATACGCCATTCTCCAGGGCTGCATCATCGCATCAGGGATTCCACGCGACAGAGGGTGGATGCATGTATCCTCGCTAACAGAGGACATTTTGAACATTTCCTGTAACAAAGTGTTTGAAGTCACGCTGGTACGTTCTATAGCTGTGTGTTTCCATTCCATGATTAATGTGATTTGAAGAGAAGTAATAAAATGAGCTCTAATATGGAAAGTAAGCGTTTCCGGACACATGTCCACATAGCATATTTTCTTTCTTTGTGTGTGAGGAATGTTTCCTGAAAGTTTGGCCGTACCTTTTTGTAACACACGGTATAATACTGTTTATGGATATACTAACGTCACAGAATTTGAACACGTTTGTCCAAGAGCAATCTCTATTGTGAATAAGGTACATACAGAAATGTTGCTATGTTGTCTGCACTTCTACTATCAGTTCTCAAATGAATAGTGAAGACTTTGTTTGCTGCATACGTATTTTACTGTTTGTTAATGTTTATTGTGCAACAGAAGTTTGCTAGTCATCTTGTGGATCTTGATGGATGACAAGGATCTTACGTCTGATGGCAGCAGACCTGGTTTTGCTGAGATCATAGATTCTATGAGAGTAGATCAATGATACTGTCTTGCTTAAGACAGTGGAAGCACTGAAATAGAGATGTAGTGTTCGTGATTTCGATCGCCCATTTGTGAACGAGTGCTTTCCAATAGTTTGCATTACTTTGCATTCAACCTAAAGCAATGACACAATCGATCCACGTATTTGTACTATTTCATTACGTTGCTTAGTAGAATTAGCGGGGGGGGGGGGGTCTTGCACCCACAAGTGTTGCAAATAGTTCTAGACGTGGCAGAGAAGCACTTCTGATTGGCGAAAGCACTGCCTTACTTCACTCTGCATTAACAGTGACAATACCCTCAGGTTTGCGATCAGAGATAAATGGTAGCGTAGTACAACCACTAGGAAGTGTCACGGAAGACTTGGAATGAGCTGTTATAGACAGATACTTAGCTTTTCCACAGGATTTCAAAATCAGCTTTGATGAATACTGTGAATGGAGTATATTGGGGCACATTTGTATGTGACACCTAAATACGATTTTATAAACGATGAATGTCTCTGTTAGGCTCGATAATGTGGACCGCTGACTATACGCGGCCGCAGAGCCAAAGATACTGCTTTGTTGGAGTAAGAGAGCGCTGGGCGCACGGTTGTAGGTAGCTGTCTGTGAGGGAAAGACGATGGAGTAGGCAGCCTTTGTGGTGTGCTGTGTGAAGCCATCATGTCTGAGATTAATGTAGGTATGTCAGTATTGTTGAACATGAACGCAGAAGTCTTTAGGCAACCAAGGTAAAGATGTTAACTAATTATGATTTCTAATTTTTTGCCAGCGCATTATTATAGATGAGATGGCTGATCATTTGTAACCCCAGAATGTACATAAACCGTTTTCATAAAAAGGATAGTCAGAATTTCACTTTCTAATGTTTCTAAGATTCGTTAACAGAGCTATATTTAATTTGATGATTTGTGCTTATGTTGGATTAATGAGGTTAGATAATACTTGCAGTTTAAATCTCATTGTTTGTTAACCAATTGTGAGCAATGTAACTTCAACTGTCAGATGTTTTTGAAAAGACAAACTTAACTTGCAATATAATTTTGCTAAAAAAAACTCAGTAATTCACCATAATCAGTGCCGCCTCTCTGCCCAGTTCACATTTTTTTAAAGAATTTGGATTTTCTTAAATGTTCTCGTTTCTCAGCCAAAATAATGTCATGTGCATTTCAAGCCTGTAGCTAACATATTCATATTTTTTTTAATGAGAGACCAGAATATATCGCGTTACTCCATTGCTGCTCTAGAGGTAAGAAAGTTTAATTTATTTGCTATGTGCGTAGGGACCAAAGTTATTAGTTTTGAACAGGACCAGATGGTTCAGTGCCTATGGGCTGAATGTGTTTTGCACTGACTGTATTTCTTTGTTGGTACTGGGAGTTGCATTGCCAATCAAATCGTGCCAAGTTTTGCTAACAACAACACCGAGTAAGCACATCACTTGCACTTAGAACACGCAACACGACAATTGGAGGTCAGTACTCACTCCACAGATCAGACACTCATTCAACGTAATCGTAAAGCATTAATTTTTTTTTAAAGTTACAAGTGGTGCAATTCCTTCAACAAGGGTATGTCTGAATGTTGTCAATGATACGTGGATTCCTCAAGGATACAGACATTCCAGAGAGTTCTTTATTATGACTTATGTGCACTTCTCACAGTGGCTTAGAATTTTCTACAAGTCGAGCTTGCAGGCCATAGTAGACTCTTTCACATTTCCAGAGATATCTGTCTTCATAAGTTTATACATTTCTCCTAATCCGTCTGTACATAGCTGAAGTCCATTAGCATCCCACACGCATTCAGATCAGAAGAATGTGATGGTTAGAGCCACAACATTAGTGCTGCTCAAACCTGTCCAGCATAAATTTAGTCTCAAACCACAGACAGACAAGTACACTCCTGGAAATGGAAAAAAGAACACATTGACACCGGTGTGTCAGACCCACCATACTTGCTCCGGACACTGCGAGAGGGCTGTACAAGCAATGATCACACGCACGGCACAGCGGACACACCAGGAACCGCGGTGTTGGCTGTCAAATGGCGCTAGCTGCGCAGCATTTGTGCACTGCCGCCGTCAGTGTCAGCCAGTTTGCCGTGGCATACGGAGCTCCATCGCAGTCTTTAACACTGGTAGCATGCCACGACAGCGTGGACGTGAACCATATGTGAAGTTGACGGACTTTGAGCGAGGGCGTATAGTGGGCATGCGGGAGGCCGGGTGGACGTACCGCCGAATTGCTCAACACGTGGGGCGTGAGGTCTCCACAGTACATCGATGTTGTCGCCAGTGGTCGGCGGAAGGTGCACGTGCCCGTCGACCTGGGACCGGACCGCAGCGACGCACGGATGCACGCCAAGACCGTAGGATCCTATGCAGTGCCGTAGGGGACCGCACCGCCACTTCCCAGCAAATTAGGGACACTGTTGCTCCTGGGGTATCGGCGAGGACCATTCGCAACCGTCTCCATGAAGCTGGGCTACGGTCCCGCACACCGTTAGGCCGTCTTCCGCTCACGCCCCAACATCGTGCAGCCCGCCTCCAGTGGTGTCGCGACAGGCGTGAATGGAGGGACGAATGGAGACGTGTCGTCTTCAGCGATGAGTCGCTTCTGCCTTGGTGCCAATGATAGTCGAATGCGTGTTTGGCGCCGTGCAGGTGAGCGCCACAATCAGGACTGCATACGACCGAGGCACACAGGGCCAACACCCGGCATCATGGTGTGGGGAGCGATCTCCTACACTGGCCGTACACCACTGGTGATCGTCGAGGGGACACTGAATAGTGCACGGTACATCCAAACCGTCATCGAACCCATCGTTCTACCATTCCTAGACCGGCAAGGGAACTTGCTGTTCCAACAGGACAATGCACGTCCGCATGTATCCCGTGCCACCCAACGTGCTCTAGAAGGTGTAAGTCAACTACCCTGGCCAGCAAGATCTCCGGATCTGTCCCCCATTGAGCATGTTTGGGACTGGATGAAGCGTCGTCTCACGCGGTCTGCACGTCCAGCACGAACGCTGGTCCAACTGAGGCGCCAGGTGGAAATGGCATGGCAAGCCGTTCCACAGGACTACATCCAGCATCTCTACGATCGTCTCCATGGGAGAATAGCAGCCTGCATTGCTGCGAAAGGTGGATATACACTGTACTAGTGCCGACATTGTGCATGCTCTGTTGCCTGTGTCTATGTGCCTGTGGTTCTGTCAGTGTGATCATGTGATGTATCTGACCCCAGGAATGTGTCAATAAAGTTTCCCCTTCCTGGGACAATGAATTCACGGTGTTCTTATTTCAATTTCCAGGAGTGTATAATAGCTGTTTGAGTACAAACTTGGAGAGAATTCAACAAGTCTGCTGGGCCGTGAAACATTGAAATATGTTTCTTGTACTTAGAAGGGCGTGGGGAGTATGATTATCTGAGGAATAGTATGAGGTATTTCAGACAAAGTTCGGAATTTGATTTTGACAGGTGGAATATTCAACAGTTGATGCACTGATCAGTAGCCACATAAATCACATGTCGTCGACATTGTCTGACTGTGTTGAGGAACTGATAAACGCAGAGGAGACACAGTGGAGACTACATGACACGCCACCTCATACATTAGCATATTATGCCAAAAATGTAACAAACTGTTCTATGCTATAGCGAAGTTGTAACAAATTTTCCCCATGTTACAGTGAGATTATAAACTGCTCCATATTGCAGCAAAAAATTATAACAAAATACTTCTGTTAAATCAAATTTGTGACAAAATTATTTGTTTTGCAGCAAAACTGTAACAGAATGGTGCATGTCACAGTAAAAGTTGTAAGTCAATGTTTCACATTACGGCAAAATTGTAATAAAATGCTGCATGTTACAGCAGAATTGTGTAAAATGACACTGTTGTTGCAAAACTGGCACCAGATTCCCCTCTAGGTCACTACGTTACAGGAAAATTCTCCAAATGAATGCTGGCTGCAGATTTCTGCAGGAGCTCTAGGGAAGACCACAGATCCAACACGACAGATCAGTGAAATTTTGGTTTCACTTTCATACCGACCGTGCTGATAAATATGGAACATCATAGCTTTCACAAGTGTTCTGTACTGTTACCAAAGATCTCTTAGTTCCCACAAAGTCTTATCCTAATGGGTTTTCCCTGCCATCCTGTGATGCACCAGTTGTGGGCTCTATTCATCATAGCTGGTGCAGCATATAGGCTAGCAGGGTTTCCATATGATACAGGGTTTATCTATGACGTCACAGTGGAAGTAGGTCACTTGTACTAAGGACAGAACCCAAGATGGACACTTGTGTAAACCGTACATGACAACTAAATTTAAAATGCCAGATGGAAGCCCAAGATGTCGGACCATAGCAGTTCAGTATGACAGTTGAGGACGTCACCAATAACAGCAGAATCTTAGACGACGATCCAAGATGGTGGACTTACACTGATGCTCATCTAAAATAACTATTCTACTTTCTGTGGTGTCACAATTATTTACTCCCACAGTATACAGTCATACTAGACATTATGTGAACTTGAACTCATGCTCTGTACGCCATAGTAAATGGTTGATAAACATGAAGCATCCTCAGAGATCTGCCATCTCCAGGCAGAAAAATCTAAGTCCCACAACTGATTATATGTACTAACCAATTTCTTTCGCGCCGGCCACTGTGGCCGAGCGGTTCTAGGCGTGGAGTCCGGAACCGCGCGACTGCTACGGTCGCAGGTTCGAATCCTGCCTCGGGCATGGATGTGTGTGCTGTCCTTAGGTTAGTTAGATTTAAGTAGTTCTAAGTTCTAGGGGACTGATGACCTCAGCTGTTAAGTCCCATAGTGCTCAGAGCCATTTGAACCTTTTGAATCATTTCTTTCGCTCAATGTTTATTACTGTTCGTTGTGTATGTGTATGTTCATGCTTTTGTCATCTTATTCGCTTACGTAACCTTCAGCAAAACATCTCCCTTAGATAGACAATGCAGTGCTACATTTGAGCAGCACTTAAACTCAAGTCAGCATGCAGATACATGCCCTGCAGTAGTTCCCGATATGTTGGAGTGGAAATCTCGTCAGCGTGCAGAAATCTAGTCAACATGCAGAAATCTAGTCAGCCCATACTCACCAGTAGGTTGGAGCCACAGAAGTCTGGTCTACACAGAAAAAAACTTTATATGTAATACAAAAATTTTTGCATTCTATCCTATTGTACATTTTTAAATAGAAAACAGCTTCAAATTATTCGAAATCAGCTCAGAGATCCCAAAATTATGCTGGAAAATGTTTAAACATGCAAGTTACAACTGGACATCACTCTAAGATCTGAACACATTAAATACGGCAACCACAGAGACTGCACCAATATCCTGAGGTCTGCCATACTGAATTCTGATGTCATCGCTCTGGGGTAAACCTAGGCAATCTGACAACCACATAGACTGCACCAGTATCCCCAGGACTACCACCTTGGATCACCATCTTGAATTCTAAACGTATTTTCTTGCAGGTTGTGTCAGTATACTCAGGTCCACAACCTCCGATCATTACCTTCGATTTAAGTGGTGTGCAAATCACACAGACTGCAACATTATCGCAGGGTCTGACAGTTTGGGTTTAGGTGTCCTGGCAATCATAGAGGCATCAGTAATACAGAGTTTGGCATCTTGGGAAGAAATATTCAGTTTTTTCTTATTTCACACAGATAAGACAGTTCGCCATCTCGGATTTTTCCAATTCTGTGCCATTTTATGACAGAGGGGTGGAGGAAACGCTTTAGCACAATTCGGCTATTTCGAATTTTCCAGCGTTTTTAAATTACCTGTCATTTCGTACATAGCGTAATTGGCCTACACGCACTGTGACGTCATATGAGTGCGGAAGGGGGGGGGGGGGGTAAAGAATATGCGAGCGAGATATATTCCGTGTTGCATTACAATGTTGTCATTGACATAATTGGAAATAATACAGACTGTACCCAGACCCAGTTCAGGTACAAGGTACTTCATATCAAGTTTGTTTATGATACTCTGATGATGGGCAATGCCCAAAAAACATCAATAAGACTTTTTTATAACAATTGGGCTCTTGTTATTTAGAGCAGTATTAAGAGAACACTGAAAGTGTTGGAGCCAAGAGTTTCACAGGAGACTGATTTATGACCTGTCATTCTTACCTTCTCCTACCAGTGATCTATGTCCTCCTCTCCCTCCCCTCCAGCCTCACCCCAAACTCTCAGTCAGTTGTATGAGGCCTAAATCGGGGGCTGTTACGTTATTCATTGTGCTGCTGACCTAGTATGTTTAGAGAGTTTCCAACACTCCACCCCCTCCCACTCTTCTAGCAGGCAACTTGGACTGTGTTTATTTAGGATCTAATTTATTAACTGATTAACACTACCCTTATCACCGTAATTTGTTACCCTTATTGCTGGTATTGACTACCCAGTTAGTATAATTAATAACTCAAGATGGCTGACACTATGACATCACTACTAAACATTGATTCCTAAGGCGGTGACTGCATAAAGTAAAAAATTGTTGAAGTATTGGCATATTGTGTGGTTTATTTGTGTAACAACGTTCACCTCTTAAGTCATGCATGTAGCAGTATCGTGTTAAAAACCATGCTGCAGTTCATATCCAAGACATCGCCACCACTGTGCCAAATGAAAAATAAAAAAACCAAACGAGATAACTTGTTTGAAAGTCGAATATTACAGTCTACATCTATACAAGCATTCCGGAACGTTTTGATGCAATGTAACTTCCTTGTACGGCTGTAGGTAGGTATGTATGCCCTTTCTATATGGTACATACACTGTGGAGGTCCAGGGATGATTCGTTGAATATTAAAATGTACAAGACCACAGAGGCTGGAGCACAGTGCCTTCCATGAGACACGAACCGCAACATGCGACGACCAGCCACAAGGCATAATTCACCTTCCTCCACCAAACACATTGATTATATGTGCGGAATTGCGACCATTTGTCTGCTACATGGGTCAGCCTGTCAGTTGTAAATATCTGTATATGCAATTCCCGTACTGGTTTCTCTTCTCTGCATTATAAATGGTACTACATTCATTGTAAGTGTTTCGTTATTAGAGTACGTTCAGCGTAATATTGTTGCTGATTCTCTTGGAATTCCACAACGATGAGATAGTATGATTCAATTAGATAGAAAGCCATCTCAGCCCAACATACCACTGGGTATTTAACAGCTATCACAGTGGTAAAAGTGATTGATTTCAGTGTAGTGTAGCTTATTATTCGTAGTCATTGTCTTGGACTCTGATCGTTGATACAGCAGCTCCATTCCATTATAAAGGAAACCGTCTCGAGCCTCTATCTGTCACGGACTATGCAGACCGATATCACAACGAGAAAAATAAACCAGCTCTCATGTAACATCTACCACAGAAGTTTAATAAGCTTGTCCATAACTAGCCTGTCACGAAACGTGCCACCCTTTGTTGGGTGTTCTCCGTCTCTTGTATTAATCCAACCTAATGAGAGACCCAAACTGACGAGCAATACTCAAAAAGAATTGGTCTTTCTACTATTTTGAGAGTAACTTCTTTCTTTTATGAATTACATTCCGTAACAGTTTTCCAGTGAACCTCAGTTTGTCATTTGATTTTCCTACAGTTTTTACCAACTGATCATTTAACTTTAGATTGGTCTGGACAGTTACCCCTCATTTCTATTCTTACTCTTTCTAGTCGCTTATTGCAAATGGTATAGTCCAACAGTACTGAAACTCTTTGATTATTTATGTGCAACAGTTACATTTATTTACATTCAGGGTCAACTGACAGTTACTACACCAACCGTTGATCTTCAGCAGTTCCTCGTGCAGTTTGCTACAGCTTAGTGATGTTGTCCTCCTATAGACAACAGCATCATATAAGAACAGCCTATCTCTATCTGTAACCACATAATCCACAAAGCACTTCCATATTTATTGTCTATATGCCACTGCATTTTCCCTAAACTCTCTTATTTTAATGATCGCCACGCCGCATACACAACACTGATTTCTCAGTGCTCTTACAATCTTTATTGAATATAATTTTTATAAACATATCCAACAGTGTTTTGGGAGAAATGTTTTGTCTTCCTACAAGGATACCCACTTAAGTTTTCAAACCCTTTCTATTACTTTCAAACTGATGGAGTACAGCAATCAGTCGTCCATTTCTTTCAGGTTTTATTAGAGCAAATGTACATTTCGGCTAGTGCCTAACGATTATCAGGGTACTATTTCATAGTTTCAAAACATGTCCCAATACATCAGTCCCATGTTGTTTGGGCTTCTGTCACAGTTGAATGAAATGTCGTTTCGTTGCCACTTCTCCCAACGGTTTTAGAAATTCTGATAGAATGTTATCTATCCCTTCTGCATTATTTGATCTTATGTTTTCCAAAGCTCTTTTAAATTATTCTAGTACTTGATCCCCGTATCTTTTCTAAATGGACTCCTTTCTTCTATCACATCAGGCAAATCTTCCGCCTCACAGAGGCCTTCAGTGTACTGTTTCCTCCTGTCAGCTCTATCCTCTGCATTTAACAGTGGAATTCCCGTAGCATTTTTGATGTTATCACACTTTCTTTTAATTTCACCGAAAGTTGTTCTGACTTTTTATATGCTGAGTGAGTCCTCCTGATAGTCATTTCTTTTTCGCCTTCTTCACGTTTTCAAGCAGCCATTTCGTCTGAGCTTTCCTGTGCATCCTATTTGTTTCATTTCTCAGCGACCTGAATTCTGTATCCCTGAAGTTTCCTGAACACTTTTGCACCTCTTTGTTTCCTCGATCAGCTTCTGTTACCCATATTTTCTTCGCAGCTACCTTCTTTGCATCTACCTTTTTCTTCCTAAATTCTGTAATTACCCTTAATAGAAATGTCCATGTCTCTTCAACTGCAATGTCTGCTGAGCTATTCTTTATTGCTGTATCTGTAGCCCCAGAGAACTCCATTGCTTAGTACTTGGCTGTCCCCCCTCTTTGCTCATTGATTTTTCCTGAATAATGTCTTAAAATTCAGTCTACTCTTCATCATTACTAAACTTTGGTTGAGTCTATATCTGCTCCTGGGTACGTCTTAGAATCTAGTATCAGATTTCGAAATCTCTGCCTGACCTTGATGTAATCTAACAGAAATCTTTCCGTATCTCATGGCCTTTTCCAAGTATATCTCCTCCTCATGTGATTCTTGTACAGAGAATTCGCTATTACGAGCTGAAATTTATTACAGCACTCAGTTAGTCTTCCTTCTCTCTCATTCCTAGTAAGATGACCTTATTCTCCCATAATACTTTCTTCTACTCCTTATCTTGCAACAGCATTCCAGTCCCACATGCCTATTAGATTTTCATCTCCCTTTACGTTCTGAATTACCCATACTGCCTTATGTTGTTGTTGTTGTTGTTGTTGTATTCTTCAGTCCAGTGACTGGTTTGATGCAACTGTCCATCCTACCCTATCCTGTGCAAGCTTCTTCATCTCCCAGTACTTACTGCAACCTACATCCTTCTCAATCTGCTTACTGTGTTCATCTCTTGGTCTCCCTATACGATTTTTACCCTCCACGCTGCCCTCCAATACTAAATTTGTGATCTCCTGATGCCAAAGAATATGTCCTACCAACCGGTCTCTTCTTATTGTCAAGTTGTGCCACAAACTTCTCTTCTCCCCAATTCTATTCAATACCTCCTCATTAGTTATATGATCTACCCATCTAATCTTCAGCATTCTTCTGTAGCACAACATTTCGAAAGCTTCTATTCTCTTCTTGTCCAAACTATTTATCGTCCATGTTTCACTTCCATACATGGCTACACTCCGTACAAATACTTTCAGAAACGACTTACTGACACTTAAATCTATACTCGATGTTAACAAATTTCTCTTCTTCAGAAACGCTTTCCCTGTCATTGTCAGTCTACATTTTATATCCTCTCTACTTCGACCATTATCAGTTATTTTGCTCCCCAAATAGCAAAACTCCTTTACTTCTTTAAGTGTCTCATTTCCTAATATGATTCCCTCAGCATCATCCGACTTAATTCGACTACATTCCATTATCCTCGTTTTGCTTTTGTTGATGTTCATCTTATATCCTCCTTTCAAGACACTGTCCATTCCGTTCAGCTGCTCTTCCAAGTCCTTCGCTGTCTCTGACAGAATTACAATGTCATCGGCGAACGTCAAAGGTTTTATTTCTTCTTCAAGGATTTTAATAACTTCTCCGAATTTTTCTTTTGTTTCCTTTACTGCTTGCTCAATATACAGATTGAATAACATCGTGGAGAGGCTACAACCCTGTCTCACTCCCTTCCCAACCACTGCTTCACTTTCGTGCCCCTCGACTCTTATAACTGCCATCTGGTTTCTGTACAAATTGTAAATAGCCTTTCGCTCCCTGTATTTTACCCCTGCCACCTTTAGAATTTGAAAGAGAGTATTCCAGTCAACAATGTCAAAAGCTTTCTGTAAGTCTACAAATGCTAGAAACGTATGTTTGCCTTTCCTTAATCTTTCGTCTAAGATAAGTCGTAAGGTCAGTATTGCCTCATGTGTTCCGACATTTCTACGGAATCCAAACTGATGTTCCCTGAGGTCGGCTTTACCAGTTTTTACATTCGTCTGTAAAGAATTCGCGTTAGTATTTTGCAGCTGTGACTTATTAAACTGATAGTTCGGTAATTATCGCATCTGTCATACCTGCTTTCTTTAGGATTGGAATTATTATATTTTTCTTGAAGTCTGAGGGTATTCCGCCTGTCTCATACATTTTGCTCGCCAGATGGTAGATTTTTGTCAGGACTGGCTCTTCCAAGGCCGTCAGTAGTTCTAATGGAATGTTGTCTACTCCCGGGGCCTTGTTTCGACTCAGGCCTTTCAGTGCTCTGTCAAACTCTTCACGCAGTATCGTATCTCCCATTTCATCTTCATCTACATCCTCTTCCATTTCCATAGTATTGTCGTCGAGCACATCGCTCTTGTATAGACCCTCTATATACTCCTTCCACCTTTCTGCTTTCCCTTCTTTGCTTAGAACTGCCTTATACACCTCCGTTATCTCTGAATCTTCAGCTTGCGACATAGGCAGGTATACCCGAACTATCGTTGTCGGTGTTGGTGTGCTATCGATTAGGACGAGAGCAACCCTACTACTGGAATGTCCGCTGTAACTGACTTATTGCCCTAGCTTCCTATGTATAGCGTACTCATATGATAAGAAAGCATTATCTTCTTTCCATTTCACTTCACCGACGCCCACTGCATCTAGGTTTAGTTGAAGCATTTCCCTTTCCAGATTTTCAAGCTTACCTAACACGTTCAACCTTCAGACATTCCAGGCCCCGACTCTTAGAACGTTATCCTTTCGTTGGTTTTTCAGTCTTTTTCTCTTGATCACCTCCCACTTGGCAATACCCTCCTGGAGATCCGAATTGGGGACTATCCCGGAATCTTTTGCCTCTGGAGAGATCATCATAACACTTTCTCAATTTTAGGCCATATTTCCAATACGTACAGAGTTTTTGTGGTAACGCAGTGCTGTAGATTGCCTTCTGCATCCTAATGCCGTTGATAATTGCTGATTCTTCCGCTTTTCGGCACAGTTTTCCACCCTATGGGCAAGATAGTGCCCTGAACCTCTGTCCGCTCCTCCATCCTCTAAATACTAGGCCATTGGCAGGGTGAGGGTGACTTCTATTGCTGGAAGTATTCATGCGCCAAAGCTGACGGTTTTTATTCAGAATTTGAGCGGTGGCAGGGTTAGAAACCAGGTCTGAGAATGTTTTAATTACTGATCAAAGACACTACCCCTAGACCAGCAGTACCACGCGGTAGTCCTCCTATGGGAAATCCACCGAAAATACAGTTCATTGCTATGAAATGCCTTTAAATGCCAGTGGTGTCACTGAGCTAGCATGACGAGTAAGTGTCTGTGGACTTCATTCATTGCGTCTCGCGTTTCTGTGCTCTCGCGAGGGCCCGGATTTTAACCACCCAAGAAACAGCGAAGTATGTAAGCATTTGTGACCTAAAACTTAAATGTATAAGCAGCAGCTTAAAAAATAAAATATGGCTTTGTGTAAATTTTTTATAATCATTCCTGTTGATTTTTTTATATATCATACATAATACAAAATCCACCCCTGAGAAATTGTGAGTATAGAAGTGCCTTTTTGCAGTGTTTGAAACAGAATTAACATTTATTTTTGAAATGTCTGCATGTGTCTGAAGAAAGTTCGATGTAATTTGGAAACAATAACACCTGTCCAAGTAATAAAACCATATTTTTATTTCTACACACCACTTCTTTAAAGTATTTCAAATTAGTTAACACGTCTTGTCAATCTAGCACCGGATCATAAAGTGTATTCCCAATTTTCCATTTTGAGAGATACACAGTAATCACTGAGAATGGTTTTGCACCTGTTTAGAATCTCCTCTCCGCATCACAGGACTTTGCAGGAGCGTATTTGTAAGCGGTGAACTCACGGAAGACCAGCTTTCGTCCATTGTATTCAAATGTTGAGGCATTCCTAGAAAGACTGTAAGTATTTTTCCGTACTGTAGAATATCCAGCATTCCACTGGAGAACACTCTGCAATTCATTGTTCACTTTCACAGCTAGATCCAAATCAGTCTGTTGATGTTTCACAATAGCCATGGCGTGACACAGTTCAGTACCAGCAACTTGCAGTCGTGTGGTGGTTTTTTATACATATGAAAATTTGGCTTTGGTATATGCCTGTTTTTCCAGACAAGGGATCTGTAAGAACCGTTTTCACAGTTTTTGTAGCACTGATTCGTCGCTGTTGAGCTCATAAGAGATTATCTACATATTGGTGCAGTTGGTGCAGTAGTACTCAGCAGTATTGAGCCCAGAACTCCATCGTGTAAGAACAGGCTTACGGTGGAGGGGGAGTGAAGATGCTTGTCGGGTTTGGTTATTTGGGGGAGGAGACCAAACAGCGAGGTTATCGATCTCATCGGATTAGCGAAGGACGGGGAAGGAAGTCGGCCGTGCCTTTTCAAAGGACCCATGCCAGAATTTGCCTGGAACGATTTAGGGGAAGCTTAAATCAGGATGACCGGACGCGGGATTGAACCGTTGTCCTCCCGAAGATGCTTTTTCCATGAATTTCTGCACCTGTAGCGGAACTTTGACATAGATTTTCTTGCCATAGGAAATTATTTCGCCCACAGCAGTGTAATCTGAGCGCACATCTTCTGCAACTCTGTGTTACACATGCCCAACGCAAGCGTTGTATAGCATAGCAGGGGAGTAAATCTGAAGCCTCTTGGTTGCCTTAGCCACGTGTGAAGCACCAACTATCACTAACAGCAGAACGTTCCGTTTGTTCACACCATCTGGCCACCGTAGCTTCATAGAGTTGTCAACAAAAGTGGCAACTGTTGAGAGCATCACACGTTAAGAGGAATATTTCTGCACGCCTGTCAACTTCTAGAACACCAACCAGACCCACTCGCATCGGTGGTTTTATCAGTGCACATCTAGACTATTTGGTCTGCAACACAAATTCGTTTTACGTTGGACACTTCCTCGCAGCGCGTCCATATATACACTCCTGGAAATGGAAAAAAGAACACATTGACACCGGTGTGTCAGACCCACCATACTTGCTCCGGACACTGCGAGAGGGCTGTACAAGCAATGATCACACGCACGGCACAGCGGACACACCAGGAACCGCGGTGTTGGCCGTCGAATGGCGCTAGCTGCGCAGCATTTGTGCACCGCCGCCGTCAGTGTCAGCCAGTTTGCCGTGGCATACGGAGCTCCATCGCAGTCTTTAACACTGGTAGCATGCCGCGACAGCGTGGACGTGAACCGTATGTGCAGTTGACGGACTTTGAGCGAGGGCGTATAGTGGGCATGCGGGAGGCCGGGTGGACGTACCGCCGAATTGCTCAACACGTGGGGCGTGGGGTCTCCACAGTACATCGATGTTGTCGCCAGTGGTCGGCGGAAGGTGCACGTGCCCGTCGACCTGGGACCGGACCGCAGCGACGCACGGATGCACGCCAAGACCGTAGGATCCTACGCAGTGCCGTAGGGGACCGCACCGCCACTTCCCAGCAAATTAGGGACACTGTTGCTCCTGGGGTATCGGCGAGGACCATTCGCAACCGTCTCCATGAAGCTGGGCTACGGTCCCGCACACCGTTAGGCCGTCTTCCGCTCACGCCCCAACATCGTGCAGCCCGCCTCCAGTGGTGTCGCGACAGGCGTGAATGGAGGGACGAATGGAGACGTGTCGTCTTCAGCGATGAGAGTCGCTTCTGCCTTGGTGCCAATGATGGTCGTATGCGTGTTTGGCGCCGTGCAGGTGAGCGCCACAATCAGGACTGCATACGACCGAGGCACACAGGGCCAACACCCGGCATCATGGTGTGGGGGCGATCTCCTACACTGGTCGTACACCACTGGTGATCGTCGAGGGGACACTGAATAGTGCACGGTACATCCAAACCGTCATCGAACCCATCGTTCTACCATTCCTAGACCGGCAAGGGAACTTGCTGTTCCAACAGGACAATGCACGTCCGCATGTATCCCGTGCCACCCAACGTGCTCTAGAAGGTGTAAGTCAACTACCCTGGCCAGCAAGATCTCCGGATCTGTCCCCCATTGAGCATGTTTGGGACTGGATGAAGCGTCGTCTCACGCGGTCTGCACGTCCAGCACGAACGCTGGTCCAACTGAGCGCCAGGTGGAAATGGCATGGCAAGCCGTTCCACAGGACTACATCCAGCATCTCTACGATCGTCTCCATGGGAGAATAGCAGCCTGCATTGCTGCGAAAAGTGGATATACACTGTACTAGTGGCGACATTGTGCATGCTCTGTTGCCTGTGTCTATGTGCCTGTGGTTCTGTCAGTGTGATCATGTGATGTATCTGACCCCAGGAATGTGTCAATAAAGTTTCCCCTTCCTGGGACAATGAATTCACGGTGTTCTTATTTCAATTTCCAGGAGTGTAGTTCTTTCTCGATGCAGACTGATCTGAATCTGTAAGTGTTGCGTATCTCTCCAAGAAGTGTCTGAAGCGTGGATCCTTCAGCTTCTCCAGTGCAATGTTGCAAGACATGCACAAGTCCTTGAAGAATGATTGCGCGGCTAAAGATGGATCTGTCTGTTCAAATAACGGCGTTCCTCTTTTGTCATTTTCTGCATTTCTCTTCACATAGCTGCTGTGTTTGACTGTCTTGCAGTGTTACAGCACATTTAAACGCTTTGTTGCACTAACTTTGACTTCATATGGTTTACAAAATAATGTTTCCCCATCATTGCTAAAGAACTTCTGTTCACAATCACGAACAAAACCTCACAACTTGATGCTATTGGACGACTTCACTTTCAGTCTGTTGAACCGTTCTGAGTCCGTATCCAAAATAAAATTATGACCACACGTGCGATATTTAATAAAGCAGAAGCCCCTTTTGCTGGCTTCGAGAGCGTTTAGCTGACTCCGCGCAATATCGCCTTACGTCAAAGAACCGACCAGTGTGTTCAATTGGTTCAAATGGCTCTGAGCACTATGGGACTTAAGATCTGAGGTCCTCAGTCTCCTAGAACATAGAACTACTTAAACCTAACTAACCTAAGGACATTACAAACAGCCATGCCCGAGGTAGGATTCGAACCTGCGACCGTAGCGGTCGTGCGGTTCCAGGCTGAAGGGCCTAGAACCGCACGGCCACTGCGGCCGGCTACTGGAGTATTACGCTGCTTGTCCATTATAGTACTGATAAATAAAGCTCTGGAGTGATTTTTGTGTTTATTTGTGACAACATCACATGAAATATTTTCATATAAGCAACATTTTCAACTTTTTGTTCTTGTGTCCTAGCAGATACGACAAATAAGCCGTAATATGACCTATATGGCAAAAGTTGGGCGAAAACAGGGTGTAAATATCCATTTATATGCACAGTAAAAATACGTTTTGCTACACTACAATACTTGGGTCTGTGCATAAACTGCTGTAAATTTCACACTAAAATTAAGAAGAAAATGTTACTGCCATTAAAGTCCGGAACCCAGTTATCGGAATTTCTATTTACGTTGGGTAATGAACAGAAGCGTGAGCGAAAGCGTTAGTTTCGCCAAGAAGATCCTTAACGACAGTTATATGAACCGGCAACTTACAACTGGGGCATAGATAATTTCGTTTCGATGCGTACGTTAAAATTCAGCACAACCTCTTAAATTCACTCATCTTCAGAATGTAGTCTTCTAAAATCGAATGAAATTTTTTGAAAGACCGCGTGTAATACTTCTTGAATTTCATCCTTTCAAAAATAAGTACATCTTTTACTCCTGTCTCCATCTCTGTCTCGTCTTCTTCAAATTCAAACACCATGATTCACCTGATTCTGAAAAAAAGAAATGAAACTGTATTTATTGTACCATATTCAAGCACAAGCATAAATAATAGTCGATGTTCCACTGTAAGCATGGTGGCACGTAACGTAATTTCCTAATGAAAGTTGTTTCTAACAAAATACGTATTGAACAATACATTTATCCGTAAACTGGAATCGCTGTCCTCAGTCTGTGTTGAGATCAAAACAGTGTTTTTACAACAGACGCGATATATCCTTCCTGATGTTCTTTTCGTAAATCATTTATTTTGCACTTATTTTTCTTCTAGGAACTGTGTAAAGAAATGACAAAATACTGTTTTCACCTGGAAAGACACAATTTTTTCACTGTGTCTCTTGCATACGTCACAGTGTTCATATGATATCTAAAACATCTCTTTCGGACTCCAAACAATATATTACAGCGTTTCCCTGCAGCTGACATCGAGAAGGTCGGAACATTTTAATTTTTAATTAACCAGCTGCTTAAAAGTCCCTGCGGGTTACAAATACGTTAATGTACCTAATGACGCGCTAATGGCTGTGTTCCCTCGTGCAATTATTGCCAATAGTACTAATTATACGGAACGACTTTCGTGCAAAAATGCTCGCTCACTGAAAAACCTGATGCTGAAAATCAACACAGTTTTCCCGTTCGTATAACTAATTTTGTCTTCCGTATCGTTCGGAATTCACTTATTCGGGAAGTTATTGTGCCTGAATAAAATGATTTTATCATGTTACCAAATGTCTGTTCTACGTTCAAGTCCAGCTAATCAAAAAATTGAGTGGAATTAAAGTTGTTGAAAATGTTTGAGAGTTGTGAACGACAAGGGCGAAATACACACATAATTAGTCTGCCTAAGCATTTCGGTTATGCAATTGTACAAAAACCGAACATCTCCATGCCGTTAAATTCATTTTGTTCCTCTTTTCATAGCGAACAAGATGTAATTTGGCGAATGGAAAGTTTTGGTAAGTTAATGGCGAACGGTTGCGGAAAAAACTAGAATCATTTGTTTCTAAGGACTGCATACTGTACCATTCCACAATCAAATTAGCTGCAAATTTAAATCCAACATTTTACAGAAAATATCGTACTAGCTACAACACAGGAAGTACGTCAGGCAATAACGCCGAAATATTCCAAACTAAAATTTTGCATGTAGATATAAGTCGATCAATCTTCTGTTTACAACAAAAGTCTTTGAAATATAGAATAATGCAGGGGATATTACGTTTTAAACGTCTCATGATTAAGGACTGACGTGAGCATACGCTCCGGTTTGGAAGGAAATAATTTTTTTTTTCAAAGGAAAAATACTAGCATTTACGGAAAGTTGTTTAGAAACGTCATAAGAATACTGTATCTAGATGCCCCCTTAGGGATTTAGACCACCATGCTCCCAGAATCGTGTATATTGTCTTACCCGTTACGCCGCGTCACCGATTTCTTCACATGGAGTATTCTGAGCTTGGGAGCATATTAAACGAAGGAATAGTAATCCAATATATTTTTCTGGAAATAATCACAAAAATAGTGAAAAGTGATACATTGTAACAGCGATAATAAGACATAGCGAGAAAGTTTCTGTAAAATATGTCATTTCATTGCTTTTATGTTCTCCCTTCATCAAAGATCTACAACGAACCTTTAAAGCCACATTTGCAGGATGGGCGTGGATATATAGCAAAAACTTAGATATAAGTTTAGAATATAACTAAGGAATTACTTAAGATGTTAATTAGTATAGACGGTTGTATCGATTGTGGCGTGCAACCGCTTAAACATTATAATAATTACGCAGTTCAGTTGTCTTGCCCGGAAGACACCTTTCTTGTTCTGGAAGCCGTCCTGATCGGACCCGTATCTGCCATCGCTGTAGATAATAATTTGGCACACCGCCATTATTATATATACTTAGGCGCAATCACACTAGGCGTACTCCAAATTGCACCCAGCAACAGAATTAATGTCCGTGTCTTTCTTCTTCTTCTTTCGATTTCGGCCATCTTTGGACCACGTTCAACAATTCACTTGCCCGGCTTTTTGATCTTTTTTCTCTCTTCCCAACATTTCCTCATCATTTTCGAATGGTTCCTCCTCCGCTCTTCCGACCATTTCCTGTTATTATTCTTTAGTTTCGTTTCTTCTGGAAAACACTTAATTTCGTTCACTATTTGTCTAAACTTTTTCCTGTCCCTGATTGACTCACGGGTGACATTAAAATAGGCCAAATCCTTTTTCACCATCTGTATCCATTTATTGTTAGTTTTTTCGTTCCTGTTACTATGTTCAAACACTTTTCTTGTTAGTCTGTTTCCATCCATCCTCGACAGGTGACCATAAAACGTTAGTCTGCGTTTACGCATTGCATCACTCACTTTCTCAATAGTTTTGTATATTTCCTTATTACTCTTTAGCTTGTACTCTTCTCCAATCTTTCTCGGTCCTAATATTTTTCTCAAAATTTTCCTTTCTTTCCTTTCCATGTTTTCTATTTCCCCCTTTTTGTTAAGAGTTAGGCACTCCGATGCATACAGGCATTCTGGTCTAATGACAGTTTTATAATGTCTTAATTTAGCTTGAATCGAAATGTTTTTTTTGCTATATATGTCTTTGGTTTTTTGAAAAGCAAATTCCATTTTCCTTGCTCTCGCCTGGTTTGCACTCTTGTCTAAACAATTCACTTGAATTATTTCACCTAAATACTTAAATTTTTCTACTCTCTTAATATTGCCGTATTTAGTAATAAGATTTTTCTTGTTATTTCTATGATTAGACATATACACGGTTTTTTCAAATGAAATCTGCAGTCCAGCTCTGGCCGAAACTTCTTGTAGTTTCTCCAAGTAATTCTTCGTTTTCTGTAATTATTGCCAGATCGTCTGCAAAAGCTAAACAGTCCACTTCTATTTTTTCTTTTTTTGTTCCAATTCTGATGTCATTCTTGGTGCCTTTGAGTTCTTCTTTCCATATTCTCAATATCTTTTCCAGTACGCAGTTGAAGAGGATTGGGGATAAACCATCACCTTGTCTAACACCTGTTTTAATTTCGAACTTCCTTGAAATTTCACCCATAAATTTAACTTTGGCCTTACTGTTTGTTAGCGTCTGTTTGATAATTTGAATTGTTTTCTTATCGACCCCAAATTCTTCCAATACTTTCAGTAATGTTTCTCTATCTACCGAGTCGTATGCTTTTTTGAAATCTACAAATACTATTGCAAATCTCTGGCCTCTTGAGATTCTGTAACGAATTAGAATCCGTGTCTTTGTTATTTAAATTAGTATAATATTTTGTGAATACAGTGATATTATTTAATAGTGTGTTTCATTTATGTTGCAAGTTATTGTTCCATTTACACGGCGTCTTGGCAAGGCTAAAGGTTCCGTGTTACAAATTGTCTCAAAGGTCCAGTACGAGCCAAAGCTTGGAATTATTCAAACAACGAAGTCCGATAAAGAAAAATCGCTCACGGTCCAATTTACAATGAACGGATCCTACGCAAAACGCCATTGTTTAGCTCGCAAAGTTTGTATAAACTGATCACGTACTATTACCATTACTTATTATTATTTGTTTGTTCTTCCATATTCTCAAACCAGACAGGAAAAGCCACGATAAATCAAAAACCTCAGGGTAGCTTCCATAATTTGGAAAAACTAAAAAAACAGAACGATATTTTCCTAATAGGCTCTTTAAGCTGGAACAAAATATTCCCTTGAAATTTTTGGTGAGGTTAAAACCTTTAAATCGTTATCAAACACACCTGAAATACGTTAGCGTATAACATGCAAGAGAAAGCTTGGAGCAGAAAATGATGTAACACCTATACACATCTACTACGTTGACTTCTCTATAGTATATTTTATATTATGAAAGTTGCTGTGTGTGTTTAGCAGTTGTAATAAGATAGCTTGAACACTGACAGCGTGATGAGGGGTGCGTTGTGTTGTGGCGTAACAAGACAGCCACGCCACTCGGAAGTAGCCGAAAGGCACGCGTTAACTCACGCAGGCTAGTAGATAGGTCTGAAACAGGATACGTAATGAATGCTATAAAGAAAAGTACGTAGCTCCTGGAATACTTAACTTTAATCCATCCTTGTGGTACATCGCTCTTGACGATACAAGTGAGACTCTTTAGATACAAGCTATGTAATGCTAATGGCGCCTTGCTAGGTCGTAGCCATTGACTTAGCTGAAGGCTATTCTAACTATCGGCTCTGCAAATGAGCGAGGCTTCGTCAGTGTGCATCGCTAGCTAAGTCGTCTGGGGCGACTGCTAGTCCGTCTCTCGAGACCTGCCGTGTGGTGGCGCTCGGTCTGCGATCACTGACAGTGGCGACACGCGGGTCCGACATGTACTAATGGACCGCGGCCGATTTAAAGCTACCACTTAGCAAGTGTGGTGTCTGGCGGTGACACCACACCTTGAGTCTCAAAACGCTCTGTCGTGCAATGCGACATTGTTGTAAAGTATGTTCAACACAACCCAGTTACAATGAATTCCAATTATTTACTCACAAAATGCTAAAATCGATTTCTTCTTTTTTACTTGATTTGCTGTCAGGCTTATTATTTTCAGCAGCATTAAATAAAGAACCTCATAATTCAGTTTTATACTGAATTTTCTTTTCCACTGTAGTGATCATAAATTTCTTAAACTTGTTCTAATTGATTTTCAGGATCATTTTCAACATGATCTAGTACGCTGTCCCATTAGTTGCTGAAGGTTGTGTGCACTGTTGGAAACAGTACAATTTTATCAGCAACTGACACGCAAAGTCTTAACTCATAGTGATAACTCAGATCTAAAATTTCATTCAGTACTCGCATGTAGTTCTGTTTGCTATATTCACTTAGAAGGAATGCGTGTTCTTTTATATTTCCTCCATCTTTCGTATTTATGTTAGTTTCTGTCTAGTGTGGCAGCGGCCTTGCCGCAGTGGATACACCGGTTCCTGGGGGATCACCGCAGTTAAGCGCTGTCAGGCGTGGTCGGCACTTGGATGGGTGACCATCCAGGCCGCCATGGGCTGTTGCCATTTTTCGGGGTGCACTCAGCCTTGTGATGCCAATTGAGGAGCTACTCGACCGAATAGCAGCGGATTCGATCAAGAATACCATGTTACGACCGGGAGAGCGGTGTGCTGAACCCACGCCCCTCCTTTCCGCATCCTCCACCGAGGATGACACGGCGGTCGGATGGGCCCGGTAGACCACTCGTGGTCTGAAGACGGAGTGCTTCTGTCTAGTGTATTGTAAAGAAAAGGCTCGTAGGTAAACAGTTTTTGTGACTTATCTGTCCATCTCCTTTCTAAGAACAATAACATCACTTTTCCTGCTATGGGGAATTATCTTTTTCGCAAAGATTCTGTACATTATTCATTTATTTCCTCGAGATTTCTATGGAAACATTTTTATGGAAACACCATCCTCTCGAACCGTCTTTCCTCTAGCGATTTAATACACCTCATCCGCCATTATTCTTGAAGCTTCATCACCGTATTCTGCCGTATATTTATTATTATTCGTTTTTAGAAACATTTTTTAAGTTTATGTATCTACCCCTAAAAGTTACTTTTATCCAATTCATATTCAATGTTTTAGAAAGCGTTTGGGAAATGACAGTCAGTGCTTTGCTGGAACAGACGGAATTAGTTCCTCTGTGCTCAGATGCATTCGGGTGAAAATGGGAACTTACCTGATAGCTTCCGGCATAGACCTTGTCCCAGATATCAATTTTTATCTCCTACTGGCAGATTGAAGTTGAGCCCAGATTTTGGCATTAACCACATCTGCCGTGATTAACGCTACAAATGAAATTATTTAAGGATAGGAGGAGAGTTTGCAGCAATACTGAAGTTATTTTATTTCTATTTTTCTATATATATGAAATATATTCGCAGCTGCGAATGTGGACAATCTTCAGCTATATAATGGTGCGGCGGCATTGGAATTTTGTGCCGAACCGAGACTCGAACTCGGATTCCCACTTGTTGTGAGTGGGCGCCTTAACAACTTCGGCTATCCGAGCAGGCATCATGAGCAGACCCAGACGTTCATATGTTATTGTGCATGCGTCTTACAATATAAAAATAATTTCTGTTCGCCTTGTATTGGCACTATTTCGATAAAAATTTGTGACTACCAATATTTGTATGTAAAGTGGCCATTAAGAGCTAGAATTGCAGAGGTAATTCCTTGCTTGTACCGTAGCGTAGCACACGGGGAAGGAGTACTTTGATTCTGGAATTGCTGTTCTCCCACCAACAGCGAACCGAAATCGAAAAAAAGAAAAGAAAAACAGAAAAGATCGGATGACAGCTAGCAGCAAATGAATCCGACGCCTATTTGCCGCCGAAAACGCGAATTTCCGCCGCACTCTCTGGAAGCCACTGTGCGTAATCGCGTTGTGCGGCGCGCTGCGAGAGTGGTGTGTTCCTGTTTCCGGCTGTTGGACAATTTTCCGATACGTGCGAACGCGGGCGTCGGTGGCGCTGCTGCACGGCGTGCGGGCGGGCCGTGTGCAAAACCGACGCATGCGCAGTAGCGAGGGCCACGCGCGAGAGACAGTCGCCGGCTGCTAATTAACTGTGGCTGAAGAGGCCGCGGGGAGAGATTACTTGCGATTTAGCGGCGGGCACTGCACGGGACGCAGCCACCAACTACGCACCCCATGCCAGCGTTTCCCTTTTTGCAGTTTCGCCAAATGCAACGAACAAATAACTAGTTAAGTTACAAACGTTTGCCTATGCTCGATCTCTGCATTGCGCAACACTACCATGTGGCCAGTATTAACTCATTCAATTCTCCCAGTTGTAAGATCTGTAAACATTCTCATTTGATTGCTCTGCAGAGTCTTAATACAACAATTTCATATTACAGGATGCCCATAGTTAAACTTCCAAACTATACTACTGGCCATTAAAATTGCTACACCAAGCAGAAATGCAGATGATAAACGTGTATTCGTTGGACAAATATATTAAACGGCTCAAATGGCTCTGAGCACTATGGGACATAACTTCTGAGGTCATCTGTCCCCTGGAACTTAGAACTACATAAACCTAACTAACCTAAGGACATCACACACATCCATGCCCGAGGCAGGATACGAACCTGCGACCGTAGCGGTCGCACGGTTCCAGACTGTAGTGCCTAGAACCGCCCGACAAATATATTATACTAGAACTGACATGTGATTACATTTTCACGCAATTTGGGTGCATAGATCCTGAGAAATCAGTATCCAGAACAACCACCTCTGGCCGTAATAACGGCCTTAATACGCCTAGGCATTGAGTCAAACAGAGCTTGGATGGCGTATACAGGTACAGCTACCCATGCAGCTTCAACACGATACCACAGTTCATCAAGAGTAGTGACTGGCGTGTTGTGACGAGCCAGTTGCTCGGCCACCATTGACCAGACGTTTTCAGTTGGTGAGAGATCTGGAGAATGTGCTGGCCAGGGCAGCAGTCGAACATTTTCTGTATCCAGAAAGGCCCGTACAGGACCTGCAACATGCGGTCGTGCATTATCCTACTGACACTCCAGGCAAATGCCGGGATGGTTCCTCTGAAAGGGCACGGCCGACTTCCTTCCCCATCCTTCCCTACTCCGATGAGACCGATGACCACGCTGTCTGGTCTCCTTCCTCAAACAACCAACCAACCATTATCCTACTGAAATGTAGGGTTTCGCAGTGATCGAATGAAGGGTAGAGACCACGGGTCGTAACACATCTGAAATGTAACGTCCACTGTTCAAAGTGCCGTCAATGCGAAAAAGAGGTGACCGAGACGTGTAACCAATAGCACCCCACACAATCACGCCGGGTGATACGCCAGTATGGCGATAACGAATACACGCTTTCAATGTGCGTTCACCGCGATGTCGCCAAACATGAATGCGACTAAAAGGATGCTGTAAACAGAACCTGGATTCATCCGAAGAAATGACGTTTTGCCATTCGTGCACCCAGGTTCGTCGTTGAGTGCACCATCGCAGGCGCTCCTGTCTGTGATGCAGCGCCAAGGGTAACCGCAGCCATTTTCTCCGAGCTAATAGTCCATGCTGCTGCAAACGTCGTCGAACTGTTCGTGCAGATGGTTGTTGTCTTCCAAACGTCCCCATCTGTTGACTCAAGGATAGAGACGTGGCTGCACGATTCGTTACACCCATGCGGATAAGATGCCTGTCATCTGAGTGCTAGTGATACGAGGCCGTTGGGATCCAGCACGGCGTTCCGTATTACCCTCCTGAACCCACCGATTCCATATTCTGCTAACAGTCTTCGGATCTCGACCAACGCGAGCAGCAATGTTGCGATATGATAAACCGCAATCGCGATGGGCTACAATCCGACCTTTAGCAAAGTCGGAAACGTGATGGTACGCATTTCTCCTCCTTACACGAGGCATGACAACAACGTTTCACCAGGCAACGCCGGTCAACTGCTGTTTGTGTATGGGAAATCGGTTGGAAACTTTCCTCATGTCAGCACGTTGTAGGTGTCGCCACCGGCGCCAACCTTGTGTGAATGCTCTGAAAAGCTAATCATTTACATATCACAGCATCTTCTTCCTGTGTGTTAAATTTCGCGTCTGTAGCACGTCATCTTCGTGATGTAGCAATTTTAAGGCCAGTAGTGTAAAAACGCAGTAGAAAGAGTACTAATGCTCATAATGACGTATTATTGACGGAGCGGGAAGCGTCCTTAGGTAAAAAATAGATGGCCATATTAATTTCAGAATATGCACACGGCTGTTCAGTTTGCGTCCAAGATGCCCAGCATGACTTTCTCCGCGGAGGACCCCGCGCTGCTGGTAAAGCTCTTTTACAAGAACAGTGACTGTAAGACAGTAGCCCTGCAGAAGTTCCTGACACTCAAGGATACGAACAAGGACGTGTGTGCTAAGAGCCTGGAGAAAATGATTACAGAACTCGGACAGATGTGTTCTTTCGAAGTGCAACGCGGCAGAGGGAGAAAGCAGTTGTTCCTGTATGCCCGACCGAGACTCGAGTCTCGGTCGGGCACACAGTTTTAATCTGCCAGGAAGTTTCATATCAGCGCACACTCCGCTGCAGAGTGAAAATCTCATTCTGGAAACATCCCCCAGGCTGTGGCTAAGCAAAGTCTCCGCAGTATCCTTTCTTTCAGGAGTGCTAGTTCTGCAAGGTTCGCAGGAGAGCTTCTGTAAAGTTTGGAAGGTAGGAGACGAGATACTGGCAGAAGTAAAGCTGTGAGTGCCGGACGTGAGTCGTGCTTCCTTGGCTCTGATGGTAGAGCACTTGCCCGGGAAAGGCAAAGGTCCCGAGTTCGAGTCTCGGTCGGGCACACAGTTTTAATCTGCCAGGAAGTTTCATATCAGCGCACACTCCGCTGCAGAGTGAAAATCTCATTCTGGAATCAGAAAGATGTTGTCTTCACTGCTCCCATTACGCATTTAACTGAACTGAAGGCACGCAATGCGCAACGCATTCTAAACGTGACCCCCGAGACTTTCCGATCTGTTGTGGAACATGCTGTTTCTCCATTTCAGCTTGCTGTAGAAAACGACGGACAGCTTATCTTATATGTACTGCGCAAGTCTCTCAACAGTTAGAAACCGATGTCATTTTGCTTTTTATGCAGCTTTTGGCCCAAGGACAATTAAAAACCGATGTGTTTGTGATTTAGTGCTGTTCTTTGCCTCAGGGCAAATAAAAACAGATTTTTCACATACGATGTGGTTCTACCTGATGCATGGGTTTACCTAACTAACAGCGCCACAACTGTTGACTGCAGAACTATTGCAGTCATACAAATTGAACAGTGCAGATCGTGTAATTTGCATCTCCAACGATAGCTGTTGTATTGCGATTTGTCTGTCAATTGTAGCCGACCATTTACATTAAGGAACTTATAGCGCTGTTTATTGGTAAAATTTTCTTCGTTTTTATTTATATTTATTTATTTATTTTTGATCCACGACGTTTCCACCTGCGTTAATAATGTTCTTGCCAAATTTGGCGTTATTTTGAGCAATGGTTATCTTTCCAGAGCATTTTGAAACTAGAATTTTAATTATTGACACCTTGTATATCTCGAGAGCTAGGCTTGGTAATATCATGTGGGAAGAATGGAACAGCTGAATCTTTCAGTGTGAACGTTGATTTCTCTTTTTTTATGGCAATGGTCATTTGTGCCTATGTAGGCGAAAGCCAAAAAAAGTACGTTGGCATAGGGTGGAGGAAGTTGCTATTTGAAATTCCGTGAAAGGATTTCACCACAGCGAAAAACGCATTGGCGTTAGTATATGCCTCCCCAACGCGCTTATCACATCAGATATTGTCCGTTCCCTTCACGGTAAGACCAAACGAGCTATCCATATCTCAACTTTTTCGAAGTCCTCTGTGAATCCTATACCGCGGAGTTCTGTTCCAGAAGAAGACGGACAATTTTATTCAGGCAGTTCTTTCTTAGATTCTTCTCTTACGTTTTCTGATGTTTTCTGCCAACAAACCAGTCTTCGGTTCGCCTTCCTCACATGTCAAGGTTTTAATTTAAGTTGTTCTTAACTTGAAATACCAAGGTATTTAGTTGAGTCTCAAATCTTTAGATCTGTGTTATTTCTCGTGTAACCAGAACGTAACGGAGTTTTTTGGTATTCTGGTGAAGGATTTCAAACTATTTATCGTTTAGGGTCAACTGTCGCTTTTCACAGCATTCTGGTATTTGACTAAATAACATTTCAATTCGTTTTGGCCTTCTCTTGGCTTTACTAGACGGTAAACTATAGAATCGTCTGCAAACAACTAAGATTGTCTCCTAAATCATCAATATAGATTAAGAAAAGTCTCCTAAATCATCTATATAGATTAAGAAGAGTAGAGTGCCTGTAACACTTCCTTGGGGAGCCCCAAATAGCATTTTGGTTTCACTAGATGACTTACCGACAGTTACTACAAACTGTGACGTTAATGGAAAGAAATTATTACCCCGTTGCACTGCTGACAATGAGACGATACTCTGTACGCAAGCAAAAAACAGCGTGTGAGAAGAACGGTTTTAAAACCCTTCTGGAAATCTAGAAATATGGGATCAGTTGAGATCCCCTGTCGGTAAACTCATTTCGTAAGACGTAGACGTTCACGGCCGGAATTGTCACAATTAATAAAATATTCCGGGCTATTATGCCGTGGTCTAAGGAATTTCACTTCAAAACCCTAAAATCCCTAGACCACGGCATAACAGCCCGGAATATTTTATTAAATGCAATTCATTTCAATATTGAGGAGACATTGGTTCGTGAGAGCAGTAAAGGTTTGGCTCGGAATCATTTCTGTGTTTTAGGAGACAACGAAGCCCTACACATTTTTTCTCTCATTCTAACAGAGACCGAAGCTTGAGATGTGCAACGGGATTACGCTGCTTTCCGACAGATTTACGTATTATGGCGAGTCTGGGACTAAAGCCTTGGTTCTTACCACTCTCCGACAACAAGCTTTTGTGCAGTTGTGAAAGTTTAAGACAGTAAATGACAAAACTGAAGTCGCGGCTTGAGTCGATCCTGGATAGGTTAGTTGATGAGAGCACCTTATGCGTTCTCATCCCGTTGTCCCGCAAGGGAATCTGCCAGGAATCTTCGTGTAATCTGATGTTTGCCCATATCTTTAAATAAACTTTTGTAAAAGTTATTATATGTTCCAAGATGACCGAAGTATGTAGACTTTTTCTTTAAAAGATTGATCTCCAGTAGATCTAGGAATGGTTACCTGTGGCTCTTCTAAAACACTTATTTAAGATTGCTGAAATGAGGCGAAATACTGAGACTTTAGCAATCACTATGTATCTTGCCATTTTTTGTTATCAAGGAGTTCATTGTTAATTATGCTGAATCTTTCGTGCGGTGGCGGTTTTGGTGCCGTCCTCTTGCCACGATGGATGCAAACCTGGTAATCACCAGACGAAACTACTATCGTCCGGCTTCAACTGTGGGTTTTTGACTGCTCTCGGCTCATCGAACTACGATATGTGAAATATTTGTTCGATTTATTACATGAATGATGAAAAGATTTATTCAATTGAAAAGCTTTATTCAACTTGAGTGCTTGATAATTGACATTCGTCATTAATTATTAAAAGATCAATTTATGCACTAATTAACAAACTCTCCCCTTGAAGTCCAAAGTTTAACATTTACAGAAGTCCGTTTGCACCTGAGACTTGACTAACACTGGTCCTACTCGATGATGTTGACTGCTTCAGATGAAGTCACAAACTGGGCAGAGCAATTGTTCCCTTTTGCAATTCCAAACACAATTGTTTCTTCAATTGTGGTTGCTTTTGCAGCATTCTTAGTTGCAGCAATGAAATTTTTGGTGCTGTCTGCAAGGAAGGGCAGTAATATGCACAACTATCTCAAATGTTTCATACCGATAGTATAAGCAGAAATTCTGGCCTTACGCTTTATTACATCATTACTGAGGCTAAACTGTTGACCTATTCTGAAACGTAGGTAAAAGTTTTCAGGTTGGCAGACAGTTGTTTCATAATCTTTACTTAAAACTGCTATCATTCGGTTTTTTCGTGTCATAGGGAACGTGACTGAGAAACGGGAGCCTTTCACAAACAATGATGTTCGTTTCATTCCTTCTGGGTATCCTGCTTCTGCCAAGCTCTTAGCTTTAAACATGACAGGATAATTAATTATTACGGATCTATTAAGCAGAAACATTTTAGCTAGTATTTCTCTACGGATGTTAAGACGCGCTTCTTTGTCGTTTATTCGAAGGGCATTAGTTGGTTACGATTACGTTGTTCCTAGAAACTATCTAATCACCTGACATAGGAGTACATATAATTAGCCATAATCTTTTTTATTGTTTTGCTGACTATAAATTGCAGAAAAAGAGGGTATTTTCGTTAAATAATAGCTCTACTAAATAATAATGTTTTGCGCCGTTTTCCTTTTACATCTGTTGACTGGTTTGTCACTATCCTCCATATTTTCCTACCTTGTGCTAAGCCTTTCCATTTCTCTCTTCCCTCTTTCGTCTGCTACAGCACAACCCGTCCCTCTTCCACTTGCCTCCTTATGTCCTATATCTGTTTCAACTGCATCCTCTTGTGGAGTACCTCTCATAAATGCCTCCTCATAACCTGTCCCTCTTTCACCTGTCTCGCCATAATTCCACCCACTTCGTCCTGCATCCCCACGCACTCTCCCGCTTCCACCTCAGGCTGTCTCTCTCTTCCACCTACCTTCTCACTCGCTCCTTCTTCCTGCCTGCTCACCACCCCTCTCACTTGGTCCATCTCCTCCTTTCCCCTCTTTCTATCCATCTCCCTCTCCTCTTTCTTTCTACCTTCTCAGTCGCCCTGCCCCCCCCCCCCCCCAATCTCTATGTCCATCTTCTTGAGCCACTCTCTCTGACCATGTCCTCCTCCTCTCTCTACATCCATCTCCTCCTGCCCCTTCCCTTTTTCCACCTCCCATATCACACCATCCCAATGTGAGCTAACTGGTTCTTATGCCCACAGTGTTTCTTTCCAGACAATAATTTATGAGTACCAGGTTGGCTGAAATACAACCAGTGGTTTAGGAGGAGATTTGGAACAGACACATGTATTTTTATTATGTGTATATAAATTAGCCTGCTTGTTACTGTTTTGCTGTTCCTTCCAGTGACAAGTTAACCGCTACTGAAATCCAATTGTCTCAGAAAATAATTTGCCCCTTTTCTTGCAAGGTTCTTTTATAGACTTGTTTCCTAACTGTTCTTAATTTAATACTTCCTCGTTACACACTTCGTTAACATGGTCAAGAGTAATATGAACAGTCAAGTGAAAAGCAGCATTTCGGTATTGGGTATAAGGCTTAAGTATCTTGCTTAGATCTGAGCCATTATTTATCTGACCCATTTCCACTGACAATGTGTCATTCCGTGTAGCTACCACCTTAGTTTATTCTTTTACTGCTAATTCTGCATTAGAACTGCTGATAAAATGACAGTGACCAATGAGTTCCAGTTTAATTTGTTCCGCACTATATGTTTCCTTCTGTTTTTTAGACTTTGTTCTGTTCCTTTACTGCACAATTTTACTGCATGAAGACAGTGGCAAACTTCCATTAGATCTGAAAGGCTTCAGCTGTTCTCAGTGACTCCTTTCATAAGCGCGCAAGCATGCCAGCTGCTTGTCCTCTGTCTATAACTTGTAAGTATCGTAGTTCTGCCAGGTAGCATTACTCTGGGAGGCCTGAAGTTAACATGAAGTTAACCCGCGCGTCGATGGGGATGAAATTATGATGATTAGGACAACACAACACCCACTCCTTGAGCGGAGAAAATCTCCGACCCAGCCAGGAATCGAACCGGGGCCCTTAGGATTGACATTGTGACGCGCTGACCACTCAGCTATCGGGGGCGGACAGCACCCATCCTGATAATGTGCCTTTAAAAAGTCTATATATAAACGCCTCAGTGTAGGCGCAGCACTGTAGACGGCTTAAGTAATGAGGTGTAGCTCAAAGTACACAAGCACAGCATGTTGTACACAGCTCTTCCGTTGTAACTGGATTAAATTATTCCCTTTATCACAATATTCGGCAAAATGAACTAGGATTACCCTTAATGAGTATCATATATCTTACTTTGTACATTGATTCGGATTTCGTATCTTCGCAGTAAAGAACTGGAGTGGAAAGTTACCTCAGGACATGTCTTGGAAGAGCCAATTAAAGGACATGGCGCCAAAATTCAATTTGACACAACGTGGTCGGACAGGTATGCACCCTAGGGACGGCTCTTGTACAGTGTGGATGACCTGGTCGTAAATCGCGGACGTACGATGGAGATCTGTGGATTCAACTTGCTGCTTTATATTACTGGATGAGGCAGTTGCATTGTTTTGGCTTAATCAGCACATTACACGTGTATCATTTTCAGTGTTTGCAGATCGTGCTACTTCTGAGTGAAGTTTATACAGAATAGATACTCGTGTCGCATATCCAGTTACTTTACCTTTGTTATAACACCAGAAGCATGTGCAAATTATAGCTGTGCCGGCGAAAGAAGACATCTATCAATTGCAATGAACTTTGAACACCTGCTTAGCCCGTCTACGCCAACCGATTACGTTACCTGATTTTATAAGACTTTTAATTTATCGGCTTTTTCGGTCTGGTTTGAGCATATCAGACAACAGACAAATAATAATAGGTAATGATAATACTATGTGATCAGAATATAAATTTCTAATTGTTCTTAATACAAACTTTGGGTGCTTCACAATGGCTGTTTGTGTACGGTCCGTTCTTTGTAAGTCTGACCGTCGGTTACTTTTCTGAAAATATTTCTTTCTCGGACTTCGTAGTTTGAATAATTCCAAGGCATTAGCTAGTGCTGGATCATTCATAAGATTTGTAACACGGAACCTTTAGCCATGCCAAGACGTCCTTTAATTGGAACAATAGCTTGCAACATAAATAAAACACAAGATTAAACAATATAACTGTTTTCACAAAAATTACACTAAATTAAATTACATAGACACTTAGATTAATTCTGTTTTTGTGTGTAACTATGAGTCCGCCTAGCGAGATTCCGTCTCAATAAAATAGTAATAATTTTGTTGTGCCAAATAATTGCCTGCAGTGATGGCACATATGCGTCCGATCTGGAGCGCTACAAGAAAAAAAAAATTGCCGTCTTCTCCGTAATTATTCTAATGTTTCAGCGGTTGCACGCCACAGTCGATACAACCGTTTACACTAATTAATATCTTAAGTAATTATTTCTTTATATTCCCAACTTATATCTACGTTTTGGCAATATATCAACACCCATCATCAGGTAGACACTTCGACGGGTGCAAGTCTTTCGACTTGACGCCACTTCTGCGACCCGCGCGTCGATGGGGATGAAATGATGATGATTATGACAACACAACACCCACTCTTTGAGCGGAGAAAATCTCCGACCCAGCCAGGAATCGAACCGGGGCCCTTAGGACTGACATTGTGACGCGCTGACCACTCAGCTACCGGGGGCGGACAGCACCCATCCTGATAATGTGCCTTTAAAAAGTCTATATATAAACGCCTCAGTGTAGGCGCAGCACTGTAGACGGCTATTGTTTTCACCTGCAGTTGTTTGCGCGCTGTGCAGTTGAAAGCTGGCAAAGTGCTGCCATCTGTCAAATTGATTCAGGTTGCGATATCGTTTCACGTTGAACATATCCGTGAAATTGGTAGTAATTAAACTCTTTACCAACTAAACACATGAAGGAATATTTTATTTCATTTTTTGTTCTTGTTGTATAAATACATAATTGACAATTTTTGTGTGGTGTTTGAAACCAGTTTTGATAACGTACAAGGTGTTACCTATCGCGTGCCGCATTTTGAATATGAGCATATCTTTCTAGCACAATTTGTGTTTGCCTTTTCATTACATCAAAAGGTTTGCTTTCTCCGAACTTGCAACCACAAGGATTTATATGCTTGCACTTGTGTTGAGTTTCCTTAGGCTGCCTGGTCCATTTCTAACAGTTTTCGCGACGCTAAGGCATGCGTTACTGTGCTGTCTTTCGCTAGATTTGCAGCTGTTAGTAACTCAATAAGTTGCGGTTTACTGCTGAGCGCATTTTGGAGCAACGACACCACCAGATCAGCCTCTTATATTTAAATTTCCCCATTCTCTTTAAGGAGGTCTTATTCCGAGTGTTTAATTTCGTAGTATATAGAGTGTTTAATTTCTTAGTATACAGGGTGAAAAGTATTTAAACCGACAAACTCTGGGAGGTTGTAGGTGACATCAAAACAAATATTTTTCCCTGTCATTTTTTCCTATGAGGATTATTTCAACCGGTAGAGGAAGATTTTTTATTGCCTCTCACGAGTTTTCTCTTCAACATGGAGCCCTTTATACAGTCATACAGTAAGGCAAAGGCTTTCGTAGACAAAATCTGTCAATTTCTTTATTTCAGAAACTTAAACGAAACTCCCATTTGCGCTTGCGAAAGCAGTACCATTCTCGTTAGAATTTACGGACCAGAATGCATTATCCGGGAATTATGTCTGAAAACTGGCTAAAATGAAGATTTGTTTCATAATTTTAATGTTTGTAGCTGTTTCAGGACAATGACAGGCTTTCAACTTATTTTTGGCAATGTCGTCCTTATAACGCAGTTGACATACATTTACATCGATGCTCAATTCGAGATAATTGTTACACCAGAAGTAAGCGTTATGATCATTTAATATAGGATGGTCTCACCAGTATGAAACACACATAGCAATTCAAGATATTTTACATGCTTTCAACCTGATATGTATAATATTCCTATTAATTACATATTCCGTTTGTTGCTTGTTTATATGTTCTCAGATGGCGAAATAATCATCAAGCAATCTACTGCTCACTTACTATAATAGTTTACAACAGGATTTAAAAAATATATAAAAATAATAAGGACACGCTGTACATGACTTTGGCGTGTGTTTGGAAGTACCACAACAGCGAATCTTTGAGTGTCAATAATAACTGAGATGTGCAGACACATAAAAATTTAGGCCCTGCACAATATCATTGGGAAACTCAATGATCGGACGAAAAAACAAAAAACCCTCGCCATGGTAACTTGGCTGCTTGTGGATGAGATGTAGCTCAAAGTACACAAGCACAGCATGTTGTACACAGCTCTTCCGTTGTAACTAGATTAAATTATTCCCTTTAACACAATATTCGGCAAAATGAACTAGGATTACCCTTAATGAATATCATATATCTTACTTTGTACATTGATTCGCATTATTTAAGTTAAAAGGAGTCTATAGCCTCCGTCTGTTACTCCCAGTAGTATATTAATAACGTTACTGAATCCACAGCGTATCTGTAATATTTTATACCGAGGCACGTTCTGCTCATTTTGACAGCGTCATTTAATTTAATGCGACTGCAAACACTGCGAAAACATTGCTAACTGGTAAAAGTTATATTACATCTATTATTTATGTCTGCTCTCCTATTATTCAACTGCGTGATTCAACTTTTAAAATATTTGGTTAATCATGCCGAAGTCGTTAATTAATATTTTGAAAGAATTTTCAAAGCTAATGTCCTCTCTTATGAGTTTTTCGTTCCTCTGGCACTATACAAAGCAATAAAACAGATGGTGGGTTTACCTCCGCTATGAAGAGGATCACCCAATGTTGTTATCTAGGAACCTTTTTGTACTTTGTTGAAAAAACAAGCAACCACTTGCACAAATGAAATTTTATTTATTTCCGGTTTCAGGCACCTAGTGCCCTTCTTCAGATGATTAGAGTTCTCGTATTATTATCGGGGCCAGTGTGTTTGTACCACGTGGTTTACGTAAAACGGTTTACATCGTTAGGGAATTCAATATTCCGAGATCGACACTGTCAAGAGTGTCCCTAGAATACCAACTTTTAGGCATTATCTCTCACCACGGGCAAAACAATGACCGATGGCCTTCACTTAACGATCGAGAGTAGCGGCGTTTGCGTAGAATTGTCAGTGGTAACAGACAAGCAACACAGCGTGACATACACACAGCGTGATGTACTTGTTGTTAGGTTTTGGGTTGAATCTCTTCGCTGAAGAACCAGAGAAATATTTTGAAATTCGAAAGAAAGTCGGGCGTAATCAGCTATTGCGTTGTAAACACACTTCTGTCAGGCTACATCGTTCTATCGGGCCTTTCGTTTGTTTATTTGTCTGAACTAGCTCAAATGGCTCTGAGCATTATGCGACTTAACTTGTGAAGTCATCAGTCGCCTAGAACGTAGAACTAATTAAACCTAACTAAGGACATCACACACATCCATGCCCGAGGCAGGATTCGAACCTGCGACCGTAGCGGTAGCCCGGTTCCAGACTGTAGCGCCTAGAAACGCACGGCCACTCCGGCCGGCTTTGTCGGAACTGCACAAGTACCAGGAACAGTATCGTCTGTCGGCAAGTCACATCTGTTTCAACATTCCTCGCATGCAGACATGTCTACCAATGAAGAGAAGGTAGACATGCTACTTTTATACGGCGAATGTCAAAGAAATGTTGCGAAATGGTAATGAAAAACTGCCTGACGAAACTGTAGTTGTTTCCACAAAAGTCTTACAAAGTACACACATATCAAATATTTTCCTAAGGCCCAGCTGATTTGCCAGAAGCTTGCATATGGCTTAGTTACATAAGCAAAACTCGTAGCTAACACTACATCGTACACAAAATGAGGGTTTGTGTTACTAGTGTCGGCCTGTCATGCTGCATATTGTGGTATCTGTAGTGACGGTTACTGTTGCACTCAGCACCGATGCAAACAAGGAAGGAGAGAAGTTGCGATGCCCGGTGGCGGGAACTCAAAATCTTCTGTCCAAAGCACTTTCTAATTAACGGCAGAAATAACACTTGACTTCCTGTGCCTTCTACATGCAATAACATTGACAATCTATTACTACTCACAGAACGCAGGCTAAGTAATGTCTTCCTATTACTCAGTACTGATCCTCTCAAAGTCTGGCTACATAAATCAGCGTCGACAGAGGGCACTGACCTCTGTCTTCCTGGAGATGTGGCACTTCCCGCATATTCCAATGGCGCATGGGTCAGCAAGTTCTTGATGCCATTTCGCGGCACTGCGCTGTTCCGTGTGCAGTCGATGCATGAGGACTGCACTGCATCAGTTATTGATACCACCTCTTCGGCGTCTTTAAGTTGGCAACAGAACTGCAAGTTTCCGTCAGATGCCGACAGCGGCAGTGTCGGGTCTAGCGGACCCAATGGACAATGCCCGCTGAGCCTCTGCTCCAAGAGCTCGGTACCGTAAGATGGGGAAGTATCGGACACAGGGGTAATTCCGGACGGGAAGAGCGTATTTTTGTTCTTGCGTTGGTATCACTGAATGCAAGCTCTTATTTCATGTGCGCGTTTTGCTGTTTACACCTTATGTATTCAAAAATGGCTCTAAGCACTATGGGACTAAACATCTGAGGCCACTAGTCCCCTAGACATAGAAATACTTAAACCTAACTAACCTAAGGACATCACACACATACATTCCCTGGGCTGGATTCGAACCTGCGATCGTAGGAGCCGCGTGGTTCCGGACTGAAGAGCATAGAACCGCTCAACCACAGTGGGCGGCCCCTTATGTATTGTCAGGCATATAAGAACACACATTGTTGCACTTGGAAGTTGAAACAATGGTGTGTAGAGGTTTACAATTCAGTGTACAATTGTTGCTAGTTATCTTTATGCGAATACAAAAAGAAAAAAAATTCGTGAGCTTAATTTGCTTATAGTTTAATTACTTAAATGTTATGATGGAAATGTGAATATAGTTTTTCTCCACACCTCACTTTCATTAATGTCTAGTGAACTATTTACAGATAAATACACACGCTGGGGTAATATCAGACAATGCTGCGTACTTGCAAAAGGAGTCTTGGTGCTCTTCCGAGGCGCAATTATGATCGTGAAAGGCGGTTGCTGCTGTAACTTCAGGAAAAACTATCGTACAGAAAGGTGTCAAGCAAATTTAATGTACCATGTTCGGCGTTAGAGAATGAAGTTAATACCAATCCTCTAGTGATTGGAAGACGTTCTGTTTTAAGTCCTATTAAAGAGAACACACTTGTCCAAGGTTTTTTAAGGACTGCACATTGGGGTTTTCCCTTCATCTTCGATGATGTTAAGTACGTAGTGAAAGGATATCTTAATAAATGTGGACGAAGGTGAAAACGCTTTCATTGTAACATGCCAGGGATTGAGTGGTCGCATTCATTCTTACAGCGTCACTCGGCCATATTAAGCGTCCACATTAAAAGGCAACGTGCTAAAGTGAGTTACGAACATTTCCTGAATGTTAGTTAAAAAATGGAAAAATCGATCCCAAAGATGTATTCAATTATGACCAGTATGTGCGACGACCCTGGGAGGAAGCATGTGATAGAAGGGGAACAAAACATCCTGATAGGATATTAGATTGTTCTAAGAGTAGTATTTCAGTAATGATGGCTGTCACTATTACTTCCCTCTGTGGTCTACAAATTGGAGCATTTGTGGGACACTTGGCAAGAAGTAGATCCCAAAGGAACCCTCTATAACCGCAAAAGTTGGTGGCTTGATCTCTCTATATTTGACGACTGGTATATTACTACTGCAGCGGCATTACTTGAAGTCAATGGAAGGGGAGAAAGCTATCATAGGAGACAACCTTTCAAGTCACATTTCACTGCGATTAATTGATCAATGTGAGAAGAATAAAATCTCTTTTATTTTGTTGCCACCAAACAGTACTCATATGTTACAGCCATTAGACGTAGGTTTATTCAGACCTTTAAAAGCTGCTTGGCGGGCAGTGCTTACGCAATGGAAGAAAGGCTCCCGTGAACCAATATCGAAAGACGCTTTCCTGTCACTTTTGAAGGAAACGCTTAAAAATGTGTCAGAAACTGAAGAAGCTATATAAGAAGTGCATTCCGTGCAGTAGTATCAAATCCCTTTGACCCTGAAAGGGTCCTCAAACAATTGCATGTTGGAGATAATTCTCAAAACAATTCCTTAAAAGCCGGGTCTTAGAGCTTTAAGGATATGCTTCACAATGTTCGCTTTTGTTTGTTGTGGTCTTCAGTCCTGAGACTGGTTTGATGCACCTCTCCATGCTACTCTATCCTGTGCAAGCTTCTTCATCTCCCCGTACCTACTGCAACCTACATCCTTCTGAATCTGCTTAGTGTATTCATCTCTCGATCTCCCTCTACGGTTTTTACCCTCCACGCTGCCCTCCAGTACTAAATTGGTGATTCTTGATGCCTCAGAACATGTCCTACCAACCGATCCCTTCTTCTTGTCAAGTTGTACCACAAACTCCTCCCCAATTCTATTCAATACCTCCTCATTAGTTATGTGATCTACCCATCTAATCTTCAGCATACTTCTGTAGCACCACATTTCGAAAGATTCTACTCTCTTCTTGTCCAAACTATTTATTGTCCATGTTTCACTTCCATACATGGCTACACTCCATTCAAATACTTTCATAAACGACTTCCTGGCACTTAAATCTATACTCGATGTTTACAAATTTCTCTTCTTCAGAAACGCTTTTCTTGCCATTGCCAGTTTACATTTTATGTCCTCTCTACTTCGACCATCATCATTTATTTTGCTCCCCAAATAGCAAAACTCCTTTACTACTATAAGTGTCTCATTTCATAATCTAATTCCCTCAGCAATACCCGACTTAATTCGACTACATTCCATTATCCTCGTTTTGCTTTTGTTGAAGTTCATCTTATATCATCCTTTCAAGACACTGTCCATTCCGTTCAACTGCTCTTCCAAGTCCTTTGCTGCCTCTGACAGAATTACATTGTCATCGGCGAACCTCAAAGTTTTTATTACTTCTCCATGGATTTTAATACCTACTCCGAATTTTTCTTTTGTTTCCTTTACTGCTTGCTCAATATACAGCTATGGAATGAAAAATAACGCAAGTGGCCAACGAAAGCGAAAATTGGATGTTGCCCCAGGAAAGTCCATTCTAGGCATCGGTATGAGAAAGAGAGATAATGCTGACTGTGTGTCTGAACTGCTTGTGAATAATGATCCAATACCCTCTGGTGACGAGAGCAGAAAAGCAGAGAAAGCAGTTCTGGAAGTGGAGACTTTTGTTCTTCTGGATTATCCACGCATGATTGGAGGGAAACGGCGAAATAGGCAGTTTGTCGGAATCGCAACAGAAGTGGGCGCAAAAGAAGTGGAAGTCAGATTTCTGCGTTAATATGAAGGCAGCAAATCTGTGTTTATATTTCCTGTTTTTTCCAGACGATGATACTGTAGACAAATGGCAAATTGTAAGATTTTTGCAGATTCGATGAGAAGAAAAGGGGAACTTTTCTTACATTGAGAACGTATTGTAGATTATTATTGATTTGTTGTACGAGTAGATTGTCTTTATTAATGAAATATTTTGTAAATATATCTGTGAAAGTTTTCTAAATATGTTTCAAATGTTTACTTAAGATGTGCACAATATTTTGCAACGAACTGTAAATTTTTTTTTCTAAACATGTAAAATATGTTTCTAAGTATGTGTATTTTTTAAAAAGACAGTCACTGTCCGAAATTACCCAATTAGAGGGTAATATGGACTTCTGCGTGTAAATTCAATGAATGTCTGAAATTACCCCATCAAAAGAATAACATCAGACAGTTTTATTTGTTAGATTCTGACTGGAATGAGATTTTCACTGTGCAGCGGAGTGTGTGCTGATATGAAACTTCCTGGCAGATTAAAACTGTGTGCCGGACCGAGACTCGAACTCAGGACCTTTGCCTTTCGCGGGAAAATGCTCTACCAACTGAGTAGAGCACTTTCCGGCGAAAGGCAAAGGTCCTGAGTTCGAGTCGCGGTCCGGCACTCAGTTTTAATCTGCCAGGAAGTTGCAGATTCTGACTAATTAAAAATATTTTTGACTTAAGTTTTTTGACGATATTATTCTCCAGTGTCATCAAAAATATCTGACACTTTTTGTCGCTAGAATTTAATGTTTTTTACGAAGTTACCTAAAAGAATATGAAAATTCCGTTCTATATACCCCATCGCATGGTACCATGAACGTCCTCTGCCGCCGCAATATAGGACGGGATGCAGCAGCCAGACAGCCGACGCCCTTGGAGCCTCTTCGTTACTTGATGCTATGTAGACGTCACATTCCGACTGACAGCGTTCGGAGAGGCTCATCCTTGCTGACGTTGTTACAGCTGAACTCTGTTTCTTGTTGCATTATGTTGTGGACTGGCAAGACAGCCAATCCACAGTGACGGGTAGCCGAAAGGCACGCGTTCAAAGCTCACGCAGACTGGCGTGAGGTCTGGAACAATTAAAGGAGTTGAGTCTAATAAGAAAAGAACGTAGTTCTTGGAATACATAACTTTAATCCATAATTGGTGTACATCGCTCTTGTTGATTCGTTAATAACAATCTCAATATAAATTGGTAATGGCGCCTTGCTAGGTCGTAGCAAATGACGTAGCTGAAGGCTATGCTAACTATCGTCTCGGCAAATGAGAGCGTATTTGTCAGTGAACCTTTCCTAGCAAAGTCGGCTGTAGAACTGGGGCGAGTGCTAGTAAGTCTCTCTAGACCTGCCGTGTGGCGGCGCTCGGTCTGCAATCACTGACAGTGGCGACACGCGGGTCCGACGTATACTACCGGACCGCGGCCGATTTAAAGGCTACCACCTAGCAAGTGTGGTGTCTGGCGGTGACACCACATTCCTCCCCCGCAAATCGGCGTACGGTTGTGTTCTAAGGCTTCCGCCCGCCGTGGGGAGGACCCCATGTTGACGTATGCGACGAAGTGGGGAGCCTAACAACAGGCGAGGCTGTGCCACCCGCACCCGGCCATTCGGTCCGAGGGGAGCTAGGAAACGCCTGAAAACCTAGTCCAGGGTGCACGCCAACATGCGGTGTATGCGCCCTTAGAGAGACAGGAGGGGCCGAAGGGTCGACCTCCATCGGGGCGGTGCACCCGACGGGCGAAGACGACATCTGGTCAGGAGCGGGCAAGAGTTGCACGTCGGAGGACAGCTGGTCACGGGAAGCGATCGGCGGCGCGTGACCCAGGGAGGCGCCCGGCGGTTGCAGCGACGCGTCCACGTCGGGCGTCGCCGGCGGGAGAACAGGCGGCGGCGGCGGCGGCGGCGGCACGTCGCCATGGGGCAAAATGGAAGGTTGCGTCGGTAACACCTGGGGATGAGGCGAGCCAGTAAATGGGTCCCCAGGGCGCTGACCGGACGGCACCGTCGCTGAAAGCAGACGGGGAGCGGCAGAACCCGTGCGACGACAGAGGCGCAGCTGAGTGAGATGCCGACGCACCTCACCAGAGGCCCCCAAAACCAGATACGGGGCAGCGAAGATTGCGCACTGCTAGCCAACGCCGTGAACCGCGATAGTGGCGATAGTATACAACGTCGCCTGGAGCAAAAGCAGGTGGCTGCCGCTGCACAGGAACCTGATGCGGTGGATGTAGCAAAGACATCAAGGTTCGAAGAGGACGACCGTGCAACAACTCAGCCGGCGAGCGACCATATCGGGGCTGAGAGCGATACGAGGACAAGAAGAGCAATAACGCGTCCTCCCGAGAATGCGACTCTTTTAACTTCAACATCTGTGACTTGAAAGTCCGGACCAGTCGTTCAGCGGCACCGTTTGGCTGAGGCGGAAACGGCGCGGATGTCAGATGTTGAATACCATTGGCCTTGCAGAATGACTGAAATTCTGCGGACATGAATTGTGGGCCACTGTCGGAAACAATAGTCTGTGGAAGACCTTCAATACAAAAGATACCAGATAACGCTTGGATGGCGCAGATGACGTCGTGGAAGGCATCTTGACAACAAAAGGAAAATTACAGAATGAATCTACCACAACCAACCATCGAGCATTCCAGAATGGACCAGCAAAATCTATGTGTAAGCGTTGCCAAGGGGAAGTGGCTTTCGGCCATGCAAAGAATTTGCGCGGTGGGGCGGATTGTTGTTCGGCACACGCCATGCAAGAAGAGCACATATTCGTAATCGCAGCATCGATTCCGAACCAAGTACAGTGCTGACGAGCAAGTTGTTTCGTTCGCACTATACCCCAATGTCCTTGGTGGAGAAGCCGTAAGACAGAGGACTGTAACGAACTTGGGACCACGACCCGGGACTGATCATTATCACAACGCAACAGCAAAACACCACGTCGTACAAAAAGTCTCTCCTTGTGAGCAAAAAGTCGGCGAACCAACGGATCCTCGATCCGTGACTTTGACAAGGGCCATTGCGTAGCAACAAAACGCAAAACGGTAGCAAGGACAGGGTCACAGCTGTGGCTCTAGCTACACGACGAAAATCAATCGGAAACGATTCGACCACGTCATCGGATTCCGAGTCAATGAACATGCAAGCAAGTTCAGAAGAATCGAATGCTCTATCCTCAGCAACAGGCAAACGGGACAACGCATCGGCGTTTCCGGGCTTAGCAGTGGACTGATACAAGATATCGTAGCGGTACTGCGACAGGAAAATAGACCAGCGAATGAATTTCTGCACTGTACGTGGAGGTACAGGCTTGTTCGGATGAAAAAGCGACGTCAAGGATTTGTGGTCTGTGATGATGGTAAAGTGACAACCATACAAGAAATCATGGAACTTAGTAACACCGAATACGAGAGCCAAAGCTTCTTTCTCTATCTGTGAATAATTTTTTTGCGCAGATGAGAGCGATTTGGACGCCAAGGCAATAGGACTATCATGCGAGCCATCTTTGTGCGCAAGCACAGCACCGATCCAGAAATCCGATGCATCTACCATCAACAAAAGGGGTTTCTGGTGATCTAATGGCGTAAGGCAAGTAGTGGAAAGCAACGCCGATTTCAACTGGCGAAAGGCGCGTTCGCATTCCGTCGTCCAGACGAACGGAACACCTGTACGGCGTAAGCGATGAAGCGGAGCTGAAATGGAAGAGGCGTTGCGCACATAGTTCTTATAGTAATTGAATTTTCCCAGCACACTCTGTAGCTGCTTCAAATTCTGCGGCGAAGGCAAGTCCTGTATGGCACGGAGGTGCTCGGGACTGGGATGTATGCCTTGGGCATTGATTACATGTCCCAGATAGGGTAAGTCACGAGCAAAAAACACACATTTGTCCTTCCGCAAGCGAAGACCATTTTGTCGCAAGACCTGAAATAATGTTCTGAGATTGGCTAAATGTCCTTCTTCCGTCGTTCCGGAGATCACAATATCGTCCAGATAGTTTGCTGCCGTAGGGACCGACGCACAAACTGTTTGCAGATATTGCTGAAACAATGCAGGGGCGGATGCACACCCGAAAGGCAGTCGTTTGAATCTGTACAAACCAAGATACGTGTTAATCACCAAAACGCGCTGGGATTCTGCGTCCTCCGGTATTTGCAAGTACGCATCTGCTAGGTCCAAATTCGAAAAATTTTTACCCAGGCACAGTTTGTCAAAAAGATCTTCCGGGCGGGGTAAAGGAAAAGTTGCAATCACTAGTTGTGGATTCACTGTTGCCCTGAAGTCCACACAAAGTCTCAATTTTCCGGAAGGTTTTGGCAATATTATTAAGGGTGAGGCCCAGAGAGAAGCCTGCACACTTTCAATCGCACCTTGTGATTCCAAATCGTGTAAGGTTCTTGCGACCTCATCACGCTATGCGTGGGGAACATTGCGCACTCAGAAAAATTTCGGTTGCGCGTTTACTTTCAGTTCCAAATGGGCTTCATAGTTCTTAGCGCAACCAAGGCCCGGTGCAAAAATGTCTGCAAATTCTTCACATAGACGAGAAACACTGGCTGAAGGCACAGTCTGGTTCACTGATAGGACCTGATTGACTATAGACAAGTTAAACAACTGAAATAAATCTAAACCAAACAAGTTCACTGCAGAAGAAGGACGAAGTACGTAAAATGACACAAGTTTTGTTTGTCCCTTGTATGTTGCAAGAAGGCTTCACTGTCCAAACACAGGGATATTCTGACCGGAATAGCTAGTTAACTAAAATTTGTGGCACACAACGGAGGTGTGCCCAGTTGTTTGTACATGTCTTTATTGATCAATGAAACTGCAGCTCCGGTATGGAGCTGGAATGGTATCCCTTTGCCATTAATTTCCAAATCTACAAAAAGTTTATTGTCCTGCTGACGACAAGAGCGACTGTCTCGTGCAACGTGAACAGACACTGGTACCGAAGTACTTGCGACTTGACGGGATTTCCGTCGACGTCGACGCACACAATTTGTGGGACGAATACAGTCACTGTTAGAGAGAGTGGCACTGGGCGGAGTGGAATGAACTGCATGAATGTCCATGGGCGAAGGTTCACGAGCCTGAGTATTATTGGTTCGATTCTGGCGCGAAGCAAAGGGCCTGGAATGGATGCGAGTGTCCGATCTGAGCTGTTTCTGGCAAACACTCTGAACATGTCCTTTTTTATTACAGAAAAAGCAAATAGCTTGGCGTGATGGGCAATTGTCACGCGAATGTCTAGTTGCACACTGTGGACATGATTTTAGCACTGCATTTGCTTGCTTGTGCGGCACACGTAGCAGAGAGCTTGGCGGCAGCTGCGAGGACCGGCGCGAGGGCTGTTTACCGTTCCGTGCAGCGCGCCCGGCGGGCCGGTTAATGTGACACACAGCTGGGGAAGGTTCAAATGATTCCTGAGCAAAGTCAAGTGTGTCTTGCCTATCCAATATGTCTATCACTTGTTGAAGGGAGGGATTGACTAGTTTCAAAATCTGTTCCCTTATACGAACATCAGAAACGTTCTGTGCAATTGCATCACACACCATAGTATCTGAATAAGGGAGTCCACATTCACACTCAAAAGCACAATCCCTAGTAAGGCCTTGCAAAGTCGCAACCCACTCCCTATTAGTCTGACCGGCCGTACGTTTTGTACGAAAGAACGTATACCGTTTGGCAACTACATTGACTGATTCCTTGAAATATGCATCTAATGCAGACAAAATTTCGGCGTAGGACAGAGTTGCTACGTCGCGTCGGGGAAAGAATTTCAGTATCTCACGGTACGTGGACACTCCGACGCTTGCCAACAAAAAAGGCTGCCGCTCGTTACTTTGAATTCTGTAGGCGGCGAGATGGAATCCAAATTGGCGTGACCACCCCATCCAGCTTTCCAGCGCCGCATCAAAAGGACGAAAAGGTGGTGCAACTGCGGGTTGTGGCTGCGGGAGCAGTGGAGCGGCGGCGGCCTCATCGTTTTGCATTGCACGTTGACCCTGGACGAGCTGTCCAAGGGCATCCAATAAGGCCTGCGTCTGCTGATTCTGCAAGCGATAAAATTGGGACAGTACATCTGGAGATTGTGGCGAAGCCATGACACAAGTAAATTAAGCAAGTATAAAGAAGAAGACAGTTTTTACACTCGTCGCCAAACTGTTGTGGACTGGCAAGACCGCCAATCCACAGTGACGGGTAGCCAAAAGGCACGCGTTCAAAGCTCACGCAGACTGGCGTGAGGTCTGGAACAATTAAGGGAGTTGAGTCTAATGAGAAAAGAACGTAGTTCTTGGAATACTTAACTTTAATCCATAATTGGTGTACATCGCTCTTGTTGATTCGTTAATAACAATCTCAATATAAACTGGTAATGGCGCCTTGCTAGGTCGTAGCAAATGACGTAACTGAAGGCTATGCTAACTATCGTCTCGGCAAATGAGAGCGTATTTGTCAGTGAACCTTTCCTAGCAAAGTCGGCTGTAGAACTGGGGCGAGTGCTAGTAAGTCTCTCTAGACCTGCCGTGTGGCGGCGCTCGGTCTGCAATCACTGACAGTGGCGACACGCGGGTCCGACGTATACTACCGGACCGCGGCCGATTTAAAGGCTACCACCTAGCAAGTGTGGTGTCTGGCGGTGACACCATACATTACTTTTAATGAGTCTTCATATTATTGGAGAAATGCAAGTTGATCAAATCTTCTGTTTCTTGCATAACTTGTTCGCTAACCATTTCTGCTCCTGTCCAGCTTACTAATGACAACAGCTGCCACACCGTTCTGTAGCCCACCCCTCCTTACCGCTGTGTACGAAGTCGTACAAAACACGTTTAACGATGGAGCCTGCCAGTGCTGAGGGCTTTGTTTACACCGCAACGGCCACATTGCTTTCCAGTTTCAGTACATTTCTCGAACACTTTTGCGAAAGGTTCAATGTCAATATTGACAAGTTCTGTATTACTGTAACGTTCCTTTTCAAGGGCTACTGAATGTAGTTATGAAAAGTATGTCATTCTATTACAAAAATCATACTTGTGTCAATATCTATAGAAAAGTAAAGACTCTTTATCACATACCAAAGTACATGTCCCTTAGTGTGTTATCATATACCGAAAGCCGGTTATTCTGGCCGAGCGGTTCTAGGCGCTTCAGTCCGAAACCACGCGGCTGTTACGGTCGCAGGCTCGAATCCTGCCTCGGGGATGGATGATGTCCTTACGTTGTTCTAAGTCTAGGTTACTCAGATGTTAAGTCCCATAGTGGTTGGAGTGATTTTCAATTTGCCGAAAACAATGTTTCGATATCTGGAACTATTCCCGAAGTAAAAGAGTTGTTACGTCTTACGTGATTCACCCTGTGTGTGATGATCGTTTCTCGATTGTGAGTGGACGATAAAGTGTCGAACGGATTTCAAGAATCTATAAATCTACTTGTTAACCTGGTTAGGGCTGACGGAAGTCACTATGGATGCAAGATATGGCAATCTTTAAAATTCATTTTTGTTTTGATGAATTTCACGGCATGAAAAACGACATCGCTGGTGCTTCGCAGTTAAACTATTCTCTCTCGCCATTAACATGTTTCGATGTCTGGAACTATTCCCGAAATAAAACAGTTGTCATGTCCCACGTGATTCACCCTGTATGTGACGACCGTTTCTCGGTTGTTCAAGTGCGCGTCATTTACGACGGCAGCCGAATTTAGGTTCGTTCTGCGCATCTTACGTCACAAAACACAGTCAGCCAATGAACAGAAAACGACGTTGCCAGAGCTCGACTGCAGCGCAGAGCACGGACGAATGGCTTCAGTTTTAGAAACGTTCAGTCATACATAAAGTAACTGAACAAAAGCAATGTCTTGATAGCAGACTTTCTTTTTTAGAATGTTTGGAAAAAGCATTCTTTATACCGATTACTTCATATTGTATTAATTAATAAACCAAACAAGCAATAAGCCTCCCAATTCAGGCGATAGCAAGGAAAGGTGTTTGTATCATTCTCACTAATCGCTTTTTCGCAATAAAGAACAGCGGTAATTGTTTATTTCCTATTGTACTTCGACGAAACGTAATTCATAGTCATACCAACAGTGTTTGTCGGTATTTTGCGTGATATTTTAAACTCCTCCAGAAAGTCTGTTGAAAGACGAGCTACGTTAGCGTAATGGTTACGGTGTTGGGCTGCTGAGCGAAAAGTTCTGAGCCCCAACCTTGTAGATTGCTTAATATTTTCTTTATTTAAAAACAATATCGAAGTGTTTTACTTCATGAATTTTTTCGTTTGAATGTAATTTTTTGAAATTGCTAGTGGCAACTAAAATCGGTCGTACGGAATGTATACGCTATGGACTTTTACCTCTGCAAACTCTTCAAAATTTCGTGCAATGGTTTACTACATTTAATGCTGCACAGTAACTGCATTGAACATCGAAACAAAATTAAGTTATTTATGAGGGGAAGGTATCAGTCAAGAAGATGTGAAAAAATCAAATTTTTGGGCCAAATACACTCCTGGAAATTGAAATAAGAACACCGTGAATTCATTGTCCCAGGAAGGGGAAACTTTATTGACACATTTCTGGGGTCAGATACATCACATGATCACACTGACAGAACCACAGGCACATAGACACAGGCAACAGAGCATGCACAATGTCGGCACTAGTACAGTGTATATCCACCTTTCGCAGCAATGCAGGCTGCTATTCTCCCATGGAGACGATCGTAGAGATGCTGGATGTAGTCCTGTGGAACGGCTTGCCATGCCATTTCCACCTGGCGCCTCAGTTGGACCAGCGTTCGTGCTGGACGTGCAGACCGCGTGAGACGACGCTTCATCCAGTCCCAAACATGCTCAATGGGGGACAGATCCGGAGATCTTGCTGGCCAGGGTAGTTGACTTACACCTTCTAGAGCACGTTGGGTGGCACGGGATACATGCGGACGTGCATTGTCCTGTTGGAACAGCAAGTTCCCTTGCCGGTCTAGGAATGGTAGAACGATGGGTTCGATGACAGTTTGGATGTACCGTGCACTATTCAGTGTCCCCTCGACGATCACCAGTGGTGTACGGCCAGTGTAGGAGATCGCTCCCCACACCATGATGCCGGGTGTTGGCCCTGTGTGCCTCGGTCGTATGCAGTCCTGATTGTGGCGCTCACCTGCACGGCGCCAAACACGCATACGACCATCATTGGCACCAAGGCAGAAGCGACTCTCATCGCTGAAGACGACACGTCTCCATTCGTCCCTCCATTCACGCCTGTCGCGACACCACTGGAGGCGGGCTGCACGATGTTGGGGCGTGAGCGGAAGACGGCCTAACGGTGTGCGGGACCGTAGCCCAGCTTCATGGAGACGGTTGCGAATGGTCCTCGCCGATACCCCAGGAGCAACAGTGTCCCTAATTTGCTGGGAAGTGGCGGTGCGGTCCCCTACGGCACTGCGTAGGATCCTACGGTCTTGGCGTGCATCCGTGCGTCGCTGCGGTCCGGTCCCAGGTCGACGGGCACGTGCACCTTCCGCCGACCACTGGCGACAACATCGATGTACTGTGGAGACCTCACGCCCCACGTGTTGAGCAATTCGGCGGTACGTCCACCCGGCCTCCCGCATGCCCACTATACGCCCTCGCTCAAAGTCCGTCAACTGCACATACGGTTCACGTCCACGCTGTCGCGGCATGCTACCAGTGTTAAAGACTGCGATGGAGCTCCGTATGCCACGGCAAACTGGCTGACACTGACGGCGGCGGTGCACAAATGCTGCGCAGCTAGCGCCATTCGACGGCCAACACCGCGGTTCCTGGTGTGTCCGCTGTGCCGTGCGAGTGATCATTGCTTGTACAGCCCTCTCGCAGTGTCCGGAGCAAGTATGGTGGGTCTGACACACCGGTGTCAATGTGTTCTTTTTTCCATTTCCAGGAGTGTAGTTTTTGTGAAATCGAATGATAAAGTGTGTCAAAGCAGTCGGAACACCATGTGTCTGCACAGGCGAGCAGTGCAGTGATGACAAAATGCGGGGAGCACGTCTCTGTAGCAGCGAAAGGGTAATGCGGCCGTGGTGGTTTTACTTCATAAACTGCGCGCTCCCCCCTAAACGTAAGTTTGCGAACTATACTATACTATGGCGCTGAACTGGCAATGCAGCAATCTCCTACGTCTGGGCGGGCATGCGCGAACCGCCAAGATAAAAGAATTGAGCTATAGTGGACAATAAAATGTCGAACGGATTTCAAGAATCTAGGAATCTACTTGTTACCCTGGTTACGTCTGACGGAAGTCACTATGGATGCAAGATACGGAAATCTTTAAAATTTATCTTTGTTTTGATGAATTTCTCGGCATGAAAAACGACATCGCTGGTGTTTCGCAGCTAAACTCCTCCCTCTCGCCATTAAAAGGCAACTCACGTCGGGTGAATTACGTATATTGCACAGGACGGACGACGCGCGCAGCATGCGAAATGCACTCTGGGAACGCGCTCCCAGTCCCGCACTCGCTGCGCCACGCTCCACCGTGCATTTACTGCGCCGTACCGGAGGCCGGACATTGCCAGCTGGTTCCGCCCACGAGGGGAAGAGTTTCCGCCGGCGCGGGCCGGGTCTGGGGCATTACGGCAGCTGACCTGACGCACGGCGGCTCGCCGCGTACGCCAGGGTATACGGACTGCCCGCGTTGGGCGCCGCGCTGGGGCCGCCGCATTCACATGCAAATTGTATGACGGACTCTGAAAACTGCAGTAACGGTTACGGCGCGGCCGGCAGTTACGAGCCTGTGACGTCCCACCGGCTCATCAAAGATTCCTGCGAGCCCCGATTTGGCCTCGGCCGCGGCGACCGCGGTTGAGCCACCTGGACCCGCCTACGCGCAGGCACGTAAATCCCGGACTCGTTGCGCGTGTCGGCGGTCGCGCTGTTTCACGCACCGTTAGCGGCAAACACAGCCACACAGCACCACGGGTACCGACCCTGGCGCGTTTCGCACCGCGGCCCCTGCTGGCGGCTGGCAGCCGCTGCATTCAACAACGCTCGGCCAGAGGGCAGAAGCAGAGTTAATGGCCGTCACAAGGACTGTCTTTGTGTTGCCTGTGTGAGTCGACACCGACGGACAGAGTGAGTCCAAACTCTTTCTCCGCTTACAAGTACTAACGGAAAATAAATCGCAGCGCGAAGTCGGAGGTGTGCGACGTAGACAAAACTCGTAGGCGTGTTTCTACATCTGATAGATGATGTCTTCCGCGCCAGTCGTGTAAATACACGCTGTAGCTTTAAATGCACGCTGTAGCAGTCGTCAGCATTAGTTACCTTTGAGATTGGACGTGGTGAGTTATGTTAGTCAAGAATCTCTTCAAGGCGACAAAGACGCAGTTATCAACACATCACCGAGATTGTACGGGGTCCTGTAATATAGCTACGAAGAACTGGAAGCTCGTTCTGCGATATTGCAGAAAGACTTGACGGCAATGTAGCCATTTTTAAGTTGCCTCTTACGTGAGGAAGACATTTTTACCAGTTTTAATAAATTATTGTCTGTCATCGATGTAATCACGATAGTTAGGAAGTGATGTAGTCCGTAGCCGGCCATGAGTTGGAGAGCATATCCCACGCTGGCTGGCTAGGTGACGAAACGACCATAATGTCGCACGTAGGGGGTGGGTCTCGGCGCTGGACCGTAGCAACAAGCGTTAGCCTGGGAAGTACCGCCATCTTGGCGCCATTTTGTTTATTTATATTTAATAATTAAAGTCACTTATATCAACATGAATACTCTGGATGTTTAAAACTATTTATCATAATTTTGCCTCGTTAAAATTCACACCCGTTCATTAACAAATGCATATGTTAGTAAGTACGAACTTGATCGGAAATCCGCGAACTGTGAAGAAACTAGTAAGAGATACGGACTGCGCGCCAAAGTCGGCAGTCGGCGTTAAGAGCTCTTCCTGTCTTGTTCGATGGTAGCGATGCTCTCGGTTACGAGTAGTTTGTGACATGAGTGTTTCAGTATTGATCTAATAGGAATAAAAGTGATATTACGGCATTCTGAATGTTAATTTCGAGTAAATAGATACCCCAAAGTTGATCGACAGCAATTTCAGATAATTAGCTTCCACCGACAGAGACATCCAATGCGCCAATGTAGAATCTGCACGGGACGACATTTACGAGAGCTGCACCGCGCACGGGTAGGAGGAAATGCGACGACACGACCCATCAAGACGGATCAAGGAAGGTCCGACTTACACTCGCAAATTCCGGGTGTAAATGCTGACCAGTTATACTGTACGTCACATATGCCACCCTCTACGGACTCGCGGCTAAGCTGAGTAATAACAGTATCAGTTTAGAAGGGAGGGGATCTTGCACACTGTACATGACTGGCCATGTGGCATTACCGAGAGGGAATCCCGTCGTGTTTAGTGTAAGTGCCTGGTGCATGGTACTGCATCTGAACAGCAGTGTGGGCAGTGGTTGGCACCACAGAGACACAACGAACTGTTACAAATCGGGTATTTCGAGGAAATCTCCGATCAAAACGCCCCTGCATCGTACAGTCCACTAACCCGAAAACATCGCCATCAGGGACTTCATTGGTGTCAAATGAAAGCTCACTTTTGGCCGCGATGGAGATGACAACGACGGCCATGAGTTGGTTAGTAGGCAAGGTGAGCGCCCTGCAACCAACCTGTCTCTGCACCTACACTTGGAGTTGTGCTCTGAACAATTTCGTACGACAGTAGGAGCACTCCTGTGGTTATCCCATGCACCCTGAATGCAAATCTGTACGTCAGTCTGGTGATTCGATCTTTTGCAATGCAGCATTCCAGGGGGTGTTTTCCAGCAGGATAACGCTCGCCGTCTACCGCTGCTGGAGCCCAACGTGCTCAGCATGTTGCCTGGGTCTGCTCGATCTGTCTCCAATACAGCACATAAGTGACGTCATCAGATGACAACTCCAGCGTCATCAATAAACAGCATTAAACATCCCGGTATCGACCGATCAAGCGTAACAGGCAAGGAACTCCTTCCCATAAATTGACATCAGCCACCTGTACGAAACTGTGAACGCACTTTTGCATGCTTGTATTCAACTTCTGGTGGTTACACCGGTTATTAAGGTACCAGAATTTCAAATATACAATGGCCATCTCGTGCTGACATTCACTCGTGCTCTTGCAATGTTAATCAATTAAATATCATACCTGGAGAAATATATTGCCGAGAGCTTTACTTTACATTCATGATTTTTTGGTATTGCAAGTTTTTTCAGTCCGTCCGTTTCTAAGGAAATACGCTAAATGCAATTGTGCTGTTTTTCCAAGTGGTAGCTTAATCGATGAAGTTGTTTATCGATGCAGTTCCACATGCTCTACGTTTATTGCCTGTAGAACGTCTAGGTGACAATTTCTCTGGATGTACTCGTATTTGCCTACACCTCTTCCGTCACGGACTCTAGAGCATTTCGTATTTGTCACATCAGGAACTTCATCGTTAACATAAAAAGTTTTTGTGTGGTGAACGTGGTCGCCATGACGTAGGGCCATCTGTACCGGTCCATCTATCCAGAAAGATTTCATTGAAGAAGTGATGAACAAATAAACCCCAATGTGACGGCATACCATCTTGTAATATTATCCATGATGGAAAATTTTGTAACTGAGGTGCAGCGTGAAGTTACATGTCCAGATCGGCTTTGGTCGCAGTAGACACTGTGAATGTTCCTATCTCCTGTACCACACTGTGTAGGTTCTCCGATCCACAAATGCACACATCATGTCTCTTTACTTTCCTGAAAATGTGAAAAGTCACTTGATCTGAAAAAACAGACTGTGTTGTCAGCATCCATTCGTTCCATCTCCATCGTGTTCCTAGCGAACTCAGCAGTTCTAGTCCTATCATCTGGCTGCAGAGCTTGCAGTACCTCCACCTTGTTTGCATAGCCATACAGCAATTTGCGTAAAATCACCACTGCAGTGCTCCGAGGTGTGCCTATTTCTCAGGAAACACGAAGTGTCGATTTCCACGGACTGTACTGAAATGCTGTACGCACAACAGTAACATTGTCGTCACACACTACAGGTCTACCAACGCTACCAGTCTCTTTAAACTTCTCTTACCATCCTCTGATGCTCTTCACATCTGGAGAATGTTGACCTTATACACTTTGGAGCAACCACTGCAGTGCTCCGAGGTGTGCCTATTTCTCAGGAAACACGAAGTGTCGATTTCCACGGACTGTACTGAAATGCTGTACGCACAACATTAACATTGTCGTCACACACTACAGGTCTACCAACGCTACCAGTCTCTTTAAACTTCTCTTACCATCCTCTGATGCTCTTCACATCTGTGGAATGTTGACCTTATACACTTTGGAGCTTGTGCTGAGCTGTATAGCATGACAGTGTTTCATGACGTCACAGAACACATTACGCTTTTTCGTGTACCGATGCCACGGTGCCAGCAGCACTCCCATATTATACTATCTGTAGCAACAGCGAGAGAGAGAGAGAGAGAGAAGAAAGCATCTACTGTCAGAACGCGTGTAAAAGTGTAGCCATGTACATTCTTCTTCTTCTCTGAACAGGCCTCGGAAGGCCCATCGGTACTGTCGACCGACCTCCGTGTCATCCTCAACCTACAGGCGTCACTGATTGCGTAGAAGAAGGGGTATGTGGTTGGCACACCGTTCTCCCGGCCGTTGTCGGTTTTAGTGACCGGAGCCGCTACTTGTCAGTCAGATAGCTCATCAGCTGGTCTCACAACGGCTTAAGTACACCTCGCTTGCCAACTGTGCTCTGCAGCCCGGACGCTCACCATCCAAATGCTAGCCAAGCCCGACTGCGATTAACTGCGATGGTCAGACGGGAACGGGTGTTACCACTGCGGCTAGGTCGTTGGTGTGAATATATCTTCTATTTGCAAAAAACAGTAAATCTGTATCTAGTTACTTAAAGATAAATTTATGCTCACCTCTGACAAGACGAACAGTAGGCCCGTCCGTAGCATAAACTGGCCCTGTCACGTGACTAGAGACAGCCACGTGCAATTCAAACCTGCGTGCCCTGTTACCTCGCATTGCGAGAAAGAAAAATAATCGCTGAAATTTCCGTCGATAATTTTACTGAAAATGAGAGGGATAAACATGAGATACAGCAGACAGAGAAAGCGATGGAATGTTCAACCAAATGTTGGCAAGCAGGCGTTAAGTAAGTAAATGGTGTCCATGTTACGGAAGGAGAGACATAATGTGGTATGGAGCAGTGTTAAGGTTTCTGTACCAATGCAAAATAGGGAAAATACACACAATTACTACTTTTCAATGACTGCATACACTACCGGAATAAAATACAAATCATCAGGGACCATGTTCAGCGGCATCCCGGTAAATATACTCATACTGAGTTCCTGTAGTGCCACTGATTCATTTGTCACGATCATCGGAAATCAGATGGCGCTCAGGACGCATGTTTGTGCACACTCCCTTTCGGCTTCACAGGCAGTAACTGTGTTTTTATAGGTTAACAGTTTTTGCAACATTAATTCTGTGGTGCAACTACGCCCCACTGATGGGTACCTACTCCTGCTGAACAGCGTCAACCATTTGAACTATGTCCCATTGTGGGCCCGCTAGATGCTGGTCGGACGTACTGACGGATTGCTGCAAGTGATGGACGCCATGTATCGCTGGTGCGTCACTGTTTCCAACAGTGGTCTCTGGAGCATTCCCACACTTGTAGACGACACCCTGGACGTTGCGTAGTACAGACGCACGTCAAGATGCACTAACAAACAGCGGTGGACCGGGCGCTAAAGACCGTAGCAGTTTTGCGCCAAAAACCATAAAAAAAAACAGCGGTGGCACACGGAACATATCCAGGGACGAAATCTGGACACATGTTGCGTCTGCTGTGCCATCGAGTGATTTCCGCTGGATTAAGATCATAAACGCCTCTGGCCACGCTACCGCTGTAACAATGACACCACCAAGCACGGATACTCCAGTGTTGTGAAAGAGTTGACTGAGATGTGAAATGTCGCTCTGTTATCTAGTACATGGCATGTGCTTGTGAATGATGGTCGTAACCGTGCATGGTGTGTTCTTGGTGAGCTGCCTATTGCAGAATACATTTGCCCACAGAACACAGTTCCAGTTCCAGGCTTCATGGACTGTGGAGCCGTCAGTTGCAACTCGCTACCCCATTTGTTGTTCCTGTGTACTTGGTGAGCTGCCCATTGTACTTTCGCCCATAAGACACACCTCCAATTCCAGGCTTCATGGACTGTACGATCAACAGTTACAATTCAAAATCCCATTTGTTGCTTCTGCAGGGTAACATGACCAGTACCCGCTACAACGTACGTACAGTTATCCGCGAGCTGCTGTTATCTCTTCGACAGGGATGTGCTTTTCCAGCAAGAAACTGCACGTCCAAATACGGCTGCTGCGGCTCGTCGTGTTATTCTCAGTGTACAACTGACCTGATCAGCAAGACCACTACATCTCACGCCAACTGGACACACATGGGAATCGACGAAGTGGGAACTTATTCTTTGTATGGGGCCTGCAAGAACCGTTGGCGAATTGAAACAAAAGGCGCAAGATACTTGGGACAAGCTATCCCAAGATGCCATTCGGCATCTTTAAGATCGTTTGCACAAGAGAATACAATTCTGCGTTCCTGCCAGACGGGCGTACACTTTGTATCGATGCAACTGTTTGGGAACCCTTTATTGTGACAAGCGCGTTTCGTTTGATCTGAATTTGTCATCATATTTTCCTACAATCTTGACCTCTCTGTTACTCCAGTTGTCAAGAAAATGACCTGGTGTTACATTTTTTTGTGCACTGATGCGCATACCGGTGAAGAGGCGTTACGTCGGAAAGTTTCTACCAGGTGCATGACCCACGTTTATTTATTAGCAGATGAAGAATTAGCGTTTACTATGTCAGATTAGAGAACTAGGTGCTTGATGTATTACAAACTCTTATCTTATTGTTTGCATGGTTCCAAACCAGTTCTCCACTTCTACAGGACTTAGGTCTAGACGGTACGGTGGCAGTAGTTGGGGAACAATATTATGGAAACGTTACGTCAACTGAGTAAACCGGACGAGGTTGGTGATTCTGAATTAATGGAGAAAAGTTCAGTTTTACTTGTTTCCATGTATTTTTTATTTTTTTCTGTCCTTTTCTATGTGATTTCAGAAGTTTTACTGTTTTATCAGAGAAGAAGTGAACACGAAACTGAACTCTGCATTCGTCCGCCACGGTAGCTGCGCCGTCATCGGAGTGGATTGCCAAGAGAAGGGGCCGGGTTGGATCCACGGCCGGGTCGGAGATTTTCTCCCCTCTGGGAGTGTGCGTCGTGTTATCCTTATGATCGTATTGTCATAATTGACATTACACTGTTGGGATGGCACGTACCAAAAGAAGTTAAACAAAATTCAAGAAAAAATAGAAAAAACCTCTGCATTCACGTTAGTCTCCAGCATGGCACTGCTAAGTTATCATCAGTTTTAACACGGATCACTGACAACCGGAGCCACGTTATATTTTTGCCACGCGACTTACAAACACATTCAGTCGACAAGACTCACCGAGTATTTCTGACAGACAAACTGCGATCCTCCTTCACGTGATTCACGACGAAATTTTTTCGTATTTTACAGCTAACATTGGCCGTTTGTACAAGGAACATCGTTAAATTTTATGATGTGATCATTTCACATATCAGTATGTTAGTTTTATGCTCTTACGACATAGTTTATGAGCTACACAACAATACACCAAAAATGCTACATGCCTTTCTGGTTGCTTCAGTCACTATCTAATCTCTGTTTTATTTTTCTTGCAGACAATAAAGGCACTCTGTTAATACAAGATTACTCTTGTTCAAAAACTTTTCAAGACAAAACGAGATTTTCGCCAAATGAGAGCCGACAGAGGGGCAACAAATTCTATTAACAGTTAATGCTGCTGACTTTTGCATCAACCGAGTCACGGAAGCAATATTTTTCTTTTAACGGTGCGATGTACTGCTATTTAAAATTCCCTTTAAAATCCGAGCACAGCTATGTAGCACTTGTTAAGGGGGGGGGGGTGATGTAACGGATAATGTAAACATTTATTTAAAAAATCATTACAACAATATTTATTAAAGTAAAAATCTAAGACTTTGCATGTGTAAAGCAAAAGAGCAGCGTTTTAACGAAAAAATATAATAAAGTATGCAGGATTAACATTTTGCCAGAAATCTGAATTTTTAATTTTTTGTTGTCTTTTTTACAAAATGCCATAACTCAAATTCTAATCATGCAACTAATCTGAAAATGTTATTGTAGTATCCTGAGAAGGTTATAAGACCACTGAACTACAGTTATACATTGCTGGTACCAATTCTATTATTAACAGAGTTTTTAATTTTGCACATCCAAAATTAACTTTTTTCTACATACAATCATCTAAATATCAGAATGTAAATGCAGGATCTCGTACTTTTTAGTTCCAGGGAGACAGCAACATGTTTCGAATAGTTCCTGAAAATGTCATTGCATTAGCGCATATACGTTTTGAGGAAAGGCTTTTAATAACGTAAAAACTGTAAAACAGGGAAAATGAGGTTCAAAGATTTTCTTCTCATTCTTCTACATGTAACAAGCTTCTTCAATTTTAAAATGCTCCATATTGATACTCCTCATTCTCCAGGTTTTTCTTCTCTCCGCATCTGCCTGGCCTGTATTTGTAGGTAAGACACTGATCTGTTAACTTTCGTGGCCCTGCTATCGTCGATGGTGTAAAATGATTTTGTTGTAAATACACCAGGATCTATACGAACTCGCTTCAGCACTTCACTTCTGCCATTATTTCCGTTATTGTAACACAAAACTGCCTATTTTGAGTACTTCAAGTCCACAGAATGTCCTTTTTGAGCATCTAATCCAAATTAAATTATTGAGGCTTTCATTTGCATTTTGTGTCTTTCCGTGAAGACACTTCCTGAATAAACCAGTGTTTGCAAGAAACCTAAATGTGGGCTTAATTTAATTTATAACAGATTCTGAATGTTTGTGTGAATACGTCTCATTTTTGTTGCTGAACTTACACCAATCGTCTTTCGGACACAGACTGTGCATTGATGTTTGCTCAGAGGATAGTTTCTGGAAAAAAATTTCCCACACAGCACGCCTCATTGCCTCTAAATTATGTTTGTTTTTTGGGTAGCTCTCCCATAAAATAAATGAAGAAAATCAATTTCTTTCAGAGTAAGCCTGCCTTTTCCTACTAGCGGCTGTCCATCCTCAAGTACTTCACCTTTCTTCTCTTTCAGAGGCGACGAAGCCTACCAACAAGCCTCTTTTGGATGTGGCCAACACATTCCAACTTTTCTATTTGTGTATTGTACGGATTTTTATTTGTTACTCTTTAAACTAAGAGGAGTCCCCACCACCAAAGTATTCAGTATATCTTTCGCCATACTGCTCCTCAGATCTGAAGAACATCCTCACAACTTCAGCAGCCTCCAGGCCCTCACTTGAGCCACTATAATTATTAGAGCATGCTACTGCATGCTTTTCTTGCCACATTTTCTCACTGTCTTCAATGTTGGACATTTTCCTTGTTGCACACTTGTGGCTACATTTAGACATAATCTCTACATCTACAACTTTACATGACTCAATACCAATAACAGATGCAACTTCATACAGAGACGTGTGAACTCTTTCCATCCAGGTCCCATCTGCACACACACACATACATAGGTCAGTAACATTCGTAGGAGATTCACTGTCATAAATATCTATCCCAGGATCTATGCCTTTTTGGTTTATTTCCACCAATTCCTCCACTGCTTTCTTCATAGAAACTTTGGCAGTATCGCATACAGCATCAGACATTTCTTTATTTATCTTTTCAAACCTTGCACAAGGTGGAGGCAAAGAAAACCACACAATAAATTACCTCCTTCTTTGCTCTGACCAAGTCATCTCAGAGCATATGCTAACCTAAAATTGCTTTCATAGGTACCAGTGCCAGTTTTTTTGGAGGAGGAAAATGAAAAGTCATAGCCACACGAATTACAAATTAATTCAAAATCACGAGCTATTCCCACTCTTCTTTCTTCAACAACAAGCATGCATTCCGTATTTTACAGCTAAAACATGAACATGAAAACTTTATAGACTGGCAGAGAATCTCTAAATCAATAGATCTGAATACAATTAAATCCATATCAACATCATTCACGCACCTTTACAATTCTCCTGTCCCAAGTTTCGATGCTGAAGCTGAGAGCTTATGTTCCTCATTTCGAGCTGCTTTCTCTTGGTTGTTGGTGAACTGATTGCCATGAAACCGTTTCCTAAACACAGTTTTTCCACCACTCATTAAGCATAAATCTTGAGTTCCACGAAAAGGTTTGCGAATTCAACCTTCCACGTGTTATCATCGTCAGAACGTAAATAAACTACATGCACGACTGCTACGGTCGCAGGTTCGAATCCTGCCTCGGGCATGGATGTGTGTGATGTCCTTAGGTTAGTTAGGTTTAAGTAGTTCTAAGTTCTAGGGGACTGATAACCACAGCAGTTGAGTCCCATAGTGCTCAGAGCCAAACTACATGCAAGAAAGCTTTCAGCAAAGATATAGATGTCAGCCAGAGATATAGATGTCAGCCAGAGATATAGATGTCAGCCAAAGATATCGAAGGAAAATTCCTCTGAAGCAAGCAGTTTCCCAAATGTCAGAAAAGGTGGGAGTTGCCACCAGTGCAGAGTTAATCAGTTAACAATTTAAAGGCATTTCTAAAGCTACTATCGCGATAAAATTCACACACAACGTAGATTAAACTGTGTAAATCAAGAAAATAATATTTTTGAAAAATCGATTTTTTGGACCAAAATCCATTACATCCCCCCTTAATGAAAGTATTGAGATTTTTCGCAGGACTATCTTACAGCTGTGCTACAATCAAGGTACAAGGTGCCTGGGCTTGATATTTACATTGTAAAAACGTCCAAGTTACGCTCACAGTACATATTTCATTGTTTCTCCTTGGCCCCATTATACGCTACAGATACACTTGATGTTATATCTGCATTTGTATCTACTACATGTACATACATACACCGTGAGCCACCGTACGGTGCGTGCGGAAGGGTACCCTGAACTATTACTGCACGTTACTTTCCTGTTCACTCCCAAATTGAACGAGGCAAAGATGACTATATGCCTACGTACAAACCGTAATTTCTCTAATCTCATCGTCCTGGTACTTCCGCGAAATGTACGTTGGCGCAAGCAGAAATGTTATGCAGTCAGCTTCAAATTCTCTATAGTGTTCCTCGAAAGGAACGCTGTCTTTCCTCCACGAATTTCCATTTGACTTCCCGAAGCTTCTATGTTTACTTGCACGTTGTTGGAACCTACCTCTAACAACTCTAGCGGCTACTAGCACGTTTTTCGGACCTACTCTAACAACTCTAGCCGCTCGCCACTGAATTTCCTCGATGTCCTCCTTTAATCCGAACCGACGGGAATCCGAAACATTCGAGCAGTGTGGGTCGCTCAAGTGTCCTGTATGTGGTCTCCTTTACGGATGAACCACATTTACCTAAAATTGTCGTGATAAATCAAAGTCGACCATTCGCCTTACTTACTGCAATCGTTACTTTCTCATTCCATCTCATATCATTTTGCATTGCTACGCCTAGCTACTTAGTCGACGTGACTTGTCAAATAGCGCACTAATAATACTGGATTCTAACATTATTGCTTTGTTTTTTCCTATCCATCTGCATTAACTTACATTTTTTTACTCCTAGAACTAGCTGTCAGCCATCACACCAACTAGAAATTTTGCCTAAGTCATCTTGTATCTCCTACAGTCACGCTAGGACGAAACCTTCCGGTACACCACAGCATCATCAGCAAACAGCTGCAAGTTGCTGATAACCCTGTCCGCAAGGTGATGTATGTATATTAAATAGCGGTCCTATCTCACTCGTGACGATAGCCTTGACTCCGATGAACACTGCCTTAGAGGACAACGTGCTGGGTTCTATTACTCAAGATGTCTTCGAGCCATTCACATATCTCGGAACCTTTTCCTTTTCCTGCTACCTTCGTTAACAATCGCCAGTAGGCCACCATGTCAAACGCCTTTCGGAAATGTAGAAATAAGGAATCTGCTGTCTTTCCTGTATAGTTTGCAGAATATCATGTGAGCAAACAACAGGCTGAGTTTCGCACGATCGATGCTTTCTGATTTGTATTCGGACAGAGAGTATGTTGAAGAATTCTGCAGCAAACCGATGATAAGGATATTGGTCCGTAATTTTTCGAGTCCGCTCTTTTACCTCTTTAGATACAGGAGTCACCTGCGCTTTTTTCCAGTCACATGGGACCTGGCCCTGGCAGCGAAATTCACGACAGATGCAAGCTATGTCAGAGACCTATGCTGTAGAGAACTCTTTGTGTAACCGAGTTGGGAATCCATCCGGACCTGGCTGCTTATATGTTTGTAACGCCGGAAATGCATATCCTCCCATTTCCATCTATTGTACTATAAATTTGTTTTCCTTATTTTTGTTACCTGAATATATAACATTTCTGTGTCTTCGTATATTGTAACTGTTTTACTATATATATATATATATATATATATATATATATATATATATATATATATATATATATATATATGCATTTATGTCGATGTATAATTGGTTTGTTTCGTAAATATTATTTGTATTTTTACGCTGGGTCTTGCCTAGGGAAAACTGCTATCGAACGATTACATCGATAGGTCGTGTGAAGAATCAAAGTGTGTAGGATCTTTGGTAGTGTTAACTCTGCCGCGTGGAGCGCGGGCAGGGCAGTCGGAGTCTGGCTGGAGTAGCGAGTGGAGCAGGTGTGTTGTGTGACGCTCCCGCGAGTTGCCGCGCTTTCGGGGTTTAGCAGCATGTAATTGCGCTCGACTTGCGATGATAGTTTCTGACATGGTGTCGCGGACGGGAAGCATTAGCTGGCGCACATCAAGAGCCCGTTTCGTCTGGTGACCGTGTCGAGAAGAAGGCGCGCCAGCATCCAGCTTCTGCAACAGCGACGGCCGACAATGAGTGACTGTCGCCACGTCCTCGATCGACGACTTCAAACCATCAATCAACCAACAAGGAAGACTGGAAGCGCGTAAAGTTTTAGAACTGTATGGGAGACCTCAGCTTTTCAAATTGTTCCATTTGCCTCGCAAAATTACAGCGACTTAGCATGAACCTTTGTTGCTCATTGTCCCAATTGCATTACCAAGCATGGTCCCTGTGGTGTCACAGCCAGACACCACACGTGCTAGGTGGTAGCTTAAATCGGCCGCGGTCCTGTAGTACATGTCGGACCCGCGTGTCGCCACTGTGTGATCGCAAACCTAGCGCCACCACAAGGCAGGTCTCGAGAGACTGACTCGAACTCAGCCCAGTTGTACGGACGACAGAGCTAGCGACTAGACGTACGAACCCTTTCTCTCTCATTAGCCGAGAGACAGAATAGCCTTCAGCTAAGTTAATGGCTACGAACTAGCAAGGCGCCATTAGCCTTACAGTGATTGTAATTAAAGTCTCCTTTGTGCGATGTACCACAATGATTGATTAAAGATAAGTATTATACCAGCTACGTACTTTTCTTCATAGCATTAATTACGTATCCTGTTCCAGTACTTCACGCCCGTCTGCGTTAGTCTAGCGTGCCTTTTAAGCCACCTCTATCTACAAGGTGTTGGCCCAGCTGTCGACATATCAGTCCCTTCCTTTTCCGAAAAGAACCCGAGTGTCGTTGAAATTCAGACGCCAGCATTAAAGTACAATCATTGCATTTTACTGCTTTAATTTCAAAGTACAGTTAAAGTATTCACAGCTGGCTACAATATTTAGATTACACGAGCACAAATTAAGAGTGCGAGTTTTGTTAGCATATTTTAGCTTACCTGTGACTGCAGCTCAGCTTGGTACGCACTAAATTTTACTATTGTTAATTGTTCGTAATCATTTAATTCAAGTTCGAAGTTAAATCTCTTATTTCTAAATTGCGTAGATTCAAGTAGCTTTTGAAATGATTGTTGAGGTAGCCCAAGACTAACTGTATTTTACTGAATTTCAATACGCTTCAGAAACAAAGTTCACTATTAATTTCAGTCACTAAATTAACTTTCAATTTTCTGGTTTTATTAATTCTTTTGCTAAATTAAGTCAGAGTGTAGCGAAATTTATTACTTCTGACAAACTTTCAGTTTTCACACTACACGTGTTAACCTTCAGTTGCCACGCTTCTAGTGCTAATTATACGTGTAATAACCTTTCTTTTTCAGTTACTATAGTAATTGTCCTTAGGACTGGCGACCGTAATTTCCCCCAAATCTCAAATATCTAATTACCGCTGGTTAATTGTTGACGTAACGGCCGCACATTTACTTTCTTTATTAACTTTACCCCTTTTCAAAATTAATTTCCACCAGTTTCATTTGCATTTTTCCTTTCATTTAGATGTAACCCTTTCCTCCCTCTTTACCGACAGATTAACTTCGGTGACGATTGCTTTTCCCAAATTTCCATTAGGTACACGCGGTTTAGTTTTTCACTGTCATTAAGGTCGATAAGTGAGGGGGAGGTTACTTGTTTTCAAATCTTTCAGTTGTTACTCTACGCCACGGTTGCCTATTACTATATCCTCCATACAGGAATCTATTCGATGGTCAAGCGACGGTATCTTTGTACTTTTCTCCTACGAAAACGATTTCTTAAACGCGAAATTTCAGCTGCGATTTTCCTTTTGCTATCATCTACTGTCACACCAGACTGCTCAACGAGTGGCTAGATAGAAGTCTATTACCTGCTTAGCGATTTTACAAAGGTCCAGAATTTTCTCGGGGAGTCTGCAAGATGTTTCCATGCTGTTAGTTGTATGCTTCGTGCATGGTTTTTTTTTTCCACACGCACGAATATCTACTAACTTCGCTTGTCGTCGTCTGCGTGTTCTCTTTCGAACCAAGAGTGCAACAGCCTTTGCCAGAATTTCCGAGTTTCGTTGTTAAATCACTGCGGGTCTTTTCCGTCTTTAATCGACTCACTCTGTGCATCTAGATGGTCGCCAACATTTAGCATATGTGAAGATGGTTAGAAAAGTAATATCATATGTTCTTATGTTGAATACATGCTGGACGTAACGACTCAGCTTGATATGAGAGTCCCGCTTTGTGGAGCTCAACAGTATCATAAACAACCGTTGTAGCGTTGCCTTCGTTGTTCGAGAGTTTCTGAATGTCATTAAAGAAAAACATAATTAAAAAAGGGCTTCATTATCTATGTTGATCACGAAATAATGACGTTAATCATGCAACAAGTATTACCAGACAATGTGCCTCTCTAAATTTTATCGCTTGTCGAAAAATGAATCTGTTTCAAAATGTAAACTTACTATCTGGATCAAGTTTGGATCCACACGTACGTAATAAACTTGATAGTAAATGATGTCTGCGTGGAGTGAACGAGAAAGACACTGATTTTATTTCCAATATTAGCGTGTTATTTACTTTCTTAAAGACAAGTTTCACATGTCTACTTTACGTACTGGTTCTGTGACTCACCCATCTACGATACGTAGCTGTGTCTCCTGTCTTAGCAGCAGCATTTTACTGTGTCCAGTGGTGTGGACCCATCAGTATGTAGGAGCTGTAGAATCGTTTCAGTTTCTGTCGTTTCAACGTTGAACGAAAGTAAATACTATAGTAGGAATAATTTTGTTCTGTTCGAGGTCAGGAGATTTTCCTGCATTTACTAAATCTCCTCTTCTCACTGAGTACCTGATGCACTCGTGTCAAGGTTTCGTGTGCGATGTTTGCTGTAATTCTGTGTTGTGACAACATTTATACCGTTGCGTTTACGTCTTAAAGCTCGGAATTGTCATCAAGAGAAGGCAGGAAAACAAACAAATGACTTTGGAGTTGCACTGGAAGATGTGATTACAATTGTAATGAAAACGAAATTGTGGCGGATTAGGAGTCATATTTAAACGAACAGACTTAAGGTGGGCTGAGGACATCCTTTCCTCGATTTACAGAGATATGAAAACACTAAAATAGTGGTAGTATAAAAAAGATAGGAAATGCCATCAGAAAACTGACAGAAGCAATAGGGGTCGATACATCCGAAGTCGCAGTGAACTAAGAAGTGTGGAGGACACCTTTGGTAAGAGGTGGATGCCGAATAACTGATTATTTAATATTGCCAAGTAACACTATACGTGTCTGTCTAGTCGAGATGCTTTTCAAAGCCTTTTCTTTTTTTACTGTACAGTGTACTTCAAGTCAGCAATAGCTCGTTAGAGCCCTAATAGTACGGCGTGCTCTTGAGTAACTGAAGAAAAGTATAAATGAGTGTCCTATTTGTTGAAATAAGGGAAAAAAAGAGTCTCATTAAAAGCATTCAGAGTATAAGTCGTATTATTTTATAAAATACTTAATATACTAAAATATATCTAAGTTTCTGTGGGTTATAGCATCCTTTCTCAGAGTGATGGCTGAAAGCTGGATTGTGGATACATAGAAAAACAATGCCTGCTTACATATCTTTCGCTACTGACTTCATCGTACAGTTAAAACAGTCACCTGCTTTTTCGTCTCCCCTGTGATATTCTGACTAGAGTAGGACACTGTAATGTCTGTAGGGGTCCACGAAGAAAACTTACAAAACTGAAGGAATACAATAAGCGTTTCTTTACCTTTAAGTGGTCACACACACGTTGCTGGCCCCACCTTCGGCCCTATGTTACATAGGGGATCTTTTGAAGTATCAGCAATTTTAACCAATGCTCGGCCCCATACCGCTAAAGATAAGCTGAAGAAGATCAAATAAAAAATCGTAACATGTGACACAAAGAAAAGGGACTAATTGGGAACCACATAAGAAAATATTACGTTATGTGCTTTCAGACTCTCGTAAACTTTCGCAATCCCCTACGATGTACCTACTGGAACATTTGGTTTCCTTCGTTTTGTTCCAGTGACAAAATATAATTCTGCCAAAGCAGGCAGTTGTTGCTGCAAGTTAAAACTTCTTACTTCCTCCGAATTCATCGGCGACTAGCTGCCGCTCCCAAAGTTCAATGGACTTCAGCTAAGCTATAAAAGACATTGTAGGTGGTTTAGAGGCGTCGTACGGTGAACATGTTCTGCGTCCAGATTAGTTTACAGCTGTCTGCGCTTTAAATGTAGTGCAGCAATGGTGTCTGCTCACTCTGAATCACATGTAAGAGTCCAAGGAATGTAGCAGGCTGTTCTTTGCTCTAGAAAGTCAAGGAGGAGGGCAGATAACCAAAAGAAGCTATCATCGCTGATGGTTTCATAGGAACCTTGTCGAATTCACTATTATCTGTTCACAACAAATGCAGTTGTAAAAGGATGGCTACCTCGTCGGAGGATTTATGAGGGTTTCCTTATGGTTTTATTGCTAATACGAATTAACACTTAAATCCATACATCTGACTTGGGTTATTTTTAATTACACTCTTAAGACAAAAAAAAAAAAACATAGGAATTATCGGAATGGAATGGAAATCAGTAGATGTCATGCACGTGTACAGACTGACAAATGATTACAAATTCAGAAAAAAATAGATAAAGCCTCGCAAACTGAAAAGGTCAATAATGCGTTGATCCAACTCCGATCCTTATGCAAACAGTTATTCGGCTTGGTGTTGATTGAAGGGGTTGTTAGATGTCGTCCTGAGTGATGTCGTACCAAACTCTGTCCTACTCGTCAAATTCCCCAGCTGATTGGCTTTCCCTGCTTATAATGGTCCAATTCTCAATGGGGAGATATCCGGTGACCTCGCTGGCAAACGTGGAGCTTGGCTGCACAAAGACAAACATTCATAATTTTCATATATATATATATATATATATATATATATATATATATATATATATATATATATATATATATATATATATTAAAAACTGTGACGATTTCACATCGAGTATACATAAGAAGGAGGCGTGAGTAATGAAGGAGAACATAAGCCAGAGAGGAATTAATTGTGACAACTTTAGGGAATGTCAGTTTAATAAATACTCCGACGAATTGTAGGATAGTAGGACTTGAATTATAGGTAGACATAGTATCTACTAAGAGTGTAGAAGTTGAGAAGAGGAGGACTCTAGGAATTAAATGAAGTATTAAGAAGTTTATGCGAAGTGTAGAGTAGATTTGTAGCTTTACCAGAAAATACTTAATTATAGTATACATAGGAACGTATACTGGGGTAATGAACGATGAGGACCACTCAGAAATGATAAGAGGGACGTACCCGGCATTTGCTAAGTATATAGGGCGGGGGTACCTACGTGGTGCCTACCAGAATGGAAAGAGGAAGTGCACTCATACGGTAAATCCACAGGCAAGGTATAGGTTCTGATCCTAGCAGAAGGGGACAGTATCGTGACAGAAGTCACACATTTTATAGCGATTATTCTGGAAAGTAAGAATTCTATGCACAACTAGCTTTATTGCATTTTATGTAAGTTTACGAGCGTCAAAAAGAACTCTTTCATGTTGCCCAGAGTTCCTCCAAACTACAACAGATAATGAATGAGTACACACTCAGGAACGGTAGTACAAAAGGTGAGAACAGATTGTAGATTACTCATGTGTCATGAACACCGAGAGTTTACGATTGGAAAGATAGCAGAAAAAAAAATAAAAGACAATATAGTACTCACGATTCCTATATATTAAAAGAGCTAACTAAAATCTTGAGTGAAATGCTCACGTTTTATTATCAAAGTAAAATTAGAAAAGAATTATTCACGGTTATTGAAAGAAGAGAAATGTATACAGTTAAAATGTAAATTGTTATTATGTGTGATATTAATATACTTAAGCATTTTGTATAAAATATCGCGTGTTCGATCTGCGGGGGAATATGTAGTGAATCGAGGATTTCTGCATAAATTCTAGAACCACTCGAACATCCACCGTCTCGAACACACGGTATTTTAGATGTGAGTGGGAAAAAAAATACCCTGTCTACTGCGCGTCACCTGTCTGTGTGTGCAGGTCTGAAGTTTGTTGTTAGAAGACTGTAGACACGGCGGTCAAATGGCACCGACAGGTACTTGTCGGTCGATCCATGAAAGTCGTAGTGAAAGCGCACAGAAGAACCAGGGAACTTCTGTGTTATTCTGTGCTGTTTTGTAATGGTGACTTTTGTTAGTGACAAAAGAACAGTTGAGTTGAGAAGACTTTTTAGAAACTCTTAACTTGGACTTGTTAGAGGCAAGACATGTTTCTGATATCGGTGTAATAGAGACGTGACTGTTAAACCAACTCCGCTGTAAATGTAACTTAGTGGTGTCTAATGGAAGACTTACAGAGGTCAAATATTTATGTGAGAACTGACAAGTTGCTCTTTATGGAAGTTGAAATATACCGAGAGTGAACTAAAAGTATTTCTTTGAGTACCTACTTATTTCATGAGTAGAGAGAGAGAGAGAGAGAGCGAGTCTTATATGTTCCTTTAACTAGCATCATTCTTCAGAGAAGTAGTTTTTAGGGATTCCAGTAGCCGTCTAACCAGCGAAGAAGATAGGGTGCTCATTCACAAGTAAGTCGACTCGTGTAAAAGAAGTGTGAAGGTTGCACACGTACTTCACCACTTTAAGCCGTAAAAACCGTTAGAACGTGGGTGAAATGAAACGAGCGTATGGAACTGTTGGCCCGGAGTCCCATTCGGGTTCGGCCGCCAAGCGCAAGTCTTATTTGAGTCGGTGCCACATTGGGCGACTTGCGGCAACACAGCACCCAGTCCACGACCGAAGAAAACTCCAACCCGGCCGGGGATCGAACCAGTGCCCAGTGCATGGGAGGCAGGTACGTTACCACCCTGATAAGCAGGTGGACAGTCAAGATGCTAACTCACCACCAACTCTTCACTGGTCATCGGAGGCCATCTCGAAGAGCGACTCATCACTTATTATAACTGTACTCAAGACGGCGAGACGTTTCTGGAGTAGCCCTGGACAGCGGTGGATGGTGGGAGACCTAGCTGACTGTAGCCCACCGTACGAGTCGACAACCAACAGTAGTGGAGTGGGGTTGCTATTTCATTTCATAGCATGACTCCTTTGGTTACCATCCGTTGCAACCTTACCTCACAGCGGAGCTTCGATGGTATTCTACGCCCCGTTTTCTTGCCCCTTATGCATTCCCTTCTGGGCTTTCATTTCAGCAAGATAGTGGGCACCCACGCATGGAGAGAGTGTGAAATGCTTGTCTTCTTTCTTGAAAAACCTAACATTGGCATGTAAGTTTGCCGGATTTCACACAGAATTAAAAAGTTTGGAGGATTGTGGGTAGAGCCGTCAAACCAGCTCTTGACTTTGACGATCTAACGCAGTGATTGGATACAATCTAACAACTCCGTCAATCAATACCTACCCGAATAACTGCTCGTATAACGGCCAGACGTGGAACAACGAGTTACGGACTTTTAAAATTTCTGAAGATCTGTCTCTTTAATAAATCACGCAATTTTTCTGAAACTGTAATTATTTGTTTGTCTGTACATGAACATCCCATCTTCCGATTTCCGTCCTATTCGCATAATTCTCTCGTGGTATGTCGAATTTTTTGTTTTAGAGTTTGTGTTTAGATGTTACCTTCTTTCCATTCCCACCATAACTCGTATCGATTAGAGTCACTCCTATTTCTATGCATGCCGACCGCGCTTTCGTTATGGTCAAGCATCTCTCTATGAATATCCGGGAATCGCAGGAGGAGGTGAGACCCTGGTTCTCGAATTCGTAGACAATGTGGAAAAAGTGTAAATCAGTCATAGATCAATTCTGAGCCTCCGGGACGACATTTTGGACTGGTCGTCAGCCGCTGATCCCCGAGACTGGTGACACACGTTCGTTAGTCCCACTGAACTGGGGTAGATGTGGAAATGTTACAGCCATGTTAGGTCCATTAAAATCACTTTGCTGGCCGCCTAATTTCCTTGGACATTCGTTTTTTGTCAGGCAGTGTAGAGAAGGTTTATAGAAAATTTTGTTGGCCGCAGTTTGAGTTTTCGAGATGACAATTAAAACTTTACGACTGTGCCTCGTAAGTCATATGATTACGAAGTTCATATTGACTCTGACTTTCTAGAGTCATGTGACATATGTCATCTGATCATACCACCTTCATCATCGCCTCGGGGGTTAATTATCGTGGGTGTTGTTACTAGTTGGGATAGTGTTCTTGAGAACTATGGATTTGACGTAATTAGATGTATTTTACGTGTTATTGCTTTCACCCCGCTCTTCCACCCCTGTTCTGACGACGTCTTACTTCCATTGTAATTCTTTCCTGTGTCTATATGATACGTAATCCAATTTCAGTTATAATATGTCAATGCGATCCTGTAACAAATCAAACCACTCATCCATCCTTCCAACCTCATCCGCGTAATTTAGGTGACCTAGTGGGTCGACAAAAACCTGACAATAATTTATTGTTCTCACTTTCCAATCACAATGAGTAAGGATGGTGGAAGACAACAGTAATCTTTCGGTATGTATCTCCTTAGAGTCCCTATATTTCCATTTAGTAGTGGAGTTGGCCATTGGGTGAATTGCTTCGCAGTTCCCGTTAAACAAACATGAAGTTTATCTTCACTATAGTGTTGATGTTAGAATTCATAGCCGATACAGTAATATACGGGTTTGAAATTGTTATTTAACACATTTGCAGTTCACTAAATATTAACTACACGAACGGAATAAAAAATTCTAATCAACGAATCGGCGAATTAACTTTCTGTGAGAGCTCAAGATAAGTTAATAAAATAGCTTCGAACACAGTAACAAATCGGTATATGACGGTGTGCCCAGCCGAAGTCTTTAATGGTGGTAGTATTGAAGGCAGCACTGTGAGTCATTGGCTCAGTAAATTTCAAGAAAGATCGCCTTATTTGCATGACAGAGAAACAGCTGGACGTCCTGTAGCGGCAAAGATCGAGTTGAATATGCAAAATTTTGGCAGACTGATTCAAGATGATCATCGAATAATTGATTTGCTAGTCCATCCGAATATCTACGCACGACGAGTATGCCGGATGCTGGCGTTAAAAATGAATGGGCACAGACATCAACTTTTCCAGAAAGTCCTTTCACGCTACGTGAATGAAGTGGAAGTCCTGCTTAATTCAACTTTTGCACGAGACAAAACGTGTTAACACCCATACGACCCGAAATTAAACGTCGCTCCGTTGGAATATCGAGACAAAGGCTCACTCCAGTTAGAAAGAAATTCAAGACACAGTCATCATCTGGAAAACTCATGGTATAAGCGTTTTGCGACGCAAAAGATGCCATCTAGTCTGTTTTCCTAGCGTAACATAATGACGCAGGGATCTGCAATTGAAGATAGATAAGCAAAAGCAGAAACACTAAAGTGCTACCCCAATTCTTCCTTTACCACGAAAAAAAACCAGAACGACTGACACAGATGAATACTCTCACCACTGCAATGATGAGTAATGTAAATATTAGTGACAGCGACTAAAATTAATGCACTGGCAAAAGACCACAGATTCCGACTGGAATACTATCAGATTCAACACAAAATTTTCAAATGAATTATCACTTTTTTTGGATTCTTTGAACAAACAACTGTGCCCAGTCTCTGAGAAAGGAAGCTAATGAAGGTCAAATGAAAAAGGGAAATGTTTTCCTGCAACGTAACAGTGCCAGGCCTTAGCCATCACTTGCTATCACTGCAGGACTTTAGAAAAAAAAATTGGAAATTTGTGGTAAGTTCCTTTGGGACCAAACTGCTTAGCTAATGGGTCCCTAGGCTTACACACTACTTAATCTAACTTAAACCAAATTAAGCTGAGAACAACACACTCCCATGCCTGAGGCAGGACTCGAACCTCCGACGGGGGAAGCCGGTGAACCGTGGCAAGGCGCTCCAGACTGCGCGGCTACCCCACGCGGCCGGACTTTAGACAGCGCTGGTCATCACTTACGACAACCTACACACAGCCCACACTTGGTGCAAACTGACTTACATATGTTTCCGATAGTGAAAGCTTTCCAGGGCATCACTACGCATCTGATTAAGAAGTTGATAGAATTGTGCGACGCTAGTAGTATTATAGGTGTGTGAATGTTTTCCTTGACGGTTTTAGTACGTGTGTTCATCCATGACAGAACTTTATTTAATTGTCTAGTGACTATATGAACAAGAGCACTAGGTGTTACGTCTGCGGTTTGTTTATTAAAATATTTCCATTGAAACCCGAGTTACAGTGGAGGATTCATTAATTTCATTATATCCCTGTACTTATAAATAAATAGCCTAGTAGCTCAAGAACAATTATTTAATAATCAACGACAAAAATAAACGCGCTAATGAAATTGTTGTTCAAATTGTGGGCTTTATTTTGCGGGCGATATGCCTTCGTCTTACAATGACGGAGACGTCAACAGAGTCTACAAGTTATATATAAACTGAAGGTGGAGGACGGGAGAAAGGAAAGGAAAAGGACTATTGATGTCACCTGCATTGGTACTGTACAATGAATCTGCGGCGACGAGTTAAAGTGTGAACCGGACCGGGATTCGTACCGGCACCTCTTGCGTACCAGGAACTTGAGTTAACAGCTGCGCCGCATGGACACAGTGTTCACCGCAATTACGTGGACTATATGGCACATCTCTCGGACGACCAACACTTAGCGCCACTTATGTCCTTCATGCTTGCTACTTTGAAATTCCCTCAGGAAGTCAGACGTATTTGTGTATCTGCCCTAAAAGTGATGGGTACGTTGCCCATCGAGACAAATGAGTGTTATGGATGCGTGGTGTCTGTTCTTTCGGGCATGTCAGAAAAACAAGCACTACGCATTGATATCGGAGGCTATAAGGATACAAAATGCAACAGCAGATTTAAAAAAAGCTCAGCAAGCCGAACTTATAAACGTATCCACTCAACGATCGGTTAGTGACATCATCGGGCCACTGCCTAAGTTCGTGGAGTACCACCGACGTGAGCTGTGGAGCTTGTGCTAAGAAAGAGTTATCTCTGTGTACTTTATTAGGCGATAAAACCATCAAGCTGTCTAACTTCAATTATTATTTTCTATTTAAGTTATATATTGGATCTAGATAAAACCATACTATGGGAGAAACGAAATTGGTGGCTCTCTAGCCGCGCGCCACGTGGCTCCCCCCCCCCCCCCCCCCCCGTCGGAGGTTCGAGTCTTCCCTCGGGCGTGGTTGTGTGTGTCGTCCTTAGCGTAAGTAAGTTATATTAAGTGGTGTGTAAGCTTAGGTACCGATGACCTTAGCAGTTTGGTCCCAATAGACCTTACCACAAATTTCCAATTTTGTGGCTCTCTAGTGTCAGTGTTCGATCTGCTACTGCCGATACATTCGGGTTTCCCAGTTGACAGTTTCGGTTATGTTCCTGAAGTCTGCTGCTTGTTCTTTTTATAGCTCCTATGTACGAAAAATGTCAAAAATATTCAGTGAAGTTAAAAACAATGGTGATAACATTATGTATGCTATGGGTATGTCAGCGTTAAACACACAAGAGAGAGCAAATATATGGAAAGAGTGAACTGAAGGACTCTAGGAAGACGAGGTTCAAATGGCTCTGAGCACTATGGGACTTAACTTCTGAGGTCATCAGTCCCCTAGAACTTAGAACTACTTAAACCTAACTAACCTAAGGACATCACACACATCCATGCCCGAGGCAGGATTCGAACCTGCGACCGTAGCGGTCGTGCGGTTCCAGACTGTAGCGCCTAGAACCGCTCGGCCACTCTGGCCGGCAGGGAAGACGAGGAATTGCCTGATTATGCGACAGCAAAATGGTTCAAATGGCTCTGAGCACTATGGGACTCAACTGCTGAGGTCATTAGTCCCCTAGAACTTAGAACTAGTTAAACCTAACTAACCTAAGGACATCACAAACATCCATGCCCGAGGCAGGATTCGAACCTGCGACCGTAGCGGTCTTGCGGTTCCAGACTGCAGCGCCTTTAACCGCACGGCCACTTCGGCCGGCTATATGCGACAGCAGAAAGAAATTGCTGTCGATGTTGAAGAGATAGGGGATCCAGTATTAATGTCAACATTTAAATTAGATTAGGGATAGACAACATTCTAGCACAATTTCTAAAATATCTGGGGGAAATGGCAACCAAACGACTAAAGCTAGCTGGTGTTTAGAATCTATTTGATTGATGCTATACCGCCAGACTTCTGCATAAGCATCATCCATTCAGTTCCGAAGACAGCAAGAGAATGTGAGAATTATCGTACAATTAGCTTAACTGCTCAAGCATCCAACTGATGACAACAACAATAATATACAGGAGAATGGAAATGATAATTGAGGAGATGTTGATGACGATCATTTTGGTTTGAGGAGGAAAAAGTTTTCGACAGGGAAGAATGGTGCAAGATGTTGGAAATTCTGAGAAAAATAGGAGTTAGCTATAGGGAAAGACGGATGATGTGAAAAATGTACCAGAAACAAGAGGGATAAATAAGATTAGAAGACGAAGACTGGATTAAAATTGGTGTAAGAGAGGGATGTAGTCTGCCGACCCTGCTATTGAATCTACACATCGAAGAAATAATGACGAGATAAAAGAAAGGTTAAAGCGCGGGAAAAAAATTCAGGGTGAAACGATAACGATGAGAAGATTCACTGATGACATTGCTAACCTCAGTGAAAGTAAAGGAGGACTGCAGGATCTTTTGAATGGAATGAAACGTAAAATGAGTACAGAATATGGATTGAGAGTTTATTTATATATTTAGCGTATACCACAAATTGCATTTTGTAAAGGTCACCAGTAAGGTACATAAATTCGTAAATGGGAAATAAGAAGACAAATAAAAGTTACAAATAGATCATGAATATCCAAACAAAAATTTAAACGTAAAGATAAGTAACGATATAAGTATACATATAAAGACACAGAAGTGTTAGCCATTGTACAACAAAGTATGATGCACATCACCCAAACCTGCGTCAAGATTACTTCAAAAATGGTTCAAATGGCTCTAAGCACTATGGGACTTAACATCTGAGGTCATTAGTCCCCTAGACTTAGAACTACTTAAACCTAACTAACCTAAGGACATCACACACATCCATGCCCGAGGCAGGATTCGAACCTGCGGTCGCGCGGTTCCAGACTGTAGCGCCTAGAACCGCTCGGCCACCTCGGCCGGCGTCAAGATTACTAATATAATCGATGGCCTCTTCCGTCGCATTCAGGAAACCAACAGTTGGCCACGGTACTTTTTAACAGGGCATTCCCTGCACGATGTTTGGTATCGTATGTCTGTCTACAACGCGGAAAGTAATCTTGTGCTGTTTATACATGAACTCTACACATCCTGAGTGGTTCGTTCTTATCCTATGTAGCTCGGTTCACACTCTCCTGGCAAGATCAAACCCTTGTGATTTTTCGGGTATGCACTCAATCTCTCCGGGGTGTCTCAATGAAGCCATTTCCCACTGAACAGGATGTTTCCATAAGAGCGTGCAAAACTTTAACAGGACACAGAGGATGCTCCGCGGAACAATGTGAGGTAGGGGACTTGGGGTCGAACAAGACAGTTTAAGCAGGTAATAGGATTAAAACCACACTACTGTTTACTATTTATTTACATTAGGTACAGTGAACTGCAAATATCATCACTGACAGAATGAGCGTACCATTTGTACTGTAAATTACAAAATGTGCTGATCTGACGGCCATCAACCTCAGTACAAGCATGACATCGGCGAACAAGATTCTGACGTACCCTGAATTCTGACAATTAATTCTATCTCCGTATCCACTCATACACAAGTGACTTTAGGTACCCCATAGGAAATAATCAGGGCAATTGAGGTCAAGTGATTTCGCAGGCCGTGAAATAGGACTTCACCTTCCAATTCAGCGACCAGGAAATACAGCGTTGAGACGGCTGCTGACATCCATACAGAAGTGAGGCGGTGCACCGTCATGTATCCACACCCTCTCACGAACAGCCAAAGATGCGTTCTCCAGAAACTCAGGTATAACTCATTGCACAAACCTCAAGTACAGGTGACCACGCAGATGGCCAGGTGGACTTCTTAGTAATCAGACTCGTCCTCCTTGTTTCATTGCAGGAAATGAAAAGATGTACAAGTAAATAAACAGCACAGTAGTTGTAAACGTGTACACCTGTTAGTTGTCAATAAGCTGGAAAACAGTAATCCTAGACAAAGCGGTAGACAAGTTTACTTCCACATCTCCTTAAGTTGACTTCCCCGACCTCAGGTTTCCTAACTGAAGTTGTTCAGTGGAGCGTTCACTATGTCCTGTTACATTTTTGCACACTCTTACGGAAACACGCTGTGTACGCCAATATTCTATCCTGTTAAAGTCCTCTCGCTGCAGGCCTACAGTGAGACGACTTCGACATAATACATAGAAAGCTGTCGTAGAGATTGGGAAATATCTCTACTGACACAAAGTAGACGAAGTTAACGAATTCTGCTACCTTGGAAGCAAAATTACCCATGACAGACGAAACAAGGAGAACATAAAAGGCAGTATAAGCAAAGAGGGCATTTATGGCCAAGAGAAATGTGTTCATATCAAACATGGGGCTTTTTTTGAAGAAGAAATTTCTGTAAATATACATCTGGAGCAGATCATTGTGTAGTACTGAAACATAGACAGTAGGAAAACTGGAACAGAAGAGAATCGAAAAGTTTGAGTAGTAATGCTACAGAGGAATGTTGAAAATTAGGCTGATTGATGTAAGGAAGCATGAGATTCTCATCATATCGGCGACAAAAGTAACTTATATAAACCACTGGCCAGAAGAAGGGGCGGAGTGGTAAGACATGTATTAGGACATCAGAGAGTAACTTCCATGGTACCATTGGCATCTACAGAGGAAGGCAGAGAGTGGAATACCACAAACAATTGTGGACGTTGGTTGCAAGCGTTACTCTGAGATAAAGAGGTTGGCACAGGAGAGAAATTCGTGGAGGACCACATGAAACCAGTTAGAAAACAGATAGGTATAACAGTTCGGCTTTTTACTCCACTATCTGAATCTTTATAGCCTTCATGATGCCTCCAGTATTGTAAGATGAAACATCAAGGAGAGAATTATGCCTTGGACAAAGATCTAGTGCCCGTACACCAGAACTCACCAACGATGCAAATACCCGCCGCGAAATCCTGCGTTGTATGAAATTAGTCTTGTGTAGATCAAGAGCTAGCTACTCTGTGTGAAATCACTTTTACCTCAAAAATTTCCAAATACTCCGTAAAGTATTAAGAAGGGGAAGGTGCATCCGTCTAACGAGAAACGATGTTACTACAAGTTTCTTTCATTTGCTTCGTTTAATTTGTGGCTGTTGTTCGGCTGCTACGCGATACCGCTTAATCGGCGGTAGTCACGGGATGTAACGTCGAAGTTTCCGAAATTGCCGCGAACGCCATCAGTTCCCGCAGAACAGCGCGTTGCGCTGGCTCGCGTAATTATGAACAGTGTAACGGAAGTTGAGGTAGTGCGGTTAAGCTGCACCGGGAGTGGGAATCACGGCTCGGGAACTTGGCGGGGAAGGGGTGTCTGCCGAAGAGCGCGGCGTCTGCCGCAAACTAGCGCCGCTCTGACATCGGCACAGAGGCGGCGCCGGCGGGAGGCAGCCAGCCAGCCCTGAGTGTACTGCGGCACAGCCTGCCGCTCCTGCCAGCGCGACGGTGTCGTGTGCAGGCGGCGTTATCAGCCTAAAGACGTCCTCACACGGGACGTATTTCTCACCGAGAAGCGCACATGTGTATTTGTGCACATCATTATACACAATATTTACAATGCAGTTATCTAATTCACAATCTGGAAAGTTTAGTGGATGAATAAATAAGTAAATATTGAATTGCGATCGATACTTGCGATCGATTCAAGCAGTGACATTAGAAAGCAACCTTGCAATACTTTAGGCCATTTTCTCTAAAATGCCCGCAGAATCGAATATATTTGTATTGTAAATAAAACTGCCCTTCCTTGGTGCAACTATAATTTATTTCTCCCGGAGGTGTTTCGCCATTGTTTTTACTCTGAGGTATCTTCAGTGGGATAGCTTGTTGGCATCTGCGTTTCCTCTGCTCTGGAGGTCGCACTACCACTTCATTTCCGAAACATAAGCAAATATTTGTATTCCGAACTTTTTCTTTCACACTGTTCACTATTTTCTCCCTTATTTTTGTGGTGCCTATCACTATTTTGCCGCCGGCCGGAGTGGTCGAGCGGTTCTAGGCGCTACATTCTGGAACCGCGCGATTGCTACGGTCGCAGGTTCGAATCCTGCCTCGGGCATGGATGTGTGTGATGTCCTTAGGGTAGTTACATTTAAGCAGTTCTAAGTTCTAGGGGACTGATGACCTCAGATGTTAAGTCCCATAGTGCTCAGAGCCGGAGCCACTATTTTGCCACTAGATATAGGTATATGTTCGAAAACTGTTCTTTTAAAGACGTAAATATTGTGCGTTCATTATTTACGTCTTTAAAAGCACAGTTTTCGAACAAATATCTGTATCTAGCGGCAAAAGAGTAACACTGGAAGGACCAAGAGTGACTGCAAATGTGCTGAACAAGTGAGATTCTTTCATGCGTAGTCTCAGGAAAACAGGTCTTCAGGCTAATCACGATTTAACGATTCCAGTGATATATTTGTTTCAACTACTTGCTTAACATCTGCAGTTGCTATAATCACTAAACCGAAAGACTACGGTTGACCTGCCAACTTTGCTGTCGAAGTGTTGCTAGATGACGATGAGAGTTTTCTGAATCGTGTCGTCTTAAGTGAGGAACCTACAATTCACCGAAGTGGAAATGTCCACACGAATTGCGTGCACATCTGGGGGTCAGCAAATCCCCACTTGCAACGAGTCTCTAAGAAATCACATGTTCCTTGTGGCATATTCCGACGGAAAGTTTGTGGGCTTTTCTTTTCCATTGAAGCAATTGTAACTGGTGTTTCTTATTTTAATGCGCTAGAGCTCTGGCTCTTTCCTCAATTAGAAGAAGCTCAGCCACAGAACTTCATTTAGCAGCAAAATGGTGTTGCTCCTCCATGGCATAACTCATTACGCGATTCGTTAAACGACGTTGTACCCGATCGCTGGATTGGCCATAAGGAGCCGGATACAGAACTTGTTTTGCATGACCTCCACGTACACAAACTATCTGACGTCATGCAATTTTTACCTTTGTGAGAGGGGGTCATAAAGTATTATGTGTATGTGTCTCTTCTAATGACTTTGGAAACAGTATTGTTGCAACAATTAATCCAGACACACAGATCATGGTTTGGGAAGAACTCGTCTGTCGACACAACGTGTGGCAAAATTCTCTTCTTCAGAAACGCTTTCCCTGCCATAGTCAGTCCACGTTTTATATCCTCCCAACTTCGACATCATCAGTTATTTTGTTCTCCAAATAGCATACCTCATTTACTAATTTAAGTGTCTCATTTCCTAATTTAATTCCCTCGACATCACCTGATTTAATTCGACTACATTCCATTATCCTCGTTTTGCTTTTGTTGATGTTCATCTTATATCCTCCTTTTAAGACGCTGTCCGTTCCGTTCAACTGCTCCTCCAGGTCGTTTGCTGTTTCTGACATAATTACAATGTCGTCAGCAGACCTCATAGTTTTTATTTCTTCTCCATGGATTTTAATACCTACTCCAAATTTTCCTTGGATTTCCTTTACTGCTTGCTCAATATACAGATTTAATAACATCGGAGATAAGCTACATCCCTGTCTCACTCCCTTCTCAACCACTGGTTCCCTTTCGCGCCCATTGACTCTTATAACTGCCATCTGGTTTCTGTACAAATTGTAAATAGCCTTTCGCACCCTATATTTTACACCTGCCACCTTCAGAAGTTGAAAGAGGGTATTCCAGTCAATATCGTACAAAAGGTTTTTCTAAGTCTACAAATGCTAGAAACGTAGATTTGCTTTACCTTAACCTATCACTTCACAGTAACAACTGTTCAACTTGTTGCTTGGACTTCGTTACCTCACCTGTCTTGTCTCCAGTCCATTCACTGACGACGTCTGCAACTTTATACAGTTCATCCATTGTGCCTTTCGTTTTCATTTCACATTTTTATTTCCTCCATGATCCTTATCCATGTTGGTGATACTCTCATCGCGCTCTTTTACTCGATTCATTCTCTAGCATTTATTCTATCTTCGCAACATTTTACCACTTTTCTTTAAAATGTGTCTTTACCTCCTTTGCGTGTTCGACGAACTTCTACTCTAGCTTCCCTTACAATGTTCCTCTATCTTTTTGTAACTCTCATTGTTCTTCTTATCGTGTTGTTTATTTGAAAAGTTAGTACTCCGAAATTTTCATCGTGTTTCTTATTTATCAACGATAGTACTGCGAAGTTTTCTTTATATTCGTTGTATTGGTGCTAGATTTCCTCTTGTTATCTTTTATTTTCGAGCACCATTTCACTCAGAAAGTAGTGGAGACCATAAAGTGCTGGAACTGGAGGGGTTGGTTCATAATTTTGTAACGCATTGTGTTGCTTTCTTGCACCCAGAAGATTCGGAGTTTTCCATTGCCTGTGACAGTATCATATTTACCTTACACGAAAATTCAACTTCGTACTGGCCCCCACTATCGAGCATACAGGTTGCATCACTGTCTGTTACCGCTAATATTTGCAAATTATCATTCTGACATTCCCTAGTTTCGATCTCTTGTGAACGATCCCGATAGTCATCCATATTCAACTCACTCTCTGAGGAAACTGATTAACTAATTACTTTTCTTCTTCTTCTCATGCCAAAACGCAAGTACACACATGGACTAACTTTCACATGCCGGAATGCTGACACAAAGAATTCACTTCTCGCCTACTAAGAAATTTCTGTCTTTCGCACGGAAAAAGAAACAATAAAATACCTACTAAAAGCACAAACATAAATAAATAGATCCCCAAAATTACAACATTGTGACTCAGGAAAACGACTGTCTGTACACATCTTCCCTCTTCTTGCTGTAAGAAAGGCGCACATTAGCACAGTGCTTGTAATATAACACAGCATTACTTAGTTGAAGTCGTTATTACACTGAAGCGCTAAAGAAATTGGTATAGACATGCGTGTACAACTAAAGAGAGTTTTAAACAGGCAGTATAAGGCGCTGCGGTCGGCAACGCCTATATAAGACAAGTGCCTGGCGCAGTTGTTAGATTGGTTACTGCTGCTTCAGTGGCAGGTTATCAAGTTTTGAGTGAGATTAAACGAGGTGTTACAGTCGGCGCACGAGCGAAGGGACACGGCATCTCCGAGGTAGCAATGAAGTTGGGATTTTCCCTTACGACCATTTCATTAGTGAACAGCGAATATCAGGAATCCGGCAAAACATCAAATCTCCGACATCTCTGCGACCGTACAAGATCCTGCAAGAACGGGACCAAAGATGACTGAAGAGAATCGCTAACGTGAGAGAAATGTAACCCTTCCGCAGGTTGCTGCAGATTTCAATGCACGGCCATCAACAAGTGTCAGTGTGGAAACCATTCTAAGAAACATCACCGATATGGGCTTTCGCAGTCGAAGGCCCACTCACATACCATTGATGACTACACGACACAAAGCTTCAAGCCTCGCCTTAGCCCGTCAACACAGGAAGTGGACTGTTGATGACTGGAAACGTGTTGCCTGGTCGGACAAGTCTCGTTTCAAGAAGTAGCAAGCGGATGGACGTGTACGGATGATGCGGAAAACTTCATGAATCCACGGGCCCGGCATGTCAGAAGCGGACTGTTCAAGCTGTTGATGGCTCTGTAATGGTATGGGGCGTGTGCAGTTGGAGTGATATGGGACTTCTGATACGTCTAGATACGTCACTGACAGGTGATACGTACGTAAGCATTCTGTCTGATCACCTGCAGCTATTCACGTCCATTGTGCACTCCGACGGACTTAAGCAATTCCAACAGGACAATGCGACACCTCACATGCCCGAAATTGCTACAGAGTGGCTCCAGGAACACACTTCTGAAATTAAACACTTCCGCTGACCACCAAACTCCCCAGACACGAACATTATTGAGCATATCTGGGATGCCTTGCAAAGTGGTGTTCAGAAGAGATCTGCACCTCCTCGTACTCTTACAGATTTATGGACATCCCTGCAGCAATCAATGTGTCAGTGCTCTCCAGCACTACTTCAGACATTAGTCGAGTCCATGCCACGTTGTGCTGCGGTACTTCCTTGTGTTCGTGAGGGGCCCTACACGATATTAAGAAGGTGTACCAGTTTCTCTGGCTCTTCAGTGTATTATGGTGTTTGCGTGTACTTTTCTGGCTTTAGAAAGTAATAAACGGTTACATTATTCAACTGGAAACTGCATACTTCGAAAAGATCCAGGATCAGGGTCGCCAAATTCTTATTTGCTGTGTTAGTTGAGCATTTAACGTTCGCCTAGGATGCTATGAGACTGGAACCCTGTGGTCTATATAGTGAACAGGTCGCTACTCACGAGATCATATGAAATGAGAAAGCAAAGTTGAGAAATCGATTACTAATTGAATTTTTGAATAAAATAGGGGTGGCCCAAATGATAATGAATATACACAAATCAAAAACCATTTTCTCAACGGTGAAGAGAACGTGATGCCAATCTGAGCGGTCGATTCGGCATGTTCTGGGGTCCATCTATACCGTGCTGCATGGTGCCGTGGTTGCAAAGTTGGACCTCGACATGGACGTCGGGGGTGAAATTGCGCATCATGTAGCCTATTGCGCACAGTTTCAGTTGTGACACGACGTTCCGTGGCTGCACAAAAAGCATTATTCAACATGGTGGCGTTGCTGTCAGAGTTCCTCCGAGCCATAATCCGTAGTCAGTGTTGCGGTACGCCACTTAACTGATAAAAACGATATTGAATTACTTCGCAAATGTACCAAAACTGACGTCGTAACGAAATAAATATCATTGAAAAAAATAACAAAGATTCTGTAATCAATTAACATGATCTACGAATGTAATTGCAATCTCTGTTCTTTTGCAGAAAGTTCACTCTTCTCTTTCCTTTTGTTTCTGCGTAGTGTAAGAAGCCCTTTTGTGACGAGGCACGAAAACGTGTAAGTTTCATGTAACATTTAACTTAAATATAATCAAATATTACTTAAAGTATTACAATCTGTATTTTCCAGCTCTTATATTCATGAAGCTGCAACATTAATGTCTTTATGCATATTTTATAGAGGAACATTGGTGCAGAGGTCAGCGCCATTGTTGTAAAAGATTACGGCCCAGAGTCGTAATAAATATCTTAATATTTGCTATTTTTGACAAATTAAAATATATGTAAATGTAGGAGATCTATCTTGATTAGCGGTTGTTCCTTTACAAGACTAAAAGGATTCAATATTTCCAATATTGAATCATATTTGAGTAAACTAAGGTCAGTAAATTTTTTCGATCCCCGCTTAACGAAATTGAGAGAATCTCCTTAGCCTTGCATTTTCATAAAAGTAAAAAATAATTAACGAAGGTCAATTCAAATAGAAAAATTTTGCGTGTTGGTGGCGTCTTTTAATATAAGAACTAACTGCGAGAAATGCCACAACTAGTTCGCTAACGTAAATAATTTTCCATTTGTGAAACAAGCAGAATAACACTAACTCCAGCTTTTCACAACATATAAATAGCAATACATAAAAGAACCACCACAGCAACGGTCATCCACTGCAGTAGTAGCTCTTGGACGGCCTGAGCGAGACATGTCATCGACAGTTCCTGTCTCTCTGTATCTCCTCCACGTCTGAACAACAGCGCTTTGGCTCAGTCCGAGACGCCTGGACACTTCTCTTGTTGAGAGCCCTTCCTGGCAGAAAGTATCAATGCGGACGCAACCGAAAAGTGATACTGACCGTCGAGGCATTGTTGAACTGTAGACAACACGAGCCGTGTACCTCCTTCCTGGTGAAATTTCTAGATCCATTACTGTTATTCTAGTCACTGAATAAACATTAGGGAAAGTCCCCTATTTTGGGGAGGTTCCTCAATTAGAGGAAGTCACGTACTTCTGTCAAATTGGCGCAGGCATCGTGCAGTGAAGAATGTAGCTAGAGGACATGCATGTGATTGTCCTTGAAAGCCCACTTTTTAATAGAACTTCACTGTATTGTGTTGCTACAAGCAGGAATGCACTGATCACATACCTGAAGGTTTTGTTCCATTTTAGAAATCTGGAAATATAAGAGGTGAGTACATGTTTAAATAACTATACATACATTAAATCTACACCCTTTAAGCTTGCAATGACATAAATAGTTGTTGGCGAACTGCGAAGTGCACTAATGGAATAAGTTTTGTTGTCATGTGCAGGTGCCTCAATTTGGGGAAGTCTGGGATTCCTAATATGGGGCTCTCCAAATTGGGATCTCAAATTATTCTTTGTAATTTTAAGTTCGCCTATATGTAAGTTTAATCACATTTCCTGCCTATTAATTTTAGACAAATCCTAGTTATATATCTGTAACCATTTTTCGTTTTGTGTGCTAAATGGCATACCAAAGAAAGTATTTTAACAGAAACAGAGATAGAGTCCTTAACAATAGTCTATGTTTCTTTCGTAGATGGCACCTATAAAACGTTGGGACAGTAAAAAAAATGCGCAGTAAGGAAATGGGCAGTTCTCAAACAACATTGGGACGCTATGTTAAAAACAGAAAATGCCCAGTTTACTCTACGGACACCAAAATAAGAAAGAAACCTACTTTCCTCGAGAACTGGAAGAGGACTTTAAGAATTACTAAATTCAAATGGAACAGCGATTCTATCATCTCTTAAAGCAGATGCCGGAAGACTTTCCTATCAGCTTGCTATAAAAAATAACATTGAAAACCTATTTTCGAAAGAAAAACGGCAAGATGATAAAAAATGGTTACGCAGCTTCCTAAAAAGGAATCCCGAACTCTTTGTTAGGCCTCCCCAAGGACTTTCAGTGGCCAGAGCTAAGAATTTCACAGCCGAAACTGTCAGCACGTTTTTTGAAATTAATGAGGTGGCCTTAGCTTCAGTCAAGAGCAATTCAGTTAGATTATTTAACTCTGACGAAACTGGTATCACAGTTGTGCAGAGTAAGGACGATAAAATTGTTGCATTGAAGGGAGAAAAACAAATCGCTTCACTTCAGGCTGCTGAAAGAGTGCACTCATTACTGTAGTGACATGCATGAGCCCTTCGAAGTATTTCATACCGCCTCTGATGATCTTCCCACAGAAGAATATAAAGGTGGAATTAATGGATGGTGCTCCTCCAGCTTCTATTAACACGTGCCATGCTTCAGGGTGGATTCAAACAGATATTTTACACAATGGTTTCGTCGACGGACACTTTACCAATGTCAGAAATATTGACTTGATTAGGTTGGACAGGGATAACCATGTCTGCATTTTGTCTGTACCTCCCCATAGCATCCAAAAAATGCAGGCATTGGAAGTTTCGTTTACGGGGCAGCAAAAGACAACAGTACAGACTGAGAGCTGGACCAAGTCCCAGTTTGGTAGTGTTGCCTTCATGGAGGCATACGGAACTGCGGCCTGTGCTTACCACTTTTCTGATACTCAGGTGCAGAGACTTAAGTGGCTGAGAATCCGAAGTTCAGCCCCAATATCTGTACTCAGCTCTAAGGAGAAGACATCTTCCTCTGCAGCACTGAGGTGGATTCTGTCACTCCCTGAGAGCAACTCTGTTCTGCCTACACTCTCCACAAATCTACCTATTACTGGCTGCACTGGAATCTCCGTAGCCGTTAGCACTGTACATTGACCAATGAAAAGTTTATAACATTTAAAACAATTTTTCTTCGCCTAACGAAACTGTCTGATTACACAGTACTGTTCTGATCCCTTCTGGAGAGGGGAGGTAGACAGAAATCGCATCTCACTATAACTGTGATTTCGCATTTTATGGAACAGAAAAGTCTGCACATAAGCACTCGCGAGTCTCTGCTACCGGAATGAAATTAACTGTCATGACCTCCTTCTAAAATTTAAACATTTACATGTGTGACTTTTTTGGTCCCCAATAGCTATCTCCCAGCTGAGTGGGTCGTGTTTTTCGGCTGCTTTTGCAGATCGTTACTTTCTAAAGGACAATTCTTAGGTTTTTTCTCACACCGAAAGAATACAGCTTACAGGACACTTTCTCCTGATCTGTTGCACTCACAGCGCTGCATCGTGTTCTCTCATATGTCAGTAAAACAGCACATTGTGCCCCCCCCCCCCCCCGCCCCGACTTAATCCTGGCTTTCAGCATAAATGTTTTTATTGTTTGCAAGCTATACCGCCCTTAGAGCACTTGTTCATTCTTATAGCTAACTAACAAATTCAAGGTATGTGTTAATAATTTAAATTGATTGGATCCCCTCACCAGAAGAAGTTTTGTTGGTTGGATTGTGGATCAGTTTTGTAAAACATGTTCTGTAACAATTGTTACTCATTGGCACACTCCATACTTTTCTTTTGCTTCAGTCCTCATGCAACCACATTCAGTCGTACACCAGTAATTTCAGTACAAAGTTTTCAACAATGGATTGATCACTAAAAATAAAGGCAGAAAAATTTTGAAAAAGACACAGTGAAAGACTCAAAAAATGAAACAGGTTGGTAGGTGACGTTGAACATTTTGTTCTAGGGAATCACACATGAGGATCGTAGACTCAACATGGCTTTCAAAATAGCTCACCTTAGGTATGCATGCGGCATCTGGTCTGCCACATTACGTGCGCCAGAAGAAGACACAGTATTGTCAGCTGGCAGTCTAAAGTGCAACATTTGTCCACTGACGTCGCTAACAACGACACGGTTTATTTTTGGAGATAGTGCTTCACTAGTCGTGTTTGCGATTGCGCACAGTGCCTTTGCACCACGCCCTTCACCCCTCTGATAGCAGGCATCACTTGGTGACTTCACAGCTGGCTTGTGTGTATCGTCTTAGAATTTAGACGACTGCTCAAGGACTGTAATCTTTCCTGATGACACAGGCATACCAATCAAGGATACAAACTGAGCCCTAGCAGACACAATCAGGACGAGAGATGAACAGGGCTACAGATGGCTCACAACTAATAATTTAAGTCTTAACGTCGCCAAGACTCATATTATGCAATTTAAAACGATCAATAATGACCTATCACCAGAATTAGACATTAATGGTTATATACTGGACGGACCAAGGGATGCAAAATTATTTGGAGACTAGCTGTATAAGTAGTTAAAATGGAGGGAACATATGAATAAAAGTACTGTAATCGAAAAACTCAGTTCAGCTCTTTCCAGTGTCTCCCACTGTGTTGACTGAAAATCAAGAGCGTTGGTTTATTTTGCTTATTTTCATTCTATGTTACTGAATTATCTCCTGAGGCAGCCAACTTGATGTAAACTAAACGTATTTTCAGCAGAAGCGAACAGTAAAGATGTATAAATTAAGTGATTGACCATTGTAGTTCTTAACTCACTTCCTGATACATATACACGTTAATGGCTTTTGTTGCTGATTATGAAAACAGTTTCAACTGAGCTGTATCTAAAGACGTAAAAATAATATTCGTTTAGACATTGCTCCCTTGATCTGAATGGAAATGTGTACTCTCATGGTAAAACATTCAACAATTTTCCATCTAACATAAAGGAATGCCTTGTAAATCATTGCCAGTTCAAAAGAAAATTAGAAACCTACCCCACTATTCACCCTTTGCATAAATTATCTGAATACCAACATTGCGAAACACAGTTAAAAGTTCAACTTTTCGAAACCCCACAGTTGTCTCCCACTGATACGCGGAAGTTTGAACCTTAGCTCAAAGGTGCCTACAACCTTCATTAGTAACGGTACACAAGAATTGCGCCCTGTGATGTTATCCTCTGGCTTGGCAACGCTTCAGAGAGCAAGGTGGCCGGGGAAAATATTTTAGACAGCAAGGTGCCCGAGAAAAACATTTCAGACTCACTGCGACTCAGAAGCAACGCATAAAGGCATCAATGAAATCACTACTTTGTGGCGTTGGTTCTCACACATTTTGCGACCTAAACGATAGTTCGTAGTGCGAAGAGCTACAAGACAATATTTTTTATAAACTTTGTCACTGCTGACTTCTCGAAGATGATTCAACCTTTCTCTGAGGACATCGTCATCTGACTTGTTTGGTATACAAGGCGGACTCGACGAAATTGGAAACATGATTTGAAACAGAAATCGTTTTATATGCTTTTTCAGCCCTCATGCTTCGCGCCCTCTTGGTGCCCCATCACGGGCGTTAGGGGATTGTGCAATGACACATGCGTGAATAAAACGTCAGAAGTTCTCTCTAAGAGCCCCCACCCCCCGTTTGGCTACACCGTCAGTGCCACCTATGCACGTTTGTTGCGCAGTTCAAAAATATTTCGGTAAAGAGACAGCCATTGATTGATTCTCAGGCGCCGGTGTGACAGGCAACCATTTTGAAACCTATTACATTTCTTAAGTGAGTGAATATTTAAGGATGAAAGGACTGAAGAGGAAGAAGGATGGGATGATGATGTTTGGTTTGTGGGGCGCTCAACTGCGCGGTCATCAGCGCTCGTACAAAGTCCCAATTTTCACGCAGTTCAATACCCGTGGTCTAGGGGTAGCGTCTTTGATTCATAATCAAAAACGTCTTCGGTCCCGGGTTCGATCCCCGCACTGCCTAAATTTTGATAAATAATCAGCATTGGCGGCCGAAGACTTCCGGCATAAGAAGTCAGCCTCATTCTGCCAACGGCCTTGTCAAAGAGGGCGGAGGAGCGGATAGAGGTTCAGGGCACTCTCTTGTCCTAGGGGTGGGAAATTGCCCATAAAGGCGGAAGAATCAGCAATGATCAACGACATTAGGATGCAGAAGGCAATGGAAATCACTGCATTAAAGACACGTAACGTGTATCCACAGGACTTGTGGCCTGTATTTGATGAAGTGTCATGATGATCTCTCCATTGGCAAAAGATTCAGGAATAGTCCCCCATTCGGATCTCCGGGAGGGGACTGCCAAGGGGGAGGTTACCACGAGAAAAAGACTGAATAACCAACGAAAGGATAACGTTCTACGAGTCGGAGCGTGGAATGTCAGAAGCCTGAACGTGGTAGGGAAACTAGAAAATCTGAAAAGGGAAATGCAAAGGCTCAATCTAGATATAGTAGGGGTCAGTGAAGTGAAGTGGAAGGAAGACAAGGATTTCTGGTCAGATGAGTATCGGGTAATATCAACAGCAGCAGAAAATGGTATAACAGGTGTAGGATTCGTTATGAATAGGAAGGTAGGGCAGAGGGTATGTTACTGTGAACAGTTCAGTGACTGGGTTGCTCTAATCAGAATCGACCGCAGACCAACACCGACAACGATAGTTCAGGTATACATGCCGACGTCGCAAGCTGAAGACGAACAGATAGAGAAAGTGTATGAGGATATTGAAAGGGTAATGCAGTATGTAAAGGGGGACGAAAATCTAATAGTCATGGGCGACTGGAATGCAGTTGTAGGGGAAGGAGCAGAAGAAAAGGTTACAGGAGAATATGGGTTTGGGACAAGGAATGAAAGAGGAGAAAGACTAATTGAGTTCTGTAACAAGTTTCAGCTAGAAATAGCGAATACCCTGTTCAAGAATCACAAGAGGAGGAAAACATAGGTCAAAGAAGGTAGCTGCGTAGAAACCATGGGTAACAGAAGAAATACTTCAGTTGATTGATGAATGGAGGAAGTACAAACATGTTCCGGGAAAATCAGGAATACAGAAGTACAAGTCGCTGAGGAATGAAATAAATACGAAGTGCAGGGAAGCTAAGACGAAATGGCTGCAGGAAAAATGTGAAGACATCGAAAAAGATATGATTGTCGGAAGGACAGACTCAGCATACAGGAAAGTCAAAACAACCTTTGGCGACATTAAAAGCAACGGTGGTACTTTAATAGTGCAACGGGAATTCCACTGTTAAATGCAGAGGAGAGAGCCGATAGGTGGAAACAATACATTGAACGCCTCTATGAGGGTGAAGATTTGTCTGATGTGATAGAAGAAGAAACAATAGTCGATTTAGAAGAGATAGGGGATCCAGTATTAGAATCGGAATTTAAAAGAGCTTTGGAGGACTTACGGTCAAATAAGGCAGAAGGGATAGATAACATTCCATCAGAATTTCTAAAATCATTGGGGGAAGTGGCAACAAAACGACTATTCACGTTGGTGTGTAGAATATATGAGTCTGGCGATATACCATCTGACTTTCGGAAAAGCATCATCCACACAATTCCGAAGACGGCAAGAGCTGACAAGTGCGAGAATTATCGCACAATCAGCTTAACAGTTCATGCATCGAAGCTGCTTACAAGAATAATATACAGAAGAATGGAAAAGAAAATTGAGAATGCGCTAGGTGACGATCAGTTTGGCTTTAGGAAAAGTAAAGGGACGAGAGAGGCAATTCTGACGTTATAGCTAATAATGGAAGCAAGGCTAAAGAAAAATCAAGACACTTGCACAGGATTTGTCGACCTGGAAAAAGCGTTCGACAATATAAAATGGTGCAAGCTGTTCGAGATTCTGAAAAAAGTAGGCGTAAGCTATAGGGAGAGACGGGTCATATACAATATGTACAATAACCAAGAGGGAATAATAAGAGTGGACGATCAAGAACGATGTGCTCGTATTAAGAAGGGTGTAAGACAAGGCTGTAGCCTTATGCCCCTACTCTTCAATCTGTACATCGAGAAAGCAATGATGGAAATAAAAGAAAGGTTCAGGAGTGGAATTAAAATACAAGGTGAAAGGATATCAATGATACGATTTGCTGATGACATTGCTATCCTGAGTGAAAGTGAAGAAGAATTAAATGATCTACTGAACGGAATGAACAGTCTAATGAGTACACAGTATGGTTTGAGAGTAAATCGGAGAAAGACGAAGGTAATGAGAAGTAGTAGAAATGAGAAAAGCGAGAAATTTAACGTCAGGATTGATGGTCACGAAGTCAATGAAGTTAAGGAATTCTGCTACCTAGGCAGTAAAATAACTAAATGACGGACGGAGCAAAGAGGACATCAAAAGCAGACTCGCTATGGCAAAAAAGGCATTTCTGGCCAAGAGAAGTCTACTAATATCAAATACCAGCCTTAATTTGAGGAAGAAATTTATGAGGATGTACGTCTGGAGTACAGCATTGTATGGTAGTGAAACATGGACTGTGGGAAAACCGGAACAGAAGAGAATCGAAGCATTTGAGATGTGGTGTTATAGACGGATGTGGAAAATTAGGTGGACTGATAAGGTAAGGAATGACGAGGTTCTACGCAGAATCGGAGAGGAAAGACATATGTGGAAAACACTGATAAGGAGAAGGGACAGGATGATAGGACATCTACTAAGACATGAGGGAATGACTTCCATGGTACTAGAGGGAGCTGTAGAGGGCAAAAACTGTGGAGGAAGACAGAGATTGGAATACGTCAAGCAAATAATTGAGGACGTAGGTTGCAAGTGCTACTCTGAGATGAAGAGGTTATCACAGGAAAGGAACTCGTGGCGGGCCGCATCAAACCAGTCAGTAGACTGATGACCAAAAAAAAAAAAAAAAAAGAAAACAACGCAGTCCAATCTAGCTACTCTCACGAATAACGATGATGATGATGATGAGATGATGATGAAATTACGAGGATAACACAAATACACAGTCATCGGGCAGAGAAAATCTCCAACCAGGCTGGTAATCGAACCCGGGACCCCGTGATCCAGAGGCAGCAAAGGTAGCCACTAGACCACGAGCTACGGACGAGCAAGATGGGAGAAAGATAGAAAGAAAATAATGGCTTCCATGCACGCAGGACACTGCGGTAATACAACGGCGAAAAAATGAAATTTGTACTCGATCGGGACTCGAACCCGGAATCTCAGATTTTCCAGAATGGTTGCCTTAACAGCCTCGTCCACCCAAACGCGCTTTCCGTCAGACCTGAAGTCCCAATCGCCGCACCGCAACGAGCTCCGCCCGTAACTCCCTATACGCAGATTTGTGATTCCCGTAGGAGGTCGGACGTTGGTTGTGGATGCGCATTGAAATTTTTTCATCAAGCAGCCGTCACATCTATCGAATTGTAGATACGAATGGCGTCTGTTGTGTTGGACATGTCCGACAGAACAGACACCACACATATCTGTATTTTCAAATTTGGCACTCTTCTGTACCATTGCAAAGGAAGGTTGTCGTCTTCTTTAAACCAAATTTCAAACTTGCGTGCCGCAGTGGGAGACAACTGCGGGATTTTGAAAATTGACCTTTTAATTGTGTTGCCCAGTGTTGATTGTGGGATTGAATTGTTATGTTAGTCGCATGATAAGTTCCATTGTTTGGTGTTAAGTTGTACGACAAGTAATATTCCACTATGAATGGGACTCACTACTTATACATCTAAAGATACGTCCTTAAATAAATGCCATTGTGATCGTGCTACTAACAGCAGGCGAACAGCAGCCATATAGTAAAACTGGGCTTCCTACAAAGCAGCAGCTTTCTTTCCAGTCATTCGATTAAATTAAGGCAGCTGAAGTGTGAATACCATTGAGCAGTGTAGAGTTAGTTTACGGTTAACACAACTTGAAGATTTTGCTTCTATGATGTCTGTTTCTTATGTTGGTGTATACTTTGTCTCGTTAAACACCTGTGAAGGTTGTCGTTTGATGGGATCTATAGAGTGCGGTGAGTGAATGAATGTACAGAGTGATTATAATTAAAGTTAAACTTTCAAACCGCTGTAGAAATAACACCACTGGTCAGAATGACGTAAAATTGCAACGGAATATTATCGGAGAAGATGGAAAACGTACGGCGGAAGAAAAAGAAATAGTTGCAAAATGTAGCAATACATGGCGCTGTAAGCATCATTATTTAATAGTGGTCGACTACAAATGACAATTTAATCGTACAACAATGCCTAAAGTATACGTTTGACTTCAAAATAGCAGTACTACTCAGTGTGCGTGAGCGTACAGGTGTGTTACTGTTAGTTACGTAAGCTCATCCGTCACGGCAAGGTCATATCACATTGGATGGGAAAAATCGGTTATTAATTGTCCTGAGGCCAAAAATCGCATAAAAAGCGTCACTCACATCGGTTTTTAATTGTTTTGAGTCCAAAAACAGCATAAAAAGCATCAATAAAAATCAGATTATTGATATCTGAGTGACTTCTGCCCAACATGTTCAGTATGCTGTCCACCGCTTTCTGCGAGAAGTTGAAATCAAGAAACTTCATTTTCCACAGCTGATCGAAGTGTTTCTGGGATCACGTTCAGAATGTGTTGAGCAATCCGTGCCTTCAATGCAGCTAAGTTTGCAATCGGAACACTGAACACAACATTATTCAGATATCCCCACAGCCAGAAGTCTCACGGATTGAGATGAGGTAGTCGGGACGGCCAGTATTTCCGAAATGGCGCTTCAGCAGCTGCTTAATTGGATTTCCAATGTGCGGAGGTGCTCCAGTTTGCATAAAAATGATCCCGTCCACACATACACGCTGTTGGAGAGCTGGAATGACGTGGTTGCGCAAAAAACAATCGTAGCGCTTACCAGTGACGGTACTAGTAACAGGATCGGAAGCACCTGTCTCTTAGAAAAAAATATGGCCCTATGAAAAATGATGCCGCAAACCCGCACCAGACAGTGACCGTTTCGGGATGAAGTCATGGTTGATTTGCGTGTGGATTATCCGTTGCCCATATTCTACAATTCTGTGTATTGACAAATAAAATGGCTCCAAGGACTATGGGACTTAACATCTGAGGTCATCAGTCCTCTAGACTTAGAACTACTTAAACATAACTAGCCTAAGGACACCACACACAACCATGCCCGAGGCAGGATTCGAACCTGCGACAGTAGCAGCAGCGCGATTCCGGACTGAAGCGCCTAGAGCCGCTCGGCCACAGCGGCCGGTGTGTATTGACTTATCCTGTCAGATGGAAGTAGGCTTCTTCTGTCCCCAAAATCTTTCACAGCCAGTCATTGCCCTCTTCCATGCGAGCAAGAAATTCTAAAGGAAAGGTCTCTCTTGCTGGCAGGTCAACAGGAAGCAACTCTTTCATATGGTTAATTTTGAATTGATAGCAGAGAAGAATGTTTCGTAGTATTTTACGCACCGTGCTCACGGGTATGGCCAACGTTCGGGCAGTTCTCCGTGCACTTCACGTTTGCACACCACCTCTCGTCTCCTCCTGCAATGCTGTGGCCACTGCTTCCACTGACGTCGAAACAATTCGTTTGCTCCCTCTACCAGGTTGCATACCAAAAGAACCCGTCTTTTCGAATTTTCAAATCATTGTCTCCAGACCCACGGCCGTCATCAGACCAACACCTTTTTTCAAACCCTTCACTGCCCGGATCTTCTGCAGAGCGACGTGTGCACAGTCATCATTCTTGTAATACAGATTTACAAGCAGAGAGCGATCCTGCATTGAGACAGACATGGCGAACGTCGCAGACGCGAAAGGAGGAAAAGCCGTGTACCCGTCATGTTTATACCAACTTCAATGGGTCGTACGCATGACAGATGTTTTCATTTACGTATTCTGGCACATGCTGCGCCATCGATTGATCAATTTTTACACCATATTTTCTCTTCTGTTAAACGTTTTCCCCCCTTCTCCAATAATATTCCGTTGTAATTTGACGTCATTCTGACCAGTATTGTTATTTCTACAGCGTTTTGAAAGTTTAATTATAATCACCCTGTATTTACATCCTATTTAATAATTCTTGATACCACCCGGGCGTAAAGTTAGAAAGAAATCAGTAAGAGAATCGTTTACAGCAGCAGAGTTCCAATTCAGGATTGGTCGCAGTTTTAATTCACTACGACTTTCACAAGTGCAAATAGCCTATGCCTTCAGGTACATTCGGTTTTCTACTACTGACAATAATACAAACTTTATAAATTACAGAGCGCAGCAATCAGTCGTCTTTTTTTTTTGCACGTTTTATTTGGCAAATCCAGATTTCGGCTAGTGGCTAGCCACTATCAATGCACTATTTCCTATTCGCGATGCATGTCAATTCCCTGTTGTCCGGGCGACAGTCACTGTTCTTTGAACATTCAAAGAAAATAGTTCATTGATAACAGGTAAGCACTACCCGAAACCTGGATTTGCCAAATAAAACCTGTAGAAAAAGGACGACTGATTGCTACGGTCTATAATTTATAAATCACATTACAGTCGCTGCGTGCACCTACTTTCCTAATCGAAGGTAACCTGACAATACAAAATTACACTACTGGCCATTAAAATTGCTACACCAAGAAGAAATGCAGATGATAAACAGGTATTCATTGGAAAAAATATATTATACTAGAACTGACATGTGATGACATTTTCACGCAATTTCGGTGCATAGATCCAGAGAAATCAGTACCCAGAACAAACACCTCTGGACGTAATAACTGCCCTGATACGCCTAGGCATTGAGTCAAACAGAGCATGGATGGCGTGTACAGGTACAGTTGCCCATGCAGCTTCAACACGATACCACAGTTCATCAAGAGTAGTGACTGGCGTATTGTGACGAGCCAGTTGCTCGGCCACCATTGACCAGACGTTTTCAATTGGTGAGAGATCTGGAGAATGTGCTGGCCAGGGCAGCAGTCGAACATTTTCTGTACCCAGAAAGGCCCGTACAGGACCTGCAACAAGCGGTCGTGCATTATCCTGCTGAAATGTAGGGTTTCGCAGGGATCGAATAAAGGATAGAGCCACGGGTCGTAACACACCTGAAATGTAACGTCCAGTGTTCAAAGTGCCGTCAAGGCGAACAAGAGGTGACCGAGACGTGTAACCAATGGTACCCCATGACGAATACACGATTCCAATGTGCGTTCACTGCGATGTCGCCAAACACGGATGAGATCATCATGATGCTGTAAACAGAACCTGGATTCATCCGAAATAATGACGTTTTGCCATTCGTGCACTCAGGTTCGTCGTTGAGTACACCATCGCAGGCGCTCCTGGCTGTGATGCAGCGTCAAGGGTAACCGCAGCCATGGTCTCCGAGCTGATAGTCCATGCTGCTGCATGGATCTCGACCAACGCGAGGAGCAATGTCGCGATACGATAAACCGCAATCACGATAGACTACAATCCGATCTTTATCAATGTCGGAAACGGGATGGTAGGCATTTCTCCTCCTCACACGAGGCATCACAACAACTTTTCACCAGGCAACGCCGGTCAACTGCTGCTTGTTTATGAGAAATCGGTTGGAAACATTCCTCCTGTCAGCACGTTTTAGGTGTCACCACCAGCGCCAACCTTGTGTGAATGCTCTGAAAAGCTAATCATTTGCATATCACAGCATCTTCTTCCTGTCGGTTAAATTTCGCGTCGGTAGCACGTCATCTTCGTGGTGTAGCAGTTTTAATGGCCAGTAGTGTAAATCACATCACAGTCGCTGAGTGCACCCACTTTCCTAATCGAAGGTAACCTGACAGTTCAAAATTATACAGGGTGTTACAAAAAGTTTCGGCCAAACTTTCAGGAAACATTCCTCACACACAAAGGAAGATAATATGTTGTGTGGACGTGTGTCCACAAACGCTTACGTTCCATGTTAGAGCTCATTTTATTACTTCTCTTCAAATCACATTAATCATGGAATGGAAACACACAGCAACAGAACATACCAGCGTGACTTCAAACACTTTGTTACAGGAAATGTTCAAAATGTCCTCCGTTAGCGAGGATACATGCATCCACCCTCCGTCGCATGGAATCCCTGATGCGCTGATGCAGCCCTGGAGAGTGGCGTGTTGTATCACAGCCGTCCACAACACGAGCACGAAGAGGCTCTACATTTGGTACCGGGGTTGCATAGACAAGATCTTTCAAATGCCCCCATAAATGAAAGTCAAGAGGGTTGAGGTCAGGAGAGCGTGGAGGCCATGGAATTGGTCCGCCTCTACCAATCCATTGGTCACAGAATCTGATGTTGAGAAGCGTACGAACACTTCGACTGAAATGTGCAGGAGCTCCATCGTGCATCAACCACATGTTGTGTCGTACTTGTAAAGGTAAATGTTCTAGCACCACAGGTAGAGTATCCCGTATGAAATCATGATAACGTGCTCCATTGAGCGTAGGTGGAAGAACATGGGGCCCAATCAAGGCATCACCAACAATGCCTGCCCAAACGTTCACAGAAAATCTGTGTTGATGACGTGGTTGCACAATTGCGTGCGGATTCTCGTCAGCATACACAAGTTGATTGTGCAAATTTACAATTTGACTGAAGCCTCATCCGTAAAGAGAACATTTGCACTGAAATGAGGATTGACACATTGTTGGATGAACCATTCGCAGAAGTTTACCTGTGGAGGCCAATCAGCTGCTGATAGTGCCTGCACACGCTGTACATGGTACGGAAACAACTGGTTCTCACGTAGCACTCTCATACAGTGACGTGGTCAACGTTTCCTTGTACAGCAGCAACTTCTCTGATGCTGACATTAGGGTTATCGTCAACTGCACGAAGAATTGCCTCGTCCATTGCAGGTGTCCTCGTCGTTCTTGGTCTTCCCTAGTCGCGAGTCATAAGCTGGAATGTTCCGTGCTCCCTAAGACGTTGATCAATTGCTTCGAACGTCTTCCAGTCGGGACACCTTCGTTCTGGAAATCTGTCTCGATACAAACGTACCGCGCCACGGCTATTTCCCCGTGCTAATCCATCCATCAAATGGGCATCTGCCAACTCCGCATTTGTAAACATTGCACTGACGGCAAAACCACGTTCGTGATGAACACTAACCTGTTGATGCTACGTACTGATGTGCTTGATGCTAGTACTGTAGAGCAATGAGTCGCATGTCAACACAAGCACCGAAGTCAACATTACCTTCCTTCAATTGGGCCAACTGGCGGTGAATCGAGGAAGTACAGTACATACTGACGAAACTAAAATGAGCTCTAACATGGAAAATAAGTGTTTCCGGACACATGTCCACATAACATCTTTTCTTTATTTGTGTGTGAGGAATGTTTCCTGAAAGTTTGGCCGTGCCTTTTTGTAACACCCTGTACAGTCACCTTCAGAGGTCTAACATACTACTAATAACTGCACCATTCTGTGGATTTGTTTCCAATCGTACATCAATTTAATTTACAGTGCTGTAGCTGTCGTTCCTCTCGGAGGCCGGCCGAGTGCGGCGCTGCTACTCGCAGACAGGTAGCCGCAATATTTCACCGCCCGACGTGTCGGCTTTATGTTTTCGGCACTGGAGTGGCTGTAAAGTTTTACCCCGACTGCGCGGGAGATGGAACAGGGCTTGTGGGTGCAGCCAACACAAAGCCGGGGCCGGCTATAAGCAATCTCCGGCGTGCGGAGTCGGCCGGCGGCGAGGCTGGGACGAGCCGCGTCGAGTGGCAAGTGGTCGCGTTGCCCGCCGCTCCTCACCACCGCCCTTAATGGCCCGTTGCCTGGCGGCGTCACTCCACGCCCCGTCTAGTTTACTCAGCCGCGAAAATCTCATTTCGCCGGCGTGCCCGACCGCCTCCTCCTGTTCCAGCTCCCCCACCACCGCCTCGGCGACAGCCACTGGGCGGATCACTCAGTCACGTTATAGTCACACTCAGCTAGCTTATTCGACACGAGATGGTAGGTCCGCAATTGCTCAGTACTCAGAAACTAGGATTTTTTTTTGTTTTCTCCATCTCAGTTGCATTGACATAAAATTTAGCCATAGTCGTTACCAGTTCTGGGCTGACATGCCCATTCTCGAAGCACACACCTAAAATTAATAAGTAAATATCTTAAAATAATTTATACAAACAGTATGTATGTCAATACTACAGAGCTGGCCGGAGTGGCCGAGCGGTTCAAGGCGCTACAGTCTGGAACCGCGAGACCGCTACGGTCGCACGTTCTAATCCTGCCTCGGGCATGGATGTGTGTGATGTCCTTAGGTTAGTTAGGTTTAAGTAGTTCTAATTTCTAGGGGACTGATGACCTCATAAGTTAAGTCCCATGGTGCTCAGAGCCATTTGAACCATTTTGGTGCCAACAGCGTGAAAAATTTCTGTACAGCAAAGTATACTGTGGGCAATAAGTACCCTCATTGATCTTAGCCTTTGTATGTGTTGCAACTGAAAGACACAGCAAAATTTAGAAATGTTACATACAGGACGCCTTTGTATGTGTCGCTCTCAGACATACTGGCATACACATGCAACAGCCTGTTCCTTTATACAACCATATGTTTTTGTAGCATAGTAAATTACCAAACACTACAACATTTCATACAGGGAGTCAATACTAAAGCCTAAAATATACTGTTCATTATTGTCGGTTGGGCACATACTGTCTAAAAATAAAATACGGTGAACGACATACAATATTTCCAGCTTTGCAAATTACATTTTTAGTATAATATTTCGTACCAAACACACAGCAATGCATTAAATACACATTAGGCAGCACCATACTGAGCATCATCTGACACAATCATAATTCATAATTGTAGGTAAAAGTATTGTATAAAATGCTGGTAATATATCACTACATAAGGCTACATTGCAAAAGAGCATGTTACAAATAATATGCACCATCATGAGGTGTGCAGATCTTAGTCGTACATGTTTGAACAAGTGTCTCAAACGATTATGTATGTGTGCACCCTAAGAAGACAAGTTATGTACCACCATATGCATTTCACCCAGAAAGGGAATAAGAATAAGGACCACTAATGTATACATCACAGTACATTTTTGTGTTACCAGTGCGTACTGCATCATACAATGTTTGGTTGTGTAATCAGACACCTTACCACTTTTCTTATCATGTATTAAAAGTTGTCTTATTGGAACAAAAATAATGCTTTTTACAAGGTGTCATGAATATAATATGAATGTATTAAAATACGTGGTGCATATACATGTGTAAAGCCAACAATTTCCTCATGTGTGGTACCTTCCTTTATTTCAGTACATAAACAGCTATTACATGCAAAGTTCTATGCATTCTGCTAGTTATTCGTAGTGTAATGCAGTCTACTGTATGGCGGTCCTGTGCACTCATCATGGTTTTGGACTCAAATCCCCAACCCTGTAACACATCTGGTGCTAGGTGCTATGTACCAGGAACACTAAAGATCAGTTGTTGCATTCACACTTGTTTAAATGCCTTTTCTATTGTAAGTGCCTACCTTTGGCGGTATTACGTACCATTAACAACCAAAACTATGCAACAAATCATATATGATTCAGACACGAAAGTGTATATCAGTGTAAACAGTGGTACTTATACGTAAGGTCATGGTAACAGTGAAAGTTCTAGTCAGGTGCCAAGGCATGTATCATATCTACAGGCACATGCGATCATGAACTCTATATCAAACGAATGTGGCGCGTATACAAATCACCATACTTATCTTTTCTAACAATTGGAAACATTCATACACTATACTACTGACTACCTCATAGTTTGCTATGGTCATATACATTTCTGTATCCTGCAGCACTGCTAATGGAGTTTCATCATCAACTCCTAAACATATAATTACGTTAAATGCATACAAAATATCAACAAATACTCATTATCTATGTACTACACATCTTAACTGTAATCCATATCCACAGTTACACGCTTGTAATTCATGCAAACGCTGTACCACTTCTAAAGGTACTAATACCTTGCAACATCCAGCTCACAATATACTGCAGAGCAGTAACCATTGCCTTTTACATAACAGTACATTCCCTTACTAGTATCTGAACCATACCCTTCTTATATTAGATTACATTTTTAAAAACTTTAAAAATTCTGCTATACTTAACTTCTGCCTTCTCATTTAGCAGTTTACTAGGCTCTTTCACCTTCGCCCTATATGTTTCCAACTAGTCAAGAATATCTAATTTGGCACTTTTTAGCCTCGTGTAAGATGGTCATCATATTCTCTGTGGTACCTGGAGCATACTCCTCAGTTCTTACAAGCTGTCCGTAACCCATTCTGTACAGTCAGCTGATATGCTCTTTATATCATATCTCGAAACTGCTGCCTGTCTGCGCTATGTAGAACTTCTCACATGTACCACATGGTAATTTGTAGGCACCTGCATTTTGGAATTTAATGTATTTTTTTCCTAGGCTGGTTTACCTAGTATATACCTTAGTCTATTTTAAAACTTTGAACATAGCTGCTAAGGTTCAGTGACCGTGTCAGAATTATATTGGAACAAATAAGCCCTCGGTCACAAATATTAAGTCAAAATTGACCTGGTTTCGACGCTACTATGAGCGTCGTCTTCAGAATTAGACTAGCTTTTCTAAAACATATTAGGTATATAGTAAATTAATAAAATTAAAGTTTGTACTGACTGGAAAGGATGCAGTACTTACACGTCACATATTAAAAAAGATTTAAGCCGGAAAGGCGACGTCATGAACAGTTGTGAGATGGCGAGCCGCTAAGGGCTGCTCGTACTGTGAACAAGGGTTGCAACGAGACTGAGGTGCCCACTTTAGAAAGTTTGGGCAAGTAAACATGGTGTTGCTACGAGCGCCATCTAGCAGCCACAGAAAAAACTAGGCTACTGTACATTCAAAATTAGACACATGAAATTGCGATGCAGCTGATTCAGGCATAACGTAAGCATTAATAATAACGGGATGAAGTTACATATTTATCTGCTTTAAATAGAGATGCATTTTGTAACGTAAAAAAACGTTAGTTATGACATACAAGAAAACAGCAAAGATGTGACAGGAAAACAACATTTCGGCAAACTGCATGAGGAAATCTGAATCAAAGATCAAGCAATGGCTTTATACAGTCAAAAAGTTTTTATTTCGCAGCTGCAGCTGTTCTTTGAGAATGAGGCCATCGTGACGAGTGAGATGTTTGAAAATCTCCAATTCCTCTAAGACATCTAATCTACGCCCCTTCTTTTCGGTTTGCAGAATATTGTTATCGCCTATGGCTTTAGGCACGTGTCCAGTAATTAAGAGATGATCGGCGAAGGATGAATTTAGGGGACTGGTGCCGTTCTTTCTCAAAAGAGGTTCTTTATATCTGATGGTGAAAGCACGTCCGGTTTGCCCTATATAATAGGAGGAGCAGGTATCGCATATGATCTTGTAAACGCCAGAACTTTCTGTAGGGAAGCGAATTGATTTCAAATTATGAATGAAGTTTCTCTTTATATTATTATTAGTAGAGAAGGCAACATTGCAGTTGTATTTTTTGCGAAGCATGTGCTGAATCTGATAGGAAATGGGTCCTATGAAAGAAAACAGAAAAACGTTTTTTTGGGTTAATTTCAGTGCATGAGATGTTGAGCGTGGTAGTTTTTGCAGTTTTCTTTTTTAGGATATCGTCCACTATGTTAGGCGTATATTCATTATTGACTGCTATGGTTTTAAGTAAATTAATCTCCTCATTAAAGTTTTCTGTTGAAAGTGGTATGGAAGTGACTCGGTGGACGGCAGAGTGAAAAAAGGCCATTTTTTGAGACTGTGGATGAAAAGAGGAAGCAGGCACGATTTGGTCAGCGTACGTTTCTTTTCGAAAAATATTGAAAGTGATGTTATTCTCTTCTATTGTAAGCGTCAAGTCTAAATAATGTAATTGGCGGTTTTCGTTTTCGAGTTCAGTAGTGAAAGAAATTTGTTTCATGGAGGTCGTTAAAAAGTCTAAATATATGATCAATTCTATCGGCGGGTCCGTTATAGATGACTAAAATATCATCAACGTATCTTGTGTAAGAAAGGATACCTAGTGAAGCGACTGACACACGGTTAAACAGCTGTTTTTTCCAAGGAATTGATAAAGATGTCAGCAAGGATGCTGGCTAAAGGGTTGCCCAAAGCGAGCCCATCAGACTGCTGGTACAGTTGTCCGTTGAATTCAAAGTAGTTGTACATGACAACGACATTAATGCGATTCATAAAGTCGGTAATCTGTTCATCTGATAGATCTTTTTTAGTCTATTCTTTAATAGATCTGACGTCCTGTATGCAATTTATCATCTCTTTGGGAATGCAGAAAACAATTTTTTTTGTTCAAATGGTTCAAATGGCTCTGAGCGCTATGGGACGTCATCAGTCCCCTAGAACTTAGAACTACTTAAACCTAACTAACCTAAGGACGTCACACACATCCATTCCCGAGGCATGATTCGAACCTGCGACCGTAGCGGCCGCGTGGTTCCAGACTGGAGCGCCTAGAAACGCTCGGCCACATTGGCAGGCATTTTTTTTTTTTTTGGTAGTTCCCCTTGTCAGTGTACAGTAACGTACCTAATCTCTTTATTAAAGCATACGTTTCTTTTTTTATGCTTACTGTACATATTGTTTACAACTTCAGATGCAACCACGCAACAGCTATCTCCTCGAGCGTCTTGAGTTCGGTGTCTGTCTCTGCCTCATCCAATGGTAGTTTGCCTGTGTGTGTCACTTTTGCATTATACAGTGCTATCTTATGGTCTCTAGGATGGTTAGAGCTATTATGAATAATCATATCTACATGAGTTAGTTTTCTGTTAATTTTAAACGCTAAATATTTCTTTTCTGGAGAGCGTAAGGTCTAGGAAATTAATTTTCCTTTCTGCTTCATGCTCTAGGGTGTATACCACGTTCCTATGATGAGAATTAAATACAGTCGTAATATTAACCAGTGTATCTACTGTGACCATTATGGTGATGAATGCATCATCAATGTAGACTATAAAAGACGATTTGGTCCCACCGTTCTGAATTCTCTCTGAAAAACCTTCATTGCCAGCACGTTTACATAAATGCCCCCAGCGAGAACTGATAAAAAGTTACCTATTGCTAGACCGTCACATTGCCGATACACGTTCCCATCAAACTAGAAATAATTATAGTATAACTACATTTCAGCAAATTCATGAACTCGGTTACTTCCCCCCACATTCATCTCTGGTGGCAGACCAGATCGTCTCTTATTATGTACAATGTATGATTAGTAGGAACATTATAAATTCACGAATTCGTATGATGCCATTAACATATCATCTATAAGTCTGTAATTTGTAGCCCCTTCGCCTCATTCCGAAAGGTTATGCTGCTAACAACGTTGTAATCTATATCGTACTTACATTTTTCCTTTGATTTCCAATACAGGAATTTATTCAAACTTGCTAAGGGCGAATATGTACCATTAATTATTAGCATCTTACTGTTATCATCCTTACGCAGTTTCAGTTGTGCCCTTAAAGGTGGGTGCAAGAGAAACTGTGACGCCTCCACCTTCTTCTGAAGTGCTATCTGAAAAATAAAAATTGTGGAGTCATTCGCTACCGACTTTATATTGTATTCTTCCAAAAATTGTTTAACTTAAACACTATATTCGTCTCTGTCAAAACAACAAGGATATTACCCTTATTGGCTCTTACTATGATGGCTTTTTTGGTATGTAACTTTGTATGGGTGCCATTAACAAGCTTCATATCTTTGTCCACCTTGTCCCCAGTGTGACCACAAGCCCCTGCCTTATTCAATAGTTTTTGAGCTGTAAGCTCTAGTTTTGCTTCCACTGCCTCAGTGAACGTATCGCATGCAGAAATTGACTTTATTTCCGCAATATGACCCTCAGAAACCCTAGCTGTTGGAACAAACTGCAGTCCATTACTTATCAGCAGCAATACCCTTTCACTGAATACAGTATCTGTCCTGTTCACTACACTGTGATAAAAATGTTTAGTAACTACGTTCTCGTCAGTGTTGTCATTACGGTTACATTCAACACTACGTAAACGTCTAATTTCACCATCTTGTCTCATCTTAATAGTTTTACCCAGAGATGCTACCTACTGACATACTTTATCGTAAAAAATGCTAAACAGTCTGAAACTCAATACGGTAGACAGCTCCAAATGTAATTTATAAATTTCCTTATTCAACCTATCCTTCAGATCATATGCTTCGCGTACCTCTGATTTTATCCACATGAGCTCAGCCCTATGCTTCATAAGTTTAGCATTGTTAGATTAATTACACTCTTCCTCATATTCTGGAACCACATTCTACAGCAAACTTTTACGAATATACACTTCTGCATTTTTTGGAACCTCATTCTACAACAAACATTTACGGTTAAAATCAATTTTAGCACTGAATCTTGCAAGGCAAAGTCATTTCTTCCAGTAGGTATATGCTACATTTGCATGCAGCCTGATGATCCGCAAACTTGCTTTTTCTAGGTATGCTGCCATGGGATCGTACCTCCGCAAGTGGTCAGTACTGAGGAAAATAAACAGTTATTTACTTCGTCCATGTCAGTTGCACTGCTATAAAATTCACCTGTAGTGATCACCAGTTTTGGGATGGCAAGCCCATTATCAAGCCACACGCCTTAAATTACAAATTACATGTCTTATTATAATGTGTACAAACATTATGTATGTCCATATTACAGGTACACATATACCTATAGACATACATTCCTATGAGCCATAATTATTCACATAATGTGGTGCCAAAGGGCATGAAGAGCTTCTGTACAGAAAAATATACAATGGGGAAACAATACCCTCATTGATCTTAGCCTATATGTTCGTTGCAACTGACTGAGACAACCAACTGAAAAATATTACCCACAATAGTCAACAGGACACCTTTGCAGGTGTCAACCACATACATATGTGCTTGCGCATATGCGCTTAGTAGTTTTCTATGGTTCTTACGCAACTACTGTCATTTATTGATAATATTTTTAACTGTGCAGAAATATCAAGCTTATGTTATTGAAAATGCTGAATTTTTGTTTAACAAAACTACTTAGCATCCAAATAAGTATATCAAATTTACATTACAGGAAATTCTAATGTTTTTTTGTTTTTACAAAATAATGCAGTTGCAAGGTGCCGGGGCTAGCAGAGCATTTAACACTAAATTCTTCGAGAACTTCATATATAAAGGATGCCCTAAGGCCCCCCTATTCTAACTCCGACTTTAGCTGTTGCACATGGATTAAAAAGATACGCTAACTGACTGTAATCGTCCCTGCAAGTGGAGTAGAAAAGAGTTTGGCACCTGCAATAATTTCATTTGATAAATAAGTTAAATAAAGGAAAGTTTCATCAACGAAGTGAGAAATGATAGGGTTGCTCTACCGATTAACAGAATGAAAGTTCTGTCCAAAATAACTGTATCAATTATTATAACTCAAAATAATAAACAAAAACACATGAAACATTTACAATACATCACATTGGCTCAAATTGGATACTCAAATAAATGCTGTGAAGGTGAAGTTGTCCCTAAACTAGATTGTGACATTTATGACGAAGTGGTATGTGGAGTCAATTCCTTGCAACTCAAGTCTTAAGACAGACACACAGCCAACCCAACATTAATTGCTGCTACAGTAATGAGAATTCAGACAATGAACGCCCAAGACAGAACAAAGTAAGAAAAAGACGAACAGGCGCGCTCTGCTTAGCTCTGATTATCACCTAGGAAAATCCCTATCTGCCGGTGCTGTGGACATACATTACCAAACTGTCTTCTTAACTGCAAGAACACGATCTGGCGTACCGGAGGCGATGGCTGGTTGCTTCGACGTCCCGCCGTGGTGATGATAATGTCGCGAGTATAGCCCGAAACTAATTATCCTGGTCTGGTTGTTCCAGACTAAAGACTTCCTAGCAATACAAATGCGCCTCTGTGGGAGACGAAGAAGGCTCGCCACACAATCACTGACAGTACAGTGATTGATTTTAACAAGCGAAGTCACACTGTAACTCCGATACAGTCAACTTTAGCCAAAACTGCGCAAGACAGACAACATAGGACGCTTGCACGCAGAACGCTCAATTGCCAACTGTACTCGGGAAGTTACGTTGAAGTCGAAACATCAGCAACTTCGTCAAACAGTTACAATTAAATAAAAGTATATTAGACAGCCAACGGAAGCCGGGCTGTCCAGAGCAGCGAGAGCTCAGTCTTGTAACCTACTCCGACCGAAAGGCGAGAGCCGACTCCCCACAAGAGCACCCATACAAACCGAACACAGAACATTCCCGCCCCCACGACAGTGGCCGTGGTTAACCGTTCCAATCAGCAACTCAAAAACCGGCGGAAAATTCCACCCTATTGCCGGAGCACTACCATTCCACCAATGGAGATTCTTGGCGCCAATTTCTGCGCCGATTTTGCTACGTCACGTAGCTATGCCCTGAGCAAGCCAATCACAGTTACGATTTTGCAGAAAGCGCGGGAATTTGCCCGCCACAACTGCCTGGGTACACAAGTCATTCCCACGCCTCGCTGGTAGCCCGCCAGAAAGTGTTTTCGCTAAGTTTCTGCGAAGTAACGGAACCTCTAGCCCAGCCGCTACTTGAGGCCCCCCCGAGCGTGTCTGCCGCTATTCTACAATGTCGGCTTCTGGAAAGCATTCACTTGACTCCCTCACACCCGTCAACCTACCCTTTCACGACCCGCAGAGCCCGCCTGTCACCGGACCACCCGGGTGACGAGAGACGCTGTGTGGGAAGCCCGTGTGTGAAGGAATAGCAACTTTTCACTGCATGCAATTAGAGAGGAAAATCGTAAGATAGAAATATGAGAGGAGGCTCATGCCACCTCTCATAGCCCCTACGCCATTTTAGATTGTAATTGGTGAGCGGTTGGCTCACTTAGGAGCAAGGTAGTGAGTCAATCGCCCAAGAACAATCTTGCAAACTGACTCCACATGCCGCACTCTATAAATAAAATCACTGCAACTGAAAAATGCAGCTCATAGAGGGAGAATTATTTATGATGTAGCCAACTTCACCTTCTTAATATGGAACTCTAACACTCACATCACACATCCATACCCAGGGAGCCCCTTCCAAACACCGATTCACACAGACATTCATGCTCTAAATATGGCCCGGGCATGTGAGCCAAATATGGAGCAGTTTATTCTTTACAATCAGAGTTGGAGTGCTCCACAATTAAATGCCCAAGATGTTACAACAATTTGAATCATTTAACTAACCTGCAGCTTTACTGTATGATTAAATGATGATGGCGTCCTCTTGGGTAAAATATTCCGGAGGTAAAATAGTCCCCCATTCGGATCTCCGGGCGGGGACTACTCAAGAGGACGTCGTTATCAGGAGAAAGAAAGCTGGCATTCTATGGATCGGAGCGTGGAATGTCAGATCCCTTAATCGGGCAGGTAGGTTAGAAAATTTAAAAAGGGAAATGGATAGGTTAAAGTTAGATATAGTGGGAATTAGTGAAGTTCGGTGGCAGGAGGAACAAGACTTTTGGTCAGGTGATTACAGGGTTATAAATACAAAATCAAATTGGGGTAATGCAGGAGTAGGTTTAATAATGAATAAAAAAATAGGAGTGCGGGTTAGCTACTACAAACAGCATAGTGAACGCATTATTGTGGCCAAGATAGACACAAAGCCCATGCCTACTACAGTAGTACAAGTTTATATGCCAACTAGCTCTGCAGATGATGAAGAAATTTATGAAATGCATGATGAGATAAAAGAAATTATTCAGGTAGTGAAGGGAGACGAAAATTGAATAGTCTTGGGTGACTGGAATTCGTCAGTAGGAAAAGGGAGAGAAGGAAACATAGTAGGTGAATATGGATTGGGGGGAAGAAATGAAAGAGGAAGCCACCTTGTAGAATTTTGCACAGAGCATAACTTAATCATAGCTAACACTTGGTTCAAGAATCATAAAAGAAGGTTGTATACCTGGAAGAATCCTGGAGATACTAAAAGGTATCAGATAGATTATATAATGGAAAGACAGAGATTTAGGAACCAGGTTTTAAATTGTAAGACATTTCCAGGGGCAGATGTGGATTCCGACCACAATCTATTGGTTATGAACTGCAGATTGAAACTGAAGAAACTGCAAAAAGGTGGGAATTTAAGGAGATGGGACCTGGATAAACTGAAAGAACCAGAGGTTGTAGAGAGTTTCAGGGAGAGCATAAGGGAACAATTGACAGGAATGGGGGAAAGAAATACAGTAGAAGAAGAATGGGTAGCTCTGAGGGATGAAGTAGTGAAGGCAGCAGAGGATCAAGTAGGTAAAAAGACGAGGGCTAATAGAAATCCTTGGGTAACAGAAGAAATATTGAATTTAATTGATGAAAGGAGAAAATATAAAAATGCAGTAAATGAAGCAGGCAAAAAGGAATACAAACGTCTCAAAAATGAGATCGACAGGAAGTGCAAAATGGCTAAGCAGGGATGGCTAGAGGACAAATGTAAGGATGTAGAGGCTTGTCTCACTAGGGGTAAGATAGATACTGCCTGCAGGAAAATTAAAGAGACATTTTGAGATAAGAGAACCACTTGTATGAATATCAAGAGCTCAGATGGCAACCCAGTTCTAAGCAAAGAAGGGAAGGCAGAAAGGTGGAAGGAGTATATAGAGGGTTTATACAAGGGCGATGTACTTGAGGACAATATTATGGAAATGGAAGAGGATGTAGATGAAGATGAAATGGGAGATAAGATACTGCGTGAAGAGTTTGACAGATCACTGAAAGAGCTGAGTCGAAACAAGGCCCCGGGAGTAGACGACATTCCATTAGAACTACTGATGGCCTTGGGAGAGCCAGTCATGACAAAACTCTACCATCTGGTGAGCAAGATGTATGAGACAGGCGAAATACCCTCAGACTTCAAGAAGAATATAATAATTCCAATCCCAAAGAAAGCAGGTGTTGACAGATGTGAAAATTACCGAACTATCAGTTTAATAAGTCACAGCTGGCAAAATACTAACGCGAATTCTTTACAGACGAATGGAAAAACTGGTAGAAGCGGACCTCGGGGAAGATCAGTTTGGATTCCGTAGAAATGTTGGAACACGTGAGGCAATACTAACCTTACGACTTATCTTAGAAGAAAGATTAAGAAACGGCAAACCTACGTTTCTAGCATTTGTAGACTTAGAGAAAGCTTTTGACAATGTTAACTGGAATACTCTCTTTCAAATTCTGAAGGTGGCAGGGGTAAAATACAGGGAGCGAAAGGCTATTTACAATTTGTACAGAAACCAGATGGCAGTTATAAGAGTTGAGGGGCATGAAAGGGAAGCAGTGGTTGGGAAAGGAGTGAGACAGGGTTGTAGCCTCTCACCGATGTTATTCAATCTGTATATTGAGCAAGCAGTAAAGGAAACAAAAGAAAAATTCTGCGTAGGTATTAAAATTCATGGAGAAGAAGTAAAAACTTTGAGGTTCGCCGACGACATTGTAATTTTGTCAGAGACAGCAAAGGACTTGGAAGAGCAGTTGAACGGAATTGACAGTGTCTTGAAAGGAGGATTTAAGATGAACATCAACAAAAGTAAAACGAGGATAATGGAATGTGTCAAATTAAATCGGGTGATGCTGAGGGAATTAGATTAGGAAATGAGACACTTAAAGTAGTAAAGGAGTTTTGCTATTTAGGGAGTAAAATAACTGATGATGGTCGAAGTAGAGAGGATATAAAATGTAGACTGGCAATGGCAAGGAAGGTGTTTCTGAAGAAGAGAAATTTGTTAACATCGAGTATAGATTTAAGTGTCAGGAAGTCGTTTCTGAAAGTATTTGTATGGAGTGTAGCCATGTATGGAAGTGAATCATGGACGATAACCAGTTTGGACAAGAAGAGAATAGAAGCTTTCGAAATGTGGTGCTACAGAAGAATGCTGAAGATAAGGTGGGTAGATCACGTAACTAATGAGGAGGTATTGAATAGGATTGGGGAGAAGAGAAGTTTGTGGCACAACTTGACTAGAAGAAGGGATCGGTTGGTAGGACATGTTTTGAGGCATCAAGGGATCACAAATTTAGCATTGCAGGGCAGCGTGGAGGGTAAAAATCGTAGAGGGAGACCAAGAGATGAATACACTAAGCAGATTCAGAAGGATGTAGGTTGCAGTAGGTACTGGGAGTTGAAGAAGCTTGCACAGGATAGAGTAGCATGGAGAGCTGCATCAAACCAGTCTCAGGACTGAAGACCACAACAACAACAACTAACCTGAACTCACTCACACATGATACTATTTAAGTTAACAATCTCCTTGTGAGCTTTCAGAATCTATTCACAGCCTCCGATTCATTCTGTCTCCCTGAAGCAAGAATAACCTTTACAAAATGTTCCCTGAACTGATGGTCCATTCACAATGAGAGTGGTGGTATCTGCTTCAGTTTATGGGGACTTCAGGCACACTGTTTGCATACACACATACAAAATATAAAAAAAACAACATGGTGTGGAGAACAATACAGTAATTTGTAATTTGTGCGCCCTACTCTATCACTTACATAAGAATTACAGTGTAAAACACAAACACATACAAGGTATAACATACATCACAAAAACAACATTAGAGAAAGAAATTTAAGAAAAAAACAAGGTTCATGGGGCGTCAAGTTGTGCTTGCACATTGCACAATGTTCACGACTGTGCTGAGAATGAGGCACTAAATTACATTGTTAGAAATATTCGAAGCACTTCACAAATTCGTTAGTTTCTCTGAGGGGGTTGGTATGTTGAGTCATATGCATTGATGCACGTGGTTCCATGTCTTGAGCATCGGAGGGGGGGTTTTGGGATGGGTCCACAGTACTGGCATCACACAGGGCTAAACGTCGGGTGTTGTTGCTACGTTGTTGCAACAGCAATAGGGAGTGCTGGAGCATCTGCAGTACGCTGTTGAGATTGTAGTCAGACCCACGCATATGATAACGGCAGTACGGTAGGAAGACATAGTGATAGGCTCTCCTCATGTCGATTAAATGTCTCTGAGGCCTACTAGTTGGGATGCATCACTAGTCCAGATCTCTTCTCTCCCTGGACGGAACTTTACGTTTCCAAAAAATGGTTCAAATGGCTCTGAGCACTATGGGACTCAACTGCTGAGGTCATTAGTCCCCTAGAACTTAGAACTAGTTAAACCTAACTAACCTAAGGACATCACAAACATCCATGCCCGAGGCAGGATTCGAACCTGCGACCGTAGCGGGCTTGCGGTTCCAGACTGTAGCGCCTTTACGTTTCCCAATATTGAAGTTCGACGGGGGTTGATGGCATGTGGAGTGACTCCACAAGTGTGTGAGGTCATCCAGACAGGATCGAACTAGGAGCGACGATTGCTAAAACTGCTCTCTAATAGAGAGGAGAAGTTAGAAATGAGACAATTCATTTGTTAGAGTTTGTGGCACGATACTGCTTTGTGTATGCAGATAGGCCAATGCTAGTGAGTTGTAAAAACCCAAACAGGTGAGTACATAGCGTCCCTTTCTGTCCTGAGGCACATGAGGCGCAGGTTCTGACACCATATGTGATCTGCTTCGTGTACTCATGACAACGTGGTCTGCCGCAGGGAATCCCTCCAAACGGCTGCCGCATCCGGAGAGCTAGCTGGCTGTCACGTGTCAGTGTCAACGGCCAGCCTCACTTTCGCTTGTGGCCCGGCGAGGATCCCGCCTAATCCCTCAGGTATACAGCCCGGTGACTCTCAGCTTGCAGGACCGGACGCACCCGCGCCCTTCGCGTTAGGTAGCGCGCTGACGCTCCCCTTCTTCCAGGTAGCGGAAGACCTCTTGTTTTTGCTCCGGCTGGCCTCTGCATTGCCACGATACCCGTCATCTGCACAATTCTGACAAAAATCTTATGCTTAACTTTTCCCCATGACCTTCTATGTTATAATAAATTTACATAACGACACATTGATGGTCTGTCATTTCAGACACTCTTCTTTTACTTTTATAGTTATTAATCTATAGCTATCATTATAACAAAATCTTGGTGTATCTAATCTAGACATGGAAATAATTTATCTATATATTTGTGTAAAGCACGATCTCCATACTGTACATGATGTGTGACAACTGATGCTATGTATTGGATGAACAACAAAATGTGCGGGCACGTACTTATATTACTATTAATTCTATAGATCGACAGTAGACATGCTCAAGAATTAACTACCATTTGCCAACGACCTCCATTCTATGTCTTTTGATTAAATTATGTTGTTATGCAGGTCGAATTTTTACTGTGCTATAAAGAACATTCAACTATTCTACTTTCGCTCGCCCGTCGTCCCTCCATCTCGGGTCTGTGGTTTGGTGACCTGAAAAATGGCATCCCATCAGGCGCGCGCCAAACACTTGTGGTAGGAAACCACCACAATATTAAGGATCTAGTTATTGTTAAATCCTGAAGTTATCCTAGTATATGGTACTCTCTCTCTCTCTCTCTCTCTCTCTCTCTCTCTCTCTCTCTCTCTCTTTGTTTTTTTTTATACGACACTCTTACATAATTCCTGTTACGCTGAGATGTCTCGCTGCTCGCCGCTATTGACGACAGTGATGCGCGCCGTACGACATGGCCTCCGAGTTCTCACTACGCCTCACTGAAACTCCAGAGACTGGGTTAGCCATGGCTATACAAGACAATAAATTTATAGTTGCAACTTCTTTTTCTATGTTATGCGTTTTCGCTATCAAAGCACACCTTTCCAGAGGCAATGTAATATGACGAAGCCAGGACTGGTTCCTGTTGAGGATTCCGTCGCCCACCACACACCAGCTACACAGTATGTCACCAATCTCCAAGTATAATTCCTTGGTTATTCATCTGTGACAGTCACAAGCAGCACACTAAATCCCCAACCAGCACATTGGCATGGTGGGCTTTATGCCCGCATTTCTACCGTCTAGGGCACCATTGGAGTCAAACACTCACAGGTTCACCCGGACTTGCAAGACAACGATGCTGGCGCATCTCTGTACAAACTCTACTGCCCAAATTCATCCTCGAAATCACGCAATATACCACAATCTTGCAGTGCACTGACGTGTGCCTGCGAGCATTGGTATGAACGTCTTACGAACTGGTTGTGGCCGCTATGGAGCGTATCACGACATCCCAGAACGCTTCTAGGAGCACGTTCTTGTATGCGCCCGTTTGTGCCACTTCTCCTCACTCATCATTATCCCTCAACATGGACACTAGACAGGAAAGGACAAAAACATTGCTCATGGAAAGGTCGTGCCTCCTACTCCATCGACATTGGAAGTCGCGAACATATACAAAAACAAAAGAAAAAGACTAGCAGCAGTAAATTCTTTTACAAGCCAATGCAGCGTATTAATACTTTAACAATCTTAATCTATTAAAGCAAAGATTATTGTTCCCCGAAGAACGCTTCATATATTTGCCTATTCTACTATGTACATTACTTAAACTACTATTATTCCATGAACTTCTTTGTGTGAGAGATGTGGTGGAGTCCTATGGACTAGCGCCAATCCCTTGTTAGACTCCCCCTCCTCTGACGTGCATTAGGATTTGCAGGTCTAATTTCAGTCTCCTGGTTCTCCTGTTGCCCTTGATTTCGCTCCCTCCAATTACGGTCGCTTTGCCGTTCGTTATTCCTCCTGTCCCCGCTTCCTTGTCTAGCATGACCCTGTTCCCTGACGTTCTGGTTTCCGTGTCTCTGGTTTCCAAAACCTTGGTTAGCGTAATCTTGATTTCCGTAACCCTGGTTTCCTAAATGACCAGTGCGATTATGCCATCTGTTGTCGTCCTCCCTTGCTGGTCGTTGGTATTTGTTACTCTGCCCCTTCTTCCTGTCCTTTGCGTCTTGTCAAAGACAACTTTGAGTTCACGCAATAGACTCTTGAATGCTTCTATGTCAGATCCACACTTCCCGACAAGTGTCCGTTGGTACCTAACTGGCAATTGGAAAAACAAAATTTGATGATATCTCCCTTGCTATATGGACTATCTAAAAATTGATTCTTCTTGAGTAAATCATCAAAAAATTTGGTTGCGCTCCTTTGCCCAGACACTTCCAGTTCAGGACAAAATATTACTTCCTCTTTAATCCTGTCTTACGTTTCCTTTGACCAGTAGGTCCGCAGGAATGCACCAACGAATTCCTGATAAATCCGACACGTCGCTGCCACACCTCGCATCTTTTCCGCGGCTTGGCTTTCGATGTGTCCACACATGAATTCTAATTTTGCCTGGGTTGGCCATGATGCCGGTAATGAATTTGTAAATTGCATCACCCAGCTCTTCGGATGCATCGACCCTCCATTTTCTTTGAACTTCTGGAATTTTAGCATTGACAGGAAGTGATTGTGATCAAAATCCTGTCTGATCCTCGCACTGGTGTTGTCACTCGTTTCCGGTACTTGCACGTCTGCTGAGTGTCCTGTTCTATCTTGCTGATAACTGTGATGTGCTACCTCTGTATCACAGTGGAAGTGGCACTCAGAATTCACTCTCCTAAGTGGGCTACAATTATTGGAGCTATTACTCGCTGTTTCTGCGTGTGCATTGTTAGTTCCGCACTCGATCATTGGGCTAGAGCACGGCGGGCTTTTCCTCGGAGACACAATTCTGTGTACTCCATCATTGGTATCCGAACGCGCAGTGCTCGTGTACCCGTTTCGCTCTAGTTTTGCTATTCGACTCTCTACTTCTTTCATTCGTTTCGTGATGTTCGTAACCGCGATATTACCTTGAGTCTTTAAGAACGCTAGGGATTTTGAGTGGGCCTGTGTCGCACGTCGCAAGCGAACTGCGAGTTGAGAAGTTACTTTTGCGATTTTCATTGCCCCTGTTGCTGCCGTTTTGGCTAGGCCTGCTACTTTTTTGCTACCAGTGACATTTGTTTTGCTTCTCCACATTCTTTCTTTATTGTTAGTAGTTCCCCACGAATTTTCCCTATATGCGAAATTATTGCCTGAGTGTCCTTCTTACGCTGTTCGTCAGCTTCTTCCTTCTCCTTCTTATGTTGTTTCTCATCTTCTTCTTTCATTGATCGTAGGAAGCTTAGTATTGGGTTAATGTCATCATTTTGAACCTCGTCACACATGGGTGATGTAACTCGGGACACCTGGGCGCTAGAGCTCTGACGTGACCGAGCTGGCCTCTGTCTGCACTCGTTCGTTTGATTATAAACTTCTGCTGCCCTCTCGACTTGTGTGCCTGTCTCTGTTTCATCCTCTATCTCACTATCATGGTCGGGACGTTGCTCTAAGATCGCGTCCAAATCACCGTCCTCATCAATGACCCTGTCGTCCGGTGCTGCTACAAATGTGCCCATCTCATCTCCGAACCTATCCTCGTCAGTAACCTGCCTTTTATCCATTACGCTATTCTCTTTTGTTTTAGTTTCGCTCGCTAATAGTCGTGCCTTACTTCTCGTGATCATTCACGAAAAATCAAATTTATCTAAAATTCACAATAAAAATCATCAACTCCCAATATTTTTCCACATAGACCTAAAATTTCAAAATTTCAATACAAATGCGCCTCTGAGGGAGACGAATAAGGCTCGCCACACAATCACTGACAGTACAGTGATTGATTTTAACAAGCGAAGTCACACTGTAACTCCCATACAGTCAACTTTAGCCAAAACTGCTCAAGACAGACAACATAGGCCGCTTGCACGCAGAACGCTCACTTGCCAACTGTACTCGGGACACTACGGTCGCAGGTTCGAATCCTGCCTCGGGCATGGATGTTTGTGATGTCCTTAGGTTAGTTAGGTTTAACTTGTTCTAAGTTCTAGGGGACTAATGACCTCAGCAGTTGAGTCCCATAGTGCTCAGAGCCATTTGAACCATTGTTTTGTACTCGGGAAGTTACGTTGAAGTCGAAACTTCAGCAACTTCGTCAAACAGTTACAATTAAATAAAAGTATATTAGACAGCCAACGGAAGGCAGGCTGTCCAGAGTAGCGAGAGCTCAGTCTTGTAACCTACTCCGACCAAAAGGCGAGAGCCGACTCCCCACAAGAGCACCCATACAAATCGAACACAGAACATTCCCGCCCCCACGACAGTGGCCGTGGTTAACCGTTCCAATCAGCAACTCGAAAACCGGCGGAAAATTCCACTCTATTGCCGGAGCACTACCATTCCACCAACGGAGATTCTTGGCGCCAATTTCTGCGTCGATTTTGCTACGTCACGTAGCTATGCCCTGAGCAAGCCAATCACAGTTACGATTTTGCAGAAAGCGCGGGAATTTGCCCGCCACAACTGCCTGGGTACACAAGTCATTCCCATGCCTCGCTGGTAGCCCGCCAGAAAGTGTTTTCGCTAAGTTTCTGCGAAGTAACGGAACCTCTAGCCCAGCCGCTACTTCAGGCCCGTCCGAGCGTGTCTGCCGCTATTCTACAATGTCGGCGTCTGGAAAGCATTCACTTGACTCCCTCACACCCGTCGGCTTACCCTTTCAAGACCAGCAGAGCCCGCCTGTCACCGGACCACCCGGGTGACGAGAGACGCTGCGTGGGAAGCCCGTGTGTGAAGGAATAGCAACTTTTCACTGCATGCAATTAGAGAGGAAAATCGTAAGATAGAAATATGAGAGGGGGCTCATGCCACCTCTCACAGTGTCCAAATGGAACATACAAAGCCAGGAGGCCATGAAATACTGCGTCTTTTTGTGTACAACTTTTTGTTTTTGTAGCATGATATAGTACCAAGCATTACTGTCTTGCATACCAAAATAAACAAATAATATACCTATTCAAGAAAGCAGATAAAAATTTACTTGACGCCTTCCTGAGAAACAACCTCCACTCATTCCAAATTAACGATGACCAGATGTACTTTGAATTCAAAGAAATAGTATCGGCAGCAGTTGAGAGATTTATACCAAATAAATTAACAAATGACGGAGCTGATCCTCCCTCGTACACAAAACGGGTCAGGACACTGTGCCAGAAACAACGATAAAAACCTGCCAAATTTAAACGAACATAAAGTCTCCAAGATTGGCAATCTTTTACAGAAGCCTGAAATTTAGCGAGGACTTCAACGCAAGATGCTTATAATAGTTTCCACAACGAAACTTTGTCTCGAAACCTAGCAGAAAATCCAGAGAGATTCTGGTTGTATGTGAAGTATGCTACCGGCAAGACACAATCAATGCCTTCTCTGCGCGATAGCAGTGGAAACCCTATACACTACAGTGCCGCCAAGGCAGAGTTTCTAAACACAGACTTCCGAAATTCCTTCACCAAAGAAGATGAAGTAAATATTTCGGAATTCGAATCAAGAACAGCTGCCAACAATAGTATATATCCTAGGAGTAGTGAAGCAACTTAAGTCACTTAACAAAAGCAAGTTTTACGGTGCAGACTGTATACCAATTAGGCTTGAGTATGTCAATGCAATAGTTCCATACTTAACAATCATACACAACCGTTCGCTCGACGAAAGGTCCGTACCCACAGACTGGAAAGTTGCACAGGTCACACCAATATTCAAGAAAGGTAGTAGGAGTAATCCACTACATTACAGGGCCTCATTATTAACGTTGATATGCAGCAGGAGTTTGGAACATACATTGTGTTCGAACATTTTGTATTACCTCGAGGAGAACGGTCTATTGACACACAGTCAACATGGGTTTAGAAAACATCATTCTTGTAAAACACAACAAACTCTTTATTCGCATGAAGTGCAGAGTGCTACTGACAAGAGATTTCAGATCGATTCCATATTTCTGGATTTGACACTCTACCACACAAGCGGCTTGTAGTGAAATTGCGTTATTTTAATGGATTCGTGATTTCCTATCACAGAGGTCACAGTTCGTAGTAAACGACGGAAAGTCATCGAGTAAAACAGAAATGATTTCTGGCGTTCCCCAAGGTAGTGATTTGGAACTTTTGCTGTTCCTTATGTATATAAACGATTTAGCAGAAAATCTGGTCAGCCGTCTTAGGTTGTTTGCAGATGATGCCGTCGTTCAAAGAAGGGTAGACGTTTTGTATTATCGCAAAATACGGGAGACTGTGTCATTGAAATGATATAGGATGTGGGGTGGACATCAATTAAACAACAGCGTTTTTCGTTGCAACGTAACCTTCACACGAAATTTCAATCACCTACTTTCTCCTCCCAACACGAAAATATTTTGTTTAGAGTGACCTACATAGGATCATCACAACAAAATAATGGAAATCACAGCTCGTACGGATAGATATAGATATCCTTTATTTCCGCGAGTTGTTAGAGACGGTAATAAGAGACAATTATTGTGAAGGTGGTTGGATGAACACTCCCCCCCCCCCCCTCTGCCAGGCACTTAAACGTGATTTGTAGACTATTCATGTAGATGTAGATGCTAAACCCTAAAATTTCCTGTTCATTATTGTTTGTTAGCTGCGTACTGTCTAAAAATAAAGTAAGTTGAAAGGCTTAAAACCCTTATAGCGTTACAAATTACGTTATTTTTGTAACCTTTGGTACCAAAACCAAAACAAGGCATTAAGTAAACATTACACAGCACCGTATTGAGCATCATCTGACACAATCACCATTCATGTCATGAAGGCCGCATTAAAAAAAAAAAAAAATTAAAGTTTTTTGTGGGGGTAAGCATATAAACCTAATAATCGTAGAAAAAGTATTATATAAAATGTTGGTAATATATCATTATATAGGGCTACATTACCAAATAAGCATCTTACAAATATTACGCACCGTCATGAGGTGTGCAGACCTTGGTCATATACATTTGAACAAGTGTATCAAACGATTATATATGCACGCACATTAAGGGCACTAATAATATAATAACATATGCATTTCGCTCAGAAAGGAATCAGCCACAAGTACACTGACAGATTCACCACAGCACATTTTTGTGTAGCTAATGTGTACTGTCTCATACAATGAGAGGGCTGTGGAATTGACCCCCTTACCATCTTCCATATCATGCATTAAAATTTTTCTTATTAAAACAGAATGTTTTGTTTCTTACAAGGCGAATAAAATATTAACGTATTATAAACGTGTAGTGCATGTATATATGCAATGCCAATAAAGGTATCATATGTAATACCTTTCCATATTTCAGTATACAAACAGTTATATACTGATTTCTATGCGTATTACTGTGACATGGTGCCAGGTCTCATGGTAGATATTTGTATAAAAATACTTAAAAGGAAGGTTTTCACAGAGAATTCAGAATAGTGGAACTGGGTCATCCCATACAGATGATATGTTGATGACTGTTATCGATATTAGCACTAACCCTTCTAGACACCACAAGATGGCATTCTGTAATGCAGTGATGCCATCTATAAGAATACTGCCGTTGGATGAGATGGAGATAGGCAATGAACTTCATATGCTTGAGCAGGTAGATGTTGCCAATAGTTACAGAGCTGAAGTTGTATACAGTCTGTGCTGTAAGCATAAACAAAAGAAGCATGCGCTTATTAAATAGACTAAGTATGTTGGTTTACACTATTGCAGGGAAGACACCAACAAATTTCTGTATTCGCAAAAAACGAAAAAATTATACAGTACATTGGGTCCATTAAAGAACAGATTTAGATAAATACTATATAACCCAGCCGAGGGCAAAAAATGAAATTAATCAAAAATGCAGGTGTGTAAAAGTAACAATGTGATCTCTGTTGGAAGTGCTACGTAGGGGAAATGGATATGAGTTTTGAGATTTGCTATAAAGAGACCATCAGGCCACTGAACAGAATGCATTATGGGCATCATGTAAGAAATGAGGACAAGCGCCAGGTACTATGGAGAATACTATGAGCATTTCATACAATGCAAAAATGGTGCCAAATTATAAATTCTGGAAGAGTTGGAGGTATATAGAGTGAAGATCAAAGAGCAGTCGAATTGAAGTATAGCAGATTTTGTAATGTTTTAAAAATCTAATATAATGTATGAAGTGTACGTTTGAGATAGTGTAGGAAAGGTATGTATTGTTTTCTAAAATGTGATGGTTACTGATCAGCAGTATATTGTGAGGCTGATGTTGCAATGTACACTACTGGCAATTAAAATTGCTACACCACGAAGATGCGTGCTACAGACGTTAAATTTAACCGACAGGAAGAAGATGCTGTGATATGCAAATGATTAGCTTTTCAGAGCATTCACACAAGGTTGGCGCCGGGGGCGACGCCTACAACGTGCTGACATGAGGAAAGTTTCCAACCGATTTCTCATACACAAACAGCAGTTGACCCGCGTTGCCTGGTGAAACGTTGTTGTGATGCCTCATGTAAGGAGGAGAAATGCGTGCCATCACGTTTCCGACTTTGATTAAAGGTCGGATTGTAGCCTATCGCGATTGCGGTTTATCGTATCGCGACATTGCTGCTCGCGTTGGTCGAGATCCAATGACTGTTAGCAGAATAGGGAATCGGTGGATTCAGGAGGGTAATACAGAACGCCGTGCTGGATTCCAACGGCCTCTTATCACTAGCAATCGAGATGACAGGCATCTTATCCGCATGGCTGTAACGGATCGTGCAGCCACCTCTCGATCGCTGAGTCAACACATGGGGACGTTTGCAAGACTATATACATCATGAAATGTAGTGTCAAGAATTGGGTCTACAATTTCTATTGTAGGAATCATTATATTCATTGTAATTATATGAGAAAGAATGGTTACAAACCGAGCAATCATATTTAGAGCTAATATAACAAGATCAACAGCATCGGCACGAACAGTGCGACGACGTTCACGGCAGCATGGACTATCAGCTCGGAGGCAATGGCTGCGGTTAACCTTGACGCTGCATCACAGACGGGAGCGCCTGCGATGGTGTACTCAACGACGAACCTGGGTGCACGAATGGCAAAACGTCATTATTTCGGATGAATCCAGGTTCTGTTTACAGCATCATGATGGTCGCATCCGTGTTTGGCGACATCGCGGTGAAAACATATTGGAAGCGTGTATTCGTCATCGCCATACTGGCGTATCACTCGGCGTGATGGTATTGGTTGCCATTGGTTACACATCTCTGTACCTCTTGTTCGCGTTGACGGAACTTTGAACAGTGGACGTTACATTTCAGATGTGTTACGACCCGTGGCTCTACCGTTCATTTGATCCCTGAGAAACCCTACATTTCAGCAGGATAATGCACGACCGCATATTGCAAGTCCTGTACGGGCCTTTCTGGATACAGAAAATGTTCGACTGCTGCCCTGGTCAGCACATTCTCCAGATCTCTCACCAATTGGTAACGTCTGGTCAATGAAGGTCGAGCAACTGGCTCGTCACAACACGCCAATCACTACTCTTGATGAACTGTGGTATCGTGTTGAAGCTGCATGGGCAGCTGTACCTGTACACGCCATCCAAGCTCTGTTTGACTCAATGACCAGGTATATGAAGGCCGTTATTACAGCCAGAGGTGTTTGTTCTGGGTACTGATTTCTCAGGATCTATGCACCGAAATTGCGTGAAAATGAAATCACGTGTCAGTTCTAGTATAATATATTTGTCCAATGAATACCCGTTTATCATCTGCATTACTTCTTGGTGTAGCAATTTTAATGGCCAGTACTGTAATAGTACTGATGGAGGTGGTAAGTGTTTGCACCCATTAGACACATACGTCTATGGATATGGATTACAGTAAAGATGTGTAGTACATAGATAATGAGTACTTGCAGATGTTTTATATGTATGTGTATGTTTTGGAAATGATGCTATAACTCCATCAGCAGTGTCTTATGATACATTAATGAATATGGCCATAGGAATCTGTGAGGCAGTCGGCAATATAGTGTATGACTTTCTCCATTTGTTGGAAAAGATAATTATGGTGGTTTGTGTAGACGCCACATTCATTTGGTAAGAGCTTCATAACTGTAAACATGATCCATGGCTTAGCATTTCACTCGAACATTAACTGTCGCCCTGATCTTACTTATAAGTACTGCATGGCATATACTCCTTCATGTTTGGATCAGATACATTATGTAGTTGTGGTTGTTAGTGGCATGTAATATCGCATAAGGTAGGCAATTATAGCGGAAAATGCGTTCACATTAACACGAATGTAGCAAATGATTTGTATCATTCCTGGTACATAGTAGCTAACTTCACATGCAAAAGAGGGTAGAGGGTGTGAGTTCAAAACCTGTGGTGGGTGCTAGGGTACAGGACCGCCATACAGTAGATTGCACACGCTACAATAACTAGGCTAACGCATTTCAAGGTGCTGTAATCAATGGCACCATGTCTCAAGAACTATCCATAAAAAATCATATAATAACTGTATATGTTTTGAAATTAAGGAACCTACCACGTATGATCAAATTCATGCAGTGTAGGCTTTCACGGCCGGTGTTGTCTGCAGTTGAAACTTCCGGGATGAGAGGCCGTGGTCGATGTGCAAAATTTCCGCCTAACGTTTCGTTTTCATGTGCGGGAGATATCTTCTGAGGTCGTCCGGCAACTGCCACCAAGGTTCCTGGTACTCTCGCATTTATAGAGCGCATAGAGGGCACCACCATTCGTCACGTGATGCCGATGGTATGCCTATCTTTGGAAGGCGTCATTATTACTCGATTAAGAGTAATCGATTGTCATTCTGCTGGCGCAAAGTCGACATCCATATTTTGTCCAACTTTAAAACTTCCTCTTTTCTGTTAAAATTATAATGATGTTTGTGAATCTCTTTTGCTACTTTATACATGCGCGCATGATAATGGGATGTTCGTGCTAGAACGCTTGTCTCATTAAATTGAATTTCGTGGTTCCCATCTCGAAAAATATGCTCAGCTACGGCCGATTTTTCGATGTGTCCTAAGCGACAATTTCTTTTATGTTCGTGTAAGCGGGTGTTTACACTTCTTTTCGTTGTTGCAATATATACTTGCCTACAAGTGCATGGAATTTTGTATACCTCAGGTGTTGCTAGGGATTGTCGGGCGTCTTTTGCATTTCTTAAATATTCCTTAATATTCTTGGTGGGTCTTAAGATTGTTTGGATCCCATACCTGGCCAGGACTTTCCCGATACGGTTCGTGACTTTATTAATGAACGGTAGGAAAACGTTTCCCGTAGGTGACCGTTGTTGCTCTTGACTTCTGACTTCTTTTCTTCTTTGATGGAGGGCTCGATCAATTTCCTTGCTGGTGTATCCACTTTTCATGAAGGCTGACCGTAAGTGATTTAGTTCATCTTGCAAGTAAGCCGGCTCGCAGATTTTGTTCAAGGTCTTCTTGATATCTCTTTCTTGCCCAGAGTCCCATCCACGCGTTTAATTACCGACACATCCAGGAAATTGAGTCGACCGTTGCTCTCTTTCTCCATTGTAAACGGTTTCTTCGGATTAATACCGTTCAGATGCACCAAGAAGACATCGAACTCTTCTTCACCATGAGTACACACTAGAAATGTGTCATCAACATAGTGGTACCTTTTAGCTGGCTTTTTACTGGCAGTCTCCAGCGCTCGCTGTTCGAAGATCTCCATAAATAAATTGGCATCAGCTGGGCTGAGAGGTCCCGCTTAGCCGATCTTAAAATAAACTGTCGCTTAGGACACATCGAAAAATCGGCCGTAGCTGAGCATGTTTTTCGAGATGGGAACAACGAAATTCAATTTAATGAGACAAGCGTTCTAGCACGAACATCCCATTATCATGCGCGCATGTATAGAGAAGCAATAGAGATACACAAATACCATAAATAATTTTAAGAGGAAAGAGGAAGTTTTAAAGTTGGACAAAATATGGATGTCGACGTTGCGCCAGATGGAGACGAAACGTTAGGTGGAAATTTTATACATCGACCACGGTCTCTCAGCGCGGAAGTTTCAACTATGATCAAATTGTTGGCATTGCATTTATACATGGTCTGCATTTTTATAATATGTTCATATTTTATTTATGACACATTGTAATAAACAAGAGATTTTGTTTTAATAAGAAAATTTTAATGCATAATATGAAGGTGGTAATGTGTTCGATTCCACAGGCGAAACATTGCGTGATACAGTAGGCATTGGTAACATAAAAATATCAAGTACTGTATCTGCCAGCGGTACTTATGGTTATTCCTTTTGTGAGCGAAAAGCATATGTTGTTATGTTACTGGCGCTCTAAGGTGCACGCATTCGTAACCTTTGATACCGTTGTTCAAAAGTGTATGATGAAAACCTGCACTGCTTGTGAAGGCTTATGCTGTTTATAAGATCTTCTTTTATAATGTAGCTCTTTGTAGTACATCATTTTATGTAATACTTCTATCTATGATTATTATGTATATATGATCAATGCATAAATATCTTTTGGCTTTGAAGATAGCCTTCGCACCATGTATGATGACTGCATTGAATGATGATCAGTAGGGTGCTGTGTAATGCTTGTTTAATGCTTTACTGTGGGCTTGGTAGCAAAGGTCACACTAATGATGTAATTTGTAAAGCTGTAAGTGCTTTATTCCTTTCACATTACTTTATCTTTAGACAGCACATGGCTAATTTACAATAATGAACATCATAGTTTAGGCTTAAGCATTGACTCCTTGTATGCCACGTAGTAATGCTTGGCACTATACCCTGCTACAAAAATACAGGGTTGTATACAGGATGACGCTCTACTTCTTAGCGTCCTGGCTATGTGTGTTCCATATGTATTCTATGTTGCTTTGTAAAAATAAATAATTAACGTTTCCTCAACAAAAAAAGTATTTTTTTCTTTTCAAGGACAGTTGTTTTGTAATACATAATTGTCAGCAATTTCTGTTACGTAAATTTGATATTTCTATACTTTTAAGAAGTTTATCAATAATTGAGAATGTTTTTGGCATCACAACAGAAAAGTAATAAGCAGCCATAAGCACATATACGTATGCATAAGGGTGACACCTGCAAAGGTGTCGTGTTGACTACTGTAGGTAACATTCGTCAGTTTGGTTGTGTCAGTCAGTTGCGATGGGCACATAAGCTAAGATCAATGGGGGTGTACTTCCTGCCCACTTTATACATTGCGGTGCATAAGCTGTTCGTGCCTTTTGGCGCAATATTGAATGAATAAATGCAGTTAAAAGCAAGGTATGTTTATAATCATATGTGTACCTGTAATAAGAACATACATACTGTTTGTATACATTATCGTAAATTATTGTAAATATCCTCTCTCTGTAGTGCTCACTTTAAGTCATTAGCAATTCAGTAAACATATATTACAGAGAGAATGAAAGGAGAAAGAAAATCGACGAAAATATTATAGGTATAAATTTTGTTACATTATTTCTTTTTACATTTTTATGCTGTAAATCACAATGGGAATGATATTATAATTTTTTTTTGTTTTTGAAGCAGTAAATTCCAGTGAACCCGCCAGGGTAGCCGAGAGCACTAATGCGCTGCATCCTGGACTCGTGTAGGCGCGCGGGCCCCGGTTCGCATCCACCCGACAGATTAACGACGAGAGCCGGTATGCCAGCCAGCCTGGACGTAGTTTTTAGGCCGTTTCCCACATCCCATTAGGTGATACTGGGCTGGTCGCCACGTTCCGCTACAGTTACACAACTGACAGACATTTGCAGGCGTTCGCGCTGTTCCGTGGCTTACTAGACGCAGACAGCTGGGGTACATTTATTCCATCCCGGGGGGTTCGGGTGGCGTCTGGAAGGGCATCCAGCCACCCTCTGCAACTAACACTGACACATTCCATAGTAACACCTAGACCCGGCAGTAGCTGGAGCGGGATCCAGACACAACAGAAATTCCAGTGAACAAATCATTTCATATTTTATGCTCTCCCAGCAAAGTTTTTACTGCTGTATGTGCCTTAATACAATCGAAATGGTACTCAGTTTAGTGAGCAAACTGTACACGATATGATAAATATATCCTCAATTTAACGATGATGGTGATGAATCTTTCCCTCATTGATCAACAATTAAGTCTGTTCTGCTCACTGAAATCATCTGAAAAATTATGCGCGTGACAATAATGCCACCACTGTTCCAACAACATCATAGCTAACTCTCCAGTGTGATACGTGTTTCCCGACACAAATTTTCGACTGGGGAACAGTAAGTGAGGGGCAGCCTTTGTCAAGTATGTAATGAACAGCATATTCGGGCAAAAAGTCTTTAACGCACTTCATTTCCTCCAAACCATTCAAATAGGCACGTGACTCAGGTGAAATAAGTTTTTTTCTACGAATCGGCATTGTAGGCAGTCGCATACCAACGGTGCCCATGCTGCGATGGCGGTGATTTTCCATGAAGCATTTTGCATAAGTTGTATTCAACTCATAGTTCACGCTAAAATGAAATCCCCCGAAGTAACCATGCTACTTCGAGCACCATCCGACATTCCAAATACATGTTCCTCCGTAACAAATCGGTGTTGAGTGATTGGCAAGATAGACACACTACATTCTTCGGGAAAATAAAATAAAACGTATCAGTCAGCTTGGTTTAATGCATCAAAACAGGTAATTTATTGGCAAAATATATACACTCCTGGAAATTGAAATAAGAACACCGTGAATTCATTGTCCCAGGAAGGGGAAACTTTATTGACACATTCCTGGGGTCAGATACATCACATGATCACACTGACAGAACCACAGGCACATAGACACAGGCAACAGAGCATGCACAATGTCGGCACTAGTACAGTGTATATCCACCTTTCGCAGCAATGCAGGCTGCTATTCTCCCATGGAGACGATCGTAGAGATGCTGGATGTAGTCCTGTGGAACGGCTTGCCATGCCATTTCCACCTGGCGCCTCAGTTGGACCAGCGTTCGTGCTGGACGTGCAGACCGCGTGAGACGACGCTTCATCCAGTCCCAAACATGCTCAATGGGGGACAGATCCGGAGATCTTGCTGGCCAGGGTAGTTGACTTACACCTTCTAGAGCACGTTGGGTGGCACGGGATACATGCGGACGTGCATTGTCCTGTTGGAACAGCAAGTTCCCTTGTCGGTCTAGGAATGGTAGAACGATGGGTTCGATGACGGTTTGGATGTACCGTGCACTATTCAGTGTCCCCTCGACGATCACCAGTGGTGTACGGCCAGTGTAGGAGATCGCTCCCCACACCATGATGCCGGGTGTTGGCCCTGTGTGCCTCGGTCGTATGCAGTCCTGATTGTGGCGCTCACCTGCACGGCGCCAAACACGCATACGACCATCATTGGCACCAAGGCAGAAGCGACTCTCATCGCTGAAGACGACACGTCTCCATTCGTCCCTCCATTCACGCCTGTCGCGACACCACTGGAGGCGGGCTGCACGATGTTGGGGCGTGAGCGGAAGACGGCCTAACGGTGTGCGGGACCGTAGCCCAGCTTCATCGAGACGGTTGCGAATGGTCCTCGCCGATACCCCAGGAGCAACAGTGTCCCTAATTTGCTGGGAAGTGGCGGTGCGGTCCCCTACGGCACTGCGTAGGATCCTACGGTCTTGGCGTGCATCCGTGCGTCGCTGCGGTCCGGTCCCAGGTCGACGGGCACGTGCACCTTCCGCCGACCACTGGCGACAACATCGATGTACTGTGGAGACCTCACGCCCCACGTGTTGAGCAATTCGGCGGTACGTCCACCCGGCCTCCCGCATGCCCACTATACGCCCTCGCTCAAAGTCCGTCAACTGCACATACGGTTCACGTCCACGCTGTCGCGGCATGCTACCAGTGTTAAAGACTGCGATGGAGCTCCGTATGCCACGGCAAACTGGCTGACACTGACGGCTGCGGTGCACAAATGCTGCGCAGCTAGCGCCATTCGACGGCCAACACCGCGGTTCCTGGTGTGTCCGCTGTGCCGTGCGTGTGATCATTGCTTGTACAGCCCTCTCGCAGTGTCCGGAGCAAGTATGGTGGGTCTGACACACCAGTGTCAATGTGTTATTTTTTCCATTTCCAGGAGTGTAGTTTACGTTATTAATACGTAGGGCAAGCTGCAGTTACATTTTGAGTGCAAAAATACGGAAATGATTAATAATGATGATGACTATGATGGTGGCGACATCTCTGGTAGTGCAGTAGCAATGGCAAAGCTAGTCGCAGTGAGTTTCCTAGCTTTTAAAATACACCACCATGCTGTGTCAGCATGTTCCAATGTATAAAAGTGTGATTAGTCATCACTAGCCAATTATTTATGTATTTTCGTTGCAGCACCGTATTTTGGTTTTTTCCATTCGCAAGGAACTTCACCTTGGAGAAATCCAAGCTCCGAGAAATGCGTAAGCAAGGAAACTAAATTCGGGTGTGCAAAACCGTAGGAAACAGTTAAGCATTTTCTATGAAACCGAATGCCTCTCTCTGCATTTCTGTGCTGCGGCTGACTACAAGTTTGTTGCACAAAATTTATACATTTAAGTACCGCTCTTTGACGTGTGAAACGTAATCCAAGCAGGAGCCACTCAAACACCACGACACTTGTCAGCAGTCACCAGCATCCTCTCAGATAAGAAAGGCCTATACCTGGGCGCTACCTTATACACTACAGTCTGTCATGCATCCGAGAAGAGTACGTAGTATTCGCTCTGCAATTCAGCCTATATTTTCAGTTCTCCTGTGAAATCAAATACGATCTCTCGAGAGCTAATAATAAGATACAATGCATGCTGTTTGATATGCTAAATCCCATTCAATAATTACGTGAAATGTTTCAAATCCACCAAATGTACTTTTTTGTGAGCATCTGTCAACTGATCGAATGGTCTCATATGCAACAGCACATTTCAAAATTTAGTTTTCACTTTATTGTCTTATGGATTATTCCCTTTTGCTTTCGATTGACTCGTGATGCAGTAAAACTGCAATACTGCACATTGACATGGTGTATGTCCACCTTTCGAGGTTATGATGATTGAACATCTTCTGAAGACTAACATATTGCTTTTATTTAATGCAGGCTTAACGATCTGCTTATATTTATAGCCTCTGTTTCAATTTACTTAAAAGCATGTGGGTTACAATAAGAAAATGTAATGAATACGTACTGGATGCAAGGATTAATCAGTCTGAACATATAATTGTAAGTTGCCAGAAATCTTGTTCCGATATCTTGAGTGGTTCATGGAATAAAAGGGGTGCAAATATTGGAGGTTTCACCTTTTATATGCCACAGAGCCTAAGATCACGTGGTATATCAATACGTAAACACTAAAAAGATGTGCGAAACTGAGGATGGAGAAAAACTCATTTTTAACCTTTTGCCACCATTATAGCATCCACTTTGGCGACTGGTTGTAGGAAACCTCCACACGCAGCAGCTCCTTCTTCAAAATGGGTTCAAATGGCTCTGAGCACTATGGGACTCAACTGCTGTGGTCATAAGTCCCCTAGAACTTAGAACTACTTAAACCTAACTAACCTAAGGACAGCACACAACACCCAGCCATCACGAGGCAGAGAAAATCCCTGACCCCGCCGGGAATCGAACCCGGGAACCCGGGCGTGGGAAGCGAGAACGCTACCGCACGACCACGAGATGCGGGCAGCTCGTTCTTCCTAGCGGAGAACTCCATTGGCTGCAGGTATTCGATGAGCGTCGTCAAGATCTGTAGCAAAGTCTCAGCTCTGGAACTCCTCTAAACTCTTAGCCTCCTGAGGCATTCACGTGAGTGAATGGAAACAAACACAAGCGAACAAGTATTCGCAGACAAGTCGCAAGTGTTCGCTACCATTCGCTTGTAGCTATGGACAAGGGTTTACACTAGAGGGAATGGAACCTGAAATATAGCTTATGAAGGCTGAATTGTAGGTCATATCGTTCTTTTTTCTTTTTTATGCAAAAATCGCACGCAGTGTACAATACAGTATAGTTAGAGCCACAATGTAAAACTTTCGTATTCAGAGAGGAGAGAGTACTACAGTATTTTGCATGACGATTACATTACTTTTGACGAAGAAGGCAAAATGTTTCGGGAAAAGGAAAATGTAGGTGTCTAAATATGGACATAAGAGTTGAATGCGTCGATTTAGTACTCTTAACAGTGAACTGCAGCTAAATCTTACCTCAGCATTATTTCAAGACTTTGAACATATGTCAGTTGTTTTTCGCTGGCTTCTCATTACAAGTGACTTGGAAATTTAAAATATGAACACCAGTTTCCAGCCACTAACACAATCTAAAGAAAGGCTACCATTTACGCTCTGTATATTAGTAACTGGATTCATTTACGTGATCGATGCTTCCGCATTTCAGTTGCTGTAGTATCTCAGATACATTCTGATGTTTGCAATGACATATGCAAAGCACTTCAAGGATTTTATTGAAGACGTATAAGGAAAATAATGTCATAAATATGATTAATGGAGTGTGAAATATACATACGACCTGTCACATAGCCTACTTGACAAAATCTGCTAAAGAGTAAAACATTTTTATTTATCGGCAAAAATCTCTCATATAATCAGCCATTTAACTACAGATATTATGAAAGTTGGCAAACAGAACGATCATCTCTTTCGTAACTCTTCAGTTTCAGTCAGTATAATAGATACATATTTGCACTTGCCTACTTCCAAGGAAAGTTGGGACGCTCTTCGTTTTCAATAAAAGAAGTTCGAAGCTTCTGCTGATTCACTCCGTTTCCGCATGATGCAAGCATATAATGAATATGTCACCTTGTCACATCCCCAGTTGGATCTTTGAGTGCTTCGGCAATATTCTACCAATTACGTTTCTCCTCCCTCACCATTTGTGCTGTGGATTTCTTTGATAACAATTATACCTTCGTAACGTATAGTCTCCCACCAGTAACACTACATTTCTCTTAGAAGGGGAGGCCGCCAATTGTGAAATTCAGATTCGATTCATACTGTGCATCATAAAAGCTCATGGCGAGAGGTGTAATGTGGCAAAGCACCAAGATGCACTTCTCAGCCGTTGTCGAGAAAATCGACAGTTAAAAGAAACCGTTGCGGTGAAATACTCTCTACGCTTATTAATTTGCTATAACGTCGTGGCGCAGCTGTAAGCGCTCGGGTTCGTAATCCGAAGGGCGCCGTATATATATATATATATATATATATATATATATATATATATATATATAAACAAATAATAAAAAAAGTTGCACGGTGCGAGATTCCATACGGCGCCCATCGGATATATATATATATATATATATATATACTTGAAGTAAATCCAATCCATCGTCCACCACCAATTGTCTTCTCCGATTTTTGCCGGTATGATACAATACGCGTGGTATGCATCAAACCTGACGAACGATAGAGCAATTTTTCAGAATGTCAATCAGGTTTGTTTCCCAACAGATAATTTAAAAAGCAATTGTTCTTGTAAAAACGCATCTTTTATCAGATGTGCTCGATGTCGTGCTGTTTTCTGCTTTCCATGTTTCTATGATAACTATCACTCTGGTTCGTGCAATACTCCAGCTACTTCTGGTCACTAATTGTTAATTATGTGCGAGTGTACACCGGACTTATCAATAAATTGTATCCACTTGAATATTATTTGTGATATTGTGTTTTATTTCAAGTTTTATTTTTCCGCGACAAACGACTTTCAACAACTTATTATATGCATAATTGTTGCAACTGATTGCCGGGAATTTTATATATATATATATATATATATATATATATATATATATATATATATATATATATTTGAATTACAAAAAAACAAATAATAAAAAAAAGTTGCATGGCGCGAGATTCGATCCGGCGACCTTCGGATTACGAACCCAAGCGCTTACCGCTGCGCCACGACGCTGTAGAAAACTAATAATCGTAGAGAGTATTTCACCGCAACGGTTTCTTTTAACTGTCGATTTTCTCGACAACGGCTGAGAAGTGCATCTTGGTGCTTTGCCACATTACACCTCTGGCCATGAGCTTTTATTATGCGCAGTGTGAATCGAATCTGAATTTCACAATTGGCGGCCTCCCCTTGTTAGAGCATTTCATCGCTCATTCAACACGTATCAACGACCGAAAAGAAAAGATGGAGCCAAAATGTCTCTGTACTTTTAGCACCGCAGCATGCAGGATGTGAATTTCTTCTAACTGTTCGTTAAACTCTGACACTAGTGCAACACAAGCAAGCGCAAGTAAATGCAAACCGAACATAATTGAGTGTACTTAAAGGTCACAGTCCGTAGTAATAGTAGGAGAGTCATCGAGTAAAAGAGAAATAATATCCGGCGTTCCCCAAGGAAGTGTTATAGGCTCCCTGGTGTTCCTGATCTATATGTTTGACTTCTCAGTAGCCGTCTTAGATTGTCTGCAGATGATGCTGTTATTTACCGTCTTATAAAGACATCAGATGACCAAGAAGAATTGCAAAATGATATATATATATAAGACATCTGTATAGTGAGAAAAGTGGCAATCGACCCTGAATAAAGAAAAGTGTAAAGTTATTAAGATGAGTACTGAAAGGAATCCGCTAAATTTCGATTACGCGGTAAGTCACAAAAAACTGAAGGCTGTAAATTCAGCTGAATACTTAGGGATTATAATTACAAATACCCTAAATTGGAAAGATCACATAGCTAAAGTTATGGGCAGAGCCAACCAAAGACTGCGATTCATTGGCAGAACACTTAGAAGGCGCAACAGGTCTACTAAAGAGACTGCTTACACCACGCTTGTGCGCCCTATTCTGGAGTATTCCTGTGCGATGTGGGATCCGTATCAGATGGGACTGACGGATGATATCGAAAAAATACAAAGGGCAAATGGTTTTGAATTATCGCGAAGTAGGGGAGATAGTGCCACAGACATGATACGTGAATTGGAGTGGCAAACATTAAAACAAAGGCGTTTTTCGTTGCGACGGGATCTTCTCATGAAATTTCAATCACCAGTTTTCTCTTCCGATTGCGGAAACATTCTGTTGGCACCCACCTGCAGAGGGAGAAATGATCATCACGATAAAAATAGGAGAAATCAGTGCTCGCACAGAAAAATTTAAGTGTTAGTTTTTCCCGGGCGCCGTTTGGGAGTGGAACGGTAGAGAGACAGCTTCAAGGTGGTCCACTGAACGCTCTGCCAGGCACTTTATTGTGAATATCAAAGTAATCACGTATATGTAGATGTAGGTGTACTTTACCCACACTGGGCTACAGTTTACACCAGAGAGAATTCTCATTCTTTGATTAGATTATAGAATCTGGTCTCTCTCTCTCTCTCTCAGTATGCCTCGCCTCCTTAAATTCCTTGAGTAAAGTCTGAACGCTACTGCCGCTACACTCATTCATAGCGTAGCAAAGGATTTTGTTACACATTGCGGTTTGCGTATAATACATTTTCTCCAGGAAATAAATGTCGACGTTCCAGCTTACATCTTCTAAGTAGTCTGATCCGGTTCTCCTTTATTTTCTCTGCAGTAGCGTTCCATAACAGAGTTTAACACAGCATGCCTCCTCTGAGAGCCCTTTTGTGCTGGAAGCAGCTGCTAATGGATGACTGTGTCACTGACGGGCACCTGTGCTCACTAAGAGATTCTTATCAGATATTGTGACACTTTTCCGCCTGCTCGAGAGCATTAGACAACACAGTCAATATCACTGTGAAATTATAATTGTCACCATGCAACGTAATGCATGTAACACAGCTACGAGGAAGCAAGACCTTCATTCTGAGATCCTAGAAACTGCATATCTGTTTGCTGTTGCTTGAAATGTAGAAGCAAAATATGATGACGGTAGTGACAGAACACACGCACTTGGAGTTGCATTACGCTCTCCAGATGTGGAAACTATTGGAAACGCGAGATAGTAAATTCCAGGAAATCTCCGCCCTCACCAGTTGCTCATTCAGATGAAGTTCAAAATAGTTCAAATGGCTCTGAGCACTATGCGACTTAACTTCTGACGTCATCAGTTGCCTAGAACTTAGAACTAATTAAACCTAACTAACCTAAGGACATCACACACATCCATGCCCGAGGCAGGATTCGCTCCAGACTGTAGCGCCTAGAACCGCACGGCCATTCAGCAGAAGGTTCAGAACCACTTGGAATTGTTCAGTATTACTTGACTGCGTCATCAGGGGGGGAGGGAGTTTTAAAAGCAGAGCTTGTACTCGAGGAAGGTGTTGGTGTTGTATCATCTTAACTATCTAAATCATTCAACGATTTTTCTTTGAAGGACACACCTGTGAGCAAAACAAATACTGTCCTGCAAATACGTATTTTACTATTACAAATCTTATATTGCTGACCTGATTACTTGCTGTATGTGGTACCGTAGCCTGTCGATATCGTGCATTCAGAAATCCATGGAAGCTAGGTGTGCAGATGGCAGGGCACGCATAGGGAGAGCGGTAGTGGTGGGGGTCATGTGCAGGCGCTATAGTGGAAATGCCAATCGCTGGAGGGGAAGAGCCGTTCTACACTAAAGCCTAAGCTCGCATTTTCTATAAATATTAAGTGGAGTTCTTCCACACCTACACATGGATGCTGGCCATTCGAAAAGATGTACTGTCACCTATGATTTGGTTAGTATCTAGAAAGAATTTCGCCCAAACTGCAGCGATTTATTTTCGCCTGGCTTGTTAACCATTTGTAACTTTCAAAGAAGCGTTATGAGTGGCGAATTTTGGGTAAAACCTACACATATCTCTGGTTGTCATGTTAAAATTTGCTTCTTTTGCTTCTGTCTCACCTCACTAACATGTTGTGGAGATGCAGTTGAAAAAGAATTTTGAAAAAGTGTGTTCTTAAGTTTACTAAATGAAGAACTGTGGAAAGCACATTCTTCGTACAAAATTAACCTCTAATGTCTTCACTTATGTTGCTCCAAACCCCATAGAATTTATCATTTCACCAGCTATCGATGACCTTCAAAAATTGCATTCCTTCATCGAAAAAGTCTATAGTTAGTGGAATAACACGGTAGATAATTAAGTTTTGCATAACAACCATAATGGAAAATACTTTCCTCTCTGTGTGATATTATTTGCCAAAATCTCATTTCGATATCTTAAACAGTTTATGAAATATGAGGAATGTTGTAGACATTTAACTCTGGCGTAGCATGATAAGTGTGCTATGTCAGATCAGTTTTCTCGAGATTGGTGACAGATAGAGACCTCCAGCCAATTTAAAGAAAATTAAATATGTTACATAAATTTCATATGCTGCAACATACTACATAATATGCACAAAACGCAAAATCATATCGACATATACTTTTCATTACAAACTTATTCGAATTTCGCGCAGTGTCTTACTTCCACGTAAGTATCTACATCGGCATCTACATCCATACTCCGTAAGCCACCTGACGGAGTGTGGCGGAGGGTACGTTGAGTACCTTTATCGGTTCTCCCTTTTGTTCCAGTCTCGTACTGTTCGTGGAAAGAAGGATTGTAGAAATGCCTCTGTGTGGGCTCTAATCTCTTTTATTTTACCATCATGGTCTCTTCGCGAGATATACAGGGTTATTACAAATGATTGAAGCGATTTCACAGCTCTACAATAACTTTATTATTTGAGATATTTTCACAATGCTTTGCACACACATACAAAAACTCAAAAAGTTTTTTTAGGCATTCACAAATGTTCGATATGTGCCCCTTTAGTGATTCGGCAGACATCAAGCCGATAATCAAGTTCCTCCCACACTTGACGCAGCATGTCCCCATCAATGAGTTCGAAAGCATCGTTGATGCGAGCTCGCAGTTCTGGCACGTTTCTTGGTAGAGGAGGTTTAAACACTGAATCTTTCACATAACCCCACAGAAAGAAATCGCATGGGATTAAGTCGGGAGAGTGTGGAGGCCATGACATGAATTGTTGATCATGATCTCCACCACGACCGACCCATCGGTTTTCCAATCTCCTGTTTAAGAAATGCTTCTGCTTTAGCCTTTTCCGTAAGATTTTCCAAACTGTCGGCTGTGGTACGTTTAGCTCCCTGCTTGCTTTATTCGTCGACTTCCGCGGGCTACGCGTGAAACTTGCCCGCACGCGTTCAACCGTTTCTTCGCTCACTGCAGGCCGACCCGTTGATTTCCCCTTACAGAGGCATCCAGAAGCTTTAAACTGCGCATACCATCGCCGAATGGAGTTAGCAGTTGGTGGATCTTTGTTGAACTTCACCCTGAAGTGTCGTTGCACTGTTATGACTGACTGATGTGAGTGCATTTCAAGCACGACATACGCTTTCTCGGCTCCTGTCGTCATTTTGTCTCACTGCGCTCTCGAGCGCTCTGGAGGTAGAAACCTGAAGTGCGGCTTCAGCCGAACAAAACTTTATGAGTTTTTCTACGTATCTGTAGTGTCTCATGACCATATGTCAATGAATGGAGCTACAGTGAATTTATGAAATCGCTTCAATAATTTGTAATAGCCCGGAGCAATATACTGCTTGACTGCTCGGTGGAGGTATCTTCTCGAAACTTCAACAAAAGCCCGTACCGAGCTACTGAGCGTCTCTCTGGCAGAATCTTCTACTGGAGTTTATCTATCATCTCCGTAACGTTTTCGCCATTACTAAACGATCCTGTAACGAAGCGCTCTGTTCTCCGTTGGATCTTCTCTATCTCTTCTATCAAACCTATCTGGTACGGATCCCACACTGGTGAGCAGTATTCAAGCAGTGGGCGAACAAGTGTACTGTAACCTACCTCCTTTGTTTTCGGACTGCATTTCCTTAGGATTCTTCCGATGAATCTTAGTCTGGCATCTGCTTTACCGACGATTAATTTTATATGGTCATTCCATTTTAAATCACTCCTAATGCCTACTCCCAGATAATTTATGGAATTAACTACTTCCAGTTGCTGACCTGCTATATTGTAGCTAAATGATAAAGGATCTTTCTTTCTATGTATTCGCAGCACATTACACTTGTCGACATTGAGATTAAATTGCCATTCCCTGCACCACGCGTCATTTCGTTGCAGATCCTCCTGCATTTCAGTGCAATTTTCCATTGTTACAATCTCTCGATATACTACAGCATCATCCGCAAATAGCCTCAGTGAACTTCCGATGTTATCCACAAGGTCATTTATGTATACTACGCATAACAACGGTCCTACGACACTCCCCTGCGGCACACCTGAAATCACTTCGGAAGACTTCTCTCAATTGAGAATGACATGCTGCGTTCTGTTATCTAGGAACTCTTCAATCCAAGCACACAATTGGTCTGATAGTCCATATGCTCTTACTTTGTTCATTAAACGACTCTGGGGAATTGTATCAAACGGCTCGCAGAAGTCAAGAAACACGGCATCTACCTGGGAACCCGTGTCTATGGCCCTCTTGAGTCTTGTGGAGGAATACCGCGAGCTGGGTTTCACACGATCTTCTTTCTCGATTCCTATTCTGATTCCTACAGAGTAGATTTCTCGTCTCCAGAAAAGTCATTGTACTCGAACATAATACGTGTTCCACAATTCTACAGCTGATCGACGTTAGAGCTATGTCTACAGTTCTGCAAATCTGCTCGACGTCCCTTCTTAAAAATGGGGATGACCTGTTCGCTTTTCCACGCTCTTCTGGAGACCTACGGTACACCGATGCAAGAAGGGGGGCAGGTTCCTTCGCGTACTCTGTGTAAAATCGAACTGGTATCCCATCAGATCCAGCGGCCTTTCCTCTTTTGAGCGATTTTGTTTTTCTATCCCTGTGTCATCTATTTCGATATCTACCATTTTGTCATTTGTGCGACAATGTAGAGAAGGAACTACAGTGCAGTCTTCCTCTGTGAAGCAGCTTCGGAAAAAGACATTTAGTATTTCGGCCTTTAGTCTGTCGTCCTCTGTTTCACTACCGTTTTGGTCACAGAGTGTCTGGACATTTTGTTTTAATCCACCTATCGCTTTGACATCAGACCGAAATTTCTTAGGATTTTCATCCTAGTCAGTACATAGAACTTTACTTTCGAATTCGTTGAATGCCTCTCGCATAGCCCTCCTCACACTACATTTCGCTTCGTGTAATTTTTGTTTGCCTGCAAGGCTTTGACTATGCTTATGTTTGCTGTGAAGTTCCCTTTGCTTCCGTTGCAGTTTTCTAACTAGGTTGTTGTACTACGGTGGCTCTTTTCCATCTCTTGCTTGGCACATACTCATCCAATGCATATTGTACGATGGTTCTGAACTTTGTCCAATGATCCTCAACACTATCTGTACTTGAGATAAAACTTTTGTGTTGAGCCGTCAAGTACTCTGAAATCTGCTTTTTGTCAGTTTTGCTAAACAGAAAAATCTTCCTACCTTTTTTAATATTTTTATTTACGCCTGAAATCACCGATGATGTAACTGCTTTATGGTCGCTGATTCCCTGTTCTGCGTTAACTGTTTCAAATAGTTCGGGTCTGTTTGTGACCAGAAGGTCTAATATGTTATCGCCAAGAGTCGGTTCTCTGTTTAACTGCTCAAGGTAGTTTTCAGATAATGCGCTTAAAAAAATTTTACTGGATTCTTTGTCCCTGCCACCCGTTATAAACGTTTGAGTCTTCCAGTCTATATCTGGTAAATTAAAATCTCCACCCAAAACTATAACATGGTACGGAAATCTACTCGAAATATTTTCCAAATTTTCCTTCAAGTGTTCTGCCACAACAGCTGCTGAGCCAGGGGGCCTATAGAGACATCCAGGTACCGTGTTTGAGCCTGCTTTAACCGTGACCTTTACGCAAATTATTTCACATTTCGGATCTCCGTCAATTTCCTTCGATACTATTGCACTTTCTATCGCTATAAACACGCCTCCCCCTCCACTGTCCTGCCTGTCTCTGCGGTATACAATCCAATCACAATAACTGTGATTATTAACGAAATGATGTGCTCGTCATCATGAACCTGGCATATAAAGCTATAAGAAGGGCAGAAATGAATTTTTGTACAGAATAGTTTCTGTAAAATCGTTTGAGAAAGATTGCAAGGCGTGCGCCTTGATTTTGCCATCGCCGACCGGCCGAAAGGTTTCAGACACCGTCGGCCTCCCCTTCCGAACAAACGGATGTACTCGCCCAGCTCTTTGGACGAAAACTGGTTGCGGCGCATCTGCTGCCGAGTCCTGTGCGGGCTATATCAAACAGGGCGCAATCTTTCCGGTACAGGGGTTGACAGTAGAGGCTCCACTGTTCGACAGAGGCAGCGAAAGCGACCGGCGCCGCCCAACCGCCGGCTGCACGTGTGCCACGCCTCCTGAGCTGAGCCGCCACTGGCGCTACTGATCGCAAGTTTAAAGAGGCCGCCCGACGGTGGTCTGCCTGCTGAGTAACTTCAGTCTAGCAGCAGTGGAGTATCGTCGTAGTGCGTTCGCAACTGTCCTTACGAGCGTTGTGCAATAGAACTGGCCTCAATACTTACATTTATTTCTGCCGACTGCAAGGTGGACCTGACTTTTGAACTCTTGAGGTGTTTAATTTGTCCCGGCATTGTCTGAGGACTTATACAAGGTTTTAGGCGAGGGATCATTGCACTAAGTTGAATATATTACGTTATCTCACGCAGTGACTGTGGTCTCTCAGTCTTTAGATTTCTGCCACAGAAACTCATGCACCATCCCGACCAGACACATCATAATTTAGGTGACGAGGCCTAACTTGGTCACTTCATTATAACTTACTGATTTTTTTTTCACTCAGTGTTGCACAGTCTGTGAGCACCTGGAGAGGACAATGGCCTTCAATTGTCACTCGAAAAAAATACATCCGATCGCGAAATAATTCAACCCACTGAGCAACACTCTGAAAAAAAAATGTAGGTCTTCATCTTCGTAGAACGTTTCTGGCTATGCAGTCTATCATGTTTCTGGCATTTTTTATATACGCTGCTCGGTGTGATTCCTTGTCATATCTAAGACATAACCAGATTCACCTACTTGCCATAACTCAAACCACTTTGCATGCAGTATCTAGAAACTACAAGCAGTCACCATCCAGTTTCCAGAGGAAGCAGTAGGGAATCTGCAGTTGGAGAATTGCAGTGGCTAGTACTTGAGGGAAGAGGAGGAACAACAAGAAGAAGATAATTGCAGCCTCTCGGTAAGATAAACTTTCTGGATGTCATAGACTTCGAGACTAAGTAAAATACGTAATTGTATTTGGTGGGTTGGCCGCCTATGAAGGTTAAAACCGATGCTGGTAACCTAGGATGGGTTTTTGTGTGGTTTCAACTTCTAAATACAGTGTTTACTGGCCAATCATGACTGGTTTAAAGAAGCCAAATAAGGTCTTACTGCATGTCTCCCAGTTATCACCAACAGTGTGCGGCAGCTGAATAGCCCTGTTAAAATAAATATCTCGTTAGCTTGTAAATGCCTTTTGTCAAAGTGAGGAAAAAATTAGGGAAACGTATTTTAATACCAAGAACATACCTTTTTAGCTGTCTCATGTCGTTCTCGTATGGTATTCAACCAATGTCATATACTGACTTAAAAAACCGATAGTTTTCCAAGGGCACGATTTCAATAGGTGTTAATAGAACAAATTTTCGTTAACGGATATGTAAATAAAGGATTTTGTGCGGAAATATACCGAAAATTACAAGATGTGAATGCAGAGAAAAAAAGCTTTGATGAATATTAATTCTGTCATCGATCATTAAGGCTTCAAATGGTACATTTTTGGTGGTCTCTATCCAGCAAACTATCATGTGAACCGTGCTTCAGATTATATTCTCTAACAATTTTACTTCTTACTCAATTGTATAATGCTGAAGTATCTGAGAAAAACAATGTAAATGTATGAATTATTGCGTATGGCACACGGTACTATGAGCATGAATGTTTTATTATAGGAACTTCAGACAGCATTAACAGGGTTTAAACTGGTTCCATTCTATGTATCGACACATCATAAATGGTACAAATATGTGAATATCTTAAATCTATCCATCAGAAACACAGAAATCTGCCATTTCTGTTACCGCAACACAAAAACATTTCAGCCTAGTACCTAGTAGCATTACTCATTTTCATCATCGTACTGTAGTATGCGACCGCTGCTAATATTTTCAGTCGAAAGAAAATTGGACTACCAGTGAGAAATGACACCCCCAAAGAAGAAAACCAGTTCATAAAATTGAAGTTGTACAACAAACTGGCGAAGACATCGTTTGTTATTACATTCAGACGTCGAAAGCTTCCTGCGACGAGGTGTTGCCAGCGAATTCGTGTGCACAAGCCCTACAGTCTTGCATTCTATTTGCAGTGCAGCTACAGCAAAGAACATACAGATTTTCAGCTGTATTGACGTGCTGTTGGCACGGAATGGTTTAGCTAATAGCTGTATCTGATTGCAGAGCACATTAAAAATTACTTGTTGCAAAACAAGCAGATGATTATTAGTGCATAAGAGAAAAAAGCTTCAACAGCAGAAATTTGGCACTTCTGGAAGGAACGCTTCAAGCAGACAGATGTGCGAAGCCGACGTCACTGCCATTTTACAGGCAGATTTCCTGGTGCTGCACGTGCTAAGTATAATTTAAATTATAGACCTAATTTTATAGTATCTTTTGTGTTTTACAACCTGTTCAGTTGCAATGCACACACAATACTGATAACCTTCTGTGAACAAATGGAAGAAACGACGAAAACAAAGCCACGTCATGTTTCCTGAAGTGCAAACACGGAAAAATAGAAAGCTGTCATTTAAACTTTCTCCGTGTGGAATCATATCGACATAAAATTTCGGTTTATAGATTCCTTCAAGTTTCTGGCACGCTGTCTGGAAAAATGGGTCTCATATTTTAAGCCTGAATAGTGGTAAACAACAATTGGATATTTCCCAATGACGAGCGGGTTAATTTAATCAACAAGGTAATCATCATTCCTTAGAAGCATGTAATTGACGAATCCATTTCGTTGCCTATTGCGGCACCCACATGTTTGCTGGTGAGGCAACTATCAAAGAATTGGATTACCAAAAACCATGCAAGGTGTTTACTTTATCTGAATGCAAAAGATCAGGTGATTAGTCTGACTTACATTTGAAAACCGACGCCTTGCTTTTGGCTGATATGTTTAACAATTTGTGCACGCTCCACAGCAAACGTAGAAACTAGAACCTGCCCGTTATTTGATACCAATTGGCTGGGCATGTGAAAACTAATAATGTAAATGAAAAATGTCTTATTACCGCTTTAATTTGCAGATAAAGATCTTTATTTAGTCAACCAGTTTCAGTCGACTGACCGTCACCAGGTTCATAAAAATATTGACAGCTTCATGAACATGTTGATGTCAGTTTGCCAAAACTTGTTGTGTAAATAACGAAATTTATCCGCAATTGAAGGCGGTAACATGACATTTGTGAAATATGTACTTGCTGTTGGGCACCATCTTTTGAAAGTATACACTAATCCAAAATAGCGACTTAATACAGATATAGATCAATTACAATTTGTTGAGCGTGGCATCAGAGTTCATTATGACTGTGAGGAAAATATGGATGAATCTTACAGTATATAATCTGATGTTAACAGTCTGTACAGCTTGGTCACATTGTAATACCTACCATTCTCTTACGTTGCACAGAATATGTGGGCGATTTGATGTAATAAGTTAACATGATGTTTCGGTGTATTTTACAAGTGGAGACTGAGTATGCATATAATGTACGTGAACTCCACTCTATTCTACCATTATATCCAGAGGATATGGTACCACCACCTACTTTCAACAATCCAGGTGTTCCAAAGCAGCTCACTTCCACGTTATATGATAAGAAGAACTATATGATTTGCTATGGAAAACGAAGGTAGTTTTTGAAGGATTAATACATTCTACATAGAATTCTCAAGACATTGTCATTCTGTCAAGCTCTGTGGATGGAAAGTATATCAGCATCAATTGTAAGAAACCCATCAAAAAAATTAGATAAAAATTTCTTTAACCTTAGGAATAGCAGTTTTTTCGGGGAAACGATGCACAATGTGCGAAACATTAGTAATGTGAAGGTAATAACGAGTTAGAAAGGTAGATGTGGAGCTGCTGCTGTGGGTGCAAGCCTGAATTTTAAGCTCAGTGTCGTATTTAAGAAAATTTAATTATGTAGACATAACATACTTAACACTGTTTATGATAAATTTATGGATGTAGGAATGGTTATTTTAGATTCCTCCAACTTGTTGCTTGTAGATTTTCTTTATACTTACTGTGTGTGTGTGTGTGTGTGTGTGTGTGTGTGTGCGTGTTTCAGCAAATACCAAATTTATTAGAAAAAGGCGCACTTCAATTCAAGCTTACTTTTAAAATATATACTTCATATCTGAGGACTTGATGCCAATTCAAAGGAAGCTTGCGTTATTTCCATTAAAATACTATGCTGTGAATCGCTCTCTCACTTCAAAGGCTGGTGCCTTGATTGGAGGAGTGGAGGGGAGGGCAGTGGTAGAGGAGAGGGGAGGGATGGAAAGGGCATAACTCGTCACGTGTTTTTAATGTCGTTGGTAACGGGAGAAGGACTTGCCGCCATATAGTACTGCCATGTAATAGGTGTATGGCTTCATCCACCAACATTTGAGCTTCCAGCTGAGACACTGAGGAATGGCCAGTATGGATGTTTGGTCCACATGTTCTAAAATATTTCAATAAGATTATTACCTAATCCTAGTAGTAGCTTGACAATGGACTTTTAATGGAGAATTTCGGGCATATATGCTGGTATAACAATAATACAACAACCTACTCACTTAGGACGACAGCGACACGAAAAGAGGGGAAGGTTTGGATATACGAGTCGAGTGAGTAGTCCACATCTTGCAACCCCCTCACGACAGTGCGTGTGAAGAGAACATTGATGAAAGTAATTGCGGTAATGTGTGATACTCAGTTATCCAGGACAACGCCTCACTCATTGCTTTCACAAGGGGCGCTCAGACATTGATACTTCTTGTATTTGTACTACGAGCTACATCTACATGAGTTGTCAGCTTGTTACAGACGATCTTCTCATTGGTGTCAACATCCTGCAATACCTTTTGAGGCTGGAGCACAGTTCATGTAGTTTCTCCAAATACTGAAAGTAAGAAACGAATGTAGGAGTAGAGACCCAGTTGAAGTTACGTACGCTGCACTGCGTAGGGGACGCGTAGAGGAGGTGGTGGTATTCTAGACAAACTGCCAGAGGAATTACACATTCCGATGTATAATTACTCTGGATCTGGAACAAAGCTTCAGAAACGCTTGGCAGGAGGTGACAAGGAGATTAATCTCCTCGACGAAACGTGTATGGACCATGACATTGCATACGCTGCAAATAGAGATCTCTCAATTCGTCACATTGCTGATAGGATTTTAGCTGATAAGGTTAAAGCGATACGGAGAAGAAACGATATTGGTATAGGTCAACGCATCGCAGCATTTGCAGTTGATAAAACAATGCGTGGAAAAATTAAGTTGGCTTTAGGAGTGATGAATTTCAAGCGAGTAATTAATGCTGCACGTTGTACACTAAACAAGAAGAAGGAGAAGGGCGAAAAGCAGAGCTGTTTGAAGAACTGTATCCTGACAGCAATGTACGCAGCTAAAGACGCACTGAAGCAGAAAGGTGCGGGAAGAAGAATAAGAGGATCGGTTAAGGCCTCTCGAGTTCTACCAATACCCAAGACGTCTGGTGGTTTTCTTCGATTTCTCATTCCAGCCCTCTCCGGCCTCTCGGCGGTAGGGTCCGTCGCTGGTGGTGCTGCAGTTATTGCTCGAACGTCAAGAAGACCCAAAACTCCCAAGCGCAGTTAGAAGAGGCAAGTAGACATAACCGCATGATGGAAGCAGCAGATATTGGAAAAGGACTATACTTGAAACCGTACAGGAGAGGGCTTGGTTTGTTCATAAATAAAAAAAGCCCATTAGCGGTCCTACCAGATCGACCACTCACAAATACTGATCTTCTTAAGTTTGTACGAAAAAAAATGCAACATTCCAAGGTTCCGTGGTGTGTTTATGCAGGATACATTACCGAAGACTATGTGGAAAATTGGTGAATGTGATATTGTGAATTTAGGTGTTGCTGGAGGCCCCGGCACCCACTGGATGTCATATGTCATGAAAAATGCGGATACCGTCTACTATTTCGACTAATTTGGTGACCTGCAAACGTCAGAAGAATTGCAATGATACTTCACTCACAGAAGACGTGTGTTCTATAATTTTCGGCGCTATCAGGACTTTAATACACACCTCTGTGGATATCTATGCATCATGTTTCTCCTGACGTTTAAAAAGAAGAAGAAGCAAACTATATAAGGAGCACCTTTAAACTTTCCTTCATCAGTTGAAGTGCGGATGCAATGTCGTACACGTTGACGTTTAAAGAACGATCACCTGTTCAAAAATGGTTCAAATAGCTCTGAGCACTATGGGACTTAACATCTATGGTCATCAGTCCCCTATAACTTAGAACTACTTAAACCTAACTAACCTAAGGACATCACACACATCCATGCCCGAGGCAGGATTCGAACCTGCGACCAGAGCAGTCACGCGGCTCCGGACTGAGCGCCTAGAACCGCTAGACCACCGCGGCCGGCAACGATCACCTATATTGCATGCAAATTACTTCCCGCCAATTGATTTGAGCGTTGGTGAATGGAGTATTGCATTGATAGGACTGGAGACGTACAACAGCATCCCAAATATCACCGACACTAACAACAAACTGCACCTGGATATTAATGGTGAAACTGATATTTTGGAAATAGAGCCGGGAGTATACAATATCAAGGATTGAAATGAAGTCTTTAAACAGTCTGGAAATGTATTGAGCTTCGTGCAAACATCAATACACTTAAATGTGAAATAAGAACTGTAAATGCAACAATTGACTTTAACGAGAAAGGTTCAATAGGGCGCCTACTGGGTTTCACAAAAGGGCAGTTTTTGAAGAAGGATCCTATTAAATTTTACAAGTCAGATCAGACGGCGGACATACTTGTCGTCAACAAAATCCGAGTCGGGTGTAACATTGAAACGAACTCCTGTCTCAACGAAAGTCTGATTCATAGTATTTACGGATTCTTCCCCTCAGTTGCAACGGGGTTGAGACTCCTGCCAATGCAATATATCTTCCAGTGACAACTCAGACATTGGGAGCTGCGTATTGTGGACCAGAATAATCAACTTGTTGACTTTCGTGGTCAGGAAATCATTATACGTTTACATCTAAGGCAGGATGGGCATACAGTATAAAACCAATGTACGCAATCCACAGCATGTCACTTCGCTGCCGAACTGCAAAGTGATATATGCTGACTACGAGTTTCTTAAATCAGTTGGCTTGAAACCTCGCAATAACGTCCTTACTCAATATAGCCCGTCCTGTACAGTATGATAAGAGAATTATATGTCAGGAACACTTCTCGCGTATAATTCCAAAGATATAGACTGGAAATTATTTCTCTACAATCCCGAAACTTTTGTGAGATGCATTGTGCTGTAAACCACTGAGTAGCTAGAAACTTATCCCGTCTGCAAAGATCTTTAGATCTTTACATGAAAACTCGAAAAAAACAGAGGAAATTGATATTTCCACTCGCTAATACCGATGGTGGTGATATAACTGATTCCAAACCATCCTAAAATTTACAAAGTCAACTAAAGTGTTTCTCGTATCTAGAGAACCCGGAAACATGTCTTCCACCTGTCTTTCACCTGCTAGATTTGCACACCACAGTCGATGTTCTCTCAAATAAATAAGGGCAGGAAATGTGCAGAATCAGTAAATTAGACAATTTACATGAGAGGGAATTATGATCCAGCGCTAACACATGTCCATATTGGAGAACACACTCAATCAAGAATGCTGTCCAACACATACTGAGTGTTAGTTCGCTATTCAGCCGTCCAGAGGGCGACAGACTTAGGTCAGCTACATTCCTGTACCCCACCTGGTATTTCCACTTGGACAGCTCCTGCCGGTAGTGGGAAACATGAATCATTCCCACCACAGGCCAACGCCACTGCGCTCCACGCACCCCTAGACAGTATCTTCCTAGAAAACAGTGAAAGTTAACTCGTTTGAAATATTTAATTGATTGGAAATGTTGGCAAAATTTAGTGTACTAACAACATCTATTTTACCCAACAAGACACAAATTGTACTATGCAACATATAGATTGAATTCTATAAACAACTAACAGATGATTAAACACTCTAGTGTGGCGCCTGGTTGGCAAACACAGTTTAACTAGGTATTCAGAGGGTCATGTACTCTGGCCTTAAAAATGTGGATATAGATTGAATTCTATAAACAACTAACAGATGATTAAACACTCTAGTGTGGCGCCTGGTTGGCAAACACAGTTTAACTAGGTATTCAGAGGGTCATGTACTCTGGCCTTAAAAATGTGGATAACACTAGCTGAATTGACTGGATGCTGATCAGACTTTGACTGATCAAATCTACTGAAGTTTCTCTACATAGGTGCAGCTGAGAGCAAGTGTTGAGTACGCCATGATAATGCCAGAGCTGCATTATGTTACCCAGTTTACTTTGTGCAGCGACATGACCTGGAGCTGTGGAGATCTGTGCGATGGAGAATGTGCAATAACCTCACGCCGTGTATTTCCTGTTTCGGTGGAGCATAATTTGCCAGAAACTGGACTGCAAGTCAAGAGATGAAAAAACTGTAACAGGAGTTTCTCCAGCTTTTCCCAAAGATCTGTCTCTGGCTTAATGATTGTATTGAAAGGTACCATGTTTGGACAATTTAATTGATTGAGAATGTTGGCCAAATTTAGTGTACTAACAACATTTATTTTCCCAAACAAGACATCAATTGTACTAAACAAGCTATAGATTGAGTTCCCTAAACAATTAACAGATGAGTAACCACTCCACTGGATGGCTCACGGTTGGCAAAGACAGTTTAACTAGTTGATCAGTGAGTCAAGTACTCTGGCCCAAAAATGTGGATAACGCAAGCTGAATTGATCTGATGCTGAGCAGACTCTGATAGATAAAGTGGCGATTGAGATCTGTATGCCCTGACAATGCCAAAGGGACAGCACAATACCCTGTTTACTTCGTGCGGCGACGTGGCCTGCAGTTTGCAAGATATGTGCGGCGGAGGAGGTGAGACGTGGAGGCGGCACCTGTGAATCGATTGCGCCCAGGAAGAACTGCAAAAGTCTCACGGTCTAGCGATCTGGCAGACGGATCGCAATTTAGTCTCTACCAGAGACTTGAAATCACAGTAGATTTCAGTGTGTGACACACCCGTTGGTTGGTCATACCATGGACCAATTTGGATCACTCATACAACAGAGCACAAAGGATACCAAAGTCAAGAATGGTACACCAAAAATGGGTAAGTGTTCCCTCAGAAAGTGAGTAGTCCGAGGAGTTAGAGGTCACACTGTCAGTACAGGAAAAACTCCACCACAGGCTCCCCAGTCTAAACTACTTGAAAGTGAAGTCAGTCTGAGGATGGGTCCCAAGTACCACCCACACATGCCAGAGCTTAGACCAGAAGTATCCTACACCAGAGAGCTTCCCACCTGTCCAAAAAAAATTCAGTTTTCCCTCTAAATGCATGAATGACAAAAGGCTCTAGAGGCGCTAAATCTCCCCTACGATATGGCAGCATGAACTCATGTCGAACCAGGGCAAGAGTTAAGAAACCTGCATCTCTGAGAAAAGAAACCGCCAATTATTGGCTTCCTTTTACGTTTTTGCAGAGGGGGAAAAAGATGTCCCCTCCTATGGCAACAAGCAAACAGATGCAATCTCACAGGCCAGCCGATGTGGCCGAGTGGTTCTAGGCGCTTCAGTCTGGAACCGCGCGACCGCTATGGTCGCAGGTTTGAATCCTGCCTTGTGCATGGATGTGTTTGATGTCCTTGGGTTAGTTAGGTTCAACTAGTTCTAAGTTCTAGGGGACTAATGACCTCAGAAGTTGAGTCCCATAGTGCTCAGAGCCATTTGAACCATTTGAACCATTTGCAGTCTCACAGATCTTTTTTCTAAATCGCTAGTGCCTTGGAGCTTGTTAATCCTAGCTAAGAGGTCTAATAAGGATTCCATCTCTAAAGCTCCTCAGATGTTGGGGATTTCTTATACAACAGTGGCAGCTGAGGTAAGTTGCTCACTGGCCTTCTTGCAATATTGGCGAACATGAAAACCAGTGAATTTTTATTGCAAGTGGCTCTGCACACAATTCCGGTGTACAACTACCCAGTGTAGACATATACCTTTAGAATGTCGTCCCTGCCCAGGCTTCTGCTGGCGCTGTGGCAGGTATCTCGGCATTGTTCTGCTGGAGCCCTGTCATGACAAGGGGCTGCCCTGTCTGCACTGTTTGGCTGTAGACCTGTCCAGCAAGATTTACTAAGGGATGGGCTTACCACCAATTGCTTTCAACTCCCAACAAGCCATTTCTATGAGCTAAGAACCTTAAAAATACCTCTTGCTTTTAGCGCCCTACCAGGCTCCATCAAAGTCTGATGAGGATATTAACTTTCTGGAGCCTCAATCAAGATGCATCATGTTGTAATAAAATGTTTTAGTTTTGTATATGCAAAAAATTCGTTAGAGAGTAACTTGTCCTCTCTCACTGCCCCCTTCTGCCATTGATTTCTGCACTAGTGGTGTCTCACTTCAATATTATTAAGTGTGACATGATCCAGAGGAAGTCATTGAAATTAGTACGAAAATTTCATTCAGATAACCGATATTTGTGTGAAAAAGGTAACTTTGACAATCAGGATTGCCCATGGCTAAGACACATCCTAGCTTGACCTCATTAATTACAGGGGCTTTCACTCACATGAAGCTGCAAGCCAGCTATAAGTAGTATGAATTACTTTAGACCCAGGGGTTATTGCTACGCCACAGGCCTCTGTTATACATTTGATATGTATTTAAAAGGCCTCGCAGCAAAGAAATGTACCCATACACACTCCTGATGCCAGAGATTTCTAATGTCCCTAGTCATCTACAGTGTCCTGGAGTATGAACTGTTCTCTGCTCATTGACTTACCCATGCTCTATCACTCATGTGGTCTCAATCATCAAACACATACACTCTGAAATTCTCAATGAACAGGGAAATAACATGTGAAAACTGTTTATCTTCATACCAAAATTGAGTAAATTTGTGTATTATTTTCTACAACATAAAAATAAATACAGGCACATAATCATTGTCAAGAGTATAAATAAATGTTCAGGAAAAACATAGATCTCACAATCAAAACAGTTCAACTGATTGAGCCGTGCGCAGCTCGCAGTCATGCCGTTTATTGCTCGTCATCTCGTTTTTGTGGTTCTGTCGCCTCGTTTTTCTTTTAATTCGATTTACTGGCATCACTAGGTTGCTGGTTTGTTTACACGTGAGTGGCAGCAGCAGCGTCTATCGATAAGGGCATTATCGTACCATCTCTGGAGCGACCGCTACTATTTCCGGGTCGTCGTTTGTCTGGAGTTCAGTCGGGGACGGAGCACCAGTGAAGTGCGGACAGTCAGTACTTGCTGACCGCTGGCCACACACATGAACTGTCCGATGGAAGGAGATTGGAGCGGGAACAATCGCCCGTTGCTCTTTCGGTTGGTCGTCTCATTGGGCGACGTGTATTTGGTCTTTTGACCATTCCTGGGCCTCGTCAGTTGGTCATCTTGCTGGATGTGGGTCGATTCCTTCCTCGTGGAGAGATGTCGTCGCTGATGGGCAAGAGTTACCCATCCCAATGGACATCGAGCTCAGTCTGGTTGGAGCTGCAGTGAGCTCTGGACAGCCAAGATTTGCTCAACTGCTGCCAACACTCATAACTTGAGTGGAGGCGACCTTGGTTGTTCGTTCGGTCGGTCGTGTCATCGGACGACGTGTATTTGATCGTTGACCGATTATGGAAACTCTCTCTGTGTGTGATGTGTCATTTTTCCTTGTTGTTCCATGGTGATTAGTTGTAGGATTGTTGGAGTGCTTAGTGCAAGTGTTTACGTGGAACTGTGTATAGCTTCTGTGATTTCTGCTGAGCAGATTAATGCCGTGTGCATGCAGGAGTAGCCAGTCGGTCGGTTGTGACAGAGCAGTGAGGTCAGGCCAGGGCCTCTGGCGGCATGCATGTGCGGTCGGAGTTGTCAGGCACTAGCTGCGAGAGCTGCAAGGTTCGTCGCCCACCAAACCTGGATACTGGAGTTGAGTTATCAGTTAACCTGTCTTGAAACCTCAAGTGCCGTGACATCTCTTCATTCATGGCCGGTTGTTGCTTCCTGTGCTGTTCCCACAAGCAGCAAAGTATGGTGTGCTGGAGTAAGCAAATATTGCAGCTGTCTGTCTGTATGGTGTTTAATTGTTGAAATGATTGTAACTTATTAGTGAAGTGCACCAGCGTATCTTCTGCCGTCTGGCTGTTAACGTTCCGGTTACCTGCCTGTTCGTTAGCGTAGTTTTTTGGCAGTGTGTTTTCATCGCCATGTTGATGCTATCCAGCAAGGCGTGTAGCTCGACAACTTTGGTGTTTTTTTCATTTTTTGTCTTTGAGTGGTTATTGTGCCTTGACTATGTTTACACGCCAATTGTCAAAGCGAAGTGCTGCTTGGATCTTCGTCCTCGCTGATATTATCAGTTGTTGTGCCATTGGTCAGGTTGAAGGAAACTGATTATGTTGTTGGTTGGTTCGTCAGCGGTCCCTAGGTCGTGCTGGCACCCGATTATTGAGTGTTATACTTGGCTTCCTCTCTCACCTAAACTGTTGTTAGAGTTTCCTCCCTAGGCTAATCCTTGGAACACTTCTGAGCACCATTGTTCTGTTGTTTGGGATTGTGATTTTCATTAGTCTCAAATACTGTGCGAGGCCTTCAGCTGAGTATTAATTTACTTTGTTTTAGAGTTCAGTATATGGCCTTCAGCCGAACCTTATGTGAAATATTTTAAGATGAGGCCGTCAGCCTACATAAATTAAGATATGAAAGGTCTTTATTTTAAAAAATTTTTAAAATTTTCTTACTGGCGTTCTTGTTATCCAGGCCTTAAGCCCTCAGTTCTTCTATATTGCAACTAAGGCCTTCAGCCTAGTGTATTCTATAACGCAATTTTAATAACTTGTGTCCTGGCTTCAGGCGTATTGTTTCTGAATTCCTTTTAAGGGCAAGTGTGATTAAGTGTTTTTAGCAAATAAAGTTTGTAAGTTTGTGCAACTAGCAATAACTGATTTGGGCCCCTTTTCACAACCTGATCCGCTCTGTCCTGAAAAACCAGATTTCACTGATAAATACAAAAACGCAAAAAGATATTACATAACTATAATACAGAAAGGTATCCTATCGCTCCCTCCACAAGAGTCCCTGGGGAAACAGATTTCACAACTGAAAACATGGCACTTATGCACTCGCACAAACGGTTACTGGTAGGACAGAAGAACAACAATTCGCGCCAGAGTGGAATGGCCTCTCACTCAGGGTATGATGTAGCAGAGGTGGCAACAGACGCCTTTTGGGTTTCCTCTTGTCTTGCAGCATCTGGTTTCTGGGCAGCAACCGGCATCTTGGGCTGCTTACGGACCGCAGCTGGAACCTTGGTGACATCCTGGTCAGGCAGCAGTTAGCCATCAGCGACTGGCGTGGCAGCATTGCATTTGACGTGCAACACATCCCCGGGTGTAGAAATCCATTCAATGTTAGCGAGAGGTGGGGCTGCCCAGCTCTTCCCATTCACCTCTGCATCGGAACGCGCCTGCCGGCACAGGACATTGTATTAACTCACCTGCTGTCGACAGGACACATCACCCTCAGCACCCTGCTGAGTCGGTTAGGCTCAGCGTGCACGCTGACTGTGGTGCCACGTGACTCGCTTGTTCGAATAGTGGTCTGGCGGGCCGTTGGCCGCTAGAGGTTTGCTGTCGGCACATGATGGCGTCCCGCCGTCTGCGCTGGCTTGTGATGTGCTGCCTGCACCGGTAGACAGTCTGGGCTGCTACAGGTGACTCATTATGGCTGCCCACTGCCTTCGCCCCTCAATGACTGGTGTGGGCCGTGTCGTCCAATCTGCCGTGTTGGTTCTGGAGTCTGCACAATCCTCAAGGATGTTCAAGTGCCATATTCTCTCACAAATGTCATTACATTGATATAATCCATTTACATAAAAGAAAACAACTATGAATAAAACTTATTCTTTACGTAATACACTCCTGGAAATGGAAAAAAGAACACATTGACACCGGTGTGTCAGACCCACCATACTTGCTCCGGACACTGCGAGAGGGCTGTACAAGCAATGATCACACGCACGGCACAGCGGACACACCAGGAACCGCGGTGTTGGCCGTCGAACGGCGCTAGCTGCGCAGCATTTGTGCACCGCCGCCGTCAGTGTCAGCCAGTTTGCCGTGGCATACGGAGCTCCATCGCGGTCTTTAACACTGGTAGCATGCCGCGACAGCGTGGACGTGAACCGTATGTGCAGTTGACGGACTTTGAGCGAGGGCGTATAGTGGGCATGCGGGAGGCCGGGTGGACGTACCGCCGAATTGCTCAACATGTGGGGCGTGAGGTCTCCACAGTACATCGATGTTGTCGCCAGTGGTCGGCGGAAGGTGCACGTGCCCGTCGACCTGGGACCGGACCGCAGCGACGCACGGATGCACGCCAAGACCGTAGGATCCTACGCAGTGCCGTAGGGGACCGCACCGCCACTTCCCAGCAAATTAGGGACACTGTTGCTCCTGGGGTATCGGCGAGGACCATTCGCAACCGTCTCCATGAAGCTGGGCTACGGTCCCGCACACCGTTATGCCGTCTTCCGCTCACGCCCCAACATCGTGCAGCCCGCCTCCAGTGGTGTCGCGACAGGCGTGAATGGAGGGACGAATGGAGACGTGTCGTCTTCAGCGATGAGAGTCGCTTCTGCCTTGGTGCCAATGATGGTCGTATGCGTGTTTGGCGCCGTGCAGGTGAGCGCCACAATCAGGACTGCATACGACCGAGGCACACAGGGCCAACACCCGGCATCATGGTGTGGGGAGCGATCTCCTACACCGGCCGTACACCACTGGTGATCGTCGAGGGGACACTGAATAGTGCACGGTACATCCAAACCGTCATCGAACCCATCGTTCTACCATTCCTAGACCGGCAAGGGAACTTGCTGTTCCAACAGGACAATGCACGTCCGCATGTATCCCGTGCCACCCAACGTGCTCTAGAAGGTGTAAGTCAACTATCCTGTACAGCAAGATCTCCGGATCTGTCCCCCATTGAGCATGTTTGGGACTGGATGAAGCGTCGTCTCACGCGGTCTGCACGTCCAGCACGAACGCTGGTCCAACTGAGGCGCCAGGTGGAAATGGCATGGCAAGCCGTTCCACAGGACTATATCCAGCATCTCTACGATCGTCTCCATGGGAGAATAGCAGCCTGCATTGCTGAGAAAGGTGGATATACACTGTACCAGTGCCGACATTGTGCATGCTCTGTTGCCTGTGTCTAAGTGCCTGTGGTTCTGTCAGTGTGATCATGTGATGTATCTGACCCCAGGAATGTGTCAATAAAGTTTCCCCTTCCTGGGACAATGAATTCACGGTGTTCTTATTTCAATTTCCAGGAGTGTATATTTATTTATTTATTTTATTACTAAGAACGCAAATCCAAAAATAAATTTAATTGACTTCAGGACCCTGTTAACGTCGTATGGACGTAAAGTACGTGGTGGGAGGTGTCTTTGTTTGTGGTGCACATGTTTTTGTTATTTATTGGTCAGTTCTGTCACGCACTCTAATTTTACGCTGTCGCTACTTCTGTATCCCCACCAAACGTGCAGTGTGGTGTCACCGCTAGACACCACACTTGCTAGATGGTAGCCTTTAAATCGGCCGCTGTTCGTTAGTATACATCGGACCCGCGTGTCGCCACTATCAGTGATTGCAGACCGAGCGCCGCCGCACGGCAAATCTAGTCTATAGAGACTCCCTAGCATTCGCCCAGTTGTACAGCCGATTTTGCTAGCGATGGTTCACTGTCTACATACGCTCTCATTTGCAGATTCGACAGTTTAGCATAGCCTTCAGCTACGTCATTTGCTACGACCTAGCAAGGCGCCATATTCAGTTACTATAATTACTATCTTCAAGAATGTATTCTGAACAGATAATATTGTGAATCATGTCCCATAAAGAGCGACGTTCATCATTAATGGATTAAAGTTAAGTGTCAAATTAGTTATATCCGCTTTCCGAATTCTCATTCCTTATCATGTTCCACACCTCACGTCAGTATAGTTCTTCCCTCCTCACGCCAGCCTGCATGAGCTAAAACGCGTGCATTTCGGCCTCCACTCGTAACACAGTGTTGGCTCCTCTGCTAACACAAAATTGGCGACGAGGAGTAAAAACGGTGTTCTTAACTATACTGACATATGTCGTTGAGACTGCCCTGATTTCATTGTGTAATGGCTTCGTCGCAAGCTCCAGATGTACTGTCCGAATTTTATCGCTTACAGAATCAGCAGACGCAGGCATTACTGGATGTCCTTGGACAGCTCGTCCAGGGTCAACGTGCAATGCAAAACGATGCGGCAGCTGCCGCTCCACCGCTGACGCAGCCACAACACGCAGTTGCACCGACGTTCAGACCTTTTGATGCTGCACTGGAAAGCTGGATGGAGTGGTCTCGCCAATTTGGATTCCATCTCGCCGCCTACAGAATTCAAGGTAACGAGCGGCAGCCTTTTCTTTTGTCGTCCGTCGGTGTGCAAACATACCATGTGATAGTCAAATTATTTCCCCGACGCAACATAGCAACTCTGTCCTATTACATTAGATGCATATTTCAAACAATCAGTCAATGTGGTTGTGACCAGAAACAGTGACGCCTCTGTGCCAAGGGCAACCGACCCAGACTTTGTACAACAGTCTTCGCGGTATATGTACGAGTATCTGGTGGTCGCTAGCTACATGCGTGATGCAGAAGTAACTTTGTATGATGCAAGATACGAACTGCATGTTTACTACATCGATATGGTATAGCCGGGTTGGAGATCAGTTTCAGGCTGAAATATTCAAGCTTCCGTCGTCATTGGCACAGAAGTTTAATTGGGGAAGTGCCTTCCTGTACTTGACGAAGTGTAGACCAATTTTGCAAGGTATAACTATCACTGCAATATTGTGATCTGTACTAAATAGTTTTGATACCGAAAGTCTCGTCCGTCACACCGGCTGCATCAGTAATTTGGCGGGTAAATTCAGTAAGACCTACATTCATTTACAAGGCATCCTTTGAACTGGGACAAAGGAGCCTCTACAGACTGATCCTAGTAAGAAGGGGGCAAGGTGTCTACGTCGGGATGCTGTCCCTCATACGCCACCGTGGCATTGAGACATCTCCAGAACTGTAGGACACAGATTTTCCCATCTGTGCTTTGACAATGCTCTCTTTCCATACAACATGAATGCTTTTATGATTAACGGTATTTTCCCAAGTGTCGACATACATGATGAAGGCTTTTAGGGCCATTGTGGCCGAGCGGTTCTAGGAGCTTCAGTACAGACCCGTGCTGCTGCTACAGTTGCAAGTTCGAATCCTGCCTCGGGCATGGATGTGTGTGATGTCCTTAGTTTAAGTTAGGTTTAAGTAGTTCAAAGTCTAGGGAACTGATGACCTCAGATGTCCCATAGTGCTTAGAGCAATTTGAACCATTTTTGAAGGCTTTTAGCAGTGAGAACGGTTACCATTTCTGAGACACATGTTGAAAGCAGGATATCACAATTTCCAGGAAGGGTAGCGCGGGATCATTATGATGAATGCATTCGGTATTATCCTGGACTATTTTCGTAAAGAGCTCCTGTTTGGGCGAGAATTTCCCTGTAGACAAGCTGGGAGATCACGAAAGTTTCTACAACAACAAAAGCGACTGTTAACTATTTCTGCGATACTTAACAATTTCCAAGAGGTAGACTTTGCTCGTATTCACACAGATATGTGGCATCAGTGTAACACTGACAACCTTTTAGCTGCACCTGCGATGCTGAGCCGCTATGCAAACATCTCAGAACTGGACCCACAGCTCTGAATGCTATGTCAGCCACAGTAAACATGTGCTTGGCTAGACGCGTCTCGCATGTGGGACGAGCTGTCCCATTAGGATCGCTAGGAAGAATGCATCATTCCGCCTTGGAACTCTGTACGGAACAGTTTGCTGAATTCTTAGCGATATTTCGAAAGCTGTTTTATGTGTAATGAGTATTTGTGCACTGTATTAATTCGGTTGTTTAAGCGTTGTGAGCGTGTTTGCATAGCGTAATACATGCATTATTGTTGATAATTTTATTCGCAGTAAACGTGACTGTGCACCAATGTACTGTATTATTTCGAAAATTTACAAGTAGTGTGCATGTCTGTAGGTTGTGCACCACCCCAGTTGCATTGTTGCCAAATTTAATCAAAATGGCAGCGATAGGTGTGGAAACGTCGCTGGCCGCAGTGGCCGAGCGGTTCCAGGCGCTACAGTCTGGAACCGCGCGACCGCTACAGTCGCAGGTTCGAATCCTGCGCCGGGCATCGATGTGTGTGATGTCCTTAGATTAGTTAGGTTTAAGTAGTTCTAAGCTCTAGGGGACTGGTGACCTCAGAAGTTACGTTCCACAGTGCTTAGAGCCATATGAACCATTTTTGTGGAAACATCAGATTGATGCCATGACAGGAAGTTGAAATTTTGGCAGCAAAATAGATCAGTTGGGCTGCCTCCAGTAACCTAACACCTTCCCTGGGGGTTTAAAATTAGTGAGCGTGTTTGCAGAGACTTATACATGCATTATTTTGACAACTTACAAGTTGTTTTCGTGTCTGTACAGCACCATAGTGCAATATTTCGATAATTTATGATTACTTTTGTGGGTCTGGAGGCTATTATTGTGACCCCAAGCACATCAGGGCAAATGTTTTACATCAGTGTAATACATAAACTATGTGAAACCTGTCCCCATAAATTGTTCCAAAATAAATAAAGTACACTCCTTCCTCTCTCAGCAGCTGGTCACAGACTGACTTCTTTTCTCACCATTTTCCCCAGACTGCTATGGGGCAACAGTGCCCTCTGGTGGCAGTACTGTGTACTAGGTCACCTGGACTCTGGACCTCATGGTGAACACACTGGATGGAGCTGCTGCCTATGACAACTCAAATTGTTTAAATAAACACTGCATGCAAAATGAAGACTTATGTCCATCTTATCCAGCAGCCCAGCACATGCTGAATCCTTTTCCAGAGAACTCCAAGGAAAAGGTGGTGGCCGGATGACTTAGGTTAGTGAAGGTAGCGTTAGTGACCTATTCTCCGGTCACTTTCTTATGTAAGTGGAGGTAGTCGAAGTGATCTTTTTCCACCAAAATTTGAACTTCCCCTCTATTTTCTGGTTCAGGGGGAGGGAGGGGAGGAATGGGAGGGATGAGGTTAGGTTAGTGGAGGTAGTCCGATTGACCTATTTTCCCGCCAAAATTTGAACTTCCTGCCATGGCGTTATTGTGACATTGCTACATCTATCGCTGCTTTCTTGCACCCTCCATCTTGAATATATTTGGCAATAAAGCAAGCTGGGGTGGTGCACCTGTTGCCATACTACTGCTGTGGAGTGCAAAAACTGTAGAGGAAGACACAGAATGGAATACATCCAGCAGATAGTTGAGGAAGTAGGTTGCAAGTGCTACTCTGAGATGAAGAGGTTGGCACAGGAGAGGAATTCGTGGCGGGCCACACCAAACCAGTGAGAAGACTAATGACTCAAAAAAAGGAGGTGGGAGGGGAGTTTCATTGCAGTTGACAAAAATAAGTTGTCGTTATTCAGGTCGAAGCTGAGTGTAACAATGAAGTCATCAGGTCGTGTGTAACAGATGCAGTTGAAACCAGGTTAATCGATGGATGTTTTTACTGGAAACTCGATTCTACCATAACAGTTTTAGAAACATTCAAAGAAAATCTATGGTCAGTAGTGCGTGTACACCCAGGTCATGCAGTACCAGTTTGAGGCGACTTTAGCCTGCTGAGTACAGACTGGGATGTTTAAGAATTAATTGCTGGGGGCTATAGACAGACAGTCATTCGAAATAGTTATGAATACGTTTTCTGAAAACTGTCTTGAGCTGCTTGCTCGGTAGCCCACATGAAATGGAATTATCTTAGACCTTGTATCTTCAAATTGGCCTGCCCTTATCGACAATGTCAGTTTTGAAACGAGGATTAGCGATCGTGATGTCATTATAGCAACTATGATTACGAAACCTAATAAATCAGTCAAAAGGCTAGGAGAGTGTGTCTGCTAGATAGAATCGATACGCGGTTACTAGCAACTCACTTCGACAGTGAATTCTCATCATATAGTTCCAGATAGTTGGATAAAGAAGAATTATGGGCAAAGTTTAAGCAGTTTGTAAATCGTAGTCTGGAGAGTTACGTGCCTATTAAGTAGATAAAGGAAGGAAAAGACGCACCATGGTCTAGTAACGAAATCTGGCTGATGCTAAGGAAACAGAGGCTGCTGCACTCTCGGTTCAAAAGGGAACTCACAACAAGCCAACGTTATTAGAGATTCGTGGGCCTGTGGAAAGACCTATCTGCGAATCATACAACAACTACCACCCTCACACCTTAGCAAAACACCTGGCAGAGAACCCGAGAATATTCTGGTCTTACCTAAAATAGTTAAGCCGATCTAAGGCTTCCATTCAGTCCCTTGTTGACCAGCATGGTGTGGCAGTTGAAGATAGCAAAACGAGAGCTGAAATATTAAATTTCGTTTTCCAGAAATCGTTCACACAAGAGAATCGTACAAACGTACCGTCATTTGATCACCGAACAGACTCCCGTCTGGATGACATAGTAAAAAGCATACCTAAAGTATAGAAACAACTGAAATATTTGAAATCAAATAAATCACAAGGTGCGGATGGAACCGCAGTTCGATTTCGCTAAGGGTACTCGACATCCACATCTACATCTACATGCATACTGTGCAAATCACATTTAAGTGCCTGACAGAGGGTTCATCGAACCACGTTCACAATTCTCTATTATTTCACTCTCGTATAGCGTGCAGAAAGAACGAACACCTATACCTTTCCGTACGAGATCTGATTTCCCTTATTTTATCATGGTGATAGTTTCTCCCGATGTAGGTCGGTGTCAACAAAATATTTTCACATTCGGAGGAGAAAGCTGATGATTGGAATTTCGTGAGAAGATTCCTTCGCAACGAAACACGCCTTTCTTTTCATGATGTCCCGCCCAGATCCTGTATCATTGCAGCGACACACTCTCCCATACTTCGCGATAATACTAAACGTACTGCCTTTCTTTGAACTTTTTCGATGTACTCCGTCAGTCTTATCTGGTAAGAATCCCACACCGCGCAGCAGTATTCTAAAAGAAGACGGACAAGCGTAGTGTAGGCAGTCTCCTTAGTAGATCTGTCACAGAAAGTGTCCTGTCAATAAAACGCAGTCTTTAGTTAGCCTTACCCATAACATTTTCTATGTGTTCCTTCCAATTCAAGCTGTTCGTAATTCTAATTCATATGTATTTACTTGAATTTGTAGCATTTAAATTTTACTGATTTGTAGTGTAACCGAAGTTTAACGAATTACTTTTAGCACTCATGTGGATGATCTCACACTTTTCGTTATTTAGCGTCAACTGCCAATTTTCGCACCATTCAGATATCTTTTGTAAATCATTTGCAATTTGTTTTGCTCTTCTGGTGACTTCATTAGTCGATAAACGACTGCGTCATCTGCAAACAACCTAAGACGGCTGTTCAGATTGCCTCCCAAATCGTTTATATAGGTAAGGAACGGCGAAGGGCCTATAACACTACCTTGGGCCATAACACTACCTTGGGGACTGTGCGGCTGGTCCCGGCGGAGGTTCGAGTCATCCCTCGGGCATGGGTGTGTGTGTGTGTGTTTGTTCTTAGGATAATTTAGGTTAAGTAGTGTGTAACCTTAGGGACTGACGACCTTAGCAGTTAAGTCCCATAAGATTTCACACACATTACTTTGGGGAACGTCAGAAGTCACTTCTGTTTTATTCGATGACTTTCCGTCAATTACTACGAACTGTGACCTCTCTGACAGGAATTCACAAATCCAGTCACATAACTGAGACGATATTCCATAAACACGCAATTTCACTACAAGGCGCTTGTATGGTACAGTGTCAAAAGCCTTCCGGAAATCTAGAAATACGGAATCGATTTAAAATCCCTTCTCATTACCACTCAACACTTCATGCGAATAAAGAGCTTGTTGTGTACATAGTTCCGCGTAGTCAGCGCGTACACAACTTTCCCACTAGAGCGCGCCCCGCTAAGCACAACAGCGCAGGCGCAGCGCTCGTCCGTCTCCGCTCTACGAGATGACGCTGCCACAAAGACGGGCCAACTTCTGCTTCCGCCGATCCGCGTATTAATATGTAACGCAGCCAATGAGATTGCTGCTAACGTAGAACCTTTTCTCCTTGCGGATCACACTCGCGCAGTGATACATAAACGCACGAGGTATTATAACGAGTGTACAGACCTCCGATTAGTCAGTCTGCATTAGTCTGTACCAGTCTACATTTGTCTGTACCAGTCTATAGTCAAGTTTCAGTCTGCGCCTAGTAAGATTATCATATTCCTGTACATAGCCAAGAAGATAACTGTATAGACACTATGTCAAGTATCAGAGATATGTGAGAATAAGATTAACGTACCAAGACCAAAGGAACTTCAGATTGTCAAATGTAAATAGCATCCAGAATCCAGTTAAGTAAGGTTTATGATTGTTATTATTTTAATACATGTGTGCGAAAATTAATCAAGTTTTGTTTAAAGTTGGTCTAAGCGTGCAAGTGGCATTTCTATCGTCTGACCTAATGGCAGTAGATAAACACGCCACGATAAGACCACGAGACATATTACTGACACTCGCCTACTTCGTTAGAGCGACAAGTCAAATAATCTGATGGTGTGTGTACCGAAGACCTTTCAGTACGCACACCACAGAGCTAGTTGTGTTTCACAAGAACGATGTTTTCTAAACCCATGATGACTGTGTGTCAATAGACCGTTTTCTTCGAGTTAATTCATTATGTAATTCTACGGCATTGGTCCCTTACCTGGCTAGCATTTATCGTGAATCTCTCGTTCAGCTCAAAGTTACAAGCGACTGGAAAAAAGCGCAACTGACTCCAACATATAAGAAGGGTAAAAAGCGGATCCGCAAAATTACAAGCCAATATTCCTAACTTCGGCTTTCTGCTGAATCCTCGAACATTTACTTAATTCGAATTTAATAAACCTTATTGAGACTGAGAAGCTTACTGCACATATCAGCATGGTCTTTGAAAGCATCGCTCTCGCTAAACTCAGCTTGCTGTTTTCTCACATAATGTACTGACAAGGGAACCTCCCCATCAAACCCCCCCCCCCCTCAGATTTAGTTATAAGTTGGCACAGTGGATAGGCCTTGAAAAACTGAACACACATCAATCGAGAAAACAGGAAGAAGTTGTGTGGAACTATGAAAAAAATAAGGAAAATATACAAACTGAGTAGTCCATGAGCAAGATAAGCATCATGAATGATAGTCCGAGCTCAGGAGCGCCGTGGTCTCGTGGTTAGCGTGAGCAGCTGCGGAACAAGAGGTCTTTGGTTCAAGTCTTCCCTCGAGTGATATTTCACTTTCCTTATTTTCGCAAAGTTATGATCTGTCCATTCGTTCATTGACGCCTCAGTTCACTGTAATAAGTTTAGTGTCTGTGTTTTGCGACCGCACCGCAAAACCGTGCGATTTGTAGACGAAAGGACGTGCCTCTCCAATGGGAACCGAAAACATTTGATCGCAAGGTCATAGGTGAACCGATTCCTTCGCAGGAAAACACGTCTGATATATTCTATACGACACTGGTGACGGCATGTGCGTCACATGACAGGAATATGTTGTCGACCCACCTAACTTGTACACTTGGCGAATGGGTAAAAAGTTTCTTTTACCTTGCCCGATTTAGGTTTTCTTGTGGATGTGATAATCACTCCCAAAAAAGTGATGAAAACATAAGAGTTTGTCACATAAACTGCAACAAATGAATGCAACAGTTTCACAGTCGCACAGTTTTCCCTGTGCTCTGTCAAAACATATGCATCGGACGGACCGACGGACAGATAATAATTGTCTGAAAATAAAGCATTAAACTTTTCACCTGAGGGAAGACTTGAACCAAGGACCTCCCGTTCCGCAGCTACTCACGCTAACCACGGGACCACGGCGCTCCTGACCTCACATTCTCCTTCATGTTGCATATCTTGCGCATGGACTACTCAGTTTGTATATTTTCCTTATGTTTTTCATAGTTCCATACGACTTCTTCCTGTTTTCTCGATTGATCTGTGTTCAGTTTTTCAAGGCCTATCCACTGTGCCAACTTATAACTAAATGTGAGGGGGGTGCGATGGGGAGGTTCCCTTGTGAGAAATATGGATGAAGGCCAATAGGTAGATTCCATATTTTGGAGAGTACTTCAAAGGTGCACCATTACAGGCCGTTAACGAAAGTACGAGCATATAGAATAAGCTCACAGACATGTGAGTGCCTCGAAGACTTCTTAAATAATAGAACTCAGTGTATAGTCCGGAGTACCCCAGGGATGTGTGACAGGGCCGCTGTTGTTCTCTGTATACATAAATGATTTGGCGGACGCGATGTGCAGTTATTTGCTGATGATGTCGTAGTGAACAGTAAGGTGTCGAAGTTGAGTGACAGTAGGAAGATACAAGATGAGCATGTGAAATTTGTGGTAGTGAAGGCAAATGGTCGACTTCGGTTTATTTGCAGAATTTTACGAAGGAATGGTTCACTTGTAAAAGAGACCGCATATGGACGCTGGTGCAACCTATTCTTGAGTACTGCTCGAGTTTCCTTTAATTTACGTCTATGGTCACAAACTTTTTATTAACAGATTACCGGTTTCGGTCTATAATGACCATCATCAGATCTGTTTTATAAAAACAAAGTCCTAATGTACTGCAGCCATAGTGGCATCGTCAAATGCCACTATGGCTGCAGTACATTAGGACTTTGTTTTTATAATACAGATCTGATGGTGGTCATTATAGACCGAAACCGGTAATCTGTTAATAAAAAATTTGTGTCCATAGACGTAAATTCAAGGAAACTTATTGTATATACGGGTCACTGTTTTATTCGCGACAATGTCGCAGCTTGTGATACTGCTGGAGCGTTTGGGATCCCTACCAGGTCGGACTGAGCGCAGATATCGAAGCCATTCAAGGGCGAACGGCTAGATTTGTTACCGGTAGGTAAGTGTTGCGGAGAAGCATCGGGAACTCATGTGGGAATCCATGGAGGGGAGGCGACGTTCTTTTAGAGAAACACTTTTGAGAAAATTTAGAGAACCTGCATTTGAAGCTCACTGTCCACCGATTTTACTGCCACCAACATACATCGAGCGTAAGGATCATGAAGACAAGATACGAGGAATTAGGGCTCATACAGTGGCGTTCAGACAGCCGCTTTTCCCTCGCTCTGGAACAGGAGGAGAAATGGCAAGTAGTGGTACAGTGTAGCTTCCGCCACCCACCATGCAGTGGGTTTCGAACTATGTGTATGTAGATGTAGATGTAGATGTAGATAGGGGAGCAGATACAAGATTCCTGCATCACCGAACAGGGCAAGCTCCTAAACAAATATTATTTAACATTTGAATCCTGCAACACCGTTCTAGGTAACTCCTAACCTGATATTATTTAAGATGTGTATTACTCTTTCGGTTGAACTGTTGGTGTTTCAAAGAATTTGAGAAAATATTGAGGGCCACCTGTTTGTAACGTCAAATAGTCTTAACTTTCGCAAACTAATAATAGCGAAACTATGGATCTCAAATGACCAACTGCACATCTTTGTCTCTTTTTGGATATCGAATCACTGACACACAGTGAAAGGTGTCTTATGCTGATATTCACAATCTAAGAGTAAAGTTAATTCAGTGAAGTAGTGTTAATCCAGAACTTGTAAGTGTAATCATGTTCTTAAGAATGAAAAAAATTACTGTTTACTAGAGTAAATGAAAATGCACGAGTAACCCGTTAATGTGGTTAAGTAATGATTACCATGCTAGAATCTGGCAGACTCATCAGGACCCACTGGCAAGGAGACTTGAAAGCACTGTCAAACGGAATGGGCGGAGTCCCAAAAAAACACTCAGTAGAATGACATAGTTCAAGAGAAAGGTAAACAATGATTTGCCCAATGTGAAACTTCTGGAAACGTCTATGACGGAAAAGAGGGACCCGTGGAAACAGTACTGGCGTAAATGGAATAGTAATGATGTCGAGCTAATGATGTATAATGACGCGTGAATGGAACAATGGTGAGAGACGTAATTGAGCTTCGCACCATTACACTGACTACACGATGCATTGATATTATGTTCATTACGAGAACATCCATTAAATACTTTCTGGTTCGTACTATGTATCAGTCTGTTCCGAGACAAATTTATTTTGCAAGGCACTGCACATGGAAATGCGAATGCAATGAATTGATAGCATACAGTGTTTGCTGCACCATTAGTTCGTGTACAGGGACGGAATGTCAGCTTAGAAAGATAACAACAAATGAAGCTACTTTCAGTTACCGACCCTAGTAACGAATGTAAACAGCACAGAACACTTCATTAAATAGTGATAGTTCTCGTAACGTTCGCAACGTTCTGATTGGCAATGTCGGTCATTCAAACACTTTTTCACATCAATTACAATTAGACTTTGAGTACAAATTCTCGTGAATAATTATGCACAATATCAAAGTTTTAAAGGTGATTTTGTACATTCTGAACCAACAAACTTCACAGTGCTAGGTGGTATTACCAACACAGAAACCTAAACAGCCTACTTACAACATAAAGACATGAGAAAATATTTGCGAACTATTTAACTTGTTTGCGACTCGGTCAAGACTAGTGAGTTCTAGAAGTATTTCTACATTTGATACATTATTTTGTATTTGACAACGAATGTATTTATACATTTCGCTGCATGACGAAAATATACGAGTATTTACTTCCGTCAGCAATAAATTTCACTCTAGTATCCATGGAAGTGGGTATAATATTCTATTCTCGTTGGCTGCCTTGAAGATGTGAGAGCACCGTGTAGTATAATCTTTGCCTGTCACAAAGTTAAATTCATAAAAACTGCCATTAGAAAAGTACTAGCGTTTTTTTTCGATTCTATAGTCATCAAATTGTCGGTAATAGAAGCTATTCTACAAATGTGTTCTATGAGAAGGCGTCCTCTTTGCAAGGAGTTATGGATTTAATGTGCCATGTCTTTACTAATATTTAAGACTCCGCGACATGGTACGTTCGAACTTGAGCTTGATGTACCGTGAGGTGTCCATTCTGTAGCCATCGGTTTGCTCTCATTTAACTTGAGTTTCAAATCTAACGAATGAGTGACATCCGATAGCATTTGGTTGAAGCTAATGAATAGGATTTCAGAGCTGTAGTTAGTGATTTTAGTAAAGATTGTAACCACTCTGCTGTGTACTTCAAATGTGATTTGTGAGTTCATCTGGATGGACGAAATAACGTGCTGTCCCCTGTGCGCACTGAATAGCTAGTACAACAACAGAGCGGACATTATCTGCTGTCGTTTTGTTTCGGGATTCGAGTTCGCAAGACTGGTCGTGTTTTAAGCCGCAGAGTAACTTGCAAGTCTATTAGGTTGCATTGCGCCGGTTTGCCCGTTATCCCACGGATCGACCGCAAAGCTGGGAATTATGGGCTATTATGCTGAGACTGTGTATCTGCCGCAATGCTCGGGAGCACCAGGATTACGGGAGCTATCTAACAATATAATTATGTGGATGATAAACACACTGGACGCGCTCTGCCTTCTCCCCGCCGGGATCACTATCAACAAATTGGTAGTGCCCACTCTGAGCTGTGTACTGTACGTGAAATGGCACAGCAGGTGCACTACGATAAAGACGAACACCTGCAAAATATGCAAAAAGGAATGCGCTAAAACATCTTTTGCCGGTCGTTTTTGTATCATAGTGAGTGTTTCAGAGTAGAAATCCTTGACACAACCGTATTTTACAAACGAATGTAGCGGGAAGGAAAGGAACATAGAACAGATAAACTGACATGAACGTAGCCTACTTCAACCGAAATTATTTCCATAAAATTCTTCTAGATAGTGACCGTTTTACATGTAATCACCATACTGGTGACTGCCTGTAATGCTCGAAACGTTGTTAATTTTATCACATACTGGTTGGGTATTTATAAAGAAATGTTAATGCTGAAACTCACTATCCAAACTATGGAACATCACGAAAGTTATCCCTTCGACATATTGAGGCGTGAGCCATTTGCGCTCTAGTAAACCGCGCGACGTCGAAAAAAATCCCAAATTTTGAGACGTTGGCAGAAGTTGACGTATCGCTCACAACTTAACATCCATAATACAATTCTAAATATTAATTCTTCTGAAGTATCAATACGAAATCTACAAAAAAATTTTAAATAATTGAAATCCAAACCGAAAAGCCAAGTCAGTGTTTAGGAATCCCGCTAATATGCCAAACTAATACACTTCCAAAACGTTCTACGTGCTGTGAAATATTTTCATGAGCATACTTCATATTGTTACGGGTTTTAGTGATGATTTTATTCTATAGGCACGTTTCTACTATTCTAGATTTCTGTACGTACTTATTTTATTTGTCGAAATAGTTATTTAATTTCTCTGCTAAACTTAATGCATTCATTTTATAGTTAAATTTAATAAATGACCTTACATTCATGTTACCCATCCAATGGGAACAGTAGTCATGTAGACCATCTCGCGGTAACAGTGATTTCTCTCGAAATGAAAAGTAGCATATGTGTTAGTTCAGGATATAGGCTATTTGCATTCCAGAGTTCATCCAAAACCGTCCAGCCGCATCAGCCTGAAGGAGTAGCAAACATACTAAGTCAACGAAAACAGAAAATAAGTTGTTTCTAGTTCGGCGCAATGCAGATTTTATGATGTTTCTATTAGCAACTACGTCATCTGGCCACACGGGTGCTCCTGTTAGCAGCGGATATGCTCACATGTCATAATAAAATCCATTCTCACTAAAAGTCTACCATGTTCTACGTGCAAAGATACGGTGTCTCTCTGTCGTACAGCATATAAGTGACACCGTCGTAGTGAGTCTACATTCATCTAAGAAGCTATAATGCAATGGGCTTGTATAGAAGCATGGATTACACATTCTGAGCATTATATAACCACTGTGTTGATTACGCAGAATCATATTATGTACGACAATTTAAATGACAAAAGCATTTTCACAAGCACGCCACAATTCAAAAGTAAAATAGTACACAGGTTTTCCTAAGAGTAGTTATTGTCCCACGTTTAGCGTTATGTTCTTCAAATCAAGAAATATCTTGTACTACACACTTTGACTTTTAAAAGTAGCCTATGTGATAATTAAGGGTATAATGTAATTCCATTCTAGATGCCTCCCAAACCCATCCAACAGTTTCTAACAACCTTACCACAACAAAGGTCAAAATTTTAATAACGATTGTGGTGTTGCTCACGCTGCTAAATACTGCATTTTCGGGCAACAAAAGTCATATTATGTGGCCGGTGTCATTAGATCACAGTTAATAGTCATTTCATATAATAATGAAAAATAGGCACTCATCTTTTTGTGTTTCCCACGCTGGTCTCGTCGTAAAATCATGGCTCAATCGTTGAAAATCTAGGTGGTTATGATTCCAAGCTCGGATGCAAAGAGGCCTAGGTTTTATTCTGCTATATTCAAAAGTTTTGTAGATGCGCTTCTCAAACCATTCTTGGAGATTAAACCTTTCAAAGTTACCACAATAGTGATGTAAAAAAAAAAAAAATAATCAGCACTCCGAATTTAAGTTACACTTCCTTTTAATTGCTTTTATTGCAATATCACGTAACACACAAAACATCACTTCACAATACAAAACATACTTGAAAACATCTTCCTCGCCGTCACTGTTATAGTTCACATTTTATAAGCGGACTACAATACGCGTCTTTCCAACATGACGTCCAAGACTTGCCACTTTCAAGGTCCGACTCTCCAACAAGTTAACAACTAACTATCACTTACGCGCCCAAAAATCAGAGTTACAAGTAAGTCAAAGATCATAGTGACAAAAGAAAGAATACACTTAAGAATAATATCATTGCAATATAAACATATCGATGTATCACAAATGAAATCAAATCTGAATGTTGTCTCAGAAATATGTCAATTAGTTAATAGAAATACAGAAGAATATTACTGGTATCGAGAGGTTCAGGTGAGGTACCATAATGGTTACGTAATTCAAGTACCATTACAAGTTCCAGCGTGGAACAGTAACAAACACACCCACACCCAAACTTTCGCATGTATCGTTACATCGCGGAAAGGGCGCGGGGGATGTGGTTTTGGTGTTCGGTTCTGTTAAGAGTATGGGGTGAAAAGTTTCTGGTTTAGCCCGGACTAGCGGCCTTTGTACTGCCGTTCGAACATCCGTCTTACAGTAGCTCCATTGCAGTATATTAATCAACGTTAGAAGGACGAACCGGAGCTGGAGCCCAGGCAAATTGTGCGAATCGATTAATTCCTTTGGCAAAGGATATTAATTAGGCTGAAATTAATACGAAACTAATGGCACCATTTGGATTTGCGAGGTTCGGATATTAAGTGCAAAAACTGTCACTCTTAAATAACTCCGGAGTGAAGGGAGACCGCTGGTTGAAATTTGGTCTACAGGTGTGCCACATCTTGGTCTGAGATGAATTTGAACCATTTTTAAAAAATGTTCCTCCGTAAAAATTTACGTTAGAAAACACGTTTTTCTGGGAGGACTGTGAAGCGCGCCACTTCTGTACTTCAAACTTGTACGAAACGTTTCCAAACTTACACGATAAATGGATGAAATCAAAACGATTTTCTTATGCAGTAATCTTTATCCAGTAATCTTTTAACATCATTGAGTTGTATTGTAGATGTTAAGACCCACTAATGTATAAGGTTGTTGGGTTATTATGTATGATATTATTCGATTGAATAAAGATTTTTTTATAGAAAAAACAGTACACATAAGTAAAACCTTTATCCGTTGTCGAGTTACGATGGTTGAAATTCAACCTATATGAAGCACGTAAAATTCGTTCTTAGGTGAACTGAATGTGCGGAAAAACAAATTATTTACGGTAAAATTGAACACTGGCTTTTAAAAATGTAACTTCAATCGGATTTTTCGTGCAAAACGTTTTTGTGAGTTTTTTTACGCGTGCCACTTCTGTCTTTCAAAGTTGTGCGATCGGTTCAAATTTTGCAAGAAGATAGTCAAATACACCTAATTAATGGTCGTCCTATTGATTTGTGAAACTTTTTCGGTTGCTATGTTATAGCGCCCTAACTAAAAAATAAAATGCACGTAAAATCTTCAGAAACTGCTATGCTGTCTTGTACAACATTTATTTTTGGACGGAGCAGGCCTAAGATCGTCAATTATCGTGCAGGCATGAAACGTTGATAGTATTTTGTCGTAAATATGATGCTTCGCAGTTCTACAGCTTATTTCAGCCAATCATACTCATACTTACTTCGGACTGGTTGTAGCAACATTTAGCGGCAGAGTAAAAATTAGGAACCATAATGAAAAATGCTCTTATTGTAGCACAACACAGTGCGGATATGTCCGGGGCAGAGTTAGGGATGTAATAAAAGGGAACTAACTTTTCGACTTATCTGGAAGTTTCAAAGACATTTCAATTAAATCCTGACACATAAGCGCTTTTTTACGAGTTAATCCTACTTCCTCAGCGCAGTGAGCTCTCTTAACTGCAAGGTGTTGGCACACCTGCAATTTGCAATTTATGGGTTGAAGTCACTGATCCTGTGCCCAAAATCGAGGAGATTTGCCGCCAAGTAAACAACATACAGGGTGAACATTAACAAACCCGAGAAACTACAGAGACTGAGTGATGACTGGAAATGGAGGAAAAAAAGTCCTACGAACGTGTTCCGGAGGTGCATCGTTGCCACCGTAGATGGCTGACGAATGAAAGTTCCTGTGGGAACCAATCACATCAAACAACATTTTAAGCACTTTTTGGACGTTTGTGTGAGCATGGGTCCTTTCAGTCAGACGAACGTGCACGGAGTCGGCGGACAGTGCGTACACCAAATCTGGAGGATCTGTTTCTCAGGATACTGAGATGAATCCTAGTATAAGTTCCAGGCAAGTGGCCCACCAAACTGGTGTAAGCCTAAGTATGATCACGTGTATCCTGCTTCACAACCGCTGCTGCCCTCTCACCTGCAACGAGTGCAAAGATTATTAGCAGCGGATTTCCCTCTACGGGAAGGATTTCGTCGGTGGTTTTTGCACCAGGCCATCACAATTATGGGATTTCTGGCATAAGTTGTCTTTACAAACGAAGTAACCTTCACAAGAATTGGCATCATTAATCTGCGTAATCGCCATATTTTGCGACACGGATGCGATGAAGACCAGTACTGTGATCGGGGACGATTTCTTGTCGTTGTACGCACACTGTCCGTTTCCTTTCATATGATCATAGGACCCCTTTTCTCCATTTCCCATCAGGAACTCGTCCATGCAATTCGTCGGTTTTATTAACGTTCGCCCTTTATGTCATATGGCTAAAGAGCATACATTTAATTGCTAAAACATATTTACTGGGTGGATGATATTTCTGCGGTTGGATTTGTTCCTGGGGGGCGCTGAAACAATTCTTTTAATTTCTGGGTGGGGGTGGTCGATTTTTTCCCCGAGGAGACAATTTCTGCCACAAATCCAACCCCTGCTACCTATATGCTGATGGTTATCAACAAATAGACACAAATTTATGTACTTATAGAGAGAAAAATGCGTATACAATACGAAGCATCCGAGACTCTAGGTGCACCGGTCATAGGAAGCATCCCATATTTAGGATGCATGCATCCTAAACTTCAATTACACTTGTGTGATATTGCACGACATGACAAATGCAGTGTCAAATGACATGATGACATGTGTCATGTTATATTACATGACATCATGTATCATTTTACTTTACTTGACACTGTGCGTTTTATTGCACGAAGTGGGTAATAAAGATTAACAAGCAGAAACGAACTAATATGTCGAGATGTTTTGATTTAAATGTCTTTTAAATCGCCGGTTAAGTTGAAAAGCTAGATCCCTTCTTCCACATTCCTAACTCTGCCCAGGACATAGGTGTATTCACCTTCTTTTGTGCTACGATAGGGGCACTTTTCATTCTGGTAATATACTCGTTAATGGGATATGGGATGCCGCAGTCACACAACCATATCGCCATCTTGTTAGTCGAAGTTTAGAACCACTCATTTAAAGGAACAGTGGTGGACAGATGTTACTGATAGCAGACGTCGGCTTTGATCTGCGACGTAATGCTGGTATAGCGTGTGACGTCATACAAACGCAAACGTATGTAGAACAGAATAATAGCAACATGTATTTAGTTTTAATTTTATCTGTGGGCTGGGAGCAGCGTCTTAAACTATCAATTAGTACATCCTGCATATCGGGATCGATCCTAGACGCCGCTTAAATTTTGAATAAATATTGCCAGCAGTGGGGGCTGAAGATTTCGGTATAAAGAGTCACCTCATTATGTGAACTGCTTGCCAAAACGAGAGTAGAAACAAACCGAGTTTCAGTGCAATCTTGCAATCTCTTGCCCTTGGGGAGGGTAACTGGCTCTAAAAGGCGGAATAATAAAGAATCGTCAACACGATGAAGCTGAAGAAAGCAATCTAAACCACTGCGTTGAAGATACGTTATGTGTATTCACAGGGAATGTAGCCTGTAACTGAAAATTGCTAGCCTGAACTCTGCATTGGCAAAATAATCCGGATTAGTCTCCATTCGAATCTATGGGAGGGGACTGTTGTAGGGGAGATAAACATGAGAAAAAGATTGATTAATCATTCTGCGAATCTGAACGTACAATGTCAGAAGAATGAATATGTTAGGGGGGATAGAAAATCTGAAACAGGAAATGTAGAGGCTCAATCTAGGCGTACTTGGAATCACTGAAGTGAAATAGAAGGAAGAAAAATACAGTATTTAAGGTCCGACAAGTCTAGCGTATTATCAACAGAAGCAGGGAATTGTGTAATGGGAATAGTATTCGCTATCAATAGGAAAGTATAACAAAGAGTAAAGTACTGTGAACAGTTAAGTTGTAATTTTGTTCTCATGAGATTCGACACTAAATAAACACCAATAACGATAGTCCGATATATATTTCGACATCGTAAGCAGAAGGTCAACAGTTTGAGAAAGTATATGATGATAATGAACGGGTAATTCTATGATTATAGGGACATGGTAATCATTATCAAGGCGAAGGAACGCGGTAGTAGGTGATGGATAAGGAGAAAGAGTTACGGAGGAATACGGGCTTGGTAGCAGGATTAAGGAGAGTAGTAAAGTTAATAATAGCGAGTAGACTGTTCAAAAATCTCAGGAGGAGATGGAGAAAGACCTGAGACACGGAAACATTCCAGCTCAATTCGTAAAGGTGGTGCAGAGATACCGAAATCAAATACTGGATTACAAGCCGTGCACAGCGACAGGTATTGATTCATATCTCAGTTCGGTAATGATGAAGAGCAGAGTTAACTTTCAGAAAATCAAACGCTTAAGTGTGGAAAGAAACGGGAATGATGAGATCCGTTTCAGGTTCTCAAATGACTTACATACTGCGTTAGTGAACACGACAGTAGGCAGTTCAGTTGAATAGGTTTGGACATCTCTGAAAGCGGCAATCATAGAAGTTGGACAGACAAAAATAGGTTCAAGGAAGTGTATGCAAAAGGACCTTGGGTAACTAACCGTCGCAAGAGGGAAGTATATAAATGTTAAGTAAAAGACAGGAATACAGAAGTATAAATCACCTAGGGATGAAATAAACGGAAGTGCAGGGAAGCCTGGCGAAACGGCTGCAGCAGAAATGAGAGTAATCGATCTCATCAGAAGAAAGTTGCAGATATGGAATTTTTAATAGACGTCACCTTTGAGGGTCGACCTCAAGACCAGGTATGCTAAACCACTAAGTAAAGTAATAATATTCCAGTTATTCATAAAAATACAAAACCACCCGTAAAATTGTTGTCTCTGGTACTAAAACTAGAGGTCCTTTATAACGGGTCGTCTTAATCATCTGAGGATGTCTCCTTTAGCGGCGCGAAATCGGTCGTGGCTTTTGATAAAAAGTGTTGTACAGCCAGTGCGGATTGTTTCGTTCAAAATGTGGAAGTTCACGAGTGTTTGAAAAAACATGAAGCTAGAGACGTGGAGCGCAATATATAATGAGATACTTAGTCATATCTTTAACTTTACGCAGACCACCCAGAACATTCTGTACCTGTTTTGTGCTAGTTTCAAACTCCGGCCAGTTGATAGTTTTAGCTTGATGTACCGGGGTGTGGTTTGTCCACTGGGCAGAAGACAGACTGGTTCTTTTTTAGTCTGGATTGAGCAGCCGCTTATGACGAGAGTTGACACGTGGCAGTTAATTAGAGCCAGTTGTGGTTTGTACGATGCTATTAGTGAAGCATATTCTTTGATGTATAAATTCATAGCACTGCAACTGCAGAAATTCGTGACTGATTTTTGAAATAAATAATTATGACGACAGCTGATTAGCATCAGAATATGTACCGAACGAGCTGGTTTAGTGGTTATTGTAAGCACGCGTCAAATTTTTTCTCCATTCGGTGGATGTACATTTGGATCATTAACCTGCTTAATGCTTAAATTCAATATGTGAGTAAAAACTACAAAAGTGACTGTGTTTTTGTAGGTAGTGAACAGATGTGCTCAAAATATGTTTTAATTTTTATAATTTTTTTGGTCATCGGTCTACTGACTGGTTTGATGCGGCCCGCCACGAATTCCTTTCCTGTGCTGATTCTTCCTGACTAATGTCTTGAACTTCAGCCTGCTCTTCATCACTACTATATTGTGATCTTAGTCTATATCTGCTCCTAGGTACGCCTTACAGTCCAGTATCTGATTTCGGAATCTCTGTCTGACCATGATGTAATCGAATTGAAATCTTGCCGTATCTCCCGGCCTTTTCCAAGTATACCTCCTCCTCTTGTGATGCTTTAACAGGGTATTCGCTATTACTAGCTGAAACTTGTTACAGAACTCAATTAGTCTTTCTCCTCTTTCATTCCTTGTCCCAAGCCCATATTCTCCTGTAACCTTTTCTTCTACTCCTTCCCCTACAACTGCATTCCAGTCGCCCATGACTATTAGATTTTCGTCCCCCTTTACATACTGCATTACCCTTTCAATATCCTCATACACTTTCTCTATCTGTTCATCTTCAGCTTGCGACGTCGGCATGTATACCTGAACTATCGTTGTCGGTGTTGGTCTGCTGTCGATTCTGATTAAAACAACCCAGTCACTGAACTGTTCACAGTAACACACCCTCTGCCCTACCTACCTATTCATAACAAATCCTACACCTGTTATACCATTTTCTGCTGCTGTTGATATTCCTTCCACTTCACTTCACTGACCCCTCCTATATCTAGATGGAGCCTTTGCATTTTCCTTTTTAGATTTTCTAGTTTCCCTACCACGTTCAAGCTTCTGACATTCCACGCCCCGACTCGTAGATCGTTATCCTTTCGTTGATTATTCAATCTTTTTCTAAGTCCCCTCCCGGAGATCTGAATGGGGGACTATTCCGGAATCTTTTGCCAATGGAGAGATCATCATGACACTTCTTCAATTACAGGCCACGTGTCCTGTGGATACACGTTACGTGTCTTTAATGCAGTGGTTTCCATTGCCTTATGCATCCTCATGCCGTTTGCTCATTGCTGATTCTTCCGCCTTTAGGGGCAATTTCCCACCCCTACGACAAGAGAGTGCCCTGAACCTCTATCCGCTCCTCCGCCCTCTTTGACAAGGCCGTTGGAGGAATGAGGCTGACTTCTTATGCCGGAAGTCTTCGGCCGCCAAGGCTGATTATTTATCAAAATTTTGGCAGTGGCGGGGATCGAACCCGGGACCGAAAACATTTTGGTTATGAATCAAAGACGCTACCCCTAGACCACGGGTACACCAATGTTTCTTTATAACATCGTAAATGTTAATAGAAGACGTTTCAAATTAATGGGCCACAATGCGCGTGTACTTACACAGTTTTACAATTTCACATGTGATGGGTAGATGAAGAGGTATACTTCCTATAGGGCTGACCAAAACTATTTGATGTAGGCTCATGGATTAGGCGTTAGGCCTGTTCGATTGTCAGACTGCTTCCAACAACATAGTACGAGGAGTGATCTATAACCGTGGGACATGTGATAAGCATCTCGCGAATTCCTCCAGTAGCTTCTCATTTTTCCTCAAAAGGACTCAGCGGAGCCCGTTATCAGTCCTCTCAACCTGAGAAGAAAGATCTGACGAGGTACCGAGAATCGAGCCCGGCTCCTTCCCCACCGAAGACATCGACGGCTACGTTTTGCATTTACACACACAGATCCAATACACTTCAGAATATAATAGGTGATACTGTTGCTTACATAGCGGATCTTTCTTCACACAAATGCAGTAGATCGGACGTTTCCACCCAAAGTCACTTCCTTAGCTACCAGCCTAAGGATGACACTATAATGCGTTCATTGTCAACTGTCCTTGTGTCCCATGACGCTGCTGTAGCTACTTTCCTTCCTGACTAATATCATCAACATGATTTTCTGTGCCAGATATTTCTTTCCCATAATGGAACTCCAGGAGATAAGGTGAAACTGTCGTCATATGCTAATCCTCGCCACGAAGAGTTGGCACAGGAGTATGTTCCACAGATCGTTTCGTTTACGTAAGAACAACTATGCTGTCGAATTTGTTGGAGACAGAGCCTCTTTTCTGGATCTTTTGCGAACAACCATCTTAGCAAATATGTCACGAAATGGTCAAGTTAATTTTCAACATTTCCAATGTTTTTAAACCACCTTTAGATGTAGACACATTCAAGAGGGTACTGGCCACTAGTGATGTTACGTGAAGTAACTCCACTGCTCCATATGTCAACCTTGAACCCAGCAAAGCTCTCATGACCATTAGTTACCTCGGGTGACTGGAAAGCAGGAGATCTTCGATTAGTTGAAGATCAGTCATCTTTTGCAAATGGATGTAATGCCTCCGCAACACCGAGATCTGATCTCTTGAATGTTTGTTCAACTGTCAAAACCAAACTTCTTGATGACTTTGGGAACAGTTCCTTTGCTACCAAGATGTGTTTTTGTAGGTAGTGAACAGATGTGCTCAAAATATAATGTTTCTTTATAACATCGTAAATGTTAATATAAGACGTTTCAAATTAATGGGCCACAATGCTCGTGTACTTACACAGTTTTACAATTTCACATGAAGAGGTCTATTTCCTACACGGCTGCACAAACTACTTGGATTAAGTACCGGTGTTCTTACCAAAGTGGGTACTGCTTTTTATGTGTGCTTTCAAGCACATCTTGTTGTCTCCAACACAACACAACTACATACATTTTCTGTTTTTCGTCATTGTATAACATTTACACAAAATGTATTAGATCTTGTGCTTCAGTGCTTGCTTTTGAAATTCTCCTCAGTTTTTTCCATCTAATATTTTTCTACTCTTCCACAGATAGAAACTGTATCTAAAATCTTTACTTTGCTGAAAATGCCTTAAGGGGATACGGAATCACCTATCCCCGCAATGTTAATATATGCCTACTATAGGGAACATTTTCTCACAAACTACTGGAGACAGAGAGGTAAAAATTTTACTGTATGTGCATTCATATGTTACAACAATACTGAAACAACAGTTTATTGTCAAAGTATTTTCTTACAGAGATATTGTACATTTATTTTTAAGTAAATTTTTTCCATCGCTTTTTACTAGACTATCACCCCTAAGTCTTTTGTAAATCAAGTAATTAAAAAATCGTTGTTTCAGTATGTAATAGGGACCTATGTCACTACGTCATAAAAATTTCAGACTTCTAGGTTGACCAGTACCTGAGATAATGTTCCTAGATGAAGTAAAAAGTAAACTTACGGGAAACGGAGAAAGAAGATTAAAACATTCCTGATCCGTAGCTAATACCCCCTTCACAGTCTTCATAATCATCTTCAAGTCTTCTTTTGGCACCCCTCTGCACCTGTCTTGCTTTTTTCACTAATGTCTTGATTATATTATCAGCATGCCTTAGTCTGTGCTGACCTAAAAAGAACATAGCACGTACCGTACGGGAACCAACACACATACCCAACTTTTGAAGGACCTGGCATTTAGTTATATTTCCAAGATTGAAGGTTGCCTCAGCATCATACACACCAAAATGTAGTGTATTAATTCCGACAAACACTGTTTTTGGGAGACGATGCCATATCACACTATTCAAGCACTCGTTGGGGTTCTGCGTTTTTCCGTGAAGACATTTCATCAGAAGACTTCTGTCAGCCAGATCTCTGAAAATGGGCTTTATTTCTGCCATGATGGCTGATGGTAGACTGTGGTGGTGAATGTATTTCTCTCCTGTTGTTAGTCCCCTATTGTATTTACACCAGCTGTTTTCACCTTTGGGGCACAAACCATGTTGTGGATGCTCATCCGTGGATGCGGTGTGGAAATATAAAGCCCATATAGCTCTCCTCATTTCTTCAAGATTGCCTGTATTTTGCCTGATTGCAAGGCCATAGCAGTTCTGAATGTGGTCTATTATGGAATCAGTCAATCTTCCTCTGCCATCCAAGGTTTTCCCATCATCTAGTTTTTTCCCTTTCATAACTGATTTTAACCTTCTCAGCCTGGCACCGATTCTCTTCTGCACATGTCCTATACATTCAAGTTTGCTTATATTTACACTGTTCCCATATGGTTTGCTTTCCAAAACTTCTTTGAATGCTTTAGAGTCACCATCTCCCAGATATTTGACATAGCGAACATTATACCACTGTGAAGAGCGCAATACCCGATCTCACAAATATATAAAAATAAAATAGTTATAATTGTAGTAGAGCTATGTATGATACGTCATTTTAAAGAGGAAACATGGCAGAATATAATACGCCAATAAAAAAAAATTCGATTTTTTAACCCAAAATCCGATTCCGTATCCCCTTAACCTAGCAAATTTACAATCCCATTTTTCCAGTATTTTTGCATTTCTTCTTTCTTCTCTGATATATTCTGCCCTGAATCCACTCTTTGAAAAAACTGTTCACTTGTGAGTCTCGTACAGTGACAATGAACGATGCTTCTTTACTCAAATTTCAAGGGAACTGCCTTGAATTTCGTACACGCGTCCCCAATAGCACAAAAATGGATCTCCTCGAAGCTTGAAATTTAAACGAAAGCCGGATGGTGTTTGATCAAAAATATACACAACAGCGTATTTTACATGAAACTCACATTTTAGCTCGGGAGAATTTCAGTTATTAATTAAGGTGGACAATTTTTACACTATGAAAAAAAAACAAAAAAAAAAAAAAAAAACATTAGCGCAAGTCTTCAGGCCAACGCACACCACTGTTTTCAACTGTGACGAAATGTAAAGCGTTCAAATTTATCTGAACAGACACAGTTCACATTTAGCACAGTCCTGTGGTAATTCATCAGATATAATTAGATTGCGATGGTTCATTTACGTCTGCTGATAATTAACATCACCTGGTTCAACAGTCACTCATTACTATGACAATAACCGTTCACAGAGCTTGTTAATCGTAACACAATTCAATTGAAAAGTCAATTTATTTAGACTGTAGACTTCACTTGAAAGTAATTAGATACAGTTTTCGAAACGCATATTTCCACCTATACATGTTCCATTCACATTAATGTGATCACCTCTCATGTTCGACGTCTACGTGCAGTAACCACTCACAGACATCAGGTGGCAGTACCAACAGTAAAGGATATACATGGCGTGTGGGGGCGGGGGGTGGGGGGTGGGGGGGGCGCTTGAACTTGTAAGGTGGAGGTGGGAGGTGGAGGGGTGACGGGAGACGGTAAACAGTCGATGACGTAGCGAGGAAATGGAGCGATTTTTCTGAAATCCAAAGCGGATGATCATTGACTTTCGGGCCAAGGGTGGAAGCACTTCCGAAACGGTTAAGTTTGTAAACTGTTCGTCTGCCGCATTGGTTAAAGAATACCGTGGGTGGCAAAAGGGCGCTACCTAAAGTCGGTGCTGAGGCTACTGTTATTCACCACAGACCATAGAGGACAGGGGTGAACGACAGCTACGGAAATGTATACGAGCGAATTCATAATTCAGTGATGAGCAACTGAAAGCCTGATGAACCGAGGGGCTACCAACTGGGTCTCATCAATGAATGACCTTTAGCGAGCGTTTTTGCTTATGGGCCTCTAAAGCAGGCGCCTAGTCCATACACCCATGCTGACTGCCGTTCATCGGCGACGAAGGCTGATATTGGCACTCAAGCACAGTAACATGATGTCCACTGAGTGGCGACAGGTGGCCTTTTCTGATGGGTCACGTTTTATGCTCCATCGGGCAGAAACATCTGAAAGAAAACACTCTGCAACCATCGTCGGAAGGGTCCTGACCGGACGTCATTCCCGTTTCAACTCGTCATTATTGAAGGCACAATGGATCAACAAACGTATGCATCTGTCTTTGGGGACCATAACCCCTACCTACAGTTTCCCTGCACAATGGCACCTACCAGCAGGCAATCCAGCGTGTCACACGGTTCATATCGTATGTGCGTGGCTAGGATGAGTCTACTGTACTCCCACGACACATGATTAAAACGAAATCTAGAACTCTGGAACCACCACGATCGGGTGGTTCGCGCCACTGATCCTAAGCCGAGGAACCTAGCGCAGCTGTCCACTGCACTGTAGTCGACATGGTTCCACGTCACTGACCCTGTTCCTGTACGTTTTGCAGCAGTCTTCAGACTTTTCACAGGTAGTCACCTTACCCTTACTGGTCAGTACAGAAACTGCATGTTTGTGCCGTGAGTCAGCAAGCAGAGCCTGTACAACATACAAATCACTTGTTACCTTTCTAACAGCGGACTGTTTCCGGTGACGGCCGATAACTTAGAGATGGACGTCGGAACGCACTGTTATTTTGAACCTATATTATGCTTTGAAATTTGGTCTGATTGGAATTTCCTTGATTTTAAGGAACTACAAGAAAAAATGGCATTTTGATTTACAAAAAAACTTCCGGTTACAAAATTATAAAAATACGTGGATAATATTTTTCTTCTGCAGTGTGATTCCCCTCGTTTACATGAATCACCGCCATATAGGAAATGACAATAAATAATAAGAAATTATTAATTAGTGCATAAATCATTTCTATATGTCATGGAAATATTAAGGTAACAAAAGTATATAGTCGAAGCCGTAATCTAAGATGAAATATCACAAAATCTGCGCCGGAGAATAGCACTGGTTCAGAACTTCAGCTTTAATTATTGCGGAAAAGTCGGAATTTACAAAAAAAGTCGGATTTCTTAGCTTTCGAATGTTGTGGAACCTTCCCCCATGTATAAGAATCAATGCACAAAGAATTGGGGCACATAAGTACTAAGCAGTCAAGGAATACGCTTGAAGTTCTCTGAATCCATACACTGCGATAATTAACAGCTCACCAGGCAATTCAGCTGAAGAGGAAAGGACCTCTCTAAAAACGGCAATCACATACGATGGAAAGAAAACATACGAGTATGTAGATGGAAGGTAAGAAGAAATCGGGGTAACACGAGGAAGTGCAAGAATGTTGAGGGAAATTCAGGAATAGAGAAATACAATTCGCTTGGGAATGAATTAAATAGGAAAAGCAGGGAAGCTAAGGCCAAAAGGCTGCAGGAAAAATGTGAAGAAATGGAAAAAGAAGTGATTGCTGGATGGATTGACTCAGCATACAGAAAAGTCAAAACAATCTTCGATGAAATTAAAAGTAAGAGAGGTAGCTTTAAGAGTGAAATGGGAATTCCATGCGGAGGACAGAGTGCACAGGTGGAAAGAGTGCACTGAATGCCACTATGAGTGGGAGAACTTGTCTGACGGCTTGACAGAAGAAGAAACAGGAAAGAGATGCGGAATCCGTTGCTAGAGTCTCAATTTAAAGAGTGTGGACGACTTAAGATCAAATAAAGCGGAAGGGGATACATTACATCGCATCTGAATTTCTAAGAACATTGCGCGACTTGGCAATCCAACGATTATTCAGATTGGTGTGTAGAATGTATGAGTCTGACGATATACCATCATACTTTGGAAAAATTTCATCCACACACTTCCAAGATTGAAAGAGGCGATAAGTACAAGAGTTATCGCACAATCATGTTTACAGCACGTGCATCCAAATTACTGACAAGAATAATATACAAAAGACTGGAAACGAAAACGTGGCTCTGATAGAGGACGATCAGTTTGGCTTTAGGAAAGGTAAAGGCCCGAGAGAGGTAGTTCCGACATTGTGACTGATACTGGAAGTAATACCGGAGAAAAATCAAGACTTTTCATAGGATAGGATTCGACGAACTGGGAAAAGCATTCGATAATGCGAAATGACGCTAGATGTTGGAAATTCTGAGAAAAATAGAGGTACGTTACAGAGAAAGACAAGTAAAATACAGTATGTACAAGAACCAAGATGTAAGAATAAGACTGGCAGATGAAGAATGTAATGCTCGGGTTAAGAAAAGGTGTAAGACTTTCACCCCCGCCGTTCAATCGGTGCATCGATGAAGCAAAATTAAAGAAAGATTCAAGCGTGGTATTAAAATATATGGCGAAAGTACATAAATAATAAGATTCACTGATGACACTGCTATCCTCAATAAAGCTGAAGAAGACTTACAGTATATGTTGGATGGAATGAACAACCTGATGAGTACAGAATATGGATAGAGAGTGAATCGAAGAAAGGCGGAAGTAATAAAAAGTAGTAGAAATGACAACAGCGAGAAACTTAACATCGAGATTGGTGATCACGAAATTTAGCAATTCCGCTACCTAGGCCGCAAAATGACCCACAATGGACGGAGCAAGGAGGGCACGAAAAACAGACTACCATTGGCAGAAAGGGCATTCCTGGCCAAAAGAAGTCTGCAACTATCGAACATAGGCCTCAATTTGAGTAATGTACGTTTGGAGCACAGCATAGTATGCTTGAGGCATGGACTGTGGGAAAAGCGGAACAGTAGAGAATGGAAGTATTTGAGATGTGGTGCTACAGACAAATTAGATGGAGTGGAAGATAAGGCTAGAGGGAACATATGGAAAACACTGACAAATAGATGGCGCAGGATGATAGGGCATCTGTTGTCACATCAGTAAACAACTTTCATTGCACTAGAGAAATACGGGAACTGGAGCACGTCCAGTAAATAATAGAGCACGTAGGGTGCAAGTACTACTCTTACATGAAAAGGTTGGCACAGGAGAGGCTGCATCAAGCCATCCAGAAGACTGATAACGTAATAAAAAAAAGAACAGTTTTATCTGAAGCGTTTTTGGGTGATGATCGATAATGAACTTCAGTTAACTTCAACTTAAAATTATATGTTACCCAATGAAAACTAATTACACAAATGGGGTAAGAACACTTAAAATAATAATCTAATTAATAAATTTAAGTGAAATTAAGTCTAACTGGGAATACACGTCAATAGTTAAATTTATGGCAAAAAAAATAAAAATTGGGAAAAAATTTCGTTATTCACGGGAGGAAGGACGTAACACATGAGAACAATGCACCAGTTGTGTCACAAACTCGTTAAAAATTTCCCAGTTGAGTTCCTCGGCCTCTGGCTGATAGTTAAAAATTGTTATTATTTTCATACATGCATACTCCTGTCTTGGGCGGCTGCCCATTCAGTCTCGGCGGCTTCTCCAGGCCTGCCTTTCTTTATGGCATTCAAACTTCATACAGTTTAAACTATGTGTTATTCTTCACTTCAACGGGTGCCTACTGCTTTCCCCTCCTGGCCAATCCTGACGCATTAACAAATATTTAAACATGGGAGATCAGTGACTAACATTGCTGAAACTAGTCCGAAACTTGGGAACTACGACAACTTACTAACCACAACATGTTAAAAAAAAAAAAAAAAGTTCTGAGACACGTATCTTCAAGACATTATACCTGCGGGCAAATAAAGGATTTTTGATGAACGTCATATACTTGCATCCGTTAATGGAAACACAGCTATTCTCACTGAAAGACTCGTTTTGAAAACGCACTTCAAAATACGCAGATAATCTATATCATACCATCCGTACGGTATTCATTTAACGCTATACGATTGTCACCTCCGTTTGCTCGACATGTATTCTCTTCGATCACGGAGGCGCTTCCAAAGCTAATTTTCGAACCAGATTCATTCCCACGGGAGGGTTCTGAGATTCTTTCTTTCGCTTACTATAGTGATAAAATCTTTCCCCATGAACCATGGACCTTGCCGTTGGTGGGGAGGCTTGCGTGCCTCAGCGATACAGATGGCCGTACCGTAGGTGCAACCACAACGGAGGGGTATCTGTTGAGAGGCCAGACAAACATGTGGTTCCTGAAGAGGGGCAGCAGCCTTTTCAGTAGTTGCAGGGGCAACAGTCTGGATGATTGACTGATCTGGCCTTGTAACATTAACCAAAACGGCCTTGCTGTGCTGGTACTGCGAACGGCTGAAAGCAAGGGGAAACTACAGCCATAATTTTTCCCGAGGACATGCAGCTTTACTGTATGATTAAATGATAATGGCGTCCTCTTGGGTAAAATATTCCGGAGGTAAAATAGTCCCCCATTCGGATCTCCGGGCGGGGACTACTCAAGAGGACGTCGTTATCAGGAGAAAGAAAACTGGCATTCTACGGATCGGAGCGTGGAATGTCAGATCCCTTAATCGGGCAGGTAGGTTAGAAAATTTAAAAAGGGAAATGGATAGGTTAAAGTTAGATATAGTGGGAATTAGTGAAGTTCGGTGGCAGGAGGAACAAGATTTTTGGTCAGGTGATTACAGGGTTATAAATACAAAATCGAATAGGGGTAATGCAGGAGTAGGTTTAATAATGAATAAAAAAATAGGAGTGCGGGTTAGCTACTACAAACAGCATAGTGAACGCATTATTGTGGCCAAGATAGACACGAAGCCCATGCCTACTACAGTAGTACAAGTTTATATGCCAACTAGCTCTGCAGATGATGAAGAAATTGATGAAATGTATGACGAGATAAAAGAAATTATTCAGGTAGTGAAGGGAGACGAAAATTTAATAGTCATGGGTGACTGGAATTCGTCAGTAGGAAAAGGGAGAGAAGGAAACATAGTAGGTGAATATGGATTGGGGGGAAGAAATGAAAGAGGAAGCCGCCTTGTAGAATTTTGCACAGAGCATAACTTAATCATAGCTAACACTTGGTTCAAGAATCATAAAAGAAGGTTGTATACCTGGAAGAATCCTGGAGATACTAATAGGTATCAGATAGATTATATAATGGTAAGACAGAGATTTAGGAACCAGGTTTTAAATTGTAAGACATTTCCAGGGGCGGATGTGGATTCTGACCACAATCTATTGGTTATGAACTGCAGATTGAAACTGAAGAAACTGCAAAAAGGTGGGAATTTAAGGAGATGGGACCTGGATAAACTGAAAGAACCAGAGGTTGTACAGAGTTTCAGGGAGAGCATAAGGGAACAATTGACAGGAATGGGGGAAAGAAATACAGTAGAAGAAGAATGGGTAGCTCTGAGGGACGAAGTAGTGAAGGCAGCAGAGGATCAAGTAGGTAAAAAGACGAGGGCTAATAGAAATCCTTGGGTAACAGAAGAAATATTGAATTTAATTGATGAAAGGAGAAAATATAAAAATGCAGTAAATGAAGCAGGCAAAAGGGAATACAAACGTCTCAAAAATGAGATCGACAGAAAGTGCAAAATGGCTAAGCAGCGATGGCTAGAGGGCAAATGTAAGGATGTAGAGGCTTGTCTCACTAGGGGTAAGATAGATACTGCCTACAGGAAAATTAAAGAGACCTTTGGAGAGAAGAGAACCACTTGTATGAATATCAAGAGCTCAGATGGCAACCCAGTTCTAAGCAAAGAAGGGAAGGCAGAAAGGTGGAAGGAGTATATAGAGGGTTTATACAAGGACGATGTACTTGAGGACAGTATTATGGAAATGGAAGAGGATGTAGATGAAGATGAAATGGGAGATAAGATACTGCGTGAAGAGTTTGACAGAGCACTTAAAGACCTGAGTCGAAACAAGGCCCCGGGAGTAGACAACATTCCATTAGAACTACTGATGGCCTTGGGAGAGCCAGTCATGACAAAACTCTACCATCTGGTGAGCAAGGTGTATGAGACAGGCGAAATACCCACAGACTTCAAGAAGAATATAATAATTCCAATACCAAAGAAAGCAGGTGTTGACAGAAGTGAAAATTACCGAACTATCAGTTTAATAAGTCACAGCTGCAAAATACTAACGCGAATTCTTTACAGACGAATGGAAAAACTGGTAGAAGCGGACCTCGGGGAAGATCAGTTTGGATTCCGTAGAAATGTTGGAACACGTGAGGCAATACTAACCTTACGACTTATCTTAGAAGAAAGATTAAGAAAAGGCAAACCTACGTTTCTAGCATTTGTAGACTTAGAGAAAGCTTTTGACAACGTTAACTGGAATACTCTCTTTCAAATTCTGAAGGTGGCAGGGGTAAAATACAGGGAGCGAAAGGCTATTTACAATTTGTACAGAAACCAGATGGCAGTTATAAGAGTCGAGGGGCATGAAAGGGAAGCAGTGGTTGGGTAAGGAGTGAGACAGGGTTGTAGCCTCTCCCCGATGTTATTCAATCTGTATATTGAGCAAGCAGTAAAGGAAACAAAAGAAAAATTCGGAGTAGGTATTAAAATTCATGGAGAAGAAGTAAAAACTTTGAGGTTCGCCGATGACATTGTAATTCTGTCAGAGACAGCAAAGGACTTGGAAGAGCAGTTGAACGGAATGGACAGTGTCTTGAAAGGAGGATATAAGATGAACATCAACAAAAGCAAAACGAGGATAATGGAATGTAGTCAAATTAAATCGGGTGATGCTGAGGGGATTAGATTAGGAAATGAGACACTTAAAGTAGTAAAGGAGTTTTGCTATTTAGGGAGTAAAATAACTGATGATGGTCGAAGTAGAGAGGATATAAAATGTAGACTGGCAATGGCAAGGAAATCGTTTCTGAAGAAGAGAAATTTGTTAACATCAAATATAGATTTAAGTGTCAGGAAGTCGTTTCTGAAAGTATTTGTATGGAGTGTAGCCATGTATGGAAGTGAAACATGGACGGTAAATAGTTTGGACAAGAAGAGAATAGAAGCTTTCGAAATGTGGTGCTACAGAAGAATGCTGAAGATAAGGTGGGTAGATCACGTAACTAATGAGGAGGTGTTGAATAGGATTGGGGAGAAGAGAAGTTTGTGGCACAACTTGACTAGAAGAAGGGATCGGTTGGTAGGACATGTTTTGAGGCATCAAGGGATCACAAATGTAGCATTGGAGGGCAGTGTGGAGGGTAAAAATCGTAGAGGGAGACCAAGAGATCAATACACTAAGCAGATTCAGAAGGATGTAGGTTGCAGTAGGTACTGGGAGATGAAGAAGCTTGCACAGGATAGAGTAGCATGGAGAGCTGCATCAAACCAGTCTCAGGACTGAAGACCACAACAACAACAGTGATAAAATTCTTCATTAAAATGTTTATACTGAGTTTTTTCTTCTTCGTAAAATATCATTCTGATAAACGCGGCGTCGATCTGCTTATGAGCAAGTCACACGTATACAATTTTCTGGACACTATTCTTATAAGAGGGACCACATGCAACATGTTCGTTATTTTTTTGTTACTCGTTCTGCCTGCTGTACGTAGAACCACATTCCAGTGTAGCTGATGGAAGCAGTGGATTCCTTCAGGGTGCGGCAGCTACACAGCAGGGACACGCAGTGCGAGCCGGCCTCCGGCGTGTTTGATATTCCGTCTCCATTCCGTGCGGGCAAACCACCTGTCCGCTCCGTTTTGTTGACACATGAAACATCGCGGCAGCCTCATCCGCAGGGCCATATGCGGAGCAGGCCCAGATGCGAGCAGCGAGACAGAAGCGGCGCTCCAGTGACACGGGGGGTGGGGGGCTACAGTGGATTCTGCTACAGAAGCATCTGTGTGGTACCGTCTTCGAAGTATCTAAAATATTTTCTTCAAGTATTATTTCCTAAATGTGAAACAAGCACGTAATCGATAGACGATAAAATTTATTGTTACGTGAATCCCTTAGGGGTTGAAGAAGATAAATTTTCTGTCCTGTAAGAAATCGGCGAATAGAGGAACTTTTCCTTAAGCTAAGATGGCCTCAGTCATTCCAGCCCAATTTCTAGCAAACTATTAAAAACGTGATTGCACTTAAACCATTCTTCCTTTTCTCCTTGGAAAATATTAATAAAGCGTAATATTGGTATGAGTATCAGGTTTCATTTAAAATTGTGAAAAAATTAAAACTGTGCTTATTATAGAACTTTAAAGGACCTTCAAACACGTTTCGAGATTTCTAGCAGCAGTTATTGTTTTCTTCCCTTAATAAATGCGTTCATCTTATGTTTTAGTAACGACCGAGAAGTACATATGTGTTGCAAAAGGTACCCTGGGGCTGTACGTAAAATTCACGATATTACTGATAAGAAAGTAGATTTTCGTGTCTCTTGGAATATTTTTAAGTGAAGTACCAACTGAAATACAAGTCTTCTTGTAATACCGCTGCCATCAACTCTTGAAATCCAGTATATCTATGGTACCAATTTGTGTCACTAAAATAATTTTGGTCTTTGTTGGAATTTATTATGAGCTTTGTTAGTTTGTGTGTAGTGAGGAACCTGTCATACTTTCTAAGTACTCTTTTGATTATGATGAAATCTCTGTCAAAACGGAGAAAGGAGTGTTCCCTGACATAGAAATTGGACTGTTTTCTCAAACAGGTTACAGTCAGTCAATGCCAATAGGAGCCTCGATACTACATGATTTTTATTCTCTCTTCCATATCATTTTTTTAAATGTCATGAATTCTTGGGCCCTTTCTTGTGAACCATTAGCTCACCAGTGGCACATCGCTTTGCAATGTTGTCAAGGTGGGGGCTTCTCATTTTTACCTCCATCTCTTCACATGTGCTGTTAAAATGTATCCTGGACAGGAATCGGTGGAATGTGGACACTTTGCGTGTAGTCAAAACCAATAGCAAGTACATGGAACTCGTCTGTTCTTCTAGTTTCTTTGTAAGCTTATAATAAAATTCTGGGGCCCTTTTTTGTGAAGCATTAGCTCTCCAGTGGCACATCACTTTGCAACGTTGTCAAGGTGGGGGCTTTTAATTTTTACCTCCAGCTCTTCGAATGTGCAGCGGCAGTCTACTTGAGTGCGTCCGAAACGTAAGATGAAATATTCCCTGAAACAGTTGTATAATGTAACCTTTATCTGGGGATATTTCTCTTGAAACTATTTATACGTCGCTAGAATATTAAATCCGGCATCTAAATATTTTATATCCTTGGTAGCACAATGAGTTTCTTTGGTAGAAAACTTTCAGTGTGTTGTTCAGGCAGAAGTCCATGTAGCACGTAACAGGATTTATGTGCCATCTCTCCTACCATAACCAAGCATATGACTTTGTGGCTCCTAGTATTTTGTGGCTACCCTTCAGCAACCCTTTCCTGACTGAGGCCCTGTTAACATGTGACAGTTCATTTAACCGATATGCTGTGAACGTATAGTGCGTCATTCTCTACATAAGAAAATATGTAGGGTACGAAGACTTTTAGGACTACTGATATCAAAGATAACTGCAAAATATTACAAGTAAGTCAACAATGCACTTCACTCAGCAGTCTTCGTGTTCCCACTGCGCTTTTCGATAGTCTCACACAGATTATTTTTCACTGTTTTATTCGCTTTAGCACGCAAGAATTTTCGATGTTTAGAATTAGCAGAGAGGTACACTTTGGAAGCTGTTTCATTCATTTATATTAACTACTAAAATCAAAAACCATGAATTACATGTGAATGACAGAGCTTTTTTCTTGGAAGCCATATGAAAATACTCATTAGTATTATTTATGTGACGACGTAAGTCGACCTTCGGAACCGCAACGAAATACCGAATCTTGAGTCTCAGAAAGAGATGATTGGTTAATACACTGTCCAGTGACATTAATGTAAACACCAGTCGAAGGAACAAAGTCAGTGAAGTTCTGAAAGGTATTGACAAGGATATGGAGTCGTAGCAACTCCAGTGTCGTGGCCAGATATGCTAGGTTTCTCGGTTAAGGATCCACAGACCGATCAAAGTAGACTCACAGATTCTCTGTTGGGTTTAAACCCAAGGGTGGTCGGATGAGTGGTAAACTGATCCTAGTACTCTACCAACCACGCACGTGCCCTACATGTGCCCTACACGTGCCCTACACGTTTTATTGTGGTAAGATGCCATCGTGCCGAGGGGAAAAAAACTGCAAGCACGGCTGGACATGGTCCCCAAGGATAGGTGAGTACATATGATGATCCACTGTGGCTTGCCGAATGACGAGATCACTCAGGAACCGGTAAGAAAACCTTCTCCAGGCTTTAACACTCAGAGGGTTGTTGCAGGGTATTCGCTTCCAGCCGTTTCACACCGAAAATGCCAACGGCCACCTGTTTGCCGGAATACAAAACGTGATTCATCTGACACGACGAACTGTGGCCACTCAGTGGATCTCCCGCTGCGCTACTGGCGTGTAAATTTAAGCCTCATCTGCCGATGAACTGCAGTCAAAATAAATGCGTGAACCAGATGCCTCCGCCGGAGTCCCGTACACAGCAACGATAGCGGAATAGTCGTTGAGGAGACACTATCTCTAGCCCCTTGGTCCATCTTGGCGCTCAGTTTCTCAAGGCTTGCACTGCTATTCGTCTGTACACATTTCCGCAGCCGTCGTTCACCCTTTTCATCCGTAGACCGTGGTGCACCGTTTTTGCCTCGGCGCCGCTATTGGAAAGCACGTTTTTTTCAAATAAGATGTACTTTAACCCCGTCGCCACAGGAACCGTTTACAAATTTAGCCATTTCAGAGATGCTTCCTCCACCCTTGGACCGAAAGCGATTGATGACAGTTGTTTTTTGACGTCAGATAAGTCGATCTGTTTCGGCATTGAGACAACGACTCCACTGTTTCATCGTACCAGTCCCCCCCCCCCCCCCCCGCCCCCCAGCGCTCTGTATATCCTACATTGCTACTGCTGACACCTGGTCACCTGACGTCTGTGAGTGGTTATCGTACGTTGTTGACATAAGCAACGGTCACATTAATGTGACTGGACAGTTTTGGACAAAGTGAACAAATGGAATTAAGGAGGTGCAGAGATTATGAAACTCTTAATGTAAGCAAAGACGGAAGATGTACAATATGTACAAGCGTCAAGAGGGAACAATAAGAGTGGAAGACAAAGAAGTAAGTACTCGGATTAGAAAAGATGTAAAACATGGATATAATCTTTCGCCCCTATTGTTCAACCTATACTTCTAAGAAGCAACGACGGAAATGAAACAAAGGTTCAAGGGTGGAATTAAAATTCAAGGTGAAAGAATATCAATGAGGTAATTCGCTGACATTGCTATCAGTCCTCAGTGAAAGAGAGGAAGAATTACAGGATGTGCTGAAGAGAATGAACAGTCAGATGAGTATAGAATATGGATTGAGAGTAAAAAAGGCAAAAGTAATGAGAAGTGAGAGAAATGAGAACAGTACTGTGTTCTGTATAGTACGATATTTAGTAGAATATTGCCGCACTCTTCTGGCCTGAATTTGCCATCTATGGGACCGCTGCCATGGAGATGTCGTAGTAAGATGGCCAGCAAATATCAGAGATGTGTATTATGGACGCCTTGTGTTACCATAACGACTGAGGTCAATCGCAGCTGTGGTACAACGGAAAATAAGAGTGGCATCTGTTTTCAAGCAATCGATTTTCCATGAAAACGTCGTTAATACAAATGTAGGAATGTCGGAGAAAAGCCCCATATCAAACAATGGAGTACCGACGCGATGCATCATTTTCGGAGACAAGGCATTTGGTGTGTCTGAAAATTTAATGCGCCCTTATGGAGGAAAGTGTTTAAGAACCTTCATCTGTCTACTGTCTCGGACTGAAGGTTCATAGAACGCACTTTTGGCACTCTGGTAAATAAATGGATCACGGAGAATTTTGCATCGATCAGTGGATGTTTGAGAAGTATTTGCATTTGCCCTAGACATGCTGTGTTTTACAAAATAATGTGCAGGAAGTAATATCTATAAATTTGAAGAAATGTTGTAGGTCCCTCCAGAACTGGAAATTCCCCCAGATACTGCAAGCTGTCGAAACTCGTGAAATTTGTTTCAGAATGCAAACCAAGGTCTGGCTGCTGCCACAAGAGTCGGAGATCAAAGACAGCCACGTGCTTTCTCCGAGAGACAGTCTATTCACAACTGACTGCGCGTAGCCAGCTGGCTGTCGCAGAGGCCCAATGCAGGGGCTAAGACGCATGTCATTGTTTTATTGGCTGCCGCTGCCTCGTGCGTTACAGCCTCGCTAGCACCGTGGGAAATTTGAGGCGGGGAGTGGAAAAGTAGCCCTGCCATATGCTCACATCAGAACGGCGCATATGAACAGTGGTAGTATTGCCCATACGATAAATTTTGCCTTATTGTGTACTAAATTTTATTGCCTTTGGGTAGTGTTTGGTTTTTTCACATTTAAACGCTCCATCTTTCTTCGTTAGTACATTATACTTTTCTGTTATTTATATCTGTATAGTTTTGTTTTGTTTTCCTTCTGTCAAGAAAAATGCATACTTCAGTAACTGATGAGCCATTGGCCGCTGGAATTGTATCATATTCCTCAGCGATGTTTTCAGATCGCAAGAAGGGACAGAGGGAAGTGAATAAGGAAGCAAGGAATATTATAAAATCATTTGATTAAGAAGCAAGCAGGAAAGTAAAACAAGGTTATCTCTTCGCTGTCTAGTATGATGACGTATCTGTACGATATGCTACAAAAATTTAGAAAAGGATAATCTCCACCGGTGTGATCCCTTTGTGTTCCTGGTAAAAAGCGTTCAAGATCTGAATGACAGAAGTCTCACTGTGATTGCTTGGATATGGATGTAATAATATAATACGACACACTGTACTACATGCATGTGAACACTACATTTCCACTGCAAGGTAGAAACCGTCGAAGAGCAGTCACAAATAACAATGTTTTAATTGGTTCACCGTGATGAGAAAAAGCGTTTCAATTGTTGCATGTACATTATCAGCATTAATAAACTAATTATACAACAGGCTACACAAATGAAGAAAATGATCGATATTATTACGAAAGTATGAATATCCGAAAAGAGTGTTTTGATTACATATATTTAATTTGTTGAAATGTACTGCTGACAAAGGCAGATCTACTTTCATGACAATGTTTCTCGAACTCCAACTCACAAGGCAAACATGGCTAGTTTGTGCATTCCTGTCGCGCGCATTATCCTCCGCTGCTGACAAAACACTGACCATTGTGTTTTGTGTTGTACTGACCATTGTGTTGTCAATTGTTTATTTTTCTCTATAACAACTATTTTATTCGGGATCACACATTGTCAGTTTGGCAAGCCGTAGGTGAGTAACCAGTATCTGGCATGTGCCTATCATTCCGCCTGAAGGAACGCTCGTCATTATTTTAATACTGCTCAGATCAAGAGAAGGAATAAAATCCTTTGGTAAGTTTCCATTCCCGTCGCTCAGTGTTAAAAATACGATGGATTACAGGGATTCCACCAAAAATCCAACAGAATAGCCAATCTCTTTCTGTGTGAGTTGTTAACCTCTTCTCATTCGAAGAAGCATCACCATTTATGAGTAAAGGCCACATTTCTCTTGGTGACTGGTTTAATTGTACTTCTTTTGTCAAAATGTAATTTGCGAACCTCATCTCACAGCAGCTATTGAGACAGAATTCCGAAACGTAGGGCCTCATTAAACAATTAATTGGCAATCATAGAGCTCAATAGCCTACGAAAAACCTCGTAGTATCGGTTTGTAGTAACATAAAAGAAGAAATTTCATTTTTATTTTCATACTAGGAAGCTCTTATTTCGCTAACTGTCGATAACTCTCAAAAAATTACAGTCACTAAAGTGGAATAAATAAAAAAAGAAGTAGAAGTAGTGATATATCGCCATAGATAAGAATGTTCTATGTGTTTAATAATTAGCAAAACACTCTCCTCCTTGTGTGCTATCATTTGCCAAACTTTCGTTTCGATGTCTCGAGTGGTTTAGCAGATACGAGAGATGTTGCGAGTATTTCATTCTCGCGCGCTACATAGGATCCATTTTCTCGAGATCTGAGGCAGATAGAGATCTCCTCCCAAGTCTAAACAAAAATTCAGCATGTTAGCTAAATTTCATACGCAGCAACATATGGTGTAATACGCACCAAACGTAAAATTATAGCGACCCCTAATTTTCGTTGCAAACTTTTTGAGTTTTGCGTAGTGTCTTACTAAAATGTGTACATCACAATAAGAATGGTCATTAGCGAGGTGATGGGCACTTCGTCACGAAGCTGTCATATAACACTACACGTAAGGCAAAAATCATATATTTCCAGAGAACAGTTTCTGTAAAATCGTTTGAGAAAGATAAGAGGTTGCGTGCGCTTCGGTTCAGTCAGCGCGGAGCGTCGCCAGTCGGCGTGTGCGAAAGAAATGTCCAAGAAATCAGGTCACGACGTTCAAAATTCGTTATGACATAAAATGGAAATGTTATCTGGAAAGTGATTTGAGAAGTGAAGTTGAATCACAAAAAAATTATTTGCCAACAACTAAAGCAGAATTAATGATTTCTCAATTTTTGCTGAAGAAGGTTGTGAGCTGAAAGTCATATATGGTACTTACCATTAAAGACGAATTCAGAAATAAACTGCATATGTGGAAAGTATTTTCTTTAGTATCACGTTTGTAAACCTCCATAAATAAAAAAACTTTCTTATGATACGGTTAAAAAAAAAAGAGTTTCTCTAAAAACTCATTTAAAACAAACACAAAGTGTATTCGTTTACTAAAAGACAAAGATGTAGAGCAATAAGTGGCATTGGATTTAAAATTTATCCCTTATTCCTAACACACCCAGCAACTGTCAGACATATGTATACACAGGAATTAAGTACCTCACAAACCCAAGTCACTGACTTAGAATCACTGCAGTTATGAAAGTGAAGATTGGATTTATGTCTAAGGTATGGCAGGGAAATGGAGTATTTCGCATATATCTTCGTTCGTCTACAGGAGGGTGCGGAAACAGGTTTTCCATCGGTTTGGTGGACGTATTTCATCACACATTAGAAGCCCTCTGCTGGCTGTGGTATGGGGAGGTTTGCTGTTAGCGATTGCAGAACATGCAGTTGTATACAAGTCTAACGCAGGTTATACGACACAACCGATACAGTCCGAGAGAACAAAGAAAAAATGTTGTTAAATATGCGGTAGATGACCTGCCACAACATCTCCCTCTCTCTAGAATGCGTCATCAGTCTGCCAGTAAATCCTGCCTCTTATAAGCACTTTCAACCGATTACTCCGTCTAGTTTCTAGCATCCTTTAACACAGCTCCTTGTCAATTTAGATCACGTGATCCATATTGCAGTGCCCAAGCTGGTAAGACAATTCTCTTCAGCTAAGGAGGGCATAAAGTTTATTGTAATCACATGTCCTGATGCTTTATAAAAATCTATAAGGTGGTTACCGATAACTTAGGGGTCCACCTTGGCTTGTGATCGGACATCATAAATTTATTACTCTACATTTCGTGGTCATCCACGTTACAAAATCTATTCCAGCCTCGTATCGCTGTACATGATGAGTTACTCCATCCCTGGTTCACCGTGCTTCCATGTCTACTTTTTCCCGTATTCTTCTTGATGTTGCACGCTTGTTCCCACGTGTAAGAATGTTCCTGCACTAAGCAGATATGTCAGCAGTCTCTCATTCTCCCTCAATTTTCCCACATTTCGGCGTATTTTCCCACCATTTATATGTTTTTTCCACAGGTGTTGACAAAAACCCAGAGCATTTCGCAATGGCATTTCAAGGTGTGAACATCATTTCGAGTGCTCAGAATTTCTATGACGATGAGTGCAGACAGATCATATTTAAAGATGTTGCATTCATAACATTCACATAAGATACCAGTATAATAAAGACATTTTCAGCAAACAATGCATTGCTGAAGTCTTTCAAGGATGTAAAGTATGCTAAAACATGCAAAGTGTTTACATTTCTATCATGGATTTAGCTGGGATGATCCCGTTATGTACAGGGTGTTTGAGAATTGGTGGTCAATATTCAGAGATATAACAAGAATGATAATTCTAAACAAAAAGTCAAGTAAACATGGGGTCTAAATCGCATACCTTAAGAGCTATGAGCAATTCTTGATCTTCAAATGGTTCAAATGGCTCTAAGCACTATGGGACCTAACATCTGAGGTCATCAGTTCCCTAGAACTTAGAAATACTTAAACCTAACTAACCTGAGGACAACACACACATCCACGCCAGAGGCAGGATTCGAACCTGCGACCGCAGCAGCAGCACGGTTCCGGACTGAAGCGCCTAGAACCGCTAGGCCACAGCGGCTGACTCTGATGAATCACGATACCTTCTTCATCGTGCCGATTGGAGGGTGCGAATTCGTCGTCTTCCAGGAAAATAGCTGCTTGCCACCTGTACTGCGGGCTGGAGACAAGCTGGCGGTGGCTCTGTTATGCTGGGGAACATACTCATGGACATCAATAGGCCCAGTGGAGCTCCTGCAAGGTACAATGGCGGCCAAGGAGTGGCGTACACAGGTTGCGGATCACGTACACCACTTCATGACGATTATGTTTCCCGACGGCAGAGGCATTTTTCAACAGGATAATGCACCATGTCACAAGGCAATGATTGTGATGAGGTGGTTCGAGACACACAGTAGCGAGTTCCAGTTGTTTACTGATCCCGCAACTCGCCAGATCTGAACCCGATCGAACACATCTGGGATTCGATTGAACTTGACGTCGTAGTTCATCGCCCCCCCCCCCCCCCCCCCCAACCCTCTCCGGAATTTACGGGAATTACATCACTTGTGTGTGCAGATGTACCTAGTCCCTCCAGCGACCTACCAAGGCCTCATTGCTTCCATGCCACGACGCGTCGCCACTGTTATCCATGCCGAGGGTTGACATGCCGGCTGTTTCTCAAGTAGTCATAATGTTCTGGTTGATCAGTGTAATTTCAGACGTATACGAAACTTTGGCTCGCTGGCAGCCCCCATAAAATGATGAAAAGAAGAATGTTAGTCGCTTACTAAATTTTCGCTGTTCATGCAATAAAACTGACGTATCAGGCGTGACGTTTTAATATACAGGGTGATTCAAAAAGAATACCACAACTTTAAAAATGTGTATTTAATGAATGAAACATAATATAACCTTCTGTTATACATCATTACAAAGAGTATTTAAAAAGGTTTTTTTTTCACTCAAAAACAAGTTCAGAGATGTTCAATATGGCCCCCTCCAGACACTCAAAAACAAGTTCAGAGATGTTCAATATGGCCCCCTCCAGACACTCGAGCAATATCAACCCGATACTCCAACTCGTTCCACACTCTCTGTAGCATATCAGGCGTAACAGTTTGGATAGCTGCTGTTATTTCTCGTTTCAAATCATCAATGGTGGCTGGGAGAGGTGGCCGAAACACCATATCCTTAACATACACCCATAAGAAAAAATCGCAGGGGGTAAGATCAGGGCTTCTTGGAGGCCAGTGATGAAGTGCTCTGTCACGGGCTGCCTGGCGGCCGATCCATCGCCTCGGATAGTTGACGTTAAGGTAGTTACGGACAGATAAGTGCCAATGTGGTGGCGCTCCATCCTGCTGAAATATGAATTGTTGTGCTTCTTGTTCGAGCTGAGGGAACAGCCAATTCTCTAACATCTCCAGATACTGTAGTCCAGTTACAGTAGCACCTTCGAAGAAAAAGGGACCAAAAACTTTTTTGGCTGAAATGGCACAGCAAACGTTCACCTTAGGCGAGTCACGTCATACTGAGTTGTTTCCCGCGGATTCTCAGTGCCCCATATACAGACATTGTGACGGTTGACTTTCCCGTTAGTGTGGAAAGTTGCTTCATCACTAAACACAATCTTTGAAACGAAAGATTCATCTGTTTCCATTTGAGCAAGGATAAAATCACAGAAATCGATTCTTTTAATCTTATCAGCTGCAGACAGTGCTTGAACCAATTTCAGACGATAAGGTTTCATAACTAACCTTTTTCGTAGGACTCTCCATACAGTTGATTGTGGAATTTGCAGCTCTCTGCTAGCTCTGCGAGTCGATTTTCCTGTGCTGCGAACAAATGCTTGCTGGATGCGTGCTACATTTTCATCACTCGTTCGCGGCCGTCCAGAACTTTTCCCTTTGCACAAACACCCATTCTCTGTAAACTGTTTATACCAACCTTTAATACACCACCTATCAGGAGGTTTAACACGATACTTCGTTCGAAATGCACGCTGAAGAACTGTCGTCGATGCACTTCTGCCGTACTCAATAACACAAAAAGCTTTCTGTTGAGCGGTCGCCATCTTAGCATCAACTGACGCTGACGCCTAGTCAACAGCGCCTCAAGCGAACAAATGTACAACTAAATGAAACTTTATAGCTCCCTTAATTCGCCGACAGATAGTGCTTAGCTCTGCCTTTTGTCGTTGCAGAGTTTTAAATTTCTAAAGTTGTGGTATTCTTTTTGAATCACCCCTGTATTACTTCGTTAATACTAACTATATTCGCGACACATTTTTCAGACGAATTCACATATACCACTCAATGTACCTGCAAAATTAGATCTCTATAAAGACTTTGTGACGTCACAAAGAAAGAGATTCGTGAAGAACTGCCGCATCATGTATGACGTTTACATTCATTACCCCTTTGCTACTTACTCGCAACTAATTTCGCAGATTTTATATGCCTACAAAGTTATTTCATTGTACGACAACGGTTCAGGAGATATGAGGCCATGAACACTAAAATGCCTGAAAAACCGCCTGCAAATGCTTGATGTTTAAATTTATTACTTCCTTGTTACTAACTCTATTCGCAACACACTTCGCAGACAGTATCTACATATGTAATTGAATGCGCCTACAAAACTGTATCATAGTATGACACATAGTTCAGGAGATATTACACCGTAAACATTGAGCTGCGTGTAAACGAAACTACTGGGCGAAATTCGCTACGGATACAGATAAAATATGTGTCAAATATATTAAATATATGTGAAATATTTGTGACATGTATTTACGCACGCAAAACCACAGATAAAAAACTCCTACTAAGTCCTGGATCGATTTCAGCCAATCTTGGGATTCATATTACTTACTATCTGGAAAGAAAAGTGTGGGTCGAGAAAGAGCAAGCTCCTATTCGAGTGAGAGAACTTCGTCGAAGTGGTTTAACCCGAAAATGTATAAGGCATGTGTTAAATTTTTTCGCACTTAAAACGTTTTACTACTGGAGTTATCTAGCGCCAGGAGACAGTCAGCATCAGCTGCAAATTTTGAGGAGATGATGTAATGTGTGAAGAAAAGTCCTGTATTTTCGATTGTGTCCTGTGGTCAAATGGAATTGTATCTTAAAATGGGGGGGGGGTTGTGTCAAACAGCAAATTTGCTATTACTTGCTAATCATCTGAGGATGATTACTGAAAAAAGCCAGTCTCATGCAAAGGGCACAGTATGGTGCAGGATGATGACCACAAAAGTTGTCGATCCATATGTCATGCCAGAAACAATAAATGCCGAACTGTGAGTTGGTGTGACTGAAGATAATCGACTTCCCACGTAGGAGAACTACAACAATCTAATCTATATACAAGACGGTCCCCCGCAACACTTTGCAAAGGCTGCCAGTGCATGGACCTTCATCCAGTTCCGCGGACCCTAGTTGGGACAACATGGTCCAGTTAGAGGTCCAGCAAGGAGACTTGACCTAATGCCAAGCGACTTTTTCTTGCAGGAGTGAACGGAAGAAAAACTTTATCACAAAAAACTAAAATTCTTGATGAATTGGAGGAGCGAATTCTTTAAGTTATTGGAAACATGCGGCTGGATTATCTGCAGAAATTTGTCGCAGTCATTCCTTTACGTTTGCCGACAGTGATTGATGACGTCGGTCATTATGTGGAATTCTTGCAATGCTTAGCAACTCTACCACTGTAAGGAGAAAAGCATTGTTGTTTTATGAAAATTAGTTCAACATTAGTAATGTTATAAGCAATTTTCAGAAGGGAGTCTATTCTTGCTCACACGATACACATGATATGGTTCCATGTAAATCATCCAATGACAGTATGATCTCAGAAACGAAGTGTCTCATTCATCTGCCACCCACGACCCGACTGCGATTAAAAGTGGTCTTTGCCCATGCATCACTTGTCTGTCATTTTAATGCTGTTTCACGATACGATGGCGTTCCATTCACGAGACACGCTGAATTACTGCAGCCGTCCGTGTCGCATGGGTTCGTTGTGATATGAGGTAGTACATACAGTTGTAGAAACATCCAGACCGAATTAGAGTCAGTAGTCCAGTATTATCTGATACACAAGCAACAGGTGGCCAGATAGTGTACAGGAACTTCGAAAGATAAACTAATAGCAACTGGTCGGAGTGGCTTGCCGGCCGAAGTGGCCGCGCGGTTCTGGCGCTGCAGTCTGGAACCGCGAGACCGCTACGGTCGCAGGTTCGAATCCTGCCTCGGGCATGGATGTGTGTGATGTCCTTAGGTTAGTTAGGTTTAAGTAGTTCTAAGTTCTAGGGGACTAATGACCTCAGCAGTTGAGTCCCATAGTGCTCAGAGCCATTTGAACCATTTGAACCATTCGGAGTGGCTTCTCGCATATTAACAGCAGGAGCGGAGTACACATACGTTAGGGGACGCAGGCTCGCTTTGACACCACTGTGCTGACCACGGAATCTCTCCACGTAACATCTGTGGGCATTCCGTCCGAGAGGAGCAATTTGATCTCAGTACTGGAAGCACCCTTGGAGTCTGCATGAGCTTACGACTTGTACCAGCTCACTGGGCTACTCGGGAAGATAAAAAGCCATTCATTTTTCACAATGGCAGTCGAGAAAAAAATTCAAACATTAGATGTTTAGAAGAGTTCTCGATGTGTAAAGCAGAATATCTTGATGTTAAATTTGTATTAATATTTTTAAATGATTGTGAAATGTCTGCATGAGATTTTCTGGTACCATTACCCGTGAACGAAATGAGCTGTCGGTCGGAGCCTCCAAAGTTTAGCACGTACCTAAGCTTTGGATTAAAAACCTAAGTTAATGCTCCTATTTTTAAAACGACGAATGGTAAATAATATTTGGTTAAACTGCAAGCAAATGACAACTCTCATATTACGTTGTGCTTTTTATTAATCGAAGGAATAATGAATCATGGAATCAGTCGCTATAGGTGTTGCTTATACTCGGTTGAGTCTTGAACTATACGCATTAATCTAAGATCGACTTTCTTGCGTCTGAGTTAAATAGTATGATCATTATTTTATGGACCAGTTTGCTTTTGTTGTACAATATTACTTTTATTATGTAACCCGGTTTTCGGCTTACAGGGCCTTCTTCAGACATTTACTGAGTATTGTCATCAAAGAAGTTACAATGTTTGCAAACAACATTGGAAGAGAAGTAACATGTCCAGACTGAAGCAGAAACATACAGAAAGTAACATCTTTCACAGTGTGGTGGTAATGCAATGAAGAAGTAAAAATTGAACAGTAAATAAACAAAAATGGAGCAGACAGTAAAAACTTTAACACAAAATAGGAACAGCATGCCTACATAACAGTTTCTATTAATAAACAAAACTAATAAAATAAAATTAGTACTTGACAAGGCTACATCAGGAGGTATAAAACATGGAGAGTGATATACTAACCAATTAAAATAAGGAACAATTATCAATGTTACTACAGAATTCATTAGGAACTTAAGCAATATCAATAAGATAAACAGAAATAAATAAATGCAGTAATGGAAAAGTACGATATATCTTACTAGGATAAGTAGTAATATACTTAGGATAACAATATTTAGGAATTTTTTGGGCATGTCGGCAGTAGTGTGGCTCATACTTACCATAAAAGAATATTTGAGTATAAACAGCGTTAAAAACGCGAGTAATAGAGGGAAATACAGTACGGCACATAGACGTGGAATCGCACTTTCACAACGAAAACTATTTGATAAACAGAAATTCAAAGTAAAGTAGCACGAGATGGTGCAGGGCAGTAGAAAAACCAGTGAGGCTATGTTACCAACATGGAGTTCATTTTGGAAGCCCCCGTAAGGGATGCAGCTCGTAATTTTCAGATGGGAAGGAGTTCACGTGACATGTACAACAGAAAGAAAACTGGATGAGAAGAAATATGGTGTCTTTCATTTCAGCGTAGCTTTATTCATTCCGAGTTTCTGACGGCTGTTTCTGCTTTAGCTGTTACGTGGAAGCTGCCGACGTTAGCACAAGATATTAACACAACCCTTACGCCTTGAGATCATCCTGATATCAGTAGATAGGGGGATCAGTGTTGTCGCACGGAGCCTCAATCAACACCATTTCAAACCCCTGATAACACAGACAGCGCCCAACATCGCAAACTGTTTTTCGCTATTCATAAGTGCTACTACCTCCCCAGATCTGCCGCAGTCGGTAAAAACGGAAACCTTATACGATCAGAAACGTCTTGCCAGATTAAAACCGTGTGCCAGAGAGGACTCGAATCCGGGACCTTCGGCTTTCAAGGGCAGGTTCCCCACCAACTGAGCCACCCAAGCATTACAGACGACCCGTCCCCGGAGCTTCACTTCCTCCAGCACTTCATTTCCTACATTCCAAACGTCTCGAGTTTGTATCTCGGTCCGGCACACTGTTTTAATCTGGCAGGAAGTGTCATATCAGCGCTCATTGTTACAGGATCACTTCGTTGTCGGTCCATTTGTCTGCCTGTTTGTTAAGACCCCTTTTCCTGTCAGGAACGGATAGAAGTATGAAGCTGAAATTTATGTGAACTAGTAAGGATTACGGTGTAAAAAAATTAAGATTCTAATTCAATACAATCAAAAGATTGCGACCATTTGTCACACATATATTTATAATCGAAAAGTCGCTCATTGAAACCTCTAAATGAATTATTTATATAATCATCGGTCATGGGGGCGGGGCTCTAGTGGTGCCGGTACAGTAGCTCAACGTGTTCTCTCGGGAGGCTGGTTGCACTCTTTAATAAATAAATAAAACAATAAAGAAACTCAGTGAAGTGTTCAGCGTTGAACTTGAAAGTGTGTCGTGTGACTTCTGCCCAGACCAAATGACAAGACCAATGACGAAATAATAAAGAAAGAAAAGTGTTGAAGCGCTTTCCTGAATACCGAGAGGTCGCAGGATCGAGTCTCGGTCGGATCATTGATGTTCCAGTTTTCGTTTTAACCTAGCCGTCAACTCTCGACGACGTGAACAGTCGCCAGAAATGACACCTAATTAGGATTTCACGTTAAGCTGTAGAGCTGCTATTCCAGTATGGATAATTGCGTTAGGTTAGGTACGCTCAAGTCGCCGAAGTGGCGTCCAGTTGGAAGACTGGCATCCGGCCATCGAGCAGTACGAAATTATTATTATTACCTGTATATGCAATTTAACTCTTACAGGGCGAGTGCTGCTCGGACTTTTCTGGTTTTTTACTTAACACTGTCGATACGAGCGAATGTTCAGCTTCTTAAAACAGTAGGTATGAGTGGCCAAAACCGCCTCACGGAATTTCGGTTCGATAACCGTATTACAAATGGCTTCTTTTTTCTTCCAGGACGAAAAATTTGAGCTGTATCGGGGATACACCATTCCGAAGACAGTCCAGATCTCGTACGAATATAAGATAAGGTTCTCAGTTGTGGAGATGAGACCCGGCTCCGTCCGCGGCGTGTCTCTTCTGCCTGGCAGGAGACGGCAGCCGCAGTGGAATCGATTTCCTATGCAGTAAGACGGTGAGCCAATTACTCTGCACCAGGCAGCCGTTGGGGCGGAAAGGGCTGAGACGATAATGCACCTGGGGCGTCCTAATAACGACGCCGGTCATAAAGTTAAGGGGCTCGGTCCGCGGCTGCGGAAAGAGAGCGGCTACCGAGACGCAGAAATGACGAGCGCCGGTTCCTGGGGCACGCAAACGGCATCGTGCGAGCGGAGCGGATCGAGGTACTGATAGCGCAGCAGCACACGTGAACGCGTGGCTGCTCGTATAACATCACTATCACCTTCTCTGCGGGGGAAAGTATCGTGGTGCATACACTGCAAATCATAAAGTACGAGGCCTGTTCAGAAAGTAAGCTCCGATTGATTGCCAAATTGAAACCACAGTGAACATCAGAAATGTTTTACTTGTAACAATTAGCTACACCTTTCAGCTACTTCTCTACGTAGTCGCCGTTCTGACTTAGACTTTTGTCATAGCGTTGTACCAACTTTTCAATAGCCTCATCATAGAAGGCAGCCGCCAGTGCTTTCCGCCAATTCTCCACGCTGGCCTACACCTCGTTGTCTGTGTCAAAATGTTGTCTTCAAAGACAGCGGTTCATGTGACCAGAGATGAAACCCAGGGGGAGACAATTGCGGACTGTATTGTGGGTAATCTCACATTTCCATTCGAAAACGATGCAGGAGCATCTTCATTGCCCCTGCAGAATGCGGCTGAGAATTGTCTTGAAGAAGAAACAGCACGACAGTTATGTAATGTTAGCTGCATAGCTTCAGGCGAAATTTCTCACCAGGCCCTCGTACTTGGCGGCAGACACCATTTTCTAGACATCTTTACGCACTCACTGCGAGCTCAGAAATGAGAAGAGCGACGTGATGCTAACTGGGGTTATACTAGAGACAATACCCAACACATCTGTGCAAAGCTTTATCGGATTTTCATAGTCGTTTCCATTTCGTGACCGATCGGAGCTTACTTTCTGAACGCCCCTCGTAAACACCGCAAAAGATTTGCGAAACGCGAGACGAGGATTGCTCATAGGTTGCGTTCTAAGAATAAGCCGGGAGATTAAAGATTTATTCATGGATTCTTCCGTCGCTTCTTGATAGAACAACTCCATATTGAGGGTTGAATAACACTTAGGCGGGTTTTTGGTCCACTGATTTTTATTTGTATGAACTAGTTTTCGGCTTATTAGGCGATCTTCAGATAACTGCTGGAGCTTGTGTTCTTACGAATCAAACATTCTGGACTAATATACAACGCACTTACATACGATCTTTAGCTGTGGTATTGTCTTTGGAATTGTCAAACGCGTGTTTGACTTTTTGTTGTGTAAAACTGTTCAAATGGTTCAAATGGCTCTGAGCACTATGGGACTTAACATCTGTGGTCATCAGTCCCCTAGAACTTAGAACTACTTAAACCTAACTAACCTAAGGACATCACACACATCCATGCCCGAGGCAGGATTCGAACCTGCGACCGTAGCAGTCGCGCGGTTCCGGACTGAGCGCCTTAACCGCGAGACCACCGCGGCCGGCCTGTAAAACTGTTCTTTAACACAATAAATCGCATTTTATAGTTCGTCAGTACCATGTATGACAACAATTAGAATTATTTACAATACACATTATTGTAAAATTACATATTTTTGGTATTTGTTGTGAACAGTTGCACTCGACGCTAATTGTTGGTTTACAACAGCGATGTTTTCTTTGGGCGTTACATTTTGTTATTAGAAAAATTGTGCACTAATATTGTAAGTAGGCTGTTTAGGTTTTTTATATTGGTAACGCCACGTAGCGCTCTGTATGAAACTCACTGGCTGTGCTGTGTGCAGTCTGTGGCTGAGTGGCATTGTTGTAATATTCGCTATTGTAGTGTTGGACTGTTGGCTGTTAACAGCGCGTAGCGTTGCGCAGTTGAAGGTGATCTGCCAGCAGTGGTGGATGTGGGGAAGTGAGATGGCGGATTTTTGAGACCGGATGATCTGGACGTGTGTCCATCAGAGACAGTACATTTGTAAGACTGGGTGTCATGAACTGCTATATATATTATGACTTTTGAACACTATTAAGGTAAATACATTGTTTGTTCTCTATCAAAAGCTTTCATTTGCTAACTATGCCTATCAGTAGTTAGTGCCTTCAGTACTTTGAATCTTTTATTTAGCTGGCAGTAGTGGCGCTCGCTGTATTGCAGTGGTTCGAGTAACGAAGATTTTTGTGAGGTAAGTGATTTGTGAAAGGTAAAGGTTGATGTTAGTCAGGGCCATTCTTTTGTAGGGATTATTGAAAGTCAGATTGCGTTGCGCTAAAAATATTGTGTGTCAGTTTAGTGATGATCAGAATAAGTAAAGAAAGTAATGTCTGAGAACGTTCAGTTTTGGTCAGCTGTTTGAAAAGCAAATAACGTAAGAGGTTTATCAGCACAGTAATTCATTAATTTTTCTAAGGGCGCGTTTCAATATGTACCAAATATTACATTGTTACAGTTGAGTTACAGTTAGGAATGTAAACACATAAGGTATATTACATTATATTGAGGTGTGAATTTGTATACTATTGGGACAATTTGTGATTAGTAGCAGGTCTATTGCGTAAAATTTAAGAGTGGTGATGTGTTCAGTTGCAATTGGTCATTTAGGACCAGCTGAGAATTTAGGGCTAAGTCTTTGTTAATTTCAAGTGCTTCTAGTAGGCTGAGTTTTTTGCCTTTGTTGGCTATATGTAGCACCTCTGTGTGTGTTAGATACTTGTGTCCTTCTTTGAGCACATGTTCAGCAAAGGTGAAGTCTGATTTATTTAATCTCCAGGTGGCTTGATGTTCAGCCTTGTTGATATGGCACGGCCCATTTGACCAATGTACAGTTTATTGCAGTCAGTGCAGGTTATTTTGTAGACCCCACTGTTGCTTAGTTTATCTGTGTTGTCCTTGATGTTGAATAGGAGATTAGCTGTAGTGCCTCTTACATAAAATGATGTTTTGTAGTTTTGGGATTTCAGTGTTTTGGCTAGTTTGTTTGATAGTTTGCCTAGGTATGGACTAGTACATGAGAAGATTTTTGGTGTGGTTGTTATTGCAGAGGGGGCGTAAATATAGGGAAAGATTTTCCTTCTTTGTTCTAAAGATTTATGATGGGAGCAGATTTAAACTTGACGAAGAGAACTCATAAGACGATGTAAATTGAACAAAACTGCAAACATACACTGAGGCAACGAAAGTCGTGGGAAAGTGATATGTACATGTACAAATGGTAGTAGCATCGTGTACATAATGTACGAAAAGGCAGTGGATTGGCCGAGCTATCATTTGTACTCAAATGATCCATATGAAAAAGTTTCCGCCGTGGTTATGGCCGCACGACGTGAATTAACTGACTCTGAACGTGGAATGGTAGTTATAACCAGACACATGGGACACTTCGTTTCGGAAATTGTCAGAGAATTCTATATTCCGCGATCCACAGTGTCGAGAGTGTGCCGATAATGGCAACTTTTTGGCAATACCTCTCACCACGGGCAACGCAGTGGGCGATGGCCTTGACGTAACGACCGAGAGCAGCAGCGTCTGTGTAGTGCTATCAGCGCTAACATACAAGCAACACTGCGTGAAATAACCGCGAAATCAGTGTGGGACGTACGACGAACGTATCCGTTAGGACAGTACGAAGAAATTTGGCGTCAATGCTCTATGGCAGCAGACGACCGACGCGAGTGCCTTTCCTAACAATACGACATAGCCAGCAGCGCCTCTCTTGGGCTCGTGACGATGTCGATTGGACCCTAGACGTGTGGAAAACATTGGCCTGGTCAGACGCGTCCCGACTGGTAAGAGCTGGTGGTAGGTTTCGAGTGTGGTGCAGACCCCATAGAGCCATGGACTCATGATGCCAACAAGCATAGCGCAAGCTGGTGATTTACAAATGATGTGCACTGTGTTTACATGGAATAGTGTGGGTCTTGAACCGCAACAATCATAGCGCAAGCTGGTGATTTCCATAATGATGTGCACTGTGTTTACAAAAGCCGGCCGCGGTGGTCTAGCGGTTCTGGCGCTGCAGTCCGGAACCGCGGGACTGCTACGGTCGCAGGTTCGAATCCTGCCTCGGGCATGGGTGTGTGTGATGTCCTTAGGTTAGTTAGGTTTAAGTAGTTCTAAGTTCTAGGGGACTTATGACCTAAGATGTTGAGTCCCATAGTGCTCAGAGCCATTTTTGTGTTTACAAAATGGCTCTGAGCACTATGGGACTCAACTTCTGAGGTCATTAGTCCCCTAGAACTTAGAACTAGTTAAACCTAACTAACCTAAGGACATCACGCACATCCATGCCCGAGGCAGGATTCGAACCTGCGACCGTAGCGGTCTCGCGGCTCCGAACTGCAGCGCCTAGAACTGCATGGCCACTTCGGCCGGCACTGTGTTTACATGGGTCTTGAACCGATCATGCACTGCAAATGGTTATGTTATGCTACTCGGAGACCATTTGCAGCCATTCATGTACCTCACGTTCCCAAACAACGATGTCATGTCACCGGGCCACAATTGTTCGAGATTGGTTTGAAGAACATACTGGTCAATTCGAAAAAATGATTTTCCACCAAGATCCCTGGCATGTATCTAATCGAACATTTACGGGATACAATCGGGAGGTCAGAGTTCGAGCATTACATCCTGCTAAGCCAACACTTTTGCAACTATTGACGGCTAAATATGCAGCATGCCTATTATCTCTGCAGGAGACTTTCAGCGACGTGTTGAGACCGTGTGACGTTGAGTTGCTGAGCTATACCGAAGAAAATGAGGTCCGACATGATGGTATGAAGCATCCCATGACTTTTGTCACCTCAGTGTAAATGAAGTGTCTACATTCAGTGGTTCAAAATTGTTAGTTCAAATGGCTCTAAGCACGATGGGACTTAACATCTGAGGTCATCAGTCCCTTAGACTTAGAACTACTTAAACGTAACCAACCTAAGGTCAGCACACACATCCATGCCTGAGGCAGGATTCGAACCTGCGACCGTAGCAGCAGCGAGGTTCCGGACTAAAGCGCTCGACCACAGCGGCCGGCTCAGTTGTTGATTGACACAATTCAATCAGAAGCAGTTCACAACGTATCGCATGTTGCATCATCAAGTTGTGGCTGACTATCACAGTGGTCTCAAAGGAATGAGTTCGCAGTTAATTAACCTCGTTTATGATTCATCTAATCAAGTCAGTTTTAAAATGCCATGTAATATGCCGAACTAAAGGTCTAAATGTCCGCTATTCGATCTCTAGACGGTCGTATGTCTTTTTTTCTGACAGTACTTCTTTTACCTGCAGTGTTGAAATATCAGACTTGCACATTCAGTTGTAAGTTCTCCTATATTTGCCTGGGTAAGACAATTTCAAGTGAGACACAAGCGACGGCAGCCCACCTCCAATTGGACCACGCGAAGTAAAGCATTGTGGTGTTCAGACGAACCTTCGGATTGACGACGGCTTGATTTATGCACATTGTTAATAAAGGAAATGAACTTCTTGAATGAGTCGGTTTTCGTTCAGGATATTTAGCGAATAAAGCAGTGTGAACTGCTCAATATATTTTTTATGATGTCCAATCTGTTACTGATGTAATGACATAAGAACTTAGAAGAAAACGAAGTTCAGAAACCTACCAATAAAAACTACTCATAAGCTTTAAGAGCAGGATTTATTGATCGACCCTGAAAGTCTCAGTCATAAGTTTCACTGATACACACTGAAAGCTGTTTTAGAGTGTAAAGTTTTGATCTGATGATGGTAGCAGCCGAAAGAAAAGGAAAGTACCGGTAATAAGGGACGAAGATGTTTGAGGGAGTGCACTGGACTAGGGCAGTTGGTGCATGGCTCGTACCCAGGCTGCTATGGCGGTATGGTAGTGTAATTGTTAACACATCTGCCTAGTAAGAGGGAGACATAGGTTCAATTTCTGACTAGAGGACGAATTTTGATTGATTTCTTAGGCTTCTATGACTACCGAACTTATTATTATTGAGGCCCATGTGGCTCAAAAAAGTGTAATTCCATCATATCAAACACGATTTATTCCAGAAAACTTGCACTAACATTACAGTAGAGATGAGTAATCTTCAATAACGTTTGTGCAAGGTACAATCAAGTTCTACATCTACATCTACATTTATACTCCGCAAGCCACCCAACGGTGTGTGGCGGAGGGCACTTTACGTGCCACTGTCATTACCTCCCTTTTCTATTCCAGTCGCGTATCGTTCGCGGGAAGAACGACTGTCTGAAAGCCTCCGCGCGCGCTCGAATCTCTCTAATTTTACATTCGTGATCTCCTCGGGAGGTATAAGTAGGGGGAAGCAATATATTCGATACCTCATCCAGAAACGCACCCTCTCGAAACGTGGACAGCAAGCTACACCGCGATGCAGAGCGCCTCTCTTGCAGAGTCTGCCACTTGAGTTTGCTAAACATCTCCGTAACGCTATCACGGTTACCAAATAACCCTGTGACGAAACGCGCCGCTCATCTTTGGATCTTCTCTGTCTCCTCCGTTAGGGTCAGTTGCCACTCCCTGCACCAATTGCCTATCCGCTGCAGACCTTCCTGCATTTCGCTACAATTTTCTAATGCTGCAACTTCTCTGTATACTACAGCATCATCCGCGAAAAGCCGCATGGAACTTCTGACACTATCTACAAGGTCATTTATATACGAGGGCTATTCCGAAAGTAAGGTCCGATAGGTCGCGAAATGGAAACCACGGTAAAAATCAAAAATGTTTTATTTGCAACAGTTAGATACACCTTGCAGCTACTTATCTCCATAGTCGCCGACCCGACTTAGACGTGTATCGTAGCGTTGTACCAACTTTCCCATACCCTCGCTATAGAAGGCAGCCGCCAGTGCTCTCCGCCAATTCTCTACGCTGGCCTACGGCTCGTTGTCTTGTGCCAAAATGTTGTCTTCATAACCAGCGGTTCATGTGACCAGAGCTGAAACTCAGAGGGAGACAATTACGGGCTGTATTGTGGGTACTCTCACATTTCCATTTGAAAACGATGCAGGAGCATCTTCATTGCCCCTGCAGAATGCGGCTGAGAATTGTCTTGAAGACGAAACAGCACGACAGTTATGTAATGTTAGCTGCATAGCTTCAGGGTAAATTTCTCACCAGGCCCCCGTACTTGGCGGCAGACACTATTTTCTAGACATCTTTACGCACTCACTGCGAGCTCAGAAATGAGAAGAGCGACGTGATGCTAACTGGGGTTATACTAGAGACACTACCCAACACATCTGTGCAAAGCTTTATCGGATTTTCATAGTCGTTTCCATTTCGTGACCGATCGGACCTTACTTTCGGAATAGCCCTCGTATATTGTGAAAAGCAATGGTCCCATAACACTCCCCTGTGGCACGCCAGAGGTTACTTTAACGTCTGTAGACGTCTCTCCATTGATAACAATGTGCTGTGTTCTGTCTGCTAAAAACTCTTCAATCCAGCCACACAGCTGGTCTGATATTCCGTAGGCTCTTACTTTGTTTATCAGGCGACAGTGCGGAACTGTATCGAACGCCTTCCGGAAGTCAAGGAAAATAGCATCTACCTGGGAGCCTGTATCTAACATTTTCTGGGTCTCATGAACAAACAAAGCGAGTTGGGTCTCACACGATCGCTGTTTCCGGAATCCATGTTGATTCCTACAGAGTAGATTCTGGGTTTCCAAAAACGACATGATACTCGAGCGAAAAATATGTTCTAAAATTCTACAACAGATCGACGTCAGAGATATAGGTCTATAGTTTTGCGCATCTGCTCGACGACCCTTCTTGAAGACTGGGACTACCTGTGCTCTTTTCCAATCATTTGGAACCCTCCGTTCCTCTAGAGACTTGCGGTACACGGCTGTTAGAAGGGGGGCAAGTTCTTTCGCGTACTCTGTGTAGAAACGAATTGGTATCCCGTCAGGTCCAGTGGACTTTCCTCTGCTGAGTGATTCCAGTTGCTTTTCTATTCCTTGGACACTTATTTCCATGTCAGCCATTTTTTCGTTTGTGCGAGGATTTAGAGAAGGAACTGCAGTGCGGTCTTCCTCTGTGAAACAGCTTTGGAAAAAGGTGTTTAGTATTTCAGCTTTACGCGTGTCATCCTCTGTTTCAATGCCGTCATCATCCCGGAGTGTCTGGATATGCTGTTTCGAGCCACTTACTGATTTAACGTAAGACCAGAACTTCCTAGGATTTTCTGTTAAGTCGGTACATAGAATTTTACTTTCGAATTCACTGAACGCTTCACGCATAGCCCTCCTTACGCTAACTTTGACATCGTTTAGGTTCTGTTTGTCTGAGAGGTTTTGGCTGCGTTTAAACTTCGAGTGAAGCTCTCTTTGCTTTCGCAGTAGCTTCCTAACTTTGTTGTTGAACCACGGTGGGTTTTTCCCGTCCCTCACAGTTTTACTCGGCACGTACCTATCTAAAACGCATTTTACAATTGCCTTAAACTTTTTCCATAAACACTCAACACTGTCAGTGTCGGAACAGAAATTTTCGTTTTGATCTGTTAGGTAGTCTGAAATCTGCCTTCTGTTACTCTTGCTAAACAGATAAACATTCCTCCCTTTTTTTATATTCCTATTAACTTCCATATTCAGGGATACTGCAACGGCCTTATGATCACTGATTCCCTGTTCTGCACTTACAGAGTCGAAAAGTTCGGGTCTGTTTGTTATCAGTAGGTCCAAGATGTTATCTCCACGAGTCGGTTCTCTGTTTAATTGCTCGAAGTAATTTTCGGATAGCGCACTCAGTATAATGTCACTTGATGCTCTGTCCCTACCACCCGTCCTAAACATCTGAGTGTCCCAGTCTATATCTGGTAAATTGAAATCTCCACCTAAGAGTATAATATGCTGAGAAAATTTATGTGCAATGTATTCCAAATTTTCTCTCAGTTGTTCTGCAACTAATGCTGCTGAGTTCCACGACTGAGGATTTTTTCCCCGATCGTATTTCCAGTTTGTCAGAGTCACACCTAGGTGCTGGATCAAGAGCTGCAGCCCAAACTTTTTGCTGCCTCATTCACTTACATCGTCCACCAAGAAAATCAGAATAACGAAACTATTAGGAGCAAATTCATACGTAGTGTAGAGGATATTAAGGTGAGTACTTTGAGATATTGAACTAATGGTCATAGATAAAAATTAATGTCTTTTATTGAAGTGGCAACTACACCTTACAGCAACCTTATAGCAGTTGTTCGAAGAGCGACCATCAGTCTCGATACACGCATTAAAACACGAAATTTAGTCGGAGGCAATCAAATATCGATGCTGTCGAACAATGATAGACACAGGTTGGATCGAACCGGCATTAATAAATTCAGGATAACCACAGAAAAAGAAAATACCTATGGCGTCGTCCCGAAAGCGACCACTACTTGCACATCTCGCTCGGTAAACCTCAGATACAATGTTGTTAAAAATGAACGCATTCGTTACGTTTAGATTGCGACAAATTCCACAGCAAACATTGCTCACATCTGGTAGGACATCCCATCACTGAAAAGAAAAAGCTTACTCTCTTCCGAAATTTAATGTTCCTTATGGCGACCTATACAGCAGAAACTTGGAACATGAAGACGGCGGATCGTCGCAGGATGTGGTGCATTAGAAGACTACATCGAATATATTGGACAGAACATGAAACTAATGGATCGATCTAGAGACAGCTCGGCATCAGAACAAGATTGTCGACTTCTGAAAACCAAAATCTGTTGAAATATTTTGGTCACATTTCCAGAAGGCAAGAGGCAATCCACAGAAAATCATAGAAGGAAAAGTTGGAGGCCGAAGACCTAGAGAACGCGTACCATTGCGGTGGACCGACCAGATTACGAGTTTGATCTGCATAGGCTTGCAGCAAGCAAATCACCGTTACCGAGACAGAGTTTCAAAGAGACAAGGCGTCAAGGGACTTACCAAGCGATACCACTGTAGTCTTGCGTGACGTTGGACCAGAGAGAGAGAGAGAGAGAGAGAGACAGACAGATATTAGTACTAGGGTCATTCCAAAACAAGCGTTTCTCATATATAGTATCATGGAAACTACAACATATACACAAATTACAACGGTAAAATTTAAAATGGCATGAAAAATGAGCCAGACAAGGCTGAGTTTGAGTCATGGCTTTGTGTAGTTACAAGTGAAAGATTGACTACCTCTCTGTTTCGACTCTAGAAATACAGGCTAGCAGCCTAGTTTCTGAATTGCTTTAGGCTAGAAGTCATACGAAAGAACGACATCCTAATTATTCCATCGCCTACTTATGCATTAGGAATTGGCCTTGCTGCAGTGTATACAGCAGTTCCCGTCAGATCACCGTAGTTAAGCGCTGTCAGGCGTGGCTGGCGCTACTGATGGGTCACCATCCGGGCCGTCATGCGCTGTTGCCATTTTTCGTGCTGCACTCAGCCTCGCGATGCCAGTTGAGTAGCTACTCGATCGAACAGTAGCGGCTGCGGTCAAACAAAACCATCATAACGACCGGGAGAGTGGTGTGCTGGCCACGCGCGCCTCCTATGCGCATCCTCAGACCCGAGGATGACACGGCGGTCGGATGGTCCCGATGGGCCACTTGTAGCCTGAAGATAGATACTTATGCCTTGAACGTTTTCCTTGTTGCTGTATTTGCATTTCGCTGCTCCATAACTGTCTCTTGGACTCTGACTCACGGTAGTAATATCTCATCTCTTCTGCTGTGATGCTGGTGTCCAGAAAACTGTCACCTTCAGCCACGTATTGGTCCGGCAGCTCTTCACATATTTGCATTACAAGACTTTTATTTGTTACTGTTATTGTGGAAGCATCATCAGCGGGAACCATCTTGTACACACTTTGCGGTAGCGAAAGTTGCGTAATATCTTGCCTAGGCAGTTCAGTCGACGTTCAACCTGAAAAGTTTCCGTAACAGAGAAACAATAACGTTCCTACACATACAAAAGAAAGAAACAGTCATGGTTGCACACGATAGGTTTATTTAGTCTTCACATGTGATGGCTCTCACCTTTCATAGGCATCATCGGCCAATCTACAAAAACTTTTGCTAATAGTGACGTCGGCGTCGACGTAATAAAAAGTCTCGTAGAACCGGGAGGTAATAACCAGATAGCCACAGTCAATGCGTCATTACATCAACAATAAAATTCTTCCATAACCGAAGCGTCAAATGTCAAATGTTCAAATTTGTGAATTCTTAAGGGACCAAACTGCTTAGGTCATCGGTCCCTAAACTTACACATTAGTTAAACTGACTTAAAGTAACCTATGCTATAACAACACACACGCACCCATGCCCGGTCAAATGTCATTAAGAGTGCCAAAAAGCTGGGAGTAAACAGCCACTCTAGTTGCCGGCGTTGCCGGCATGACAGCGCGTGCTCACAGTGTTGTAAACAGACCAAATTTGTGTTCGTGGGGTGGTTTCTTCATGGGTGATGTAATGAAGCAACCATAGTGCCTAGCTAGCTGTTTCCTCCCAGTGTTCGTGACTCTTAATCACGTTTGAAGTCTCAGTCACGAATAGGAAGAATTTTATCGGTGATGTAATCAAGCAGTGGCTGTGGATATGTGGCTGCTACATCCCAGTGTTTTAATTACGTTCGGCGCCTCGGTCACGATTAGCAGGAGTTTTTATCGATTGTCTGATGATGGCTATAACAGGAGAAACTCGTCACAAGTGGAGACTAAATAAGCCTATCTTGCGAAACAAGACGGTTTTCTTTGTGTCAACAGATATATTACGGTGCCACCTTTGGAGGTGTGGGGTGGGGGGATTTTAATGAATTTCCTGCTGCCTTTAACGTAACTGAAACTTGCCGGGTTCAAATACTTGAAGGTCAATAAACGCACTGAACTTTAAAAAGTTACTGAATTACCTTGATATAATGCTGCAGTAAAAATTCTTGAAGTTATCCAGTTAAATATCAGCATCTGCATAAAGCGCTGGGGTGAGTGAACTTAACTTGAGTAATCTGCATCTAAAAGACAATCTGCTGCTGTTGCTGTAGAAAAGAAAGTACAAAACAGAATATAACAACTACTGACTAGAGTGAGAAATTTGCTCAAATTAATTTGAGCCACACACGTTTTCGAATTTTGAAGTAATTTATTTCCACCTTGAATTCATCCAGATAACAAGCAAGCAGTAGTTCAACTAAGCTAAATTGGTACCTTGAAGAATCGTTGCAAATTTTGAAATCAGACCTGCACAGTGGCCAAGCAGAAAGTTTGTGCAAAACTGGCATACAACAGTGTTCGCACATGGGCCTTATACATGTATAGCTACAGTGTTTGTGATTGTTAAAAACAAAAAATTAATGAAATACAATAAAATTTTGACATGTATCTGAACACAAAATGAGACATAGTGCGAATCGTAAAGGAATCTGTCATTAGGCAGAAAACGAATCTCGTTACATAACAGTCTCATTCACAACAAAAATAGTCAGATATTTGATTATAACAATACATATTGCATTCTAGTGAATTACATGAAAAATATCGAATATAGTTTCTTCCTAGCATGTTTCTTAGCTTCAATCAAAATGTACATCAGTCCAGTAATAACAGTCTTTCGAAAAACGGTCTGGAAGTTCCTTAAAGTCGTTTGTTTGCATATTGTAATTAGTTCTTTGGTTAATGGCACAATAATTATACACATCAAAAAAAGTTTTGCATCACCCCGGTTCCCAGAACTCCTGAAGATAGACATAGACTGTGGATTATGTACCACAGGCAATGCCCTTTGACTGTTCAGAGATGTCACTAAACCCGCCTAAAGACGTAAACGACCATGCATGAGCAGCGCCTATTAGAGGGAGGGGGTCCGACAGCCATTCAGTTCCAGTCATTCCAACAGGAAGGAGGTACACGGCTCGCATTGTCAGTAGTTCAGCCATATCTAGGCGGTAAATACGGCGCTTCGATCGCGTCCGCATTGTTACTTTGTGTCACGAAGTGCTCTCAACAAGGCAAGTGCCCAGGCGTCTCGGAGTGAACCAAAGCGATGTTGTTCGGTAATGGAGGAGATACAGAGAGACAAGAGCTGTAGAAAACATGCCTCGCTCAGTCCGCCCAAGGGCTACTACAACAGTGGATGACTACCTACGGATTAAAACTCGGAGGACCCCTGACAGCAACGCCAGCATGTTGAATAATGCTTTACGTGCAGCCACAGGACGTCGTGTTACGACTCAAACTGTGTGCAATAGGCTTCATGGTGCGCAACTTCATTCCCAACGTAGATGGCGAGGTCCATCTTTGCAACCACGACACCATGCAGCGTGGTACAGATAGGCCCAACAACATGCCGAATGGACCGCTCAGGACTGGCATTACGTTCTCTTCATCGGTGAGTGTCGCATATGCCTTCAACCAAACAATCTGCATGAGAATGCATAAGGCAATGGAAACCACTGCTTTAAAGACACAAACGTGTATCCACAGGTCATGTTGCGTGTAATCGGATCTCCGAGAGGGCACGTCAAAGGGGAGGTGATCATGAGAAACAGATTAAGTACCAAAGGAAAGATTACGTTCTGCGAGTTGCGGCATGGAGTGCCTGAAGTTTGAACGTTGTAGGGAAGCTAGAAGATCTGAAAAGGGAAACGCTAAAGCTCAGTCTGCACACAGCGGGGTTCAGTAAAGTGAAATGGACAGGAGACTAGGATTTCTGATAGGACGACTATACGATAATGTCAAGCAACAGGAAATGGTATAAACGGAGGAGGATTCGTTATGAATAAGATGGATGGTAGGACAGAAAGTAAGTTACTGCGAACAGTTCACTGATTCATCAGAATCGACAGCAAACCAGAACCGACAAGAATAGTTACGGTATGCACACCTACGTCGCAAGCAGAATACAAAGAGTTAGAGAAAGTGTATATGGATACTGAACTGGTTATTCAGAACACATAGAGAGAGATGAAAACCGAATAGTCACGGGGGGCTGGAATGCGGTTGTAGCGGAAGAAGCAGAAGAAACGGTGACAGCAAAATTTGGTCTTGGTACTAATAATAACAGACTAGAAAGATTAATTGCGTTCTGAAATAAATACCAGTTAATAATAGCGAATACTCGATCAATAATCACAAAAGAAGAAAGTACACTTGGAAAAGGCCGGGAGATATGGGAACATTTCAGTCAGATTACATCATGGCCAGGCAGCGTTCCGAAATGTGATCCTGGATTGTAAGGAATTCACAAGAGGAGAAGCAGACTCAGATCACAATTTAGTAATGAAGAGCAGGCTGAAGCTTAAGAAAAAAGTCAGAAAGAATCATTGCTCAAAGAATTGGGGTACGGAAGTGGTAAGGAATGAAGAGATACGCTTGATGTTCCCTAAGGCTACCGCGATTAGGAATAGCTCAGCAGTCAGCTAACTTGGAGAGAAATAGACTCTCTAAAAAGCGCAGTCACAGAAGTTGGAAAGAGAAATCTTGGGTAACAGAAGACATAGTTCGGTTGATCGATGAAAGAAGGAAGTACGAAAATGTTCTAGGATATTCAGGAATACAAGTCTCTTGGGAAGGAAATAAATCGCAAATGAAGGGAAGCTAACGCGATGTGACTGCATGAAAAATGTGAACAAATAGAAAAAGAAATGTTGTTGGAAGGTCTGACACAGAATATGGAAAAGTCAAAACAGTTTTCGGTGAAACCAAAGGCAAGGTTGGTAACATTATATAAAGGCACATTTGCATGCCGAGCGTGAGTTTCCGCGGAAACGCGAAATATTAATTAAATAAATAATCAGTGACTAATAAATAAAGCCTATGGCACACAACTGCAGCGCTGTGTCGCTGATAAAGACAAAAGAATAATTACGTTACTCTTATGTTTGATTAAGAGAAGAGAGAGCTCAGGTAGAAGTGGTGCGAGAAGCACGTATTTTTTTTATTGTCTGGCACACCGCCATATTTTCATGTTATAGAAGAATACTGCGAGTTGCAACCACACTAGGCACTCGATTCTGTAATGAATTTATATTTATAAAAGTAAGTAGGATTATGAACTGTAGGCTATTTCATTGAATATATCTGATTTAACTAACTGTGTAACTTTTTATGTTTAGTAGACAATCACCTCTGTACGACGTATTGACATGGCTGGCAAATCATTGTAATATTGAGATTAGATCATCAGTCCGTACCTACCGCAGCAGTCTTTGGAAACGATTTAATTACGAAGTCCGATTATTTCAGTTTTATTTCACGGTCAACTACGAGTTACATTGCCTTTTCCAAATAGCCATTGTCAAGCGTCTGATACCGAATAATTAAACGTCCACGTTCCAGATAAGCAAATACCAATTACAACCAATCACTATCATACAGATAGAATAATTAATATTTTATTCCATATTTTATTTTTATTTATTTTATAATTAAGAGAGCAATGGGGATTCCATAGTTAAATGCAGAGGAGAGAGAGTTGGCAGTTGTGGAGAGGATGCCTGGAAGGCTTCTACGAGGGGGAAGACTTCCTTGATGACACCATAGAAGAAGAAACAGCAGTCGATATGGAAGAGATAGGAGACCAAGAATTAGAATCAGAATTTAAAAGAGATTTGGAGGACTTAAGATCAAAGAAAGCAGAAGAGATAGATAATACTCCAACAGAATTTCTAAAATATTTGGGGGAAGTGACAACAAAGCACCTATTCAATTTGGTGTGTAGAACCCTTTAGTCTGGGGATATACCATCTGACTTTCGGAAAAATATCATCCATACAAAGACTGGAAGAGCTGACAAGTGCGTAGATTATCGCACAGTAAGGTTAACAGTTCACGCATCCAAGTTGCTGACAAGAATAATATATAGGAGAATAGAAAGTAAAATTAAGGATGTGTTGGATGATGATCCATTTGACTTTAGGAAATGCAGAGGCACCAGAGAGGCAGCTCTGACGTACTGTTTACTACGGAAGAAAGACTACAGTATAGTATTTGTCGAAATTGAGAAAGCGCTCGAAATTCTGAAAAAAAAGAACAGTGGTAAGCTATAGGGAAACACAGGTAATTTTCAATATGTAAAAGAGCCAAGAGGAACGAAGTGCTCGGATTAAAAAGGATGTTCGACGGGTGTGTAGGCCTTCGCCCCTCTTGTTCACTACATACATCAAAGAAGCAATGACGGATATAAAAGAATAGTTCGAGATTGAAATTAAAGTTAGAGGTGACAGGATATTAATTATAAGATTGGCTGACGACATTGCTATCCTCATTGTAAGTGAAGGAGAATTACAGGATATGCTAAACGGAATAAACAGTTTGATGAGTACAGCATGTGGTTTGAGAGTAAATAGAAGACAGACGAAAGTAATTAAAATAGCAGAAATGAGAATAGTGAGAAACTGAACGTCAGGATTGGTGATCACGAACTAGATGAATTAAAAGAATTCTGCTATCTAGGCATGAAAACAACCCCTGATGAACAGAGCAAGGAGGGCATAAAAAGCAGACTAGCGCTGGAAAAAAGATCGTTCCTGGCCAAGAGAAGCCCACTAGAATGAAACATAAGGCTTAGTTTGAGGAAGAAATTTCTGAGAATGTACGTACATTTGGAACATAGCATTGTATGGTCATGATGGACTGTGGGAAAACCGGAGTAGGAGAGAATCGAAACATCTGAGATGCGGTGCTACAGAAGAGTGTTGAAAATTAGGTGAACTGATAATATAAGCAGTGAGGAGGTTCTCCGCAGAGCCGGAGAGGAAATGAGATGGTGAGGTTGGCACAGGAGAGGAACTTCTGGAGGGGCGCATCAAACCTGTTAGAAAACTGACGACTAAACATCTGTACAGAGAAAGTGTAACAATTACATCGATATATGGACGCTTTTGTGGCACATTACAGAACCTTTAGCGGCAGTACCAGAAAATATGACAGGAAGATGAAGTCCAATCTCTAAATGGTGAATAATTATTAAAATAAATTACAAAAATAAACAAGAATTGAGTCATTTTTGTTTGCACTGGACGAAATTTGTGTGTTATTGGTCTGAAGCGTGAAGTGTAGCTTGAAATGTGTTCCAGTTGTCACTCCTCCTTCCATGGAACACATGTGCAGTTGCATACGTAGCATCAATTAATTTTCGTCTGACATCCTCCGTAATATCATAGACCACAGCTTCGTTAAAGGCCATATGAGTACGACAGTCGATCACTTCGCCTTGCCTGTGCTACTTTGCAGCAGCAAGATCATGTACTCTACTTTCGTACTAACAGTACATTACGAATAGCCTTACACTCCTGCGAGCTTGAGTAGAAAAACACGAGTCTACGTGTATGAAGCCACCGCATCGTCAAAGTTCCCAGACTCGCCACACTACAGCGGTGACGCACTGATGTAACAGCGGCACCTTGATTTGTGAAGTACACAACCCAAACTTTAGACTTGTACTCGATCCGTTTTTACCTCTAGTGGTTATCTAGCCGTCTTCGTCAGTTCCCAGATGGTTGACGTCCGTGGCCAAAGGTCAAGTGACGTGGCTACTGCCGTTTGTGGAGGAACCGCTAAGCTTTCGACGTCGATAGCCTCTGCCATCGACACGCCTTCGTCTATTGAAGGCGAACTTATGAGATAAAATATGAATCGTAAGTTACGGAACAACATCGGTGGTAGTCACAAGAACATAAATGCAGTAGTATTCGTATTCTAGTACAAGCGCACATGTGTTTCTAGTAAGCTGTGCCATGCCCTCACTGAACACTGCCCCAGTGGCCCATTTTGCCAACTCAGGCGCCAGAATGAAGTCTCAGAAGTTTTAATTTAATTTCGGTTAATACGTCAGCGCCATAATGCCCAGTGTGTCAGCCCTATCTCTAGCACAATTAGCCTGGGCAGTGAACTCTAAATTACGTTAAAGCAACCTGCCGATTATCAGCGCATAGATTGTCAAGTTTACATATTATCCGTGCATAGTACGGCGATGTTTTAGGAATTAAAGGCAATCCTGAAGTACTATCTTACAATTAGAACAAATATTTTCGCCTGGAGTTGACTACTGCACACTTTACTTTCGTTGTGCCGCCAGAGGACGACGTGCCCCACAATCCAACTGTCGGTAGTCAGTAAAATATATTCCAGATGTTTCTCATTTATCTTCAGGAAGATGCGAGGACTCTTTACTTGTAGTATGTTCGCGACATAATTCTTGACCGTGTGTCTAACTACACCTTTCCCTTGGAGGTACCTCACTTTGTCGTGTCGGTAGAATATTTTAATCAACTCATACTGTCAAAGGAGAATATCGAGGCAAAACTTGTGGGTAGGACGTCCGTGTGTACTGCCGAATGATTATACTAGGGCTATTCGGAAAGTAAGTTCCGATTGATCCCGAAATGGAAACCATTTTGAAAGTCAGAAATATTTTATCTGCAACAGTTAGCTACAGCTTCCAGCCACTGCTCTACATAGTCACCACACCGACTTAGACATTTGTCGTAGTGTTGTACAAACTTTCCAATACCCTCGTCATAGAAGGCAGCTGCCTGTGCTTCCCACCAGTTCTCTACGCTCATCTATAGCTCGTTCTCTGTGCGAAAATGTTGTCTTCATAGCCAGCAGTTAATGTGAGCAGAGATGAAACACAGAGGGAGCCAATTACGGGCTGCAGTGCGGGTGATCAAACACTTCCCATCGAAAACGCTGCAGGAGCATTTTCATTGCCCCTGCAGATTGCGACCAAGAATTGTCACAAAGTAGGAACCGTAAGACAGTTCTGCAATGTGGGCTGCATAACATCAGGCGAAATCTCTCACCCGGACCTCACACTTGGCGGGAGACACAAATTTCTACGCAACTTTATGTGCTGACAATGCGCTCAGAACTGAAAAGAGCGAAGTGATGTAACCGACAGGCATACTAGAGATACTGTCGAACACATATGTGCAAAGTGTTATTAGATTTTCAGAGTGGTTTACATTTCTTGACCGATCGGAACTTACTTTCCGAATATGTCTCGTAATTAAAGTGCAGCTACCCACGGAGGTATAGCGTGGGCTGTTATTATCATATGGCAGCAAAACTCGGTACATTTGCTAATGCGTTGATGCGAAATCATTTACTCTGGAAAGCATTAGTTCCAGTTGCGGCCACTAGGTGCACATCTGACGCTGTACACTTTTTTATGACGGTGTGATAGCCAGACTGTCATTTCATAAGCGATAACGTGAGAGACCCGTGCGCTGGTACTGAAACTGTTGTCTGTGACCTGCAGCAATTATAGTGCTGCATTGCGTGCGTAACGCCGCCTGAAAGGTCTAAGGGAGGCACGATGTCATTAAATTGTTTAAGGAAGATGATAATGAATTTCAGAAACACGGCTGAGCTTAGATTGGCACCTGGAGGAGTAAGGTGTCCTATCCCGGTGTTACTGACGACGTTGCTGTTGCTGTAACTGACCACGCAGACCGGGTAGCAGGTAGCGCTAGTGCTCGTGTAGTGACACGAGAACTGTCCGTCCCAAGGTCATAAGCACGGGAAGATTTGCGGTCAGTTTTACGCTTGCACCCAAACAAGATCGGGACGATGCAGCAACTGAGCCCTCATGATTCGTAGCAAAATTCTGAATCAGCTGTTTGGTTTCCGACACTGATCAATTTTGATGACACGTGGTCAGGCAGCATTCTGTCGAGTGACGAAGCAAATTTTTCTCTACAGTGTGCAGTGAATACGAAGAACTGTCGAATTTGTGTTCCTGTTAAACAGAGTGTTGTGCACAAAGAATAACTGCACTCGCAGTATGTGACTGTGTGGTGTAGATCAACAAGCACCTATGTCCTCGGTGCGTTATTCTATGAAGAGAATGCATCCAGAGGACCAGTGAGTTGCGCAGTCACGTCCGCACCCTATCGAGGCCTCCTTGTACGGAATGGAATTGCCGCGCGGTTTGAGGCGCCATGTGACGGATTGCGCGTTCCCTCTCGCCGGAGGTTCGGGTCCTCCCTCCGGCGTGTGTGTTTGTGTGTGTGTGTGTGTGTGTGTGTGTGTGTGTGTGTGTGTGTGTGTATCTAGGGACCGATGCCATCAGCAGTTTGGTCCCTTAGAAATTCACACGTTTTTGAACAGCATGTGATTCCTGATTTCTAAGAGCGCAACTGTGTGGAAACCACTCTTTTCATGCAACATGCGGCAACACGTCGAAGTGGAAGATCTGCTTAACGCAAACAACCCTCGAACGCGCTACCTGAAAGGTTTTCCAGACGCTTGGGCTGCAAAATAACCTGATCTGGTTCAAATGGCTCTGAGCACTATGGGACTTAACATCTATGGTCATCAGTCCCGTAGAACTTAGAACTACTTAAACCTAACTAACCTAAGGACATCACACAACACCCAGCCATCACGAGGCAGAGAAAATCCCTGACCCCGCCGGGAATCGAATCCGGGAACCCGGGTGTGGGAAGCGAGAACGCTACCGCACGACCACGAGATGCGGGCAACCTGATCTGAATCCTTGTGACACTTGCATCATGGAACATGTAAAAAAAGAAGGGTACGTGTTTACCAGGCACACATTCTACCTCTACATGATCTGAAGGCCATCATACAGGAACACGTTATTCATAACCCACGGAACTCCTGCGAGCAACTCTAGATCAAGTCGTTCTACAGATGCAGCATCTCGTTGGACGTCTTTGGTGCTCATATTCAACAAATTGTGTAAGCGGTGATTAATGATAAATTGAACATTATGCTTTCCTCAGTTGTTTGACCTTTTCTGCCCACGTTCCGTTCCTAATCCACTACATATGGACACATTTCTATACGTCTTTCTGATGTTCACAGCACCATATTGCCACCTGGTGGCCAAAATTGGAACTAATTTTTTTCCGACGTAATTCGGTTCCACGTTAACACATTCAAATATATATCAAGTTTTGCCTCCATTCGGTAATTGCAACCTACACTGGCCTGAAGCTAACAGTCCGGAGATCACGGGAAATAGGGAACCTGAGGGGAGCTTGGGACATTGGCACTATCTGCCTTTTTCCGACATTCGTGGCGAACACTTGGCTGCGACTGAGAACTGGAGAGAAATCAGTAAGTCTATGAAAACATACCCAAAAAAGGCCTTAATTTTGTCATATGTTATTGAGAGAGTAAGTCTCTTTAAATGCACTGCTACGAAGTTTAAAGTGGTCCAAATGGCTCTGAGCACTATGGGACTTAACTTCTGAGGTCGTCAGTCCCCTAGAACTTAGAACTACTCAAACCTAACTAACCTAAGGACATCACACACATCTATGCCCGAGGCAGGATTCGAACCTGCGACCGTAGCGGTCGCGCTGTTCCAGACTAAAGCGCCTAGAACCGCTCGGCCACATCGGCCGGCGGAGTTTAAAGTGGTCAGGAATCGTAACTCGCTGCCCACTGGAGAGGGTCGCTGGAACTCAGTGCCGTGAAGTACTCCGCAAAATCCCTACACCTCGCTGCCCCTGTGACAGTCACAGTGGCGTAAATACCACTAGGCCATAGGGAGCGGAACTCCGGGAAAGTTTCGACCAGGAATTCTACTTACTCGAAGTAAGTCAGCACGGATATGCAGAGACGAAACACTCCGGAATTTACGAAAATTAATGTGATAATGAAGGGAAAGTGGATTCAAGGCACCACAGCCGGGTAGTAAAGGGCTTCGACAGCCACGTAAAAGGGCAGCAATAGCAGTGACAATCATTCAGAGTTATAATGAAATGCTGTCAAGTAATCGCCGAAGCCATGACCAATAGCATTACAGTCGTAGCTGCAGTAGCAACCTCAGCTACAAGAAAACAGTAATAATTCAGCTAACGAAAGTTACTGATAAGTAAGTAGTGCGTGTATTACGAGTATTTGATGTAGTTCAGTGATTAGCATTGAGGAAGGACGGTTGTCTCTGTCTCAAGTAGGGCTCTCAGTATAAATCTATTATTAAGAACAAGTAGCTCCACATACCTTGTGTCCAGAAGAGAAGACTAATTGGCCATTTGGTAAGACAACAGCAGAACGAGTGGCTATGACTGTACTTGTCTCTGTGTTAGGTCCCCACATCAGTGCTTCTAAATGTAATCAGAGAAAAACGATATGTGGCTCCCATCTTTTCGTACAGTGATGGCCCTATGTAACTGATATACAGAGTGGTTCAGCTGCCCCTGCCACTGTGTTTTATGCAACCCACAACACCTTCAAATGCCACGTGCAAGATTTTAATATTATCCTGCTCGCTATGCTGAAACTATTAGTCCTACTGCAAAAATTTAATGAACCTTTTTGTAGGTAAGTTAATGTAGCTATTTTTTTTACTGGGGAACATACTCGTAATAGGCTGTAGTTTACGAATTATTCAAGAGAAACGTACAAAATTTACCTTCAAACGGGTTTTTCTTGAATAACTCGAAAACCGTGGCTTCCAGTGAGAACATGTCCAGTACAAAATTTAGTTCATTCAATTTACTACAAAAGTGTCGTGTTCGGTTTTCTATCGGACTAATAATTTTTCCAAAACGAGCGAGTGAATAAGAAAATACGTTTCAGTTGGATCGTTGGCTAGGCAGTTCACGTATAAACGTATTTAATGGTGAACAAATTTGTTTAAAGACAATAAAGTATATATCATCTTCCTACTTCAGCAGATCACCATCGTTGTCAGAATCCTTATCTGCTCCGCAGGAGCGAGTCTAAACAAGGAAACAGGCTTTACTCCCTCTCAGCCTCGCGGGATTAGCAGAGCGGTCTGAGGCGCAGCAGTCATGGACTGTGCGGCTGGTCCCGGGTGGAGGTTCGAGTCCTCCCTCGGGAATGGGTGTGTGTGTGTTTGTCCTTAGGATAATTTAGGTTAAGTAGTGTGTAAGCTTAGGGACTGATGACCTTAGCAGTTAAGTCCCATAAGATTTCACACACATTTGAACATTTTTTACTCCCTCTCAACTCCCCTGTAAAAGTTAATTAGGGGAACCCCGCCCTCCTCATCACAACAGAACAGTATTGTTGTCAGCGTGCTCGTTGCGCCACACAGGCCACAACAACTCCACATTGGTAGAGTGAGCTTTTGCTAGGACGCCACATATGAAGTGATAGTAAAAGAAAATGAATTAGGATCTTTTGTCGAATGGTTCTCTTCACAATTGTCTCTCTTTGTTGATACGTGTTGTATTCTCTTTAGCCGCTTTTGTCGTCTCGTTGTCTCTATAGAGCTGTACGATGGGAAACAAGGAGAGAAGTTTGGCTGGTGGCCGGTATCTTCGTTCTATAACACAAACAGCATGCCATTAATAACTAGGTTCCTTATTCATAAACAAAGAGCTACTTAATTTTAAGTTTCCATGTGCTGTGGTACAAGCTCTCTTCTGTATAGTCAACATAGCCTCAATGCTGCTGAAGTAGAAAATGGTTCAAATGGCTCTGAGCACTATGGGACTCAACATCTGAGGTCATCAGTCCCCTGGAACTTAGAACTACTTAAACCTAACTAACCTAAGGACATCACACCCAACCATGCCCGAGGTATGATTCGAACCTGCTACCGTTGCAACAGCGCGGTTCCGGACTGAAGCGCCTAGAACCGCATGGCCACCGCGGCCGGCTGCTGAAGTAGAGTTCCGCTATGTTCACTATAAAGTTACTATGTGCTGCCTGTCTCTGTGCTAGAGGTTAAGTCTGCAACTTTGTCTCGGCGACACACTGGAACTCCATGGCGTACAGACTCGAACTAACTGGCGTAACAGGTTCCAACCAACCGACTAACTGACTGGCTAAACTGACCCTCCGGTCCGAGGGTGTGATCCTAAAAAATGGCGGCTCACAGGGCGTTGGTGGCGCATTTACAGCGACTCTTGTCCTTGGTTTCTATCGATAATTACGTAACCTCTATGCCATATGTTGTGCTGGCGCCTAGCACAAAAGAAAATATACTGCTAGGAGGAATGCATTGTTTTGGTAGGGAGGACTGTGATACTGCTGCGCCTCTCAATGATCTTGTTGAAATTTCTTGTTGAGAACAGGAAAATGGCATACTATCCACGAGTGGTTACATGAAGATGCTTGTTAACCAGTATTTCAGCAGCCGATTGCACACAGATATAGCAGACAAAGTATATTTTGTGGAGGAAGAGAGCGAAGGCCAGTTAACATGCGCTTGGCGCAATGAAATGTATTGATGTATTATTAGAGTATGGTATGCAGGACAAATTTAGTTCGATTATATCGACGTTTACACTCTCCTGAAAATGAGAATGGACGTCAAGAAAATGTGAATGAAGAAAAAACCAAGGCCAACAAACAGATGAACAATTATTTCATGGAAGAAAACTGAAAGCAAGTTATATGATGGACACTGTATTTTAATTACAAATTAGTAAATACGTTGACAGCTTGTTGCGGGTATCATGTAAATAATGCAGAGGAGTTTCAAATGTCACACGTAACAATGTTTAAGACATACAGTAAACAGTTTCCAGTAAAAACATGTATATTTGTAACATCCGTATATTTTGATTACCTGAGCAGTCTCGCATTATCCCGGATAATCGAGAGCTTTCACAGCTACTGCACACCAGGACAAGCGGACATACATTTCTAGTAAGTTGTACCGTGATCTCATTGAAAGCGGCCACCGTGGTACATTCGCAACTCGCTTGCTGGAACGCGTTTGCAGCACTATTTACTTAATTTCGGTTAATACATCAGCGTTAATTACAACGAGCGTGTCAGCACACTTTGTGAAACAGTTAGGCCGGGCAGCGAGCGCGCGGTAATTAGGTTAGTTTGCGCGGCGCGGCCGCCGCCGGGCGGGAGGCGCCACTGTGCGCGATCGGCGGGCAATTGCGGCCGTCATTTGTTTCGCAGGTGAGTCCGGGCTGCAGCGAGCGCCAAGGAAAGCGCCGGTCAGCCGCGTTACCGCAGCGCCACACCGCACCCCAGCGGCGCGCGGCGCGCGGGGTGATTTGCACCTCTCCCTCGCCGCCGGTATAAATCGCCCGAGTAATTTAGCTCCGGAGCAGTAACTCAGCGTTTGCGGCCGCTACCTGGCGCACGGTGTAAGATGAAATTGTCTGCGCCCGAATTTAGTGGCTCGCACTCCGCGTTCCGACGGACTCTGTCCACTCTCTGAAATATGTTAGCCACCTACTACACCACGCACGTGCGTGCGTACGTGGCAAATGCGTATAGGCTCCTCTCTCTCTCTCTCTCTCTCTCTCTCTCTGTGTGTGTGTGTGTGTGTATGTGAGTGTGTGTGGTTTCGCGCGCCTTTGCATCTCTAGAATACTGTATTACAGAGCATTATCAAAGCAATGGAGATACGATTCTTTGCGGTGTTATTCACTGTTGGTAATATAACAGTCACTTTCTGGAAGATTTTTTCACCACAGTTGTTATAAACTACTACAAGTCTATGAAAAATTTGAAAACATGTGGCAAATTTGCTATCGGGAGGACTTTTATTCCACTGACCTGCCGACGACAACCTGGATGCATTAAGATTTTGTCGTCGACTCAGGTCAAATATCAGACAAAATTGGTTCAAATGGCTCTGAGCACTATAGGACTTAACTGCTGTGGTCATCAGTCCCATATGACTTAGAACTACTTAAACGTAACTAACCTAAGGACATCACACACATCCATGCCTGAGGCAGGATTCGAACCTGGGACCGTAGCGGTCACGCGGTTCCAGACTGCAGCGCCTAGAACCGCACGGTCACCCCGGCCGGCTATCAGACAAAAGTAGCCTAAATTAAATACCCTGATAATCGGTATTTTCAGTAGCTACCTAACGAGCCTTGAAATGTTCTAGTATCTGATGGCGTGGGGTTGGTGCACGACTGAGAAAAGGAAGAATGTACCTCCAATGGTAAAACTGCAGTGTAAAACACTTTTCTCAATACTTCTTGCAAACGTGACGTCATTTTGACATCACGTGCAGTATCGACGACCACAGAAACTGCCGTCGGCTTTTTGGCAGGCAAGAATGTGCTCCTCAATTCACTCGCAGCATTTTAAGCTGTCCTCTGAAATCGCCCCGTATTCGGATATTCAGAGCGGAATATTTTGTAAGAAGAAAGAATACGAAGTTTATTACTGCTTGTTTTAACCGCTTCATTTAAACCTGTACACTTAGGTTTCTGCCTAGCCCCACACTCGTAACTCGTCACATAATTGGAAGTAAAGAGACCAATATTTTGAAGAAGTAAGAATATGAATTTTATTGCTGCTTGTTACAGTTGCAGCAATTCAAGCTGTCCTCTTAAGTTTCTGCCGAACCATATTCGGAAGTCGGTCAATATTTATCTCATCCTTTGTTCTCTAATCAGATGAAATTGTAAATAGCATCGAGAAATTGCAGAAAATAAGTGTGTTAGATTCATAAGAGTGTCCCAGAATGTGTCAACAACGCTAAATGAAAAAAAAACCGCATGTGTCAATATTCGAAGCCTCATTATGATACGAGTATGAAGCACGAAGGTAATTTGGTAATATAAATGAAAATCACAAAACTACAATGCAGGTTTCATATCGGTCCGGTTCCGTAGGTGAATGACATCCAAAGAAACTTACAAATAAGAGCTGACAACGGCGCCGTTGTCAATGATAAGTTCCCAATGCAAGGTAAAAACACAACAGGTGGTCTAGTTTTCGAATCAGGCTGGTTCCAGGCAAACTATCACATTGTCCATTACACTAGCATACAAGCATGTGGTATTATCGTCCTGTCTTGGTTGTCCTGAAGGCTTGTATCGTTTGTGCGCTATTAACAGCTATTTAATGATTTTGGTGACGTATTTATGATAAATTTTGAGTGCTGAGTTGCCTTGAACTGGCATGCTGCAAGTTAAAATACAAGATTTTTGCGCTTAATTTGCAAACTATTGATGATAGGAATCCAGAGAGAGCACTCTTCTATGAAGGCATTATACGTCGATTAATCATTTTGTGACGTTTAATAACAACAATAATTATAATAAATCATGCCAAGAGTGAATGTCTTTTTAAAAATCACGAATACACGTGTATGGAGTGTTGTGAGAGGCCCGTATGAAAAGCTAACGAAAGTCGATAGCAGTTTCTGCGGTCGCCGCTATTGCACGTGACGTCAAAATGATGTCACTTTTGCGGAAAGTGTTGTGAAAAGAGTGTTACCCAAAACTGCAACTCCTTTTCCAAAGAATTACTACTTTTTTCTTTCGCCAACATTTTTCCACTCAACAAATTACTGTTTGGGAGTAAACTCTAACAAACGGGTCCAGGCGAGGCGTAAAGCTTCATGTCGTTTAGTAATCAAGGGCGCAGGAGTGAACCTTCGACGCCGAAAGCCCTTATCGATGATGTTTCGTTGAATCGTTCACACGCTGTCACTTGTTGACTGCCCAGCACTGAAATCTACAGAAATTTTGGGGAAGGGTTCCTCTTCTATGGTTCAAATGGCTCTGAGCACCATGGGACTCAACTGCTGAGGTCATTAGTCCCCTAGAACTTAGAACTAGTTAAACCTAACTAACCTAAGGACATCACAAACATCCATGCCCGAGGCAGGATTCGAACCTGCGACCGTAGCGGTCTTGCGGTTCCAGACTGCAGCGCCTTTAACCGCACGGCCACTTCGGCCGGCTCCTCTTCTATCACTCTGAACGATTCTCTTCAGTTGTCATTAGTCCCGTTGTTGCATGATCTTTCTCCGGCCGCAGCGATGTCGGAGATTTGATGTGTTACCTAATTCCTGATATTCACGGAACACTCGTGAAATCGTCGTACGGGAAAATCCCCACTTCATCGCTACCTCGGAGATGCTGTGTCCCATCGCTCGTGCGCTGACTATAACATTAACATTACGTTCAAACTCACTTAAGTCTCGAAAACTGCCATTGTAGCAGCAGTAACCGATCTAACAACTGCGTCAGACATTTGTCGGCTTATATAGGCGTTGCTGAGCGCAGCGCCGTATTCTACCTGTTTACATATCTCTGAATTTGAATACGCATGCTGTACAAGTTTCTTTGGCGGCTCAGTGTATTACGAATCAGTATATACAGTGGTTGCGCCTTGCCACACCAATTAAGGTTTTGAGTTCAGTTCCAGTTTGTATCAGTATTCCATGAGACTTTGTCTGGAGCAGTGATCTTGACGCTATACAGTGCAAGCATGAACTGAGGGTAGAAAATTACCATAATTCAATTCATTTCTTCAGCGAGCTTAGTCGAGAGCCCCTTGGCTGCCGTCGTATCATCGAGGCGCAGTTGTGAACGGCACGTATCCCAGCACTACAATGGCGGCCTTAGAAACGAACGTCTCTTCTTGGCCATTGTTTACCTCAGAAGTGTGGTAGCCGTCATGTGACCTCTCTCATCTGCATGAGGCTGGGACACGGGTTTTACGACACCCACCTACACCAGATGAAAATCATCAAGTAGTTGGCGGTTCTGAACGACGTCATAGTGGCCTTTACTCGGCAGCACAGGCAGTGTTATACAAAGAAATCGAGGGCTTCGTCTTTCCTATAGGTGTTTCTAGGTTACTTCATGGGGTCTCCGGGTCGATATATATATATATATATATATATATATATATATATATATATAGAGAGAGAGAGAGAGAGAGAGGGGGGCGGGGGGGGGGGGTATTATTTGCTCGCGAACTATTTAAAAGACGCTGGTATCCAGTCAGTTTCACCTATAAGTGGTGGTGGTGGTTAGTGTGTAACGTCCCGTCGACAACGAGGTAATTAGAGACGGAGCGCAAGCTCGGGTTAGGGGAGGATTGGGAAGGAAATCGGCCGTGCCCTTTCAAAGGAACCTATAAGTCGTGTGGATCATGTCCTTGCCTGGAACCAGCCTGATTCGAAAACTAGACCACCTGTTGTGTTTTTACCTTGCATTGGGAACTTATCATTGACAACGGCGCCGTTGTCAGCTCTTATTTGTAAGTTTCTTTGGATGTCATTCACCTACGGAACCGGACCGATATGAAACCTGCATTGTAGTTTTGTGATTTTCATTTATATTACCAAATTACCTTCGTGCTTCATACTCGTATCATTGTTCTATTGTGAAAACCGCTGTACTATTAATTTGGCACTTTTTTAAGTATTACTGGCGGTATGATATTTGTACAACGAACTCTCTTTATTGTTCTACTGTGCAAATTGCAGTTATGTTAACGTGGCAGTTTTGTAACTATTTTTGGCTGCATGGTCTTTGCTGACGAAAAACGCATATCATTTTAGTATCGCTGTAAGAGTACGCTAACAGCGTGCTGCTATAGGTCCACCGGGCGCATGGAGGACAGTGTGACTCGAGCAAGTGACATTGTTCTGCAACATTTTCATATATAAGCATACATAAAGTCGTCATAATAGTAGACCGTTGATCACTTAGCAGTAATGTTACACAACAGTTCAGATAACTAAACCGCGTACTCATGAATTTAAATAAATTTTTATGGCCACCATCGGTGGCAATTAGAAATGTCGTGTCTGATGTCGCCTAAAGCAATAAATAAACACCTCCAGATTTACACTTTCATTGGCTATCAAATATTAATAGAACTTACACAGTCGGATCCGTGGTCCAGGAAAAATTGCAGTCGACAAGAATATACTCGAAGTACGTAGGAGGAACTGACGCTTGAACTTCCAGGAGTTCAACGACCATCACAGCACGAAATCTGTGACACTTATAATAACGTTGTCTGTTCACAGTGTTACAGGGAACATAGCCCACGGTACACAATTCCATTTTCCATCTTGACTACATTACGAACACAGTGAAGCGTTTCACAGTTGATTCCTGCGATCTACCGTTTTCTAATATTTACTCCTAAACCCATAACTTGACACACTCCCTCTCATTAGGGTACAACAGGCATTTATATCGTCGTGGCATGAACTTCTTGTGGAACCCTGTACTTCCCTCCACTGAAGGGCCGAGTTCGAGTTAAGCCACAGTACACGATGAAACAATTTCCAAAACTTTACTGGATTTCTCAAATATTTGACCGTTTATGCCGGCCGGCGTGGCCGTGCGGTTCTAGGCGCTAATGTCTGGAACCGAGTGTCCTCTACGGTCGCAGGTTCGATTCCTGCCTCGGGCATGGATGTTTGTGATGTCCTTAGGTTAGTTAGGTTTCATTAGTTCTAAGTTCTAGGCGACTGGTGACCTCAGAAGTTAAGTCGCTTAGTGCTCAGAGCCATTTGACCGTTTATGGCGTTGTAGGACGTGTTTGTCGAGCATAAAGCGTGGCTAACGTGTTTAGGAGAAATTTTGATTCAGGGCAGATTTGACAAGATGTAGGACACTTTGTTAATGTATCAATCGCGAGGAAACTGCTATCAAGGGTAAAAAAATGGTAGATGCCTTGCGTCTTTTCCAACCATATATTACGCAGGAAGAGTTCAAAGACGAAACTAATATTCTTCACACAGCGTACAAACGGGATTGCAATAAAAAAATTAAATTCTGCGGTTCTTCAACGGACGATGCGCATGTTCCTAAGTTGTGGTATTTTAATGAACTGTCATTAGAAAATCAAGTAAAAGAGATTAAAATTTCACATGTTT